>NW_027072037.1:1115000-2595000 GCF_038088225.1 Cyrtonyx montezumae
TCATAAAACTGCATTTTCTCAGATTCCTATGGCCTGTGGAGAATAGGAAAAGTGTTTCTGAGGAGGTATAGCAGCAGCTTCCAGCTTCTGCTCTCCTGGGCAAAGCTAAGGGGCAGAGATGCACATCTCTGTGTTTTATTCTTTTTTCTTTTTTTTTTTTTGGGGGGCGGGGGTGGGTGTAGGAAAATACTGTTTATCTTCAGGATACTTCATCCATGGGCTTTTGTGTAATAAGGTTATCTGGTGTTTGAAGGCTGTATCATCTTCCTTGAACACTGGGGATTTCCTTTCCCTCAGGTGCAGTTTAACTGATTGAACACAGAACAGCAAAATTCAGCTCTGGCCAGCAAGCCCTGCTGTGAGTTCCTGCTATCGAGATAATTACAGGAACATTTTAATAAGCTTACATAGTGTATGACTGAGCTCAAAACACAAAGATGCTAGGGACTGTGGGGAGAAGAGTCCATCAAAGAAGCTGCGCATCAGGGAACATCTTAGAGCTCTAATGGGTACATTACTGCCTTAATGCTGTGTGACTGCTTCTCTTCTTTAAGCCTTCAGTCTGTTCTGAATATCATTAATGCACCTGCTGAATGCTGAAGTAGGAACATGTTTGCTGTAGGAGTGTTTTCTTGTATTAAAAGTCACTTATGCTCTAATCTAGGATGACCACTGCTGGCAGAGAAGTGGAATTAAGGCTGTAATTAGAAGAGTCCCATGCTGTGGCAGGCACTGATTTTGCTTGCAAGAAAGTCTCTAAGAGACCAGTTAAGTTTTCATTTAGCCTACAGGTGATTAAGGGAAGATTGGCAGAATAAGATATGGAGAAAAAGATTAGGCTGGTGATAAACCCATGAAGTAACACAGATGATTAATACAAGGCCTTTGAGGACTGATTTTTTTATTTTTTTGTTATTGTATTTTTTAAAACTTGCTATTGAATGTTGGAATGTTTCTACCCAGATATTGTTATTTTTATGAATCTTTTGCAAGTGCAATAAGTGTTTCAATCTAATAATTTATTTTCCTTCATATCTACCCTGTGCTTCTGAGAAAACTGTACTTATACAAAGACATAATTTTTCTGTACATGCTGACAGAGGAGGAAAATTCAAGCCCTTCTGACATATCCTAACAGCATCACAGCTACAGCTTACTACAGAAATGTAGACATCACAGCATATCATGTCTCCTACTTAATTGAAGTTCCCTTTGAGGTATTGTCTATATATTGCCAGACCTTAAGTTCCCATTTATACTGAAGGGACAGTCATGAGTCTTCATCTTCTGCTGGGCCCCCAGCAGAGGACGTCTTCTCAGACAGAGCATATTTCTGCATACGATGCTACTTTCTTACATCTTGTCTGTGTTGTGAGCTGTATATCTCCAGCCTAACATGATTGAGATATTAGCATAACTCAAATGTTGATTTATACCGAGTCTATCATGTGAAGTGACTGTCAGCAGCTGGGAACTGCTGTTTCAAACCAAGATATTAATTCATAGACTCGTGGAATCATTAAGGTTGGGAAAGTCCTCTAAGATCATCTAAGTCCAACCACCCACCTGGAGTGTCAGCCATTCCTCCCAGCTTTGTACCATTAGCAAACTTGCTGAGGATCAAGTCTAGAAGCCCTAGAATAATTCCTTCTAACAAGAGGCTGTAGAAAGTGGGAAATAATCATCAGGATGTTACTGGTACAAGAAGACTACACTCATTCAGGACTTCACTTACACTCATGACAGGAGTAAAAATATCACAGAATCGCAGAATCACAGAATGCTTTGTGTTGGAAGAGTCAGTAAATCCCACGCACACCCAGCCCCATGCTGTGAGCTGGATGTCACCCAGCAGTTCGGGCTCTCAGGGCCCCATCCATGGCCCTGAGCACCTCCAGAAATGGGATACCCACAACTTCTTTGGGCAGCAGTGCCAGAGCCTCACCACCCCCTCTGTAAATAATTCCTTCCTCACATCTAACCTAGATTTCTAACCAGTTTTGCAACAAAACCCGTTAATGGCCCGTTAATAATTTGTTAACAGCAGGAAGTCCATGGGGTTCTGAATCCCTGGGTGCAGGGATGGGTTAGCACAGTCAGCCCATGGCACAGTCTGTTTGGTTGCAATCAGGGAACACAAGGAAGGAAAAATCACGATCAGCTTACGAGTACTTTCATAAGCACATGACCCCTGAGACAATATCCTTTGATGGGGTCACTAAAGAAAGACATAAAAGCTTACCAGGACTGGTTGATTTTCTTTGCAGTATTTCAAAGGAGAACATATTTTTCATTAATCTCCAGAGTGCTTTAGAATATAAATGCTGATTTTAAAAAACGATTAGGCCTGAGAGTCTGTGCCTGTCTCCTTGTGAGATGGATGGAGACTGGTCATAATTTATACCCTGCCATCGCAGCATGGACATCTTCTTTAATTCAGTAGGTTGCTTCGAAACAAGCAGACTTAAGCAGATGTCCACTATTCCATTACACGCTGAAGTTCAGCCCCCTACATCCATATTATAGCATCCCAGTCTGTGCCTGCTGTGTGCTGCCATTAATATTTCTCTAACCCTCCTAATTCTTCTTGCCACCTACTGGCCATCCACTCATAGCCACTAATGGGAATTTCAGCTGCAGGGGGAGAGAGGTAATTTATCAGTCTATTAGGCTTCTCTTAGTGAAGCTCCCTCAGCTAGGGGATCTGCTCTGTTTAGTGAATTGTCTCTAGGCTTTTGGTCACATTGGTTTAAGGCACTCACCGTATTAGGGAGAAGAGGATCATGCTGAGTTGAGGAATGTAATTATGGCTATCAACATAGAAAACCACAATTAGGGAAAGAAGAGGAGGAGGACCCACCAGCTACATATAGTCATTATCATGATTTTTTAGTTCAGTCAATGAAATTGTCTTTGCTGTCCAGGGGATCTTAATAACATGCTTACTATCTGCTCTTTTTTTTTTTTTTTCCTCTCCCATTTACTTGCTCCATTTCTTCAAAATATCTCTCTCCCTCATTTACAAGTTTCATTTCCATCTCTGACCCAGAATTTTCTACTTGCAGCTGTTCTTTCTGATCTCCAAATCCTCTATTCTGCCCTAGCCAAAGGTTGAGCTATTTCCTTCCTTACAGATTTGAATATGGTTTTTAGCTTCTTAGCACACTGCAGACATAATAACGAAGTAATTGTCATATTTTCATCTTACTTCTTGAAGAATGGCATAATTATATGAATTGATATCTTCAGATGCACTTCTACTGCTTTTAGTTTGTTTCCTTTTGGGTTTGGGGGGATATGTTTTCTCTGGAGTATCCATCAGTATGAGTACTGTTTATGAAGGAATCCTTATATGACTCAAGAAGATCCACAGGGACAAAAAGGGCTCTGACCTTGTCCAGGAGAAGGAAGAAGAACCAGTCTGGGCTGTCATCTTTGACATTCCATTTAAAGGACTTTTCTTGGTTTGGGTCTGTGATCAGTTCACAGCACGATATTAAGTTACAGCATCCCGGTTATGTTTCTGGAACGAAAATGGCAGCAACTGCAAGACTTAGATGTTGATAATGAAACTTATTCCAGATCGAATGTTCTGACCCCCATCATAGGGCACAAACAAGAAAGAGTGAGCAACGTGTCATTTTCAGCAAATGACATTGTTCTGCCCATGTCTGAACAAAAAATAAAAATAAAATTAAATTTAAAAAAGCACACAAGCCTGGAGCAAGCTTTCCTGAAGCTGAGACCAGTTAGTAAGACATATAGAGCTACCATTAATTTATTGGGAATGAAAGGCCAATTGGCCATTAAATAACTTTTCTTGCATTCTATTTTGGCCTCTAAATTGGGGTCTTGCTTTATCCTCCAGTCTTGGTGACTTTGACTCTGAAACCATGAATTTTCTTTTTATTTTCTTTTTATTTTTTCTTTTTATTGTTACTTTGGTTATTTTCATTTATTTTCTTATCATTTCAAAGGGAATTGTTTACCATCTATTGCAGGCTACTGTGAAAGGAGGGAGGAAGGAGATGATCTATGTATGTAGGAAGCACTCTTTCGCTTGTCTGCAGTGGTTTCCATTTGAAGAAGTCAAAACAATTATTTCCTGTGTTGAACTGATCACAAATTCTACAGATTTTTAACCTTTCAATAATCAGATACTGAATTTAGAGACACTGACAGTCTCATCTTGGGAGAGGCATACAGGAGTGCTTAAGTGCAAAACACTGTCTTCTGATACACAGAATGCCTTTCAGATCAGACATTTAAACATAAAAAAATACTGGATACTTTTACAACCTTTCCAGCCTCCTAATTTCAACAGGAAATTAACCACTTATAAGTAAATGTAAGTATTGGGCTTACATGGCAAGGTTTTGGCTGTTGGGAGCAGTTGGTGAGCAATCTCCCTGTCCTTATCTCAACCCACGAGCTGTTTCCTTTGATTTTTCTCCCTTTGTTCTGTATGAGAAGGAGAGAGAGAGTGGTACAGTAGTGATCAGCTGCCCATTGGTGGAAAAACACAACAGTTTATAAAGTATTTAGGTGTCTAAGCACTATGGGAGTCACCGGAGATAAACACTAAGCATATATGAGAGATATCTAATGATGATCACTCATGACCTCACTATGCGTCTACGTGCACAGTTTGGCATGTAAATGCTGTTGAACATCTTGTAACCAGCGACCAGCTTCAAAAACACATCAATAATGAAGAAATGGAAAACTCAGAGGTCATAATGCCAATGGTCTTACAGCTGTGATGTTCTACAGAGAGTATGCCTTTAAGTAGAACATTTATTTTTGTGTACTAGTAAAATTTTATTAGGCTGGAGAGTATAAAGAGGAAAAAAAGAGAAGCTTTCCAGGACTTCAGTATGCCTAAGCCCTAGTAGAAACTATTAACTCTATCAAACTTCTTGCATTAGAAGTCATTGTTTCTGCTATCTGATGTTCATAATTAGAAAGTTTTTATTATTCTACTCTATTCTGTTCTATTGTACTCTAATTATTGAACGTCATGCCATGAAAGACTGGAAGATGACATCTTCAGTATGATTATAGTTATGAAAGGATTTTAGGCACCTACTTAGAACTTAGGTTTCATTTTCTCCCCACGTTGATAGGGTTCCAACCTTGAAGGCAACTTGAATCTCAGGTGATCAAGAATCTCATGTGGGACATCTCCTCTCCCACTGAATCAAAGTAGGGGTCAGCGTAACAGTTTTGCATCAAGGAACACAAGTGTGAAATTTGCCAAGTCTCACTTATGTTCAGAAATATTCATTGAATTTCTTATTTCCAGTGATGACATTACAATGGGATTTAAATCAAGCATAGCAAAGCTGTCAGCAAACCGAACCTGAAAGTTAAAGTAAGATGAAACAAAACCTTACTTGTGTGAAAGAATATATGGTATCAAACAATTAATGTGTCTTCTGATTTGTTTACCCCTAAGCAGCCATAAGCATCTGTAAGTCATTCTTTCCTGCTGTTGACTCGTATCTAGCCAGCCATCCCTAATTAGTTCTTCACAGAAAACACCAGTAGCCTTCTGCATACGTAGAGTTTTCTTGCCTCTGTCGTGATGAGCATAGGAAAAATCTGAACATCTCTGCAAGGGAGCCATTTCAGATGCTGATGATGCAAATTAAGGACAACGGGATTGATTGTGCTCCTAGACATAACTGTAAAGATCAAAGGGCCTTTCAAATTCTTTTGCTGCCTGACTTGAATAAATGTAGAGCTGCAGTTCTGGTTGTATTCACAGTGGGAATATTTCACATACATCTTATGCAACGAGAGCTTTGGGTGGAGATGTATTAACTTTTTATCAGGCCATCCTAGATAGCTGGAGAGTACATGCAAGGTGCCCTGCCTTTCTCTGGCTCTGAGGGATAGTGAATTTCAAATTAAGAGCAATTGTTCTGAGCTGAAAACAAGTCAGCCAGTCGATGAGATTTTTTAGAGGCGAGTGGTTGATATCTGAGGGGCAGAAGGACATCACTCCAGGGACAATCAGAGAAAGAGGAGACAGAGAGCTCAATTACTGGGATCTCCATAAAAGCATTGCTGTTCACTTCTGAAAAAGGTAAGAAAGGCCAGTTCCACAGAGGGTTATATCCTGACAGAAATCAAGTGGGGTGTTAATTGCTCATGGTCTTGCAGGCAATACCTGTCATTAACTTCAGGGATGCGATCTGTGAAGACTACTGATATGCTTTAAACCCTTCGCAAAGTTAAGGCCCAAGGGACAGCTCTAGAATTGTCCCAGGGTAGCACCTAAGTCCCCACTTTTAAACGTGTCATTCTAAAACCATTTACACATTTAACCTTAATCTACTTTCAAGTGCCAAAATGCCTCAGGGACCCAAATTTATCCAGTGCCTGTCCCTGAGCAGTTCAGTCTTACCTATACAAAGGACAAAACAACCTGCCCTATAACTCCTCCCCCCCCCCCCTTTTTTTTTTCCAGTAGGTTAAATCTGATAAGTTCCTAAAGGAAATTCATATCAACTATTTCCTCGATCATAAAAAATGTGAAAGTGTCTCTGTTTCATGTAATAGGCACCCAGAGTTCAAGAGGAAAGCTGTGTTGAGGTTCTTTAGGGTTACCTACTGGCTTTTGCTTACTATCTCCTACTCATCTTGTATCTTTTCTCAAAAGGTCTAAGCTTATATGACATTGGGAGTCTCAATAATCTGCAGTGGCTGCAATACAAATACAGTTGGAATGTCACCATGTTGCAGCAACTATTTTTTTTTCCTCCTTCCATTTCCAAGTCTGAAAGATCTTTGTTTGAAATTTTGGTTTTTGAAATTTCTTTGACATTTTCCTGAATTAGATGGGATAAAAAGCTTGCTTAGAAGGGATGAATGACAACTGTGGATTTGGTCCTTCTATTTACTACAGAGACAGCTTGATGAGCAGTTAAGGCTTGGATTTCTCACCTTCCTGCTGATAAGTATACAGAGATTTCATTGGGTCTTCAGTCCGATCTGGTATATAAACTGCTATCACTGGATAATCTGTTTTAACAATGGCTGAGGAGTTTGAGTACTTCAGCTGTTAAAAATACTGCCTTGTTTAACCTTCAAAGGGCTTCACCACTAAAAAGGAGTGGCAGGAGACCTTATCCAACTCATGCACTTCTCTAGTAATGCTGAACATCCAACCACCACAGGAGATGATCTCTCAATTTTGAAAGCCTTCTTCCCTGATTTTGTATGAGAACTCTCTACTTGTCCTTACTCAACACCAACGGAGTTCTTTTCATTCCTTTCCCAGGTGGGAAGCACAACAAAAATGAAAACTCTACAGCTGCAATGCTCTCCTGTCATTAACCAGACTTTCTCTCTCTGGTTTCCAACCCAAACCACTCTATAATTCTAAAGCTCTGCTATTCTATGATTCTGTTGCACAGTTGTCTATAATAGAGATAAGGATATCACATGAAGTCAAAATTAACCGCTTACAGGACTGAAAAAGAAGTAGGAAAATAATATTTCCAAATTCTTCCCTCTTTATGAGGGTGAAAGTTAAGCTCAGCCCACTTTCCCCTTGATTTTATTGAGTTAGGGTTTTTGGCAGGTAGGGCAGAGCTTCTTTGAGGCTGTTTGAAACAGCTGGCTTGGAAAACATGCATAAATTCAACAGTCAGTACCTGAATTATATCATAATAGAAGAGCCTTGTTTTGGTTCTCCATCCACAGCATGGAGGACTTCTGATGGTTGTCTTGGTGCACACTCCTTGTCCTGGATCTTTCACAAACCATGCACTCCACAAAACAGGACATGGATAATTGAAGATCTCTCCTAGAACATCAGTAATCTTCCTTACTACCCAAAAGAACCTCATGGCCTCAATCTATGGCTAAGGGATGGGATAAAGGATCTTTTCAGTAACCAGAATGGCTCTTGAATTATTCAGTGCTCTTTGACATAATTGTTCTTCCACGTGGGAAAACTTTCCCTTTGTGTTAGCTTTGGATTGATTTATGTCAAAAATTGTAGTCTTTCTTGTACAGAAGAAGCTTTTTATTCAGACTGGCAGACCAGTGCTAAAATTCTTATGATTCCAGTGGGACATAGCTTAAGTCTTGCATTGTGTTGCAATGCAAATATCCCTTCCACATTTTTCTCCAGTACTAAGGACAAGAGTGAACTGCCACTCTCCTCAAATCTGCGGTAAAACATTCAAGGTGACTTACTACAAGTCAAAATTTCAGCCTCAAAACACCTCGGACTGCAAGCCTGAAACCTGTGCTTTCTCTTTTTACTTTAAAGGACACCACTGTGGTGCCATGAAGGTAAATCCTAAGAAATTCATTTCTTATTTTAATTACCTTTTTACTTGATACATCATGCCAAGTGCTCTTACACTTTTCATAGATAATTTTCTCATTAAACAATGGAGTGAGTCCCAGATTCTCATGACTTTGCCTCTTAACCCTAACTATCTACAGCTGCAATAATACCTATTTCTCCTCTCTGTAATCTTGCATCTGTTACTCCTAGCCCCTACTTGCTAAATACCAGAAAAATACAACCTGTATTGTGGCTAATTCCAAGATGTAGGGATTGCTGTGCTGCCACTTGAAAATTATATGATAAGGACAATCAAAATAAATGATCTGACAGGAGTATAGAGGATGAGTTTGAGCCTACAATAAGCTAAAAGTTATAAATGTTCTCTGAGTGGATTTAGTGGTGCTTGAGAGAAGTTTTTTAAAAGGTTTCTGAATATTGCTGACCTAAAAGATCCCTACAGGTGTTACGGCCTTCATATATTTTTCTAGATAGTTTAGTGTTTATGTTGCCCTTTGAATACTGGTGGAGGCTTGCAGAAGCTGGTACATTCCAAGAGTTTTGCGTGGAAGTATTACCAATTTTCATTACAGCTTCAGCACAGGACTTCCAATTTTCATGGAAGCCAATGGACCCAAGTTCTTAAGTAAAGCTAATACGTCTACTAGCATTACCACAGCATTTCTTTATCGCCCTCTGATCACAAATTTGACAAATATCACAGAATTACGAGGGTTGGAAGGGACTTCTGGAGATCATCATCTGCTCTAACACCCAACTAAATCAATTCCCTATAGCAGGTCGCATGGGAAAGCATCCAGCCTGTCAGTATAGCTCTTTCTCATGTTTGCATAGTACATTCTATGCTCCAGTTTATATCTACCACCCCTTGTTCTGTCTCTTGGCAGCAATGAATAGAGCCTAGTCCCATCTGCTTGGCTTGTACCCTTTATATAAGTTTAGATACCTTTAGATAGATGTATTGAGGGGATCCCCCCCTCACCCTTCTCCATCCTGAACATCCCCAGGGCTCACAGCCTTTCCTCACAAGAGAAAGGCTCCAGGCACCCATCATCTTTTCAGACTCTCTCTAGAAATTCCCTATTTTTCTTGGGCTGGGGAGCCCAGAAATGGACCCAGTGCTCCACATGTGCCCTCCCCAGGGCAGAACAGGAGGATCACCTCCCTCACTCCTCTGGCAGCACTCTGTGAAATGCACTCCAGGGTCCCATTGGCTCACAGACACGTACCACACAATTGTACTACTCTCAGCCTCTCTTAGGCTTGAGATGTGTTTTATTCCGTTTTCTATTTCATTTTAATACTGTCATTGACATTGGCATTTGCTCTGGATAATTTAAACTCAGCTTGATCTTGGAGACTGATTTCTCTATTTATTGAGAGTAACAAAAGGAAAATATTTTTATAGTTTAAGTGGGACGTGCTGGGATTTCCATACAATCTTCCTGTAGTTTATCAACATTGTCTCAACTTCTTATCTAATTCTGATGCATACATGACCCCATTCTGGAGAGATCAGAGATTTTCACTTTTTCTTTTTTTGTTTTTTTTAAATCTCAACAGCTATTTTAAGAGATAGAGATATAACATCACGCTTTTACAGTTAGCTGAATGAGGGAGATAAAGCCCAGATTTATTAATGTCTTTACAGAAATGCTCAAGCTTTTGTGTTTCACTGACTCCATAACTCACAAATTTAGGGACCACAGTCCAACTAAGAATCACATTTTTAAAGGTAAATTGTTTTCTAAATATTTAATAGTGAAATATTTACATGAAACATTGGACTCAAGGCTCTAAGTCATCCTTTAAAAAACAAAATAAAAACACGAATGTATGAAGGAAATGTGATTTTTATAATTCTATGATGTTCATGAGTCTTAAAACACTACATGAGGATTTCTAGACTCTTAAAAGCCTGTGCAGGTAACTTGCATGAGTAACTGAATCAGGATTTTTCAGGATGAACTATCAGAGCCTCTACTCACATGTATCTACCAACTGCCCATCCGTCCCCCTTCAAAAACAAGGAACATAGACAAACCTACAAAGCTTTCTTACTTCCCATATCACTTAATCAGGAGAAGTCTGTTTGATTGCAGCTCCTCTCTTGCTTCTTCTGAAAGTTGCATGGGATGGAGAGCTTTCACCCTGTTCTCAATTAATGGGGCTGTCTAAGCTGTTCTTAGTTTTCTAGATCTTTGACTTCTAGGTTTTCTAAAAACCCTAAGCAAAAGAGAAGACCCATTCTCTTCCAGAGGAATTCTGCTTGCGAGTTACTATCACAAGCTTTTTAAAGACCATTACCCTTCTTTGCAATGGTGGGGCAGGAGGAAGTATAAAAATACAATGATATCGCTTAAAAAGGTCAGTAATAATGTTTGACATTTTCTGAATATGAGATTTCATCAGAATCAAGAAAACAGGTAGTTCTTGCCTCAGAAACTTACATCTCTCATTCCTTCAGAATGTAGGCTTCTAACCTAAACTATATACCGAGGTTCCCTGCAGATGCCTTAGAAAAAGAAACCTTGAAGGGTGACTGATTCTGAGAGGACTCAGAAGACTGCAGGTGAATGACTCCCTGCTTTAGACTCATAGAATCACCACAGTTGGAAAAGGCCTCCAAGATCATCCAGTTGAACTGTTCACCTATCACCAGTGTTTCCCCCACTAAAACATATCCTTTAGTCCAACACCTTAACGTTTCTTGAAGACCTCCAGGGTTGGTGACTCAACCTCCTCCTTGGGCAGCCTGTTCCAGCTCCTGACCACTCTTTAGGAGAAGAAATTTTTCCTAACCTGCAACCTGAATCTCCCCTGTTGCAACTTGAGGCTGCTCCCTCTTATCCTATCACTCGTTACACTGCAGAAGAGACCGACCCCCACATCACCACAGCCTTCTTCCAAGGAGTTGTAGAGCACAATAATGTCTCACCTGTGGGTCCTCTTCTCCAGACAGAGCAACTCCAGTTCCCTCAGCCACTTTTCGTAAGACTTTTGCTCCAGACCCCTCACCAGCTTCTTTTCATTTCTTGGGCATGCTTTGAGTCTAGTTTAGAATGATAATGGCTATTCTAAAAAGTAACTTGAAAAAGAAAAAAGAAGAAAAAAAATACTGTACACTGAGCCCTGTCAGCCACAGTAACAAAACCTATCACGTCGAGAGTAGTGTAGCTTGTTATAATCTCACCATTTTAACTGAAACTTCAGTTAAGCTGCATTAAAATTTACTCAAAACGATCATGGTGACTAATGTGTAAGGGTTGGATGCCTTCTCCTGAATAAGGACAGTTTTTACTTAAAAAAAACCCAACAAACATAACAGCTACTCAAGTGAAATGTTCTCCTAATCCATGTAATCTTTTGTTTTCATTAAAAAAAAAAAAAGTATTGGAAGAGAGCCTGCATTACATCTTTTATTTTGAGACACAGATATGCTTTCTGTGCCATGTCACACCCATGTGCAGCTCTGTCTGCTCAGTTCCCTGGGTTCAAGAGCCACCAGCTGCATCTCATCCTCAGTGAAAAAAATAGTTATTAACTATTTAAAACTGCCTGTTGTTGACCTGACCATGCTCAGTACACAGTCCACCTACAACCCTGGTTCAAGTGGTGTCTTCAGGCTGCAGTCTGCAGTAAGAAATGTTGCACGTTTGTAGTACTTCATGCAGTGCAGTATGAGCTTAGACACCTCCCACAAATCATCGCCGTTGTGGGGTTAGCACTTGAAGTTTGATGGGATGTTTTATTCCTGAGAAGTTTTGTTCATTACATGCTATTTTTTTTCAGTCTGCTATGAAAAGTACTTAAATCCAACCATATAATTCTGAAAAAATTGAGACCATGCAGCTGTGGCAGCTGACAGCCTCTGATGAATACTTTTCCTTCAGGTTCTGTTGATTGTGTTATTACAGAACACACTGAGCCTGGATTCATCCTGACCTTATTTTCAATTTTTGATGTGTCACTAGGAGCTGCCATTTTAAATGATGGATGAAAGGGTTACATCCAGGCAGTACTTTCTTCAGAAAGTTGACCTGTCTGGGGAAAGATGTTTAATTGCAGGTTGAAACAATTAGGCTTTTTTCATTAAGCAATCTGCTGGATTAAAAAATATGCCTCTTAGGCAAGATCTGTAACTGTCCAAGTAGTCACACTAAATAAGGATTTGTGAAGTTACAGAGTTCTTTTTCTACCCTAAACTTTTAAAAAGTTCTTGTTTTGGGTCTTCCAATCTAAATTCCTGTAAATGATGATGTTTTGAGATAAATTGACAGGACTTGTTGCAATAGGATTTCACTGATGTTTTTTCCTTCTTGTTTTGTTTAAATCAAATGCCATAGTTTCAGCCTAGTAAATTAACCAAACATGGCCTGAGCACAGGCTGGATTGATTACAAACTGCTGAATTGTTATGGCTACTGGCATGGCTTTGGCCACTTATTCCAAGCAATTACCAGATTTGTTCAGATTAAGTAGCAAGGCTTTTTTTTTTTCCCCAGACCAGTTTGGATGAGATCATGGGTGCTGAAAAGGGAAAGGATTTAGCTGAATAGCTGTGAGTTATGGCAACATCTTTTAAGAGAAATATTCCTGCTCCATTTTAGATAGGGTACAGTTGGAGCTGCAAAGTCAAAAATACAGTAGCTCAATACATTTTCAAAGAAAGAGAAAAAATTTCAGTACTTAAGCATTTAAGGGGCAGAATTAGCTTCTCCTGTCTTCAGACATTCATGGGTATTTCTACTGAACCCAGTCACGTTGACTTTATGGTCAATGAAGAGAGATGAGTGCTTGTAGGCTGTACTTGACCTATTTTAGAATTCTACATTAGGATGAGAGAAATCCCACATGAAAGGCTTTAAAGCACAGATGAGAGTCAGATGTGGCCCACCAGAGATGCTGTTACTCCTTAATTAAGATTTATAGTTAGTTGGATGCACACCAGAAGTATCTTTATCAAGATCGTTTGAGAAGCAAATTGGATGACTGTCCCTGATACTCAAGTTCCAAACAGAAGGCAGCCACACAGTGCTTTAGAATTTCCTTAAAGATGGGAGATTCTCTCTTTGCTCAAAAAATTCCTTAGTCTGAATTTGGGTGGTTAGACTGGATGACCTTGAAGGCCTTTTCCAACCTTGGTGACTCTAAGACTCATAGAGTAAACACACTTACCTGTGTTAAGAGGAGTCTTTGATGCAGTGCATCAGTTTAGAGCATGGTTTAAATATTTTTCCTTCTGAGCATCTGATACTATTCAGTTAAAAACATACACAACATTGTGAGCCAGAACACCAGAGCGAAAGCAATTCAACGCATCCATTGGAAGGAAAACATCAGTATTTGCAAAATAAAACGTGTGGTTGTTGGACTCTATCCCTATGCTGTGGGGTCCTCAGGAAATCCCAGCAAACATTCATGAGCTGCTTCATTCCCCTGTCAATCTTGCTTTGCTCCCGTCCTGGGGAATCTTAGGATGTGGTAGTTTGGTCTCTAACGTGCTGTTGTAAGTGACCATCATGTATAGATCTAGCTAGGAAAGCTCTTTGATGAGGAGTACCAAGGTTTAAATGAGTAAGATTCATCTTGTTTACTTTTTGACATCTGCTCTTGAAAACTCAGCTGGCCCTCCTGCAAAGCTCTCACAGACAGCAGAAAGAAACAAGTGCTTCTGGATTGATTCAATCACATCCCCTTAGATGTGTCACTCTAGATTAGAGTGAATTGTGTTGTGGTTTTAGCTTACAGCACTGATCAGATCTCCCACAAAGAGAGCCCAGGGCCTTTGAGCAACTTAGTCTTGTGGGTGGTGGTCTGCCCATAGCAGGGGGTTGGGAACTAGAAGATCTGAAAAGGTCCCTTCCAACCCAAACCATTCTGTGATTTTATGAAAAATTAACTTCTCATCTTCGCAGGCATTTGTATTTAGTCCAGTGCTTTCACCTTTTTCATCACTAATAAGTAGAACACAACCACAAACGTGGAAGATAACATTATTTCAGTCTTCATGGGCATGTTGGGTCAGTGACCTCTGAATCGAGGGAATCCAATTTTTTTTTCCCCACTCTGTTCAATGTTACAATTATTAGGTTATGAATTATTCTTTGGGCTGAGCTTTTGGCTAACACTTTTATTTTTTAAATACTGGCTGATGCTTTCCCACATCAGTAAGAGATAAACTAGTGCTTTCTTAATGTAAGATGATAGAAAGTACAGCTACTACAGCAGAGCAGCAAGGTGCAAGTGAATATTTCCTCAAATGCAACAACATCTGTAGACACAGGAGGGGAGGGGAAGAAAAGAAGCTACTTACCTTCAAAAGACCTCAGGTATGCAGGGATTTCTAGTGAAATAACCTTACCTCCAGTGCCAACTCTTAAATGAGGTCTGGGAAGGGGTGGATTCTGTCTCAATCTCTTCCAGTCACTGAAGTGCATTGCATACACCTGAGCTCCCCTGGGTTGGCCCAGGTGCTCAATCACTGTTTCAAGCTGTGATTTAGCACTTCTGCTACACTTAGCATCATCAAGGTGATCAGGCATATGTGGGATGTTTGCTTAACAGGTCTTCTTCCATAGTGAGTTATTTTTATGTGCTGCGTATATATGTATACTGGAACAACAGAGGCTAGACCTATGCATTTATCTTCTTATGCACACCTTAATGTTGAGTATGAGGAAAAATTTCTTCTTAGAAAGAGTGATAATGTGTTGGAACTGGCTGCCTAGGGATTGGGGGAGTCACTATCCCTGGAGGTGTTCAAGAAAAGAGTAGCTGTGGCACTTGAGGACAAGATCAGTGGGCATAGTGAGAATGGGTTGATGCTAGAAGAATGTAGTGGTCTTTTCCAACTGTAATGATTCTATGATTCACAGCTGATTTCAAATCCTAACCACTCCTTTAATGTCTAGATTAGAGAGGAACTAAGATGTTATCAGATAGCCCAAGGAGATTTCAAGTCTGCCAACCCCAACACAGGCACATGGCTGTGTGACTAGAAGTTCCTGAGTCTTCAGCAATAATGCATCCCATCTCTGGAAATGCTCTGTAAATATTCAGTGCATTTGGTCATTTGAGTGAAAGTGGCTCAAAACACATTAGGGAGGATTTCAAGGACTCTTGGCTTCTTTGGGCACATGCTTTTAGTCTGTCAAATGAGTCATTCCCAGTCTTCTGTATAATCAATTTAGAGAGGAAAAAAATCCACTAGAAATAAGCTACTTCCTGATATCTCCAAGCCACCCCATGATAAGAACAAACTTGGAAATTGCTTAGCCTTTAAGACTGGTTGCCAGTCAGTGCTGTCAGGTGAAAGACAGCATCATTTTCTGAACAATGAAACACCTTAACTCAGGGGACGTGGGAATGAAGCTGTGTAACCAATTTGAAGCTTGCAGAGCTCTGACATAGTACTGTCTCTTTCACTGCTGGCTTGAGCCTGCTTTATAGACATGTCACTGTGGCAAGGACTTGGAGGGATTATATTAATTCTTGGGCTAATGCCAGGCTTCCCACTGCAGAACTCCCTCTAACTTAGTAAAACACAACCAAGTTGATTTTTCATCTTCCTTCAGCAGTTGTACTGGCAGATTCCACCATAGCAAAAGATATCTTTCTTGTCCAATTGTCCCATATGTGATGGTCCTATTGGGAATGTCACAGAAGGGACTAGACTGCAATTTAAAATATAGATTCAGGTCCTCACACACACACCACCTACTGGAATAGATGCCTGTAGTTCAACATAGTACCAATCCATGAGATGGGGATGTTTCTTACTTGCCATTGTCTCAATTTTTGCCTTCCCAGATCTGTGTTTATTGTTCCCCCTTCTTTCCATACCACCCTGATCCAGAAATCCTCCCTCATATAACCTTGCTTGCATCAACATTCCTGTATTCCATCCCTTTCCTGACCAGGTTTGGTTCCCATCTCTGTCTCCCTTCTTATCCCCCTTCTTAACCCTTTATTGCATTGGAAATGTTCCTGGACCAGACACTCTTAAAGAGGCAAAGACTTTACTTTTACTTTCTCCTACACCTTACATATAATCACTTTTTTTTTTCCTGAAGTATTTATTCATCTTCCCTTTGCCTGTTGAACTAGGATTGTCAGCAAGTAAACATGCTCACAAACACAATAGAATGATATTACCAGATCCTATGATCTATAAAAAGCATTTTAGTCCTTACCATTTCCATTCTCTTTCCCCACTGCAGTGCTATTTTAAAATGGCTTTTTAGTACTTCATTGTGCAGTAAAGAATTATTACCACTAGAGTATTACTTCCCTTATTGATGGGCACAGCAGAGCAGTCTGATTAAAAGTGTTTGAATTAAAATTTTAACTCTTGATCCCACAATTTCAGTGTATTGTATAGGAATGCCATGGATTGTCCATCAAGTTTAATTTGATATCATGCAGAGCACAGGCTGAGGTGACTAATTCAGAAGAAGACTGCAGGTCTTATGACCTCATCCTAGACAAGTGCTTAATTTTGCACAGAGATGACCTAATTTCTTTTTTTAATCTGAACGATTAGCAACCCAATTTCAGCCCTTTTTTCAGCTCTAGATTGAATCATTCAATGATAGAATCATTAAGGTTGGAAAGACTGATAAGATCATCAAATCCAGCCATCAACCCATGCCAACAGCAGCTCTAGACCACACCACTCAGTGTGACATCCACATTTTTCTTTAACATCTCCAGGGACAATGACTCCATCACCTCCCTGGGCAGCCTGTGCCAATGTCTTACCACTCTTTCTGAGAAGAAATTCTCACTGATATTCAACTTGAAGCTCTCTGGTGCAACTTAAGGCCATCACCTCTTGTCCAATTGCTAGTTACATGCAAAAAGAGGCTGACCTTTGTCTCAATACAAGAATTACTAGAATATAGTCCTTTCCCTGGGATACCACTTATTCCACATTTGATCTTATTTCCAAAGTTGAATTTCAGTTCCCTCCTGGTGGAAATCAATACAAAGTCCAATAAGTAGGAATGCAGATCTGTATCAGTTTAGGATATTATTACTTTTCCTCTAGGTGTTTACACTTAGATTCTCCTTCATTTGTTCAATTCAATTTAAACCAGTGCCAGTCTATCAGTGTTAATGGAATTGTGCCTGATTTATCGTGTTGTCACACAAAATGAAACTGAAAACCCATAAAACTTTGAATTAATAATTTTAACATGCAGTAATCAACATAACCTACTTTGGTGCCAACTATTCTACTCAGAGAAATGTATCAACATGAATTAATTCTATATTTCTTCAAGATAAAATTGACTGCAAGCTATCTATGATGTGCCTGTGGCACTGCAGGACTCTGCAACATTTCGGTGTATTTGCTACAATTGCTCTTATTCAGACTTCTTGTACTTTCCCCAATCAACAGCAATTTATTAAAAAGTAATGCCGCCGACCTGAGTAATTCAAACGGTGTGTTTCATCTTCTATTTTCATGCTCACGGCTCCCAATTTTGGCACCCACTCTCAGGCAACAGAGATACCTGATTAACTGAAAGTTTGTGGGGAGAATAATAAGCATTTGTGTTCTATAAGAGGAACACAAGAAATGGTGTTTGGTCTTTGTTCTTCAGCACTGATATTCTTCTACTTTTTTTGTTAGACAAGCTCTATCCAAGTCATGGGAATCAATGCGGGCTCCCAGCAAACTGTGTGTCCTTAATTATTCCCAAAAGAATAATTGAATGCATAGAATCACAGAAAGTTTTGGGTTGGAAGAGGCCCTTAAGGTCATCTAATTCCTTCCAAAAGGGTGGTTCAGTATTCTGAAGTGCTTCAAATGCAATGCTACGTGGCTGTTTTGGGATGTCAACTGCCATCATCTGGGCTTCCCAGATAGGCACAAGCAGTGTAGCATTGCACTAGAAGTACATTTCACCTCCATTGTGAAATGGATTTTTAAACGAAGAATGATTTCTTTATTAAAAAATAACCCCGTTAAATTCAGTGGCTTCGTAAACATTATCTTAAAGGTTAGCTGCTATTTTGATTTTGATTTCTGCCTACTCATGTAGAAGCTGATAAGATCCCAGTATTCATCTTAGCTAGACACTATTGTTCTAAAGGAGTTGTGCACTTAAATATCCCAATAGTAGACTTGAGAGAAGTGTGGATTATTACAGCAAGCAGGCACACCCTTCAACTCCTTTAAGAAGAAAAGCCAGGGAAGGCATGAACCCTTATCTCTTCTCCACAGATACTACTACACTGAATGCGTTGTTTTTTCCCTTGAAGGACAGAAGCTCCCAAGTCATTTTGCCATATATGAATTGCTGGCTTTAGAGTGACAGCTGCATTTTTGCTCCATTAATTCCACTCCATTATCCCTCGTTGCATTTTTTCTCACCAGTACACAACGCATTTCTTTTACATTTTCTCTTTGCTTTGCTTGCATGGGCTATAGGGAAAATACCAGCACTTGTTCTCAGGCCAGGGTATTTCAAAAATGCCATCAGAGAATGTTACTCTTCTAACAGTCATCAGAAAATTAAAGGTGTAGCTGGAGAGAAGCCAGGGAAACCAAGGCAGTAAGCCAAAAGAAACTGCTTCTCATACTGGAAGTACAAGTGATGCTCCAAAAGTCACACCCTTATTTTATTATGTTGGCCTACAAGGTCAGAGATGGATGTCGGCAGGATGGCAGTAGAGTCTGAAGCTTCCTACCAATATTCCACTACATTTTATTGCCATGTGACAAATGGCAGCAGAGAAGCAATCTGACAGAATGGTGTCTGACATGGAAGTACGTATGGAGCAAAGATGTGGAACTTAATTCCTCCATGCGGAAATAATTGTACACATTGACATCCATCCGTGCTTGTGAATAATTATGGATCAAACAGTGGATGTGAGAACAGTAAGATGTTTGTGGTGTGCTTCAGCTGTGGTGACAGCGACAGTGGGTCACCTCTGCTGGTGCAGTTTTGCATAAATGTGGTACACAGGCTCTTGTTCATCACTGGTGAAAATATTATCTCTATTTTCATGGTGATGGCTAGGTTGAAAATTGGAATTTTCTAGCTGAGACTTTCCTCTATCAAATAATGCCACTGTGCTCTTTGTATCTGTTGCAGTTCCCATGGAAATAAATAGGAGGCATTACTTTTGTACATAGTTACAGTCATCAGAAACCTTGCCTGACTCTCATGCATTCCACTCTGCTTCCAAGTGAACCTTCCTCTGCTTGAACCACTCTGCTCCCTGAGTACAAAGGGAGACTGAAAAGATTGATGTTCCTTTCCTTCAAATGCAGTGGCAAGCCATAAAGCAAGTCTAAAACACATCTTCCAAAAAGTAATTTTTGTCTGCTTTATTTTAAAGTGCACTTAGACTAATAGATATGCTTATTTCTTAATGGCTAGCAGAAATGATTAAGAATGGGAAATGTAAAAGCTTGCACGTCTCCTTGATGTGAGACAGACAGATTTGGGCCATGCTTTTGTGCCGTTTCTAAGGTAGAGCTTCCCTCGCATGTGGGTATGGAGCCTCAGTCATGCTGTGCCTTAGTAGTGGCTAAGGAGCCTTTCCAGTGTGACAAAATCACCTGCTGATAGCTGAAAGATTTCCTGCAGAGTAGGTGGTGGTTTTGTTGTGATGTGGTGCTCGTGTGCACAAAGGCAGAGAGGCACAGAGGAGTGAGAACAATTGGAGGAACGCCGGTAATTGGACACAGAAACAAGCCAGGGTTGTTCCAGGAGAGACTTGAATACTTGGGCTGAGAGCAATATAAATCACATAAAGTCAGTGGGAGAAGGTCCCTGAAACACCCAACGTACTGAGGGGACTCCAACATACTGAGGGGAGTTACTGTTCTGGGATCTGAGTTACCATTTTCTGATAGGGTTAAGGGTTACCCATTTGTGTAAAGGGCTAAGGGTTAACCATTTGGGTTAAGAGTTAATAGTAAGGGTTCAGTGCTTCCCAGTTGGGTTTGAATTAAGGTTCATCACTAGGGAATGCACGGGAATAACATCTTGGAAAGGTAAACAGCTTATTATGAAATGCTTAGTTGAGAGACCACAGGCAGGGAAAGGAAGGGATTGAAGTGACTAGAAGAGGAATAAACATTTAAAAAATTGCACGTAAGCTGTAGGTCATTGGTAAAGATGGGAATAAGATGAGGTCACTAGTAATGTCTGAGCTTGTCTGTGCTGTGTTTTCTCTCTATATGGACGTTGTGCACTTCATACATACGTGTACATTGGCAATATGAACTTAGCCTTGCTCCTAGTTGGACCTGGGGGATAAAGATGAAGCAGGTGCACTGCTATGAGCTACAAGACTTAGCAGCCTGTTGGCAGGTAGTAGAGTTACAAGCAATTACACAGCTCCTGGAGAGGCCCACTGGAGTGTACTTCATCCAATAGCAAGGTGTAACAAGCAGAAGGTAACTTTAAGCTGGACCAGAATATTAAACTTGGGGGACGTAAATACTAAGACACAGAAATGCAAATGAGGCTTTGATATATTCCTTTACTCTTCTATGCCACCTGGTACATATTTCTTGGGAAAACACCCATAAATTTTGTATTTCAATAAGTAATAGAAGGTCATTTCAAGATTACCGTGATAATTGTCATTAAAATGCTTCCAACTATACAATCCTGATGTGATTACTCCAAAATGAATTACCTTTTCTCAATTAGTTCTGCCAAAAGCTAAATAGGCCCACATAAAGCCAGAATGAAAATTAACATTAGGTGATATTTCTATGGATTGAATCTTGTTGTGATCCACAGCTTCAGAAAGGTGTAACATTTGCATCTGTAGCACAATTGTAAATGCAAGTTGTTTGAACAAATATAAACATTTGGCAGTCCAGGGCAGCACTTCTCAATCTTCTCAAATCCACCTCTTTATGAGGGATAGTGCTGCTCTGCAGCGATTTACACCTTAAAAAGAGAAGAAGAGAGCAAAGTACACAAATGACAAACTTCCAGAGGAGAATTTTCTTGCACAACTAAGCAAATTTCAGATGCTGTAGAAAGCAAGAGGCAATAAATCCATAAACCATATGGGAACTAGGGATCAGGAACCACTATGAGAGCCATATTGTTATTACATTTTTAGCTATAAGAGAACACTGGCATTTACAAGTTGAGCTAGAGGAAACATTTTCAGGCTTATGCGCAGTAAATGTGGTTTGTTCCCTGTGTTTCAGAAGTAATTTTTCCCTCATGTATGCATTCCTTGAAAGTATATTACCATAAGTTGAATAATGCAGTTATACACTGCTGAACTGAGACACAGAAACCAAGTCTAACAATAGGCAATTTTCAAAAAGAAATATTTATCTGAATGAATTCATAAAAGGTTTTAAACAATTCCCCAGAATCCAATCCTGTCAGTAGGGAATTCCCACATAAATACTCTTTTTCAGTATTTCAGCCAACTCATCTTTTGGCTCCTAAAGAGAATGATTGTCAATGATTGGCCTCTAATTAACTTGCTGAGACTGAGAAGGACATGTAAAAAGGTTGTTGACCTTCTCCACTGTTGTAAAAGGAATGTTTGTCTGCAAAAGAGAGAACTCCATGGATGACTGATGGTTTTCTAGGAGTAAGTCTAATGGACTCTACCTAAAATCATACCCGAAATACATGAAACTTCCCAGTGCTGTAACCTACCTATGCTCTAACCCAACCTGTTTGGTCAGGTGCTGGAATGGGCTGCCCAGGGAGCTGGTGGAGTCACCATCCCTGGAGGTGGTCAAGAAACATGTAGATGCTGTACTAAGGATATGTCTTTGTGGGGAAAATACTGGTGGATGGTTGGACTAGGTGATCTTGGAGGTCTCTTCCAACTTTGGTAATTCTGTGATTCTATGAGAAGAAATGTGACTTTCTGAGGATGATATCCTGAACATCAGCCTTTCCATACCAAATAAAGGTCCTCTGCAGGTTGAGTTTACTTTGCAGTAGTATTGTCTAATCATTTGCATTATAAATGGAGACACTATGATCACAGAGGAGCCATTGCCTGCCTTCTCTTGAGCTTGCTGATGGCCCAGTGATTCCAGCTCCTCATCCAGTTGCTCCCCTGCAACTTCTTTCCCCAACAGAACTTCATAGTCAGGATAGCCAGGTGACAGAAACTCATCAGGTTCTCTCTGCTTGCATCTGAATGTTGGCATCTTTCAGAAGACATCCAGTAAATGGCTGTGGGTGAGCTCTGAAGCAATTACAAAGCAAAACAAACTAGGTTTATTGAAACCACTTGAGGTGGTAGAATCAACAAGATCGTTGTCTGAAATATATGAGAACAGTGTACCCACACTTACTGTGGTGCATCTTGAAGCAATTATTTATATGTGAGGGCTAGCTGTGCCCTCCGAAACATCTACTTGCTTGACATTGATTATACACATTGAGTTATTTGAGCACAGGAGACACTAGCTACCTTTCTTTGCAACTGTAGTGATTTACAGGCTAAATATCAGGCCAGCAATAACTACTGGCCACGCTGAGCACCAAATACTCTTGGATTCAATGTCTCAATAACACTCAAACTAACGATCTTGCAATTTAAAGCTAAAGAAAGTGGGGAAATAAAAGGTGTGGAAAGGAAGGACCAAGTTTTGATTTCACAGTAAAGATTCTGATGACACCTTTTGATCACTAGGACCTTAGGAACCAAAGATCAGATGCTCAAAGGCATTTGGATGTATCAGGGCTATGTGCCCAAGAATATTCAAAACTTTCAAACATATATCAGCTGTCAAAATCCTTTCCATGAGATGGAACAGACAATTGAATTTTATGTGGAGTCAGAAAGTGACTGGACAATTTCATGCTAAGTCTAGTCAGTACAGAGTTACACCCTATGATTCTGGGTCAGAAGTTGCTGGTGGCCAGAGGAATAGTCTAGGAAATTATCACTGCATGATTTTCCCAGTTTTGATATTTTGATCTGGTCATCCACTATGGACTGGATGACACTAAGACGAAAAGGTTAGACTATTTTCTGCTTTCTAAGTGATTTTTGACTATTGTTCTTGTTAAAAAATGCTTGAAATACACTACTCAGCTGTAAAAGCAGGTATTGGAGGGATAGAATAGTAATTTCTTATAAAGAATTCAGTGGTCATGTAAGCTGTGTGAGAACTTAGTCATTTGTCCAGAAGGTACAAACCTATATCTCCTATTTCACCACATCTTGCTCAGACATAAAAACTTGCACAAGACACAGGAGGGGAATGTAGGAAGTGTGTTGTCTACACACTGGGGCTCATTCTGCAGCACTGATCTTATAAATCCATTCTGACCATTGTACTGCTCTGAGATAGTCTCCCAAAATCCTTGGGAAAATCCAATTTGCCAAGGTAAGTATATTTGTACTTATTGCATTATGTCCTTCACCTTCTTGTGAACTCTGGCAGCACTGAGAAGTGATGTGATATGGGTTTGTACATTTTTGGGATACTTCTGAGACTCATCCTTTTGTAATGGTCTTCTGCTGTGCTGATTTAGCAGAGTGATAGATGAAATAAACTTTTTGTTCTCTACTGGCCAAAAATGAATGTTCCCAAAAGAATCAGTACTCCTTAAAAATAAGCTTAAATAAGAAAATAAAAATTTCCAGATTTGACAAAAGCCAAATTTGAATGAGGAACCCCTACAAACAAATGTAAATGCAGATTCATGTGAGGGAATCCGTGATGCACTTATGTGCATCAATAGATTAGCTAATGGAACAATGGGTTAATTAATGGCCAATATAATTGTATAATAGATAATCAATGATACAATAGATCTATCTCAGAATCAAATAAAGGATCATACAATATTTGATAACTTCTGTGAGAAAGGGGATCTACAGGTACAGACAGGCAAAAGGAACTTCGGTATAGAAACTGGGGCACTAAAACTTATCTCTGACCATAAAGTCTTTAAAACAATTGAAGTTATATCTCTGTAGAAGCCCATAACTACCTTTGTGTTCGTGGCCTTGAGCAAACCACTATCTCCCTCACACTGTAGTTGCAGTGTTTGTCCTCTTCTTGAAACAACCTAAGAGATGCTCCAGGTTTTTGATTGTCTATAGAGAAAAAACAAACACAGAAAACAAAGCTGAAAAAAAAAAAAAAGCAATCACGAATAATCCAAGACAATTGTGTTTATGCATTTGAGATGGAAATGTGGGATCTACTTCAAATACTGAAACATGACCTTTCCTTAGATGCCAACAGTGGGCAGGAAATTCCCTCATTCATTTGCTGTTAGAGAATATATGACAGGATTGCCAATGTTGACTGTAGTATATTTAGAAAACAGAAGAATATACTCATTAAAAATATATATATATAAATTCTGTGGCTCTACCAAAATGTTCTTCTGATTTAAAATCATAGAATCACTGAGTTTGGAAAAGATCTCCAAGATTATCCATTCCAGCTGTCCTCCTATCACCAATATTTCCCCACTAAACCATGTCCCTAAGTACAACCTCTAAACCTTTCTTAACACCTCCAGGGTCGGTGATCCCACCACCTCCCTGGGCAGCCCATTCCAGTGCCTGACCACTCTTTCAGAGAAGAAACTGCTCCTAATATCCAACCTGAAGATCTTGTAGGCCCTTTCCAACCTAATGTACCTACGAACCTATGAAACCATTCTAACCTTTGTCATTTTAACCAGACCATCCCAAACTCCATTCTTTTTTTTTCTTTTTGTTCATTTGTTTTGTTTTTAATTTGAAAGATTAAAAAAGGAAGAGAAATTCTTAGAAATGTATGTTTTGTGTCCTCAGGCTTGGTAGGATTTCGAAAGAGTTATTTATTTATTTATTTATTTTTCTTTGCTGCAACTCGTCTGAATAACGTAAGTGCTAAAAGAACTACCTTACAATGAATAATCTGTGATCAAAGCTAAAAGCAGAAGGTCATAAATGTTGCATCTTCTGACGTTCTGCTTTGGACTCTGTGACTCTGTTGTATATACTCGGACCCGATTTATCAAACTGAGCACGTTGACATTTTTGATCGACAGGTTTCTCAGGACTGGATTTTATTGCTGCTTATAGTTTCCTGTTCTGAGCATTATCATACAACTACAGCAGAATAAAACCTCACTCTTAGCTATGGTTCAGCAATTCAATATCATAGCAGCCAAGGCCAGGTGGAGAAGGAGATCAAGGAGAAGCAAGAATCAATTTGAAGTTTATCTGGATGCAAGCGAGTTATAGGAAGTGCCGTATCAGTTTCAGCAACATTGCCTCATTAGCAGCTGCATCAGTTTTTCAGTAACAGCTGCTAAAAATGTATTGAATGTAAAGAACAATGATTTTTGGGGGAGCTTTTAAAATAAATCACGGGAATCTTGTGCTTAGTACTCCCTGGTTAGCACTGAGTTTTTTGTTATATCTTACACTTATCAAGCTTGCTTCCACAACAACAAAAGATGAAAGTCTTAGAGTCTTTCTCCTACCAGAAAGTTACTATTTCTCATCATTTCATTATTTCAGAAACTGAGGTTTCCAGAAGAACAAGAGTTCTTGAGCCCTGAGGAAATCTTTCGATTTCATCACAAAAGTGTTAGCCAGTTGTACTATGCTCAACTTGATCTCCCGTGGCGTCTTTGGTTTCACATTTCCAACACTGCAAACATCACTTTGCTATATCCAGAAAAAAGAGGAAAAAGAGATAAAGGGAAAGACAGGTCTTAGTAATGCAAAGCCTAGCCCAGTGTTTCTGGCAAGGTCTTGCAGCAAGTAAGCGAACTGGGGGTGTCCTGCAGGCTTCCTGAGATCCTTGACTCCAGTGGATCCTCCCCACTACCAGTCAGTTGGTAACCCCTGATGTGATTTCCTATTCCAGGTCTGTATCTCATTTCCAAGCTCAGCTTCATTGGTAAGCTCCTTACTGAAGCATAGTCTTGTAGAAACTTCAGGTGACCAAACTGAAAGCTCTTAGCTCTCTGCATACTTTGCCATTATCAGAAAATATGCCTCTAAAAGAGTAAGAAATGTAATGAGGCAAATATTACAGCCTAGTATGAGAATACTTCCATGAGAGTTTCCTTACTGAATAAAGTTCCAGAAATTTGAAAAACAAACAAACAAGCAAACAAATCTCCCCACCACCACCAAAAAACAAAACCAAAACATCCACAACTTCTTAATAATACATTCAAGGATCTTCATGCTCTCAGTAATGGTATGATCTGATTTTTAGGTCATGCTATGTGGAGTCCGGGCTCAGACTTGATGACCCTTTGAGGTCCCTTCCACCTTCAGGATGGTTTGAAGCTGTTTTAATTTTAAATCAATTTAGAAACAAGTTCTTCCCAAGATCTGGCTGATTTGGAGTCAGATCATTAGCCATTCCATGCATAGGCTGAGGGGAAATTTTGAGATGGGAAATCTTATACATTTAATAAATATGGCTGCAGGCATCTTTCTCCACAGATTTCAGAGATTTTCCAAGCACGTGGAACTTCTTTCTTTATCAGGTATTTATACACCCTGGAGAGGCAAAACAATTTTGTCAGAACTAGGATGCTATGAAATGTATTTATGTTCTTATACTTTTGCTATACGTCATTGGAAAAAGAACAGAGAAACACTGACAAAGATTTACATCACCAGATGAAACTTGACACATCCTAATAGTATATTTTAGATACACAGAACAAGGACCTTCAGAAGTGAAGACATAACTATATATTGTTTTCAAAAATTGATT
This sequence comes from Cyrtonyx montezumae, assembly GCF_038088225.1. Classification (NCBI taxonomy): domain Eukaryota; kingdom Metazoa; phylum Chordata; class Aves; order Galliformes; family Odontophoridae; genus Cyrtonyx; species Cyrtonyx montezumae. The sequence goes on from NW_027072037.1 coordinate 1,142,047, forward strand.
TAATCCTTCTTCATTCAAATTCATAGCTGAGAAAGAAAAAAAAGACGCAGTGAGCTCAAAAATATGAATACAGGATGTTAGATGCTTGAAAAACTATAGGCTACGACCTTTTCATTTAGTGATATCAATTAATCAACATGACTGATAACACCAAGAACCCTTGCAATGGCTGTGTGAAGATATCTCTGTTTTAAATAGTGCTGAATGCAATGTGATTTTTCAGCTTGCATATTAATGGTAATAGAACTCCTCGAGGCCACGTGAAGACAAGTTTTATATGCTGTGGTGTAAGGAATGTTCACCTATTATAGTTTTGATAAGGAAATAGTGAAAATGAAATGTAGTATGCTCAGATGATAAGGGTGAACTTACAGCAACGTGTCTGCTACGTGGCCTCGGGGCCCATATGTACTGCTGTGTTTTGTCACTTCTTCATATGGTTATTATTAATGTTTTCCTAGGGATGGAATTTATCTTTCTATACATAGGTAGTACTCCATCTTGGTGTGTGGTAGTGGTGCTTGGCACTTCCTATTCACCTTTCCCTTTGTGGTCAATAGAGATCTAGACATCACAATCAGTGGAATCTGAAACGAAACTCTCTTCATCCTAAAATAGACGGTTCATACAGATGCTACCAGAATTAATGCTTATTAGAAAAGGAACACGATTTATTAGGATACTGCCATTGTGCAGTACTCACAGTGTAATCAACCCACTCATACTATCAGTTTCTGTCCTGTTGTCATAAGAGTCTCAGTTGTGAGAGACATTACAGTGCTGTTTTTGGTTGGATCTCATGTGATCCACCAAGCTTCTGTTCTGCTCACTTGCAATGAGGGCAGCCTGTGGTCCTATGTGAACACTTCATCTCATCTACAGTCCATCTCTGTCAGTAACCTCAATTACACACAAAACAGTTCAAAAGTCTCTTATATGCTTATATCCTTACTAAGACTGCCCTACACGACTATTTCTGTGTCTGCTGGAAAGTTTGTAGTAGCTCTTTACATATACCTGTGTACAATTCAACCACTTCTGCAACAGAAACTGTCTGGAAATCAGTGAGTTAGTGTACCCAATATGCTGATCTACATATTCAAGCATATAACATTTACTAGGTTGAGCATGATGTACATAGAGGGACTCTCAAACTTACAAGGCTCCCATATGGGGAGCTCCATTAACCATCAGTTAAATGAGTGGTTGTAAAGGTCTCTCAATCTAAATCATCATCTCATCTATATAGTTAACTATGGGCAGCCCCTGAAACACCCAGGCAATTAATGGCTTAATTACTAAATGAGAATAGGTGCAATTGTGATATCCAGCTACAATACAATTGTAAATAAATAACGAATTTGTCTTTCATACCCACAGATGACCTGAAGTCCCATATCTCTTGCCACAGGAACAATGCCTGGGTAGACAAATAGAGCACCGATAGTGATTCTTTGCACTATGTCTAGGAAGTCCAGAATGATTGTTTAGCTGCATTGTCAGCTCAAACATCGATTTCTAAGGGTCTTTACCTATCCAGAGTTGATTTCTTATTGAAATCTGTGCTTAACTTTGGCTTAATTTGTTCATATCGTTCAGTGGAGAGAAAAGAATATAACAAGCTTTTATTCCTTCTTCATTTGAGAAGAGATTAATACTGTGGCTGTCCTGGGATAAGAGAAAGAAGGAGAAGGGAAACAAAGTCTAAGATGGTCTCATTTGCAGTTCAGAAGACCACTGCAAGATCTAGAGCTACAAAGACATTTGAAATACCTGGATGTGAAGTAGGTATCAAGAAAGAAGACAGAACTTTACCAAGGGTTTGCAACTTGGTATTCAGAACATCTTCAGTCACCCTAGACTAGCATACTCAGTTGTCTCCTTAAACACTCTGTTGTCTTTGCAAAGTTCCATTGTATGTGTCCTCAGTTATTAGAAAAAAGATTTAACATGATGGATGTTTGATGCCTCTGATTCTGTCCAGACCTCCTTTAACTCCCTCAGAGAGATTTGTGATAAATAATTTTCAACAACATAGTGGAAAGGGAACACTTCAGTTTTTCTCTCCCTTGTCACTCAGGTATTGCATGACATCCAAAGAAAGGTCCACAGTGTTATTGTCTCTTTCTTAATGAACTTATATTGTTTTTCCATACGAATCCACTAGGAAAACAGAAAGTATAGTAGAAGATTAAAGGTCATCAGAAATTTGCCAGACAAGAAATACATAAAAGCATTCACCAAAAACAAGCCCAGTTTTAGTTTTCAGTGATGGCTATGAAACCCTAAGAGAATCTCATTCTCTCTGGGGTTAAATTTATCAGTTTAATTTGTGTCAAGGGAAGAAATGAGAAGATGTATTATGCCAATGGATTTTCTGATTCAGATCCCCAAAGCTAAGTCACAATGACAACATATTACCGAGGCTTCTTTGTTTCATCCAGCAGGCACTAGGGAAAAATTTAAGCACTTTATGTGCAAGCATTTCATATCCTCTAGATTTTCAATATCCAGTTTTAAGTACAGCCACAAAGTTCAAAACAAACTCTGGCTGATGATATCAAGATCTGCCTCACCTCTGTTTCAAACTCTAAAGAACTCCTGAGGTTCTCACTGTGTCCATAAAGAGAATAATTTGTAATTCCTTTAAGGATATCCTTTTACTAATCACTTAGTAGGCAGGAAGACATTCGTTAATATAAATTTAAAGTTTATATACCACAGCTGACCGTTATTTGCATTCTGTAAGAAATTTCAATGAGAAAGGAGGGTAACTGGAAACTCTCCAAGAACCTAAAACAGTGATAGTTCCACGGGACCTGAAGTGAACTGCTTACTACAGTCAAAGCTTTCTGTAAGAACAGACAAAAGTCTTCTTCTTCTGAATTCAAGGGCTTCTTCAAGTGTAACAGAGAAGAGTTTGCACGTATTAGCAATAAAGTAATGATGATAGCAGTAATTCAGCTAAATATAATATAGTAGTAAAAATGATTCTGCTACTACTAGTACTAATAGTAATGCAACTCTAATAAGAGTCACTTAACTCAAGAGATGAGGGATTTTGGAGCAACATAATGAAAATACAATGTGCAAGTCCAAGTACTTGTTGTACTAGTTGTTTAAAAAATGGATAGAGAGATAGTTATGCTGTGGATGAGTTTTCTTTGCATCACTGTCTCCATGATGAATGCTTTCGCAGATGCTTTTCACCTGATCTCAAATGTAGGGTTTTCCATATTCGTGGAAGAAAAGTTCCTTTTCATCCAGCTCATATTAAAATTCAGTAGATCTCTGATACCAAGTAGTTCATGAGTTCTAAATTTATTTCAGAACAGATTCTGTGGCAAAACAGGAGTCCAAATTACTGTCACAGGACCACAGATTGGCTTGATTTGGAAGGGACCTTAGAGATCATCTTGTTCCAGTCCCTAGAACGTCATGTTCCAACCCTCAGTATCAGCATGATATTTTCAGTATTCATTAAAGTATCCTTCAGTGTGGTTTGATTTTGATTCTTTTCATTAAGGTATGAAAGAAACACGGAAACCAGGAAGACAACGTTTGCAGTTAATCCCTTAGCAAAAGACTGTGGGAGTGCTTCTAAGTGTGCCTATGTGTCCTCACCTGTGAGTCACAACAGTCTGGTTACTCCATGTCATCAGTACTCCTGGATTTCCCCTCCTGTTTTGAACAAAAATATCACTTCCAAATGAATGAAGCGATCTTTGTGTGTTCTTTTTCAAAATTCTTCCTGTTTGTTCCATCTCTAAACTGTAGTCATCAAACAAGATTCAGATTAGAAGTAGGAAATGTGGAAGAGGTATTCTGTGTTTGTAAATCAGGAGAAAAAATTTCAAACCCTCCAGAAAAAGTGTTATGTTCAAGGAATGCACTTTATCTATTTCATACATTTCTACCACTTTTTCCTCAGATCAACTCCCTCGTCACCACATTTTGGAAAAAAGAGGAAAATTAGAAAGGCTGCAGAGCATTGCCTGTCTTTGGAAATACGGATAATGATTTCAGTAGAATCATGAAAAGTGCTTGATTAAAAAAAAAAGAAATGATGCCAATGAGAAGAGTTCCACTTTCCATGGTATTACTTCTGTACTGCATCATAGGTAGTTGAAAAAACCTATTTATGTTTCAAGCAGAAGACACAAGATGAGTTGCCTCCGTGAAGTAAACATAACACAACTTTGCTTTTGCCCCCCACAATGACATAGGTTCATAGGTTCATAGGTTCATTAGGTTGGAAAGGACCTACAAGATCATCTAGTCCAACCATCCTCCTATCACTGTCCCTACCCACTGAACTGCTAAATCAAATCCCTAACTGCTAAATCAAATCCCTACATACATACACTGTGTCAGCACATTTTCATTTGTCGGTCCATGGGATGACAAAGCTCACATACTTGGTGTTACGCTCACATTTCCTCCCTCAATTCAAGCACACAGGTGATGTAATAAAGACAAATCGTATTGTAAAGAAATGTGGTCCCATTAGTGTTAAACAGAATTACTTCTGAACATGCCCTTCCCTTCTTTGTGGAGGTTATACTTATGAAATTATGGAAAAGAGATATCAAGAGAAGCTAGCTGAAAACACTTCCCTGAAATCAAACTGGAAAATTGTTGGTTTTCTTTCCAGTGATTAAGTATCACTCTAAGAATAGGAATATATGTCTGTTTTTATAACAGAACTTCACACTTCATCTAAGAAGAAGTCTGAAAAACAGGCTATTCCTGTTGCAGTTTTGGTGGTTCTCAGATAAAAAATACTGACAGGAGAAATTAGTTTTAGTCTGGGTGAGTTTGACCTGATTCAGCTCTTCTAAAGGAACACAGCCTTGTTAGCTGGGCTTCAGCTCAGCTACGACGTGCAGTGTATTGCTATAATGAGGCTCCAAAACCTTTGTTTTATGGTCAGAGAGGCTTCTGTTGCATCCCCAATTTATAAGGAGGAAGACTTGTAGAAGATACAACTAGATTTTTTTTCTGCAACACACTGGAAAAGTGAATTAAATGCTACTTTAGCTCTCAGAAAATATTTTGATACTTGAGTAATAAATCTGTGATTTCTCTTCCATGTAAAGATCTTGCCAGCTGTTCCCATGACAAAGACAACCAAAAAAAGAGTCACTGATGACTGAGGAATACATCTGGCTGACGCACATCAACTTTTGAACAAATTGTCTTTTGAAATACAATTTTTTTAACTGTTTATCAGAACTTTTTGATAAAGAACTCAAATTAACCACAAATTGAACCATGGATTCTGCATTATGTCCAAGGGAATTAAAAAAAAAAAAGAGTAAAGGAGAAGTGTATGAGGATCATGACTTCTCCCAGATTCTGGGTAGAAAAGAAATATCGATTCTTTTTGATGAGCTTTCTGGTTGTGCAAAACGCCAACATGCTTGATGTCTGCAGAATAGTTGTACTATGACTTTTACACCAAGTTTCCTCCTGCTTCTCAACCTTTGATTCCAGTGTGACAGAATTAATTTTTATTTGCATATATTTTATACACACACACACATATGTATATACACACACACCTTTTGGAACATGGTTTAGTGGGAAACATTGGTGTTAGGTGAATGATTGGATTAGATTATCACAGAGATCTTTTTCAACCTAAATGATTCTATGTTGCTTTGATTTTCCTGCTTACCAATCTTCCCTTCATTATCAGATTATCATCAAACATTAGTCACCTTGCATTTATTCAACATATATTAAACCTTTCTAGAGATGTCAAGAAGTGGTCTCACCTTAATCACATCTCTTACTGTGGCATTAAATTATGTGCTCTGTATTTCAACAAAGCAAAAAGCTTTCACCATTTTTTTTCTTATAGAAACTCATCTTCCCATATTTATTATTCATTTTAATTACTCAGAATCATATTTCATACCTGTTTATTTTTATCATGCTCAAGTATGCATACATTTAAACTTTAAAAAGAGTAACTATCATTCAAGTTCTCATCTCAAAAAAGTTTTGTTCAGATATTGCACAGCTTCATTTTGATAGATGAGTTTTTTCTTTACAAAATACATGTTTAGTTTACAAAATACATGTTTAGTTTCCTCTTTCCAAAATGCTACTCCCATTAACTGTTGACTGTTCTTTTAACATGTTTTTCATTCCTATCAATAAATCTCTATTCACTTGTACTACATACGGGTCATCAAGTCTACCAGTAATGTAGTGAATATTTACACTGGTAATCTGTGGATGAGAAGAAGTTTGATGAATGCTTTAGCAATAAAGAGGCTTTATTCAAAGACCAGTAATGTCCATGAGGTGTGTTACACTGGGAATAACTTTGGTCTTAATCTCTACATGAATATAATTTCTGTCCTGCAGACCTCCAAAATCCAAACCAGACTTCATACCTAACATTTAGTGGCATCATAAATTCAAGCATTTTCTAGAGTCCTGCAACATGGGAACATTTCCTTGAAGAAACTGCTTAGAAATCTGCACAAGGATATTATTTGTAATTTGCTGTACAGATCTCATCTTAATATTCTACTACCCAAAACACATGGGAGATTGTCTCACCACCCCGGAAGTTGCAGATATAGAGCAAGAAACCCCAGTCAAGCAATTGTTAAATATCTCTTGCAGAAGTTATGAGTGTAAATACTCATTTTTGTATTATCATTGCAATACACTGGAACAGCAAACAAATGAAAAAAAAAAAAACAATTACCTAAATGAAACTAATCAATCTTGATTCCCATTATTGTCAGTAGACAATCAGTCGATAGTGTAGCATAGGAAGAAATTAATCTGAAGCAACAAGTAAAGCTGTCCTGAATCACTCCTGGAAAAGACTGTTTTTCTCCTTGAATTACAAATGGACACCCGAGCACACAGTTCAACTGGAAAGATCTAGTATTAGGTGAGAAAAGTGCCACAACCTGCTTAATAATGTAATTATTCGATATGCAGCTCCCACCTACATTCCAACTCTGCCCACGTGGGCTGTTGAGTTCTATGGCTGCAAATGTCAAAAACAAAATTCAGCTTCTTAACAGCTTGTATGTTCATACACTTCTGGGTGTCAGAGACAAGAAAAGAATAAAAAAAAAAAAAGAGAAAGAAAAGCATGTTACACTTCTATTTATGTTTTACATTTTCTTTAAATTCTTTATTGCCCATCAGCCAAGCCCTAACATGTTGGCTTAAAATGATAACAATTTCTTCCCTATACACCTGTAATTGTTTCAGGTCTTGGTAGAGATGGGGAGCTCTTCTGTTTCAATTTCTCCATCTCCTTTTTCTCTGAGTTCTTTAGTCCACAGCCTCTGAATTACAACCCACGTTGTTTGTGCAGACCCACATCTTTTGAGAGGAAGGATGCAATTGTTGAGTACTTTACATTATTGTTAGATTTGTTTTTATTTTATTTATTGCTTTGGAGAAGGATTTTCCAGATTTCTGTGCAATTCTAAAGGTCAAAACCAAACTGTTTTCTCAATGTTATCTTAAAAGAGAGATTCTTTCATATAAACTAAACAGATCAAATGCCAAAACAAAAGAAGTCTTTCAGCACATGCCAATACTTTATTTGCAATAAGTAAACATGTCTCTTTGAGTTGTTATGGATATTATACAATACCCAGAAGGCAAGAAGGAAAGATTTTGTACTTGCAATTACCTCACTGTAGCAATGACTTCCTCTACATCTGAGAATGCCACATATTCTTGACAGTAAGATCTAAACAAACACAGGTGGAGAATCTCTGGTTTTGTCATCATTTACTGCGCTTTCCCTCACTGAAAACTTTTCATCTTGAGAATGTGCATGGTATAACTTCAAATAATTTCATGGAAATAACAGCAATTATAAATATTTTTTTAGCAGTTATACAATGTAGTCATAAATCAGCTGTCAATCCAGGCCCAATCCTGAAGGCTAGCCCAGCTCAGAGTGTGATCTCGTACTTACAATTCCCTCAATGATATGAAACATAAGCTCACTTATGGAGACAAACACATTAAAAAATACAGCTATTGCCATGTCATTTCTGTAATCAGGGCTACTTATTGTCTCCTCAGGGTTTTCTGCCATGCCTGAAGTTGCGGGTCAAGCTGGAATAACCCACAGCAGAGATGTCCATGTTGGGAATGGGAGTGGGCAGCTCTCCAGGAGCAAGACAGCATGTCTGGCCTAGCAAAAAGAGCAGGAACAGGTTGGGTGAAAGAAGAGGGTAGTGCAATTTGTTAGAAAAGCTAACGAGGGCCAGGACGAAACAAGAAACAAGAAACCCACAAGGTTTTCAGTTTTCAGGGCAACTGGGTTTTGTAACAGCGTCTCAAAAAAAGAAGGAACAAAGGACAACTAGATTCAAAACAGAGCACAAAACATCTCTGAAGGTTGTTATATAATGTAGAGATTCTGACAAACAAAAACGGAACTGGTTTATTTAGAAGTCACCTATTCCTATCTTTCCATCTTTGAAGTAGAGAATTGTTTTACTGCAACTAAGATACCAGTGTTTGGGGATACATATGCATTTATGGAGCATGCCAAGCTTATGCCTTGTTAAAAAATGTAAAAAAAATATATAAGTAGCAGCTTGGAAAGTGTCTTAACTGTTCTGGAAATGTGATCTGCTATGCAGTCACGTCACACGTCAGATTATTATTTGTATTCCCTTGTGAATATGAGCAAACAGTATTCAGTCTATAAATGAGAAAGGTAAAATTTGTGAGGACAGGCAGCACAGAGGCTCCAGGTCCACAAGATTACTCCAAAATTATCTCAGAACAGCCACGTTTCCTATTTATTTTTTGTTACAGAGATTTTTAAGGACTCACTACTGTCTTTCAAGCAAAATATTGGGACCTTTAATAGGTATGAAAATCTGAATGTATAGAAGCAGAGGTGAATTAAAGATGAACAATTGATACCAAGATAAGAAGGGTCTTTAAGTTTCTTGCAGCATCCAACAGCTGTGTTTTAACAATCTTTTGGCACATTCCAACCTGAATTTTTGAGTGAGCTGTGAGCTGACTGCTGCATAATAACATTTGACACAATAATACTGTATTTTGATGTAGCCTCTTTCATCTAACAACAGGAGAGTTTTTTATAGTCAGCTAATTGGGACTCACTACGTGTCTTAGAAGTGGGGAAAAAAAATGTATCTGTTCTGTTTTTAAAACGTGGGATTTCATGTGTACATCTTTTGTGTTGAAACACAAGCTGAGTCACAAAAGTGATGAGACAGATTCGACACAGCACTGCTACCAAGTTGAGCTTTACCCTGTGTGCAATAAAATCTCACAGATGCTCTACCCAGCATGAGTATGTGCCCAGTAGAATATGCCACAAGGTTCTCAATTCATAAATTACAAATCAGCAGCAGATAAGACTGGGAGAGTTGGCTTCCCACGCACAAATTGCTGTACAAATGTAATGATCAAAAAAGTACCACTGTGTCCAGGACATGGAAATATTTTGGTTTCCTATTGTCTGCTAGAGATTGCTTTGTCCCCACTCCTCTTGATAAGCTAAATTGCATCCTCTCCAAAAACCCGACTCAAACAGACCTGTAATCCTGGAGAAGTTATATTCCAAGGAAAAGCTTAGCAGCCAAAAGCACACCTGAAAAGACCAATGATGAGAACTATAACCTTTGCTGGATAATGGGATCTTGACACCCTGGAGCTAGACATCCAGAAATTTTGTTTCTAGCACACTATTTCAATGGAAGATTCTCCTTTTTGATTTTGGGTGGAGTGCTCTTCCAAGCACAGGGGAAAAGAGATTCAAATATTATAAAATGTCCAATATTATTTCTACTTACATATTCATCTTTTCTAGTGTGAATTAAAGGTTGTCAGAGTAAATGTCATTCATCTGAAAACAGCTCAGAGCAGATCTGGGTCTCTGAATTGGGGAAGGATCTGTTCATCTGTTCTGTCTGCAGGTTTTTGATATTTTTATTAATGACTGTGACTACAGTATTGAAAATTGCATGTTTGAAAAAAACAGATGGAAGCTTCAGAAACTGGGAGTAGCCAGATGTAGGAAAACAAGAACAATTTAAATGCTAGGTCAATGCCATAGGTAGAAATGGGACCAAATTCAGATAAATGTAAAATATTCCACTGTGAAGCAAGCACTGATAAAGAGCATACATTAAAAGAAAAAAGATACTGAAAAAAATGGAGAGAGCTACAGAAATAGAAGGCATCAGAACAAAGTGAAGTAAACTGTATGGATGACTGAAATAATAATAATAAGAAAAAGAACATAAATAAACTGTATGAAAAGGATGGAGGTGGGAAATTGTGAAATGTGCTGGCACTAAATTCTCCTTCCTTCAAACTCAAGGTCAAACCTACCACTGGTCATGCCAGGAATAAACTGTACGTTTCTCTGGCTATTGATAAAGAATTTATACGCTTAATAAATACAGAGCAACATCAAAGGAGATTTGATGGGAGATGTGTGAACTGCATGGAAATATATATTTTAATTAAAGACAGTAACAATCCCCACTGTATCAATCACTTTTGCAACAAAATGCTCTGCTGCCAGCACTGTCTTTCAGCTATTCTGGTTGAGACTAAAAATATCACTGCAAAACAATCTTGGTTATTGCTCTGATGCATGTGGCTTAAAGTTGTCAGACATTTATTTTTTCTGTATTGAACACCTGAAATCACTATTAACACGAAACAGAGAAGTGCTTTTTTGCTTTGAGGCTGCTGCAGCTTGTTATAAGAGCAGACATACCTGTGTATGCTGTTTCTACTTGTTTGCCTTTCTAAGGCTGAAGAGAGGAACACCTCATTTAAAATGTAAACTGCTTCATAGGTTCGTAAGGTTGGAAAGGACCTACAAGATCATCTAGTCCAACCATCCTCCTATCACTATCCCTACCCAACTACTAAATCAAATCCCTTAGCACCTCATCTAAACCTTCATTCTCTATTGCACTGCATCAGGTCAACACCCACAGAAGGCCCAGTCCGTTTTGTTAAGATCATCACCCACAAGTCTTACTCACATTTTTATGGATACACTATAAATAAAAGTCATAATTCAGGCAAGTTTACCATATAGTGCACAAATGGATAAAACAGAAGATGTGAGATTTTTTTTCCTTTATCTTCATAAATAATATCTTGGTGTTCAAAACATGTAAGATTTGGATATTTTTTCATAGTCTGATTAAAAACTTTAGCTGCTCTCAGTATTTCTGCCACCATCTTTCTTGTAGGAACAGTGATGCAGAGCTATGTTAGGCAATTTATCCTTCTTTGCAAAAGCAGTCTTTAACGTTAAGAAACTGGAAAATTGTTCCTGTTTCTTGGGTTTAGGTGCATTTCCCAGCCACATCCTTCCTAAAGGTTTGGGTCCTGATGCTCACCATCCCTACTTCCAGTCCCATAATAAGTAAAATAGATAAAAAGACCAGAACGAAATCATGGGATGCCAGAATCACAATCATGGAAAAGTAAATACAGCTCCTTGAGGTTTTCACTTGTTGTTTCTCATTTCTATTCCCTGTTTTTCATAGTAGGCATTTAGGAACTGATGCACATAAAACATTGTTTTGATTCCTACCTGAGACTAAAGGTCTGTGCACAGTTTGCCAGGTTAAGGGCCACATAGCTGGCCAGAAATTGGAGTTACTTTAGATTTGCAGGCTTTAAGGGGGTCAGATATCTGGCAAAGCAAATCAAGCTTTTCTCTCCTGTGCATAACAGATGAGAGTCTGCCTAAAGCAAAGTCCTGTTCTGCCAGAGATCAGGAAAAGATGCTTAATATGTGAAGCAAAGCAGCTTGGATCAATAGTTAAGGATGGAGAAATGGCAAGGTGTTTTCTCTCCTTTTTATTTGCTTCAGGTCCTGTGGAAAGAAAACTTCCCTCTTTTGCTTCAATTCTTCCCCTTTGTACATGTACAGATGCACACTGATACTGATGCCAGGGGTGTATTTCAGATGACTGAGGATAATAGACATGAGTGCAGAACACATTCTGATAGTTCCAACAGTACATCAAGGGTTCATTTTGTTCATCGCTGTTAGGAAGCCCTTAAGAATTCTGTTTTGACATTGACTACTACTTCGATTTCAGTGGTACCAGGTACATCTCAGATAGCCATGTAAGTTGGTACTAGATTAGATCATACATGAGAGGAAATCAGACTGGTGTTAATATCAAAAAAGATTACTGAGTAACTCTGTGAGCACAAAAGGGCAAATGAGTCTACACCATCTACATCTTCTAGCACTGTTCAAGAAGCATTTAGATGAGGTGCTAAGGGATTTGATTTAGTAGTTGGGTTGGGATAGTGATAGGAGGATGGTTGGACTAGATGACCTTGTAGGTCCTTTCCAACCTTATGAACCTACATTTTCTTGTGATGGAGAAAAGCATGGCAAAGTATACACTCAGTCTACAAATGAACAGCATCTTCAGATGGCAAGCATCTGGGATTTAGGCCTCAGTTTGAGAGAAGTAAGATTATCTGTGGAGTGCTGTTTCAGGAGAGGTGGGAAAATTTAAATCCAGAGACTCCTCTCTCTCCCCTCACCACACATTGTCTCTGTTTGGTTGCATGCAATGCTGTCCTGAATGACAGGAGGAGAGACAGATTCCTCACTTGAGTCTGAATGTTGGCACCATCATTGGAATGCCCGGTAAAATGAATATCTTGAGTCATATCTGTAATTTCCCTGATTTGGATTAAAGCCAAATAGACTGATTTATATTGTAAGGGGCCTGTGAAGACCAGCCAGTCCAACACCACACAAAAAGCAGAGCTCAGGACAGAGCTTTTCTATAAGATAACAGAGAAAAAGAATAATAATAAAGTAACTGATGAGAGAGAGGTGCAATCAAGCCTGAGATGTAAAGAAGGGTTACTTTCCCTGTCTGTAATATGCTCATGAACATGGGGAATGACATCATCTCCAGACACTGTGAACACCGGATACAGAATATCATGGCCACAACTGAAGACCGTGGATGAGACTGTCAAAGAAGAGAACTAGTCCCAGACTATGTCAGATGAAGGATATGTCCCTCAGTCTACCACAAGATTCCTAAACCATCTGGCTGCCCAAAATTCATCCAGCAGGATACGCTCTTGCACAGTATTACAGGTTGAGAAAGGTTTGCCCGTGCTCACTTGGAGCAGAACTGATTCCACAAACAGTTCCTTTAGTTTCAGCGGGGTCACTCAAGGAGTAAATTGTCACTCAGTTTGGAAAGGGTGTCACATTCTGGTTAAGGCTTTACAAAGAAAACATCTGAAAACAAGGAGATCCATTATCTGAGTCTCCATGCCAGGCTTTTGCAATATCTCTTGCCTTTATGCAACATTGGTGCTTTATGTGCTGCTAGGAACAGTGCTCCACTTTCCTTTGAATTGACTGAGAGATGACATAAAAGTTCAAGCTGAAGGTGAAACTCATTTAAGCATGAAGGATAAAATAAGGAGGTGTGTCTCTGCACTTTGAAAGCTAAACTTTCTTAAACACAAACACACTGATAAAGAAATGGAAAGTTTGGTAAATAAAACACCCTAAAAAAACAATAGTTCCCTCTGATCAATGCAGTGAGGAGGATTTAAACCTCATAGAAGCTTAAGTCAATTCTAAATATTGGATCAAGCAGCAAGGGCAATGGAAGGAAGAGTCTGTGCACCAGTACTTCATGTCCCTCCTAAGATAGAAATTGTCAGAATCACAGAACCATAGGAACTCACAGAATCACAAAATTGTAGGGATTGAAAGGACCTCTGGAGGTCACCTCATCCAACCCTACTGCTAAGCCGTTCCCTAAAGTAGGACACACAGGAAAGCATCCACGTGGGCTTTTAATTGATCAGGTTAGGATACTCAGGAATCACTTACAGAACACATCACTGATGATGAAGCAGGTACCAAATTGGATAGGAACTTATGGAGCTGTAGGTTTGTTTCAAGTCCCTTCAGAATGCATGGGAACACCATCTCCCACTTGGCTAACCTGAGGCTGCAGTTTCAGAGCTTTGTAATTAGCATTTGGCTCTTTAAGAATAGTGTCAGGCAGAATAGAATCAGGCCTTCATTCTCTCCACCTGCTCAGGATTCATTCATCTGAATATTTTCAGCCTCTACAGCAACCAGAAGTGATGCAAAACAACTGAGAATTCAAAATATTGGGGTACTTTTGACTCCTTTCCACTCAAGTCAACAGGAGAGAAAGAAGCAAAGTTCACTCAACATAAATTCCTTTTCAAATCTTAGAAACTGATCAAATTGATGCTGTAGATCCACACAAATGACACAAACATGGTGCTATGACTCTCCAGTCCTTATCATCTCCTCTGCAGGGACCTGAAGGAGGGGTAGGCAAATATCACCCAAAGTCCTTGTTCTTCAAGAGCAGAGTCATGACTGCTGACATAACTACTGGCATTTTTCAGACTGTCAGTACAAGATCATGCTGATGAATCAAAATGCCAGGAAGAAAGATTCTGAGGTAGAGAGATACCAAGAAGAGAATGGATTTTTTTTATTATTATTTTTTAGAGAAGTCTGGGAAAGGTCAGCAGGCAAGGTCTTCTTCATCATTTCTGATCCTCAGACCAAATAAACGTATTGTGTCTCACCCAGTGAAATTAGATTTCACTGTTTGAATGATAAAATACCATTCACTTTCTTTCCTTTGCTCTGAAAACTCACCGCATCCTATACATTCCAGGAAAATGATTAATCCTTGTAAGTGAAGAAAAACTGCATATCACAAAAAACAGCAACAACAACAAAACCAAAACAACAAAACCAGTGGGTTTCATATTATTTAAGACTTTTTCCTTCTCCACTTCTCCCTGAAAAAGCAACAAAGAAAAATTCAAAACAGCAGAGTATTGAAATTAGCATCCGTGCAGCAAAGGCAATGCTACGAAATTGAACTCTAAGGATGAAATTGATTTCACTTTACTTCATCTGTATAGAAATTTCGTCCTTTGTCCATTTTCAATCACCTGCTCTTTAATGTAGTCAGAAAAGAGAAGTAGATGCCTCTTCCAATACAAAAGGAAACTATTTTCAGGGATGAGACATCCTGAAGAGACATTTATTTTATTTTTTTAGCCATTTTAGCCATCAATAAAAATCTCCTCATTTGGCTTCTCTGAAAATTAGGCTTCATAGGGATTTGAAGGGATGTAACAAAAGTTCTGAATCTACGTTTTCTGATTTGGTCCTAAAAATAGTGATTTGCTGTACTGATTTTCCACAGGACAATACATTAAAAGGGAGAATAGAGAGGAATTGACCACAAAGAAGGCCATAAAGGACACTATGACAACTTTTCAGAGACCAGGTGGGTCATTCTGCAGACACAAAATTGAATAAATATCAAAGTATTCGAAAATCCTTCTCTTTCCATCTCAAGGTGGTACTGATAACCCTGGAAAGTGCCCAGTAAAACAATCTTTAATCAAAGGATAAAAACATGAATTAAATCCAAATATTTTACAAAACCACATAGACTTGAAATGCAAAGTGAAAATGGCAGAAGTCATCATTTTGAACCAACTGTTGAATGGAGCAGGCCTCATTTTAACTGTTTCATTTTAGTTCTTGTATTTAAAAGCTGTACACTGTATGTATTTTATATAGATTTTTTTTTAAATTGTATTAATACACAGCATGTTTAAAATACCGAAATATTTCTGGATCAAATGTTACAGATTTTTTTGCTCTATTTAAAATCTTAGTTTCTTTTTTCACACAAAACATAGTGCTCTTAGAAATCCCAAAGAAAAGTTGTCTGTTTCCAACCATTTCTCATGTAAAATCTCATCTGTGACTTCCATTGCCAAGTACATGATACTTGGAAGCACAGACAAAATGGATTACATGGCATTTCATTCCATTATTGCTTTCATTCCATATTGCACCTTTATTTTTAGCAGCCACAGAGACATTCCCACATCCCTAACAAAAAGCACTAAAAGCTGCTGTGATATAAGACAGGCTGAAGGCATTTTAACCTGAAAATAAGAAGAGCTTTGTCACAGTCTTATCTTTATTTCTCTAACATACTTGCCTTTTTTCTGTAAAAAAAAAAATGCTTTTTGTAGAGCTGAACAAAGTAAAATTTTCTGTTAAGAATAAAAATATCAATCCTATTTTTGAGTCCTGTTTCTACCTGTTCTTGTTCAGTTGCCTATTAGGCAAAAAAAAATTGTCTTCTTTCAGCTCTGGCAAAAAGAACATCAGGCAGTTAGTGATGCAAGCTGACTTGTTGGGTAAAGCCATATCCCAGCCAGGGGAAGGACAGTTCATGCACTTAGGGTGCCATGGGTGACAAGGCAGGGTCATGGCATGTTGAACGAAGGTATAAGCACTCAGAGAGTACAACGTTCCAAGTAGAGAGATTTGATTTAATTATATTTATATTTAATTCCCAAATATGCATTTTTTTTTTTGCTTTATTTAAGAATTTAAATGACTTTCCTTAAAACAACAACAACAAAAATAACCTGGAATATTTCTTGTGTAATTGTTTCAACGTTTACCTGTCCTGTTCTCTTCCTAACATCTACCACTTTGAAAGCTGAAATTCCTGTTTATTTAATGCAGCTTGTTAAATATCCAGAATGCATAAATGGGAAAGAAACATACAAAACATTATCAACATTCTTTCAGCAGTTGATGTCAGGAAAGAAAATATTTATAAACACATATTTTAGATAGATTTTGATTGCATTTAGATAGACAGTTTTCTTGTTTTCATTATTGCAAACATCATGCCTTTGTTACTAGTAGAGTTGGTGTACAGTAGTGAATGAGGAGGGAGAATCAGTAGTAAGGCTGATTCATCATGAATCATGATTTCATCGTGAGAAACTTGAGAGTCCTGGGATGAAATAGGAATATGAGGTTGGCTTATATATATATATATTTTTTTTTTCTGTTGAGATCAAGGTTTGAAGTGCATCCTCAAGTTTGTTTGAACAGCACTTACAATTCTGTGCTAAATTCTGGGCTTGTGAAATCATCAGCAAAATTTTGTTTGACTTTTCTAGAAGAGGGTCTCCTCCAGCATTTATTCTCTTGAGCTTTTTCTCAAGGACTCTGAGTGTCAAGAGTCATCAATCTGCCAATACTGTAACCAAATACTGAAAAAGACAGTTGTGATTGCAAAAAAAAAAAAAAAAAAGACAATAAAGAAACAGAATAGTAAAATATCAATACATCTTTGGCTCCTTTTCCTTAACTATGTGAAAAAAATAGTTTTTATAAATACAAATACTCAAGAAAATCACCAGCAAGAAGAGACCAACCCCGCTCTCACTGCTATCACCTTTCATATATTTGAAGAGAGCAATGAGGTCTCCCCTCATCCTCCTCTTCCCCCGACTAAACAGCCCCAGCTCTTTCAGTTGCTCCTCATAGGACACATTCTCCAGGCCCTTCCCCAGCCTTGCTGCCCTTCTTTGGACCTGCTCCAGCACCTCCATGTCTTTTCTGTACTGAGGTGCCCAAAACTGAACACAGTACCTGAGTTGGGGCCTCACCAGTGATGACCTGCCTAGTGCTGCTCACCACACCATTCCTGTTCCAGGCCAGGATGCCATTGGCCCTCTTCACCACCTTGGCACACTGCTGGCTCGTGTTCAGCTGACTGTTGATCAGTACAGCAAGGTCCCTTTCCATCAGGAAGCTTTCCAGCCACTCCTCCCCAAGTCTGTAGGGTTGCATGGTGGTGTAGTGACCAAAATGAGGTAACCCAGACTTGGCCCTATTGAAATTCATTCAGTTTACCTTGGCCCATCAATCCAGTCTATCCAGGTCCCTCTGTAGTAACTTTCCACTCTCCAGCAGATCAACACTTCCTCCCAATTTGTTGTCATCTGCAAACTTACTGAGGGTGCACTCAATCTCCTCATCAAGATTCCTGATAAAGATATTGAATAGGAGTGGCCCCGGTACCGAGCTCAAAATAGATAGAGCTACTAGAAGAGAGTATATTATTTCCAGGATCTTGATGTTATGGGAATGACAGTATAAATATGGAAGAGAAAAAAAACATCCGTAGAATAAAAGTTTTAAAAACTGGGTAAGGAAAGGAAGATATGTTGAGGCACCTTTTCTTCAAAAGGACTAACCCCACCCAATATGGCAAATTTAGATTAAAGATGGGAGAAGTATGTCTGTTGTTGTAAAGCTCCAAAGAGGCCTCTGGCTATGGAGTTCATAATAAGAAATATATAGCTAATTACCAATGTATGCAAATGGCATTAGGTCATCTTCCAAATTACTGGTTGACTTTGGTGAACTAATCAAGTTCAACTCTTCACGGTCATAGGTTCATAGGTTCATAAGGTTGGAAAGGACCTACAAGATCATCTAGTCCAACCATCCTCCTATCACTATCCCTACCCAACTACTAAATCAAATCCCTTAGCACCTCATCTAAACGCTTCTTGAACAGCGCTAGGGACGGTGCCTCAACCACCTCCCAAAAACGAATCAGGCTGGAAAGTATATCTTATTGAAAACATTGATAATATTGGCATCAATTTAAATAAAACTAGTTAAAGAACAATTGCATGAGCAGTGGAAAGGGCAAAAGGTTTTGGCCACAGCAGTTGAGTAACTGCTGGAATTTAGCAGGGGAGAAGAACATGAATGAGAGGAAGCATATTGGATTTCTTACTAGGTATTAGGAAGAAATTCTCTACTTGGAGGGTGGTGAGGCCCTGGCACTGATGTTCAGAGGAGCTGTGGATGCCCCATCCCTGGAGACATTCAAGGATTGGGCCCTGGGCAACCTTGGCAGGGAGTTGGAGCTAGGTGATCCCTAGGTCCTTTCCAACTCAAGCCATTCTATGATTCTATGACTCAACAGTTTCATTATCACTTAATCCCCAGCGAATCTAAGGATATACAAAACAGACTTTAAATTGAATCTAAAAATAATCTTACTTCAAAGGGATCATGTAAATAGTGTTCGTTCTCATTCCATTGAATCTTTCTGTAGGTATGTCTAGACAAATACATCCTTAACACACACATGAACACAAAAGAAAATACTATTTTTTGTATGTAGTTATTAAAATTGGTTTGGTTTTTTTTTTTTTGTCTTTTTCATCAGGTAGAAATCAAATGCAGAAGGTATTCTTTCTATTCTAGCTGCATTTCACTACTTACATTACGATGGGAAAAATTGTGCTGACATGCTTAACTATAAAAAAATACCTTTGATCAATATCTAGGAGATGTTTTGAAACTCTTGTATGAAAAGTGCTATAAAATGTATTATTCTTACATGTGCTCTGACACTAATATTTACATTTAAGTTTGGAGTTCTGGCAGAGTTTTCAAACTGTGTTCTTATTTAAAGAATACAATTACACATAACTTTCTAGCTGGGAAGATGCAGATAAAATATCCTCCATTTACCATTCTTTTTATTTATCGATTGTTCTCTGTCATTAACATCTTGACATTTTCAAGAGAGCTGCAGAGATGTACTACACCAGAATAATATTTGGTATGCTTTCATATAATTAACATCATTATAAGGATGGATAAATCATACTATCGAGAGATAAAAAGTAGGTGCTTAAAGAATGTAGGACTAAATATGTTAACAATTGCTTTTTGTCCCTTTCAACCCATTCACAGGAAAAAGGCATTTCGTAGACACACAAAATGTACAGAGTAAAAATAAATACAGGAGTATTTACAACCATCATTCATTCTTGAGTATAAAGATGAAATGGGTATCATGGCAAGAACAAACAGTTCAACTGGGTTTTCACATTTTTGCCAGTGTTTTCTTACCATATTACTTAACCTCTCTGTGCTTCAGCTTTCCCACCCAAACAATGGTGAAATCTGTCTGCACCCTCCTGGCAGCAGTTCTATGAGTCTGAATTGACATTTACAGTGTGCTCATCTATGGGAGGCTGTTTAAATGCAAAAATATATCTTCTCTTGTTTCTGACTCATTTTGTTAATGCATTAATGTTTCACCTCTAAATTCTGTGGTTTAACTAGAACAACCTTGCATTAATTTGCAACACAATATGGTTTTAGTTATGCTGCTTCTCAAGCTGCTTGAAGTATGCACAGGGGTTTATCGGGATTCAAAATTCATCTACCAAGAGACAAGCTGAACTCCATTGTGGTTTAGGATTACTGCCACAGTTAAACATAATCTTGTCTAAGCCCCTGTGGTTTTACCCTCAACTTTGTCACACGGACACTACTAAAATCAATCTGTCTTCTGTTGATCTGTCATTTCACAGAGCTATTTGCCAAACTCCATTGCTTTTTCCTGTCTCAAAGTTTTCTAAAATCCAGACATCCCTACAGCCCTGCTAAGCCCAGAGGTACATAGATGTTGTTGTCCCTCATCACTACTGATTCAAGTTATAATTGTCTTTGATCACATTAGCTCCCATAGCACTTTCAGAGAAGTTCACTTCCAGTAGAGCGTTGCAGTATCATTTCCCACACTCTGACCTGATGACACACATGTGGAGATGATCAAACACAACTGTGATGGATTTGCACTGTGACGACAAGGGAAAAAAGACTGAGTAACACGGAGCAGCACCCACATGAAATAATACCACTTCCCTCATTCAAGCTCATTCTGTTCTCTTTCTGCTTTGAATTCAAGGCGCTTCTCTTGTACAACCTCACCTCACTTCTCTCCAACCTCATTCTCACAGTTTCTCTTCTTTTGCCCCACACATCTCTTCGTCCACACCCTTATTAAGGAATGTTGTTATATGGGGTTAGAGTGACTAAGTGACTACTTTCTCTTCATTCAAACTTGGAGAAAAGAAAAGCGATAACATTCATACACGACTCTATCACTTTATCTATCTGCAGGATTTTTCTCTAACCCCCTGAAATACTGTGCAATTTTGAATCTCTGTTGTCTTCAGTTTCTCTACCCAGAAGGGGAAAAGAAATGAAATCTGTTAAATGAAAGCTGGTAAAGCATTTATAAAAAGTTTTAGTGCTGTAGTTTATTAATCTAATCAGAGAATCAGAGAATTGTTTGAGTTGGAAGGGACCCTTAAAGGCCATCCGATCAAAATCCCTTGCAATGAACAAGGACACCCCCAGCTCCATCAGGTGCTCAGATCTGACCTGGATGTCTCCAGGGATGAGGCACCACTACCTCCCTGGGCAACCTGTGCAAGTGTCTCACCATTCTTATTGTAAAAATTCTCTTCCTTATATCCAAATGTATCCTAAAGAAGAGACTGTATTTCAAAACTGATGTGGTTCACGGTAAGCAGGTCAACCAAACTGAATGTAATATTTCTTGCATGGCTACCACCACAGTTAGAGGTTTTCAAAACTTTTAAGTGCATGACTGAATGTGATTTTTTCCCCTTAACTGGCACTTTGCATCCAGGGATGTAGCTGTGGGGGGAGCATTTGCTGCTCTGGGGGAGGAGTAATGGTGAACAGAGTTTTCAGTATTTAAAAGATCAAACATTGCAGAGAGAGCGCCATCTTTGGTAGAGCTTCTGGCAATCATTCTCCTAAGGAGAGCTTTAGAGGAAGAGCAGCTTTCACTAGAAACACAAAATCACAGATGCAGAGCATCTTCCTCTCTCTTTTCCATCTACACCCTTATGCCATGTTTATTTTACAGATTACATGAAGTACTGCTCCATGACACTGGAAAAAACATCAGAGGATGAGGAACTGTAGGGCCATGGGGGGCTGGGTATAGCCTGGGAGTAAAATGTTTTAAATGGAACAGAACCCATCCAGAAAAAGGGTCAGAAATAAATAGTGTTGGGCCTAAAGCCCAACCCTAGTTAGCTGGCTAGTTTTGTAGAAATATAAAATGAAAAAATAAATAGCATTTCCATAAGTTTGAACAATTTTGCCCATGTTTAAATATGATCAAGCCAATCATTTCCAATGTGCCATACAGATTTTTTTCTGCTTTGCCTCCATCTATTATGTTACTTGTAACCAATTTACTAATTAGTCTCTAAACGCTCTTTTGTGTTACATTTCTTAGTCACACTTGTTTTCACATGGCAGAGAAGACTAATTCTACCTAACTCAGGAGGCTTACATAAAATGATTCATTTTGGGCTTAGCCAGTGTTTAGACCATATGATTACAACAGTCCCTTGTAGATTTGCAAGGACAAGAATACTGCACTGAAGAACCTTTTGAAATGACCTTGTGGATTTTTTTATTATTACATTTTTTATTATTACATATTATTACAGCATCAATTTCCCTTGTAGTAATAAGGGCTATTCATCAATGATGTAACTATTTACAAAATAGTTTTTATGAAGAATAACAGTAAAAATGTCCTTGAGTTAAATGGATACTGGTTTGTTATCATACAGTATGTTTTCTTCTGATGTGTTAGGATGTAGAGCAGAATGATTGGTAGCATATCATCAGTGGGTACAGTAGATTATCTCAGCTTGGGAGAATAACCATAAAAGAATGAATAAATTCATGCAATATTTTGCAGTATAATAAGAACTACTATTTAAATACTTTGATTTAATCAGCACAGGCTATCCTAGTTTCAGATGAATACTATGTTGATGAATACCAAACTTTGTCACTTGTATCAGAAATCGTGATCTCTGAAGAGAGAACTGGTCACCTCCAAAGGGTTTTCTGCTCCACCTTTCTTAGATAATCTATTTAAGGTGAAAAGAATGACTATGTGGAATCATGGAATCACCAAGGTTGGAAAAGACCTCCAAGATCACCCAGTCCAACTGTCCACCTACCACCAGTATTTCCCATTAAACTATGTCCCTCAGTATAACATCTAAATGTTCCTTGAACACCTCCAGGGATGGTGACTCTTCCACCTCCCTGGGCAGTTCATTCTAGCACGACCACTCTTTTGGAGGAGAAATTTTTCCTCATATCCAGCCTGAATTTTCCCAGGTACACCATTCCCTCTCATCCTATCACTAGTTACGCTGGAAAAGAGAGTGAACCCCAGCTCCCTACAACCTCCCTTCAGGGGGCTGGAGAGAGCAATGAGGTCTTCCCTGAAGCTCTTCTTCTCGACAAAACAATTCCAGTTTCCTCAGCTGTTCCTCATAAGGCCTGTGCTCCAGACTCCTCACCAGCTTCATTGCCCTTCTCTGGACACCCTCCAGGGCCTCAATGTCTTTCTTGTAGTGAGGGGCCCAAAACTGAACACGCTATTCAAGGTGTGGCCTTAGCAGAGCTAAGTACATGGGGGCAATCACCTCCTGCTCTTCTTGGCACCACTGTTTTTGATACAACCCAGGATGCCACCTGGGCACACTGCTGGCTCATGTTCAGCCAAATGCTGACCAGTAACCCCAGGTCAGTTTCCTCTACGCAGCCTTCTAGCAACTCTGCCCCAGGCCTGTAGCATTGCCTGGGGTTGTTGTGGCCAAAGTGCAGGACACAGCACTTGGTCTTGTTGAACTTCATCCTCTTGGCCTCAGCCCAGTGATCAGCCTGTCCAGCTCCTTCTGAAGGACCTCACTACCTCAGACTGACCCTTCCTCCCAACTTGGGCTCATTTGCAAACATACTGAAGGTGCACTCAGTGCCCTCATTCAGGTCATCAGTAAAGATACTGAACAGGACAGACCCCAATACCAACCTCTGCTAATCCTCTCCTTTCAGCAATAAAGAATGAAGGCTACAATTTCAAGATTTTGCTGTTATTAAGAAGCATCTGTCAGATGAATATTCACGGGGAGGAAGCAAGATGCTGTTTTTTCCTTTGCACATTTTAAACAGAACCACGGGGAAAGATGAAGACTTGCTGGGAATGAGTTGAGAGACAGCAGTGTGTATTGTCAGTGGAGTACGTGGAGGTCAAATAAAATTGATTTCAGAGTCAGCTGTCGGACTGCTGTTACATAAGATGCAAAATCACAAGCACTCTGTGAAACTGGTGTATAGAAAAAGCTATATGAAGATACAGCATTATTTATTTACTCGTTTGATTCTGCTTGGTTTTTGCCTCAATTTCTTTTCAAAATCAGGACGAGTGCCAGAAAAAACAAAAAACAAAAAACAGACACCACAATCCAAACAACCTACTCTGAAGCCCTTTGGAAGAAGCTCCATTCTCTCCATTATCAAGACCAGTGATTTGTGGTCACTCCTATTATACAGATGATTTTAATGAGACAGGACCTGTAAGAATACCTTGGTGTTAGGGCATAGGTCTGCCTGAATATCCTTGCAAATGGTAGAGCTCTCAGGAAAAAGCAGCAGCTGCTCCTCAGTTAGCAAGCTGATTGTGATGAATCACAATGAGCCGCCATTTGGACTCAATGATCTTTGTGGGTCCCTTCCAACTCAAGATTCTATTACGTGATGACTCTACGAACCTTTCATTTTGCTGAATATTTCTGCTGAAAACATTTCTGCTGGCACAGGTTGCCCAGAGAGGAAGGTGTCCAATCCATGGAGACATTCAGGGTCAGGGGAAGGGACTCTGAATACTTGAAGGAGCTGTGGGTGCCCCCGTTCATTGCAGGGAGGGGTTGACTAGATGACTTTTAACTGTCCCCTCCAACTCAAACGATTTATGATTCTGTGGTTCTTTAGTAAGTGTTCCCCCAGTAAGAATTAGGCATTTAAATAACTTTACGTGAGCCTTTACGCTCTGGTTTTGTTTTTTTCCTTCCTCTTATTGTATTTTGACCCCTCCCTAGCAGCACTGTCACAAAACTTCAGATTCGTGACCAGCATATCTATAAAAGCTTCCAATCTTTAAGAAGTAGGTCAAGGCTATCTAAGTTGAAAGACATGACAACCACAGCAGGATGTTTCAGAGGACATAGAATAAGAGAGATGCATTTCCCTTCTCAAATAGTAACAGAGTCATTGGGCATGATTGGGATCCCTGCTGCCTCACACTCCCCTGCCTCACCGTGTGTGAGAAACCCAGCCAAACTCACAACAGTGCGCTTCAGTTCAAGGTCTCCACAATCTATGCTGTCTTTGAGGAAAACTACATTAAATGCTCATTTTTGCACACCTCCCCGAGTGCTCAGTAGAAAATAGAAGCTAAACACCTTTGTGGATAAATTGTGCTTGGCGTCTTTCCAGCATTTCTTGCCGAGTACAGAAGGAAAAGTTTATCCAGAGCACTAAAGCGAGTTTGAGAGGACTCACAAGTTTGAGTTTTAATCACAGCAAGGAAAAAGTAGGGGTGAGTGATAAACAAACAAACAAAAAACTGGAAGTTCTTATTATTATTTTTATTTTTATTTATTTTTATTTTTATTTTTATTTTTATTTTTATTTTTATTTTTATTTTATTTTTATTTTATTTTTATTTTTTTATTTTTATTTTTATTTTTATCTTTATTTTTATTTTTATTTTTATCTTTATCTTCATCTTTATTTTTATTTTTATTTTTATCTTTATCTTCATCTTTATTTTTATTTTTATTTTTATTTTTATTTTTATTTTTATTTTTATTTTTATTTTTATTTTTATTTTTATTTTTATTTTTATTTTTATTTTTATTTCTTTTAAAGCCACGAATAAATACAAAGGAGATATCAAAATGAGAAGTGTAGAATTAAGAGTTTCTGAGATACATCAGTGTGGTAAATGTCACATTTCCTTGTAGATGGATGAGTGTATGTCATTCAGATTTGGCTGAACAGTCTTTTTGGAGTCAGTCAGGAATAGCTGCCATTCCCTGGGCACTTTTCTGGTTAATCTTGTACTACTATCCAAATCTGAATGAAAGCATTGACTTAGGTGTTCATAGGTCCTGATTCATATAAATTAAATGAATCATTTTTGCTGGTGTTGATTTGCATCTCTTAGGAGTAATGTCATTTAAATTAGAAGGTTTGAATAGCTATGGAAGGAGGCAGATGAGGACTGGTGAAGCAGCCATTACCTGGGGTAGACCCAATAATGATCCAAGGTCTCCTCAGTTATTATCCAACACACACTTGTATGTATACAGAAACCAGACTTGATTTTAAAGAACAATTCATTATCGCTGTGATTAATAATTATTATTTTTAGTTAGTTATTATGTTGCCTCTGTGTCTTGCCTCAAAACAGACTCTGAGAAATTGTACCAGTCCCCTGTAAATCTCGAGCAAAGATCTGTAGCTGAAGCATTCTTGTCCCTTGGTTCTGTCATAACCTTTAAAGCTAATGTTACTTTAGAATAATTCTGTGTATTCATATAATCCAAGCACTTCAGGATGTGAAATGGTAAGGACCTGTTACCCGTCTGTGGTGTCAGCTGGTAAAGTATGACCATTTTCTTTACTTAAAACTTTGTTATACTCAATATGCTTAGCCAAAACCAAACTAAAGCCACGTTGGCAAGTGGAACTGATCTCTGATTTGCAATAACTCCTTGACCATACCCAAATCATTTGGGAGGCTGGTAATAGTCCTGGGCCATTATTGTGGCAGAGATCTTGTTTGCAGTTTGTCAACAGGTTGCCCACAGAGGTGGTGGGTGTCCCATCCCTGGAGACCTCAAAAGCTCAGAGGATGGGGCTCTGAGCACCTAATTGAGCTGTAGGTGCCCCTGATCTCTTCAGGGTAGTTGGACAAAATGGTCTTTAAAGGTCCCTTACAACTCAAATGATTCTGTGATTCTACAAATCTGTGAACATAGACACTGAGATGTTCAGACTAAATCCTGGTGCTAGTTGATTTATTAGCTGCAATCATTTTCTTTGTATATATAATGGCCAATGCTTTGCTTTTATGTTGTGCAGACACCATAAATTTAGTCCTGGAAAAGCGAAAAAGACCTCTATGTTGTGAAATGTATGTTTTATACAAGCTATTTAATTAATTACTCTTTAATTCATGACTTAATATTTTTGTCTCTGCATGACGCAGATATTGAGAAGGAAGTTTCCTGCTGCTTTGGGTCTAGTGTGTCTCCCTGAGTTTGCACAAGTTGGTTAAATTAATCATTTGACTTTCAGCTCAGTAAATATGCACACTGATGTTGCTGCAGGCAACATGTTCTCGTGTGAAACGGGGCTGTATGGGTTCCCATGTTCCTAATTGATAAGTTCATATAGTTTAATTAACATGCTGAGAGTTTTCTCTCCCTGTGAGCAAGTGAGCATATTCCTCCTTTAGAGAACCTGAGATTAATCTAGTGTGAGTCCTTTGAAACAAATAACCTTATGTGCAATAAAATGAACTTTATATTGACTTGCTCATTGTGATTTTTAATGGCTATATTGGTTTCATTTAATACTTCTTTTATGAACAGCATAGCTCAAAATGAGCCTGTCTCGCAAGGAGACAAGACTTCTAGGTGTTGATGGAGAACTGGCACAGTAGTCCGTAGACCCAGATATTTCATTTCATATGTGATAAAAAGTCACATTAAAACAGTGATTTGAATTTGGACATATGATGAAATTATACCTTTGTTCTTTTGCCTATGCACTAAAATGGAAGGAAAAAAAAGACCAAAAGAGTAAAAAAAAAGGAAAGAGATACTGAGAGCAAGAGTTCAAATTAACAGATACAAACTACGTATCATAGTATAAACGATATTGGGTTTTTTGCCCTCCAACATGAAAAGAGAAAATAGATACTGGGTGGTTAGTGTTCTTCAAGACAAAAAACACTGACTTCAGAACTTGTGAGGGACTTAGGACTCGTCAACTATGATGCAGACACAAGTAAAATATGAATCATATGGAAACTGGGCATGTCTGCTCTGGTTGTATTGGCTTTTTTGTTTGTTTTATTTGTTTGCTTGTTTTTAGCTATCAGCTATTGCCCTCTTGATGACATCCTTTTTCAGAGCTGAAAACTTATGATGTATATTCAACTTATTCTGCTGCTGCTTCGGTCTGGCAGCACAGGAATTCATGCAGATGGACAATCACTCTGACCTTACTATGTTAATGGAAAATCAGTCAAATGCATTGATCTGACTGCTTTCCTATTATAGTTCAAGGGAATAAGCCAACAATTGCAAGTGTTTTTTAACAGACTGTACAAAATGTTCTAGTGTCAAAGGAGGGCTTTACCTATTGTCATTCTTGAGTGCTCATCCTGTGAAATGCAATCAATAATGTGCGACCCTTTCTCATTTTGACAGAATCCATGGAGATTTCAGGACATTCTGGATGGTTTAAAACCATTAACTAATCAAGCCCCAAAGCATCCTTAGGAGGAATGGTGTTATAGAAATGCACCTAGGAAAAATCAGACAAGAAAATCACTATGAGCATTGACTTCAGCATTGCAAGAGTAAGGACAGTGCACAAGAGGTGCTGGTGTCTGTAGCTGGATTCAGAACACAGTTCTGAATCAGACCACTTATACTGCCTACTGGGAATGAAAAATGGTCATCCACAAAACCTCAGAGTGTACTGGTGGATGTAGAGGAAAATGGCCAATTGATTCTAGGTGGCATTTGAGCTTGTAAAATACTAATCCTAAAATCTGATAGAATGTTGTTCAAATTCCATGGGAAAGATTTTGTTGTTGTTTAGATGTCAAAATAGAAAGAAGGACAGGGTCTTGTAATAAGTAAATGACAGAAAAATCTTGTTCAGCTGTATCAGCCAGAGGTTCTTTATCCCTGTGATGAAATAACATCGATATTTTTCCTCAAAGTGGCTTCAAGTCATGAGCTTTCCAGGCTACAATTAAACTGAGACCTGCAATAATAATTCTTGCTCTTTGAAGGACTGTAAGGCAAAAAATAAAAAATCAAAAAAGAGCAACGATGCAGCAGTATATATTACCTCTTTGCTGTTGAGAATCAGGGGCTGTATCAGACCATCTATCAAGAAGGAAAAAATAGAACAGACTAAAGATATGTGAGAGACATAACAGCACATCAAAAGGACAAAAGTCTTCCTCAGCACTTTTTGTCTGAGTGGAGGTATACGAACTTTAATATTCAGCAGTACTCTAATGGGATGATGCAGTTTGTGCTTCAAAAATGTAGAATGGTTTGGTTTGGAAAGGACCTCTGGAAGTCATCTAGGTCAAACATCACTGCTGTGGGCAGAGACATCTCCCACCAGACCAGATTGCCCAAGGCCCCATCCAATCCAAACTTGAAACTTCCAGGAATGGGGCATCCGCAGCTTCTCTGCCCACTGCCTCAGCTTAAATAAAGAAGTATCCACTCATCCACTTGTATTCAAGAAAAATTTAGAAGTTGTACTCAGGGACGTGGTTTAATGGGAAATATTGGTTGTAGATGGGTGGTTGAACTGGATGATCTTAGAGGTCTTTTCCATACTTGGTGATTCTGTAATTCTATAGCTTAGTTAACAGACGTAGCCTTTGCCATAAGTCAGCAGCAACTCAAAGTTGGATCTCATCTGCATTTTTTGCAGTCAGGCAGTTTAATCATCAATGCCTCAACTAACAGTGAGATTCTGAAAGGCAGAAATATTTTGTTAAAATGTTAACCAGGCAGCAGATTTCATTGCCCCAAGAAATTGAGAAACAGAATTTTTTAAGAATCAAAAATGAACTGGAAGTATACATGGCTTTCAGAAATATTCATGATTCCTGTATAAAAACAAAACAAAACAAAACAGTTGTATGCTGAGTAATAATGAAGTATTAATAATGAATAATAGGTTTAAGTACAATAATAATCTATATTCTTCAAGACCTAAACTTCTTTATCCTTGGAGGCATTCAAGGCCAGGTTGGATGGGGCTCTGGGTACCCTAATCTTATGAGTAGCAACCAGCCCACAGCAGGGTTTGTAATTAGGTTATTAGATCCCTTCCAACCTGAGCTATCCTGTGATGCTACGACTCTATGGTTCTACAAATACCTGATGTAAGGTTTATAATATATCCAAGAACCTTTTCAGGTGGCTTGCTTTAAACACTGAATGAGCCCCATATGTTTCAGTAGGAGAAAATATTTAATCAATGCAAACTCAGCTCTGTCTTTGTGCATTCCTAGGGGAAATGCTGATATTCCTATAAATTACACTACAAAAGTGATGGATGTTAACATGCATCATTTATGGTAAATGATTGAGTACAAATGCAAGACTGTCATTCATGGGCCTCTAAAGAGTAGCAATCCTGCAGTCCACGGGCTTGTGAACAAAAAGGTAGATGGCCTGAAGTCAGCTAGATTGTAGATACATGAAACTAGGTTGGATAGGTTGTGTGCAGCGTAGAGCAGGAGGGCAGGTAAGTGAGTGAAGAACATAGGAAGGATGGTTGCTCAAGATACTCATGAAGCCCAATCCCTTAAGACAGCCAAGATGTATATGCTGTTGTGGGAAGCACTAACAGAGTCTCCACCACCACTTCTCTTCTCTGCAGCAATTTAAATACCTTTCCCCTGCAGCTGTGGTAGCATCTTTTGCACCTCTTTTTGCATGGTTCATGTCTATTATTAGCAAATAATATCAGCAGGGGATGGTAGATTCCAATATTCTTTTCAATGGGATAGTAAGTGCATCTCCACTGTTTTCCTGCTGCTGCTAATGGCACTTCTCCCCAAGAGCTGCTTAATAAAGTAGAATTCAAAGTCAGATTATTGCCAAGCATTAATTTAAATATTAGAATGTCACTTATGACCCAATAGATATCAGCTCTGAACAAGATTTATACTCTGCCAAAAAAAAAAAGAAAAAAAAACCAAACAAACAGAAAATTCACCAATGATTTAATGTATATCTGGTGAGAGGTGGGAAAATATTGCATGACCTGATGTCATTCTTCCCCATCTTCAGCAGCTTGAAATGCATTAATGCCTTCTAGCACTTCTAATAGAAACAGATGAATGGTGATACAGTGAAACTGAGATTTCACAACCTAAGAAGCAGGAAGTACAATGCACTAAGAGCTGTCTCTCATTCATGGAAAATAGACAAACCAACAAATAAAGGCTTTCAAATTATTTCATATCAAAGACCCTAGTTATCCTTGAAAATGAGTCCATTCAACACCATTTCTGCACAATGACAAGATCTTAGGAAAACACGAATTTCATCTACACCAAAATCAAAAACTTTTCAGTTAGAATATCATCATAGAGTTTCTGAAACAAAGTGTGAATCAGACTCCGTGGCTGCAATATGTACAGAACCTCCCATATACTAGGACTTTAATCAAGAGGTCCCCTAATTCAGCACTGACAGCAAGCATGAAGAAGCCCACTTCCTTCATGGGTGGTGTAAGGTCATGGGCAGCATTGGGATGAGGATCAGCAAGTTGGAAAGACAAAAGACCTCACTGTGGAAATTTAAGGACTGGTTGAGACTAAAACCTCAAAAAGATGGATACACATCAAAGGGTTGAGGGAATACAGGGCCTTTCAGAAAGGAGGTAGATTTAAATCATTGTGCCCTATGCCTCTGTTTTCAAGAAGTTAGAGGAATCCTAACTTGTTAAAACAATATATTAAAATGTCAAGGATTAGTTGTATAATTCATCTTAATTCACTCTAAACTTGTTGCCTAAGATATGAATCCAGTGGCACTGAATATATCTTTGGTTAAATTCAGCATCCACATAGGGCTGACAAATAGGCTACAGGACCTATAGGGTTTTTCAGGTGGAGTAAAATGCCCATTTAAGGCTAACGAATCCTTCTATATGTGCAAGAAATATAGGAATGCATATGAATTAGCCTATCTACTTGCCTATACAATCAAGGCAATGAACAAAAAGGCTTTTGTTTTAACAACACAAAATTTTAAGTCATGCTTGCTTCACTTCTTAAATTTTAGATGTCTTTAAGATGTAATGGGTTTGAGCTGCCTCTCTACATACTGAGGTTGTGCTGAATTTGGTAAATGTGCTGAAAAAGATATAAAATTCTGATGGTGTATTTCTTACAAAATAAACATAATGGAGCTCTTACCAAGCCATTCTGTGGATGATTTTCTCTGCTTTCCTTTTGCTAGATCATATTAATCTCTGTTCAAACAATAATCCCTTCTAGCAACATCTATCAAATTTCTGAGTAACAGAAGGTAACCTTTTATTTTGGATGAAAGCATGTGTTTGTGTTAGATCTGAGAGCGCTGTTTCATAATAGAGCTAAAGTCTTTATTGAAAATACCTTAAATAAATAAACTTTTCCAATAGCAACAAAAGCAAAGAGATTTTGCTCATTTCACTGGTGAAGTACTTCTTAAGAGTTTTTTTTTTGTATACTCTTAGGCCAGCTTTGTACTGCTGGCACAGAAATCACAGAGCGTTTGTGTAACTCATTCAAAATGATGAGAATGGACATTTAAAGTCCACCAGAATCAGTGAACGATTCTTGGCTTTTAATGAACTACAGATGCTACACACAGACAGTAGATAATAGATGTGTTCAGGCAAGAAAGGGGAGAACTCACAGCTGTTGATGCATGCAGCTCTTAAGACAAGCCCTCTTCACGTGCTGGTAGTTTTGTACAGATGCTGGAAGATGGGCTTCTACCTCCACTTCTGCCTAAGAAGATGAATATGACTTCAGGAACAATATCTTTGAAGTGATTTAGAAACTGTGAGGAGCTATGTGTTTTATTCTGTCTCCCTGAATCTCATCTGCTAAGCACACTGTTTCCCAGATTTCTCCCCAAAACTCTGAGTCACACAGGCAGGAGTCCTTTACCTACTATCTTTTGAAGAGGTACAGAGGGATAATTTAGTGCTTCTGTCCCGTTATGATCTCAGTCTGCATTTCTCAGTTGCTAAATCTACCAACTTAATCTGATAGGGGGTATTTATGTCTGCTCCTTTTTAGGGTATCTGTTCAAGGAACTTATCCAAGAGATAAAAAGAGAGGGAGGAAGTTACAGAAATGGCTCTGTGATCCTATGAAAGGGTCCCATAGACATTGTGTATGGAGTACCAGCTGCTGGGGAACTGGTGTGACTGTAATTAAATGCAAGCTATTGGAGTAGGCTGTAGGCCCCACAGATTATGACCTACTGGAGCAGGTGGGGTCTTCTCCCCCCCAGACACCAGGTGGGAGTAGTGTGAATATCTGTGGCTGGATCCTGTAGTAAACCACATGATGAAAGCTACCGACTTAAGCATAGTCTTTTCTCAGTGTCTCAGTCACTAAAGTAATTTCTCTTTTTTTTTTCTTTTTCAGAAGAAGGAATGATAGCAGTACTGGATTTGCATATTACCTTCCTTCCTACTTTATCAGCTATTAGTAATATTTATATGGATAGTGAGAAGTTCATAAACTGGCAGGCAGAGGAAAGAACTGAACTTAATCTCCCACCTTCTACGACTAACGACAGTCAAACTAGCATCTCACACACACCAGTTTCATAGCCAAAATATTTTCTTTCTTCTCACATTGAGTTCTTTAACATTAACATATGCATGTGCATTAACAGAAAAAAAAAATCATTGAATAATTAAATAAAAGAGGAAGATTATTTTGTTACATTTTGTACTGAGTTCCTTGGAAAACACATACTGGATGAATCACTCAAGAGAGACGTTTGGAGAAAAGCCCATCCTGCAGATCTGAGCTAGCAAATAGGACTGAAACAAATGAAGCTGCTTGGGTCTCACAAGAGTAGGACATTTGCAAATCCACTAAGTAGAAAAGACTGACCATCTGCAGAGAAAGAGCACTGAGAAGCTAAGCTCATCTGGACCTACTCTCTTAAGTAGGATGGTAATAACTTGAGTGAGAAATTAAAGAGTTCCTTATACTCTTAGGAATTCATATCCTACCTAGCTCCTACTCCAAAGAACTTTTGCAAATCCAGTCAAAAGCATTCTTGTTTCTAAAATCTATCCTTTTCCCTCTATATACATGCAATTAGTATCATCCTAAACAAACAAACTAGCAAATAAATGCATAAATAAGAATTAAATTGGTCAAATGGATAGTAAATTGTATTTTAAGCAAGCTAAATGAGAAGTTCTAAGTTTACAATAGCCCAAAATGTAGCAGTGTAATTTGAGGTTAGTTATTCTGCATATAATCGACAGAATAACCAACATAATACAGTATGATAAAACATTTATAATTTCATATCGAAAAATAAATCTCTAGAGGTAATTTAAAAATTAAAATCATTTAAAATGATCATTTCTTTAGTTTACTCAGTTTAAATAAATAAAGGTCCTCAAATCAACAATCCCTCTTTTGATAGTGTAAAAAGAGGTACACCTAAAGTCAGAAATTTTATTAGAGTAAGCAAGTAAAAATAAACTATTAAGGATAGCAAGATTAAAGGAAAAACTCGTTCTAAAGTTACTTTCTGAAGTCTAGCCTTTTGGATGATATTGTCCTTCTGCACAAATTGAGAACTAGTGGATTTGGGGCTTACAAATTCAGATTTCTTGCCTTAAATATTTTAATTTTCCTCTTCCTCTCTATTTGCATGAATTTTAATTGATCAAGAGCTAGTTTAGGAAACAGCAATAGGATATGTGATGAAAAAAAA
This sequence comes from Cyrtonyx montezumae, assembly GCF_038088225.1. Taxonomy (NCBI): domain Eukaryota; kingdom Metazoa; phylum Chordata; class Aves; order Galliformes; family Odontophoridae; genus Cyrtonyx; species Cyrtonyx montezumae. Next base: position 1,176,469 of record NW_027072037.1, read on the forward strand.
ATAGACTGGGTGACTTCCATAATCTTTTTTATTTGTTAATCTGAGAAAAGATTGTATTTGAAGTAGCCAAGCGTGACATAGCAGCAATTTAAATTCAAGCATTTTCTGAGGCTGGGAAATGAAATCTCATGATAGCACATGCTATCTGTCACACTGTCTGGCACGTCAGATGTCTTCTCTCATCACATGATCCAGTATGTGTGTGTTTGGGAGCAGAGGATAAAGTCTGGTGAGTCAGAGATTCACAAGCTGCTTTTCTTCTTCTAACGCAAACATGGTTATACAAAGTACAAATGTTGTGAAGATGGTGGGAAATATCTGGAGTTATTGCCCAGCTCTACTCAGGGTGCCACTAAGAGCAATATTCAGATGAGGTTAAACAGTGAAACAGTGAGATGAGACCTATTCTGCAATCAAAAACCTTACAACCTCTCTCCAAAAATGGAAGGGGGAAGGGAGGAAGGGAGGGAAGGGAGGAAGGGAGGGAAGGGAGGAAGGGAGGGAGGGATGGAGGAAGGGAGGGAGTGAGGAAGGGGAGGGAAAGGGAGGGGAGGGAAAAGGAAGGGAGGAAAAGGAAGGGAGGGAGGAAAAGGGAGGGAGGAAAAGGGAGGGAGGGAGGAGGAAGGGAGGAAAAGGAAGGGAGGGAGAAAGAAGGGAGGAAGGGAGAGAGGAAGGGAGGGAAAGAGGCATATTAAGAAACCTCACCTACTTTCCTTGAAAGCATCTGAGCATACTCTCACACCTTTGGTCCCGCTGCAGAAAAGATTGTCTCCAGACTTTCACAGCATCTACGTGTAATAACAAAACATTCTGTCAGGTCAGTTGTTATGTGTGCTTCCTGCCCACAGATTTCTCTAGCTCCTTAGGCTTACAGCCATCTTAGGTACGGATCTAGGTGACTTCAGAATAGACGTAGAATAGACAGAATAGACAAGTCCAAACTGAAACCACTCAGATATGTTATCCTGGCATATCAGCCACTGCTTACTGAGCATGTGACAATAATAGGACACTTAGTCCTCTAATAAAACTAATACACGTATTAATAATAGCAGTCAGGGTGGTGGTGAAGCTATGGTCATGCTATGGTCCTAACCGAATGCAATTCTCTGTGTGTAGAGACACATCTCAGTTCAGGGACAGTTTTAAGGTCATTAGGGTAATTTTAAGAGAAATAAAATGATATAGATGTTGAGAAAAAATTAACAGGGAATTGGACACGTGGTGCTATGCCTCCCAGTAGGTATTCAAAAGATAGCACCACATTTTCTTTCAAAGCCCTTGTAGCTCTGTTTTGTTCTGGGACAAATGCTTTTAGGGCAGGGAATATTCACACCACCAGATCTGGCACATCCTGTAGCCTCTGTTAGTGGTTAATCTTTCAAATCTGCTCCTCCTGTTAGTGTTCTGCACTGTTCAGTCCTTGACCTTTTTATACTAACCAAATAGAAGTCATTAATTTTAAATTTATCAGTGTTGCTACGGTCGCTGACTGGTATATGCCAGGTAATATTTTGAATAGCAAAGATATATTGTAGAGTTTACAGTGTTTGCCAGCATCATGACAATAAACACACATCATAACAAACTATCACATAGCAATCTGTAGATAGAAATGATTGAAATTAATGATGCTTATAAATTTTTTAGGGGGATAAGGAGTAGCACAGGATCACTTTGCAGGTGCTCTCTGCTGTCAAAGGTGAGAGATGGCTGTTTCCAGAAAGCAGATCAGAGAACTTGATCTGGGTAGAGAGAAACAAAGAGAATTATTCTCCTGAATCAAAGTGTGGAATAAGGCTAAACCTTAAGACTTTAGCCTGATAATTTCATCATTCTGAAGAGTGCAACAGAACAACTATTTCTAGTGTTGAATTTTATAGTATCACTTATGGCTTATCATACTTTATAGAGAAAACTGTATGTTAGCTTTATAGCAGCTGAACCACTGAAAGATAAATCTTAATTCTGATGGTAGCTACTTTTTATGCAAAATGTTTCTTGGAACTGGGGAAATTAAGAGATGTGCTAGACATCCAAACATATTTGACGGAGAATTCTTCATTCACTAGAGGGAAATTGTGCAGCCTGCTCCAAGGCGGCATTCAGCTGCACAACCAACAGGCTGAAATAAGTCATGATGTGCAGAGAGACTATTGGTGCCTTCTTCCATCTCAGACAGCATTGCCCAAAAAATTTGCCTATTCTGTTCAGGAACCTTTCTGTTTGGCAGCACTTGCTTTCTTCAAAACCCAAGGCTCCAGTTTCCATTTTTAATTGCTTCTCTACAGAAGCACAACACGTGAACGTGTAGATGTGGCTTTTAGGGACATAGATTAGTGGGCACGTTGGTGATGGGTTGATGGTTAGAAGTGATGATCTTACAGGTTTTTTCCAATCTTAACGATTCTACAATCCCGTGAAGAGATGAAGGAAGGGAAACTCAGTGAAAAAGATTCAAATACATGCTTCAGAAATGCATCTTCATGAATAACAAGTTACACTGTGCTGTTTAACAGCCAGGAATTTGCTTGTTCATTCCTCTCACATCTTGCAAAGCTCCCGTACAAATAACCACAAGATGTGGTGTTTAATAGAATTAAAGGCAAAACAATGCCTCCATGTAGAGCTTCTCATGCTTTGTTGTTCACCTAGAGCATAAATTTTCTGAGCAGATCAAGGACAGACATCACAGTGAAATACTGGTTGAGAAATTATCTTCAGAAGGAGATGTAATTCCTGTGCTTAATTATTAAAATGGATTTAGACCTAAATTTGAAAATGAAGGGGATCTGCTTTCTAAGGGTTAAAGGAGGCATCAAAACGCTCCACTGCTGCTCTTGTTCTCAGACATTTTTGCTTCCTGGCTTAAGATAAACCGCAAAAGGGGACATTAATCATAATTGACTTCGTATATCTTTAGTGATGACATTTACAGCTGAATTAGTGGCACCAAGGTCCCCTCATAGGCTTTTCATAAACGTGCAATTCAGCTGTTAAAAACTGACCATCAACCATAAGATGAAATGAACTTTGCACTTCCAGCCCCTTTTTTTCTCTCCGCTCACAGAAAGAAGTTCCAAGCCATGTAGCAGATGTCTGTATTACAGATATCTCTTGTATGGTCAGATGAACTTGAACCAGCAGTAGCATTCTATCCTGTAAACTTCATCTCATCAACTTTTAGATCTCAGCATCAAGGGAAGAAGCAAATAACCTTAGGCAATCTTTGAAGTCATTGGGAAGATCCAGATATTTTAAAACATGAGTCAAACTTTGAATCACCTGCCCAGTTCAGACATCTTCTGTAGGTCGAGAAGATTTTCCTCTAGGATTCTACTAAATTTATTTAGCACAGCTTCAGGAAATAAAATTTAACATTACAGTACTTAGCTCAGGTGCATTTCAGGTGGTCAGGAGATGTCTCCTAAATGCAGAAGCTCTTTCAAGAGATGATGCAATTCTACCTCCTCACCTTTTATTTCTTTCTCATGCTGAAGCAGAAGAAAAATGAGAAGCCTGGGAATGATGATGCATAAAGGTAGCATGGTGCTTTTAAAGATATATTCAGATAAAATAAGAGTATAGAGTAACATGCAAACCTTTTGACTGAATAGAGATGAATATATCATTAAAACTTCATTAAATATAAAGGCTTGTAGCAAAAAGAATGTCAATGACAGATCTGCTGTAATAATGACCTTCTTTCTCCTTCCTGAAGAACATATGTGAGTCTAGTAAGTCTAGACAGGTGGAGATTTGGGGTTTTTTTGCATCCTTTTCATGGTCTCTTTGTTGATTATTGCTTCCAGACAGAACTATTCTATTGCCTCTCTTCAGCTGCTTGCAATTGAAATCGATTTTTAAGGATGAATGCTGGAAGAAATATAACATATTCAATGTTATTTATTCACCCAAAAGGATGCTTAACCTGAAAAGACAGAATTAAAAAAAAACAAAAACAGAAACAATGATAGTAATGCATATTATGCTCTTACATATTTATCAGGGCATTTAAAGCAAAATGTAGAGAGGTAAAATGTAGAGAGCTCAAGCTTAACCCATAAATTGGTAGAACCACAGATAAAAATCAGATCCCCTGGGTCCTTAGCCTACAATTCTTCACCCACTGGATCATTCTGCAATTATATAAATGACATATAGCACTTCGAGACAAATTTAAGCTTCCTTGCACTTTACAAGTGGAGTTTTTGTCACTTCACTCATGTCACATCACAGAGCAAGAAGAAATGCTATAATATTTAGCCAGCTTGATGTGGAGATGCAACAGGATTTCCTAGACATAGGTTTAATAAGAGGCTTCATAACAATTGTGCCCTGACATGGCAGGAGCTGAACTATGAAGATTATATTGACTTGAGAGACTTCAGGACTACAAAGGGAGAGGATGCTGCACATAGAACCCCAGTAAGGAGTTGTAACTTGTCCCATAGCTTAAACATCTCCAGCATTCAAATTTCTGCCTTCACCTGATGGACTATCAAGTCTGGAAACAGACCACAGCTTGCTGCTTGTTTTCTGTTTGTAAGTACATGTGGACATCAGGTAAAGGCTAACACCAGTGTTACCTGTGGAGCTGTATTGTTCTGGTGGCGAGGACATCATGGTGCTGTGTGGAACAGAGGGAACTTGGTATCCTCAAAGTTTCTACAGTGATTCTTTTAATATTAAAATCACGTGCCCAAACCTCTGGGAATTTCAATGCAATATCGCAGCTGCAAAATATAAATTGAAGATAAGAAATGGAAAACGTGAAGCACACAACCACTCTGCAGAGTATTTGGAGCAATGTTTAGTCTAAGTAAGGAATGAGAGATCTTAATTTCTCCAAAAGCAGCATAAGAACGTAGCTATTTTCAGTTAGAACATCCATCCACCTGGGCATATTCCAGCCTTCCTTTTACAGGCCAGGCTGGAATGTAACTCACCCTCAAAGACAACATCTAAAAGAAACAGTCCTTTATTGAGGAACTGTGCTTTTAAATTACGTTTGACTGTACCTAACCACATGTTTAGAATTGGAAATGCCATTCATTATATTCCTATTCACTAAAGCTTTTCTGTTTATGTCCTGTGAACCACACAGCCATACAATGATGGACTAAGACTTGGAGGATAAAGCCAAAGTTTGAGTTTTCTGACTGATTAGGAAGGTTATGGTCAATGTACAATGACAGCTTTAAATACTGAGGAGTTTCAGTGAGGCAAGGGAAAAAAATATTAAAAACATTATAATGTTAGTTGGTAATCCTTTTCTCAAAAGAACAGGTAGGAATATATGGCAAAAAGAAAAAAAAATCATAGCAGTGTAGAAGTTAAAAAAAAAAGGCATTATCTACTTGTAAGAGAATACTGCAATTGAGATGAGCTCGTAAAACCAGTAGGTTTTTTTAAGTTTCCCTTGTTCTAAATAACTTTGAAAATGTTCCAGGCCTTTCTGGATTTCTTTGGGCTGCAACCAATGGATAAGTATGTGTTTAGGAAAGTAAGTGACTAATTTGCTGAAGAGTTCAGGACCAATTAAAGCGAGCACTTTTAAGAGCCGTATTCCTGTAGAAGAACATTTAATGATGTATTTAATTGTGATTTTACTAGTGAAGAACATTTAGTCCTAAACCTTATTATCGTTGCAGGTCTCCAGACACTGAGGGACATCAGCATGAATTCCCAGAAAAATTATACTTTGCCATTCCACTGTGGTTACTGAAAACCAACAGCCAGGCTGATTTTATAAGAAACCAGTCCCTGTAAAGAAGTGGTAGTTCTAAGGTTAGGCAAAATCTTCTTTTTTTTTTTTTTTTTAATTATGACCACATTAGAGATCTTTCTTGTTTAGATATTCTGATTCTGATGCTTAAGAACTATAAATGCTTGAAATGTTCTCTGTTTTAATATAATCAATCTTGTATTTAAATCAAGGGGCAGGATGACCTTAACTGCATCTTCTCCAGTGATGAGTAGACTGCAGCTTGCAAACAGCCAATTATGTTTGTCATCACTGTCCCCTGTTGTTCCCTTGTGTCTGCCAGTCCACCACTTCACGTGCCTCTTCTCTAGTTCACTTGACCAAGAATAAGCAGATCAAAAAGCAGGTCCTGAATGAATTATCTCTTCTTAATTGAAACAGCTTGTAGAACACTGTGCTGACTACACCTGCTAACAAATCTGAGAATAAAGCCTTCAGAAAAAGACTTTGAAAGATGCCTGACCACACTGTTTTGAGAATATAATACTGAGTATTGAGTAGTATTCCTAAATGCAAGGAATGCTGCATTTCTTTCCTTTACTACCTTCCAAGTCTTGACCTAAAATATATATTTTATTATGTTTTCCATTTCCATGATCCTTTTATTTAGAAATGGCTGCAGAAAACTTTTTTCAATACTCTGCATTTTGAAGCAAAAAGCGAAACAGAGAATTATTGTATATCATACTTCACAGAATCAGAGAATTGTAGGAGTTAGAAGGGACCTCTAGAGATCATCGAGTCCAACCCCCCTGCCAAAGCAGCTCCCAGCCCAGGTAGCATAGGTAGGCATCCAGGTGGGTCTTGAACATCTCCAGAGAAGGAGACTTCACCACCTCTCTGGGCAGCCTGTTCCAATACTCTGTCACCCTTACTGTGAAGAAGTTCTTCCTATGCTTCAGTTTGTGACCGTTTCTCATTGTTCTATTGCCACACTCTGCTGGGAAAAGTCCAGCCTCACCCCTTTGCCTCCTACTCCTTATATATTTATAGATCTGGATCGGATCCCTCATGAGATCCTTTCCTACTCATTGATCATAGTCACTGAAATTGCTGGTGTGTGTGTACAGGACACAAACTTTTTGTCCAACACGATATTTATGCCTTCATGAAGACCTCTAGGAACAGTGGGCAAGAGTTTTTTGACCCAGATTTTTGATAATTAAGTAAAGATAAAAGCTGATGTATAACTATTAGAATGCTTCCACTACATTGTCTTTGTGAGGCCACAGTGTTCCTTGGGATGTTACAGCAAAAGCTCATTTTCTTAACAGATTGCATAGTTTTGCCTCAGCATTCTTCTATTTCAGTTTCAATATGGTATGAGATTTTTACAAGTATTAGTCCTGTTCTACATCCAATGTGTCCTCATTACCCCATCCAGTTTTAGTTAGTATCCATTAATCTCTTATTCTCCCAGACCTTGGAATCTGCATCTGCATGCCATTTCTGTTAGTGTGGCTTCAGTTCTCTAATTTCCAGTCTTTAGCTTCAGCTGCTTTTTCTGAAGAGTTACTGGTTGACATAGAGAAGGATGAATGTTTTTCGACACATGTCCAATTTGCAAGCAGATCTAACTTCTCATTCTCAGTGAAGCAATGAGATATTCAGCCAATGGACAAAGTGAGCCAGCAGTACAGGCAGAACTGGCCCCAAATTGATGAAAGACTTTTCCGAACCAATAAAGGCCCTCAAAAAAACTTCAGTGCTCTTTGTTATTATTGGGTGTTTTCTCTGTCATGTTGATGGGATGCAGACTGTCTATCTTATTTGTGTTATGGTTACAAATGGGCAAGGCTTGTTCTGGCTGATAGTAAAATGACTGAAAAATATAGCTGGGAGGAGAAGGATGAGACAGGAACATTCCCCATTTGTCTAAAAAAGTGAAGGAAATGCTAAACATTTAGGAAATCCAAACATTTTATTTTAGCATTCTGAGTGGAAAATGATTCTTTTTGATTTTAAGGCCTTTATTTCTTTACAAATATGTCTTAAAAAAAAAAAAGAAAGTTAAATGGTGATTTTTTTTTTGCATTCTATTTTAAGCTGTTCCAGTTTCAATGAACTCCAGCTAATGTTTCATGGCTTTATTTATATTTTGTTTATTTCACGATGAAACACAAAATAAAACATTTCTTCTCTGCAGACAAGGCAGTCTAAGCTTGGAACAAATATTGCAGCAATCGTAAAGAGATTTAGGAACTAAATTAGCGAAGGAAACAAACCAAGATACTCCTTACTACATACAACATGCTGTCTGTGGGCATTTACTGAAATCATCACCCTGGTTTCCCTGATGGAGATCAAATCATTACACATAATGTTTTCTAGAGGGTGGTGAGCCTCTTCATCATGTAGACTGCCAACACAGGGCGATAAGAACATTGTCTCCCATTTCTCTCCAGTTACTACAAAGGGCCAAGAGAAGACAACTTCAGCTGTAGATTATATTACAAACACCTTAAGCAAGATACCTTCCTCAAGCCACAAATGAGCAAGAAACCTAATGGAGTGTGACCTTCTGATGAAGAATACCAAGTCAGGGTAGCTGGCTTTTGTGAGGACACAACTAAACAAAAGCAAGACACAAGCTGATAACCACTGCTGGTACGTGGTAAGAATAAAGGCAATTCACCACTGGCATCTCTGAAATGAGCACTAAAAAGATATATTTTTATTTTATTTATTGAACTCTATTGCACTCTACCACTTCCTCCTTATTGCACTCTACCACTTCCTGAAGGGGGGTTGTGGTGAGGAGGGGGTGGGCCTCTTCTCCCTGATAAATAACGACAGGACGAGAGGGAATGGCCACAAGTTGCGCCGGGGAAGATTTAGATTAGACCTGAGGAAACATTTTTTTTTCTGAAAGAGTGGTCAGGCACTGGGATGGCCTGCCTAGGGAGGTGGTTGAGGCACCGTCCCTAGCGCTGTTCAAGAAGCGTTTAGATGAGGTGCTAAGGGATTTGATTTAGTAGTTGGGTAGGGATAGTGATAAGAGGATGGTTGGACTAGATGATCTTGTAGGTCCTTTCCAACCTTATGAACCTATGAACCTATTTTATTTTATTTTATTTTATTTTGTTTTATATTTTATATTTTATATTTTATATTTTATATTTTATATTTTATATTTTATATTTTATATTTTATATTTTATATTTTATATTTTATATTTTATATTTTATATTTTATATTTTATATTTTATATTTTATATTTTATATTTTATATTTTATTTTTTATTTTTTATATTTTATATTTTATATTTTATATTTTATATTTTATATTTTATATTTTATATTTTATATTTTATATTTTATTTTTTATTTTTTATTTTTTATTTTTTATTTTTTATTTTTTATTTTTTATTTTTTATTTTTTATTTTTTATTTTTTATTTTTTATTTTTTATTTTTTATTTTCTATTTTCTATTTTTTATTTTTTATTTTTTATTTTTTATTTTCTATTTTCTATTTTTTATTTTCTATTTTTTATTTTTTATTTTTTATTTTTTTTATTTTATTGTGCTTTGCCATTTAATTCCTTGAGTGGTTCATCTGTGCCTTACAAAATGGTAAGGGGATGTGGTTGCATGGAGTAGAAATGCTTGATTTAAGAAAAATTTCCACATCATTGAAAGGAAAAAAATAAATTCTGTAGGAAATCTTTTTTCCAGTGAAATGCGGTATCAAGTGAAATATTCTAGAAGACATTTGATTATGGTTCATTGTGAGTTTAAAGATAGAGCTCTGATCCTCTGTGATATAAATGTATTTTCAGAAACTGAATGTTGATGTTTTATGGGCTAAATATGTTAGAATGACTCATTCATGAGACATCAGTTTGGGTAGACACTAACTTTTAGCAACGTTTAGTATTCCTTAGTCTATTGTGAAGCTTGACCCTTAACTGCTTCAGAAGTGGAAATGGATTCGTGTTTAATAATGTATGCCCTAATAATTAAATAGTAATTGCATTCTCTATCTGAGAAGTGTGTTTTATTGGGTACTACATATATTTATGTTATCATTTTAAAATTCATTAACTTCCTTTGGTCTTAGGCTCATACATTGTTACAGTAATCTATTCAATATCATAATAATATGAAAAAGAAATGTTTCTTTGCTCATATATTTGTCATGTGAGAAATCATTTTAAATGAAAGAAACTAGTGGATGAGATTTCTAAGTAAGTTATTCCACCACATTTAGATACATTTCTTCTACCACAGGAAGTATTTTGAAGGTGTTTGGTTCAGTCACAAATTCATCTGCCACTCACAATCAACAGAGGTTGCATCGTGTGAGCTTAAGCGTATGAAAACTGTATTTATATTTACTCTTCAATCTGACATTTGTTTTCTGATTTTGTATCCCTCTATTAATTCATAACGACTTAATTTTCATTTGTTATATATATCCTGCAGGTAGTGCAGGTCCACTGGAAATTCCTCTGGATATCCCCTGGACATGGAATAAATTTGAGCTTCATCAAGTGGTCATTATTTTTCAATTACAGAAAGTACCCACATTAGTCTGAATGTTCTCATAAAATGTACTTGACTGCATTTTGTAGACCAATTTTGTGTAATCCATAGAATATATGTATTTTGGCAAAGGCTTTGGGTCTGAGTGAAGATAAAAGTGGTCAAGATTAATCAGATCAAAATCATCTATCCACCTTGATCAGATGACTCTCCAGAGGAAGAACATGCTTTTAGTTGAACTGCAGCTCTTACAAGAAGGAAGATCAATTCTTCCATGTGATAGAAGAAAACTCTTTGGACAGTATGTGATTTTCCCCATGCAAAGCAAATTTCTTGAGGCAGTCCTGAAAGATTTGCCAATATTGGACCCTCAGAATCCTCTTGGACATATACATTATGTCATCCTTTCTCTTTTTCCCATACTGCTATTATAGATTTATACATCCAGTTCCTCCCCTCTGTGGGGAGGGGAGGGGAGAGAGGAGAGAGGAGTTGCTCCAACCACTTGCATTCTGCCACTGAGAATCACTGCATTTTTCTTTAAAAGCTAAAGGACACATGACATCCAGAGGGGTTTTTCACAAACCGATTGAACTTTTTCCTTCTTTCCCTTTTTTTTCCCTTTTTTTTCCCTTTTTTTCCCCTTTTTTTCCCTTTTTTTCCCTTTTTCCCTTTTTTTCCCTTTTTTTCCCTTTTTTTCCCTTTTTTTTCCCTTTTTTTCCCTTTTTTTCCCTTTTTTTTCCCTTTTTTTCCCTTTTTTTCCCTTTTTTTCCCTTTTTTTCCCTTTTTTTCCCCTTTTTTCCCCTTTTTTTTTCCCTTTTTTTCCCCTTTTTTCCCCTTTTTTTCCCCTTTTTTTCCCCTTTTTTCCCCTTTTTTTTCCCTTTTTTTCCCTTTTTTCCCTTTTTTCCCTTTTTTTCCCTTTTTTCCCTTTTTTTCCCTTTTTTTCCCTTTTTTTCCCCTTTTTTTCCTTTTTTCCCCCTTTTTTTCCCCTTTTTTCCCCTTTTTTCCCCTTTTTTTCCCCTTTTTTTCCCCTTTTTTCCCCCTTTTTTCCCTTTTTACCCTTTTTTTCCCTTTTTTCCCTTTTTTCCCCATTTTTTCCCCATTTTTTCCCCATTTTTTCCCCATTTTTTTCCCTTTTATTTTTCCCTTTTATTTTTCCCTTTTATTTTTCCCTTTTATTTTTCCCTTTTTTTCCCTTTTTTTCCCTTTTTTTCCCTTTTTTTCCCTTTTTTTCCCTTTTTTTCCCTTTTTTTCCCTTTTTTCCCTTTTATTTCCCTTTTATTTCCCTTTTTTCCCTTTTTCCCCTTTTTCCCCTTTTTCCCCTTTTTTCCCCTTTTTTTCCCCTTTTTTCCCCTTTTTTCCCCTTTTTCCCCCTTTTTTCCCCTTTTTTCCCCTTTTTTTCCCCTTTTTTCCCCTTTTTTCCCCTTTTTTCCCCTTTTTTATCCCCTTTTTCCCCCTTTTTTCCCCCTTTTTTCCCCCTTTTTCCCCCTTTTTCCCCCTTTTTCCCCCTTTTTCCCCCTTTTTCCCCCTTTTTCCCCCTTTTTCCCCCTTTTTCCCCCTTTTTCCCCCTTTTTCCCCTTTTTTCCCCTTTTTTCCCCTTTTTTCCCCTTTTTTCCCCTTTTTTCCCCTTTTTTCCCCTTTTTTCCCCCTTTTTTCCCCTTTTTTTTCCCCTTTTTCCCCTTTTTTTCCCCTTTTTTCTCTTTTCCTTTTTTCTGCTGAAAAGTCATTCCTGATATTTCAAACTCATTTTCCTATATGATTTAGAAAAAGAAAAAAAATAATTTCCTTAAAACCTGAAGTCAAATGAGGGATGTTTGATTTAGTGGATTTCTATTGTCTTTGAAATACTGAGGGAATTTTCCAGTGCAGACAAGAGAAGACAGTTCCTTCTTCAAGCTTTCTGAAGTCCTCAGATTTCCTAATGCAGGCTGCCTTTAGAGTTGCTGTGGCATCACTGGTTACAGTTCTGCAAGCAAGCAACACCTTGTATATATCCCATTGCACCAGTATGCATTTGAGATGCAAAGAACATGCGGTGGGTGTCAGTGCAAACTGCTCTCCAGCACACCAAGGAAACACCCCACAAACGTGCCCTAAATGACTGGAACTTGTCTCTGCGCCATCATTTTGACAAGAAGTTGTTGAGGTACATGAATTAGACTAGTCTTATCAAATTCCTCTCTGTATTTTGGAACATATGGTATTTTGATCATCAGAACTTGGCAATCTGCTGACAGAAGCTGCTGCAGACACTACAATGAGCCCATCTTAATGACATGCAAGCCCACCCTCAGAGAGTTCATCATGTCACTAGCAATAGCTGGCTCTCAAGATGAGAAAGGCGTTTGGTACACCACCTGGGTTGCTAAAGATATGCTAAATGTGGATTGCAATTGCCATGATGCAAGGGTTTTGAACCATTAACAGATACACATCCATTTCTGAAGATATTTTCCCTATCTTTTTTTCTACTTGCATCAAAGCAAAACGATCTGAAGCTTTTTGCCTACAAATACCACTGTGCGTGGTATTGGTAGATATAGAAAAATAAATTCTGTGTGTCTGGAGGTGCTGTCCTTTTATGAATTAAAATAAGTAAATCTAAATAATACTAAACAGAAATAGAACTTAAGTGGGTGCCAGGTTGAGATATCAGGTCTTGTTGTTCTCCAAATATGTATGTTACCCTTTGATACACCCATGAGGAGCTTTATTCTCAGACCCAAAGATACATCCCTTGGCTTTATGTGAACTCCAAGCATGTACTCAGATATACCTTTCTAAATTCCTTGTATAATCAATAGAGTAACCAATATTTTCAGTCAGAAACCTAACCCCCCCAAACACAGACATCCAGACCCAGCAAAAATGACCTTCCAGAGATGCTGCATTCTTCTCTGCATAAAGCTAGATATATGATTTACACTGAATATCTGTCTCTTATATGACTTCCCTCTGTTGAGCTAAATAAATTCACACAAAACTCTTGGCAAATCTTAAAGTCATAACATTTCTTCTGTCCCCATGGGAAATGTGTTTTGCAACATTTTTTACGCTTCCTGACATATCGTATTATCTGCTATTCACAGATTATAAGTTAACTGCTGAACATTTTAGTAATTCTAAATACTGTATGAACAATTACTGGTCTGGTCTCTATTTTCCTTGGAATCTCCACCTGGAAGAGAAAACCACAAAGAATTGAAGTTGAAAATGAGAGTGGAGTTAGTAAGACTGTTTTGTCAGTGAAACAAATCATCAAGAAGCGATAGATTTTGTTTTTCATGGTGACTAATGCCTTCAGTCAGAAGTTCACAACTTTAGACATTTCACTATAGTCACACTCATATCAGTATAGCCAAATAGAAGATTTTTCAACATATTTCTACCGAATCAGTATAGGAAAATAGTCATAGAATCATAGAATCACCAAGGTTGGAAAAGACCTACGAGATCATTCTGTCCAACCATCCACATATCACCAATAGTTCTCACTAAACCATGTCCCTCAACACAATGTCTAAATGATCCTTCTAGGGTCGGTGACTCCACCCCCTCTCTGTGCAGACCATTCCAGTGCCTGACCACTCTTTAGGAGAAGAAATATTTCTTAACATCCAACCTGAATCTCCCCCTGAACACAGTGCTCGAGGTGCGGCCTCAACAGTGCTGAGTACAGGGGGAAAATTACTTCCCTGTTCTTGCTGGCAATGCTATTTCTGATATAAGTCAGGATGCCATCATCCTCTTTGGCCACCTGGGCACACTGCTGGTTCACGTTCAACCGAGCATCAACCTGAGGTCAGGCTGACAGGTCTGTAGTCCCCTCGATCCTCCTTACAACCTTTCTTGTAGATGGGAGTCACGCTGGCAAGCCTCCAGTCTTCTGGGACCTCACCAGTCAACCAGGAGCACTGATAGATGATGGAAAGTTGCTCAGCTGACACCTCTGCCAGTTCCCTCAGCGCACTCAAGTAAATCTCATCCAGCCCCTTGGATCTGTGGCAGTGCAGTTGGAGCAGTTGGTCTCTGACTGTTGCGTCCTGTACTGTGGGGGGTTTATTCTGCTCCCCAACTGAGACTTCCAGGTCAGAGAGTGGAGTACTCTGAGGATAACTGGTCTGACTTTTAAAGACAGACATAAAGAAAACACTGAGAACCTCAGCCTTATCCTTATCTTCAGTGGTCAAAAGTCTCGAGAGTGAGATCTTTACCTGAACAATACTCTACAATGTCATGGACCACAATTTCCATCCTTCCTTTCCTGTGTGCACTAAGGCCAGTGGGACTGATTCTCACTCCTGAGCTCCATATGTCTGCACTATAGACCTTGAAGACATTTATTATGCTGCTCCTCAGCTTCAGAGCTGATCCATAGCATCTCAGAGACAGAAACATCTCTTGGATTGCTTATGAGCTCTCTGACAGGAGCACATTTACCTCCTCGGATAGGAGGTGCAAAGGCTGAATATATTTTCACAGAATTTTTTTTTATTGTCCTCGTCTAGGTATGTGTTACGTTTGCCATGCATCCTTATCATGACACTCAGAGCTGAAAATGATATAAAGACTCCTTAGTACATGTTATTATGATTTTTGAGACTAAATGTCATCTTCAGAACTTGTTTTGGGATGTTTGGTCTCTAAGATGATTATTTCTGTAGTGGTTCTTGTATATGCCAGCATCACTTATTTAAGACATAATTGTTGCTGCATTAGTATTAGTACTTTCAACCATGAGATCTCTAAAAAGATACTCTGGATTGTGGCTTCAGGAATTAGTTATTAGACAAGTCTTAATCTCAACTGCTAATGAATATTTCAACGTAACCAAAACCCAACTGACATATAGTTCTCTCCTGACAGCTCAAGGTGCACTGTTGGTTAACAAAAAAAGAAGAAAAAGGGATTTGATTTAGTAGTTGGGTAGGGATAGTGATAGGAGGATGGTTGGACTAGATGATCTTGTAGGTCCTTTCCAACCTCATGAACCTATGAACCTATGAAAAAACGGCTCAATATCAGTGGCACAATCAGTTCCTCCCTCACCCTTGCACTTCCCACCCATCCAAGTGCAACACAATGATTAAGCATTCCTATATGTTCAATGATATGGAAAGGAAATCACATTGCCCACTGCTCACCAATGAACTGACTGGTGCTAACTGTCACGAGTCCTAAACAAGGCCTGGGCCCAACTGAGAAGCAAACATGCACCAATGACTGTTCTCAGGAGTCTGTTGTGGAGGAGGATGGGCAAACAAGTTGGAAGACAATAGATCCCAACATTCCTGTTAAATTGTCTCGAGGCTGAGAGCAATACCTGATCCAAGGCCTGAAGCAACACCTCTTTCCCTGAGGAGGAGGTTTTAATCTGCTATGTAGTAAGAGAGGCACTGATGTAGAAAGCAAGATTCCTATTTAGGTGTCATCGAAGTTATACTTTAGCCTTTAAAGAGCAACCAATACAGATGATGAGGCCATTCTCTTATCCAAGATTGTACATTCATCTGGGATCAACTGCTGGGTGCCATGGCCCATTTATTTTGATAATAAAAGAAAGGCAGAAGAGAGAATGTGTGAACTCATGTGACGTTATTCAAGGCAATATTTAGCTTATCTTAGCCATCTAGTATGTTGGCTGGGCTTGTATTTACTTTGGGAATATATGTGTTTCTTAAAGTGGAATAATTACAGCATAGACAGGTTGTCTTTTTGGCTTTTGATAGAGAGCAGACAGATTAAGCAGTCTGTGCATGATGATGCAGTGGAAGTACATTTAATGTTTAATTATTTTCTATTACACTCAAAGAGCCATTTGTTTTTAGAGTGTAATTTTTACTGTTTTAAAAATCCTAGGTCTATTTTGCTTTGTTTGTCCAGTAACACCTTTGGGGTTTGTTCTGCTGATAGATATATTTAGTTTTTCAATTGCATTACTTTCTGCTTGCTTGCTTGCTCGCTTACTGTGAGCAAAGTAAAAGGTTTCTCCTTCACGTGACAAATAGCTGTTGAAAAATTAGAAGGAAAAGTCAGCTACAAAACCCAAGATCTGACACTCATGCTGTCAGTGCAACCTTTCTATTATTTGTCACATGAGAAGAGATAACGTATTGGTAAATAGTCAACATAGGAACTGCTGGCAGGCTTCTTTAGCTAGGTCCAAGAAAATAGTTTCGAAAATGAAGGGGCAAAAAAAAAACCTACCTTTTTTTTTTCTTTTTTTAAAGTAAGGCTGTGGTAAACGTGGCTTTTGTTCAGCTTGGAACCCACAGGGCTTAATCCAAACAGTTACACAGGGATATGTCAACATAAGCCCAGCAAGGCAAACAGCATCATAGCAGTGCTGGCTTTTTTTTTTCTTTATTCACAGAAATGACTGTGTGAGTGTGAGTCTGTGCATGTGTGAGAAACTTCCCTCCTGTCTTACAGCGTTATCTTTTCCAGCAGTTAAAACAGCTTACAGGAACTGTGTTATTTTTATTTCAACATTTTGCAATGTGTAGCAGACTTGGGAATGTTAACTCTTTGCAGAGCCAAAAAGAAGAATGATTTTTTTTTTTTCGTTTGTGCTATCGTTTTACCACAAGTGGAGCTGGTCACATTGTTTGAGATTCTAACTGCCTAACACTTCCCTTTTAAGACCCAGTTTTCACAGCTTACAGCTTTGCAAAGCTATGCACTAGTCATTAAAATGGTCCAGTGCAGTTTCTGCCTCATGCTTTTGTCTTATTTTTCTGATTTTAAATGTAAAAATAAAATTTAAAAAAAAATAGCAACAACATGTCTATGAGAACAGTAAAAAAAAACAATAGTTGCTTTGTTCTTGTTAAAAAAGTCATTGTTGTACTCATGCCCTTCTGCTGCAGTAAGTACTATAACTGGCAGAGCAAAATACAAAGCTCTGAAATATCACCTTCTGCACACAGACAGAGGAGAGCATTTAGTAATCTTCTTACATGCTTCACATACTTCAGCAGGGGATCTAAGGACACTCAATTCAGGACAGCTCAACAAAAGTTCAGCCAAATTGATCTACCATGCAAAATGTTCCACACACCAATGGAGGAGGCAGGTCTTCTTCAGCTTCACTCGTGTCGGACATTTCTGCTTTTTGCATCCTAGCCCTTAGGTTAAACCTCAGAAATATATAACCCTCGATATTTATATTTGAGGGAATAGTCCTCAATTCAATCTGGAGAAGATGAGGCTCAAGGGAGACCTTATTGCTCTCTAAAGCTACCTGAAGCAAGGTTGTAGTGAGCTGGAGGTCAACCTCCTCTCTCTTGTAACCAGTGATAGGATGAGAAGGAAAGGCTTCAAGTCGAGCCAGGGGAGATTCAGACTGGATGTTAGGAAATCTTCTCTGAAAGAGTGGTCAGGTGCTGGAATGGTCTGCCCAGGGAGGTGGTGGAGTCACTGACCCTGGAGATATTCAAAGAACATTTAGACATTGTGTAGAGGGACACAGTTTAGTGAGAACTACTGGTGATAGGCGGGCAGTTGGGCTGCATGACCTTGTAGGTCTTCTCCAACCTTGGTGATTCTGTGACTCTATGATTCTGTGTTTGTATGTAAAGTCTAAAACCTTGATATGTGGGATTTAAACACATCTGTGGAGTGGACTGTATGAGTGATGTTCATCATCATTTGAAATATTTGTCATCAGTCCTTACCAAAAATGGTGCTCCCAACTCCTCAGTGTGGGACACTTCTCCCATATCAGAACTCTGCTTCCCAATGGGAACCAACTGTAGTCTTGGAAAAGTGATCAAAGCTCATGGGAGACTTGGGATAAGGTCACACTAGTTCCTGGTTTAGGGCAGAAGCTTCAACTCTCTGCACTTTTTCTGGATGGAGTCGGCATTTTTTAGGATTGATTTAGAGCAGATAAATCAGATTCTGTTAACTGTCTTCTGGAAAGGCCTCTATTATAATCACCTCAATGAATTAGACAATCCTATTACACCAAGGAATCATAGAATGCCTTGGGTTGGAAGGGAATCTAAGGATCACCAAGTTCCAAACCACCTGCTGCAGGCAGAGCCACCAACCTCCAGATCTGATACTAGACCAGGTTGCCCAGGTCTCTATCCAATCTGGTCATGAACACCTCCAGGGACACAGCATCCACAGCCTCTCTGGGCAGCCTGTGCCAGCACCTCACCACGCACTCTGCAAAGAACTTCCCCCTGACATCCAATCTAAACCTTCCCTCCTCGAGCTTAAAGCCATTCCCCCTTGTCCTATCGCTATCTATCAGAGTAACAAGTGGATTCCCCTCCTTTTTATGGAAAGCATAAAATTTTTATATTTATTTTTAATTTTTATTTTTTCCCTTTTGTGGAAAGCAATATGAACATCCTTAAGATCTTCTGTTTCACCTTGCTTTCTGTCCAGGGCTCTGGAGTGGCTTCACCCCATCCTGGATCCAGTGGAGAAGCTGACCATATTCTGTTCTCGATACAGGACATCTGATTACTCTTCTCCATGGAGTCATGCTGGAGGCAACCCTCTTTTGCCTTGTTAGAACTTAAGTCCTCTAAGCTTAATTGTCAACATCTGTCTCCACTACACTGTGGGTTTTTTCATGACCTCTGTCAGTCTCTGAACTGACATGTAGCTTTCAAAAGCTGAAAGATGTTCCCTTTGTGTGTCTTCTCCAAGTAGGAAAGCAGTCCTCTTGGAAGTAGACCTCAATTTTGGACATGGATCCATTGAAGTAGCAGTATTAAAACAAATCTGAGATGGCGGAGTTCACATTTTGCCACTAAGATTAGCTTACCATATCTTTTGATAAGTCTTGATCACCGTATTACTATAATGGTACATATGTATGATGAGTCACATATTAACACTGTTCAGTATGAAATTCAAAAGATTTCAGTGCCCCAAAAGAAAAAAAGTAGAAGAAGAAAGTGGTGTAAGATTAAATATTTAAAGGTGTTCTCATTTATTTATTTTTAAAAAATAGAATAGTCCTGTAGTTAATTTGTGACAGTAGCTTGAATAATTAGAATAAATTCATGCAGCTTTCCAAAGCGACAAAATTCAAACTCATTTCAGCACCTTCCACACTTCGTAATGTCATGGTTTGAGCACCATTTTATTCCCTGTGATATCACATCTGCAGATGCAGAGACAGCTCCAGGTGAGCCAGGTTGGCAGTATCGTATTTGATCTCTGAGGAAGCCTTAGTTTTACAGCACAGACCAAGCAGTCTTGCCATCTGCCTTGGGCTGCAGAGATAGCTGGGGTGAAAATTCCCAGCTGCCACACCACAGGAAGGCGAGACTATTACAGAGGAAGAATTAAAAGATCATAAAGTGCTGGGAATGTGACAAATGATAGAATACCAACCATAAAACCAAGCATGCTGGATAGGATTTGTGTGCTCAAATTGGTGCCACTTAGAACATTCATGTTTAGGATATATCTTAGACAGACCATACCTCCAAAAGAAGAGTCAGCTTTCCCGTTAAAACTGCTTACATTGCAGTGAGGGAATCTTGGCTTCATAACCTCAAGAAAAGGTCAGGATTCAGGCTTGAATAATGCCCCAAATTTCCCATGTTGCCAGAGCTGGAAAGGTTTGGCACAGATGTGATCCTTGACTCTCCACTGCTTTCCCTTGCACTACCCACACTCAGTATGGGGAGCCACCAGGGTCACTGTGTGGTAGGAAAGTGTGGGGCAGATTTGAGGGAAGCTGTGTGGGCAAACTCCACTGCTGCAGCTGCCCAAAGGTATGCAGGAAATTCACGTGTTCATTTTTTGTGCTTGTATGGAACAGCTGCTGTGAATACTGCAATAAAAAGATACTAAAATCCAAGTTTATACAAGACACAGGTTTATTCATTAACCCACATTACAGATTCCTCTCTGTTTTCCTATAGTTATTATGGGTTGACAGCAACGTGAGGAAGCAATAAATTGTGTTAAAAATACTCAATAATTATCAATAATTAATTGAACTAACAACCCACTGGACAAACATTTAATTGTTATTGGCCTTATTTCTCCTCTTAAAACTATAAATATAAGAGTTCCTTCCTACAGCATATTTCCTTTGTAATTTAAATACATTTTAAGTTTTCCAGGGAAAATCCAGCAGGATCAGCATCCATTTTATCTTTCTTAGGCCAAGCACTGTGCAGAAGCCATTGTCTTTGTGACTGAACTCCTTTAAGACTTAAAACAATGGTGGCAAACGCCCAGGAGTGGTTTAGGGGAGTACCACTGGAAGCTGATGGCCCTGAAGGGCTGTTGCTCATACTGGAGACCATCTGAGAAATTCACAAATATATAAGAAAAAAACCTTACAGTTTCTTGGCATATTCCCTACCTCTCTTTAATTTAGTAGATACATCCCTGTGAGAAGGCACTTCTTACAGTAAAGTTAGGAAAACTACGTTACTTGATAAGCATAGCAAATCCCAAGTGTTTCACTTCACTAGCAGGTAATTCCTATAGTTCTTGATGCTTAGTCAGAGAAATCGTGATTTTTCAAATGGCAAATATATTTCAGATACAGGAGAGTATTCATACACAAGTATTAAGACATAGCAGCTGATGAAGAACAGAATTCTCAGCAGTATCACTGCAATGCTAAATTTGATGATAAAAAAAAGGCAAAATTGCAATCTTTGTGCTTTCCTGAGTTTGAAAGTACATATGGAACATAAACTTAGGGGCAGAAATTAAAAGGAAAGAATAAAATGGAATATTTCTTCCCTGCTTGCCATATTTCACACAGGCCCAGATTTCCCTATTAAAGAGTAAACTCCACTTCAGCCCCACAGAACTAGAGCAGTCTGCTCTAGATCAAAATGGAAGAGTGTGATGATCTTTCCTGGTCTTAATATCAACAGACCCTTTAAACAAATGCAGGTTTCCATGCGGAGCTTTTGCAGCTCTGTGTCTCTCTGTATATATAATAGCTGGCTATATGTCTAGCCATTGAGTGGCTGTTCAGGGCAATAAATTGGCTGTGTTAAAATTATAAAAGGTAAACACACTACACTATGGCACTCCTTTGCACTTCCAGAGAGAGATTTAATGAGTCATTGAGTGAAGAGGTTGTTGAGCATTTTTTCCCCACATTTGATCACTCTTTTCTCCTCCTGACTACAATTCCTTAGTTATAGTGGGTAGAAAATCCATTTTTGTCCAGTTTTGAAAGGTAAACCAGGATCTACCTGTTCCTGCATAAAGGTCTACAGAGAGAGGCAAGGGTGGGGTTAATCTCATTAAACTACATATATGGTAGTATCATATTTTCTCTTCATAATCAAATCGCCTCATAAGGAGATCCAACACACTTTGCCTGTCTGCCAACTTCCTATCTAGTGACTGACAAGGTCACCCTTGGTGGCTGCTTGGATTTCACAGGGTCATAGAAATGTAGGAGTTGGAAGGGACCTCTAGAGATCACCTAGTCCAACCCCCTGACTTTACATATTCAATTTTCAGCTGCCTAATTTAGAGGAAACGAATCCCATCTGCAGTGAACTCTAAAGTCAGCTGAGTTTGAGGAGTGGATTTTAGAAGTGCTAAATTGAGAGACAAAGAGGAGAGAAAACTGTTCTCCTACTGCCTCTAAATAATACATAGCCTCAGGATCATAGAATATCCTGATTAAGAAGGGACATTTGAGGGTCACTGTGTTTGGTAAAGATCAGTTAAAGATGTTAAAGATGTAGACAAAGAAATTGTCCAGTGACAATAAAAGAGAGTCCACTCTCTTATTTTTTTCCTACTGATTTCATTTCCACAGACTGTAACCCTAGAAGAGATGAGAAAGGAAGAGAAGAGGTTCAAGAGAAACTAGAGATCTTGTACAAATCCTTGGTGTAAGATAACTTGCAAGCCAATACAAACCCAAGACAAACAATCTGTTTCAGTTTTCTTGAATTTTTCACAGGGGCTGAGGAGATCATTCAAACCCAAATGCCCAGAGGGGTGTTACAGACCAACAATGAACCTCTGAGGTAAAACCTAATCTTCTACAGTTTATGCAGAATGGGTTATAATCAAGATTTTGGATCACCGTAGTGCAGAAACATACAGACAAAGGATGTTAATTGAATAAAAGAGACAGATGTATCAATGCAAAAATATTTAATTGTATATAAATTAGCAAATGGGGGAGAACAAAGGCAGGGATGATATCTCTGTTTGGACTCTAGCGTAAACATGAAATTATGTTCCCCAAAGGGAAAATCTAATAGGCTCAATTAAGGTCTAATTGAGCTTTTTTTTAATGAATTTTTAAAGAAACCATCTTTTGTCACTTGCCCACAGAGCGTTCACAGACATCAAACAGCTGTTGCTGACATTACAACGTGCTGAGAGACATCTGCTTTCTCTGGGTGGCTTCTTTATTGCATTTTACAAGGGCTGTGTATTTCAAATGATAAGGAAATGATGTTTTAGAAGTTAGTACAGTTATTTTTAACATAGAATTGAGAAATTGTCAACTGGCCTTCAGCCTCACTACCTCAATCTGGCATGGGAAAGTATTCGTATCCTATAGTAACTTCTAATTACATTTCTTTTTGGCATGAAACTCTTCGTGCTTAGCCACGTCAGACCTGTCAAAATACATGAAGCTTTGATAGGATTTAATCCAAAACAGCATTGCTCAGAAGGATGTGTCACAGAAATTTATTTTTTCCTCTAATATGGACAGAAATAGGAAAAAGTCATTTTTATGGTGACACCTTGCAGCCAGAGCTCACTCAAAGCACCCTTCTATCCAGCAGTGTTCACAATCTTAAGTTCTTCCTCAATAAAATTCTTGTTGTAGCTGCCTCATGTTTTGTTATGTTCTGCTTTTATGATGCCTTGAAATTATTCTCACAATAAAAAAATAAGTAAATGAATTAAAAAAAAATTATTTAACAGTAAGAAATAGGAAACAGTACAGTGAAGATTTCAGAAGTCACAGGAAAGTGCCTCCTCAGATCTGAAAAAGACAATGTATCATCCATTTCATCCCTCTACAAAGCATAGACAGACTAATGAAATGGTGGAGAAATGAGGCTGTTTAACTTAGAAGCTGCTAAAGTAAGACAAGGTGAATATATTTTATGAAATGGTTAATGGAGTATCCACCAGGTGGAAAAATCTCACACGGCTCTACAGCTGGCTTTCAGCCACTGCAGGAATTCAGATTCAGATGTCTAAATGCAACTTTCTGCATGTGGGTTTATACAGGTGAGCCTGGTCCATAATATCCCATTACAAATAGTGGAGATCTGAAGCTGCCAGAGAGGTCGAAACTCAATCAAATCAAAGACAATTTGGCCTGCCATCTCTCCATGGACTGTATAGCCTGGATCTTCTCACTTTCAGAAGTGGCCACTTGTGTACTAGCTAACACAGAGTCTTAGTTGAGCCACGTTTTTAAATGTAGGTGGCTGAATCTGGATGTAAGTGACCTTGCTTCACATGTCCTTTAAATTTTGTCTTGTTTTGCCTTATCTGATTCCATTAAAAGCTGCTGATAGTAGGCTTGCCCTTGCTGTTTGTGCAGAAGACTTTGCTCAAGGCCAAGTACTCCAGCTCTGGCTGGGCTTTACAGGTACAACCAGTAAAGAGAAAGTTCAGACTAGTTCTTAAGAAAAATATGTTCTCATTGCTATTCCTCTGCAAGATAAAATTAATGAAAAGTTGGATTTCTCTGAAATTGAGTCCAAATAAGGAAAATAAATTTTCTTGCAAAGGTCACTGCAGTGAGGAGGAAATCATTGCATAGGTCAAGAATGACATTGTAATCCAGATGCCATTAGCAGTTGCTTACAGCAACCATGAAGGCAGACATTCCATTACTGTCTTCTGCAGAAATCTTTGGTTGACCTTAACAGCCTGTTTTTATTTTGCATCTAATGTGAAAGAAAACACCTGTGAGACTGCTCTGAACTGTTTATGGGAACAGGCCAAACATATATCCCAATCAACTCTGAAATTAGAAACCTAGGAACAATTATTATTTTCTCCGCCAAAAGCAGCCACCTCTGAGCTAATGTGCGTTTTGCCAACACTGGAGCTGTGTGCTATTATTAATTAGATGTTCAGCACAAACACCTTGAAACTCCAGACCAGAGTCACTTGTGCTAAGTACTGTACGATCATAATTTAAGAGACCAAAGAACAAATAGCCTGAAAAACAGAGGTACTGTGAAAAAAAATGTGATACTGAAGAGATCACATGGGAAATAAGCCTTCTTGTCAAAGTGATCCAATAGATGAGGGTTAAAACCATGATAAGAGCTCCCTAATCCTAACCTGTATCAAATCCAACATTTATCAGTTAATGTTGCTGTGGATCATGTCACTTTAGTCTTTCATGGCTTCTTTCTGTGGTGTCTACATGTATGGATATCAAAGAAAGTAGATAAATCATCTGGAAAAGAGTCCCAGAAGAGCCACACAACAAAGCTCATCGGCTACAGTAGTCCTCTAAGTTCTTGGGTGATCTGAACTACTAAAGAAATATTCTTTGCCTCCCACATAGAAAGACTACTTGGTTAATCCCAGCCACTTCTCCTCGTGAATGCCACATGAACCATGTTAATAAAAAAAGAACAAATTAAATCCAGAGATAGCACGCAGTTTATGTGTAACATTCTCACTTTATTTCAGGAGCATAATGGAGAATTTTTAAAAATACAGGTGAAAAAACCAATTATTCAGATTATTCCATACATAACATCTCTACTCCGAACTGCTTGTATACATGCATGCGCAGATCAATATCTTACAAAGTTAAATATATGCAAATATATATCAGGAGAAAAGATATAAAAATAAAAGACTCATTTTCAAAAATGATTTTTTATTTTTATTTTTTAAGGAAAAAAAATGATTTTATGATAGCTATTATGGCTTCTTTCCCCCTCTAAAAAACAAACAAACAAAAAACAGTCGAAGAGAGAGAAGAGGAGCCTTTTCAAGCATGGATTTACAGCTGCAATTTTAACCTGAAATGAGAAGCAACAGGCTTTGTTTGGGTTTGGCTGGTGGCACTTTTCATAAGCCCTCTGAATGCTTTCAATCAGATAAATGCCATTGCTACAATAACAAGTACTCAAAGAGGCATGAAATGGCCTTTGGGGATTTAAAAATAGCATCAGTGCTCTTGTTTTCTGATTTTGCTATTTTACTATCAAAGCCAGGCAATTCTCAAATGTAAACAATGCTGCGAAAGACTAACAGTCATAAAGCATTTTACAAGCTGAAATCAAAATGATAGCTCTCATCTGCTGTGAGTCTTGTTTAAAATGATCTGAATTTCCCCCCGTATCTTCAAAGCTGTGTAGAAATTTGTATCAAGGCTTTGACATTTAATCAATCACTATTGGCACAGATGTAAGGACATACAACCCAGGGGTTTGGATTATGCTCCAGTAGCCCTTAAACTAATTCCCTTTTTATTGGCAAACTGGAAAAAATGAAGACTTACTTCATTGGGTCAGTGAATTACAATGGTGTTGAATGTATTGAAGCAAAATGGAATGAAATTCAAACTCACAGAATAAAGAGGAAAACTCTGGCACAACTTACTCCAGTGCCTCAAAAACCGGATAACAATGATGTGGCAAGGAGAAATATGACCACTAGGATGGGGAAAATACAAAATCTTCTTAAACGTTCTCTTCCTGATTGGAAAGAAGACAAAGAAATTAATTGACTCAGTCCCAAACGTTTTGCAATGTGATGATGACATTTCTGTGATCTGTATAAAACATGATGTTTGCAATATTTGCCTTTCCCAACAAAAGAGGTAAATCGGAGTCACGGTTTATTGTGGAATCCAATAGAGAAGAAAGCAGAAGCTTAATCAGGCAGGCACAGCAAGAGCACACTGATCTTATTCCTTTTGCTGCACACGTGACAGAGGGGGATTTGATATAGCTCTGTGACTACATGGGTGAGCAGGAGCCACGTCCCATTTGCTATTTATGTCAGATTGATATTTAGGGGGAAACAAGTTTGCATCATCACATTAGGCAGCCAGGACTGTGTTGGTCAGGGGATGGATGTAAGGTTAGTCACTGAGATACCATGCTTTGTCATGTGGCAGAATTAATGCAACAAAAGCTACTTGGTGGTCGAATCTCATTCTTTTCGTATGTTCTCTAACAGAGATGGCATGAGGTTAGTTACAGAGAATAAGGCTTTTTTATGATATTTCCTCTTATCCACCTTAAAAGAAAATATTTGGGAAAATAGAGTTTACTATAGATATAGTATTAGATATTTCACACAAAAATTTTTCTCAGAATGTGCATGTAGAACATACCTAGAATATAAAATTTAAATAGATGCAGAAAATGACATCGGACAAACACACACAGAGAAAGGGCTCTGATACAAAGAACAGAAGAGAAAGTAAAAGAAGAAAATGTCAAAGCATAGAGAATAAAATATTGCATTATATTTTAGGAATTCTGTGTAACTACTAGGATATTTAAGATAGCATTCATCAGCTCTACCTTCAAAGCCTTACAAATTTCATGTGAAAGTCTGAGCTCATCATCCCTTGATCCAGTTATCCATCTGAGCTAGTGACTGGAGAACAGAGATTGCATTTTGATACATGAAATCCATCCCAAACATCCGGGTTCATCTCTCACATCAAGAAAGCTTATCTGTATTTTGCTGTAATTAGGAAGGACAAAGACAGCTTTGCTAGCCTGCAGGATGGTACCTGGGAACTAGCTTAAAACATTTTTTGGTTTTAATCTGTTGTGATTCAATCCAGTCGGCAGCACCGAACCTCACAACCATTCAATCCCTCCCCATCTTTGGGGTGGGGGAGAGAATGGGAAAACCACATAATTCAAAGGCACTTTAATAGGACAGAAAATGAAAGGAGGATAAAATAATGATAATAAAACAATATAGAAAAGAAGTGAAGCACAATGCAAGTGCTCAACACTCTCTCACCAATGCCCAACCAGTCCCTAAGCAGAGGCACATTTACCTGGCCAACTCACACCAGTTTTATTGTTTAGTGTGATGTCATTTTGTATGGGATATCCATTTATCCAGTTCATGTCAGCTGTCTTGGTTCTGACTCCATCTGCTCCTTGTGCACCCCGAGCCCCTCTCTGGGAGGACAGTACAAGAAGCTGAAAGGGGTGTGTAAGGGAAGGATGGAGGGAGTCATCACTGAATTAACATCCTTTCTGTCCTGGTGGAAGCCAAATTCACAGAATCACATAATTGTAGGGCTTGGAAGGAACTATCTAGTCCAACTTCCCTGCCCAAGCAGCTTCCCAGCTCAGATTGCACAGGTAGGCATCCAGGCAGGTCTTGAACATCTCCAGACAAAGAAACTCCACCACCTCTGTGTGCAGCTCCAGTGCTCCGTCACTGCACTATGAAGAAGTTCCCAAGCACATTTGTACAGAACGTCCTATGCTTCAGTTTGTGGCCATTTCCCCTCATCCTGTCACCACACAATGCTGAGAAAAGTTCAGCCTCGTCCCTTTGCCTCCCACTCCTTAGATAAATTGAGGGAAGGAGCCTCTCCTCGCACTTTGGTGACTACCTAGGGTCACTCTGTCATCATAATTGAGTAGTAGGTCCCCTCCAAGCATGGCTTACATAATCTGATACCCATGCTGGCAGGAGATATATTGCCTGTTGGAGGTAATTACCTAGTTTCCATTACTTTGGATTAACTTAAGGCCCTGGTGTGACTAACTCAGTTTTAGGCATCTAATATTTAGGCCTCAAATGATGGTGCAGATTAATTTCATTTGGGGCCTATGCCAGCAGTTCATCATGCTGCTTGACACTGATGATGGCTTCAGCAGTAAATGGTAGATTAGATTAGGTCCGTTCCCAAGCTTGTCTTGCAAAAGTGGGAGTCTGCAGTGACCTTTGTGTTGTGACAGCTTACCGTGGATTACACATCACAGCACTCTAAAATCGCCTCCAGATCTATTTAGGTTTTCATTCCTTTTCTCACCTCCTACATCTTCTCTGCATTTGAAGGGTGACCTCAGAGGTTGCTCCCAAATCTATATTTTGTATGCTGCAAATCCTGGCATCCAGTTGCCGTGAGCTTAAACACAGAAAACCCTTCAATGCCCTTAAGGTCCAAATGTCAGAACAACATGTACAGACAGATGCTGGTTACAGGTCACACCTGGGTTGTGTAAAGGTTACCTGGGAGATGGATGCAATGTAGAAAGATTCTCTAAAAACCCCTTTGTCAGATCAGTATGGAAGCATATTTAAGGTTGATGTCTAGACCGTATACTTCTACCTTGGAGATGTTTTTAGCCTCTCTGTGTAGTCCATGATGATACAATCATTGAGTTTGGGTGTTTGCTTCCCCTTGCCCTGAATCAGATCTATAACATAGATTAAATGAATCATGATCCATTCAACTCTATCCCATCAGTGTACTGGGAAAGCAGGACAATTTTCTCATTGAAGCTTGTTGCTGTTTATGGTCACATTAGATGAATACAAGACCCTTTCTTTGATTGTTTTCATTTAACAAATATCTCTGATGCCTACATCAAAGTTGTTCATGTTGGACTCAACTTCTTGGGAAAAATAAAGGAAAATAATTCTGTTTTGACATTTTTTTTTCATATAAAATCAATTTCATGGCAACCGAACACTATGTATTCAGTTATCTATAACTTAAAAAATGAAAGCTTGTAAGGCTTATATATATATATATATATATATATATATGTATGTATATGTATAAATTATGAGAGGTCCTTCTCTGTCCTGTTTTGCTCTTTGCAAGGTCAGCTGTGGATATCAGTCTGCCTCCTTCTGAGATGGTTCAGTTTGGAGAAGAGGAGGCTCAGGGCGACTTTGTCACTCCTGCCTGAGAGGAGGTTGTGGTGAGGTTTTCCTTTCCTCCCAGGTAACAGCGATAGGATGAGAGAGAATGGCCTTAAGTTGCACCAGGGGAAGGTCAGATTGGATATCAGGAGAAGCTTCTCAGAAAGAGCAGTGATGCACTGGCATGGGCTGCCCAGGGAGGTGGTGGAGTCACTGTCCCCTGGAGGTGTAGAGGAACCATGGAGATGTGGCACAGAAGGATATGACCAGTGGGCATAGTGAGAGTGGGGTTGGATCTAGTGATCTTAGTGGTTTTTTTCCAACCTTAATGATTCTATGATTATAAGAAACTAATTCAGAAGCCACTTCTTCTCCAGATGGTCATGTTGACTCACTTTGGCCTGTGATTCCAAGCACATGCTAGCAAATACTTTATATATCTATATGCCACTATAACAGCCAAAGCATATTTATTTCCTTCACTGGGCTTTGAATTAACAATGTGAGTGGTAGGCTGTGACTCTCATCCACTCAGTGTTTAGTCTGGTCTGAATATTCTGTCTGATTTCTTTGATTTTTGTCTGAATACTAATCATTTTAATTGAAAACAAATTTTCAGACTTTAATTATTTACTCTGGATCTCCGAAGACGAAGGCAATTTAATCTTGAAGAGTCCCAGAGAAATTGATAAAGCCTAATCACCAAGAAGTGTCCTGCAGATAATTGGGTGGCTTTGCATTTAAAAACGTATGAATTGTGGATTGCTTTATTTAGCTTTAATTTGGAAGGCAGCATTGAAATAGGAAAACTTGGGTCACTCAGCTCAACTTAGGCAAAGGTACTAGTAAAATATTTTTATCTTCTCTTGGGTGCAAAGTGAGGGAAGAGTTCAGTTCTTCACGAGCTGGACATGGCAGGTTGTATCCTTGCATTTTCTTCTGTAAATCCTATGAATGAGAGGAAGGGAAAGTGAAATCTCTCTCCCAAGACAAATGCAGACTGTTTTACATTTCTTAATCTGCTAAATAACTTTCTTTGTTATTACTTATTTTTCTAAAATAGGCATTTTCCTAAAAGAAAATAATAATCATTGATTATTGCTAATAATCATTGATTCCCATGGACTCAGAGGAAATCATTTTTTCACTCTTCCCCTTAAAGTATGAATCTATTCATGGCAGTATTTGTGATTTGTTTGTAATTTTATTTTTTCCATAAAATTTCCTAAGATCACCCTAGCAATCATCACTACATTACTACCTGCCTACAGAACAACAGATATATCTTGGCATACATTTCTCTTACATCTGTCTTGCAGCAAGATGAGTCCACTGATCAGAGATATAGCTGTTGGAGTTTTAAGGTTAGATGACAAGAAATGCCTCGAGCCAGTGCCCACAGATCAGATAAGCCAGTTAGAATCAGTGCTTTCCACAGAACTGACAGCACATGATGCTACAATCAAGGTTTCAAAGCAGGCAAAATTCTTCAGTATTTCTGTTAATGTCAGAGATTCCCAAAACAGTCCTTTTTGGAAGTGAAATTCGTTGCACATGCTATCTGCCTGAAAAAAATCAGCTTTCTTCATTATCTTATTCTCCCCTCATATGTTTTGGCAGTGAGGAAAGGTGACTTAGAAATACAGGTTTGCCATTGTTATGTAAAAAAAAAAAAAAAGAATATTCAGAACACATTTTTTTCTTCAAAAAATATAAAATATATTTTTTATTCAAACAATATTTGCTCAAATATAATAGATCCTCTGGATTAAAGCAATCTAGAATTTTCTGAGAGTGCAGTGCATTGCTCTGCTTTTGAGTTAGAGTATTAGCGTGGAGATGAAGGCAGGACCAATGCAATATCACTTCTTAAGAGTTCCACACTGGTATCAGTTCTCTTTGGATTTTGGACAAAGAATTTTGTCTGTGCTTCATTTCAGCTGGATATAACACCATGAATGTTGCTCCCTCACCAGGGGAATCTCACAATATATGCAGGGACAGGGCAAGAACTAAGATGACCTTGTCTGTGCTTAACTGGGGGAAATCAGGAATGGAGAGTAGACATACCTAAATGTCTTATGTCCCTGACCTACGTGTAGGAGCAACCATTTCTTGGTATGTTCAGCTGCTAATAAGTTAGAACTGATACAGAAATGGGAACCTCCATCAGTTTTATGGCTACCATATTTCAGGATAATAAATAATTATACAGACATACTAAGCAACCCCAAAGCAGTGGATTTTAATGCTCAACAAAAGAGAGCATTCAGAAAAGCACATTTTCCAAGATCTCTACTCCTTCTGGCTGTTCCTGTCTCCATATCATTTTCATAGGTCTTCCTAGTAAAGAGAATCACTAGAAGTGCCTTCTTCAAAGCCTTCAGTTATATTGTATAGCTTTCAACTTCATCTGGTGTCTTGCTCAGGCAGGTATAATCATCCCCTAGAAGTGATTCTTTATGTATGAGCAAGAGGAGGCTCATTAATAAATCAGGACAGAGAAACTGGCAAGGGATACGTCCCAGTCCCTGCTCTTTTTGAACTACTGTTATTAAATAACCTACTTGTTTTTTGTTTTGCACACCACCAGTTAGAAGTTGTATTTTGTTTGTTTTGGAGAGAGATGGTGTATGTTGAAATGTATTTATTCTCCATACTGACAGCCTACTGACATCCTTTACTGCTCCAATAAATCCAGTTTCGTACCGTTTAGCATTGCTCAGGTCAGCATCTGATCTGTGTCCCTATCTTTCTAGCCTATTATTTCTGTCAAACTGACTTTTCTTCAGGTTTTTTTTTTTCCAATTGCAATATTGCATGTAGTGAGTAGTGGAACAGAGGTTTTTGTTGACAATCTGGAGAAGTTTATTCTGTTTTTCTTTTTTTCCTTGGGCTCAGCTTGGGATTCAGTAGTGTTGTATGCACTTAAAATTAATGAACAGAAAAAGACACACTAAGAAAGATGTTCAAACATTCATTTTCTGTGACCCATTCAATTCCCTGACTGTTACCCCTTTGAAAGACCTCACAGCAGCTTTGACTTGTTTGAGGGTCATTAAAGGAAGAAACTTGAAACTGAGATTATGTGAACAGCTCAAACCTGCAACTTCTATTCCTCATGTCAAATGCAGAAAATAAGTGGAAATGGCAATTTGGAAATACACTGCTTTTCTCCCTGCTGTTCATAGTTATTTTTCTTGTTTTCTGAATGGTGACCTGAATACTATACTGGATTCAGATAGTACTTCAATTAATGTATCTCTGTAAATACAGGATTTTCTTCAGAGGGATAAACAATTCTATTTCCTCGAGTTTAGATCACCTGAATGGGAAATCTGAGAAAAATTTAGCTGAGTTCCAGTTAACAGTATTTAGCACTGCACATGCAGGTAGAGGAGACAAGTTTCCTTCTACATGTTAGCTCTGGAGACAAGAATTTCCAACCATCAGGTCTGACACTTGTGGTCTCCTCCAGCTAGGATGCTGTGATGGTGCACACCGACATAGGAACCAACCATGAGCAGTAGCTGCTCCTATCTGTGGCAACATTACCAAGACCAGTGCTAACTTCTGCTTGTCATGAGTGAGCTCAAGAGTCTTCCTAGATCCGTCTCCTCCTCCTCATGGTTGCTACCAGCTTCTTGGAGGCAGAGCTATCATACTAAGGGGAATGTACTGTATAATTGATATCTTCATGGAAGGTTAACGGTGTTTCAAAGAAGAGATTGAAATGACCATAGCCTTGTTGTACTGGGTTGTACTGGGGTTCCCTGATGGGACAAATGTCCCCCAAAAGAAATATGTACAAACACCTTATTCTTCTCCACGGTCCATTTCACATTTTAGAGCTGTAAAGAGTCAGGGAATTAATACAGCAATATTTCTTTCCAGGTGCCTCAGGATAAGATCTGAATGAATAGGATTTGTCTGAAGCAAAAGAAAAGACAATACCACTGGATGAGTCATGGATAAAATTGTACATGAGTCTGGATAAGTTTGACATTAACCTTTTCATTTAGGCATTGATGTTATGAGCCTTTCTCTTCCTTGGAAACTCTGAAGGCTGTAACTCCAATGGATTTGGGGCAAAAGAATTTCTCTGTCTTTCATTTCTCATTCATTCCTCTATCTGCCACTTCTCCCCTCTAGCTCTCCAGCTTCAAATCCTTACTGTAACATAGGCTCATAGGTTCATAGGTTCATAAGGTTGGAAAGGACCTACAAGATCATCTAGTCCAACCATCCTTGGAGCCCAAGTGAGGTAGAAACAAGAAGAGGGAATCCATCATCCTTCCAGTACTTGATGGAGTGTTATAAGCAGGAGGGGAAACAACTATTTACATGGGTTGATAGTGGCTGGACAAGAATGAATGGTTTTAAACTAAGACAGGGGAGATTCAGGTTGGATGTTAGGAGGAAGTTGTTCACTCAGAGGATGGTGACGCACTGGAACACGTTGCCCAGAGAGGTTGTGGATGCCCTATCCCTGGAGGCATTCAAGGCAAGGCTGGTGTGGCTCTGGGCAGCCTGCTCTTGTGGTTGGTGACCCTGCCCACAGCAAGGGGGTTGAAACTTGATGATCTTTGAGGTTCTTTTCAATCCAGTGCATTCTATGATCTATGATAGTCCTCAGTAAAAGCAAATGAAGCAAAACGAACAAAAACTTTCAGGATCAGGAATTTATTTTTTTTTTCCTCTTGGAGTTCATGTTCTCTTCAGATCCGTTTTTACAGCTCTGTCAGATTGCAAATAAAAAGTCATCAGAACAACCTTTAGAACTGAAAAAATTAAAGATATCCTTTTGGTTTGACACAGCTTTGTGCTTTTAGAGGAAGCAAAATAAATTCTGTTTATTTAGGTTTTGTTTTCAGAGAAAAGAGATAAGAGTGATCATGCCCACTTGAGGGGAGCTCAGATTTCTGGAAGGACATTCACTCAGAGAAATTTTTTAAAGTGGAAGGAGCCAACAAAAAGATCTGTTGTTTTGTCATTTATTGGGTTGCTTATTTTCACTTCAAACAAAGCTGTACAATTTCTGGGCTGTTTTCCTTTGTGCTAACTTTTGGGTTTAGAATTTGTCAGTGCTGTTGCCAATGACACCAAAACACCATGTTTGTATAATATTTTCTGGTGGTTCTCCTTAGTTATAAAAGCAGCATAGAAGAGTTATGTTTTCCTCTTCATGAGTGTATGATGTTGACAGCAGCTACTCAGTGTGTTTCCCCTGAAAAGCTAGTTGCCTAGAGAAGCATTTTGTACTCTTAATGTACAATTTATAAAAATAATAAATATAAAAAAAATTTTAAATGACAATTTAAAGAAATTTTGGCCTTTACTGAACTGAGACACATCTCAGTTCACAGAAAAACGAAGAATAATCAGATCTAAAGTATTTCAAAGGCTTGAAATTGTTATGCCCATCTGTCCTTACAAACGTAAGAGAAAAGGACAAATTTCTGGAAAATTCTGAAAGGTGTAGTAGTAGAATTAATTAACTAGTTGTCTTGCCCATTGCTGACACGTGACACAAACTATTTCACCTGCAGGATTAAAATGGGTCAATTGCTTTGTCCACGAGCTAGTTCAGATAAGTGACATTATGATATCTCTAGAATGTTGTCATGTTAGTACAAACAAGGAAATTTTGAAAATCCAATGCATTCTTCCTTCTGTGACATTTAATAGACAGTAGCATTCAGGTGGGTCATTAACATTTGCATATCGATGGTTTTTGCATAGGTTTGGGACCGTATTAACCAGTTAATTGTATCAGCTTTTTAATTACTTTATTTCACTACTGTTCTCAAATGTCCAAGCAAGTGAACTTCAAAGTAGCTGCAGAATAGATTTATGCCTTACATTAAAATGTGACCACAATTTCTCCTTAGCTACTCGGATCTCATAGATTGCTTAATTGAATTTAGTGGAATCGTATTTGTTCATATTCATTGAGACAAAGATGAACCAGGGAAACTAGTAAAGAAATTAGTCCTTGCAGACTGCAGTCCACTAAGTCTAGCCAATCAAAGTCTCCCTTAAAATGGGGGATTAGGGTGTACAGCTAAGCTATTTAATTAGATGTATCCGATGCAAGTCAGTGAGAGGAGAAAGGGTGAGATCTATAACGGCCTTCTCTTTGGATGTGGAATCAACTTCTGGGAGGATCCGTGTCTATCAGTAAGTTCAGGAGAAACTTGGCAATGAATCCATGTTGAACACCAAATACCACGCACTGTCTGAGACGACTCACAGCTTGTGACCATGATTGGTGCTATCGTGACTTAATCTTGAAATTTCCTTCTTCTATCTTTCCTAGAATATTGCCCTTTAAGGGATGAATCTAATAAACGTTGCTGGTAGTATTGCAAGTACTTTCAGCTGGAAATGGAAAAATAAATATACGTCAAGCTCTGATTTGAACAGTTAACAATGGCACTAAACTTATAGTCTTAAAAATTGTGGGCTCAATTCCTTAAAAACCAAAGCAAGTACCAGGCTAAAATGTCAAAACAAAGTGATAAACACCCAAATATTAGAAAGAGAGGAATTACCAGAAAAGACGAGAAGGGGATCTGGTATTGTTTGTTACCCGTGGCAATAGAATGACACACAAGGAGATGGTGAGAAACAGATCAGTACTTTCTTATTATTAACATGTTCTGACTCTGCACTTCTACAGGGAGAAATAAAGACAGACAGCTTCATAGTCCTCTCTGACCTCACTTTGATCATAGGAACTACTCCCTCAGTGTTTCTCTATTAAGAAATGCAAGTGAAAGATGAACTCTTTCATGGCAGGGCTGTCGTCTGATGGTTTGGGAATAGGTTTACTGAAGAAGCTGCAAATCCCAGATGTCCATGTCCACCTTGCTCTTTTCCATAGAGACGTGGCAGAATGTGGTAGCTGTGTTCCCATAGCCACTGAATTTCATAGTGCAGAATATAAACAGAAACCCAGATTCATTCTAGATATTCAAGCCATGCTATATCCAACACAGGACAAAACCATCTGCTACAGTCATGGAACAGACCCCTGGGACCTACATAACCTCGAGTCACATTAGGATGAGGCTCACTATTTTGTAAGGTTAAATTTTAAACCAGAAAACAGTGGAAGTCCTTGTGAAATGATGGGCATGTCTCTTGTGAGAAGACACCACATAGGACATAGCAGCAGTCAAATTGTCTGGTCTATTTGTTATTTGTATGGTAGAATTATACTACTTCGGTTGAGGCTTGTCTAATTATTATTTCTGCTTTCAATACAAATGAATAGCTCTCTGGCTCTAATTCTACCAGCATTAGCCAGAATCTTAAAGGTACAGTTCTTAATTGCCTCCCTGAAACTGTACATATTTCCACTAGACATTTGGCTTCTTTAAGAAATCTTGAAGACTGCCAACAATTCAGAAAACAGACTATAGCAAATGACAGGGGATTTCAGGTTGTTCACTTTGTTTCCCAGAGTCTTCACTCACTTCAGCTTCCATCTGTTGAGTATTGTTTTTTCCCCCACTACTTCTGAAGGTCCTTTATTAATGTTAATTACCCTTCTGTTTCCACAGAAATGTTTATTGTCAGAAAGTCAGGCAAGCACAGAGCAGAGTGCTTGCATGAGTGGAGGAGATGACACCCTCATCCCTGATAAGACATTTTTTCTCTTGGCAAGGGACAACTGTGCATCATTGTAATGGGTGCTGGGGAGAATGGTGAGGATACATACTTAATGTATCCTTAAGTATAATTTTCACAAAGCTATATTTTTTTCTGGGATGAAAAGTGTTCCTGAAAAGCACCTTTTCTGCTGTAAATAAATGTGGGAATTCTGAGAGACTGTGCCTGCAAACATGGAACTTTGGTCATAGAGGTGAATGGAAACATGGAACAAAACCAGTCAGACTTCACCAAAACAAAAATCTCTTAACATCCTAAGCAATTTCATATTAGATTAGTTTGGTATCTTGTTAATGATATCTTACAAGAATTTTGTTTGTTTGTTCTTAAGTCAATAGCACAATAAAATAAAAAACATAATGAAGAGAAAACTAGACATGTTAACTGGAAAATGCATAAGTATGTATCCTTCCATTATTTATATCCAAAACCATTTTCAATTGAATGTTTTCAGCCAGATTGTCATGAAGAAGTCTTGTATTTCTACTATGTCTAAGCCAAACCTACTATTAAGAGAGGTGATTAAAACTGTGCACAGGATGATCATTCTAACTTCTATCGAGGTATGACAGTAATGAAGCTGGGCTGAATTTTTCAAGCATTACCATTGGAAACTTCTACCATAAAGATTCTACCACAAAGATTTTGCAGCCTAAAGTGATGGGAAGTCAGATAGTGAGCCACAGCTTCATGCATGGTGGCAGGAGAGGCCAGATGAGCTTGATAGTGTTACAGGAAGTCACAGCAACGGAATTCATGCCCTCTAACAAGTTCAAGCTGTAGAGTTACAGAATCACCTAAATGAACAAAGGTCTTCAAGATCATCAACTCCTGCTATCAACCTGTCTTACCAAGTCACATCAGCAAACACTGTCCCTTACTGCCACCCTAGTTACATACAAGCTAGCCATAACTGAGCCATCCAAGACCTGTAAAGGGCTTTTGGGGATATGAAGATATCTCCACAGGATACCTGTATGTAAACCAAACCATGTTAAAAGCCTGCTTTTGGACAGACTGTGTTTTAGTAGGGAAGGGCTGACCTCCCTTCTTTGACTTCAGGAGATTTAGTGCTCAATTCAGACATCCCATATAGTTGTTTAGTGCAATCTGAGATGCCATAAGTATTTTCATAGGTTCGTAGGTTCATTAGGTTGGAAAGGACCTACAAGATCATCTAGTCCAACCATCCTCCTATCACCATCCCTACCCACTGAACTACTAAATCAAATCCCTTAGCACCTCATCTAAACTTTTCTTCATTTCTAAATGCATCAGAGGTCTTCCACTGATCCTATGCCATATGTCCATGCCCTAAGGAAGAAATTCATCTCAAGATAAAGGCATCCAAACTCTAAGTGCAAGTTTCTCCATACGAGATGAGTGTTTTAGCTCCATCTACTTTCAGTGGAGATAATCTAGTTGATCTGGTTGTCTAATGTTGATCAACCAACAAGGATGGGATTTCATTGCCAAACAGAAGCTTTCAGTGTCATTTGAGACACCTGGCCTCCAACTACACCACCAGAAATGAGGGAGAAGGATCTTGCTTAATACCTGCTGGTTCCATTCAGATGTGTTCGTACAGAAGACAGCAGAAATTGCTATAGCCACCAACTTCACTTGTAGATATCTACATGTAGCTGTCCAAATAGATATATATTTTAATTTCAGATTAAACTCTTCCCTAAAATGGTCTTATACCAAATATTAAGCTTTCAGAGGGCTGCATTTAGGTTGGAGGGATTCTATTGCTAACCACAAAACTGTGGTAACTCTTAGGGATACAGTTATATAATTCATGCCTGATTTTCCTTCCTTCTCTTTGCCAGACCCACAAGTATGTCAGCTTGGAGAAGATTAATTTTCTATTATTTAATGTTACAGTGATAATGCTCAATTAGAATATTTTCATTTGCATCTGCAAAGGTGTGTGCCAAGAAAAATCTTTTCAATCTATTTGATGTTCCAGATCATGGAATGGTCAATTAAGAAAAGGACTGCAAGCATGAATGTTTCTTCAGTGGGTCCAATTATAAATATTACAAGTACTTTCTGCACAAACAGCTCTATCCGTTGCCTCCTGTCCCCTTAGTCCAGCAGAAATGTGATGTACTTAATATTTTATGCTCAAAATAAAACTGCATTAAAACTTTCACAGCCCTTATGAAGTCTTATTTTCTTCTGATTCAAATTTAACTGAAATGAGAATGAGTCTTTAATAATTTTTTCTTTCTTTTGGAATTTATTTATTTGTTCATTTATTTCACCATTAAGGAATATGAAACCTGGCATATAGGAATTGCTAGCGTTCCATGCAGGACAAAGGAAAGTACCATGATTATCACTTAGTGGGAACTCGGGATGTTAAAAAAGAAATAAAAAGGAAAGGAAAAAGGAGAGGGGAAAAAAAAAGAGAGAAAAAGAAAAGGAAATGAGAGAAAGGAAAATATAAGAGAAGAAAATTCCCCATTTCCCTCTTGGTTCACTATCTCTGCCTTTTGAATTTCATTCACACAATTTACACCAGAAAGTATTAGAAATGACTGGAGAAAAACTAAGAGAATATGAAGGGCTGTACAGGCCTCAGGCTTTTTTAATTTCCACACTAAAAGGAAAAAAACCTTCAGAAAGTAGGTTAGGATCCTTTTATGTCATTCCAATCTTCAAATTAAAATTTTGTTTTCATGCTAGATCTGAACACTGACATCAAGTATTCAAAATCATGAGGCCAGGTTAAGCGTAAGGATACTGTAGAAAATACATGTTTTCATTAACCTTGTTTACTTTCTGGTGTTCAAGACTCACAATACATCTCTGCTGTGTTTTTCACTGTGACCAAGAGATCTTGGGGACTTTCTAAAGACAAAACACAGAGTTGATGCATCAAGATGAGCTTCTCACACATGTGTATGAATTTATGTTAAAAAAAAACCACCTATGATTCCTTGCAAGACTATCTTTAAAACTGAAGCACTGAAAAGCTTGAATGTCCTCAAACTTTTTGTCATCATCTGACTGATTGGACAATTTTTCTTTATGTCTCATTCAGGCAGCAAATAACAAGAATAAAAGCTGGCATTGCTCAGAGAAGAAAAGATAATTTTACTAGAAAGTGGCTCTTCCATAAGCCTACATATTTTCTTCATATTTTTTTCTTCGGATGTGATGAGGATGATTAGAAATTCATCTTATTGTGAGTGACTGCCAGATGATTGGTTGTTCAACGCAGACCACCAATGCTCTGAGTTAATCAGGTTCGTGCTGAAGCTGATTGAAGTGCAGTGATTGAATTCACCAATCAAGGGAAGTTCATCGGTTCTTGGGAAATAAGGTCAAGATCCCCTCCATGGCAACACCAACATTTGAGCCTACTGATTATAACAGAAAAGAAATGAATTAATTCGTATTGTTATTATTATAAACGGTCTAAATGGTTTACGTATCCAGGCCACAGAATTTATATATATGCTTTTTGGCAGGAGCTGAAAATAGTAGGGGAAGATATGCCAATGACTGAAAGGATTTCTTTTGCAATTATCAACCACTATCAACTCAAGCCAAAACTGTGATATATGGTCTTAAGGGACAGTAGGGACCAGTGCCAGTAAATCTCATGGTATCACAAGACGAATCATTGTATTTGGGTAAGTCAAGTGTTGATTAGTTCAGTGCAAATTTCTTCCATGTGGTATAGAGAGGAGGAGACTCTTATCTGTGGTAGGCCTAAATACGGTTAATGTAAAGGTTAATAAGAAATTTTCCATTAACTGATATCACTGGAAAAAATAAATAAATGGCACAGATTGCCTGCTTGAATAGTGGGAAATAATTCTTCTTACCTTAGTGGAAACAGGAAGATAAGTATTGGACTGTCCCGGGTGTTAAATATTACTGCAAAATTATCAAGTAGGAAAAAAAAAACAACAATAAGAAAGATGAATAAACCTTATTAATTGTTTTGTTAAAATGTGGCTGTATAGAGCCCTGGAGGGGTGGTTAGTATGGAAACAAAACACTAAGAACAAGCGGAGTTTTGTATTTCTTTAAAGATATTCAGCATATTCCGTTCCAACACACATAAATAATGGATTGTCTAAGGTTTATTACTTTTTTTTTTTTGCATGATTTGTCCTCCTATCGAGTTTGTAGCTGGTAAAATGACATTTGCAGCTAAACCATTTTCTATAGCAGTGCTGGTTCCCTCCTCCTGGCAGCTGGTATTGCTTATAATAATGTTTATTACACAGTCTCCAGGGCCTGTTTTCTTATGATCCCTGCAGTCTAATGAGTGGTCCATGACATTACTATGGACTTGCCAATTTCCAAGCAGCTATTGTTCCATGGCTCAGTGCTTTCAATGCAATGACTGAGCAGGCAGTTGCCCAGTCCTGAAAATCTTGATTTTGATAATATTTTCAATCTAGTTCAGCATTTTGGGAAGGTAAACAGGGCACAGAAAGATTTTTTTTAAGTGCAAAGAGGTAAATTGAGAAATCATCGTGGATGTTGCAACAGAAATGAGTTCATGCCATGACAGTGATGACAGGCATGATGATTGTCACACATTAAAAAATGAGAATGTCTGTGCTGATTACACTGTTAGGGTCCCACCTTCATCACCAGGCACCAGCCAGCCTTTGTAAAACCCAATGCCTTTCTCCCATCTTCCTTCTTTTTGAGGAAGAATTTAACTTCTTGGCAAGACCTACATATCACAGTTTGTCTTCCTCAATACCACACAGCTCATTGATTTAGTATCACTGATGCTAAATAAATTAATCTCCTCCACTTTTCCTCTTTTTCCCTAACACGTTGGATTACCATAACAGAAAATTGTTCCTGGTTTATACCTAAGCATTGAAGACCAGTGATTAATTCTTCTGGTTTATAAACTAGGCTTCACTTAAGTACACTGAGACATCGTGGCAGAGGCAAACTCATGCAGAAGGGTTTCTTTTGGTACTGGATGCAGGAAGAATTTTGCTATGGATGGATGGCTCTGAGCTGCTAACTTCAATGTCTCTCTGGATGTGGCTCCACCAGCCATGAAAAGACCACTCTCTGGGCTTTTGGGTACAGATCAGAATTCACAGCCTGGTACTAATGTGTTTTCTGCTGTTGTACTTCAGGGATGTCAGCCCATGTACCAAAAAGCATTTTCTCCACTTACTGAAGGCTTACAAACTGCCACTCATTTAAGAGATATCAATTCATTCTCAGAAAAAAATGAATCAGGATTTGAATCTCATCTTGAGAGCAGTTAACAGTATCTGTCTGAAATATCTTTATCTTTGCAATGAGGATACTTTAAGCATAAATATGAGCAGGAGCCAAAGGACTCCAAACAGACTCCAAAATAGATGACTGTATGTGACTTTCTTAAATCATTGTGGGTGTTTCTTTTCTTTATTTTTTTTAAGTTGCTACAATGCTTTTCACTTTCAACTTTTAGGGATTTGATTTAGTAGTTGGGTAGGGATGGTGATAGGAGGATGGTTGGACTAGATGATCTTGTAGGTCCTTTCCAACCTTATGAACCTATGAACCTATAGCACATGACCATCAAATATTTAGGATACATACAGAGCTTATCCCTAAAAAGCTGAAAGCTGTTGCACAATTCTGGTATTTTGAATGCCTTTGCTTTTAACTCCAAAGGCTGGCACCCTTCTAGCTTGCTGTTATATATTTTACAGTTTGTTGCTAACATATGGCAATTATCATCAGTTTCTAGTTTAGCTTGCGAGGTGTGCTCTGGAGTGACCATGAAAATAAAATAAAATAAAATAAAATAAAATAAAATAAAATAAAATAA
The DNA here is from genome assembly GCF_038088225.1 of Cyrtonyx montezumae. Classification (NCBI taxonomy): domain Eukaryota; kingdom Metazoa; phylum Chordata; class Aves; order Galliformes; family Odontophoridae; genus Cyrtonyx; species Cyrtonyx montezumae. The sequence continues at coordinate 1,219,040 of NW_027072037.1, forward strand.
AATAAAATAAAATAAAATAAAATAAAATAAAATAAAATAAAATAAAATAAAATAAAATAAAATAAAATAAAATAAAATAAAATAAAATAAAATAAAATAAAATAAAATAAAATAAAATAAAATAAAATAAAATAAAAATAAAAATAAAATAAAAATAAAATAGAAAAAAGCACACACTCAACCATTCCTGCTAATACTTCAAGAGGTGTGGATTAAGTGATGCCTTTTGTTTATAAATAGGAAGTCAATGAAAACATGTATTGCAGTCCTGCCAAAAACTTAAAATAGGTGTTGATGATGCAAACAGCAGAATCCAATATGACTGGCAACGCACGCTGCACTTCTTCAGCAAGATCTCAGCAAACAGAAAAGACTGATTCAGCCTTCAAGACAGATGGGATTTACCTTCTGACTTCTTACAGTACTTTTCCAAGATGCCTAACAAGACAAGATTAACCCCTCAGGCTCCAAGATTGCCTGTAGAATCTGATTCTGATGGACAACAGGTTGGCCATGAGCCAGCAGTGTGCCCTTGTGGCCAAGAAAGCCAATAGGATCCCAGGGTGCATTAAAAAGAGCATGGCCAGCAGGATGAGGGAGGTGATCTTCTCCACCTACTCTGCCCTGGTGAGGCCACCTTTAGACTCCTGTGTCCAGTTCTGAAATCCTCAGTTAAAAAAATACAGGGATCTCCAAGAAGGAGTGCACTGGAGGGCTTCAAAGATGATGAAGGACCTGGAGCATATCCCAGATGAGGAAGAGCTGATTAATCTGGGTTTGTTCAGCCTGGAGAAAAGAAGACTGAAGGGGGGTCTGATTAATATTTATAAATATCTAAAGGGAGGTGGGAGGCAAATGGATCAGGCCAGGCTCTTCTCCGTGATCTGTAGCAATAAGACAAGGAGTGATGGCCTAAAACGTGAACATAGGAAGTTCTGTGTTATCATGAGGAAGAACTTCTTTAAGGCAAAGATGATGGAGCACTGGAACAGTTTGACCAGATAGGTTGTGGTGTCTTCTACTATAGAAATATTTGAAACCCATCTGGATGCCAACCTATGTGACCTATTGTAGGGTATTTGCTTTAGCAGGGGGTTGGACTCGATGATCTCTTGAAATCCCTTTCAACCTCTGTAATTCTCTGATTCTGTGATTCTGTAATTAAAGGTGAGAATATTATAGTCCCTGCTGTTTGGTCCCAATATATGCCCAGTAGATTTCATCCCGCAGATATCTCCTAGGAGATACGGTATCAAAGCATTTTCAGAGTCATTAAAGATGGATATAGAATCACCAAATCATAGAATGGCTGGGGTTGGAAGGGACCTCAGAGTTCACCAAGTTCTAACCCCCTCCACAGGCTGGTTCCCCCCCACCAGATCACCAGGGCTCCATTCAGCTTGGCCTTGGGCACCTCCATAGAACTCATAGCTCATGAAAATTGCTTCCTGCTGACTGAAAGTCTTGATGTGATATCTGTTTATCAAGAAGAAGCTGACTGATCTCTGTAGCACGCATGGAATGAACTTAGTGAACCTTCTTGCTGTTAAATAGACATCAGGATGTCTACATGCCTTCAAAAACAAAACCAACCATAAAGAGTATCTTGATGGTATTCAGAAGTGTTGGAACTGGCAGTATGCTTGCTGTATTCCCCTGTTCAGAAGTCTGTTTTCTAGGATGTGAGGCATGCTGTTTGGTGCCTTTAGAAAGGGAGGAGTTAAACTGAATAACGGTTGGAAAGTGTGATCCATGTTTGCTCCATGAGAAATCATCCTAAAAACATACAGTAACGAGCTAACACAGAAGGCAATTTTCTCCTCTTCTCTCCCGCTGTGCTGGGTACTCACTTCCCCACAAAGTAGAGAGAAAGAAATCCCATGTGCTCTTGTTTCCATTCCCTCATGGGTTTTCTGTCTTTTATCTTTTTCCCCTCTTGATGCATTTTTTTGTCTCTCACTTATATCACAACAAAATTAAATAAATAAATTGAACAAATAGACCCCACTCCAAAAATTCCTTCTGCCTGGAAATGGCTGTTGTATTTGTGTTCCAAGCAATTATATTTCATAAACAATTTATTATTTTTTTTAAGCTCAAAGCAATCAACAGCACAATTCTCTGTTAAAAAGCACCCGTGTTTTAGCATTAAGGGAATAGGAAGAAGAAGTCTCAGAAGAAATATTCCCCCAGCAAATATTTCTGCTCTCTGAAATGTGTCACTTCCATAATTTATTCTGTGCTCTGGGAAATAAACACGACTGTATTGGAAATGAGCATTTAATTAGTGCTCTAGTACAAATATCAACCACCTCCTGTGTTAATAACTAACATTTGAGGCTGTAAATGTTTATCAGGTAAATATCATGTCAGTAGAAGGATCCGCCTGAGCTCAGGCATGGAAAATTAGAGTGATGAATTTGCTGGATTGGTCACCCAGTGTCCCAGGGAGATCAACTGATGGTATAATATAATGTGAGCAGGAGGTGCTGGAGGTCAAGGAAGTGCCATAAACTGGTTCACAGGGGAATGAGTTTCAAGCACAGCAGTGACAAGCACAACAGGGATTATTATGCAGTTAAAGTCACACATACACACAAAAAAAAAGGTATTCATATAACCACACAGTGATTTCCACTGGAAACATAATGACTGTTTCTGTGAAATACCCTAGCCTCTGTCCAGGAATTTGGAGATGTCCTTCCAAAGGAGTCCAGCAACTGCTAGTTTCAAAGTGTGATGTGGACAGAGACTGGACCCTGTGCAGACAGAAATGTGAAGTTCATGAGAGGCACACTGTGCACTGAGATTGGTGCTGTACCAAGCAGTAAAGAAGAGAGTAGCTCAGGGGGCCAATACAGGTCTATGTGTTTTCAAGTGGAACTTTAGCACATGCTGGAAAGAAATAGCTGGAGCTGAGTCTGGAAGCTAAATCTCCCTCATCCAGAGGATAGTCCCAGTCAGAATTCATTCACCAGAAGACTGCATAATGGATTTCTACAACTCTTTATACAACGAGGCTGAATTAATACAAATAACTCAAACAAACACAGTGTTAAACTTCAATTTACACTAAGCCATGTGCACTGTGGTTTCTTTTCACTCCTTTCTTGCAATGCCCATGTTCATATCTAAGCTAGAGTGACTCCAGCACTGCAAATCTTCAGCAATCCAACTGTTCCCTCTGGGGCTTTCATGTCTTCTGCAACATACATTGCACCTCCACTGCCCATTGGAAGAGGCAAACTTGGAAGGATAAAAAAGATGAATATCCCCGAAGATGCTTTGCACTGCCATGGGATGCACAGCTTCAAACCTCTGAAGTAAGCTGTCTCTGATGTAAAGTGTAGCTAAGTGCAAAGCTTCTCTTAAGGGAGGAAAGGTGTGGGGCAGAAAGGGTGGGGGTGAGAACAGGGTGAGGGTGGTTCTTGGTATAAACCCTACGTAGTGCTGTACCTCAGAACCACCAAATACAAAAAAAAAAAAAAGCTGTTTCTACGTAATCCTTTCAGCAGGACACTTGTCTCAAGAGGCGTGTCAGAATCTATGTCCCTCGCTCCAAAAATAACGCCTCCTCTTTATTCCTATAGAAACGACAACAAAGAGCACGACGCTGATAGAACAAAACCTCAGCTGAAAACGACTGCTTTTCAACGTAGCCACCACCATGAGATACACACAACAGCAATGAATGAGAGCTGCATGCTCTGCTTGTGTAAATCTTCACCAATGGAGCTGATCCATTGTCACTGTCAGCACTGTTGAAGTGCACCCCCCACTGTGCTCACACCCACTGGTTTCCATAAACATTCAGCAAGGAATAATGAACTCCAACGAGTGCCATTTTTTCCTCATGGTGGAATACAATTACACCCCTTTGCTTCATATGTAACTCCCATGTCAGATGTCAGTCTGTCAGACTGTACCTTTGCTGTCATCTGTCACACTGCAACGAAATGTAGTGAATATTGGTGGGAAGATTCTGCCTCTAATGCTGTACCACCACTATCTGCCTCTGACATTGTGGGCCAACACAGTAAAACAGGAGGCATTACTTCCAGAGCCATTCCTGTGCCCTGCTGGCTGGTTGAACCACCCCAATACTTGCATACTGTGTATCCCAGTGTGAAAGACTGAACTTGATTCCCAGGGAACTCTTTTGAACTTGGGGTGTGCATGCTGCTCATCACCAAATTAAAATCCAACACTAACGGTAGGACAGACAGGGAAACAAAGTCCCCTCCTCAGCATCACTGGCAGCAGAGGGAACATCTCAGTCACTGTAACTAGGTCCTGCCCTGCTAAACCTCAAGTCTAAACCTGAGCCATGATTTCATCTCACGCAGTCCAGATGTGCTGCTGGATGTAAAAGCACCATATATGACACATTAGGAAAATTAGATAACTCGTAACTAAAATGCCACTGTGTATTTTAAGAGCTGTAGCAAGCTAGTTAAGAAGAAGAGTGTTCAGGATACATAGGCCCAGATAGGCTTTGCATCATTTAGCTAAAAGATTTGTTGAGTACTAATACTGGACAAAATGTGATGCTGTACTAAAACTAGCAGTAAAAGTGCAGCTGAATCACAACAGGAGAGAAAAATATTGTACAGTGACTTTGAACCCAACGTGCCACACTGAAGGTCAGCAGGAAACCTCCAAATTTGAAGCCAAAATAGTTTTGTGCCACGCAGTCAGATGCTTTACTGGGCTCTTGGTGCAAAGAGAAGAAGGACGTTTCTCACACAGAATGTTTATTCTGAAATGCTCCTGATGATGCACCATGGTGATGGCTGGGAGATAACCATGACATATAGCAGATGTGTAGTACCTACATTGATGGTTTATGTCAGCAATTCCAGTCTGTGAGCAACTCCTGCCATATTAGTAGGAGGTGTTTAAGTTCTGCCCTGGGAGGTACTCCCCCAGAGAGTGGGAAATGAGGACTTTGACATAGAGCCATTCTGCACATATGAGCTGACAACAAAGGTTATTCTTCTAGTTTCTCTACCTGGCAACCTTTTCTGTAACATGGAGAGAATTCTCACATTTATGGGATATGTGAGGTGCCCTCTGGCCTTGTGTCCGATAATTATGCCACACAGGAGAAATTGTTCCTATAACTGATTAACCAGCTGCCATTAAAGGAATGTTTTGCTTCATTAAATCCAAGTTGTGTGATATTTTTCACCCTTTGCCACATATTGTGCCTATCTTCTTTCGTCATACTCTCTTCACAACAGACGGGAGAGGGAGACGGAGACAAGGAAAATAAAATAAGAAAGAAAGTAGATGGTTTAATTAAACATTTCTGCAGGCTAGCCATTTCTCAATCTAGTATTTGTACTGATATAGAAAGGACCTTACTTAAACTTTGAATTACTCTTTTTTTATTGTTTTTGACTAGAAAGAGGAACCCAGATTTTCATGGCCATGTCTAAGGACATGATGATCCAGTCTGATCGATCAGTCACTTATGTTAGCAAGAAGTTACCCAAGGTACATATATTTATGATGTTCCCAGGATTAATTTCTTTTCAGGATCATAAAAATACGTACACTTGGCAAATTCTTGTGAATTTCAGACGTAGAGCCACAGCTAATAACTGTATTCTCTACATGATTCCTTTTCCCTAGTAGACTCATGCAATCTGAACCAATGCAATTTTTCTGCTTGCTGTTGTCAGATAAGAAGTTACTAATCCCACCTCTTTCTGTGATACCCAAGGAGTATTCATGGTGGTGACATCAAAGTTCAAGACAGCAATGAGTGTTCCAACCTGTCTGCTCTCCTTGCCTGTCAGAGCTTGTTCTTCATGTATAGAATACAGAGAAGCAAAAGTTGTACCCAGATAAGCTATTCAGATGATCTGCCTATTCATCATCTCAAATATCTTAAGCAGTTCATGATTGCAGTGATGAGATTCAGCTCCTGCATTGTTTACCACTCATAATTCATATTTACCCATGATGCAGTCACCTTAGCCACACCTTAGTCAAACAGGGGAAGGGAATGTAAGCTTTTAGGGTATAGTTCAGATGGCCTATTTTGGATGAACTGTGCTTTGTATCCCATTCATAGGACTGGGGACTTGCAAGAGATCCTCAAAATAGTACCTCAGACATGCCACCTTGATCATAGATATCTGTGTTCTCATGGTTGAACCATACCCAAGATATTTAAGTCACTCATTGCTCTCTTAATTGTACATACTCCAGAAGCATCTAATTTTACTTGGTTGGAAAGGTCAAGTATGAATAACTTGGAATTATTCCCTCTGGTCTCTGAAAGACATAAAATCACACCTGGACTTAGCAAAGCCAGGGTATAGTATGCACCCTTTTTCTGGATCTCAACAGTCAGTACTTTACCCATTTCTTCAGAAAAAACAGGAGGTTTCATTACAACAGATCTCAGATCTTTTTTTTTTTAATAAAAATGAATCTTCTGTCTATTCCTCTACTCTTATCTTCCTTTGGCAGGGGTCACAGCAAGGATGCAAGCAAAACTGAGCAGTAGGTTTGGTTGTACGTGTTCCTGAAAGCTCTTTCTAAACATAGAGCACTTTTATCTCAGGAGCTGTGCATGATCAGAGCCGCAAAACAATTTGAGGAATGAATTGTTGAGTGAATTGGTCAATGACACATATCCACAATGTCGCATAAACAAGACTGAAATGTTGAGTTCCAGCCCCATGCCATAACTCTGATTACTGCCAACAGCTGGCTGAATTCTCCATACTGTATGGCTGTCCAATAAACTTAATGGCTTTGTCAGCTTTTTACGGATGAGGAAAGGGGAAATCACACTTAGAAGTAATTGTGACCACGTATAAGAAGGTAAACTACTACTTCCCAGGGATTTCATGTTTTAAAGAAGAGGACCAACACAAAACTGAAGGGCAGTGGCAGAAACACCACAGGGCCATAACACCATTCAGAGGGATTTGGGCAGACTGTAGAAAACAGGCTGACAAGACCCTCATGAATTTCGACAAAGAGAAGTGTGAAGTCCTACACTCAAGGAGGAAAAACCCCAGGCACCAGACATGCTGGCATACAGAAAAGGACATGGAGGTCTCAATGGACACCAAGTTGAGCACGAGCCATCAATGTGCCCTTGGGCAAAGGAAGAAGGACAGTGGTCTTCTGGGCTGTGCTAGGCAAAGTATCACCAGCAGGTTGGAGAGAGTTGTCACAGGGACCCAAAGAGGCTGTGGGGTCTCCTCTTTGGGGGTCTTCAGAAGCCACCTGTAAGTGGTCCTGCTTGAACACCTCCAATCTCATAATGATAAAGGAAAAAAAATCATTACTTTATGGGGAAAAAAGGGAAGGGGAAAGGTGGAAAAGTAGAGACGAGAAAGCACTATAGTAAAAAAAGAAAAAATCTAAATGATCTGTAGTTTTTTTAATTTAATATAAAGTATCTTGGTATTATTCTGAATATTCCAATACACAAGTTCATGTCATAATTTGAATTTGAAAGGAAAAATCTATCACTGTATCCATAAATCTCAATGCTGATGAGTCATGTTCCTCAGTGCTCTTCTTCTCATTGTATTGCATTGACTCATACGATTTTTTCAGCCTTAAATGATTACTCTTCAGTAAACTGGCCTTTACAGGCCCCTTGAACAAAAGATAAAGCCAAAATTAATCATGCTTGGAACAGCTAGTGAGTCACACAACAAACATGTTGGTAACACATTGGTATTTTTTAAACAATAACTTCTAAAGCCACTTTGATTCTCTCAATACAAATAAATTCTGGGAGCTTGTTCAGTTGCTCCCTACTGTGTTAGTCTTTTGCTTTTAAGTTCATGAGACTTTATTCGTTCTGTCACCCTCTCTTAGTCCAAGACAGACCTATTTTTCTGACAGGAGGTGCTGGCATCATATGTGTAAAAACAATAAGCAAGTATAAAGGCTGAGATCTTCAGATGAGTTGGCTTTACTGAGAAAATGATAGCGAGTCCAGGATGAAGGCAAGTACACTGTAGACTGAATTGCTCCAATGGCAGAAGAAAGTAAGCCTGTTACAGAGATACAGTACTCCCTTGAGAATATTGGAGTGTTCAGATCAGCTTTGTCTTGTCTTGGTCCAGAACTGCTGGGCAAATGTTAGAAGATGTACAAAGTGAGTTTGACACAGGAGTCATTCAGGAAGATCTCAAAATTTGCAAGCACTAGCATGACACTTGGATTGTCTCAATTTTCACCAAGAAGCAGATATGCTGTGTTTTCCTCTGCCTCTTAAGTCCATCTCCCAGTAGTTTTAGTAGAATAAGCAAATGGGAAGAAGAAATGATACCGAGTTCTCTCTCGAGACTTATAAGAGCTCCTGTCTTCTGGAACATATGGAGACCAAGTGAAATAGCCTCAAGATCTCCAAATGTTACCAACTATTTATCATCAAGTAACTTAATTAAGCCCCAGATATCTACTCAGGATTAGCTAAGTAGCATTCCGGGCTTCACTAACTGCACTGACTACTTTTAAATAGGGTATAATGGGAGATAGCATCTGCCCATGCAGAAACATCTATTGGCTAGATTGAGTATGACAGGACATGTGTCACATGCTGACATCTAATTTCAGAGCCTTTATCTGAAGGATGAATTATGAACAGGAAAAGGATCTAATCTCCCTAAGCACTAGTGGCCAAGTCTGTCCAACTCTCATCTTCTGAGAAGATTGGCTATGGGTATGGTCTTCCCTTTTGTAAGGGCATGCCCACAGTCAATCATTCTATGACCATTTCTTAGCAATAAGGTGTAAAATAATAGCTCATATCCGTGGCACTGAGCACAATACAACAAGTAAATCTATATCAATACACTCCCTTCAAAGGATGTGGTTGAGTTATGGGGCTCAGGAGGGACTGAGGTGAAGAAACTGAAGGAATCTCAGTCTGCAGCATTCTTGTATTCTTCCTTATTTGTAATTTCTGTTAAGGATAAGAGACATAACTTTCTATAATCTCTTTCTGTTTTCATTGCTTCACTAAAATCACCTTCCAGCTCCTGTTTGTACTCAGTAGTGCTAAGAGCCAGAATTATTTTGATTAACACCAAAAATAGATGTCTGTCAGATGCAGGAAGAAGCAGGATGCTCCTGGTTAACAACCACTAGTCCAACAATCATAAAAAGTCTTGTCTGCTGATATTCATCTTAAAAGGACCACTGCTGCAATAAGTTACTTATTTGTCTTGTGGTACCTTTGATCCTTCAGTATTGCAGGGTAAAGCTTAGAACCTGTCATTTGTGTTTTCATAAGTAGGTCAATTGATATTCACTTAGAAACTTCGTAGGAAAACAATTTTTTAAATAAAGAAACCTTAAGATTAAGTTCTTCAGTAACACGTGCCAGCTTCTAGCTGGACCTTGCTAACTGAGCTGCCTGTGTGCAATGCTTTTACTTAGCAAATTTATAGAACTGAACATCTTCAGCTGTACTTAAGTGGCATTTGCCACTGTCCAAAATGATGATTGTCAGGTTTCTTAAAATAAATATTATAAAAGCATGCTAGACTTGATCCCAGGCAGAGTTGGCAGCATAAGCCAGCATATGAATAATGCTTGAAGAACAAACACTGCCAACCAACCAACCAAAAAAAACCACACAAAAAACCCAAACCAGTTCAAACTCACAAAAAAACAACAACCATACAAACAAAAAAAATATATATATACACCCAACATATGTCCATTGCTTTATACTGATTTTTTTTTGATGTTAGGATTAAAAAGTTTTCTTCATTTACCAAAGTTTTCTACTTCAAGGATATTTAACTACATGTCTTTTTAATGAACAATCAAGAAAAAGGAATGCTAGCTCTCCACAAACCAGTTTCTAACAAATCCAGATAGGGCTGAGCACCCAAAGAAGTCCCAGAATTGTTCAATATTTGAGAACCAGGGACATTCTCTTTGCAAAGAAGGGAAGAAAAGGTGTAAAGAAAATACTCTAGCTCCCTTTAGACCCTCTTTGGAGACTGCTGAGAATGATAGCTCTGCAAACATTCAAGTGGTTATGTTTGTCTGAATTCCCACAGTGACAAGCAAAGTACAAAGATGGATTTCCCAGCTCACTCTTCTTGAATAAACTTGGTAAGGAAGGGTCATGGTACATGTGAGGTCCAATATGAGAAATAAATTACAGCACTGATGCCACCAGGCCTATTTACAGTACTTCATACTGTGATAACACTGGAAGATCACAAGTGAGACATGGATTGCATTCCTCTCAATCTTGTACATAAAATCTATTTGCAGCCACACAATTCTATTATGCAACTCTGATTTAGCAGCAAGATTTATTAATATTTTTACAATAAATCACAGGATCAGGTTAAATGATTCTTAGTAGCACTTAATCATCAGCCAATTTAACACAATGATCCAATTGAATTTGCTACAGTCAAATACAGTTACAGATTCAAGAATGGCAAGGTTCCCATGAGACTTACTACACGATACTGGAGGGAAAGTTCTAGACTTGATTGCACTTTTCAGGACTCATTCTTCCTTTCCATTTGCAATTGGAACCTGTCCTAAAGAGGGCTCTTCCTTGTCAATATCTGCCAGAGGTGAATCTCAAGAAGTCTAACATGAGAGGTATCCCAGCCCAGGAGGAGATGAAGGATCACAGCCCTCAGATGTTCACAAGAGCTCAAGGAGCTCATCCCTTAGAACCAATATTTATAGGGTGATAATTTACTTCAGTCAGAAAACTTTCCATTCTGGACACAGGCCAGGTGAGATAATCCTGAAGATTTCCCCCAACCATACACTTCAATTTCTCCCCATATTTCATCATTCTGTTACCTCTCAGATCAGAAAACAACACAAGGAGGAGTTCCTGGTATGGTACAGGGAGCACTGGGCTGTCCCAGCTCACTGCTCTCCTATAAAGGCAAAAGTTCAGAATGGGCTTACTCTGAGACTGTAGAGTGGTCCAAGGGAGATGAACCACCAAGAATTCAAATAGCTGATGCAAAGAAAGATATATCCTTTCTGTTGTCTGTATAAACAAAGGATGAAAAACAGGGAAAATAAGCAAGTTGGACAAGATCACTGAGACTTTCTCTGGGAGAGCTGAAAATAGGTGGAAGAATTTTTCTGGGTTCAGTCTGTTATCTTCTTTAAGGCCCTTAGGTGCTGTACTTTCAAGCTATTCCTTTCTTCTGGAATTTAAAAACTTTGATATTCAGTTTTAAAACATTTAGATGGATAATGAAGACTGAAAGTGCAGCTCAACATGTACATCAATGCCAATTTAATTTTTATTTTTCTCAATTCTCAGTATAAAGATCCTCAGCATGAAGAATAAAGCCCCTAACCTAAATTAAATATTACTAATTCACCTCAATGTAATGATGATATTTAATTAATTTTTTTAAAAGGTAGAATACAGTTTTACACTTTTTCTGTAGCAGTAGCTGGAGAACAGTTTAATTCAATACTTTGCTAATAACATATACATCAGTCTCTTTCCCCCTTATCAGTAGGTGGATCAGCTCTTACTAGTAAACCTCAGAGGGCAATTCTCTCTGGCAAATGAGTCCAATCAGAAGGTTAGTGTCTAACATTCAAGGAGAGCTCTTTGCTTACTCAGTAAATTGAGCTATCCATCATGATGTTGAACTCAGGCCCAATGGGCATTAGACAGACAGTATGACACTTTGGTGAGACATTCCTGCTAAACAAATGTAAGTTCATCGTGCAACTAAATGTTTTGGATACATGCCTGTGTCTGCCCTCTTTGTTAATCATTTGCTACTGCTGTTTTTAAGGCCTCTATCACTCACTGCATCCGTGTTCAGCAAAGATGTTCAGAACAACTCGTGTCAGCCAGGAGCTTCATGTTTTCTGCCCCACAGGAAATAGTTTCATGAAATGGAGCAATTAAATGATATTTACTTCAAAGGCCAGGTAGATTCATAGATACATTAGGTTGGAAAGGACCTACAAGATCATCTAGTCCAACCATCCTCCTATCACTATCCCTACCCAACTACTAACTCAAATCCCTTAGCACCTCATCTAAACGCTTCTTGAACAGCGCTAGGGATGGTGCCTCCCCCACCTCCCTAGGCAGGCCATCCCAGTGCCTGACCACTCTTTCAGAGAAAAAATGTTTCCTCAAATCTAATCCAAATCTTCCCTGGAGCAACTTGTGGCCATTCCCTCTCGTCCTGAAGTCACTGTGGTATGCTAAACATCCATAGCTCTCAGAGTTTTTTATTTACGCCTGTGAAAAAAAATGTGAAAGACCACACTGACTGATTTTCCTCTCTTCTTTTCAGTGATATTTTACCATCTAACTGCTTAGCTGAGGGTTCAAGTACTTCAGTGATTCTCTGGTTGCAGAACTACCCTCTTTTTTTTTTTTAATCTCTGAAATTACTAGGCAAGATCACAAGACTGGGATTACCTATAGGAGCTTCTCAATGCACAAGTATTGTTCAAAATGAAGTAAATGCAAGAAGCTTAATAAATCATGGTTTTACTATGTGGAAGACAGAATTCTTACTTGCTGCTTCGAGACTGTTGGTCAGGTAGGTGGATGGATATACTAAGACTGCTGAATCTGGTAAGCATTGCTACAACCTGTAAACAGGAATACAATCAAGACAGGAGCAGAAGGATAGTCAGAGGTGTAACAGGCTTAATGAGTCAGAAAGGCATGATCTCACCCATGTTTTCAGAAGTAGCCACATTTTCTAGATGATAAAGCAATGCTGAATATCAAAATCTTCCCCTCAAAGTCACTCATCTGCTCGTTTTTCTGCACCATCCACAGCTGCTGTGTTATTAAGCAACGCAGAAACACAGAGCAGGGATTTGAAAGGACTTCTAGAGACCATCAAATCCAGTTTTCCACTAAAGCAGGTACCCTACAGCAGGTCACGCAGGCAGGCATCCAGACGGGTTTCAAATATCTCCTGAGAAGCAGACTCCACCACTTCACTGGGCAGCCTGTTCCAGGTATTTATCTCTGCCATATCTGTCAGTAGCCTTTCTGAAGTGAAGAAAGGGAATCATAGGCTTTCGGATCAGTTCTTGCTATCAGCAAGAAAAGAATAACATTCTATACTTGCTCTCATAGTAGTCTCTCAGGAATTACATCTTCCATGTCCATGCAGATGTCCAGACTCATTGCCCAGGCAGCTCTCAGGATGAGCCCAGAATCTCTGAGGATCCAGCCCTTTTCAGGGCTAGAAAAAGAGCCTTGGAAATCATAGAATTGCTCAGGTTGGAAAAGACCTTCAAAATCATCAAGTCCAACCATGACCTAACCATATTACCCTAACTCTAACAACCCACCGCTAAATGAAGTCCCTGAGCACCACATCCAGGCAGTTCTTAGACACATTCAGGGATGGTGACTCAACCACCTCCCTGGGGAGCCTATTCCAGGGCTTAACAACCCTTTCTGTAAAGAAGTTTTTCCCTTATATCCAACCTAAACCTCCCCAGTGCAACTTGTGGCCATTTCTCCTTGCCCTGTCACTTCTCACTAGTGAGAAGAAACCAACCCCAGTGTGGAAAAAGAAAAAATGAGTGCTAACCTTTCTTTCCTTCCTCTGCTAGTCACTTCAGTAGCCCATGCAGAGAACAGGTCCTTCGGGAACTCCAGCTTACCACTTGGATCATGGAGACCATGCTGAGATCCCCCTCCTTGCTGCGGCCTCTGAGATACACAGTACTGCTGCTTCTCAAGTCTGTCCATACAGTGCAATGCCCAGATACTGTCTAACAGTCATTACTCCTTCAGAAGCCAAGTGAAATACATTCTTTGGGAAGTCTAATGTCATCATCCTGGTCATCACAGAAATTGTTCTCTCTCCAGTGCAGTTCCTTAGGATGTCTCCTTCTCCTTTCTCTTCTATCTTTCCACTTCTCAGTTCCATCATATTAAAAACACTAACGCAACTCACTTCAGTGCTACTGCCACAGCTGATATAGTTCACAATTTCACCACAGCATCCTTCTCCTGCTTTCTCACAACAATGCATTCCAAGAAATGATGTCCCTCTAGCATCCTACTTTCATTCTCTCCTCTAAGGAACGATTGTGATGTCTATTATAGTGAAAGATATAATTTCTGAAGTGCATATAATCATTTTGTGCTAAACATGACGTGAGAAGAGCAAAAAATTAAATAAATAAAAAACATTTCTTCTAGAAACTTAACTCTATGTGCAAGAGAGATACAAAGGAGACGGAAAAGGAGCAGAAGATCTCACTCTAGATCTAGATATAATGATGGACATCGTTCCCAGTACCACTTCTACACTGCTAACCATTTGGAGACCTGTAAGAGGATCCTTTATCAGCAAGATATTGAGAATGATCCTGGAGTGTTTTAATAGATTTTTTTTTCTCCATCTTCTGAGACCACTCCTTTCAATTTATGTTTCATGTTATAAAATAAATATGACAGCAAATTCTATTTCTAGCAGTTTTCTACTATCTTTAGCCATAAAATAAATCTTATCTACAGATCTCAAAGATCTTATTTTATTGTCTAATAAACTTAATAGACTTCAGTGAAAGCAAAAAAAGTCCAAGTTCTCAGTCACTAAAACTATTTGTCAGTAATAACACATGAAGAACTGATCATTCATGGTTTGGAGAATTGAATGTTTAGGTTATATCAATTTATTAATAGCTTCTAATTGTTGCTATCAATGTTCCATAAATGAAAGGGGAATAAAACGCAAACATAATAACAAACATATATATAACATAAACATATATATATATATTTTAAAGAATAAACAAGAAAAGCTGGAGTCAGCTTTGGTCTAAATCCACTAGGGTTTTGCTGTTTTTCACTATTGTGGCCACTCAAACTGAAAACTAAAAAACAATGATCTAGAATCAAATCAACAGAATTACCACAGGTTGTATTCAGGTGGCCCTACACCTTTTTTTCCAAAGGAAATGTTGTCACAAAACAATTACTTTTTTCCCCCATCCACGTAGTTACATTAAAAATAAGGAATAGGTGCTGAGGAGCTAAAAATCAGAAAAGATTTTTCTCACCAGCTATGCATTCACATCTGTCTGCCAGTAGGAAGAAGTTATGAAAGATAATCCTGATGAAGGACTGCCATAACAGAATCACATCATGGACACAGATCTCCAGTATCAGAAATATATAATCATGTTATCACTGAGGTTAGTCTCCCAACAGCAATTCAGAGGCAATCAAGCCATTCAGAAAGGCACTGGGTTACAGTTATTTGCCTTGAAAATCCCCTAGCTGTTTGTCAAACCTGCCTGAGGACTGAAGCTAATCAGGGTTTCCCAGATATCTGTGACAATATTAGATATTACTGGCACACAAAGTGAGCAGAGGATTGCTTAGTTGTTGGAACCTGAAGTTTACTGATTAAAAATGTATTTTCCCATGCGTTATGCGTGACCTTGTGAGTAAAACCCATCGCCCCATGCACACTCACTCACTTTCAAATAAAGTACTTGCTAGCAAAATAGTCAGCAGATTCAAGGCTAGCTCAGTAGCCCATACAAATTAGTGCAGCTTTGCAGACAGAGGAATTATACTGAATATTTTCCCTTCTGGTGACTGAAAATTTGTGGGAAACAGAACTTCCCTGGGGAGACCATTGGAATCTCACTGAAACAGTGGCATCACACACACTGGTGAACACTGCCATTCTCACTGATGCAGAAATATAATAAAAACTTCCACTGCTGCGACTGGATAACTAAAAATTGATGGAGATATAAGCCAAAAATTACATTAGTCTGGACTCACTATTTGCTCTCTATATAATTGATTCCTATTGCTAAGAATCAAAACTCTTCTTGTTCCAGGGGCCATCTGTCTTGTGAGAACATCAGTCATGATCAGAACACTTATGGCTGTAATGTTCTAAGTGATGATTCAGGGAAGCAAAATCAGGTATGCAAAATCAGGTAGCTTACTCTATCCCATGCCAACTCCAACTATTATTTTCGCAGGATCAGAGAATCACAGAATTGTAGGGAGTGGAAAGCACTTCTGGAGGTCATCTTGCCCAGCCCTCTGCCAAAGGGGGGAATCTCTAAAGCAGGTCACATGTGCAGATGGGTCTTAAATATCTCCAAAGAAGGAGACTCCACCACCTCTCTGGGCAACCTGTTGCAGGGCTCCGTCATCCTCACAGTAGGAACTTCCCAGATTGTGCTGTGCCTATTGCCCCTCATTTTGTCACTGGGCACCACCTCAAAAACCTGTAGTGGACACATGTTTAATTCAGTTTGGCTAAACAATGCTTTAAGGTGATTCTAATAGTGTGAAGTTTTGATTAGACTGCAATTCTGCTCCTTTTCATACAGCTAACTCTCCTCTCTTGCCTAGAGATTTTCTGTTAAACCACACCATGCCACTATCAGATTTCTGCAAGTAGCTGCTTTAAGGAGCTAGGAATAACCCTGTGCAACTCCAACTCAAACCAGCATAAGTCTGACTGCTAATTGGCTTGAAATTAAAACAGACTTTAGAAGGTTGTTGGTTTCTTTTTTAATGCTGCACTTCATATGCTTTACTGTATGTCAGTCTCACCTCCACTACACAATGCAAATCTAGCTATGACAGCACCTGATGGGAGATATGCAGCAAAATGACATAGAAAGAAGCAACCCAAATAATATGAATACATGGAGTTCCACGCACGTGAAGGAAAACATATTGCAGTCCCCCACTGGGTTCTCCACGTTGTACATGAAACTGACAGCAAAGGGAAGAAGGGAGGAATATCAATGACACAGCAAACAATTCTTATCTCTGATGATGGATGTATAAGTTTCCCTGAAAAAGGAAATTATTTCTTTTCTGTCCTATATTATTATTCCAACTTTACTTTTTTAGGGCATAAGAGGTGAAGACTGTGACGTTCCTTGATACCTACAGCATTTTGAAATCAAATCAGCACTAAATACTATCACAATAATATCGTAGTTGAAGTAACAATATACTCCATTTGTTGTTTATGTATCTTCCAGTGATTTCAGTTTGAATTACTTTGGCAGAGTTCACAAGAAATACCAACAAGGCATGTTTTTCAGCACACTCTCTGATGAAAGCAGAATGATTCAGTGAGTGATCAGTTATGTAATTGCTTAAATGGGGGGTTTCCTAACTTACTTAGGTATTTGAAACCTGTTTAGCAAGGATCCTGGGGTGCTTCAGAGACAAAGGTCAATACTTCTCTGGAAAGAATTGATGGTGAATTGCAGTTTATGACTACACAGAACCAAGCAACAGCTCTTTCAAATAACCCCCATGTAAAAACTGGGATTTAGTTTTAAAAAAAAAAGCAAAACAACAAAACATTTTTTTTTATTATAACAGAATTTGTCTTTAAGTAGTAATATGGAAACTGCTCAGCAATTGTTTTACTCAACTTAACAAGCAGCAGCATGGACATTGAACTATTTTGTTCACCTTAGCTTCAGAGGTGTCACCTCCCCCCACTTGCATCCCTTTTTTCAGGGCTGTCAGTTGTCTGGAACAGGCTGACAGTTGTATCTCAGAAGGTGAGATTTGCTATCTTCACCTTCCTGAGTCACTGGATGTGTTCTGACTGCTGCCCTCAATATGTCTTCAGACATTAGGAAAGAGAGCAGGTTGGACAAGAAGCATCTCTGTGCACTGACCGTGTAATCAAGATGGAAATGTGAAATAAAAAAATGCTGAGAAAGCAGAATATATGTATGTCTGTATGCACTTGTGGTGACTTCCATCCAAATATAAAAAGGCCTCTTTGGGTAGAACAGCAGGATTTGCTTTGCATTTTTAAAGTATAAGTTACAAGTACATTTGCTTAAGCAACACAAAACATACAAAATTGTATGTGCATAAGCTTGCAAGTGTTCTTGCAAAACAGGAACAGAGACTTGAGCAACCAAACCAGCACCCTGCAGAAGAGACACAAGAAATAAGCATAGGAGCACTCACAGTAATTGATGCACTCAAATGCATCGAGAGGCAGCTTGTGACCTGACTAAAAATAAATGCTTTTTGTCTCTCACGAAGGATGGAGCCAGATTCCACTCTTCTCTTTTGGGGTGTACCGGCATCTAGTTAGTCCAGCTTCTTGCTTGCACAATCAAATAAGATCTTGACACTCATACCATGAATTCATGGAGATCTGGTGTCAACCCTAAACGTGGAAAGCTAGACCTGAAGTGCAACAGGACAACAGCAACAGAACCAGCACAATCAAAGAGATGTTACAAAAGAAAGGAAAAGTGTATTCACCTGTTTCCAAGGATTGAAGTTCACAAGTTAAAACTCTACAAAGGAGAAACCTCTAACAAAAGAGCCTTCCTCCACAGCAGTCAGCCCTTATTTGGGGTCTAAGAGCCTGGCTCCACCCCTTCTGGTTGCACAGGTGAATTGCCTTCACCTGAGCTCCCAGGGCTGATCGGGTCTTCCCTTCAAGTGCTCAATCAGAGGTTCAGGCTGTGACTCAGCAGCTGCCATACATGAAGGAGTATAGCAAAGCTGAGCTTATGTTTACAAAGTGAAATATTTAAGTTAAGGCACATCCATCTGAGCTGTATTTTTTTTATTTTGCAATGATATCAATTAGTCTATTAGAATTAGTCTATATATGCAGTGGAGTCCAGACAACAATACTGCTACTTGAGATGCACTAGGCTATTCGTGTTAATCAGCCAAACCAAGTGGGATATGTAGGAGACTTTAACACTTTTCAGCTTCAAGTTTTTATTCATCTGCCTGGAAGGTAAAACATTTTGTGTATTTATCAGTCAAGTTTTTATCCCTGAAGCCCCTGGTAGCCCACTGCTCCATAGAGCGTACAAAGCAGCTGAAATCACATAGGACTGGGATGGTTTACTCTAAGTGATGTTTGCCACCAGGAATGGTTGCATCCATGAGTGATTACTGTGACAACCCATATAGTGTTTTCTCCTTTTGGCAAATGGAGAGTCTTAACCAAATTTTCATTCATTTTTTATTCATGGAGCTGCTTTTAAACACAGTAAGGGTGAAATATTGTCAGACCACTCTCTTGATTTCATTTAAATGCATTTAATGTTATTGAACTACTCGGAGGGGGCAGAGTCTTTCAAAAACTGAAAACATTTAAATGAACAGAAGACTGAAAATAAGTCATTGAATGGGCTTGTGTCACCCTTCTAGACTTGTTCCAAATCTCACAGAAGGCCATTAGAATTATTGCATTAGACTGAATTTCCTATAAAGCTATATTTCACTTTATTTATTACTTTAAAAAATCACTCTATGCAAAGGTAGATAATAATAAAAAAAACCTCATAGAATAGCTTAGGTTGGAAGGAATCTTAAGATCACCCAGATCCAACCTCTTGCAATGGGCAGGGTTGCCACCCACTATATCAAGCATTAGATCAGATCTCCCCTCTTTTGGTTTAAAATCACTTCCTCCTTTACAGAAATTTGAAGAAAATTTTCCATTGTAACTTTCAATTTATAGTTATTCCTGTTCCTAACTTTATCAAGTTTTGCTCCTGATTGAGCCCTGAGGATCCAGTAAAAATTTTATTTTACTTTCTGTTGCATCCATATTTACTTCAGTTCCCAGTCTCATGTAGGCCTTTGTGAAATAAATTTCCTTTTCTTTGTCAGCTTTGTAGAGCACACAGAACAAACCCAAATCCTTTTCTTGGTGTCCTTTTGTACTCTTGACTACAAAAGGAGTTAGATGTTGAAAGTTGAAAATTCTTGCTCAGGAAGAACCTTGATGACACATTCCCTTTGTCCCAAAAGAAATTGATTCCAGTTTTACTAAACTAAGTGGTACTGGAATTTTCATGCTGTTCACAGTCCCTCTGTTTTCATAGGGGGTTATTTGCAGAGCAGCCTATGTCAAAATTCAGAGCTGTAAAGGCTGCTTATAGGTGCTCCATAGCCACTCATCCCTTGTCATCTCACAGCAAAATCTAAAGAAAAAGTGTTCTGTGCACAAGGAATAAAATTCACTACATGCCAAAGCTACACAGGGAACAGCAGTCCCAGAATCTTTCTAAGGGTTTTCAGGTTACAGGTGAGGTAATTCTTGCATTTCACCGCAGCCTAAATTCCTCCAGCCTAATTTTCACTGCATCCCTACATAAGGTGGGCTTGCAGCCCATCCTTTTCTGCTTAAAAATCGGAGGGGGACCATGTTTGCAGGATCATCGTGTTGCAATCTGGGTGCACTAGTGAGGGAGAAGAAGGAGGTTTTAGCAATTGCCAGTTGTCTTCAGTTTGCACCAATTGCAAATGTCTGCCCCTGAGAAGGATTCGTTGTGAACGTCCTTGATCTTTGAAAAGCTAAAGTAAGTCACATTCAGCTCATTTTGGAGCTTTGGAAAAGTGAAGTTCAATCAGAACATGCAATAGGAAAGCTGCTGCAGAGGTATTGGGCCACGTTTTCTTTGCTGACAGCTGTCACTCTGTGAAGATAGCCCTCTCCATCTTTCCTACCTACTCTGTGCTCATCAAGCTTCGTAATCTATGAAGCCTTAATGACAGAAACTTTATTTCTACTTGAATTCTATAGGGAAAGCAGTATTCCCTGAGCTAGAGTCTCAGTGTGCAGGCTACAGGATTTAGCATCTTTCCCATGCATCCCAACCCCTTCTAATTCTACTACAGTGCATTCTCCTCATTTATACCTAACCACGAGCAGGAGGTGCTGCTGCAAAATGGGGCTGACCACAACATTCACTTTCTCAGAAAGTTGAATTCTATTCTGAATATTATGCAAGGAGAGCAAGTTTTGAATACTTATGCTCAATACCAGCTATAATGATTGACCAGCATTTGTGGTTCCCTGGGATTTTTTATTAGTAGTTTAACCACAGCACTGCCCAAGAAAACCTAGCAATGGGCATCCAGATCCAAATATACCACTCTTTAAAATGCTCTATGCTATTTCTGTAGAGGTGATTAAAAAATAAATAATTACGTTGCTTGATAAACACTTTCTATCCCTGAATGCAGCCAATGCACACCAAGTTCTTCAGTTGCTGGAAGGACTCTGACCCTCCAGGCAGGAACAGGAGCTGCAGTGCCTTTAAAGTCATTACTTCTCAAGTACAGCTGCTTTCCAGCCACTGAAATGAGGCAGCAACACTTGCTTGATTAAAGTCTACTTTGTGTTTGATTAAATCATTATTTCTACGAGTGTTTCTTATCTTGCATTTATAAACATCATAGGGTGGTAAATGCAGCTCATTCTCTGGGAGTTTGATCTAATAATCATCAGGTGCCCTTAGAAGAGCTGTAAAACCTTTGTTGTTTTTTTTCACTCTTAGCTGTTTGTTCCTGCTGTGTCTTCTCTCCTATAAAAATGGTTTCAGAGCCCAGAATCTTTTACTTAAAAAGGTAGACACCCAGCATTTATTGTCAAATGTGTGTGTCATGGTGGCAAGACAAAATTTGTAATACCTTTCTTCATCCTTTTCATTGTAGAATCCTCTTTTTGTCCTATTTCTCTGTAGGAGAAACAGTGCTTAAACAATTGCAAAATCAAAGAGAAAGTCTTTGACTCCTATGGCTAATTGTTCCCTTTGTTCAAGCCCATATGCTACTGTAAATGAAATTCACTTAAATTAGAGTGTAACTGTCTTCAAAGTCTTTGGCTAGATAGAAATTACGTGGCACTTAAGTGCTGCTTTCAGTCTTAGGCATAGAGAGAAGAAAGGAAGTAGCATTTCAATTCCCCATCCCGGCTCGAAAGGTACTCAGGAAATTTTTGCCCAAAGCTGTTGCTTATCCAAACAAGGTAATGGGTGATTGATACAAACAAGAGAAGTGAAAACAATTGCAAAATTATTGAAAGTAATTCAAAATCTGAGAGTCATCACAATAAATCTTGGTACATACAGCACATCTAATGATCTATTGTAAAATAAACCTCATTATTCTCACTGAAATTGCTGATAAACTGAAAACAATATATTTGTTTTCGTTTTGAAGAAAGCAAGATGAGATTGAAGCACTTCTGAAGTGTTTTCAGGTACAAATAACTGATGTCTGAAAGCTGGTAAACATAGATAACGGAGAGGCCTCAAGTCCTGTCATAGCCAGTGAAGATCTCGGTTGGGATTGTTTAAATATAGAAACAATCATTTATTCTGAACAGAATGGGACATTTTACATGGGGTCCTGATGTCTATATGCAACTTGGATGTCAAAGAAAAAGGAGGAAGACAGAATAAAGAGTAGATCTTTTACGTGGAAGGATATGAAGTCTATCACTAAGATTTGTACTCTGTGGTGTATAAATGATTTTATTAATCAGGGAGGGTCCCTCAGCCAAATGGAATTGCCACACACTGACCTATAACTATGTGAAGTACCCCTTCTTTGTATTTTGGCAACCCAAAATCCACAGTCACTTGGGTGTATGGCTGAGTTTCCCAAGGACCCCAGCACTCTCAGTGTCCACAGAAGTCTAGAAGCACTGCTCAAGTCATAATGAAATGTTCCCTCTCCAACTTTGGATGTGAATTAAAACCCTTCCATGTTCTGCTCCTACATCCTCTGCGTGATTTCAAAGCACAGTTATGAACAAGCATTTCAGACAGAAACATCTACAGCAGTTCAACACATCTCTGCCCTCTTTGCCCATCCATTTGTGAAAGGGTAACCAAAGCTCACTGCTCCCTGTATCAGTTGATAGCTGAAAATCTGGAGATTAATTTTAAACCTGCTGACAAAGGTGCATTGGAGCTAAGCAGAAGGACTTTGAACTGAATTGAATTCAGAGCATTCATGCTTTAACTGTGCTGACTCCACTGTAGGAGTTTACATATGGAGTTGGTAATTTCCTTACTCTGAATACGATCCTGAATAGTTTCACGTTTTGCACACAGGTGTCTTCTTTAGGATCTACAGATACATACCAGCATTATTTTCTTTCAGAACTCTCAGAAGACCTATCTGTCCCTAAAGCCTGCAGACTGCTCAGAAGTAATTGATCTATTTGTGTTCCTGAACTAAAGTAGTGTGATTAAATAACATTTTCCTGTCCATTCGGAAAAAGAAAAAATGTATTCACATTTTCTAACTAACTGAAAACTTACATGTGCTCTTGGAATTGAATAAAATATGTTGTTTGAACTGAAAACAAAATAATCAATTTTTGCAAGTTTTTTGTGATTTTACAGAAACATTAAATTCCAGAATGGAAAGACATTTTGGAGGAGGGAGTATGACTTTGTTTTGAACAAACATTTTGTTCGTCCAGTTTCAGAGTTGTTTATTTTCCCTGATGAATGCAGTAAAGATGAAAAGAATACTTTTCAATACTTCATTGACCACCTGACTGAATTTTTGGATTAAAGAGAGTAGTAAAGTCTAAATAACTTACAACTGTTTCACCAACTTCTGCCTACAACTACTTCTCCTACTCCTGCAGCTATGGAAGTTCACTGTGATGTTTTAAAGAGAAGACTCAGTGTGAGAAAGAGAAAAGCTCAAGTTGCTAAGACTTCACGTTTACTGGCACATGGATAATGAAGCAAATATAGAAGAGCCTGGTCAACATGCACATACTTTGAGCAAAATTATACCTCACTTCACTGTAGACAGTCATGAAGTTTGGTGATAGCTTCTAGAAGTACGAATTTGGACCATTTCAAGTAATAACTTTTCCTTTTCACCCAATGATAAGAATTTTCCCATTTCCTCATTATCAGTCATGCTCTGCATCTCTAGTATTGAAGTAATTCTCCTGTGAAATACAGACATGAGACAATTCATTTTGTCCTTGGGAAGACAGTCTGGAAAATAGAGAGCTACTTTCACCAATAGCAGTAAAATCTACTCGTGTTATTCCTGTTTGTTCTGCAAAATCCTACAGACTCCTAAGTATTTGTTTGAATCTACTGAAATTATTCCATGATTATTCAATAATGTTGAAATAATCTGCAGTAACAATCATCTGTGCAACACCTGCTTTGCAAACTTCTTCCTCAGTGATGCGCAGTGACATTTATATCATTGGAAAATACAAACCAAGGAAATATATGGGATGCAAATGAAGAGATGAGATGAAATTTGTTCAGTGCAAGCCTTGTACTGGTCTGGAAAACAGGCTAGAACAAGTGAGAGAATTACTTTGTGAATGCTTTTCCTATTTAAAGGTTACTTTGTCATATCAAAAATAATAAATTCTAGTTACGAAGAGGAAGTTATAAGTTTGCTTAGCTATAACAGGAGGACAAAGGCTTCCTTGCAGCTACAGGCTTGTGCCTAGTCCCTTACTGCAGAGCATCTGACCTAGGTAACGAGCTAAGCAGCAGTGGAGTAACTGTCATGTGGAATCTATCCTCTCAAAACCCAAAGAACAGACTGCTGTTAAATGGCAAGGACTCTGGGAATGGCAATAGAATAACTTTGCAAATTCATGAGAATCTTTAAGCACTCATTTTCCGGATGCAGAAATTATTCCACTGCAGGCAACAGGAAGTCCTTGTGGTAGGGGTGAAGTTATATTACTCTGTAAAAAAAAACAAACAAAAAATTTAAGCTATGAAGGCTGTTTATATACTTTATAAACTCTCATTCTTTACATTATCATGCATCATTCTCTTCTCTTTGTGTATTGTTTATTTTTTAGCAACTGTTGTATCCTGAGGAAAAGTCTGTGGTGGGTCCCCATCTAACTGTATGCTCTTTTTATTACTCTAACCTCTTTACCCATTCTACACAGTAGGTGAGTAATAGGATGTTGTTACTTATTAATGAGTCAGAAATCTGTTCAGAAAAATAGGCCTTTTTTTTATTATTATTGAGACATTCATTGCAATTGCAGAGAAACAAATTGGGTCTTACATAAACAGCATTTTTTTGCCAAATAGTTGTGAAGTTTTAATCCAGAAAATGTATGATGGAAGAATATTCTGACAGGCAGAGCTGAAATGAAATTAAATTCCTGATCTCCAATTTCTTCTGTGTCTTTATGCTGACCATTACACAGGGCATATAGATGCCTGAAACAAGAAGCCTCTATCCAAATGACCATTGAAACGATTATTTCTCTGTTGTCACATAAATCTGGAGAGCACCAAGCTTGAAAATTTCAAATCTCTTGAATTCTGAACATAAAAACCCTCTTCTTTTCCAATATCATTGCTGTTTGAGTGAAATTGTACCAACATCCTGTGTCAGCTCAGCCTTTGCTCTCAAATAAGGCCTTGCAACAGAGCCCATTCCAAGGTGAGGGTGGACTCATGCATGAAGACAGGTTCAGTGTATCAAAGAAGAAACATCTCTGGAGCAGTAAGGAGGCCTTCTGGATTGTGAGCTAACTCCGCAGTCCCACCTGCTAGACATGAAGAGCCACCCTCCATCATTTTTGCTGAGGCTACATCTTCAGGGGATGAAGAGCCCAAGAAATGTTGGATGAGGCAGTGTGATCCACGTAGCAGGGTGTTGCTTCCTGAGCAATTTACCCTCTACATTAGTGTCTGTAAAATAGGAGAGTGTACCGATGACACCACACTAGCTGTTAAACAAAGCAGAGAAATAATTTCTTTCCGTTGCAGTTCTCTAACCTGCTATGGAGAATATTAATTTCTCCATTAATAAGCTGGATGAGGAGGGTAGTTTTCTGCTGAATAGAAAAACAACACCAAGATGATGAACCTGAACAAGCATTCTTTAGCTTTGAAGCTAAATCCCATTCCACAAGCACAGGTGAAGTGATTGTTGTACTGCTTCCCAGAAAGGTAAACTGTCAACATATAACATATGAATGGGTTAGGGAATTAATTTCAGCCTCTTCCAGGATCTGATATGTTCTGGGCCACCTGTTTTTAATGTCTTTAATTAATGATAAATTATCATATTACAAACGTTATAGAGAATGCTGAAACCAATTTAGAGCCTTTTTGACAGGATGCTCAAAAGTAAACCAGGTCAAAGTTTATTTCATAGATAAAAACTCTTCCGTTCTTGCTGTTGTCCTTATAATATTTTTTAAATATTTAAATAAGAACTCACATAAATGTGTTTTATTTTCTAGTTTCTATCCTCTTCTGTTGTTACAGATGTGTGTTGTAGCTTTTAGTGTACGAAGCATTGCTGCTATTATTTCTACAATGAAAATAAACATTAACTGGGTTGTGAGTGGCCAGTACCACTTCTTTGGAGATGAAATACGTTCACAGTCCTAGCTATTCTCAGTCACAGAAAATTTAAAAGCAATGATTTTGGAGGATCAAGGTGAAGGTGAAGACCTTGAGTAGAAAGGCAAAAAAATAAAATAAAATTGAGGCAACTTATTGACAAGAAAAATTTGGAAGTCATAGCACATAATGTTGTGCTCAAAGGCTATTGCTATTTTTAAGATTAAAAATCTGACAGTGAAGGAAGAAAAAAGGCAAAATAATCACCTTAAAATGATGCACAAAACCCCTTAATAGTGCAAGATCGTATGGAGCAGTTTGGAGGATCCTGCTCAAAACCATGCGGTGAAATAAATAGATGTGTGTGTGTATTTTCCAAAATATCTTTTATATGTAGATATTTTGATCTTACTATGTAAAGCTCATACACAGTTACAGGTGAAATCCAGGTAACAGAATACTTTATCTATTTTTGCCATTAATAAATTGCATGATGATGGAGTACTGCTGATATGAGTTCTCTACAGAGAAGAGGGACTCTTTATAGATGCAGGCAGTAAGCAACAATCTTTTGCTTGAAAGATTATAGTATAAAGAGTCAGAGTAGAAAAGGAAATAAGGATGAAATATCTCTTACAGTCGCCTCTAAAGTCATAACAACAAAGAGAATGAGTTCTCCTCTAGCCTTTCAGATTTGAGTACGTGTAAGTAGTCCACTTTTCTAGCTTGGCTCCTGGGTGAGGTACCATTAAAATGTTTCCTTTTGCTTTGTGGCAATCAGATGGCCATGCTTGGATTTGTAAAGGAAGTGATGCAGTTTCTCTACCTGGGATATTTTCCATGTCTTTGGAGTTGGAATAAAAGATAAGATTGGCCTCTACAGTATATTTCCCCAAATCCAGTGTGTTTTATTAAGAGTTTAAGAATAGAGTCCTCTGGGAAAAAGACTCATCTTTGGGCATTCAGATTTCCTTATTTTCCTTCTTCCTGGGATGTTTTAATTCAAATTAATTATACCATTAGCCTCATCTGTGTACTCTTAAAATCATTCAGACTGTAAGTTTTTCTTTTCGGTAACTTTTAGTATCCAAACTTTAAAAGCATTTCAAATTTTATAACTGTAAGCATTTTGTAATCAAAAGAAATCATGTCAAAACTGAAATGGCCTTTAAATCATTTTTCTGCTGGAAAATATCAGGCAGGCCAGTTGAAGAATATCAGAGGTGTGAAATTGATGGAAGGTGGAGATTTTCCATGCTTGACACTTTGTTTAGAATAGCATCCATTTTGGCAAACCAACGTTTATTTTAAATCAGACAGACTGCACTGGATAACTTTCACATGGTTATAATTAAAACTGTTCCCAAAGACTCAGTACAACTAATCACTGTATTCTTGTATCCGTGCCAAAGTGAGAGTAGTGTTTGGAGGACACAGCATGTGGATCATCCCAAACTCTTGTGGACAAAACTAATGACAATCATGTTCCATTGTCTATGCATGTGGCAAGATCTACAGATGAATGAGTCCTTCTGAAAATAGGAACGTGCCATGTTTGAATTAGACCTGGATAAAATAAATGCTTTTGCAAGTACATTAACATGAGCATGTAATGCCCTCAAAGATCTGATTCTGAAGCCGCTGTTTCAGACTTTCAGGGGAGTGTGGGACAAAGCATCTAGATTTCCTGCCCAAGGACAAGTAAATCAAAATTTATGGATATAAATTCAA
Source organism: Cyrtonyx montezumae (assembly GCF_038088225.1). Classification (NCBI taxonomy): domain Eukaryota; kingdom Metazoa; phylum Chordata; class Aves; order Galliformes; family Odontophoridae; genus Cyrtonyx; species Cyrtonyx montezumae. The sequence continues at coordinate 1,246,916 of NW_027072037.1, forward strand.
CCACCTCATGCCTTAACATATCCAAGAGCTATATAAGCATCTTTATTTAAAAATATATCTAGTGTTATGAAATATAATCTTACTGGAATAACAGGCAGAGAGGGTGTTATTTATTATTATTATATTTTTTTATTTTTAATGAAGTAGAACAGGTATCAACTGGAAACAGCTTAATTCATTGAGGATTTGTTACAGCCCAAGTCTTAAACAAGCTCTGCAGAGCCATTCCTTAGACTGCTGCTGCTCAGAAGGGATGAACTATAGACCTCAAGGGATAAGACTGCCAGGAGTTAGGGAGAAGGAACAAGCATAATTCCTGATGGTAGCAAATTAGCCATATGCCTGGTTGCACAGACAAAATCTTCCATATTCCTTATGCTGCAGGTTAGCTCAATGCCAAATTTCCCTCCTATGAGCTTGAAAAGAAAATCAGGAAAAAAAAAAAAAGAAACAGCAAGGTTTATTGATTGTGATTAGAAATCGTTGCTTTTTCTTTGGTGAGGGAAAAAAAAACAAATTTTAGTCATTCATCTATGTTATCACAGTGTGGAATTCTGCCAAATTAGAGGTCATTAGACTAAATAGATGTTCTGTTCCCACCTACTTATCTGTCATACTTGATAGGGAGAAGTTACATGGGACGAGGAGACACCTACGTCATGATATGCTGAACTACATGAGCTCAGACATTTATAACACAGTGCAAAGATTAGATGTACAAATGTTGAACAAATATTTGTTAGCAATAGGAATACTTACTGGAGGAAACAATCTCCTTGGTCTTGTGTTTGCACTGGTGTGGCCTGACAGGTAACGTTGTCTCAATGCTGGAAATTAAAGCCATTTTTAAGGTGCATTGAGTTCAGGAGTAATCCTGAAGCACTGGTGTGAGAGTGTCACTGCGTAGCATATTACTTACTCCTATTTACTCAGGTTTCTGTGAGTTTCATATTAAGGCCCAAAGAACCTGTAAGTTCCAATTAAGAATTTAAATTACTCATAAAGTTTACGGTACAGTCATCATTAAACCTCTGGATGTGATCTGAGCCAGCACTCTGCTCAAAGCAAGGTCAGTTTGGGCCATGAGCAGCTGGTTTCAAAATATCTCCATAAAGGGAGATTTCCAATTCTCTGACACAGTGAAAAGTCTTTTACTCAAAATACAAGGTTTTCTTTTGTCATAACTCCTCTGTGTTGCCTTTCGTCCTGCTGCTCTGGACCTCTGAGGAAATCCTGCATCTATCTTCTTCATATTCCTCATTATTTGCTGGAGTTACTGAAAGGAGGAAAGCATAGGGAAGGAGAGCATACGTCCTTAAAAGCACAAGCTCTTGCTGAGAGTTCAGTGCTCTGAAGTTCCTTATCTGAATAGGTTCTTTGTTCAGCTACGAAAAATGGTAAAAGCAGTTTTAATCCCACTGCCTGATCATCACTTTTGTTTTGCCATCCAGAAGGAAGAGAAAAGAAAAGAGAAGAGAAGAAAGGCGAAGGAAAATGGGAAGGAAAATGGGAAGGAAAATGGGAAGGAAAATGGAAGGGAAGGGAAGGGAAGGGAAGGGAAGGGAAGGGAAGGGAAGGGAAGGGAAGGGAAGGGAAGGGAAGGGAAGGGAAGGGAAGGGAAGGGAAGGGAAGGGAAGGGAAGGGAAGGGAAGGGAAGGGAAGGGAAGGGAAGGGAAGGGAAGGGAAGGGAAGGGAAGGGAAGGGAAGGGAAGGGAAGGGAAGGGAAGGGAAGGGAAGGGAAGGGAAGGGAAGGGAAGGGAAGGGAAGGGAAGGGAAGGGAAGGGAAGGGAAGGGAAGGGAAGGGAAGGGAAGGGAAGGGAAGGGAAGGGAAGGGAAGGGAAGGGAAGGGAAGGGAAGGGAAGGGAAGGGAAGGGAAGGGAAGGGAAGGGAAGGAAGGGAAGGGAAGGGAAGGAAAGGGAAGGAAAGGGAAAGGAAAGGAAAGGAAAGGAAAGGAAAGGAAAGGAAAGGAAAGGAAAGGAAAGGAAAGGAAAGGAAAGGAAAGGAAAGGAAAGGAAAGGAAAGGAAAGGAAAGGAAAGGAAAGGAAAGGAAAGGAAAGGAAAGGAAAGGAAAGGAAAGGAAAGGAAAGGAAAGGAAAGGAAAGGAAAGGAAAGGAAAGGAAAGGAAAGGAAAGGAAAGGAAAGGAAAGGAAAGGAAAGGAAAGGAAAGGAAAGGAAAGGAAAGGAAAGGAAAGGAAAGGAAAGGAAAGGAAAGGAAAGGAAAGGAAAAGCTGTGGCACTGATGCAGGTATACAGAAATAAAATGAGGGAAATAAATACGTATTTTTCAACTAAGAGTGCTGGCCAATAGCATAGCCTTGATATATCCGGCATTCATGGACTCCTAACCTGTCTCCTGTCTCTGTGCCAAACAAGCCATATCTTTTTGCCACATTTTGTTCTTTAAAAGTGTTCTCTGGTCACGTTTTTAAATGTATATTGTCTAAAAGAGCTAAAAATGGCTTGATATGTTCTCATAGTTTGCATTATCTTTCATTTCCTCTTCTACAGACTGAGAAGCATGGAACTGAAAATCTGCTGAGTTCTATTCATTTTCAGCAGCTAAGACATTTTTTAAAACAATCATCAAATATATAAAAAGTACAACATCAGCAGGAAACTATAATAATTTTTACAAACTGGCTGTGACTTTATCTTTTTCTCTCTTCTTCTGTTATAGGAATATTTTTAAAAATATTATTCATATCTATTAATATAGGTTCACTCTGCTATCATTTGGTATCTATTCAATTTCCAGACCTTGACAGAAGTATAGATAGATAACCACACATCTCAGTTCAAAACCAACTGAAGCCCTGGGGAGAAAAAAGGTCATAGATAATTCATTCCTAATTGCATGCTCTATCATTTAAGTGGTTTTCTTCTCATGGCAGCTGGGCCATCACTTGTAATAGAGGCTTCATTTTTCCCTTTAAATGTTCACTTTGCAGATTGTCATACGCAGAAGAACGTGTGTAAAATGACTGATTGACTTGATGTTGTGTTCCCAGTTCTTGTTTGAAAGTTTGGAAAGGTTGCAACTAAACTTGCCGTGGTCTAGAATAAATCCTCCTGAAATAACCTATCTGCAGTCTCACAGTGCTTCCATGACAGCACAGAGAACAAAAGCTTTGACTCTATTACAACATGGCGTGAAATTGATGAAAGCTCAAATCTTTTAATACCTGCTATAGTGTGTACTTATATGTGGTTAAAATACTGATTTTAGTGAATCTGTAGGAAGATGAACAATCTCTGGTGTATGCAGACATATTTTGGATAACATCCCATAGGGTATTCTGCTGGCATGCAGGAGAGAATAGCTCTCAGTTCCCAGCTCAGCTAATATCCTCTCAGCTTGCTTTTCCTCTGTCCAACACAACAGTGTGAGATTGCTCACTACATTCTTTGCATTTGTTGCTCACAATTGACACAATAATGCATTTCCATCCAAAGCGTTAAAAATCTGAGAAGTGAAAAATGAGAAGCAAAAGAAAATAGCACAAAAAAATCATTTCTGAATTCTCCTGTCCTTAAGTTTGTCTTAATTCCTATCTGCTTTGCATCTAAATATTTGCCTTCTGTTTTCATAATTTTTTTTCCACTGAAGATATTTCTGCACAATAAAAAGACAGTATCACAGATTCTTCTCCTAAATAAGACAGCATTTCCTTATTACACATACTTTAAATAATGGAGTGGGAAAGTCTTATTTTCTTCTTGTTCTGTTCCATTCCTATGTGCCAATTAGTTTTCTTTTGCTTGTTTGCTTTGGTGCATACGAGAATCACTCTGATGAGCTCTTATTTTCTTTCTTTCCCAATGCATGTTTGATATTTTATGTGGTCCAGATGAGCTGATTTCAAAGTTCAACGCAGAACAAGCTTAAAAATACTTCACTCATTACTGACTGAAACAGATATGATATGCTATAGCTGAAATGAGAGGAGAGCTAAATGGCAGTGGCTGAAGAGTCTTATTCCTTCACAATGACCACAGGGAATGTCAAAGAAAGCTCTGACCATAAGTGTAGGTGAAATGCATTTTTTTTTCATTGAGTCATAGAATCACCAAGGTTGGATAAGACTTCCAAGATCATCCAGTCCAACCATTCACCTACCATGGACATTTCCCCACGACATTTCCCCACTAAACTGGAATCGTCTTTAAACAAAGCTCTAAGTGGAAAAAATAATAATAATGATGATGAAATATTCATACAATGTGTACTGCAAAGAGTATGAGAAATCTTCATTTTAGTAATACTTAACTGCCTTTCATTATACATCCTATCAATTTTGGCTTCAGTGATACTCTGTTTTGGATGTTATTGTGTTCACTTCTTGGTTTTCTTAATCTTTTCTTTCTGTGCTAATTGCTTTTTCCTCTCATGTTTCCCAAGTATGAACATTTGCAGCTGTGGTAAATATCCAAATTTTGCACCTAAAGGTAAAACAGAGCTGTTGATACATCCAAATGATCTGACATCAAACAACAGCAATTGCTCCCTTGCTGTTCTTGTGGCAAAGACAGCAGTCTAAGGAAATGATTAGTATAAATATGTTTCTAAATGAAATTGCAGTTAATCTATCCCTCTGAAAGAATGAAAAAATAGGGAAATAGAAAGACAGAATCAAGGTGGGGGTGGGGAGGGAATAAAGTTGTACGAAATCATCAGCCCCTACGTGCAACTTTGTTTTGAGACAGCTTTGAAAAGTGCACATGAAAAGAAGTGGGAAAGCAAAGAAGTGAGAAACAGCAGAAGATGTGCTGAGAAGAAGGTGCTGTCTCTTGTTCTAAGGCATTGAAGATCTTATTCCTGTGGAAGTAATTTACAGGTGTCATTTTTCAACCCTCCCACTGGCTCCACAGTACAACCTGAAAAGGACTTTCTTTATCACTATATTATCAGGAAAAAAGGACAGTGAGAACAGTGACAGAGTGACATGAATGACAAATGCCTTCTGTTAATAAACGAAAAACAAGAAGTGAGGGAAACCTCTCCAAAACCAGACTTCCTGGAAAGCCTTGCAAATACAACCAGCAGTCATGAAATAGAAGATCTGGTTTACATTGTGGTTTTCTTTTTTTTTTTTCTTTTAAGCGTAACAGCAGAAAGGAGCTCTTGCAGTAAGCACTTAGTATTCTAGACTTCAGCACAGATCATATTTTTGGTAACTGAGGACGTTTCTTGTTCCAGTATTCTTACATGTTACTCAACACGCAGTTGATCTAGATGAAGATTCATCAGATGTAATAAACAAAGCATATGTCTTATTTTAGCAGTGGGACCAGCTCTCTAGAGAATCAAGCTTTGCTCTGTTGTCCTGAAAGATCAATAACTTAGACTTAGTGATACCACTTCTGAAATAACAAATAAGATAAAAATATTAGCCATGCTGAAATGTCCCTTATTCTACTCTACAAAACTACAATCTTTCATCTCATCTTTTTCCTTCCGTGTTATTCCATCTTTTATTTTTCCTTCAGCTCCCTGTGGTACAGGCATGGTAGAGCTCCGTAGATGAAGCATAAATTGTTTAATGGGATCTGAGCTAAAATCCTGCTGATGTCATGTGACAACAAAATCACACTTCTTGTCACTTTTCAGATCTCTTCAGGTCTTATACCACCTCATTATATGAGGTGGATATATCCGTGAATCCAACATGTTGCACGTGTCATTTGACGAAGTTGCATGGATACCTGCTCCTGTTTTGTTGAAACATGAAATTAGAAGTGAGTGTTCATGGTATATATTATAAATGTACAGTTATTTAAAAACATGAAAAACAGGAATACTGTCTTTTGTGAAGTGCTACATGGAAACAATATTTCTGTGCAATATTCTCTGCAATAATTTATTCTGGTTTAGTTTTCACACTTTACTGGAATCCCAATTAACATCTCTGTCCTCAGGAGTCCCAAGCCTTTAATTATTTCCAACTTCAGACATCTTTCTGTGTAGCATTAGAATATGTTTCTATTTGAATCGGATTCATTTGCCCCGGTCACCGCACGTTTTTGCTTCAAAGTAAAATCCATGATCAAGTGCCAGCAGTGTAAAGAGTTCCCATCTGTCAGCTGAAGTGCATTAACAGCATGAGCACTTTTTGGGTGTTGACCTATGTGACTTCAACCAACGATTGGAGCACTTCCAGGTGCTGCTCCTCTTCTGCCAGAGGCCATCATCATCGTAGAGCAGTTGGGTAAAAGGATCATTGTCTGAGGTGCCAAGTGATTATAAAGGATTTTTTTTTTCCATGAAATTTTCCCAACTAAGATTTCAGAGGGTTCTAGTTTGGGGATAACAGCTGCTTTCTAGACAGCTCCTCACCCCAGGAGTGTGAGCTTGAATAGCACAGCACAGTGGCTTGGGACAAGTAGAAATATATATCCCATTGTGTGAGAGGATAATACTGTCCTTAGGATCTAGGTAGAGAAGACTCTTTTTATTAAGGAGTACTATTTAATTATCTTAGAAGGAAAATTGAATCAGAGACAACTCATTTTTCATGATGACTTAATTTTTGAAAATTGACACATTTCAGTAAAAGATTATGAATTTTGGGGATGCTAACATGTTACAGCCAATTTAATCCACCTCCCAAAAGCACTTTTTGTCATCTTTGCTTACTTGCTTTAGCTTTAACATCTCTTCTGGCTCTCTTTTTTGCTTTAACAATGAAAAATAAGAAAAAAATATATATATTTCCTGATTAAAGTCCCACATGTTAAGTGTATCTGTAATGATATTTTCAAGGCAGCAATAACACAAATTAGAAGTTGTTAGGAGGTTTCAAATTCAGTTTTCTTTTATAGCTTAACAAAATTGACTAATGCTAAGAAACCAAGCTGAGAATAGTTCATTCTGACAAAGGACAGATTTCATGTTTAAGTCTATTTTAGAGGACCCTCGTTCCTACTCATGCAGCCTATTTGTATTATGTTCCACAAAAGACTAAATGTTATTGCACCAAATTCATCGTATCATTCTTCTGCTAACTTCTCTTCATCTGTTCATCAGCTCCAATATAATTTGATAGCAATTAAACTGTAATTAAAGATGTTATGTGAGATAAGGAGTAACAATCGCAGAACCATAGAGTCATAGTTTGGAAAGACCAATAAGATTATCCAGTCCAACCAGCAACTCATGTCTTTGATCAAGTTGCTCAGTGACATGTCTCCACCGTGACTCTGCCATGTCCCTGGGCAGCCTGTGCCAATACATCACCACTGTGAGAGGAAATTTTTCCTAATACCTGGCCTGGACCTCCTCTGACACAACTGAAGTCCGTTGCCTCCCATCCCATTGCTGTTACTGTGGAGAAGGGGCCAACCCTGACCTCACCACAACCTCCTTTCAAGGGAGCAGGAGAGAGTGATTCTCCTGAGCCTCCTTTTCTGCAGACTGAACATTCCTGGTTCCCTCAGCCACTCCCCATAAGTCTTGCCTTGCAGACTCTTCACAGTTCCTACGTCTTTCTTTGGACACAGTCCAGAGCCTCAACATCCTCCCTGCAGTGAGGATTCAAAACTGGATGCAACACCTGAAGTGTGGCCTCACCAGTGTCACTGAGCAGACTTGGTTCCCTTTACCACCTCTTTTTCTTGTTATCCCTTGTAGCCTTGGAAAAGATCCTTGATGAGATAACCTTAAATAAGCAAATACTCTTCTGCTACTATTCTTATATAGGAAAATTATGATGCCCTTTAAACCTCAACTTCTGGGTTGTTATTCTTGTCCAAAGAAGGGCAACAAGGCTGTGAAGGGCTTGGAGAATATGCCCTACAAGGAGAGACTGAAGAAACCGGGGCTGTTTAGTCTGGGAAAAAAAAGAGGCTGAGGGGAGACCTTATAGCTCTCTTCCAATATCTGAAAGGTTCTTACAGCGAGAGTGGGATTGGTCTCTTCTCACTGGTGATGGGTGACAGGATGAGGGGAAATGGCCTTAAGTTGCGCCAGTGTAAGTTTAAGTTGGATATCAGGAAACATTACTTTACAGATAGGGTCAATAAGCCCTGGAATAGGCTCCCCAGGGAGGTGGTTGAGTCACCATCTCTGGATATGTTTAAAAACCATTTGGATGTGGTGCTCAGGGACAGGATTTAGCAGAGAGCTGTTACAGTTAGGGTAGTATGCTTAGGTTGTGGACTCAATGATCTTTGAGGCCTTTTCCAACCTGAGTGATTTAAACCTGCCGGCATTCTGATGTCAGATGAGTATCTGCTTTTATCTGTGTTACACAAAAGTGATTAGAGGGCTGGATAACTTCTCCTGTGAAGAAAGGTTGAGGGAATCACCCTTAGCAAGATTGCAGATGATACCAAGCTCTGTGGTGCGATCTACATGCTTAAGGGACTGGATGCCATTCAGGGAGACCTTGACAGGCTGAGCAATGGGCCCAGGAGAGCCTCATGAGGTTCAACAAAGAAGTCAAGTGCAAGGTCTTGCATCTGGACCGTGGCACAAGCTGAGGATATGAGGGCCAAACACAGCCCTGCCAAAAAGAATCTGTGGGTACTCTTGGTTGGGAAGCTGATCGTGAGCCAGAAGTATGCCCTCACAGACCAGAAAATCAATTGTACCCTGGGCTGTATCCAGCACTGTGTGGCCAGAAGGGCAAGGAGGAGATGTGCCCTCTACTCTGCACTGTGATATCTCACCTGGAGTGCTGTGACCAGATGTGGAGTCCTCAATCCAGGGAAGACATAGATCTGTTGGAGTGCATCCAGAGGAGGACCACAAAAATGATCCAAGGGATGGGACATCTCTACAAGGACAGGCTGAAAGAGTAGGGGCTGTTCTGCCTGGAGAAAGGAAGGTTCTGGGGAGACCTGAGTGTGGCCTTTCAATATCTAAAGAGGGGCTGTAAAAAGGAAAGCATCTGACTCTTCATCAAAATCTGTTGTGATAGAACATACTTTCAAACTGAAAGAGGGGAGATTTAAAATCATAGAATCGCCAAGGTTGGAAAAGACCTCCAAGATCAGATCCAGTCCAACCATCCACCTATCACCGATATTTAGATTGGATATAAAGAAGTTTTTTACAGTAAGAGTGGTGAGGTACTGGTACAGGTTGCCCAGAGGAGTGGTGGTGCCCTGTTTCTGGAGATGTTAAAGATCAGGGGACAGGGCTCGGGGCACCTGGTGGAGCTGAGGATGTTCCTGTACATTGTAGGGGAGTTGGACCAGATGACTTATAGGGGTCCTTTTCTATGACTCTACCATGCTATGATCGTTTTTAAGGATCAAGCATGATTTTTATGGAGTTTATATATTTATGCATTCCGTGAGCAATTTCTATCATAATTAGGAGCTAGTTTCAGATTTACCCAGAAAGGTGTAAGCTATTTCTCTGCAGTGAATTCACAGGAAGTGTGAGTTGTCAAGTTTTATGCTACTACTAATTGGTAATTTCTTTTTCCTACTACCTGGTAAATGTAATGCTTGATTTCTGACAGTCTCCCAAAAGACACGTTCATGGGATTGACAAAGAAACATGCACCATTTTTTAATGCAGAATTGTGTTCTTTATGCTAGTTATACAGAACTGTACTAATGAGGAGAAATATATCCATCATTTTTTCAGGGCACTGAACCTGTGACTTCTGTCCTTTCTGTTTGTCCAGCACATACATATACGTGTGAAGCAAAACTCTGCTAAGAAAACTGGATGACCAGTGTTGTCTGGCATTTGCCTCAGTACTTATTTGGAAATAAAACCAAAGGAGGTAAATGAACATAAAATTCATGCTTTTTACTATTGCTACTGTTATAATTGTATTTGGCAGTTGTTCCAAGTCAGAAATTTAGGAGGTCTTTTTGTAATTCTCAACTCAAGAGTTACATGCCATCAGAGTGCAAAGCTCTCTATAAGGTAATCCCATTGAGGGAAAAATTGTGTGAGGTTACATAGCAACTTACATTTAATTAAGTAGCAGCCAAGGCTCAGGTTATTCCACTGGGGAAGAAAGAATAAGGAGTCCTTGTGTGGAATTCACTTTGAGATTAAGATATCAATATTTAGTTAACTAGATGCAGAGATCTACAAATAAATTAGGCCTTTAAACTCCCATGATAGTCATTAAGAACTGAGTCAATATTAATCAGTAAAGTTTACAGCATGATTCAATTGGCAAACATGTTGATAGTTTCTGAGGAGCTGAATAACCTTCCGGGATCCATTGACTCTGCTGACCTTCTGTATTAACTGTTTATTAGTCCATTGACATCAATGTGGTTTCAGATACCCATATCATACGAAAGACAGTCAAAGTTAAAAAACATAAAGGAGCTCAGTTGAGTTGTCTATAGTAGAAGATTGTCTGGAGTATCCAGATAAGTTGAGACAACATGCAAAATTTTGGTCTGTCAGCTGAGGGAACCGATCGTGACATCTTAAAATCTTTCTCTGTCCTTCCTCCCCTCTATTCCTTATGTTTCTAATAGAGAGGAGTTGAAAACTTATGCTTGCTCCAAGGAACAGAGGATATTGCAGTTGTATTGCAAGAACTGTTTGGTTTTTAAGAAACACTGTAGTACTGCAGTGAAGAAACACTTTCTCTGGTAACAGGTTTGTTGTCTGTTGAGGTCCTACATCAGGAAGAGGATACTGAGTCTAAGGCTGAAGGATGACTATCCACTACTGCTCTTTCAAGCTAGGTGACAAAAGGTTGCAATTAGGAAGCAAAATATTTAAAAGGCTTTGTGTCCTTTGGGAAGATATTGAAGAGATTGGAAACAGCAGTAAATGTTCTCCTCAGTCCTCCCAGTTGGAGACTGGGACTTAGAAGGAGAAAAGCAGATCAGCTGAATGAATGACTGCATGAATGGTATTGATGCACCTTTGAGAGACTAGGCATGTTGGTGCTGGATGGAATGCAATGGACCAGGAGATGCAAGAATATCCTTGTCAGCAAGCTGGCTGGGCTTACCACCAGAGATTTAAACAAGATTTGATAGGGAAGAGTTGTACTGCTGAGTAATAGAGAATAGCCAGGAAACACTGTCACTTTAGGAAGTAGTGCAGGACAACTTCAGATTTTTCCCAGAGGAATTTGGGAGATCACCCCCAAGAAGATAACACAGATTATAGACCAACTGAGGTGACTCTACTTCAGTGCATGCAGCATGGGAAATAAACAGAAGGAATTGAAAACCATGGTGTAATTTGAAAATGATTACTTAATTGCTATCATAAAAAGGCTCTGAGAAACAGTAATGACCAGGTTGATGGCTTGTAGGATAAAATGAGGGACAAGAACTATACAGGGCATCTGGTGATCAGGGTTTACTATTAAGCCACCTGATGAGGAAGAGCTTCTGGATGAGGCTGTCCTGTTTCAGCTGCAAGAGGCATCATGTTTACAGTCTCACATCTTGATGGGGATTTCAACCATGCTCAGATCTGCTGGGAAAACAAAGCAGTGAGCTGCAAGAAGTCTGTGAGATCCCTTGAGCCCTTTGAAGATGACTTCCTAGTCCAGAGACTGGACAGACCAACCAGAGGTTGGAGACTGAGAGAACTCATTGAGGCTGCATCCTGGGCTGCATCAACAGAGGGATGGCAGTGGGCAGAGAGGGGATTGTCCCCCTCTGCTCTGCCTTATGAGGCCCTCTCTACATTATTGTGCCCAGAATTGTGATCCCAGCACAGGAGAGAACTGGAGCTGTTGAAGGGGGGTCAGAGGAAGGCTACAAAGGTGATCAAAGGGCTGAAATACTTCTGTGGGGAAAGTTTGAGGTAGTCATAGGTTCATAGGTTCATAAGGTTGGAAAGGACCTACAAGATCATCTAGTCCAACCATCCTCCTATCACTATCCGTACCCAACTACTAAATCAAATCCCCAAGTCAAGCTTGTTTAGCCTGGAGAAGGCTCCAGGGACCTCACTGTGGCCTTTCAGTACCTGCAGGGAGATTATTAGCAGGAAGGAGACTGACCTCTGTACTGAAAGGACAAGGGGGAAATGCTTTAAACTAAAAGAGGAAAGATTTACATTAGGTTTGAAGAAGAAATTATTTACAAAGAGAATGGTGAGAGCCTGATATTGCTGCCCAGAAAGTTGTGGATGCTTCATCTCTGGGTGAGGTTCTGGGCAGCCTGATCTGGTGGGTGACAATCAGCCCATGGCAGGGGAGTTGGATGATCTAATCCATTCTATGATTCTACAATTCTGTGATCTTATTCCAACACGTTTTTGTAGAAAAAGACATCCAAAAATAAAGAAATTGAAAAATAAAAAATAAAAAATAAATGAAGGGTTAAAAAAAGAAGAAATTACTAATTATTCAGAGGATGCTTCGTGCCTAGAATCTCTTTCTTGGGAAGTTTATAAATGCACTCTGCTCTATCGAAGTGACCTTTACATGCCAACAGAAAAGAGTCTCTGCAAAACTACATGACATCAAACACATTTCCCATAAGCAAATTTGACCTCATCGCTGAAATGTCAGCAGGCAAATCTTTTGGAAGGAATGCTGATGGGCAAAGTCAACTTCTGTTTCACCACAGTGCATGAAATGATTTGAGAATTCATGCCACGTATCTTTATTTTTGAAAGACTTCAACAATGTCTTTCATTTTCTTTGGAATCTTCTAGAAGTTCAAAAGATTGACACTCCCTAATGAGTGACTGATGGAAAATTTGAAAATAATAATATCATCTAAATATTATTTATATATAATAATTATATTTAGGGGTAAATAAGATGTTTTTAAATGACTGAATGATTTTTAAATGATTCTAAGTGACTGAATACCTTTTTTGCTAGTCTCATTTGCAATGCAGCTCTTTTTTCCAGTGGTCAGTTTAGCCTAAGACTCTGGAAATTATGAAATCATGGTGTAAATCTTAATTTTAAATTAATGTGACTTCTGTGAAAATCAGCTCTTAAAGGTTTTCATTTCTTCACTGCCTTATTCTCCTCTCTATCTCAATATATATACATAATGGTGTTACATATACATTATGATATTTCAATCAAATTTCAGCAAATTACTCTGAAAACGAATATATTAAGAAATAAGAAGGAGCTTTTCTATGACTCTTCAGTATTGATATCCTGTGTTATTATTCTTCACACACATATTTTATTCTTTTATCTTGGATGGTAATTACTGAACATTCCTCAACAAGCTGAAAGGCAGTTTCCATTCCCAGAATCCATTTTCATATCTCCCTATTCAGGAGAGATACAACAATTTAAATCAGTTGAAAATCTAATCCAATACTCTTTTCAGTTCAGAAAGACAAAATATACACATCCATTCCTCAGTTTTAATTACCTCTGTTTCTCACTGCAGTATTGTGGAAGCATCACAACGAGGAAAGAAGGCAGCACTTGTTTCATTTGATTTTTATTAATATTTCTGTATGTGTTGTTAAGGTAACAACTCTGAATTTGTGCAGTTCATAGAAGAAATTATTTCCTGTGTGGAATGACAAACATTCAGATATGAGCTAACAGAATAAAACAAAATCACAGTCTCAGAAAGAAAAAAAAATCCCATAGAAAATAAAAAAAAGGTAGGGAAGATAACTCTGCCTTTCGTGCTCTCACTGTTAAATTCAGCATAGAAAATCTCAAAGTGAAAAAAATAACTATTATCTCTCTCACTCACACACACACGGACACACATGCATTTCTTGTTTTTGTTGTTGCTCTTGTTGATGTGGTTTGTTTTTCATTTTGGGATTGTTGGGTTTTACTTTTTGGGAATAGTAAGTGTGAAAATAAGTCTAGATGTGGAATGATATTCTGCCAAAAATCCAAGTGCCCATTTCTCTCAGATGATTTCACATGAAGCTCTTCTGCTTCGTGTGGTGAGAAGGGTGGGAAGGAAGGGTGGGAAGGAAGGGAGGAAGGGAGGAAGGAAGGGAGGAAGGAAGGGAGGAAGGGAGAGAGGGAGGAAGGGAGAGAGGGAGGAAGGGAGGGAGGGAGGGAGGGAGGGAGGGAGGGAGGGAGGGAGGGAGGGAGGGAGGGAGGGAGGGAGGGAGGGAGGGAGGAAGGAAGGAAGGAAGGAAGGGAGGAAGGGAGGAAGGGAGGAAGGGAGGAAGGGAGGAAGGGAGGAAGGGAGGAAGGGAGGAAGGGAGGAAGGGAGGAAGGGAGGAAGGGAGGAAGGGAGGGAGTTAAGACAATCCTAAAAAAAAAAAAAGAACAACCTGAGACCGGGCTTAGGGCAGTATACTGGGCTAGGAATGATGGAAAATCATCTGGAGAGAAGGCAGTGAATACTTTAGGTCAGTTTATTTGTTATAAACTGTCTAGGCTTAAATATCATTCAGGCTAACCTGTCATGGCAGATTTAGGGCATGACAAGGTAATTGAGGTGTAGCTGCAGATGTCTATTATTTATCTGAGAAAGTATGGAGGGAACATGCTTGGTTTTCCACTACAAAGCATGAAGGACGTAAGTGAAGAGTCTTGATTTATGTTATATCTACACTGCAGTCCAAAGGCATGATGATAACTCCTGTGAAGTTTTCATTAGAACTTTCCAAGTCCTCCTGAATGTCCTGAACAATATAGCTCTCATCTCCTGTATTGATATCCCAGACAGCTTATTTTAATGATCCTCTGGAATTATATACAGGAGCTACAATTCACCTTCAAATTGATTGTTAACATATTTTTAGTCTTTTTTTCCAAAAGAATTGGGCACTTATTTAATTAATACTTAGAAATCAAACAGAACAGTGAGACTTCTGTGGCTCCAAGTAGCAATTATTCCAAGAGTGAAATGTTTGCTGAATACCAAGGTTAAAGATTGTCCCCATTCACATGCACTTCCTACACTTTCCCACTACTGACATGTGCTCAGAATTCGTCTGAATGCCACATTCATCATGTCATCATTTCTTACTGAAAGTCAAAAGGATTAGTGTTCTCAAGCAGCTTTGAAAATACAGTGTGTGCTCCTTGAGGGCTTGTATCCCTTTGGAATAAAACATGACAATTAAACTTCTCTCATCATAATTGCAAAAAGATGAGTAAGAGTCAGAGTTGATTTATCAAGTGAAAATCATGTTAAGAAAGTCTAACTTTCTTGTGCACTCTGTGACTAGGAAAGAAAAAAGCTGATGAGATATACAATGGCATCTCCAGGACCTCTAACAGTTGCTCATGATAATTTCATGAGAAATCCAGGACAATCTGGGCTTCATCAATATTATAGACTAATTATAATGCCACTCTATATCATTCCAAAGGAGTAGTTATCATTATGATATCAAATACAAATATATATAATGTATTCTGTATGGTACTGTTTTCCCTTTGATTCTTTTCCATATCCTGAGCAATCCAAAAGAGTAAAAAGATTATATTCATTAAATGAGTGAATAAATGCTGGGAGAGGCTGTGAGAACACCGTGGAACAGAATGCAGGTTCAAAAGATTTGAAAAGATCATAACACTTTATATATATATATATACACATACATATTAAGAAGAGAAAAAAAAATAAAAGCAAAGAATGTGTGATATAATGCATTCTATTAGTAATAAATGACTTTGTCTGGACTAGATAGGCATTAACATGTGAGACAAATACTTTTCAGTGGTTAAAATCAATGAGCAAGAGACAGTGGTGGTCTAAAAATGGGACAAATTGTTGGTTTATGTGTAATCTGCAGTCCAGAAAGATGGTAGTGTAAATATATTCACAGAAACAGAATAATAAGTTTATATAACATTAAACTGAATAGTGAGCTGCCTTCCACGGCATCAGGATGACCCAGAGGAGACTGAAAAGGAGAAGCTTGTGTTGGTACCCAAGAGATGAGGCTTGCTGAGTGTGATACTCAGGACCAGAACTGGATGTAGGACAAATAGCCCGAATTATCTGCTATCATATCAGCATTGCTAAGAAGTTGGCAGGAGAACGATGCCAACTGTTGGACTCCACACTCAGAGAAAAGGGAACATCCATTCAGAAGGGTCCAAAAGAGCCCTGAGGATACAAAGGGCACACTGCTGACCACCACACAAAAAATAATGGGGTTGGACTCAATGATCTGAGGTCCCTTCCCAACCCCTGCAGTTCTGTGATTCTGTGATTATCCTGCTCTGAGACAGAAAATGTTTAGATGGCTTTTTCAGTTTGCATTTTGATTATTCTACAGCCCGGTTTATTGTGGCTTGATACTTCTAAATGTGAAAAACAGACATGAGAGGAACAGCTGTCCTCATTAATTTGCTTAGACTCTGTTGAATTATTCATCTTAAAAATACGGAAAGATGAAAATATGAAAATATTTGTTTTTACACTTTTTAAAGAAAATCATTCTGAGCCTAGATTTTGAAATTCATTAATCAGCAATGAAGTAATCCAGACTGTTTTATTCCATGGTTCTGTAGTAGCAATAGGAGCATAAAAGAAGCAATAGGAGCATAAAAGATTCTTCTTGTAAACAAATACGACTTGTATAGATGTGTACTGGGAATATCCTGTAGGAGAATGTGTTCATTTTATGCCAGCTTTCAAAGCAGAACTGCCCTTCTAATGCAAATGCCTCTGGATGAAGAAATGTTGATTCACTTTCATATGAATTACCTCTGTATGTTTCTATTTGTGTGTGTTTCACTTTGATAAAGCATATTAAGCCGAGAGGAAACGTTCCTGAAGGCAGAAATGTGCAACAAAACAGATACAGCTTTCCACTGGGAATTTAAATATGTCTGGTGGCTTAGAAGTGAGATAAAACACTGTACCTTCTACAGAGTTGATGTACTCTGCTTGTAGCAATGAGCGTTCATGTGTTTTTAGTCTCAGGTTTGATTGACCGGAATAATTATCGGAAGTCATCAGTCCTCACCTTCATTTTTGTTCTGCCCTCAGAGATGCCTGTTCTTACTTTTGATCACTAGTCACGATGCCAGGAAGACCTCCACCTCATCATATCAGTCACGTTAACCTCCTGAGCAAGACCACAGCAGATTTTGCTTGGGTTGAGATGGCACAGGCAGCACTGCCTGTCACTGAAGCCACACATTCAATTAATTGATCTAGAAAGCTGTTGAAGCAAGTCACACACCTTTCAGCCCACAGTGCTGAAAGAGGACGAGAAGGCAGACACTTTTTCCTGCTCAGTCTTGCAAAGGAAATTTGTTTACAAGCCAGGATTACCGTACAACATCACGGTGTCAAAACTCAAGCTACAAGTGAGGTGATACCAGCTCTAAATTGGCATAGTGGGCAATTGAAATGGAGGAAGGTCTTGGTCTTCCTTCTTGCTAGAACTTACTGAGTGAGATGGGGTCTAAAGCTGGGAAGGACATATTTTTGATCTTTCCTCAGACAGGAAATGCAGAGAACTACAGAGGTGATGTAGGCACTTCGCTATCCACCCTCCTACCTCACTAAGGGAACAAAACTGGAGTCAACCAACTGTTCAAGAATGGGGGAATATGTAGAATCATCGAATCCTTAGAGTTGGAAAGGATTTTTGAAAGTCATTTAGTCCAACTGCCCTGCAGTGCACAGGGACATCCACAGCTAGATCAGGTAGCTCAGGACCTCATCCAGCCTCACCTTGAATGTCTCCAGGCTCCAATACATCATCCACAGACTGACAGTTCCCAAGGTGGGGACTGAGGATGGTGCCTAGCTCTTTAAATACTGTGCTTCTGCCTGTTCAGACTATATTTGACTGTCATTCAAAATGTCTTTCTTGTTCTTGAGTAACATCTGCATCATCATTGCTAACCAGTCCTGGCAAGCATTTTTGGATGGGAAGTTCAGAGGAAAAGGAATTAATGACGATGCAACATTTTCATTCTGTGCTAAGAAAAGTACATACATGATTGTCCACATGTTTCAGGTTTACTGGGGGTGTGTAAGTTAAAGCTGATGTGCCTCTTTTTCCTGTTGTTATGGAGCTTATATATATGTGTGTGTGTATTTAAATATAAAAACTCTGTAGTTTCCTAATAAGAATCTTTTCCTTGCAGAAGAACTAGTGTCACTCAGAAAATATGGGGGAAAAAATAAAAAGTTGACTCACCTTCCTGAAATAACAGTGCCTCATAGATCTGGTTTGTCGGGAACCTGCTTTAGCAGGGGATTTGGACTCCACAATCTCTTGAGGTCTTTTCCAACACCTGCAATTCTGTGACATTGTGATTCTGTGAAATCACAGTGTGAAATGACTGAGATGCAGCAGACCACATGGGACAGCCATTCTGTTAGGTTCACATCTGTCTTGCTGTCTTAAATAATCAGCAAAATGTCAATAACTTCTATACTAATATTAGACATATTTGAGTTATACCTCCAAAAATAGTAACTATGGAATTAAGCTTTGGGATTCCTTTGCATAAAAAATTATCTTCCTACTATTCTGCATCTATTTAATTACTTAAAAGAAAATCTCATTTAAGTGGTGGTGATGTAACATTTGCTTTCTTTGGGAAATCTGTTAATTCTAGCTTTTCCACAGCTTAAACATTTTCTGACCTTCCAAGTAAATGTGGGATATAACATTATCATCACATAACAGTATGATTCATATAACCTGACATCAGAATCTAATTTTTAGATGCCAAAATCTGAACTAGTCAGTATGGATTCTCTTTTAAAATAATGGAGATGAATTAACACCCCCAGAGGGCAATTCATCTCTGTTTAGCACAGGCATATAGTGGTCACCAGAAAAATCATTTTCTGGAGGCAGTATTTTCCCTCCACTGTTTAGGATGACCAATTTAGAGTTATACAATTAGAATTTGAATGTCTAAATTGAGTGGTCTGAAACTCACTGTTTTGGTATTGTGAAGTGAGAGACTGTGTACAGGTCATAAATATGTCACAATCATCTAGTAACATACTTCTACTAAATTTTTCTTCTCAGGTTCCTTATTTAAATGAATTATGCCTTCTTTTTTTTTCTCCTTTGATATTCATTCAGTAGGAGGTTAGCATGCCATGAAGGAGACAACAAGAAACATCTTTTAGAGAAAGCCCATTTGAATTATGATCTCAGTGTTTTACCACTGTGAGTCACAGACTTCTCCAAGGTGCAATTTATAGTGGTTTCTACACCTGTTTAGTTCCCATGATGTGTTCTGCTTTATTTATAGAGGTATTTAACAGATTCCAGTTTTCTAAGCTTCGTCTTGTATTTCTTTTCATAAATATTATTTCTACCCTGGAGAGCCATGAACCTTTTTCTTATTCTAATACATCAGGTAATGTGGTAGTCGCCCTTCTCACATCAGAAGCATAATTCATCTCTTTGCTATCAACTTCATTCTATAGCAAATTTTTAATGTTTTGAGCAGGAGGGAAGAATGGTTTAAGGAAAAATTAAAGCGTGTTTACAAGCCAATGTATAGGGAAACTATTTCCATCAGACAGTCCTTGAAATATCAGCAAAATCTACTTTTAATGTTCCTTAACCCAAGCCATTCTAGGATTTTGCTGTTCTGAAGATGTTGAAGATTTGCTTCTAATTTTCAAGGATTTCAAATAAAAGTAGAACAGTTTTTTTCTCCTTTTCCTATAGCTCCTGGTTTAGCTAAGAATCCCACTAACATAAGGTAGTTTTTGTTTCATTTTATGTTCTCCAGAATAACTGTTAAGAGATCATAAGCAAGTACAGAAGGAAATAATAGCCCTCTCTCCCAATTAAATTGTACATCTAAGCCTTGAAATCTCTTCCTAAAATAGCACATCAGATAATATCCAGCTTCTTTGACTTTAATTTAACTAGGATTTGCATCTGCTCATCTTTTACCTTGTGTTCTACATTCGTGAATATCTCCTATTTCACATGATCCACTATAATAGGAAACACTGGAGTGACTGAACTTGGTTCAAATTTAACAAAGCCAAAAGAGATAAGGAAAGAAGAATGTTATTAGGATTTGTGCACTGTAAATGTGTATATAAGATTAAGTTAGGAATTCTCTCATTACATAAAGGAGCTGTCTGTGCAGGTTGTTCAGAGGGGATTATCCTCTCCCCTGAATATTTTGTAATCTGGAAATTAAGAATCATGTTTTGTAGACAAAATGCAGAGAATTGTGATATACAGATATATACTTTCAGATATGAGCTTCTTGCCTTAGGTCAGTGAACAGGAACAAACCCTTTCAGAATGCCACTCCTCCTCATAGGTTCATAGGTTCATAAGGTTGGAAAGGACCTATAAGATCATCTAGTCCAACCATCCTCCTATCACTATCCCTACCCAACTACTAAATCAAATCCCTTAGCAAATATCCTCACATAGATGTCCTCACATAGAGCAATATATAAACATATCCTCACATAGAGCAATCCTCACATAGATGTCAAAGTATCTAAGTACTAATCCCACCCAAAAGTCTTTTTTCTCTCCACTGATTACTACAAAGGGCCACACTATCACTAACTCAGTTGTCAGTGCCTACCTTGCCATCAGCTGAAGTCAGCAGAACTGATATTTTCTCATCTCTGCTTGGAGAAATAAATGAAAAATCCTCTCATTCACTCAAATAACCCCATATATAGGTGTGAGTTGCCTGCCAACTGGAGTTGTAGGAGCTCAACAGGTAGTAGTACCTTGTAGACTCACTGACTGAGAAATGCCCAAGTGGCAGCAGGAAAATTAAGTCTGTTCAGACTATCTGGTTTTAAAGCAGGTCTGTAGCACATCAGATTACTCTTAAGCAAATGTTTGAAATGACAGTCTGGTGAACTCCCAAAATTCTCACCAAAAGTGCCTTAGGATAAGGTCTGGAAAGACTTAGGCCATATCTACACTGCTGTGATTTCGCTGGTTCCAGTCTAAAAAATGCAGCTCACATCCATCCTGTAGAGGATTAGCCATCTCTGAAGCAAGCTGACATGTCCATCTGACATAGCATTTCATCCACACCCTCTCTGGGCTCTGCAAAGTGCTTTTGTGGTCATAGGAAATAATTATTACTCTATAAAAGTGTGTAGATATTTTTTTTGTTCAATTTCAAGCATCTGATGTCACGTGAAGGCTGTGTAACAGCTCGCATAGCAAATGTATAATGTGTGACTAAGGACGTGCACAACATATCCCGGAGTGAGATAGGCAGTTGTGTGGTCAGTGCCATGCCCACAGTGATGCCTTCTTTTTTAGCAGAAATAGATGCTATCTGTTTGTTAGCTTTTCACTCTGAATTTGTGGCAGCGAAATCACTCAGGTGAAATAACAACAGCAGAAAGGCCTCCCGAAGTAGAAACAGCTGTAGTCTGTTCCTTCGTTTTTTCATCACAAAAGTGTGTTCAGTGTGGGTAGGAAAGCACTAACCACATTCAGAAAGACGTAATAATTTGTATTTTAAAGAAAAAAATAATAAACACTGCAGCAGAACTTCTGGATTTGGGTAGTGGGATTCGTTTTGTAAAAATATGTTCTGCACAAAAGCTGCCTATGTCTGGTGGCTTAGACATCACTTCTGCTGGACCAAGAAGGAGAATGTTAAAAAATAAAAGGTGGAAACACCGTTGCTTGTCAGTGTTTCACACAACATGATTTATTTTTGGCTTGCTGCTAGGCTACAAAGTGTTGCCTGCCTTACATGGTTCAGTGGCTTCAAATAAACAAGCAGCAGTTCATCTCTAACGGTGCCTGGGTGTTGAGTAATGTTTGCAAATAGTGAATATTAAAGGGTATAGACATGGTTGAACTTTGGAATTCAGCTTGATGTTTGCCATTCATTTCTCATTTGTTTTGGAGGAGGTGTTCAACCAGTGCTGATGGTGGTATTTCAATCTAAGAATGGCAACTTTAACTCACAGATGGATTTTCCAGAGATCAAATACAGCATACCACTGCATGTTAACTTTCAGAAAAACAAACTTACAAGGCAATGATTTGTGTCTTCTGTCACCTTTTTCTAAAGTGCATTACAATTAATAGAATAGCTTGCATTTCTCTGGTTGCGTGGATGTCACTGGTGAAATCAATGACCAGAAGTTTTTCCATTTTCCAAGAGTCATACCATAACACCAACATAAACAATACCTTTCAGTTTGAAAACAGATAAAGGGAAGACAAAGATGGGGTTGAACACAAAACTTCACTCACGAGGCTAAAATCAATATGAAGTCAGACATACTGGACGTTCATCGGACGTCAGTTGTGTCCACTGATGAGTTCTTTATGCTTCCATGTTCTTGTGGTGATGATGGGTCAGTGGTTGGTTTAGGTGGTCTTAGTGGTCTTTTCCAACCTTAATGATTCTATGATTCTATGCCCTCTTAAATACAAATCAGTAATGAAGAGCTCATAACTTGGCCACGAACCAGAGGTGGCACTGGTCAAAAAGTTTTGAGCATTTTAGAGGGAAGCAAACCCTTCACATGGCCCATTTGCTCAGCAATGATTCTTCTCCAGACAATCAGCTTCTGCATATCCATGCTTGGATCGTGTCCAGACCCTCCACCATGTGCTATGCTGAGGGTGACAACCAGCAGATGTCAGTGGTGGAGCACTGGGCTATGAGACACGTGCACAGCATATGTCTGGAAGAGGAGTTGCAGACCTAGTTGCAAATAAAATGGCTAATTATCTTCTGATTGTACAAGAAGCAAGTGCAATCATGCAGAATTGCATGGGCAAAAAGATCTTGAGCTTCAGGATTTATCTGTCAGTTCATCAGTTTCTTTATTTTGCACAATGTAGATCCATGTCAGCAGCAAAAAAAAAGAAAATCTGGGAGAATTTTTAGAGCAGCATCATCTGTCTGGAAAATGATGCTGCAATTTTCTTCTCTGACACATTTTTGTGGCTATTTTGGGGAAGAAGGAAAGTGTAGGAGAGCAGGTACAGCCTTCACTGTTCATTTTGCATCCTGCTCCATTTCCTATGAGTGTGTACAGATTACTTTGCACAAAATGCAGTAGCTTAATGAAATGTGTTATGGGTGAATGATGCCCACTGTGGGTTCCACTCTCCATTTCCACATGAATGCAAGAGGACACCAGGAAGTTCCTCATGATGAAAGTTTTGTTTTTCAACACAGTCCCAGATAGAAGATGGTCGTAGAACCACGCAGTCATTGAATAGCTTGGGTTGGAAGAGACCTCAAAGATCATCCAGTTCCAACTCCCCTAATGAATTGCCAACCACTAAATCAGGCACTATATCAGGTTGCCCAGTAATATGGTACCAGTAACAACATGGCCTCAGCAACATGGAGCTCAGCACAGACATTTGTGTGACCTTTAGTTAAAGCTTTCATTGAGGCATAACCAAAGTTAACCAGGAGGAGACCTTCCCCTTAACTAACCATTCTTGCTTCAAAGAGCCATAACCATCGCCAGACAATGGACTCCAGACTCTGAAGTTTGCTGTGATAATTACTTTGGTACCAAAGTGCTGTGCAAAGCCAGAGCAAAAAAAAAAAAAGCTGTCTCCTACCTCAGAACTCAAAGAAAAAGAGGATTAAGTAATAAATAATAATTAAAATAGTATAGAAATGAAGGAACAACGAAGAGAACAGAAAACCCAAAAGGTTTTGTACATGGGACTGATCTGAATAAAAATAGATTGTCTCCTAGGCTGCTTTTCTGGTAGAGTAAATCTAATCAGAATATTCAGAGAAGTGTAGGACATTACAGGTTCTAAAAAAGGAGTCTAAAATAGACTGAATGAACTGAGCCAGGGGCAGTTTGGGTTTGTTTTTTTTTTTAATCCATTTGCTGTAGAAGGAGCACTCCATCTTAGCGACATCTGCACCAGAGGTATTCGAACTTACAGGAATCCCAACAAGAGAGCCATAAACAAATCGGTGCAAGGAGATAAAAAAAATCCTTTCTACCAGAAGTGAGCCTGAGAGTGTCTGCACTCAACTTCTGATGCAGCCTGCTAATATCTGTGTCTAAGGTGAGCACAGTCTGCTCCAAAGCACAGTATCAATGCTAACGCTCCAATGCAAAGCTGAGATCCGGATAATTTCTCCCAGGAAACAGTTTCATTTCTCTTTTCAAATTCAGATTAGGTCTTTGGCATCAGAAACCTAGGTCTGTAGTTTAAGTTTCATTTGCATTGAGTTTGTTTTAACTTCATTGGGCTACAAGGTTTGGGGAGTGAAAGAAAAACATCTCATCTGGGTCAGAGCATCTCAAATCGTTGATTGTTTATCAGTTTGTTTGATAATCTGTGTCACATACAGAGTACCCCCACTTTGATGACTGCCTTTTTTCTACTTGTCTAGCTTTACCTTCCCAACCAGTGATCATGATATATATTTTTTAATTTAATAAGAAATTCATATATGTCTTTTTTTTTTTCCATTAGAACTTTGCAAATGATATCCATAAAACTAGTACAAGTCTGATTCATCACTGCTGTTCCATAGATCAGAGTAATTGCTTGGAGGTGGAAAGAAGTAGAAATATACTGACTCATCAAGACAAGGTTTTTAGTGAACTATGAGCCAGGATTTTCCCCTCATTTATACCAATAAACTACCTTTTACTGTGCCTTGCATGCAGCAGGACAGAAACAATCATGAAATGGATCTGATGTCCCCATCCTTGGGAACACTCGTAAAAAGAAAAGTGCTTCAAAAATAGTAACCAAGGCCCCTGTAGCACATAACTTGTTCCTAAAAACTCCTCCATAGCATATTCCCATGACGTAGGCAGCAAGTGTAATAGCTGTGTGCTTTACAGTCCCACAATGCAGGAGGGGAAACCTTGCCTTTCCATTCAAAAATATTGGAAGTGAAATAGCTACATGTCTTTAATCTTAATAAATGGAGAAATTTAATTTCACTTTACTAGCTAGACTGAATGCCTTCAAGGAGAGATGGACTGCTCCTGAAAGTGATCATAGAATCATAGAAAATTGAGGGTTGGATGGGAACCATAAGGATCATTGAGTCCAGCATCAATGATGAAGTGTTAAAAACTGTACCACAGTTGAGGGCGAGCACATCTTCTGATGATTCTTAAGCTGGAGATGTTGTGCCAATACTACCAGCTTCAGATCAGTTACTACTGAAGTGGTTCACAGACTGACATGATATAAGGTGACCTCACCCCACTGTAAATTGAACAACTAAGCAATTGTGTAGGGTCAACAATGAACAATATTAAGACGCCTTATTTCTGATTCATCTTAACTCCTCTGGGGTTGACAAACTTTTGGTAGGACTCAGATCATAAGGTTGTTCGGCATGGGTTTGAGCATCTCTAAACTTTGAGTGCAGCAAGGAGAAGGGAAGGAAATGTCAATTCTGCTTCTGAGTCTCCATGCAAGCTCTGGAGATTGCAAGTCCTCTGCTTAATGCTTCCAATTAGGATTTCGGGTGCCATGAATTTGTAATTTTTTAGTGTTTAAATCACACTCTCCAGTTTACTATACTGACAAATCACATAAATAAAATATACAGTGGAATCATTTGCTTTCTTATTATAGCTACAAACGCGCTATTAGGCAAATAAATGAGTGCAATAAAACTGAATGTTCTCTTGGCTATTTTGTGGGAGGTAAAAATCATCTGCAAACAGAATCACAATATGCTTTCTGAGTTTGAACTACACAAGTATCTTGAAAGAATAAACAAGGTAATGAAACGTGGCTAAAAAAACCCCTCCAAAACTCATTTTGATTCAGAAAAGGAAGAACAATGCCTACGGGAGCTCTATAAAATAAACAGCAGCTTTGAAGAGAAGTGTGTTAGAATTTCAATGGGTCGACTGACATAGGATCATTTGAGGAATGATCTCTGTTGTGTGCCTCTGTTTGCCATCTTGAAAATGGGCTTTCTACAAAAGGCAGAGGTCCTCCAATCGAAGAGGCCTCAGAAATTTTTGCCTTATATTGCCAGGTTTATTTTTATCCAACAAGTGATAACACTGATCATAAAATACTATAAAGTGTTCATGCATTGAAGTGTCCTATACAATAACACAATGTATTTAATATAATTTTATAAACAACGAATAAAACAAACAACAGAAAAGTGGAAATAAAGGTGATGGCAAAAAAAAAAACCTAAAACAAAAACATACTAGATCTGTATAGACTGCTTAGATATTAGCAGTGAATATCTGCTTCATAATGAGAGCTTAGGCATTACACCTCTTAATCATTTAAACACTGAGCTGAGTGTTCAGCACTGTCTGAGTACAAGTTTTCCAACACAAGGCTTGTACAGAATTAGGTCCTTGCAAAGGTGTTCTTAAAAAGGCAATATATTGTTGTTTTGGTTTTTTAATTATTCTTTCATTTCTTTTCATTTTATCAATCATTTATGCATATATTTTATCATAGGTCCTTTCAGTATCTAAAGGGTCTTCCAACTCTTAGGATTCCATGATTCCATAATTACATGAAATAAATTCTCTAGTAGAGCAGGTCACTGCAATGTTGGGTCTCTTCACTTGTCTTTCTATTGATTAAAACAGTTGCTAAGTTTGGCCTTTTGTTACATGGCTTTAAGCTGTAACAGACTTTGGGTAGGATGAAGAAAGGAAGGAGATGTGTAGAGTGGATGAAACAAAGCCTGATTCATTTCATGCTGTTGCAGTGTGAATCCACTAACACTGAATGAGCTCAGTGTCAGTATGTGGTCCAGGTCACTCTGTTACAGCTCTGGAGGCAGAAGATGTATTTGTCCATGAGGAAGAACGTGGGACTCCTTTCCACCTCACATCTCTGCATTTCTTGCTTCTCTGTGCTCCTTGGGCAGGGAAGCCAAGCTCACAGGAGCTGGAGCTAGGTGATATTTGAGGTCTCTCCCAACCTAAGCTATTCTAAAATTAAATGAGATGTTAGTAACTAAAGATTCGTAGTTTGCATTAGTAACCTGTATATCATCTTGCATTTGGAAACCATATAGGTCTTTATAAACATTACTATTTAACTTAAAAAGTACCTAATAGCTTTGCAAGGAGAAAAAAGAGACAAGATGAGGACATCTTTCATTTCTGCCTTTAGTGTTTGTCCAGCTAATTAAAAACCCTCTCTGAATCAAGATGCTCAGTAGTACCACATTTAAGCCTGAGCCTTAAAAGGTCAGCTATCCCTTACAGGCACCAGCTGAATACTGTAGGTGTTTACTATTGGGATCTTTAGACACTGGTAAAGTTAGCTGGCAACTCAACAGAAGTCCCAGGAATATCAGTAATTCCTGAGAGGTGAGCTTGGGACTTGCAAAAAAAATGGAAAAATAAAAACATTTGGAGTCTAACACTTTTTCCAATTAGGTGTGAGACAAAGAAAACATAAAACTTGTGCACACAGGTTGATTCGGACCTGCTTCTGCAAGCACACATTTGGTTTGTACTAAAAGAGACTGTGAGGCAACTTGCTTCATTTTGAGAAGAAATAACTTGTGCGCTGCATGGGCAAATTAATCAAAGGGGATTCATTTAAATACGTCATTCAATCTGGACCTAAGAGAATTCACAGATGAAGGGAGTATGTTATCTTACTGAGCTCAAAATCTCGCTCACGCATGAGCTCTAAGCCCTTCTAGAAGACTCTAAACTCTGAGTCTCCCTGCTAATATGACTCCTTGAAGCTTAAGATAGCAAGAAATACCTTGGAGAACAACTCAACAGGTTCAGCTTAGAGATCTGGAGTCAAACTGTTCTCAAGAGTGTGAGTCACAGGAGGGATGGAAGAACACAGCAAAGTCATCACTACCTCCAGCCTCAGTCCTATATGGTCTCATCCCTTGAAAATCATCAGCTGAACTGCTGAAGTCTGCCGTGTTCTGTTCGAAGAAAACTAAATTTGGTGATGGTTCTCTTTAGAAGAAAATGCATGCACTATCTAAGGTAAGAAAAGCAAGAGGAGCTTTCTTATATGAGGAAAAGTCCTAGCATGGATCGAAGGTCTTCCACAAGTGCTAATCTGAAGGGTATCCCTAGTAGCTAACACAGATTTTGGAGTCTAACAGAGGTGTCACCCAAAAGCTCATTGCAGGCTGTGCTGCAGGGATGCCTATTCCATCCTTAGTGGCAGACTTCACTTACTTTTCACTGACTAGAACAGTGAAGCCACCAGTGTTATTGCTTAGTGACTGTATGAAAAGTGGCTCTGATTGATTAAAGCCAATAGGTTTCTGTGGCTGGAAGCTGCAAAGGGGATTTTGAATGGCACAAGGACAAGATTTAATGCAATGGCTTTAACAGTGTCCTTTCACCCAAAGCACGTATCGTATGGGGAATCACATCAAGGGGAATAAACTCAATCGAAGTAAATGCTCTTGAAGATAACTAGCATGAAGCAAAATTATCTACAAATAAAACAATTACAGGCTGTCAAGTCTGATCCATGTGTCTTTGTGGCTGAATAAATAACGGTCTCAGATCTTGTCAGCATTAAGCTAATTTTCATCCCAAACCTAATGGATGGCTCTTCCAAGGAGACTTATTGCTAATGAATGTTCCCACCTCCTCTTCCCTCATAGAAAACCTATGCCAATGCAAAGGAAAATAAAATCATTTATGCTAAAAGGGTTTGATTGATTTTTATCTTCTTTCTTATTTATTCTTAACCAGATTCTCTTTTCTCATAACAGTATTTTGATTCTTCATGGAGCACTACAAGGTTAAACCACTTTCCAAACAGGATCAACTGCACTGAGAAATCAGCCTCGGCCAAATGCTCAGGAGAGCATCTGAATGGAGCAATGCAAGGTATAGAACAGCTACAATCTGATGATGATGAGTGTTTTCAACATGCAAACCTTGTATTTTTCTCGTCCTTTATGTGAAACTGCTTTTTAAATTGAACCTGCACAAATCTGCAGTGTAAACAAACAGCTTACCATTGCGAATTTGGTTCAACTGCTTCTCTGACACTAAAGACATATTTTCAGACTCAGTAATATATTTTACAGAGAATTACCCAATCATCTTGATAAGAACCAACAGCACAGTGAGAGGCATTTTCATCCTCAAAAGAATTTTCAGTTAGTATTACTTAAAGCTGGGTGTGTTTGAATAGTAAATGATTTCAGCTTCTTATTTTCTCACAGGGCAATGCTGTTATTTGATACAGTCTTTTATTCCCACTACTTATCTATGATTTTCCCATACATTGCATAGCTACAGAGGACGTAGTGCATCAGCTTTAAGTCTAAACAGCAGTTATTTTGCCTTAAGAATTTGGCAGGAAGCAGAAAACCTTGCACATAATAACCCAGCCATCAGTGGGACTCTTTTTCTTTCAATTTTCTTTCAAATTCCCAGTTCTTGGGAGCTGCTTTCACCACGTGATTCATTACATCCACGTGGGCATCCAGTTCCAGCCTTTAGCTAAGTAAATCACAGCATGATGACTTCAAGTTCTGCTGGTTACATAATGTTCCAAGCCATTTATGGTCAAGATTATCATGTATGGGTCTAGATCCCCAATGACAAGTCTAAGAGCATGGGTAATGCTCAGACACCATATGGGAAGAATGATGTAGAGGTGGGAGCAAGCATTCAGATAAACAAGCTCCAAAATTATTTAATCTTTTCTGTATTCCTGAAGATGCAAGTTTAGTATTGCATTCTTGATTTCACTTGAAGGACTTCTATGCATACAGATTTGAGATAAAGACCATTTTTCCCTCTTTCATTTTTCTCCTGGCATCCTGGCCAATGTCACCAGGGGCACAAAAGTCAACAGCAAAGCTCAACTGTGCTAACTAGCTTCGGCTCTGTGAGATAAAGCCTCAGCCATGAAGGACATCATCACAACGATTCACAAATGTTTGGGGAAGAATCAGTCAGATCTTTTTTTAACTTTATAGTGCATTCACTGAATTTTATTGAGAGAAAGAGAACAGGAAATTCTGAGAAGATGGCACAGTCTACAGTACTTATAAAGTGAAAAAGAAGAAAATACCATGTAGTAAGGGTGAACAGAAACGTTTCAAGGTAAATCTACATATATTTAGCTAGAAACTGAAGCCATATTCAAACTGGCAGAACTTTGTGTGCATTCCTCAAAATTAAAAGGGGAAAACTGTTGTTTTTTTATTTATCACACAGGTAACAGGCTAAGACTTTAGGGACACTTTCTGCAGGGTACTGATTACTGGTTTAAAAGCATACCAGTATGCTTAGTGATGCTTTGGAGAGAGCAGGACTGTAGGATTGGTTCCAGTATTGCTGCTTGACCTTGCAAGTAGATACCAATGGACATGGTGGTGCGTGTCTTCTATTTACTTTTTGCAGACCTTGTACTTTCTGGTGGCAGCATGCATTCCACAGATTTACAAGTCTGAAAGCCTCCTCTCCTTTGCTTTGGAAAAGAAATACTTTCACACAGACTAAACTATGACCCATTAAACCTAGATCATTAATATGTATATGAGTTTTAGATGGATGGTTTTAAACTAAAAGTGAGTAAAGGTTCTCATGTTGTTTTTGCTGTTCACTGTCTGGATCCTAGACTAAATGCTCAACAGAAACAACTTTAGTTTTCCATTTTAATATGCCATGCACACTACAGTGTAAGAGGTATGAACGTGATTTATGATGTACTCACAATGCTCATCTTACAATAAAAAATATTGAGGTGCTATTATGAAACATTTATTTTTAAAAGTTCACAGTCCCAATAAACCAAATTAAGCAAGATGACCTAAAAGATGTTTCAGCAAGCTAAAACTAGGAAGTGTTGTGAAGTTTTGCATTACAGCTTCCCACACTTGAATTGTATCCTGAATAGGAAATTTCTGTTAGAATGTGTAGCCTGGTGCACTGTTTCATTCTTCATTAAAAATAAATTAATAAATGAATGCAACAGATTAAGAAAGCTGGGACTTGTAAGCAGTGCTTTCCTGCAAATGAAGAGAAACAAATCCCACATGCTTAAATCCTTAGGATGCAAGATGGATATCAGTGCATCCTTCTCAATTCTTTAAAGGACAACCACTGCAAAATGTGAGTAACCAATACAACATTCATTTAGGTTGCTGTTTTAAACCCAGTTTTCTTTCATGGGAATGAACTTCACTTTTTTTTTTCTACTTTTTAGCAATTTTTCTGTCAAGGTCAAGCAGAACTCAAGCATCTGAAAGTGACTGAAAGCACACTGATAAAAGCAGTAATTTTAAGGAAAAGTGTGAATTACTTTTGGGATTAAGAATTAAGGTCTCCACCATTTCCTTCACTTTTCTCTAACTTTACCCTTCAGAGAAATATGTTTATTCTTCCTGCAGAATGATTATTGAGTGAGTGAGTGGTTGGACTGACTCCAGCAGCACTCATTCAAAGCTACTACTACCCTCACACTCACCAACCTAATCCTTTCATTTCCACTTCTCTCCTATAACACATCTAGTGACCCTGCACGTTTGATATCTCATTCCAGTCTCTGGAAGCTTGAACATCCCTGTACTTCCGAGTGCATGAAATTTTAATCCCTCATTATTCATGCAGCAAAGAGTCCCTCATTTTTTGGAATGGTGTCACCCTTTTCTGCACAGACCTCACATTTCTCCTTTGTTCTCCATTTTGAGCAACTCCCTCAGCCTTTCATTAGAGTTTTGCACCATTACAATGACTCCACATCTTCTACTGAGTTGAGAGTAAAAGAACACAAGAATGATCTATTTTGAACATACATATCCACGATCTAATTGTTCAAATCAGAATGTAAAGTGGGGCGAAACATGAATGGCATAATTCCAAGTTGTGTCTGGTACATTCCTCAATTTATCTAGGCAGTTGTTTCAACAACATACCCAACTAAATAAAAATATTTTCTTGGTCACTCTTCCTTTAACCATCAATGTAGATATCACAGGGGATTTATCCATTGCTTGCTTTTAACTTTTAACTTTTTCTTTTTCCAAAAATGATTGATACTAGGCTAATGTAGCACTTTCTGGAGAGTGGGAAGTTGACTGAAATGATAAACAGTGGCTGTCATTTTCTGGCTACTTTAAAGACAAAATTATACATATATATATATATTTAAAAAACAAAACCGATAGCACAGTATCAGTGCCCAAGGCTTGACTTCATGACAGAATATTACACAGGCTTGAATATTTAACCCACACTTCCTATCTCATAGTGTTTTTTGAGGGTTTAAAATAAAGCTGTTGTTTTTTTTTTATTATTTCATTTGGTTTTGATCACATGAATTTTTAAATTCATTTGAAGTTTGATAATTTTCTCCTTGTGGAATGAAAAAGAAAAATATTTCTGATTTTGATCCAAGGCTGAGTTTGAGAGTAGGTGAATTGAAACTGTAAAAATGTCCTGAGTTAATCCCAGCAGATATTTCAGACTGTTGCTTCCCTGTGTCATTTGAAAAGGATATTTTGCAAGGCTTTCAATAAGTAATAAGATAAACAGAAACAAGCATTCCCATGGGATTTGGAAATGGATTCATTCTAATTACCTCTCAAACCATTGGATGCTGAAACAAAATTTTCTCCAGCTGTGAAACCTGCTTTCCAATAGAATAAGGGGTTTTGTACTGCATGTTAGTAAACTGGATCTTATGTTTGAGGGATTTTCATTTGCACTTAATTCGTCGAGTCTCAAGTGTATATTGAAAAGAGTTTAGCAAAACTGGCATCGAAAAGGATACAATTCCTACAGAAATTATTGGGCTTTTTTTGTTTGTTTGAATTTTTTAATTTATGTAGCCATTCAGTAAATTTTAGGAGAAAAAAAATGGAAGTTGCCTATGAAAGGTAAGGAAGGGAAACACACCTGCTGGTATATTTAAAGCTCGTTAGTCTCTCAGGGAGGCAAGCAACATGTGATTCTATGAGCAGCCATGTGCAATAATTATCAGGATAACAAGGTGCAAGGCATGCTAAGGTCGGGAGATAGACCTTGATCAAACAAAGTAAGAAGGTGAAAAGGTGAGAAGAGGCCAAGTGAAATTCAGGAATTAAAATATAGATGAGTTTAGGATAAAACGTATGGACTGATGAGTAGCAAATGCCAAGTGTTAAAAAGGATGGAACCTGGAGAGATGCAATTTGCTGTTGCCAGCTGATAACAACTGCTCAGTATCCTACACCTAGCATACATGATCAGGCTCACTAGCTGCTCTACTGATTACAGAAACTGGTCATCTAGGTGAAGCCGAGTGGAGGTAAGTTTGCAGATGACACCAAGTTGGGAGGATATGTCAAACTGCCTGAGGGTAGGGAGGCCCTTCAGAGGGATTTGGATAGGCTGAACAGCTGGGCTGAGCTCAATGGGATGAGGTTCAATAAGACCAAGTGCCGGGTCCTGCACTTTGGCCACAATAACCCCATGTAATGCTATAGGCTTGGGGCAGAATGGCTTGAAGAATGTAGGGAGGAAAAGGACCTGGGGGTGTTGGTTGATGCTCGGCTCAACATGAGCCGGCAGTGTGCCCAGGTGGCCAAGAAGGCCAACAGCATCCTGGCCTGTATTAGAAATAGTGTAGCCAGCAGGAGCAGGGAGGTGATCATCCCCCTGTACTCAGCTCTGGTACGGCCGCACCTCGAGTACTGTGTTCAGTTTTGGGCCCCTCACTACAAGAAGGACATGGAGGCCCTGGAGCGTGTTCAGAGAAGGGCAACATAACTGGTGAGGGGTCTGGAGCACAAGTCTTATGAGGAGCGGCTGAGGGAGCTGGGATTGTTTAGTCTGGAGAAGAGGAGGCTCAGAGGAGACCTTATTGCACTCTACCACTTCCTGAAGGGGGGTTGTGGTGAGGAGGGGGTGGGCCTCTTCTCCCTGATAAATAACGACAGGACGAGAGGGAATGGCCACAAGTTGTGCCAGGGAAGATTTAGATTAGACCTGAGGAAACATTTTTTTTCTGAAAGAGTGGTCAGGCACTGGAATGGCCTGCCTAGGGAGGTGGTTGAGGCACCATCCCTAGTGCTGTTCAAGAAGCGTTTAGATGAGGTGCTAAGGGATTTGATTTAGTAGTTGGGTAGGGATAGTGATAGGAGGATGGTTGGACTAGATTATCTTGTAGGTCCTTTCCAACCTTATGAACCTATGAACCTATGAGGTCAACAATGAGAATCTTGAGTGGAGAATTCTTTGCTTGGTTTCCAGGAATCGTCTTCATCACAATGTTAGCTAGAGCTTTAACTTGCCTGGAAACCATCTCTTGTCAAGACATGAGTCTGTGTTTTAAAGATGAACTGGCATGCCTTAGAGGTGAGCCTGATTCATGGAATAATCTGGGTGGGAAGGAACGTCTGGAGGTAATTTGGGGCAATCCTTTGAGTAATGTGTCAAGCTACATGAAATGAATTGAGTGGCAGCTCTGACCTCCCAGCCCTGTCAGCATGTACTGGTTTTATAGCACAATTACTCTCACTCAAGTTAAATCAGAAGTTGTCAGTATGATTATAACAAATTTAGATTAATGCCTCAGTGAACACAAGGGTGTATCTCTGAAGTACATTTGTGTCTCTATGTTTTCCTTTTTTTTCTAACTTCTGCATTTTTCCTGTGCTCCTTTTCCATCCTGGATTTACTGTATCTGCTTTTATTACCTTTATTTCAGCTGCATTCAGTCATTTGGATAAACACCATGACAGCAAAAAGGTCTATAATGTGCCATACCAACCGACGTATTCATTCACATGCTAAATGACATGCTCAGAGATAAAAGCTTGGGAAAAAGAGAAGGAAAGGGATATTTATGGTTATGCCATTTATCTTTTCAACCATCGCACGTGCTGGGGTCCTGCTCTCCAGGAAATGGCTGGACATCTGCACGTTAATGGGAAGTAATGAACAACTTCTCCTTTTGCTTTGTTTGTGCACTTGGCTTTTTCTTTCCCTGTTAAGCTGTCACTATCCTGATCCATGAGTCTGTCTTCTCACCTTCTTTCTATCTTTCTCCCCATACTGCAGAGTGAGAGGTGGGGTGGGTCTTTGGCTCTTAGCCTGAGTCAACCCACCACAGATTTCTATAGTGCATGAACAGTTAAAGTTTGTTTGCTCTTGGCTGATGGCAAACACTTGTCCTGCAAATTGTGTTGATGGGAGGCTTTACATTGAGAGTGTGACTCCCAGTGAATTTCCTTTAAATCTAATTCCAACCAAGCTTTTTACTCAAGTGATTAAAGCAATTAAGGATTATGAGTTATTTACTCAGCAGTACATCTGCATCCTTTTAGTCCTTATCATTATTAACTGACTCCAACAGAGGCATACACAAATCAAAGTCTCTGAGTATGCACATATAGACAGACGCGCATAGAAACAAAATCACTACAAGAAAACCCTCCTTAATTCATCTGCAATATAAGCCTGCAGAGCAGCGTTCTCCATGGTATCAATTTTGTTTAACCTTGTCAAATAAAATGAATGGTTCTTCTCTGGTGATTTTCACAAAAACAAACAAACAAATAAAAAAATTCAGGTATCCAGATGTTTTTCTGCTGTTTCTCTTCTCAGGCAACCAAACCTACCTTAGCTTTTTACAGTTGCAGTTCAAAAATGAAGTTGCAAACATCTTTTCAGATGTATTGGGGACACGAGATACATGACAGCTGGACTGCAACAGCAGTATGAAACAAAGGCAGAGTGAGCCTTGTATGATGGGATGGGGACAATGGGACTTGACATGAAATAGACCCTGAAGTAAAAATAAACAAGACCATACTCAACCCCCACCCTCTTCCTTGATTTCAAGTTGCATTTCTCGTTTTTTTGTTGTTGTTGTTATGTTTTGGGGTTTTTTTCTTGAAAAAGCAGAAAAAAAATGATAGAAGCAAGGCAGTCAGTACTACTAACGAGTCTGGTGAGTATATGGATTTGGTATTTCAGAATCAGCAGGTGAAATTGTCTTAATTCCACAGAAGCTTGCAAAAAAAAATCCTTGTCATAGGAACAATATACTGAATGAATTTAGATTTGAGGAAACATTTTTTCTCTGAAAGAGTGGTCAGGCACTGGAATGGCCTGCCTAGGGAGGTGGTTGAGGCACCATCCCTAGCGCTGTTCAAGAAGCGTTTAGATGAGGTGCCAAAGGATTTAATTTAGTAGTTGGGTAGAGATAGTGATAGGAGGATGGTTGGACTAGATGATCTTGTAGGTCCTTTCCAACCTTATGAACCTATGAACCTATGAAAAGTGAATCAACAAATGCTTATAGCTCCTTCCAAACTGGGGAGAGAAGCAACGGAAGTCTAGTCATTCCTTACTTTTTAAAAAATTAATCTGTATTTGGGGGGGAAGACTTTTTTTTTTCCTGGTTGGTTGGTTGGTGGTTGCTTGATGATGGTTGGAATTTTTGTTGTTGCTGTTCGGTTTTCGGTTTTCGCTTTTTGAGGTTTCTATTTGTTCTTGTTTTTTTGTTTTGTTTTTTAATTCTGAACATCCACGTGTCCTGCTAAAGAAGGAACATCAATTTTTTGCAACTATTACTGTCTCTGGAAATGTTTGGAATCTATATATTCAGAGCAGGGACTGAGTTCAGAATGATTGTTTTCTTGCTGCTATGCTTAAAATCTGTGTGTAAATCTGCTCTTAAAAATTTCTCTAATTGAAGATTAAATTAGACATCTTCATATTCTTCCTCCTGAGCATTGTTTGCATTCCAAATACAAAAACCTCTCCACCTCCAATTACCACCGTTTATGTCTATACCTCATAGTTAAAAGCAGAAATGTAAACCTGGAAGAGGGTTTTCTCATCTTTGTAAAGTATATGTTGTTCAGAGTTTCCTGACTCACATTGCTTCAGCTGTTTGTGAAACATTACGTAGATACAATTTAGGATAATTGCAAGTGGAGGGTGAGAGTTTCTCAAACAAACAAACAAAAAAAACCATGACGCACTGTGTGACGCCAAAGAAATTATTTCTCCTTTGACAGCTTTCATGTTGCTACCCATAAAATAGCAATCAGGGCACTCCTCTTAGTAGTAATAACCCAACTGAGTCTCTCAGTCTCATGAAGATGTATCTGTGAAGCAGGGAGAAAACTGAAATACTGAATGCTTTTGTTTAAAATGAACACTCTTGTGAACATGCACTGAAGACTATGTAGCAGAAAATGACACAATTAGGAAATGAAAACTCAGTCCAGGAACATATGATCAATCTTTGAGTAGCTTAAGGTGATACTACTGAAAAGGACAGTAGACCCTCAGATTCACTGTAAAAGCAGATACTGCATCTGTTTGTTTGCATGAAAACCTGTTAAAAATGGATTTTTTACCTCAGCGATTGTGCTGACACAGCAAAATAAAAGGATATGGACTGACATTGGATCAGGTTGGGTATCAGGAAAAAAAATTCTTCCCAGAAAGAGTGGTAATGCACTGGAACAGACTGACCATGGTCATGGTAAAATCATCATTCCTGAAGCTGGAAGCATGGAGGGACATGGTTAGTGAGCACACTGGGGGTGCGTTGACTGGACTTGGTGATCTTAGTGGTCTTTCCAGTGTTAATGATTATACAACATAGAATGACATAAAATGGCATAAAATAATATGACAAAAGAATAAATAATGTTTTATTCAATCCTGAAGTACAAATAAACATAGGCTATCAGAGGTTCAAGTCCAAGCTCACCGTGTTCTTTTCATCCTCTTCAGGGGCGTGTGGACCAAGCAATAGTCCACACACTGCATAGTTCAGTGTTACTTTTTAGCACTGGATTTGTGTTTGACCTAGTCAGTTAGTACTTTTGCAGAACCAAAGACATTTTTATAGATGTAACAAAGCATAGGGCCTGTCCTCTGCAACATCACGCTCAGTAAGTTTGCAGATGGCACCAAATTGGAAGGAAGTGCCGATTTGCCCGGGGGTAGGAAGGCCCTACAGAGGAATCTGGACAGGCTGATCCCTGTGCTGAGGTCAATGGGATGAGGTTTAACAAGACCAAGTGCTGTGTACTGCACTTTGGCCACAACAACCCCAAGCAACACTACAGGCTTGGGGAAGAGTGGCTGGAAGAATGTAGAGGAAATGGACCTGATGGTATTGGTCAATGCTTGGCTCAGTATCAAGCAGCAGTGTGCCCAGGTGGCCACAAAGGCCAGTGACCTTTTGTCTTGCATCAGAAATAGTGCTGCCAAGAGGAGCATAAGGTAATCATCCCCCCTGTACTTAGCTCTGGTGAGGCTACACATAGAGTACTATGTTCAGCTCTGGACCCCTCACTGCAAGAAAGCCATCGAGGCACTGGAGGATGTCCAGAGAAGGGCAAGGAGGCTGGTGAAAGGTCTAGAGCCCAGGCCTTTTGAGGAACGACTGAGGGAGCTGGGATTGTTCAGTCTGGAGAAGAAGAGGTTCAGAGGAGACCTTATTGCTGTCTATAACTACCTGAAGGGAGGTTGTAGTGAGCTGGGGGTCAGCCTCTTCTCACATGTAACTAATGATAGGATGAGATGGAACGGCTTCAAGTTGTGTCAAGGGTGATTCAGGCTGGATGTTAGGAAATACTTCTCTGGAAGAGTGGTCAGGTGTTGGATTGGGCTGCGCAGAGAGGTGATGGAGTCACTGACTCTGGAGGTATTAAATGAACATTTAGACATTGTGTTGAGGGACATGACTTAGTGAGATCAATTGGTGATAGGTGAACAGTTGGACTGAGTGATCTTGTAGGTCTTTTCCAGCCTTGGTGATCCTATGATTAAATATTTCTATATACACATAAAATACATAAATACATATTTATACACATATAGTCATATATATATGTATAGACATGCCCTCCAAAGTAGTAAGGTGAAGTACAGTGAATCTTCTGTATGTGAGTTGTAAACTTCCTCGCTCACCTCCTCCCAGCTACTCCCTTGTTGATGGGGGAAAAATGGGATGACAAAGGCAGTGAGAGAAAAAGCTGTTTCAGTCAACTTGCATCTGGAAAGGTGAAAGTCCATTTCATTGACTAAGAGTTTTGCCAATGTGAAGTTTTTTGGGAAATATATTCTGGCTAATGTTTTCCCTTTCTCATTTACGTATCATTCTTACCAAGCAGTGCTGCGTACCTAGACTCTCCCCAGGCTGCATGTGCCCATTTTGAGCACATCCATAGAGAAAACTGATGAATTGCTCAAGGACCTTGGAGAGTGGAACTTTGGACAACTGATGTTTTTTGTCTGTTATGTCATGGGGCTTTAGGTTCAAAGTCCTTCTGCTTATTTAGCTTTCTATCTGCAACCTTAAAGTATGAGTTTTTCTGTTCCTGTAGCACTGAGATGTATTTTGTCATCCTTTAATATGCAGAGAGGCATTCCTGCTAAAGAGGTGGACAGATCAACTTAGTGTTAATTGAATCAATAAGAAGAAGATCACATTGAGCTTTAACAAAAATAGGGTCAATTGCTTTAGGTTAGCAGCTTCAGTCTGAGCCTGACCTACGATCTCAGTTGTAATGAATGTCAGAGCTGGACTATGAAAGAAGTCAAATGTGCTATTAATAATGATTAATATCACAGCTGACCTGAGCTCTAAAGGTTTGTATGTGGCCGAAAGGGACTTTTAAATGCTCTGTGTTAGTTGCTGGAAGTTTAATATATGGCATAATGCAGAGACACAGCACTGAAGAAACCTTTAAGGTAATCAGAAACTGGACAAAATATTCAAATATGTGCCTCTGTGTCTCATGTAAAATATGCAAAAAAAACATGAAGTACAGTTTCCACATTTCACAAGGATTGCCAAGCAATGTTCTTTGTATAAAAACCAGATTATGAACTCAGTAAGAAAGGTTCCAGAAGGAGGGGTGCCAGAAGAGATGATGGTACAGAATACTTCCAACACGATGTCCCATTTTAATTAAATGTTACTGGCATAAAGAGACACTGAATCCTACATGATCCAAATTGCACTTAAACTGGTAATCCAAACAGGTGCCAATGCTGACATTCAGAACAAAACCCTCCATTGGAAGTCATGTAAACACAGAAATGAACACACTCACAGCACTACCTCTTTCCGTTCTTTTTATAGACACCTGCAGTGCTGCTCATGCCTTGAGCTGTTCTGATTTGATTAGCAAAGAGACACATGCTTCTACTTGCAGACCACTGGAGTCCTAACACTAGCTGGAGCAGCAGACTTAGGCATATCTGCTAAGCTCATTCTAAACCAAGCCAACCTCTGTGGACCTGTAGTGGTATCCTGTAACAAGTAGAGGTAATTACCTTTCTTCTGACCATGGTAGGGGTGTCAGATCTACATTTGATTAAATAACCTGCTGTTTATTGCTCAGACTGAAATAGTTTAAGCCTGTACCCAGTAATGAGAGATCACTCTAGCAATCAAAGCACAGATGAGGAAGAGGAAGAAGAAAACACATGGCTGACCATGTTAACTTTTCACAGTATTGTTGCCTAATGCAAGGGGACAAAGGAAAACAGTCCAAAACCAAGAGGCCAATAGAAGTCCATGCACCTGCATTACAAAACACTGGGATCCAAACATAAAGTTCATAGTCATCCAAACATAAGATTCATTAACCTATACACCACTGTATTTTTTTTATATACATATTTTTTCATATACTTCTCTGCACAGAATTGTCTAGTTTCATTATCTCTAGTGGTATGGAGAAAAACTGGTTCACTACTAGCTTTCCAAGAGTACTCTGGAAGGAGTGTGTCTTTGCACTCCAGGTTCTGTGCTTCCTCCAACCATGCCCCATTGCCTACCTGTCCCTCTAGTTACACCTCAGTTTCCCACAATAAAATGTTCTAGGCAGTGATCTACCACCATCCTCTCAAGAACATCCTTCCTACACCTAGCCTGGAGATGCATTGACAGGTCTCTCTCATGAAGCAGGTATTTCTGATTGTCCTGCACCTCCTTGAG
Organism: Cyrtonyx montezumae; assembly: GCF_038088225.1. Taxonomy (NCBI): domain Eukaryota; kingdom Metazoa; phylum Chordata; class Aves; order Galliformes; family Odontophoridae; genus Cyrtonyx; species Cyrtonyx montezumae. The sequence goes on from NW_027072037.1 coordinate 1,287,630, forward strand.
AAGCGGTTTGTAAACAGGGTAACCACAGTAATACCCTGTGTGCTATCTGGTCTGGGAAACTCCACCCAAGAATTTACAATAAATGGGACTGCTAGGCCTCTATAGTTTTGATAATCGTAGAGTCATAAAACCATTAAGGTTGGAAAAGACCACGAGGATCATCTACTCCAACCATCGACCCATCACCACCATGCTCACTAAACCTCATCTTTAAGCAATCTAACACTTCTTTAAGAGGTGGTGCTTGTATCATACATTCCTCCTGGAATCACAGCCATGATCTCAGAATCCAGAAACAGAGAGAATGAAAATAGCAGCTATTCTTCCCACAAGAAAAGATGCATTGCATCCATTATAATCCAAGAACAGAGACAAGAACAGCAGAGGCTGAAGCATCTGAAGATATCTATACACCATGTGTTCCTGTTCGGGGGTGTAGGCATTTCTGCTCTCACTGATCACTCTTCTGTCAGGGATGTTTAACCTAGTGCTGGTTGAAAGCTACACTGATTGCCTTGTTAGTCTGGAGGAACAACTCCCTTTTGGCCATGCAGATGTTGTGGGGATTCACAGAACCAGTGTTTTACTTCATGTTTGACATAGGCTAAAAGGCAATCAGGGATGACTCATGAAATCTTGGAAATGTAATCACTTGTGAAAGGTCTCAGAGTACCCTCTAAAATTTACCATTTTTCACTTAAAGTGTCAAGAGAAAACGAGAAGGTAATAAACTTTGCAATAATAAAGAAACATTATCACCTAGTAAGTCTAGGAAACATACATCATCTTAAATATCCTGAATTTATTCAGACTAGTCATCACATAAATGAACGTGATTAGCATTAAGATAAGTGAATTTGTGTGCATATCATTGTAAAGAATTTGGATGCATTATGAGGAAAAAAAAGGAAAACTTTCATTTATATGATGGCTGGTCCAGAAATAAGGGCCTCATTGTCCTGGTAGTACTCAGAGGTGCGTACACAGAGGTACAGAAATTTATTTCTCTGTTGAGAAAATAGAAATGAGCTGACATCTCAATTTGCTTGTCATTACTGCTAAGAAACTAAAGTTGAGCCTTTTTTTGTTTTACTAGCATGAGGAGAAAACTGATTATAACCTAGTAGACGAGAGAAGAGCAGGGAGTTTGAAAATATTCAAGAGGTAATAGCAAATTTTCATTTGCTCTGTAAATATTATATGATGATTGAGACATATATTAGTCAAAAACAAACAAACAAACAAATATTTATGATATTTATAATATAAAAATTAAAAAAAATCAGTTAGCTTATTTTGTTACCTGAGTTTGCTCATCAGGTTGGCTTTGCTCTCCTGTTATAACCTTCAGACTTAACAGTCATGATGCAGCCTAAGAATTGCCCACCAAATTGTATTTCCTGCTATTATTCATATGGTAAGAGCAGTAGCATGAGGCAGATGTGATAGAACATAGACAATAAAATACATGAAGGATTTTTTTCTTTGTGACACTGATTAATTACTTCCTATTATAATCCAACTTTTAAAAAATGAAATCTCTGTATGTCTTCTTGTTTAAAGCATGTATTATATTGTCTATAAATACATACATTATAATCAATATTTCAAATTATTAGATCTTCCAACGGAAATATGAAATAAATTCAAAAGATCTCTTGACTATTAAGTTAAACCTTTGCTAGAGATCGGCAAGGACAAGTGGGAAAAGTTCTCGGGAGGAGTGCAAATGCTCTGTCCATGGTACTGCTTCCTAGTACAAAGACATCCGACTCCACTTGGGGCCTCCAGCTTCTGCTCTTACAGTATCCAGAAATAAATTAATAACTAAAGATTTTCAGCAGATTTCTGTTGATTTTTGTGAGCATTAGTGCAAACACAGGTGACTAATTATGTTCATCTCTAGAGTGCTGCTGTACATTAAAACCCTAGGCACCCTGCATAGCTGCAAGCATGAGAGTCACTGTAATCACAGTAATCACACCAGGGAGCAAATTTTCTGATCTAAGCTGATTTTTTACAGTCACGAATGTTCCCTTGGTAGAGCCCAGCAGATAATTAATTCAGTGGTAAAGAATAAATCTGAATAGGTCAGATACATAGAGATTTCAAAATAACTGTTTCCTTTTATAGTCTATAAAACAGTCTTTCGTCAGTCCAACTTTTTACACAGAGTTTATCTGTAGTCAGTTGCAAATAATTCAATTATATTAAAAATAAAAAAAAAATAAAAAAAAACATTAAAGTAATCCAAATTACAGTGATCCCTGTCATTTAAGAAGCAATTCATCTTCTGCACTGAAACTGAAAGTAATTTCTCTATTCAGATCTGTATTATTTCAGGCTTCTTATGATGGGCATATCCAGAGGATAGTCCTAAAGTCACTGATATAGGTGAAATGAATAATCCCCACTCTTAATCAATGGATGTTAATAAATTAACTGAACAATAACAGAAAAATCTGCTGCTTTTGTTAGCAAAGCTGTTCCACGCTTCAGTATGTCTTCTGTAGGTGAAGACATATACGTATGAGCTTACCATCAAATAATGTGGCTGTGAAAGCTACTCAGGTGGCAGGCTTGGTCTTGCTTGTGTTCTCTTTTTAAACTTTCATCTGCAAAACTTCCTGTATATCTACAGGAATCTCTCTCATTGTTCTCTAATGACTCTGAAGTAATATCCCAGACGTTGTGTTGTCAAATACAAATTCCTGAATCATATTACAGACAAGATAGCATTTTTTTTTCTCCTTCTCTGATTCTCAACAAAAAAAGACATTCACCTCTCTTGTAACTTTATTGTCTCAGTAATACATATCCAACCATGATGAATTCTTGCAAATTCTCTCTAGAAGCATACACATTAATTAAGGGTCTGCTGCATATTCCTTCACTAAGCCTCTAGGCTGTTAATAAACAGAAGAAAATCCTATTTCAATAACCTCTTTTCTAATTAAAATTCTTCTCTACTTTTCCCCTGGTATCTTAAATATCTAGTGCCAGACTGGGACTTAATCGAACAGTGTCTTCCCACAGAAACAGCATAGCTCACTGCAATGATATTAGAATTTAGATAACTAGTAATGTTCATTTTATGTTAACAATTAAACATGTACATAAAGCTTATGTCTAAAATTACTTCTTCCTTCCCTTTTCTCCCCCATTCCTTCCCTTTCCCTCCCCTTTCTTCTTCTTCCCTTTCTTTCTCTTCTGCTTCAGGTGTATTTATGGTCCATTTATTTGATGTGATAATCTTAGACACTTCCGTTTATCTGCTTCATAATCTTCTGCCTGAATACACCCCTTGGTTCTACCAGAGAAAAACATTAGGACCAAATGAACACAAAATATAGAAAAGAAAACAAAAATGGCTATTATTTTCTTGTCCAACAGTTACTATTGGCCTTCGTGTTACATTTTGCATTATCTGAATTGTTAGATTTAGCTTTTTGAAGACTGATTTGGAAAAAGACTTCTTCATGAACTTTTAGGTTACTGGGATGGGATCTCATTAGATTTTCTTATTACAGATGTGATCTTTGAAGTTGTACAAGTTGATAAATTCTTTTATGTGAATATATCCTAAAAGTTAAATGGAGGCAATTCATTTTCCAAATGATTATAGTCACGTGTATAAAGGATAAGGATGTTATATGACAGACCTTGCAAAGAATAAAGCGTACAACAGACATTGGTAATTCCTTGATTAGTACTTAGTGGGATTTTATGGAGTCTGTTTGCTTTTGTGCAAGATGTTTAGGATTGTACCTAAAAATAATAATAATAATAATGCTGTGCTGAGTGATAGGATTATTATAATTAGAGAGCCACAGCTGTATTTTTTTATTTAATAACAAGTCTCACTCCTCTCACTCAAAAAGAAAAGGCGAAGAGAAGAAAAAATATGAAATGTAGAAATAAGAAATAGAGAGTTGGGCAACTCTCTTTCTTCCACATGGTTTTTGTCCACACCTAATGATTTTGGTTAAACCATATCAAAGCACTCTGTTTCATTTAGCATCCGTTAAAATGTTTTTATGGTGATTTAATTTTAATCTTGAAAATGAAGACTTCAAGAATTAAATCAGCTGTTTCGTCAATGTCTGTTATGTAATCATAGATTTTCAAACCCTTCTGCCTGTTTATCTTCAGACTTTTGCTGCTAATGATAAAATATGGTCAAAAAGTTCAGGCTGGAACATCATTTCTAAGGTAAGGGATTTCCTTCAGTTATTGGATACATGTCGTTTTGTTTAAAGATGACTGATTCCAAAGACTATTTTTTCCTCTTGATTTGACCTCTTTGAAATGGTAACTCATATTTCATCAAAAATCACTGAAGACTCCTCAGAAACAAATTTATAAGGCTTATGTTTCACAGAACGTTGCCATTTAGATCTTGAGAAAATAATTACAGGGTTAAGTTAGGGCCTTCCATTAAATTTGAGAGTACAAATTAAAATACATTAGTGAAATAACTTCAACAGTCTTTGGAGAGAGAATACTTTCAGTAGGTGTTCTGATAAAAATATTTGGCTGTGTTGCTTGTTGTATTTCTTGTGTAGTTTTGTGATCTCTCCCATTTCACTCCTCAAGAACTTGTCTTCAGCTGGAATTGTGCTTCATCCTTTTCAAGACTATTTTGTTGCAACTTGATTTGAATACCTATGGGCATTCAATTAATTACATTTACTTGGTTGTAGGTTTATCATAATTTCTGGTCTCACATTATTTGTTTGTTTTTCCAACTTGAGATGAGCTCAGGCTCGTATTAATGAGTAGTTTTTCATGTTGATTTTTTTTTTATATACATAAGACTTTCAAAATCAGTAATAATTTATAGTTGTTTTTGCAGTGTGAGATATCCTGGTGAAATCTCAAAGTTGTAAAACAAATCTGACAGAAATTTTCAATCTAGAATTGTTATCTTGCTAGGATGTCACCATTTTAGCTGGATGTGAAGGGCCATCAGGAATCTAAAAAATCACTGAAGTAGACCACAGAACTTGAAAAGTCCATGTTAGCAGCACGCAAGTGGAAGTGTGTCCCAGCAGCTCTGAGAAGTTTTTGTGCACTTTGTCTTTTCTCTGTTGTCCTGATGAACATCTGTGTTTCCGCCAGTCCTCCTCTTCCAAATCATTTAATTCTTTACAGAATATTTTGCTCATTCCTTCTTTTCAGTAGTATTCTCTCATCTTGCTTCTGTCAATGTCTCACATGTATCCTTTCCATTTAAATCTTTTTGGCTTGTATAACCTGGGGAGTTGATATAGGCATTCCCTGAAGTCGTCATATTTGTGAAAGCAAAGCCTGCAGTTTCTGGATGTCATAAATGCTTCACTGTTCTGCTCCACTTTAGCAGCTAATGGATTCTGCTTTGACATTTCATATTTTGACAGTGGTAACAACAGTAACTTGTATCTGAATTGCACTTGATTCTCTTGGTCTTTTTTCTACTTTTTTTTCCTAGATCTGCACGCCAATCATACAGGTTATCATTATCCTAAGCTTTCCAACATTGCATCTCTGGACGAAGAATAGTCTTATTACTATCATTTTTATACTGTATGAAAACACATTATAGCAATTAGCCTGAATCAAAACTGTAACAACGATTGTTTGAGGACACTACCCTCTTTCATGTAAAGAAAATTTTCACCAGGTGCAATTGCATGACCAGAAAAACCTTGAAAATCCTTTTGTCTACTTATTAGACTATTAGACAGATTTATGACTTTCAGGGTAATGTAGCTTGGGCACTGTGGAAATTCAGTAACTCTCACAATAGGACTGACATTCTAATCTTGGCCTGAAAGATCATGTAATCTTCTGTGAATTTAATATCTGCGTAATCTCTTTTAAATTCATTTCCAGTTAATTTTTCAGATATGGAAAGCTTTCATAAAGACTATGATAAAACTGAAGGTTGTTCCCACTTCATACCATTAACAGTTTGCTTCAGCAACGTGGTGGCTAAGGTGCTACACTTTTCCAACAGCAGAGGCATGAGTTTGACCTTTAGGGACTACTGATTAAGATTCAGAGAAGTCTGAGACAAGTAATCCTGGCTTCATCAGGATGATTATTATTATTATTTTGACAAGCTTTTCTATTATACAAATATCTTTCCAGTGATTTACAGGCTTTCTGACTTGGAGTGAGGAAAAATGTCTAAGTTAAAGTTCTGAAGATGTCAGAAGAACCTACACGTTTCTAGTGGTGACTGAGATGTTTGGAAATGAAGTAGGAATCTCCTGTGCTGAAAACATGAGTTACAATTTTCTTAATACTGTATCTACTCCCATTTTCCACTGATCAGGAGTCATGAGGAAAGTGGACAATATCCGTGTGAAACAATTTACCATTTCAGTCAGAATCCAGTTATTATTTCTCATTTGACCCCATCAATCTTCCTACTTAAACTACAGTAGGCAATGCTTCTGACTTCCTTAGAACATCAAGGGTTTTTTCCTTTTTTTTTTCTCTTCTCTGAAGCTTACAGATAGGTAGAGCTACTCAAAAACTTTATTCATCCTGTCTCTCAGACCTCATTTATTCATTCTCAGACTCATGTCATGATAAACCTAGCAGATTAAACGATGGATTTAAGAATTAGATTTTAGTATCAAGTCTTGTAGTATTGCTAGCCGAAAGATAAGTGTTAGATATTGGATAAAATTGAACCTGGCATCATTAAAAAGAGTATTTCACCTCTTTATCTTCTGCTGTACTTCCCGGGCCACTGAAGTCTTAGTCCTGCAATATGTCCATTCTGCTTTTCAAGTCTTGGTTCCCAAATGAGATTGAATTCATTTGAATTGTGAACTACAGAATATCTTCCACTTTACTGTCAAGTGCCTGACAACTCTGCCAATGCTCATCCATTCCAAACAAAGTCTTTTTTTCTCTCCTGGGTGCATGCTAAAGTGTTTATCACTGTTGTCTTTTGATAGGATTAATGAATAAGGGAGCTGAAATCATCATTTCTGAGTAGGACTCAAAATTCCCTCCAAAGTGAGAGCCTTTCCATTACCATGAGCTGAGCCTTGATGCTTTGAAGGCTTTGAAGCCTTTCCTCTGAGTGTAAAACCATTATACCAATCAGATCTCTAGGCTATCCATCTGTTCCATAAAAATAAATGGACCTGTAATAAAACATACTGAGGACAGACCTGGGGCTGGAAGTAATCAGCATTCCTGCATTGAAAACTTTCATTGAATTCCATGATGATTTAAGGGTATTAACTGACCATCAAATCAGCACTACATTAAATCAGTGTTACTCAGGAGAAAAGTACTTTCCCTTACAACATTAAAATTTAATAGATCTATACAGAGTGATATATATATGATGTTCATTTCAGTAATGCATCCTCAACTCCACAGTAGGATTGGGATTTTTTCCCAGCACACTCATTCAGTAGCTTGGGTTAAACAAAGACACCGCTCACATTCCAGCCTCTTGCCAACAAGCCCATGATTTGTGTTTGGCTTGGTGTTTATTGTTGGGGTTTTGTTTATGTGATTTAGTCGTATAAACAGTGCTGATGGCATGGACAGAAATTTAATAACCACGTCGTAGACATCTGAGGGTTACAAGTATTTTTAGCATGCACCAGAGTTCGCTGTAGGTTTTTGTTTCTGTATTTCTTGTTTTGTTTGGCTTTAGTTTGGTTCTTGCAATTAGGATAAAAGTGTTTGGTTTATGAGACACAAAACTCTTGAGTTTTAAGGATTTGGTATTAAACTCCGTTTTTAACCAGAAACTGAGTAAAAAGCTCTGGCAATGTGCCCACGTGCAGTGCCTGTCCCGTGCAACGAAACTACTGCCCGTGTCTCTACACAGCTGTTCCTGCTGACATTGTCCCTCCTGCTGAATCTGAGCCATTGGCAGGGAACAGAGAAGTCTCATGTAACAGTTGTGATTAAATTGGCTAGGGAAAGAGGATTTCCAGTGAATTCCGCTTTTACTCCATTTCACTAATCAGTGCAAATTTTGAAATGTCAGTTAAAAGGAAGTCTTCTGCTCGGCTTCACGTTCTTCCAGTATGTGCAAAATCAATTAAGCTTATTAAAGAAACAAAGCATCTAAGGATAAGTTAAAAGATTTGGTCACAATGTGCCATTTTTAATGAAAACCTATTTTGAAACCCCAACTTTCTTCAACCAACAGCAGACTCCACATAAGAAAACTAACACTGTCATTGACTACTGGCTCTGCTGAACTGCCACTATAACTGAATGATATTTTCAGAACGTGTGTGGAAGCATTCTGTAAGTTTTTACACTGAAGGTCTGCTTATTTTGCTACTGGTTTATGTCACCGTTATTTGCTATGTATTTATGCCAGTGATGAACAAGAGCCTTCATGCTGTGCTTGTAAAAATCTGCATGGCTTCCAGAACACGACTTGTCATTCACTGCTGAAACACACCACCCACCATCTCCCTATGCTCACACTCACTGTTTGGTCTCCATAAGTGTTCAGCAAGCAGTGGGTGCAATTTTTTCCATATCAAGGAATCCAATTCCACCCCTTTGCTTCATACACACCTCTGTATCAGACACCAATCTGTCAGACTGCCCCTCTGTCACGTGGCAACAAAATGGAATGGAATATTGGTGGAAAGGTTCAACTGCTACTGCCATCCCACCATCATTCCCCGCTGATGTTGTGGGTTGACTGAATAAAATAGGAGGCATTACTTCTGGAGCAGCCCACTTCAGCAGTGAGTAGCGATCAAAAAAAGCAAACGAAATGTTAGGAATAAAGAGGAAAGAAGTAAAGGGAAAAAAATAGGGAGCACTGACCTAAGGGTGACCTTGACCCTAAGGGTCATCTTGAAAATTTTGTGCAGTTTTGGTCAATCCTGAAGGGCTGATCCCTCTCTCAGGGGCAGCACCTGAATGAGGTCCAGCTGAGAAGGTGTAAACCAAAGATGGCAATGGGATGACTGAAGGCAACTTGAAGGACACTTACGAGTGATGAGACCAATAACAGAGAAGATGAAATGATGTTCCTTAGGGACGTGGTCAGTGGGTGTGCTGGGGATGGGTCAATGGTTGGATGAGATGACCTTAGTAGTCATTTCCAGCCTGAATAATTCTATGGTTCCTTGGATATCATAGAATGGGCAGTAATTATTTGGCATCCAATCCAACTAGAAGTATCAAGCAGAAGTTAAAAACAAAAGCTCACACACCCAAAAAGCAAAACACAACGAAGCGCTGTGAAGCTCTCTGAAGCATATTTCAGCTAAAATCTGCAAGAGTTCAAAAAGCAGTTGGAGACATTCAGAAAAGGGAAAGTTGGGAAGCAGACAAACACATTACATCATCTCAGGAGTTTCTCCAAATCTCTACTCCATGTCCAACTCTCGTGCTGTGGGATGTTCAGGTAGCGTGTATCCATCCCTGGGCAACCACTTGGAATATATAAGAGACAGAGGGTGATGACACACTGGAACAGGTTGCCCAGGGAGGTTGTGGATGCCCCATCCCTGGAGGCATTCAAGGCATTCAAGGCAAGGATGGACATAGCTCTGGGCAGCCTGCTCTAGTGGTTGGCGACCCTGCCCACAGCAGGGAGGTTGAAATTACATGATCTTTGAGGTCCTTTTCAACCCAGACCATTCTATGATTCTATGATTCATGAAAGCTGAATACAGGGGTGGCCCCATAAGGATATTTGTACTGCTTCTATCTTCTCAGTGCACCTATTGTTAACATTTGATTGCTGAGCAGAGCAGCATTAGTGTGGGAAGTGAGTACGTGAACATGTTTGATAGCTTTAATATTTGATTGAAGTGTGGGGGAACACAGGTTATTAATATTCCTTGAATGAGGTTGTGGTATCTGATAGATTTGGTTTGTGAGAATGCCAGCTAAGAGCTGAGTTGCTCCAAATAAATAATGTCGGGGAAATAATAATACCTGAAAACCCCCCAGAGGGGTTTGCAATTATACACTCTCCCTCAAATTGGAAACTGCAATAAAAGATGAATAAATCAGAAGTTCCATACTCACAGGAATCAGAGAATAACCTGCACCATGAGATGCAAAGTTTTTGGAGGGGGTGATACAACCAGGAGAGATACCTGCCTTTCATACCACAGAAGTACTTACTAGAGTGTGCAAGAAGTCTGATGGAGACTGAGTGAGCCCGTGGGTGGACCTCAGGGCTGGAGCCAGCAGTATCCTGTCTGCTCCCTTGGATTATTGACATTTTCCCTGTTGATTCCCATTACTTTAATATCTGTTGATTGCAGCCGAACTGAATTTCCAGTGTGTCACAGTGCCAAAATAAAAATAACAATAAGATAGAAGTGGTATGAGTCAATCAAAGTTAAGGCTTTCATTTCTTAGCGAAAGATAAATGGGGGAAAAACATCTTGGGCCAACCAAACCACTCATCCAAAGTGACCCTTCTATTTTGAATAAGGTTATTTGGAGAGAAGACTGTTAAAAAAAATCTCAACATTATATTTATTGATTGATTTTTCCTTTGTTATCAGGTCATGAACTCCCTGCTTTAATTGACAGATTTGTTGCTGTATTTGTGGAAGAGGTTTTGTGCAGAGTTTTTTCAGCTCCATTGCAAACAACTTATGTTGGGAATATAAGTCCCAAAATGAATTTGTCCAACACCTAGCATAATTGTGTGCTTGCAACCTCTGCTAATTCTAGGATGATAATAACCAACATTTTAAGTGTATACCTGAATTTTACCTAAGCCTTCTAATTACATTCAGATTATTCACAGAAATGAGATGTGAAATGAGATTCAGATACAACAGCTGCAGATATATAAATAACCTAAACCTCCCCATCTTTCTGTATTTCTCTGCTTGCCCCAGCAGCTGGTGCCAGACTGAGAAAGTACAGAAAATGCAGTGAAACAAAGGTGGGATGGGTGGAACACCAGCCAAATATTTTGACCTCCACCATGAGCTGGATTTTAACATGGGGTGAAACCATACAGCTGAAAGAAGATAGCTGGAATAGGCTGAGATTTCACGGCTCGTTTTCCAAAAATATTTATTTTTATCAGATTTGAGCCCAGTCCAAAAACCTACATCTTGCACTCCAGACATTAAAAATCTGGGGAAAACATTCAGCCTTTTAACCTCACCCTGATGATCTTCACACAGAGGATAAACCATTAACCAAGGTTTTCTCCCTATTTACCAAGTCTTCTGCCCTCAGAGTGCAGAGCCATTTTTCCCATTTTCCAGGATTTGTGTTTATTCACTTCTTCCAGTTCGTGCATTTTCAGGGACACAAACTTTTTTAAACAAGTAGAACTTGATGGAAAAAGCAGCTGCACAATAACAGAGCTTTCATACAGCTTACATTCCTTTTTTCCCTCTTATGTTCACCAGGGCTGCTGTCCTCCTCAAATTTCTTTGCAACAAATGCAGACTTCTCATAGCTGGGCATGATAATCCAAAAATATCACTCTCATTATTAAGAAGCATATGTGTGTTGCATGCTAACAACCACAGTTATGCAGGCTGGAATAAGTATACCACCTCAGTGTGAGCTGGAGAAACTACATATCTTCATCCTCAGTGTCTATTCAGTCTGTAGAAGATTCAGTAGCTGCATAGTAGATGATTTCTTTCACCCTGCTGGTTTCAGGAGGAGAATAAAAAAGTCCCTCTGCCTCTAAGTTTGGTGTCAACCTTCTGCTGAACTGCATGAAGGTCTGTTGTATATGATGCTTGGTGTTAGACTAAGCCGTACGTAAACAGGCTTGTGTCTGAAGTCAGAATATTTCAGCCTATGAAAAGCCAAAGTAATTAAAAATATTCATAGCTTGAAGTGTCATTCCAGCCAAGAAGCTGCAGCTCTCAAAATAAGAGGACTAAGAGCACAAACAAGAGACCTCTTGTTTCACACAATCAGCATCCTGTAATGTCCCTATTAGACTGTAAGTGGGACTTCTCTGACTTTCAAAAAAGCATGAACATCATCCCATAACACAAGCATGTTAAGTATACTTCAGCACTTAATTTCAACAGAAATTATCTCTCTGACAGCCTTGTGGAAGTACTCATCTACACATGCATCTTCAGGCTGCATAACTCAGTTGGCTTTTAAAAGAGCCCCATTCCAATTCCAAGGTAGATCTGTTTCCCATAAAGACACAGAAGGAGACACACCTCACCTAAGGATATATATCCTCAATAACGATACTTTCTGCTGAAGGTATCTTGCTTTCCTTGGTAGTTCATGGAGAAGAAGATAGCATTTTGAGCCGTAGTCCAGCTATCTAGACTTGAACTCTCATTTAGAAGGAAACAGATCATACACTTACTGCACAGATTGTGTTCACTGGAATCCTTGTCCCTAAAGGTAGCTGAGAATAATTAGCTGCTGTGTGGGTGTCAGATAAATATCACTCTCCATGGCCCCATAGTTAATATTCTCAATAGGTATCTCAAAGACTCTCATCTCATTACCATTCACTCCCTTCTGGATCTGGTTTGCTTGTCTGGATGAACGCTCAGTACGAGGGCTAACCTCAGAAGTTAACTTTTACAGCAGATAGAGCAACAGTTCTCTCCTATCATCCAAATTTCCTACCTCATTAGCTCCCATGTTTTTTGACCTCATCTCCCTTCCATATTCATAATATTACTTCCATGTACACTTTCAGGCTTGTTACTCTACTTGGGCTTCTGGTTTAAGCAAATTTGGGTAAGGATTTCAATCACCTTGCCCATCAGCTAAGTACCTTCAGCTGAGCTCTAAGTTTCCTCCTGAATGATACTCCTTCTTAAGACTAGCTCCCTAATTAAAGCTCTCCAACACTGTGTCCCTGCAATTATGTTACTCAGGTTTTTTGAGTGGATGTCAAATTTCCATTCACCCTGGAGCTAATAAAAAGCAGGTAGCTGTCTGATACAGCTTCTTGATATCCTAGTTGGTTGGTTTTGATATATATATTTTTCTCTAAATTGTTATCAAGGGAATAGCTTTTCATCCAACTGGTTGAGAATGTGAATCTACTGTCCAGTAGTGACTGCATCTACTCCATGGACCTCTTTTTTTTTTTGTACTCATTTTTCATTGTCCTTCTTTCTAGGAGGAAACTGGCACAATCTTCAAACAACACCACAACCTGCCTTTCTCAACAAACCAGCCCACATCACTGACACATCTGCTTGGGTCATCATCATTATTAATCATCATCTCACTTGGATCTTTCCTCTGGAGAGGTCAGTGGAGGTAGAAGGGCTGTTGTTTGCCCTCTAACAGCATCCTGGAAAGCCACAGGGACCCAACGAGGCTCCATCTATCCTACAACTACCATTGCTGTGTAAATATAGTGTTGCACTACCTGCCTTCCAAAATGCAAAACGTGGTGGGTGCTGCTGAAACCTTTGCACAAAGAGATACCTCCCAGTTTTCAGTGTGGCCCCAGCTGATGAGCAGACCGCTGAAAATTGTTTAAACTTCTTTCCCAATCACTTTCTATCCGAGGCCAACATCAAGAGCAATCACTCATGCCAGATAAGGTGTGACGTTACTCGAGTGTGACTCATCTGGTGTATTTCAGGATTAATTGAACCACAGCCTCAGGGGGTCCCTGGGGAAGACAAGTCAGACGTTGGTGTCTAGAGCGACGTGGAATGAATTTCATTTTTAGGCTGATGGTTTCCGCATTTCATCTTCTCTGTGGCACCGCTATTGTTTCATCAACCCTTCATTCTCACTATTGCGAGTCTAACAATGCCTGTCTAGCTCTGGATAGTGAGTGGAGTCAGCTCCAAATTGCACCCAGTGGTTTGAGGGCTCCAGTTCTCCATGGTGTTGGGCTCAAAGCATTTTTCATCACATTGGAACCTTCTTCCCCAAAACAATAAAAATGTCAGACCGGGGGAGAGTGTAGTTAAAGCTTTTGAGGGAGAGCACAGAGTGGATCACAGCTCGGGGAAGAGGCAGACTTTCATCACTATGAGAGCTGCTGTGGGCACAGAAATGACTGACCAGCTTCTTATAACCACTGTCCTAGAAAGGAGCAGAAAGAAGACATTCAATGCAGAAACCAATTCTCTCTATAAACCTTTTAGCCATTTTATTTTCGTTGTTGTTAAATTCAGTTCAGAGTTTCTCAGCGGAGCTGTTGGCATTTAGCTGCCAATTAAAAGCATCCAACTGGATGCATTTAATTTACCTTTTTTGTCATGTTGCAGTGCTAAGAGAGATCTAAGACAGACATCAGAGAGGATTACTCATGTATCCAGAAGCAAATTCATTCCTTAAAAAGGAATAAAAAATATCTTTGTGACTACCTATTAGAAAATTCCCAGGTGGTTATTCGAGGGCTCGTCAGAGACCAGGATACTATCACAAATAGTCAGAACGTGTCTTTTTTAACCAAGCAGGAGTACATGAGGTTCAATCCACAGCAACCAGCAGTACTTTTGAAAAAGAGACTAAAGGAATCCTTCATATTTTAACCTCCTTCCTTTAGGTTTAACTTGCAAATACTTCTAAGAGCTTCCCCATAGTCACTAAATTCACCCTGGTCCAACTGCCCTCCCTGAATGATAAGCAAATACTGAATTCCCAAGGAATCAGATATCAGCGCTGAAGATTGATTGTGTGCACTCTGGTTTCCTCTCTTGCCATTTGACAAGTGAATCCATGAATGTGAACAAGACCCTAACGAGGTTATAAGCATCATTTTGAAAACATATTGACTCCACAGGCAGAAACGATCACTCCTAATGAATCTTCATGTTTCAATTGTAGTTACTTCAGCTCAGCAAATCAATAGTACATGCTGTGGCAGCTGGAGGATTGCTGCCTATGCACCTAGGCTAAATCAAAAATGTCAAGGTAGGTGCTCTGGATGCAAAATCATGCCCATCAAGCCTGGAAGGGAACTATCACCATGTTCACCAAGCCCATGTCTGAGAAAAGCTACTTTAACCTGTGCCTAGAATGCCTCTCCACACTCTAAAGATGCTAAATATGACCTATATAACTCAGTATAACCATAAAACCATTGCAACCTATTTAGGAATGTACCAGCAGTGTATTTCCCTTTTTATCCCCAGTAGGTGGGTGTGGAATAGATCTGTGGATCAGGACAGACTGGGAACTGTTTGGTAGCTGCCCAGTCACTATGCCCAAGCATGCTTGCATGGGATGTGCAAACAGCCCCTGACCATTCTCACAGTCCTTTATTTAGTCTCTCTTAGTTTCTTCACATCCCTCTCGAGGTAGTCAGTGTGTGGGAGAACAAAACAGCCCATAGGGCTTCGGGATTGACCTCACCTATACTGAACAGGGGATGAGTTTAACTTGATCTGCAGACTGACCATAATGAATACTGATGTGGGCTTTGCCTTAATCCAAGTTGGAGCACACCATTGATTTATATTCAGTCTGGTATGTAGCCATAACAGACACGTCCTGTGCACTGAGGCAGCTGCTCAGCTATAGGCAAGAACATCTCAACATCAGAGTTAATTGAAGCAGTCCTCAGGACTAGATGCTATCTCTCATTCCAAATTGAAAAAGGCAGCTGGGACCACCGATTAAGGCTAGTTACATGGGTTCAAATATATCAACCTTTACAAACTACTTGGACTATCTTAGACAAATCCTTAAAAGCAATAAGTAGACCATCTGCTACCGGTACTCAACGTCTTAATTACAAATCCTTTTATTCAAGAGCAAAACAAATGACTCAAAGTATAGGGTTGCTATTTCCATTTGTCTAAATAGACCATGAGAAGTGTTAGACATGGTATCTGAATCGATCTGTATCAGTACATGTGTGTAGTTATCTCCTATTCCAAAAGTGTGTCACAACAAAACACCTATTCACAACGTGATATGCCCAGGTAATACGACAGAGAAGAATATCTGTTTCACAAATAGGCCTGTTTCTACTACAGACTACTATTAGATATTTCAGAAGAAGCTGCTTGTAGAAGTACAAATCCTGCTACCTTTTTGTTGGCTTGCACCCTGTTGCTATTAGTTTGTGCTCTGCAGCATGATAGACTTTTTAGATCTAATACTGCTGCAGATGTATACTATTACCCACTAACATTCAGGGGAAGGTGGTCATACATAAATGCCACCTACAGTTGCGTGCTCTCCCTCTTAAACCTGCATTTGACTGCTAGTTTTTCTTGTGGTAATTATTTCCTTGTGTTATTTATAGTCTCCATAGTTATAAACAAGCTTCCTCTTGCTTACTTTAATTTAGCCACCGTTCACTTTTATCCATCTCCTTCTTTTAGAATCAGTGTGACTGATTTTTTTTCTCAGCACACATTTCCTCAATACTCATTTTGTATTCTTCTATCACATCCCTTCACATCCATCCCCCCACTCCCTGCCTTTCACTGTCAACAATCATTGCTGTCTCCCACCTCTGAATATTTCTCACTGTCTACAAAACCTCCTGGGAGACAAGGTGGCCACAAACAGAGAGTGAGGATGGCTCTAGTGTATTAGGAGACAAGGAATTTCCCTTGAGTTATTTTCACAGGATGCTTTTAAAATCAATCCAGCTAATTCTATCTTTGGAGTTCAGTTGTTAAGAACAAGATATTAAAGTGAATTCTCCATCTCTGGACACTTTCAGGCACAAGCTGCTCACTTTGCTAGAAGATATTCTTCAATCAAAGTCTGAGCCAACTCTGTGAAGCCCACAGTCCAGTGATGTACATGTCCTGGGCTCAGACAGTTTTGTGCAGAAGAATTAATCTCTCTGCACTAGAAATAATCCTTTTCCACAGACTACAAAAGGAGTAGAGGGAAAAAAGCTCATTACAGAGCAAGTAATCTATCTGTAAGTTCACTGTTTAAATAACAGTGAGGTAAATCCTATCTCGCACACTATGCAAGAGATCAGGATAGATGAGCTAATGATCCCATCTGGCCAATAAATACATTAAAATCACTGTAATCCTTGCTGATTCAAGGGACTGCATTCCCACACAGACAGCCAGCATAACCAATTTCTGACAGATAGAAACTGAGTCAAGATTTTAAAAAGTGTGTGCTGAGTCAAATTTACCTTTTATGCTTCAGAGATAAAACGTGTGAAAAAAAAGGTGTTAGGAAGAAACTGTCCGTGTGGGTTAATTATCCCAGGGCTGGCTGTTTCATGGCTTTTCCTACTTGCAATGAAACCAGAGCTGTTGTATTTTATCCCATAACAATAAGATTTACTTTTTTCGTTTCCTGTCTTTGACCCACTTCATTGATCCTTTCCAACTGGAACTATTCTATTCTACTCTGTTCTATTCCTTTCAGTTCAGTTCAGTTCTGTTCTACTCTACTCTACTCTGCTCCACTCTATTCTACTCCACTCTATTCACTCACTTTGACCCAGGATGTCATGTTCTTGTAGTGCAAAAACGCTTCTCTGCTACCTCTGTAGGTTCCCATGCACCAGGCACTGACATCAGCAGACCAGCCAACTGTCCCCTTACCCAATGGAAAAAAGAAACTATGGTGATTTGCTACGTTGCAAGGAATTTGGCATTAGAAAGCTCATTTCCCAGTAGCACTCTACAGTTATGGGGTTTATCATTATTGTGTGACCTGAGACCATATTCATCCTGTGACTATATAGAAGTCTACTCTCATGAACAGTTGACTCCATGAAAAAGACCACTGTATAACTTACATCAGTTTTTTCAGTAACTTGAAAGGTCTGTCACATGTTTCTAACTATCAAAGACAGCTTACGTGACCAGACAGACCATGAATTCACAGCTGCAGTCGAAATGGAGCCTTCTTCACAAAGCAAATTTTCACGTTGAGTATTAAAATGTGTAGAACCAAAAGAGAATACAGAATACAAAGAATATTAAATAAGCCTGAAATGAATCTGGGGACACTGTCTTACATTTCTCCTTCCCAAATGAGCATGTAATTAAACATTCTTCTTGCATTTGAGTGATTTTGGTGACTTTCGAGCCTTTGGGCTACACTGTGAAGAAGATGATTGATTTTATAGGTGTTTTGCTGAAAAAACCTGTCTATTTCACTTCTCATCATGCCTGAGTGAAATTCTTCTGAGAGATCTCTTATGATTCCAATGATTCCACCAGAGATTGATTGTGAATTAAATATGACTGGTGGTTCCTTATAAATCTCCAGATACCCATATGATAAATAGCTCTTCCTAGTCATGACCTCTTGCTTTGGATGTATCTACAAGTAAAGATATCATATCACATCAGATTATTATTAAAGAGAAATTGCTACAGACACAGTATTATGGTACTGACATACTATTGTGTGCTGACTTTCTCTCTTCAGATTGTCTCCTCTGCTCACCACTGTGAGATCACTATTATAACTGTCTTGAAACTGCAACAAACCATGCCTCAAACCTGAACAGAGATCCTCAGAACACTGGCAGACAAGCTAACCGTGGCAGAAGAAGTAAACTAATTACATAGCTATAGTGATGGGTCCAAGTCGATCAGTAAATACATTTATTCAATTAGTAATTGTCAGAAGTGTCCAGCTTCCCTCATGGTTTCATTTCACTCCAAAGAACAGATCTATTTCACTACTTCCCAGAGCAGTGGCTTTGGAGCTCATGTGCTGCTCTTCCCAGGAACTGTCCACCTTGTGTGTATCCTTCAGTTGAAGTAGACTGTGTTGTACTGTGCTCAGATCAGAATGAAATGATCCTCCATGAGCTGATAGTGGGAAAATGCATCAAGCCCTGAGAATGCAGCCTGTGCCTGAACACATTTGCAGGTTGCATTATGTTTCGGGTTCATCCCTCACTGCACTGTTGTTGGGTTTCCCTGGTACCTTCACAGTAATGAATCTTTTTGTCTGTTGATCAAGCTTATTGATGTGGTGTACTCATTAATAATTTCCAGAGGACATAGATAACATGCTGTTACATCCAACATTTGAATGTTTGGTATGCCTACAGGACAGCTTAGACTCCAAATAATGCTCTCCTTCCGCCAACTGCAGCTCAAATAGAGAGGACTGGCAACTTGAATGCAGCACTGCAGTTCATTGGGATGGGATTGCTCAGCCAATAACAGATAAGAGAGCCCTGGCACTCCCTGCACACCCTGCCAGCAGCCAGGCATCCAGCCCTGAGCAGACACACCTTGTGATGACCTGCAAGTCACACCGAATAGTCAAATTATTTTGCCACAAAGACTTCATTGCAGAGCATGTAAAGTTCATATGCCTCAGAATAAAAGCTATCATACAATGTTCGTGGCATATCTATGCAAATATGATCAGTGTTATAAGAAACACGGGATGGAGAACCATAGATACATAATTTGTCAAGGTTTTATTTCTTAGCCTCTATAAATAGTCTTTAGGTTGCTTCTACAGGTTGAACATGAATCCAGGTAAGAAAGGGAAAGTTTGAAAATCCTTCATTACAAATTGTGGATTCTTTAGCTGCCTGCCCTTATTTTTCCTTGTTGTCAACCAACAGAGAACTGAAAAAATCTCAGTAGGCTTTGGAAACAAATGGATTATTGAGTGATACCAAAATAGCCACAGATTTTAAGATAATTTATCATGCTTAATTATGTACCAAAATCAAAACATCAGGCTTTTAGAATTAAGCAAACCAAAAAAACATTGCCAATGGGAAAGATGGTAAAACTGTGAAGGCAACTTTGAATATTACCGATGCTCAAAAATATTTACACACACAACTATTTCAAGTAACACACAGCATTTGCTGTATCTGAAAAAGACTGTGAAGAATGGTCATCTCCCCAGCTTGTTGCATTATATCCTTTCACAGCACATTAAATTTCCCCTTTTTAGTGCAAATCAGTATCTTTCCTTGTGTGTACCTTTCACAAACCTCCAGGGAGTTACAAGAGATGTTTTCCTTTTTTGTTTTTTATTTATTTATTTGTATACATTGTTTTCCCTGGGAACTGATGGAGTCACCATCCCTGGATGTGTTCAAGAACCATGGAGATACGGCACTGAGGTATATAGTCAGTGGGCATGGTGTGAGTGGTGTTGGACTATGGCATCTTAGTGGTCTCTTCTGACCAAATGATTCAGTGATTCTGAAGACACAATTAACTGGAGGGACTTACAAGAGGTAATTTTGCAAGTATTTCTTAAGTTGAATCTCAAACTGATGACCATGAGCCCACAGATGATTTGTTCCCATTTTTTCCCAGCTCAAAGCAGAGCTCTGTCTGTCCAAGCACACAACTTCAGCTCAGATTGCTATTTTTTTTCTGTAACTACTGCACTTAGTGGCCTGATGGAATGAATGAAGAAGCCTAAAATCTGAACAAGTTTAACCGGTGGAAAAAATAAATAAATAAAATAAAAAGAAAGCAGATATCTCATCTTTGCAAAACAGCTGAAGAGAAGAACTGTATTGCCATGCAGTCTACCATTCTTATGCCTGAAAGGGCTGCTGCCTGGCCAAAGTCAGAGCACTGGAGGAGGTACCATCAGCTGTTTCCAAGTACTCCTAGATGAGAGCCTTGCCAGGGAGAAAGGTTGAGGCTGTGGTCAAGATGAGTTGGTGCCATAAGTGCTTTCTCTTGGCCTAGTCACAGGTAGGGACAACAAAAACCTGAAACTTGGGGAAATCTACATCACCTAGCTATAGGTACCCATAGTATAGGCTTCCACTCTTGAAGGAGTCATCTCCGAGCTGCATTGTTGGCAAAGGACAGAGATAAGAGTTCTTCATATGGGTTTCATCTGAGCAGACTCTGATGTCTACAGTGGGAAAATTACAATATTCTTTGGACTCAAGAAATTAGGCTCCACATTACTACTACGAGCCTTGGGAGGTATATGGACACCTCCAACATTGTGCCTCATAGCTCAGGACCCACAAACACAATTAGGAAAAAACATTTGCTTCAACTTAATGCCTGCAGCTCATCCGCCTGCCCAGCAGAGCAGAGGTGTATTGCAGATCCTAGAGATCTTGTACCATGGCTATGGCTATGATGGGCCACATTAATTGATGCTGCTTATGCTTAAACAGGTAAATTCCACTCAGAAAGCCCAACAAAGAGGCTGTATATGGACCTGACGCTGGTTTTAGCATATGACACAGTGGATCTCGTAAAGCTGGAAGGTTATCTAAAGATGCAAACTGTGGTGCACTGTGATAAAACTTCACTATTTACAGTCTGGCTCTTTACAAGGAGCATACTTGTTCCTGTAGCTGTAGTTAAAGAAAAATATGTAAATACTGACATTTAATACAGAGTCCTTTTGCTGCCCAGGAACAGACCAGGCCTCACATTGCATGACAAGCACAGGTGGTGTGGAGCATGCACATCACTGGTTAAAAAAACAACCATTTGCTTTGCAGAATGTGTTTTGCAGCCTTTGGTTCACCAGTTCTGCAATGAGAAGATGGGAAACAGTTACCATCGCATCTAACTTCTTATATATAATTTGGTTCTTGTTATTCTGAAATGTCTTATTTATTTAAACTGGGACACTTTCAACTCAGCTCAGGATAGCTGATAGCTAGTCCCCAAAGATCAAATATTTTGGCTTAAGCACTTAACTTGAACTCCATCAGCTTCAATAGGATTTGAGTGAATGCAATTTAGAACAGGTCTATGTTTCTTTCCCTAACTGTTGATAATATCTTAAAATGAAGACTTTGCTGATTACAGCCTGCAATTAAGAGATTCCTTGTTAGCATTATATTGTTTAAAACTGTGATTTCCTCAGTTATAAGCAAACTGAAAGACGAGATTTCAGCTTGGATTTGGTTATGGGCTCATGTTATATAGAATCATAGAATCATAAAATGGCTTGGGTTGGAAGGGACCTTAAAGATGGCCTTGTTCCAACCTCCTGCCATGGGCTGGTTGACTCCCACCAGATCAGGCTGCCCAGGGTCCCATTCAGCGTGGCCTTGGACACCTCCAGGGATGGGGCACTCACAGCTCTGAGCAGCAGGGCCAGGGCCTCACCACTCTCTGAGTAAAGAATTTCTTCCTAACATCTGACCTAAATCTCCCATATTTTAGCTTAAAGCCACTCCTCTTTGTCTTATCTTTACCAGACCATGTAAAAAGTCAGTCCTCTTCCTGCTTGTAAGCTTACTTCAAGTACTGAAAGGCCACAGTGAGGTCACAATGAGGGGACAATCCCTTCCCTGAGCACTGCCACATCCCTGTTGATGCAGCCCGGGATATTATTGACCTTTTGGGCTGCATGAGCAACCCACGTAATCATAGAGAGAATCTTGGTTGGATATCGATATGGATAAACGATTAAATGAGAACATCTTCATCTCTGCAAATTGTATCTCCACATCTTATGCCCTGTCCTGTGGTCTCCTTGTATACTGCTGAAAAACTTAAATGGAAAGTGTGGAGACTTGATGCAGTAAGCTTCCAGAGCTGCGTGCATCATCAATCAGATATGCCTGGAACACACACATAAACAAACGAAAATTGGTAAGCTGCAGTTAAACAAGATGAGGATGACTCACTGCAGAGTGAGTACAACCCACTCACCTCCCTGAACAGTATGAGATACAGCACAGCTGCCTTTGAATTCACCCTCAGAGAACTAGTGGCATTAAAGAGAGAAAAGATACTGTAAGTTTTCTAACCCAGCTGTTGTTGTCAATAGGTTGTTTTATGTGCAAAACACATCCATCACCCTCAGTTTCTCCTGGGAATCTCACCTGGTATGAATGTCTGACGATGGCAGGATCTCAATGGGACCAACAGAGGAATTCACTTTAAAAAGTTCTGTCCCCTGTGTTACCTGTGACCAAAAACTCATGAGCCTGAGAACAAAGTTTCCCATGCTCTTATCCACACATGCTCGACTCTGTGCTCTGTGTTTGCATTGGGATATTTGTTCCTTTGCCAACTACGTACAGCCCAGTTTTTCAGGCTATCTGCAGCCTGAGATGAATCAGTACACAGATGCCACTCCCACTCTGCATGAAATCGTGCAGCTTGAGTGATTGCTCTTTGCTATTGCCAGCCAGAGTTCTTGTTTGCCAATCAAAATGTTTCTGGCACAGCACACAACATGAGCATGAAAAACAGCTCTGCTCCAATGGGTTTGCTGGCCAAGAGGTGGACACAGAAAGGAAAACACTGGAAAACAAGGGAAACTGAATGTAAATAGAGAGATAAGATAGTGTTCAGGGAGAAGACTGATGCTATAAATGCCAAATGCTTGTTGAAATAAATAAATAAAACTTTGCTGATTGCTGGTGAACATCACTGGGGCTATGCCGAGGAGGATTGAGCACTCTGATAAATGGAGAGCAGGTCGTGGACACTGCATCATAGTTCAGTGTTCAGTTTTGGGCCCTTCCCTACAAGAAAGACATCAAAGCCCTGGAGGTTGCCCAAAGAAGGGCAATGAAGCTGGTGAGGGGTCTGGTGCACAGGCCTTAAGAGGAATGGCTGAGGAAGTTGGAATTGTTCAGTCTGGAGAAGAGGAGGCTGAAAGGAGACCTTACTGTTCTCTGTAACTACCTGAAAGGAGGTTGTAGTGAGCTGGGGGTCTGCCTCTTCACTCTTGTAACCAGTGATAGGATGAGAGAGAGTGGCTTCAAGTTGCGCCAGGGGAAATTCAGACTGGATATCAGGAAATACTTCTTCTCTGAAAGAGTGGTCAGGTGCTGGAATGGGCTGCCCAAGGGGGGTGGTGGAGTCACCAACCCTGGAGGTATTAAACAAACGTTTAGACATTGCATTGAGGGACATGGTTTAGAGAGAACTGTTGGTGATAGGTGGACAGTTGGACTCGATGCTCTTATAGGTCTTTTCCAACCATGGTGATTCTATGATTCTATGATCTCTGAGGCAAAATACAGCAGCAAGATATTCAGCCATTGAGAAATGCTCATCACCTTTCTGTGAAATCCTTCTCAGAGTCAACAGGTATGGCAGGAGACGTCAACACAGAGCCAATGCATCAGGACAGTTTACCCCATTAAATGCCATGATATCAACTCAGAAGTACTGGAGCCTGATGCTTCACTTCCCTTGACATGCATTAATTCATCTCCTTGGATAATGGTCATGTCTCTATGGGAAGTATAGGTTCATAGGTTCATAAGGTTGGAAAGGACCTACAAGATCATCTAGTCCAACCATCCTCCTATCACTATCCCTACCCAACTACTAAATCAAATCCCTAATTGTCTGAATTGTATGTCTTTATATGCCTGATATTTTTCCAGATGGGTACAGGACTGGCCACAGTTTTTAGATTTCTCTGAAAAGGCCATTGCAAAACCTCTTGGAGATGGTGGCAACACAGTGGTGTCTCAATAATGTCATACACCCAAACTCCTTGGCTGTCATCCCCCTCTGGGTACAGGCAATGAGACCAGGGCCTCACAGGGGAAATAATTGCTTCTGGAATACCATCACGTCACTGGCATTTACACTGTCAAAAAAGATAGGAGCAGTGGAAAATCCTTTTTCTGTCAATCCAGTTAAATCTAACATGATTTCGTCTGCAAATATCCCCAGATTAAAGGAGGGATTCCTTGTTTTCTATAGTCAGTCTAAAGGGTTTTGTGCATGAAACCATTTTATGCTTACAAGGAAAGAAGTGATGTCTGAAAAAAAACCAACAACAATCATCTGGAAAATGGCATTTATATCAGACAAATTCCTCCCAGACAGCATTCATTCAAGAGAATGAACTGTCAGCTCTTATTCCACCCAGAAACTACATTTAATTTTTTTGGTGTGTGTTGGAGGGATTTAGAATGTAACCCTTCACTCCATCAATAGATGCAATGTTTTGCGAACATACAGTAGGGATACTTAATTTGCTTGCACAGATATAACCTGGAGGCAGCAGATATGTAAGAAATGTGTCAGATGAGTGAATTGAGTAAGCAGCGGGAACCCTTAACTGTGATATTCAGCAGCTACACCAGGAAATATGAGTTGCAGCAAATAGTATTTCCTCAAGAAGGAATAGAGGAAGAGCTCCCAACTGGAACAGTGGGAGTTAGACAAGGTGTTCTTAAAGGTCTTTTCCAACCTTAATGATTCTACGACACTAAACACAGTTCATGACATGACCCACTGCTGATCTCATCACCCAATCTGAGGTGTGAACTATGGACACCAACAGTAAAAGCCCTCTGCACAATGCAGTTCTGTGATGCATTTGGCTGGGCTGTGTGAAACGTTCCATTTCCTGCCCTCCCCACAAAGACTTCAGCTGTGTCACATCCTCTGTTGATAAAGTGGAACCTTTATATCTACTACTTTGAGCCAAGCATTCTGCTCATTTATCATTTGGTGCCAATCAAGGAGGTGGGTGTCCTTCCACAAGAGATTTCTCTGCTTTGAGTGCAAAACATTTCTTTCTGGTGGCTACAACCCAGGAAGAAAACTCCCAGGACAAATTTATCTTGAGAAATATGCTTGTAGTGATGATAGGTATTTGCTTATCAGTTTCCTGCACACATAGCATTGCTCTTGCTGCCTCCTCTTTCTTCCGATGTTCTGCAAAGCTCTGAGGATAAAAGGAAAGAGCCAGGTACCCTGTTTCCTCTGTGCCTTTGGCACGTCATGTACCTTGAAGCAGTTTTACCGTGTTCCCAGAGTAAATAGTGCTGTTTTAATAATGCATAGCATTCTACCCACCTTAATTCACTCTATTTCTAGCATACTGCCATCTTGAGTTCAGAGAAAGTTGCTTGTTTAATTGTTTGCATGGCTTTTTTGTTGTTATGTTCTTCTTCTTCCTGAACCCCGAAGAGTTTATCTTTATTTTTCTGCTTAAACATAAACAAGATATTTTTTTAATGATTTTTTTTTACTCTTTTATTCAAACACTCCATGAGTGAATGGTCTCCCATGGGTATGTAATAGTAATTGCAAAGCTTATTTTTCTGTTCCCAGTGGCATTGATTGTGTGAAAATAAATGTTGAGTACTATAGAGCAATTAATCCTTAACTCTCTCGGGACTTTGGAAGGAAGTTATTACTATCTTTAGCTCACAGAGTTAGGTGAGCAACAGGAGCTGGATAATTCACCCTTGCCCCAGAGACCAAGGACACGATCATTGTCTGCTCATATCAAGTAGATCCCTTTAATTGAAATATTGCACTTGTTCTCTTCAGATGTTTCACTGATAGACACACCTCTGCTGCTTTCAGAGATTTATGGGGCTATGTCATTGAACTGGTGGAGATTTCTAGAATTAAACCACTGGATAGAATAATAGAATGGCTTGGGTTGGAATGGATCTCCAAGATCATCAAGTTCCAACCCTCCTACTGTGGACAGGGTTGTCACTCACTAAATCAGGCACAGGATCAGGTTACCCAGGCCCCCATTCAACCTGGTCCTGAAAGATTTTTAAAGGATAAGTTAGTGGAGAGCTGGACAGTCCGCATACAGTTGATGCTGCACTGGTTTGCTGACTCTCTCTTGAGATTCCACCCACCTCCAAACCAAGCCAATGGAGCTCATCAAGTCCTTCATCACATTTCAGTACTCTTTTGCTATCACAGCTCTTATCTGAACAATTTGCAGCATCATAACAGTGCTCCTGGATGACAGTCTGACAGCCAGGAGGAGCATTTCTGCTCCAAGGGCAGCAGCTCCTCTATGGGACTCTTGTGGATCAGATACTCAGATACTCATGATACTCAGAGAGAAATGAAACCAGATAGAAGTGAAGGAAAGACACTTTACAGAGGAGGCATTTAGAATTAGGTTCACAACTGAGGTAGGAGAATTGAGAGAGCACACTGTTTATCAAGTAATAATAATAACATAGCTTTTCCTGATGGTTGAACATTGGCATGCAAAAAAACTTTGCAAAATTTATATGTAGACTGAATGAATAAAATAAATGCAGAAGATTGGATTCCTCTCCGTTAATCAAAGCTTGCAATTTTCCTCTTGTACCTTTACTTAATAATCTTATTTACTGAGATTACAGCAACGTACTGAAGACTTCAGGAAGGATCTCACCTTCTGTATTTTGTTGTTTACTAATGCTTAATTTTCTTCAGTGCTAGTACAGCACTGTGTGATCCTGACCCACAGCTGGAGGCTGCAGACACTAAGAAAACCTCACAGATATAAAGAATGATATTAATTATTAATAGTCTAATTGGAAAATATTTCTTGAGTAAAAGTTAAGTACGGATTTGAGGGATTATTCCGATGACTAGACCTCATAATGGAAAAGTAGAAATGAAAATAAGGAAAAGAATGCACTGATAATTCAGTGCATACAGTGTGATATGATGTGATATAATGAACTTACACCAGCAGAAAATCTGCCCTTTCTCTTTATTTTTGGTTAGTGCAATTGCTCTTGAGGACCACCCAATTAGATGTGGTTTTCTGTATTCAGTTGCATCATTCACTCACTTAAACAATGGATTAATGTTGAGTTGTGGGTTTGATAGCTCTACATAAGCTATAAAAGCAGCTCACAGTGTATGTTTATGGATCGTTCATAAAACTGACAGCTGTATAAAAAAACATTAGACTCATTTCATCTAAGCACTCTGTTTATCTTTTCTCCACTTTTGAAAGCTTTTTCACCATAATGTAGTAACTCCCCTGTCATGGTGTGTCATCCTCACATGCACATGAAGTATTTTCTACTGAGATGCTATGACCTTGGTTCTGAATCCTTATATCAAGTTTCGGTACAGAGCAGTCTGACTTCTGAATGGGGATGACAAGATTTCCAGTTAGAGTGGATGTTGGAAGCCCTAGTCACGCTGAAGGATACCTCAACACATGTTAACACCTTCCAATACAATCATTCAGCAATGTGCTTTTAGGGATACAGGCTGCCTTCAGGCAGTGACTAGATGTCTACTTACGAGCACTTTCACTTCCTACGTGTCACATGGAATCCCTTTAGAGTTGGTAAAGATCTAGCCAATGTAGTTCACAAAGCCCAGAGCTCAAGACATATCATCCCACCCTATACAGAACAGATCACGTGCTCAGGTGGCAATATTTCAATTCTAATAATCCACACTTACATAAACTGAATCCCTCAGACTTGCTTAGATGGGATTGATAACACTCACCCTCCCGTAACTCTCAGATCATCATGCTTCCTTCAGTTGATCTGTCTCAAGGCCATCTTCCCCAGAAGCATCCAGTCATTAAGCAGAAATGGAGACCAAGAGTGCTGAACTCAGCAGTTTGCTGCAGTCATTAATCTCTTCTGTTATTTTGGGGTGTGGTGGTCGGCTCTCATTCCTCTTTCCAATTTTGTTTCCAACAAAGTTTCATTGGCTCAGTCAACCCTTTCTCTCCTCACAGCAGTAGAGTGGTTCTGGTTAAACCACCTAGAGGACCAGTCCAACTTATTAAGAACAAAACTGGAAACACCTACAGATGAAAGCAACAACAAACCTGATTAATAATGTCATTTTAGATCCACCAAACCTCCTGCTATCGACTGACAAATGAGGAGACTCAGAACACAGGAAGCCACCAGTAATTAAAGGTTCATTCTGCAAATAGTGACATCCTGTAGGTGGATAATGTTGTATTTGAATAACAACACAGTGATTGTTTTCCTGTTTCTAATCCCAGTGCAAATAATACATAGGAATATACTTCACAGTTTGTTTATGGAATGTGATGCTATTACTCTATTTAAATGAAACTCACGAAGTGAAAGGCAGAACAGATGCACCACACTGGATTTGGAGGGAAAGCTAAATGGGGAACATAACCCCAAGGGCACAAAGCAGCAAATACAGCCTTCAGGGAACTGCTGCATGAATCAGCTCTCAAATTATGTCCTTTAGACGCTGTGTTAACAGTCTTTGTATTGCTGATTGCCAGGGGCAGAGAGGAGAAAAAGCAGACAGGAAACCCCCAGGTTTTTCTCTCTACTATAGCCTCCAACAACCCTTCGTATCATAAAATCACAGAATCACCAAGGTTGAAAAAGATCTCAAAGATCATGTAGTCCATCATATATTTTCCCAAAGATACATAAAGTTAAGGCATTTTATGAGGGATGCTCAGCTTGCATATTAATTTCATTTCAGGAGGAGAGCTAAATAGCAGACATAAGCTCTACCAGCCCAAGTTAGTGACCACTGAATCACTGTGTCACTACTGGTGTGAGAAAGAATCAAAACTTTCCTAAGTTGTTCATAACTGAAATGAGAAAAAATGTTTTCTAGCCTATACACAAAATCATAGAAAATCACATAATCATGGGATGACTTGGGTCGGAAGGGACCTCCAAGATCATCTAGTTACAACCCCCTTGGTTGGCAGAGTTGCTAACCACTAAAATCAGGCACTAGCTCAGGCTGCCCAGAGGCTCATCCAACCTGGCTTTGAACACCTCCAGGGATGATGCAGGCACAGCATCTCTGAGCTACCAATGTGTTTGCAAAGCCCTATTCAGCACCAAGCAGCTACAGCCTTCCTACCCTCGCACCACAGCCCTGAAGACTCATAAATTTTTTTATGTAGGAAAGTGAAGCAAATCAGCAAGATCTCCCACATTATATCTAATCCAATTTACACAGAGATGAGCTCAGAACAAAAGGAATTCATCTTGCTATTGTTACAATAGATTGGTAAAAACCCCAGTTTGATACTTAGAAATACTACTGTACTCATCCAGGAGAAAAAATAAAGGTTTAAACCTTGACCATCTGCATAAAACCAAAAAGTTTTGGGTCATTCTGGCTCCCTCTCCCATCCCAAAGTGGATAAGTGGTGACAAGAATGGGTACAGGACAAACAAGAGGTGTAGCAAAGCTGCAAAATCACAGAATCATAGGGTCACTAAGGTTGGAAAAGACCTCCAACATCACCAGGTCCAGCCCCAACTCATCCCCACATTGTCCATTGACCATGCCCCTCAGTGGGGCATCTCCACAGTTCTGTAGTTACTCCACCACTTCTCTGAGTGATGTTCAAATGGGACATTCAAATGTGGTCGAGACTTTTCCTGTACGTTCATTGTCATAAGACACAAAGAGTTTGGATTCCCTGTCTGGAAAGAAGCTGGAAGCCAACAATTTCAAATTGTCTTCCCTCCCTGCAAAGAAACCTGGATCCAACAGAGCCAGACACATCCAGGCCACGTGAATAACTGAAGGAAGTACACATGAAATGCTTTCGTAATAAAGCTGTTATTAGCTGTGAGAGGCAGTGACCAGCTAATCAGCCATCCCTCTGCCATTTTATCATCTGAATGGATGTTTATATAGCTTTGTTGTGCGTTCAAGTCACTGTAAAACTGATGCAATTAGCATCCCGTCCCTCTTTTTGCACTAGTAATCATAAGGCACTCTCAGGCCTACAGAGATAAACTATAGGACTGGAATTTTTCATATCAAATAAGGAAAAAAAAATTCCTTTGAGCATCCATAAAAGCACAGATCACTCCCTAGACAACATGAAAGGAAACCTTCCACACTGTGTGTGAGAGAGGAGGGATTTCTGCATTTACAGCCAAAATATCAGCAAATTTGGCATCAGAATCACAGAACCATTCAGGTTGGCAAAGACCCTGAAGGTCACCAAGTCCAATCCCTCCCCACCCCCACCGTACCCAATGACCATGTCCCTCAGTGCCACATCTCTGCGTGTCCTGAACACCCCCAGGGACAGCAATTCCACCACCTCCCTGGGCAGCCTGCACCCATATATATATCACCAATTCTTCTGAGAATAATTTTTTTCTTGATTTGAACTGTCCTTTGGCTCTGGAAAGAGGGGAGATGATGCTTCTGCACAGTGGGGCACAGCTCTGAAAGCTTCTTCCACCGGGGCTGAAGGAATCCCATAGTGACAGCACCAGTTGGGGGGTGAAAACTGAAAATCAAGCTTTGCTGAACTCCTCTTGGCTTCTCTTCATCCAAATAGTTAAAATGAATAAATAAATACATAAATAAAAAGGTTGAGGAAAAGGGGCAGGGGAAGAGAAGGGGCAGGGGAAGGGGCAGGGGAAGGGGAAGGGAAGGGGAAGGGAAGGGGAAGGGAAGGGGAAGGGAAGGGGAAGGGAAGGGGAAGGGAAGGGAAGGGGAAGGGAAGGGGAAGGGAAGGGGAAGGGAAGGGGAAGGGAAGGGGAAGGGAAGGGGAAGGGAAGGGGAAGGGAAGGGGAAGGGAAGGGGAGGGGAAGGGGAGGGGAAGGGGAGGGGAAGGGGAGGGGAAGGGGAGGGGAAGGGAAGGGGAAGGGAAGGGGAGGGGAAGGGGAGGGGAAGGGGAGGGGAAGGGGAGGGGAAGGGGAGGGGAAGGGAAGGGGAAGGGAAGGGGAAGGGAAGGGGAAGGGAAGGGGAAGGGAAGGAGAAGGGGAAGGGGAGGGGAAGGGGAGGGGAAGGGGAGGGGAAGGGGAGGGGAAGGGGAGGGGAAGGGGAGGGGAAGGGGAGGGGAAGGGGAGGGGAAGGGGAGGGGAAGGGGAAGGGAAGGGGAGGGGAAGGGGAAGGGAAGGGGAGGGGAAGGGGAGGGGAAGGGGAGGGGAAGGGGAAGGGAAGGGGAGGGGAAGGGGAGGGGAAGGGGCAGGGGAAGGGGAAGGGAAGGGGCAGGGGAAGGGGAGGGGAAGGGGAAGGGAAGGGGAAGGGAAGGGGCAGGGGAAGGGGAGGGGAAGGGGAAGGGAAGGGGCAGGGGAAGGGGAAGGGGAAGGGAAGGGGCAGGGGAAGGGGAAGGGGAAGGGAAGGGGCAGGGGAAGGGGAAGGGGCAGGGGAAAGGAAGGGGCAGGGGAAGGGGCAGGGGAAGGGGCAGGGAAGAAAAGGTTTTAGAAAGTGTGTAAAAAATGGAGGAAAGAGAGGGTAAAGGAAAAGGAGGGAAAGGAAAAAAAGATAAGATGGAAAAGAGAGCAAGAAATATGGGAACTGAGGAAAAAGAAAAAAAATGGGGGAAAGGGGAAAAAGGGGGGGAAGGGAGAAAAGGGGGGGAAGGGGGAAAAGGGGGGGAAGGGGGAAAAGGGGGGGAAGGGGGAAAAGGGGGGGAAGGGGGAAAAGGGGGGGAAGGGGGAAAAGGGGGGGGAAGGGGGAAAAGGGGGGGGAAGGGGGAAAAGGGGGGGAAGGGGGAAAAGGGGGGGAAAAGGGGGGGAAGGGGGAAAAGGGGGGGGGAAGGGGGAAAAGGGGGGGGGAAGGGGGAAAAGGGGGGGAAGGGGGAAAAGGGGGGGGGGAAGGGGGAAAAGGGGGGGAAGGGGGAAAAGGAGGGGGAAGGGGGAAAAGGGGGGGAAGGGGGAAAAGGGGGGGAAGGGGGAAAAGGGGAAGGAGGAAAACGAGGAAAAAGAAAAGGAGTGACAGAAAGAACGTAAAAAACTAAGCGAGGGAAAAAAGGGAGGGGGAAGGAAATGGGAAAAGGAGGAAAAACAGGAGGGGATGGGGGAAAAAAAATAAAAAGAGGAAAAGAAAAAGAATAGATAAGGGGAGGAGGGGACCCCTCCTACCCCCCCCCCCCCCCTCCCCAGCCCGAGTAGCGCCGGCACCTGGGGCGGGAGGGAGGCGGAGCTGCCCCGCCCCGTGCAGGAGGCGGTGGAGCGGTGCGGTGCGGAGCAGCGCGGAGCCACTCGTGTCCCTCTGTGCTTTTTCTCTCTCCGTGGATGCGCGCAACGCGAGCGCACGTCCTGGAGCGCAACGGTGCGCGGTGTCCTCGGCATGAAGTCCGCGGGGTTGGGCGTCCTGCTGCCGCTGCTCGGCTGCCTCCTGTCCGCGGTGAGTGCCCCGTACAACCGGTGCGGTTTTGCCCCGCTCGGTGGGCGCTGGTTTTGCTGGGGGGGTTCAGCGGAGACCCTTCTGCCTCGGGCAAACTTTGGGTAACTTTGGAAGTGCGGTCGGTGAAAGGCAGGTGTGCCTTTGCTGGGTTTCTCTGTGTTAAGTGGCAATCCTTTAGCTCCTGTTTTGTTTTCGGTTTTATTTTTTTTTTCCTTTTTTTTTTTTCTCTTTTATTCCCCCCCCCCCCCCGAGCTTTTTCTCGTCAAGAGCGACAGTATCGCAGGAATTCACTTTGTATTCTTAGTGCTTTCTCTCAGGCTCCCGCTGTCGTTCAGTTTTCCTGCTCTCCTACTCACGAGCACGGTGGTTTCGTGCCGCACTCACCCTAAACTGGGAATAACGGGATGTGATGCCCCAGGGCAAAGGGATCCGGGACCGGACCGTCCCCACCCGTGAGAAGTTCAGCCAAGTGCTGTTCGACCTCATCGTTCATCCTCCGATCTCTTATGAGCAAAGGATGCGGTTTTTGCCCTCTTCTGCTTATAATTTCCATGCTATCCAGTCCCTGACCGGCGGCAGTGCTACTTCCTTCCCACCGCTGATGGTGTAGGATTAGCAAATGGGATTGTTTCTGCTGGTGAATGCAGTAGCTCATTTTCTGTGCAGACAGTGCAGGCGTGGGGTCAGGTACCCAAGATTTTACTGAAGCACTGGTTTCCTTGCAGTGTGCAATTCCTAGCTCGTTTCACGGTTGCTTTGGGTTTTCTTTTTTATCTAGTGAGTTGTACAGGGAGCTGTGGCTGTGGCTGTTTCCTTCCTGCAACCTGTAGAGTTGGATCAGGTTGCCCGTGGGAACTGGTTGCCCGTTAGTGCGTGGCTACTCTAGGATTTAAGAATGGGTTGGACTGCAAGGATCCTTAAAGTCTATCCACTTCCAGCCACCTCTGCTCAGCAAGTGATGACTACCCGAGCCACTCCACTCCCCATTGGCAGAGCCAACCAGGCTGAGCCTCTGAGAATGTCAAGTAACTCAGATATTTGGGACTGCATCACTTGTGTCTCTTTAGCTCTCCTTAAGAAGTAATGACTGACTTCAGGTTTGTTTTTTAATGTTGTCAACGTGAGCCACCCAACCGAATTCATCACCAAAGACTTGATTTGAGGAAGAACGGGTGGGAAAATTGATTGAGATATGCGTGTATATATATTTAAAATGGCCAGATAATTAGTTCCAAGAATCCTAAAGATTTTGCCATAGGGAGGATCCAAAACAGCTCATGGACAGGACTGGAGCTGGGTGGAGGTTTAAGAGAGGAGCAATGCTCCTCAGCTGCTGGAGCTGCTCCGGTCCTTGCTCCCACTGAAGCTCATGGCCAAAAAGTCCCAGTTTGCTAAATGCTGTTGGCTCAAAAGGGGTCGCATGGGTTGGGATCCTGTGGAATTGGTCACACAGACTGTTGGAGTTTGGCTGAAGCTCCGGGATGATGGCAACCTGCAGCCTCAGCATGTTCCAAGGGTCAATCCCGGTCCCTTTTCTACCCTTGTAGTATTTTCTTGTTCCATGTTTTATCTTGCTCCCTTGCCTTGGTTTAATGCATCATCGGTTGCTTTGCTGTTGTTTTGTTGTGTTGAATTTCCAACACCTGCTTTGCACCGGCGGGTTAGAGAGATTTACAATCTCCTTATCTCTTTTGATCTGCAAGGTGACTAATACCAAAGCGTCTCAATGCCAGAACAAATCCCTGTTGTTTTTGTCTCTCTGTTTGAGCCTGGGAATCTGTGCTCATTTTTTAAAGCAAAAGACAACTGAGGTAGTGACATCCTGGCTTTGGGACCTGAGATAGCTCAGCAGACGTTTTCCACATAGTTTGTTGTGATAATTTTTATTGGACTGTCATTGGAAAAAAACTTTGAACGAGAACAATTGGCTGATTGAGAAGTTCAGTGCTATAAAGCTGTTGTGGCCCCGTGGCTTCTAATTGCCCTTATAAAGTTTCACCTTGCCCTCTCGTGATCTACACATGTGGAGAAAGGAAACTGTAAAGGTAAATGTTATTTGCTGTGGTTTAGCAGAGCTGCCTCCAGCAGTGGTCAAGCTTAACCCTGACCCGAGGTGTGAAGTTTGGGAGGGAGGATGTGCAATGCAGTGCAAATCCACGGTGATCCCTGTCAGGTTCTGTTGAGCTGTTTTGCCATTTGAGAGCTGGGATTGAGTTGATCAGGCCCAGAGAGTTACTAATTGCAGGGGGTGTGTCCAGTAAATGAGAGGTGGTTAATTCAAGGTTGATCTGTGTGCCTTCAGAGTACGTGGAGTTGGCCAGACTTGTCCCTTTGGTGTAATCTGTGCTTTTCTTCAGAGATTTGTTCTCCTTCTGCCATGGAGGAAGGGAGTAAAAACATTCAGATCTGATTCTTTGGTACCCTGAATGTAAATGCTGGAGAGAAACTGTTAAATTTAGGCTCATGGGACATCCACTTCGGCCGTAACTGCATCTCTTTCATCTGTCCATCGGCTGCAAGTCTGAGAATTGAGATGAATGCATTTAAACCAAAGTACTCAACTCCTAACCCTATCCTTCCTTGAGTCTTGTAACCTAACTCTGTCATCCCACGTCAAGTTCATTTAGTGATGAAATTTTGTGTTGAAACAAGGCCTTGTTACAAAACCTAAACCTATTGCCGGGTTTGTGATTAATTAGCATTTATCCGTGTATAAATGCATGGCAGATTTTATTCATTCATTTTAAGGCCATCTAAGAGCACCTTTTACCCCTTGGTAACTCTAAAACTCTCATTGTCTCTGTATAACAATGAAAGAAGTTCTCAGAGCACGTACTTGCAGTAGAGTGTATTTCTTAGAAGCTCTCATTTCAGGCACAAGAAGAGAAAAGAGGAAAGTTAGAGCGTGTGGAATTTTGAAGGCCGTTTCCTCCAACATGTCAGCAGGGGGATTCATACCATAATAACCACCATACCTTCCTGAGCTGAGAGATCTGCAGAAAGCTCAGGAGAACCTGGCAGGATTGGGATCATGATGTGTCATGGAGCAAGTCTTACTCGAGGTTTCTAAAGAGAAGGGATAGTTGCCAAATATTCAGCGTCAGAAAGCAGATGGGACCATGGACAGAGAAAGCTGCCTAGCTTGTTAATTCGGGTATGGGATGTATGCAGTATGCTTCCCTTTTCCCTTTTTACAGTGCTCTAAAAATAATCTGGCTCAAACTCCTTTTGTGGTGTGACAGCCTGAGGGTTGCATTGAATACCAACGCCGGGTGAATTCTGGCCAGTGCAGACTTGTGATGGGGCTGCTACTTCTTGTTCTTGTTCTCATTGTTTCGTAGCAGTGCAGCTTTGCTGGGTGCTGTCTGGCTCTGCTCACCCAAGCATGGAGGTCAAGGTCACTGCTGGCTGCAAAGCCACTTCTGAAGTTGGACAACTAATCTGGCTCTGCTCACCCAACTGTCCACGCGTGGAGGTTGAAGTCATTGCTGGACACAAAGCCAATTTTGCAGTTGGACATCTGAGACACGAGATCAAGAAGGGTTTGGATACGGTTCTCAGATGTAGGGTCTGGGTATTAGGGGGTGTAGTGTGGAGCAGGGTTGGACTCAGTAATCCTTGTGGGTCCCTTCCGACTCGGCGATGGTTCTATGAAGAGGAGAAGAGGATGAGAAATGAAAAACAAAACAAATTAGAAACAGGCTGGGATGCTGAGCCAGGCAGTGTTGCTCTGTGATGTGGCTGCCTGAAAGCCCTTCGGGTGCTCAGCCCATGACTCAGCCATGTCCTTGCTGTGTCTCTGTGTGTGGGCTGTACTGTACCTTGTCTCCTTAAGTGATAGCTTGTGCAGTTTTCAGGAGATGAAAAAATAAACGTCATTTTTGCTTTACTTAGATGGTCTCCAGCAGAAGCAACTTGAGAGCCTGAGATCTTGTAAAAATCAGTCTTGCCACATCCTATGGTGACTGAGTCTGTAGGACTTGGGAAATCACCTCGTAGACACAAATCCTTGTTGTTGGAGAAGAGGGACAGGAGGAATATCTCCTTATTCAGCATCAATTGTCACATTGTCAGCCTGAGAAAGGGCTCCAGACAGTATATAGATCAGGGAGATCCAAGACAAAAATAATTTGTTTAAATAGATCTGAGTGCGCTTGGTGGTTTGTCACATTCTGCATGAGATCAGTGGCTCAGATTCAGGAGAAGAGTCTGCTGATCTGTGTGATGAGAAAGTTGTTACTCAAGTTTTGATGAGGAGCAGAATTTGGCTTGGTTTTATGAACACGGTGGGTCACGTTGTGCCCTTGGACCAAACCAGCACAGTGGCAGTGTAATTTCTGTGCTGGGAATGGGATCTCTGCAGCACTGTGTTGGCTTATGGAAAGAGGGATGTTCCAGTGCCTGGGAAAGGGTGTGTGGTTGTTGTTACCACCCCGTTCTCTGATCTCGTCAACTTTATTCAGTATCAGAAAGTCCTTTGTAAGGACCAAGGACTTGCAGAGCCTGCCTGTGCCCTGGCACTGATTTCTCTTGAGTTTCCCTCGCTGAGGGCTTGATGCTTCACTGCTCGCAGATGTTCTCCAGAAATCACGAGCTATGTTTGGGTGGGAACCAAGCCAACACGGGATTGTCTGGAAATGAGATCCTGGAGGACTGCGGTGGAAGAAAGATCAAACCCTTTCGTTTTTCTCTATGAGAGAGGAAAGGAAGCAATGTGATGCTGGCTATCAGATTGGCCTCCATCCAGAGCTAACACAGCTAACGACGTGTCGGGGAGGTCCCGTCGGACACGAGCAGCCTCCTCATCACAGCTCCCTTTTGGAGCAACCTGCAGCTTGCTTGGCCTCCTGCCTGCCCACCAGGGATCTCTCTGGGATGATTCATCTCTCCAGCTTTACCTTTTACATTACAAGACCCATAATGCACGGAGAGCTCACTCATTAGCGTTCAGAAAATGCCCTGGGGAACGGATGGGATGCAGATGGGCTCCCAGAATCCAGCTGGGTGCTCCTTAAATTCTTACATGGCCCTTTACTTGTTGAATGGGGCAATACCAGGCTTCTTCAGTGCTGGATTTTTGGAGTATCTAAAGGGTTCTGGAGAGATAGGTGGAAATCAAAGCTTCCTTCTGTTAAGGATGGTGTTAGCAGTGCCAAGAGTTTCTGTCCTCAAACTTCAGCTTGACTGGAAGCATCTGCTGGTTATTAGCTTCACTGCGAATCACTTTAAAACTACTTAGCCTCATGCACAAACCCTAATGAGGGTACAGATACAATAGCAAGAGCAATTATGTTTAATAATTGCCAATCTGTGTA
This sequence comes from Cyrtonyx montezumae, assembly GCF_038088225.1. NCBI lineage: Eukaryota > Metazoa > Chordata > Aves > Galliformes > Odontophoridae > Cyrtonyx > Cyrtonyx montezumae. Next base: position 1,325,608 of record NW_027072037.1, read on the forward strand.
AGTAAAAATAACCTGTGTGAGCATAGCCTGACCCTGCAGGTAAGGTTAAGAGGCGGAAGCAGGTGTGACATTTCTTTAGTTATGGTCCTTGCCTCCAGCATTCATCTCACACTCATTGGTTGGCTGTGCAGATGTGCCTTGGAGTTGCTACAGCTCTGGCACCACGTTTGTGTTGGTGATCAGCTCAGCACTTGGTAGGTTGGTTTATAAAGTGAGTTTAGGGACGCGTTGTGCACCAAGGTGTGCGTTGTGGATTGCTTGTGGTTGGAAAGTGCTGCCTTACTGTCTCAACATGCCAGGTTTTATCTGCAGCCCCAATTTATATGTTTACGTCACACTTCCAGGACTTAAAGATTTTAGCTTCTGAGCTGTACGTGAGTTTTGGAGACCCTGGTGTACTTTGCATAAATTAACTCCCTTTTCCCATCGACTGAAACAGCGGATGTGAACAGCCCTGAACTCCTTGTGAGGTAGGTTTCTTGCCCCCAGGGCAGTCATTCACCGTCCATTCAGTGTCTGAAAAGCTGGGAGATGGAGATTTGCACTTCTGGATTTCTATTGAAATTCAGGTGCTAGAAAGGCATCGGGATTATTTTCTGATGCAGAGCTGAGTTGGGATTATTTTCAGTTTCACCAGTGGACCAAGCAACAGGCTCTGTGGTGCTGCTTTGGTATTCTCTTCAGGACTTCAGAATTTGGCTTTGTTTACACCGAAAGTCAAGAGAAGTGAGCACAGAGCACACCCCAAATCTTTTTGGGGCCAGATGTGTTCACTGAGCTAAACCCCAACGTGTTTGCTGAGCTCCTGTCCTCCCTGTCCCCTCTTTTGCTTTTACAGCAGGCTCAAGGATGCTCCTACTGAACTCATGATGCTAAGCCTGAGCTCCCTATTGGTTTAGTTTAATCTCTGTCTCTGTGAAGTTGTGCATCATCAAGAGGGAAGGTGAGAAAAAAAAAATCTATTTAAATCCAGTTCTTCTCCAGGAGGGAAAATAATCAATACCTCACGTCTCCTTTGTAAATCTGAAATCTATAGGGTGTCTTTTAGAAGGATGTTTATTTGTGGCTCCAGCCTTGATCTTGTGTTTAACAGATGTTTCAATTAATACCTGGTGATCCGCAGCACCACTACACTTGAGCTGCGAGTGTCTCCAGGGCCCTTATCAATGTCACTGTCTCTTGCAGCTAATCAGCCCGTGAGCTCCGTGCAGGTGACCTCGGGGTGGGAATCACCTTGCAGAGCAGGGCACCTGCATCGTGGCATTGCTGAGCAGGTGTGACCCAGAGCAACGGAGATCCCACTGGGTCAGGTTCACTTTGGGTCAGCGGAGATGCGCGCGAATATCCCCTCTCTTTCGTACTCCCTTTCCTAGCAGCCAAACCCACCATGATGCTGTGTTATCTTCTGGTCCCACGCAGGAGATAACAGTGTGCTGTGCACCTTTTCAGGCCTCAGTGACTTCAGCAGCATTTTGCTCCAACCCCTGCAGCCTCCTCTGAAGCCACTAGCTGGATCCCTCCCCAGCTTTTCCACGTGTTGTATCCCTGCAGCCTTCTTTATTCGCGACTCAGAAGCAGCTTTTATCTCATTTTCCCTAAGTGGCCAGGCAGCTGCAGTTCAAACTTCAAGAAACATATGCAAGGCAAAAAGGAAAAGAAATATACTTCATAAAATCCTTAATCACTCTGTGCAATTGCTGCAAAATGAGAAGCTGCTTCAAACCTGAATCTGAGCATCCTTAAGCTTGGAAGCAGCCAGAATCCAAACCACCAATTCTCCCTCTTCCACCTTGATTTAGCTGCAGCCAAATTCAGCTCCTAATTTAAGTGAGTGCAGTGATGTATTTGTTTTTATGCAGTCTTTCCCACTGCAGGCCCCATACTATCTACCAGGGGAGGAGTTGATCCTCTTTATAGCCATGTGGGATGTAAGTCCTAGCTTTTTCTTTAAGTCACCTTTCTCAGCCCTCAGGTTGTGTTTCCATACTGAGGGAGGGAGTGAATAAAACCCTTTCCAGGAGCATTCAGCCCTGGCTTGGAGGAGAAATGCTCATCCACAGAGCTGCAGCTGGGCAGCTCAATGGCTAAAGCCACTTTGTCCCCTCCATGAGTGACAGAGCTCTATTCAGAGTGGTTCCTGGTGTTTCTTGTTTCCATTTGGTTCTCTCCTCTTTACACCTTTCCTTTTAACCGTAATCAGGCTTCTTCCCACTGCTGCTTTTTCTTTTTTTTTTCCCACTGTGTAATAAGTTTTCTTTCTGCTCAGCGTGCTCAAAGGGAAGACAAATGGGCCCCAAAACAAGGCCAGCTGGTGCACAAAGAGCTGCCAGCATGCTCAAGTGTCAACTGCTCGTTGCTTGCATTTTTTGGGAGACTGACATTAAGCATGGCTGCAGGGCTGTGGGTCTCAGCTATGCCATGTGCTTAGTTCCTATGCCTAACAGCTCCTCGCAAAGTATTCCCTCTCTTCTGTTTTGTTCTGCTTACTGATGTTGAGCAGTTTCCTTTTTGTGTACTTTTCTCTCTTTGACTCCTGCAGATTTGCAGTTGGGGCATGAGCTGTGTTTTCAGGTGTGGGAATACTTGCTAGCTCATCCCCTTCTTTTGAAGCACTGTTTCCAGCAAAACTAATAATTGGAAGCAGATAATAATTAGAGTTGAAACTAGGTGATCTTTAAAGTCTCTTCCAGCCCGAGCCATTCTGTGATCCCATGAAAATTAACCTGATTCCTCTTTGCCCCTCTCTCTTTTCCCTCCCTGGTGAGTTAAACATGTTTTGGCAAACAGTGTGTTAAGGGCTTATCTTCAGGATGTTTGTGTGCAGTGTGGATGAGGCAAGGTTTGTCAAGAGAAGTAAGAGCTTACATTGGAACAACTAACATAGATTATATATTAAAAAATAAAAATAAAACACTAGATGTACTTGCATATGTAACGTTGCACCCTGAGGTCTGGAAGAGGAATGAAGCCAAGTAGCCCTTGCTCTGAGTTTAGCCTGCAGAGTAGCCTAACAAAAGCTGCCAATGACCAGCAGTGTTTCCTTGCAGTCCAGAAGGCCAACTACATCCTGGAGTACATCAGCAGAGGTGGTAGTGGGCAGGGCGATGGTGATGGGACAAGGGGGAATGGCTCTAAACTAAAAGTGTGGAGATTTAGGTTAGATGTTTGGTGGAAATGCTTTACTCAGAGGGCAGAGGCCCTGGCACTGCTTCCCAGAGCTGTGGGTGCCCCATCCCTGGAGGTGCTTGAGGCCTTGGATGGGGCCCTGGGCAGCCTGAGCTTGAGGGGGGAGCAGCCAGCCCACAGCAGGGGGGTTGGAACAAAATGATCATTAAGTCCCTTCCAACATCAGCTATTTTATGATTCTGTGTTTGTCAGCGGGACAACGTGGAAGAGAAACATGCTGCTTGGAGAGGGAGACATGTTGCAAAGCCATCACTGCCGTCCTTCTGCATTACAGAGCTGTGGATTATTTCCAGAAGCCAAGCCCACCCATTGCCATTCATGGTTCTGTTGGGCCTTAAAAATCATGGGCTCAATGAGCGTGTTGTTTTTTATGAGGTTTTGCCATCTTCCTGTCTCACAGCCTACAGATTTCTTGCAGTCACAGAGTGATGGGATTGATGGCTCCTACCAGCTCCTCCCTGTCTACACGGTTCATCAGCTCTACAGGTGCCAATTACTCTTTCCTCTGTCATTAACTAACTTGACTAAACTCTAAGCAGTAATTTCAGGCCTACATATAGCCTGAAGTTTTCTGTGTTTGAGTTTTATTTTTCTTAGTGTAGAATCATAGTATCACTGAGGTTGGAAAAGACCTCCAAGAACATCCAGTCCACCTGCTACCAATATTTCCCCACTAAGCCACGTCCTTTAGTATAGAATCATATAAGCACCAGAGTTGGAAAATCTCTCTTAGTATAAGAAGAAATACAGTACTCCATGTACCTCATGGCTGTTGAAATACTTAAAACTGTGGTGCAAGAGGTTAATTTAGAGATCTATTCATCCCTGTACCTAGTTTCTTGGAGTTGGATGTTTGTAAGTGGGTGAAGGTGGGCTGGAAGCGAATGATCTACACTATAATTAAATTGAGATCATCTGAATAAGAGACTCATCGTGCTGGCATGTGTATTTCCACCTTCCACTTCATTCTTCTTTGGATCTTACAAATTTGGAGGCATAAAATGGGAAGATTTTCTTAGTGTCCTTGAGGTCTCTGCCGACACAGGTCTGCTTTTGGATCGTATGGTTATTTAACTTATTGAAGTTCCCCTGACTGGGAAGCTCTTCCCAGAGTCAGACTACACTGGTGGTTTAACTGCTTCAGCCAAGCCTTGATAATTGTGTAGAAGGAAAGGAAATTAAAAATCGAAGCTTGCTGCCTTGGGTCTACTTGACCTGAACCTCAGAAATGTCTTAAGCATCTGGAAGTATTTTTAAACCTAGCTATAAAGTTGCAGCTTTGGTTGTTTTTTTCAACTATTTTACTACTATGCTATTGTTACAGGCAGATAAAACAAAACCAGGATTTATTGAAGGGGCACCTTCCAGAAATGCTGAATTCACTTGTGGAAAGATAGCAAAGCAAAGGGTTGATGGGCTGCAGTTTTTTGCTGGAGGAATGACACCTCATGTGTGTGACAGAACTGCATTTACTCTTCAGGAAAGTGGTGTGGAAGGGAAGGGATGCATCTCTTGTGAAGGTTGATCTGAGGATCTCTGATCCCACTTGGATTGGTGCTGTCTGGGACCATCCTGGGGCTGCAGCATTCCTCAGGACAGCCCGTGCTGGCACCACAGAGCAGCCTGAGTGCTCCTCAATCTTGCACTGCCTTTTTCCAGCCTGTTGGGTTGTGTTTTTTCCCCTCTGCATATTGCTGTAATGTTTTTCTCTTTCTGTTCCTCTCTCCTGGAGATCTGAAGGATTTATTATTCCGCAACTGAAATCATCATCACAATAAAATGGCAGCTGTGCCTTTGATTTGGACTTTCTTTCTTCCCCACTATGTGACTGCTGAAAAGTCACGTCTCTTCTCCAGGAGGGGTGTTAAAAATTTGGCAGGTTGGTGCCCCTCTACTTTGTAATTCTTTCTTCTCTGCCAGTTCACCACTCAAGCTTCCCGGGCTGTCAGCTATGGAAACAGATATTAATTATATATTACAGCCCCGGGAAGGGAGCCTAACTGGTCAGAGTACAGCACATCTAAAAATAAATGGTTGCTCCCCTTGCAGAGTAGCCCAGGGAGAAGAGCAGCAACATTCATTGGGGTGCCTCCGAGATGAGCTGATAAATTGGGCTGCTGCTGGCAGTGAGCAATGATTCAGGCACAGGGTGATGTTGAAAATTCCTTAGTTCAGCTCCAGGCTCAGTCAGTGGACCTTCTGCTAAGGGTGTGCCTGAAACCCAATCTGCAAATAAGAAAAATATGCTTTCTTTACATAGTATTTGCTTATTTCTTTACACTTCTGCCTGCCTGCATCATAAAGGCAAAGCACTTTGTGTTTGGTTAGATTAGTTTAGCAAATTGTATTGGTCACGGGGACTGATGTTATTACCTTCTACATGTGCACTTGTTGGGGAGTGGAAGCACCTCCTGAAGTCTAAGGCTAGTGTTGGCACAGGAGTGTCTGTACACTATATGGGATTGAATTTGGCTGGCTATGGGAAATTTTCTGGCCATGAGAGGAGCATGATATGAGATGAGGCTGCCAAGTGTAGCACTGAAAGCCAGGCAGCCAACTTCTTGTGCAGAAAATGGGTCCGTTTCTGGAAGGGATGTGGGATCCATCCCAGGATCTGCCTTGCAGCATTCCTGTATGAGGTGTGTGTGTTATTCAGCTGCTGCACAGGGAAAGCAATCAGCATGATACTTACTGTTCACTATGCAGGACCCTCCCTCCTGCTCAAGCAAAAGCTTTGCAAAGCCAGAAGAGATGACTGCAGTAGGGATGTACTGCTGAGGAACCTATCAGTGTTGGGACAGGAGAATGGCTGGGCTTGGAGTTGTATCTGGGTTTGGATTTGATATTGGTGGGGGAGGGGTGGGGGCGTGTACAGATGTGCTGCTGGAAAGCTACTAGTATGTTGAGAGGGGCATGGGATCTTTCTAGGGTTTCGTATAGTCCCTCCCAGCTCTGCAACTTTGCCAGTTCTCCAGTGGGAAGCTGCCATTGATGAGGTGTTGGTCTCTGCTGCAGGGCATGTTCCCTTTGCAAGAAACTCAAAACTGGAAGGCTTTGCTGTGCACGTGTCTGGGGTCGTTGCTCTCTGCCCCGTTCCCATTTGTTTGGAGGAATCCATCCGCTGTTGACTCCTGTGCCAGCCACCAGTGTCATCATTCAGGCTGTCATGGGAGTCATTGCCATGAAGGGAAAAGTGTTTTGTTGTGGAATGGAGGCAGGGAAGAGTTATTTCATCAGAACAGTGACCCTGGCCATGTGCTTAGCGTTCAGCCAGAGGGTGACAGTCCCAGCACTGTTTCACAGAGCAGATGAGGTCTGTTTCTCATAAATCTTTTGTTTCATGGCTGAGGAAGAGGGGAATTAGTATTTTTTGATCGCTTTTATATGAGCCGTGGGAATTCTCTCCCAGATTTTTCACGCTGTACCAAAATAGCAAGTTTAAGGAGCGGTCCTTTTCTCCAGAAATGATGCAACCAACCATCTCCATCTGAGCATGCAGAGGGATGTGAGCTGCTCTTGAGGGGTGGGCAGTTGGGTGAGAGGGAAAGAAGCTTAAAATTCATATTGTGCTCAGATACTGAGATCTGTCAGTGGGGAAAACACTATTTCTGCACAGCTCACCCAGTGAGTGGCTGCAGCAGACTTGTGGGCCTAGGGTGTGAGAATGTGGAATGAGATTCATTAAATCTTAAGACCAAGATCTGAAGAAACTTGTCTGATTGCTTCATGTTAGACCCTGATGGCCATTTACCTTCCAGATGTGCTTCTCTTACAACAAGCAAATTGACCTAAAAAAATTCAAAACTTCACAATTTCTATTTTTCTTGGCAGAAGAGTAAGTAAAGGCAAAACTTGCTTTTTATAGATTGTTTTCTAAACCTACTTTTTCAGGCCAGAGAAGTGACCAGCGTGTGCTAAATCTGGTCACATTTCTACAGATTTCACAGTGATGGAAAGGAGGGAAATGTCACTACAGATTTGCAGGCTGGAGGGCTGACACATGCAGAGAAGGAATAACGACCTGTGTTTTAGGTCATAGACCAGATGCTGTTAGTGGAAGAGTCTTGGAAGTAATTCAGTTGCAACTCTTAGTTGCAGGTATATTCATTGTTAATCTGAAGATTTCTACCTTACTTCAACAGAAGTAGATTTAATTGGGTAAAAAAAAAAAAGTCCCGACTTTGAAATATTGAACTAAATCTTGGTTCTGAAGGTGTTTAAGCACCTAACAAAGTCCTGACCCATGAAAACAAGCTTTTGGTGTCTCCTGTGGAGTACATTAGTGGGTACCCATATATTATGTATGGCCAAATTGTGTTTTCTTCATATGGGAAACGGTTGGAGATCAATGTGTCTGTTCTCAGGTTTGCCTGGGGTGGGTTATTTCAAGCTCTGGTGGCTGCCATGGTCTGATTGGATCAAAAAAAAGAAAAAAAAAAGGAAGAACTTCCCCAAACGAAGTAGCACGCAACCTTCTGTCAGTCAGGAAAATGTTGCTGAGTTCCTCTGACAGTGCTTCACTGTTAGAAAGTCCCATCAATCGATGCAAACAGAATGGGTTCAAGACCTTAGTTTTAATATCCTGCCTCCACGTCCCTTTTCCTAGCAGGAGCATGCACTGAGAACAGAAAGATAGCAGCATGTGGGCACTCTGTATTCGGCCAGCCCTAGGAATTTAACTCATGGAAAATCCTGCCTTGCAGTTACCATCCTCAGCCAGAACAAATCAGCTTAGCTTTGCTGACGTTAACGTTACTCTGCCGTGCTGTCTGAGCATCAGACCAGAAGTTTAACGCTCAGGAAAATTGCTATGGGAGTCTGAAACGTGGACGTTGAAGTGTAGTAGAGGCAACACTCTGTTTTCCCCAGAGGCTGACACCTGAGATGTTCCTCAGGGAACACCTCTTGTGTGACACTGCTTGTGTGACACTTCCTTGGCCATATGGTAACTCATGAATTTTGTTGTTGCTGCGTGGAGAGGCCTCTGGCAAAACAGACTGACTCTGGCCATGAGCCTGGCTGATAGCCCCTGAGGGGCAAGAAAGGGTCCTTAACCAATGGAGTGGGATGCTGCGGGCGTATCTACCAGGAATGAGTCAGATGAATTGCTTCAATCATTGGCCTGAAGGTGCTTTGGAGTGGGAAACCTTTCAGTTTGCCTACAGAGTTGAATAGCAGTGCAGCCAAGGTGTTGAAATTAAATGTTTAGAGATTCCATGCTTCCATAGAGCGTTCCCAGGACTCAGAAAATCAAAACAAGTGTGAACTCTGCTACGTTCAGGCAGAGACAGGGAGCTTTTCTGTGTATAACTTCTTGTATAGATTCTATGTCCTATATGACTTTTTCTGATCTTGAAATAGGGTGACAAGAGCTCACGTGGTATGTTGCTTTTGCAGATTGAGTTTGCTGCACAACCTGGCTGGAGCTGGGGAATGGGATGGCAGAGGTTCACGTTTCCTTTGTAATGTTCAGTGTTCTCATTCTGATAAACGAAGTGTGATTTTAATTAAAAAGCCATTCCAGTTGGATTTAATTTGTATGCCATCGAAGAAGCAAATTGCTGTGGATATAAAGAGAAAAAATGACTGTCTCCTCATTGCAAAGAGTTTTAATCCACAGTGGCTTCAGAGTAGGGAGGGAGAATCATTTCCCTTGCCCTGCTGGCCACGTTTCCTTCCACGTGGCCCAGGATACAGTTGGCATTTGGGGCTGCAAATATGAACAGCTGGCTCATGGTCCTATCATCGAGCAGCAGCCCCAAGTCTTCTCTTCTGGATTGCTCTCAATCCACTCATCGTTCAGCCTGTATTTGTGCTTGGAGTTGCCTTGCTCCCAGTGCAGCACCTTGCTCTTGGCCTTACTGATCTTCATGAGGTTCATATGAGCCCACCACTCATACAGATCTCTCTGGGTGGCATTGCTTTCCTCCAGCACGATGACCACACCACTCAGCTTGGTGTCATCCACACACCTGCTGAGCACTCCATGTTTATGTCACAACAAAGGTGTTAAATAGTGCTGTTTCCAATACCAACCCCTGAGGAACACCATTCTTCACTGGTATCCACTTAGACATTGAGGTAGGTGTTCACCACAACTCCAGATGGGGATCCGCCTCTTTTCCTGCCTAACTGGTGATAGGACTAGAAGGAGCAATCTCAGTTTCACTGGGGAGATTCAGGTTGGATGTTAGGAAACATTTCTTCTCCAAAAGAGTTGTTAGGTGCTGGAACAAGCTGCCCAGGGATATGATTGAGTCACTGTCCCTGGAGGTGTTTAAGAAGCGTTTAGATGTTGTACTAAGGGATATGGTTTAGTGGTGAAATACTGGTGATAGGTGGAGGGTTGGGCTGGCTGATCTTGGAGGTCTTTTCCAACCTTAGTGATCCTATGGTTATATGAAATGTGGCCATCCACCCAATTCCTTACTCACCAAGTGGTCCTCCATCAGATTCATGTCTCCCAGATTTACAGACAGGGTGATGTGCAGTACAGTGTCAAATGCATTGCACGGGTTCAGGCAGATGGTATCAGTTGCTCTTCCTCTATCTACCAATACTAAAACCTCGTTGTGCAAGGCCACCAGATTTGTCTGGCACAGTCTACCTTTAGTGAAGCCATGTTGGCTATCCTTAGTCACCTCTTAGTTTTCTACGTGCCTTAGCATAGTTTCTAGGCCGATCTGTTCTGTGATCTTGCTCAGCGCAAAAGTGAGACTGACTGGACTGTAGTTCCCTGAGCCCTTTAAAAATGGAAGTCATATTTCTTCTTTTCCAGTCTGTGAGAGCTTCACAGAACTGCCACAGCTGTGGTTGCATCCCACCAGATCCTGTGAGCTTGTACACCTTCAGGTTCTTTAAGTGGTCTCAAACCTAATCTTCTGCAGAGGACTGTTCTTCACGCTCCCAGTCCCTGCCTTCATCTTCTGTGACTTGGGTGGTATGGCTAGAGCACTTGCTAGTGAGTTCTGAGGCAAAAAAAGTCATTGAGACCTCAGCCTCCTCCATATCTTGGGTAATCAGCTCTGCCATAACCTTCTGGACAGGGCTCATTTTTTCCCTGGTCTTCCTTTCATCACCGTTGTACCTATAGAATCTTTTCTTGTTGCCCTTTAACCATACTTTGTAGAAAACAACTATATGCTTATGAGAGAACAAAGATGTTATTCTGTTCAGTTGCACTGTTCAGTCTTTCTTGGTTATGCTATTAAGCTTCTGCATGAGATGCTGCTGTCAAATGGCTCTAATAATCAGCTGTCTGATAGCAAATTGTATTATTGAGGATATGAATGACATTTTTATCAAAAACTGATGCACCTTTATATCTACCAAGGGAAAAGGAGGAGTGGGATCAGAAATGTAGAAATGTATTAGCTAGAAGCACAATCCACAATTCCACAAAGGGATCTCTTTGATTTGTTTTGTTGTTGTTGTTGTTTTAAGGTTTCTTAGTTCATTTATTCATCTACGACAACAATATTTTCAGTCTGGAGTGTTGCTGTAAATAAATGGGGCAGGATTGCTTAGTTTCATTTTCCTAAACTCTTTGCAAGCTTCAGTTTTGGATGTTCAGCAGGCTGGGTCTGCTGGGAGCATGCAGCAATGGATGGCTCCTTGCCCAGGTTGAGAATCTGTAGAAGAGAGCTCCCTCTTCATGTGTAGTCTTAATGACTGTGTAAAGCACATTAGTTGCAAGTGACAGTAAATGTGGTTTTGATCCTGGAATAGAAGGATTTATGTTAAAATACATGCCTGGCAATAAGGCACTAACAGTTGATTTTAGGTTTTCTTGTATTTTCCATCTTTTGTCACCCCATCCCACTGCTGTGCCTTCAGTATGAATCCCTTGATTTTTCAGGCTGGCAATGTAGGAATCAAATGAAGACATAAAGCTGCATTTCCATGCTTGAAGAAGCCAGTTCCTCTCAGAAATGCTCATAGTTTGGTGAACCTGTGAGGGGTGTACAAGGCACAGCCATATCACAGTGCCAGTTCTGCTGAGTTTTAAAAGCACTCTAGCTTTGTGCTGTGTCAAAATGCCTTAAATTCTCATCTGCAAAGAGCAGTTCTTGGTAATGTCTGCAGGGCTGAGGTGTTCTGGGTAGGAACCAATCCTCTTGGGCAGGAAACCCAGTTAAGAGAAGTTAATGGCGAGAGTTGGTGATGGTTAATACAATTTCTCATTGTCGTGTGCAGGCAGAGCTGCTGAGCAGAATATCCTTTTTAAATACTCAGTAAGTGGGTTGGCTGGGAAGGGATTGCTGTCCTTCTCAAGTCTGGCACCTGCTGCCAGCAAGCTTTGCTAGGTTGTCTGGAAGTGCTTCCCTCAGTGGATCAACTTGTGCCATGGCTGCAATGACACTTGTGCCACCAAGATGTGTTTTTTTTTGGCTCTGACAGCAGCTAAGCCTTGGGGAAAAGGTTACGTTCTACACAGGAAGCAAAAAGCAATTGAATTGTGAAATCCCAGCACTGCTGTTGTGTTCTGGGTCCCTGCTCTCAGATAAGCAGTCAGTTGAGTCTGATAAGCAATGTGCATTGCAGCCCTCCTCTACGTGGACTGGGAATCTGTGATAGCGAGTGGGTTGAAACACTGTCCCACAGCGTATCTGCAGCCCCAGTAATTGCACAATCCATTTGTTTTTGTTAGGTGAAGTACATCCAAGTACTTTGTAATTGTCCGACGCAGCCAGAGTTCATTGTATCCTTGGCCAAGTACTCCAGACCTGGGCTGCAGGGTTCTGCAAACCCAGAACTGGTGACATGGATGTCACTGCTTGGAAGACAGGCAGAGAGCAAAGAAAAATAAAACCAGCATCTCGTCTTTCCTTTTGGGTTGGATTCATTTCTCCTATAAGGAGGAAAGAGAAAAAGGCTGTTTGAGAAGCAGTGTCAGCAAGACACCCAGCATCCTTCATCCTTCAGTAAGACCTGGATGGAGACCTTTTAAAATGCCATTAAGATAGTGGGATTGATTTGCAAATTAAAATGTCCAGTTATTTTATAATAGTCACTGGAGCTTTGGGTGTTATGTAACTGCTCCTGATAGGTTTTTTTAGCCAATTGAGATAGCCTAGGATTCCCATGAACCTGTGAAGAGGGCATAGGTTTCTTACATATGCCCTTCTTCTTACTGGCTAGCTCACATGTCTTTCCAGCTGTGCTGCACTGAATATCAAACTCGAGGCAAGTGAATTCTGTCTCTATGTACAGTGACCAGCTCAGCATTGCCAGTCTACTCTGTGAAATACTGATAGCTGTCAGTCCCTTTTGGCAAAGACGAGAGATAAAAAAGCAGAAACAGCAATAAAAATCATGAAACGGTTCTGATAATCTGATGAGACCTGAATTTCTCATTGACTTGTTTTCTGGATTGCAAAATGCCACTGTCTTTCCTTTAGATGTTGTACTAAAGGACATGGTTTAGTGGGGAAGTATCGGTGGTAGGTGGACAGTTGGACTGGATGATCTTGGATGTCTTTTCTAACCATGGTGATTGTATGATTTTCTGTGCTCTCAGGATTATTAGTAAACTGCAGCCTGGGATGCACTGTAGGATGAAGGACAAATATTGCAATACTCCAAGTGAAACGTTGAGGATTGGCAGCACCCAGTGCTTTGGGATGAACGTTAGGAACAATTTCAGTGCATGGGCACTGGAACAGGCTGTCCAAGATGGTGGTGAAGTCGCTGTCCCTGGACGTGTTCAAGAACTGTGGATATGTGGCACTGAAGGATGTGGTTCAGTGGGCACAACAGGGACAAGCTGGGGTTGGACCATGTGATCTTAGAGGCATTTCCAGCCTTCATGATTCTATGACTGCAGAAGCATCAGCTTGGCTTGCTTTGCCTCTCCTTGTTTTATGTTTTCCATATTTACACCTCAGTCATTTTTTCTACCAATGAGTCAAAACAGAGTGGCCGTAAAGTTGAGGACATCTCTTCTTGAAGTTCAGAAATTCATTGAGAACAGAGTTGCATTGTGTGAGTGCATTTGTTTCCAACCATCCAGCAGCAAGAGCAAGAGGACTCCCACGATTAGAGGCCAGCAGGCACTTGGGGAAATCCAACTGGAATATAATGATCTCAGGCTAAGATTAGACATCAAACCTCCAGCAAGCCTGTGTGCTTGCAACTGTGTTAAGATCAGAGTAATTCCTGACGGAGAGGATAGATTATTTTATTTGGCTACTTATCGAAAGCAACCAGTTTTCATAATTTGCCTTGAGTAAACTGAGTCTAAAAAGCTGTTTCCAATAAAAGCATAACTCGCACTTTGCGCTCAGGAGTGCAAATCATCACATCCATTGCCCCTTGCCCTAGCTACTCATCTAGACACCCTAGAGAGAGTTCTCAGTTTGCCTAAATTTCCACTTTGCGTGTCACTGTTTCTTTCTTTGCTAGATTGAATCCCCTTGTGGCAAAGTGCAAGTTTGAAGGTATCCAGTTACCTTAATATAGATGTTCAGAGTCCCCTGGTATAAACCTATAGTGAGGGCATCCGGGTGTTGCTTCAGAAGGGATTAAAGCTCCAATAATTGCTTTGATGGCCCCTTTTGTCTTGGTCTTCCTTTCTCTTTCACAATGCCTGAAGTTGGCATCGCAGTACAGATCCCAACACTTATTCCTTTTCTTCCTTGCTCTTCGGTTTATACAGTGAGCAGCTGTTAGCCCCTTCCTGGCTGCACATGTCGTGAGATCACACTGAATTATTTATGCTTTCTAATTCCCATATCCTCTGCCACATCACTACTTTAGAAATTCAGGCTGCCGTGCAGGACGTCTGTGCTGAATTTGCTTTTTTTCCCTTGAGCTCAGCTTCTATTTATTTATTTCTTTACTTTGCATTTGCCTGTGTTCAAATAGACCTTTGGCTGTATTCAAGAGTCCAAAGTGCTCTTAACACGCAAGTTATCCGTGCCCTCTGATTTAAAATGTTTATGCCAGGTAGATGTTGTTTAATATCCACCTTTGTTACTAATGGACTGGAAAGAGCTCCTTCATCATAATCAGATACATGCACGTTGCCCTGCTGCTTTCCAAATACAGAGCAAAATCACACACTGAACTTTCCTCTACTGGACTGTGCTGTCTGTAAAACTTTGTGCGTTGTAATGCATTTAGCAGAAGGAGGAAACCTGGAAATTATTACTTCTCGTTAAATTCTTATTGCTACCAGCAGTAGATTTCTCCTGATGTCTCAAAGTCTTTCTAAGCTTCAGAACACATCATCTATATTTATTCATCTGTGTTTTCCTTCCGTTTAGTAAATGTCGATGGATTTCAGCTGTTTGTTAATTACTTATTTTTTCACTTCTGATTGCCCTTTTTAATCTCAGTTCAACTAGGAGAAAAGCTCTTTCTCAAAGTCAATAATTTGGACTGGGAAATTGCACTTGGCTTGACTCCTTACCTTCCGTCCTCCCAGTCCATCTCTCCAGGGGAACTATGACCTACCTTGCAGCACAGTGTGCCAGTGGGGCAGGCAGTGGGCACGTGGTGAAGGATGTACCCCATGATCAGGCTGGGGCCTGGCTGCCAAGAGGAGAAGGCTCATGTGGCAGTTAAGGGACACAGGTCACAGAAGGAGTGATGGCAGAGCATAATCTAGGAGAGGATGGGGAAGTTTTAATGGGATATCACAACATGCTCAGTTGCTTTCTGGTAAAAATGGATCCGCAGTTGGAGTTGGGAAAAAGATAACAGCATCTTAATGGGATCCTTCTGAAAGTGTGACACAAGTCCCCAGAGAAGGTCCAAAGAACTGTCAGGGAAGAGCATATAAATGCAATGATCCCTTTGCCACAACTGTTCCCTTGAAGCTCAGCTTTTGATAAACATTGTTGGGGATCTGATACGTGTTTAGAAATATCTAAAGGGAGGTGGGAAGCAAATGGGTGAAGCCAGGCTCTTGATGGTTTGCAGCAGCAGGATAAGGACTAATGGCCTAGAATTTGAATGTAGGATGTTATGTACAGATATGTAGAAGATCTTTATTGTGGTGTGGGTGACAGAGCACTGGAACAAGTTGCCCAGAGAGATGGTGGAGTCTCCTATGGAGATGTTCAAGACCCATCTGGATGCCTACCTGTGCAACCCATTGCAGGGTACCTGCTTTAGCAGGGAGTTGGGCTCAACGATCTCTTGAGCTCCCATCCAACCCCTGTGATTGTAATCTGTGCAGTGAAATTTCCCATATTTCATAGAGATGATCTGAGAGAGGGGAGCTTTATTAATTCCATTTGGGCACTGCTATGAACAACTGAAGTGCTGTTTCATTAACAATGTTATGGGTAGTGCAATTAATAATACCAGAGAAGAAAAAGAAGCATGCCTAATTTTAAAATCAGTGCTCAGTAGGTAAAAACCACCAAACAAACAAACAAAAAAACCAATGCATACAAACAGGGATCTCCTGCTATGTGTCATTGTTTCTAGAGATACATCTGTGTTTATAGAGTATGTTCCTGTTCATATGACTTGGATGGCAAGCTTAAATACTTGGCTGGGTTTTGTGAGTTAATGTTTTCAGAGAATTCTTGGAATACATTTGTTGTGTGTCCATGCTTGAATTGTTACTGTGGTGAATGCCTTCGGTGGGAAGCCTGTGACTTCCAGGAGTTTATGTTGCAGCCAAGATGGGACTAGATTTGTTTCCATTTTTATTTTTTACTGCTATACCTTAATCGTTTTAAGAAGGCTTATCTTTTTTTGTGTGTGTGCTTATTTCCCCATAAGGTATTTTGTGTTTGGAAATGTTGATGGCAGCTCGAGCTATTGCAGATGGATTTTTAACAGGGTTCTTTTAAACCTGCTTATACAGTTTCATCTCTGCCTATGTCTAGAGCTTCTTGAAGCCATAAGATTTATAGATACACTTGGCTGGACTTGTTAGAGAAACAGAAAGTGGATACGGATGGTTTAACGGATGACATTTTTACAGCAGCATCTTGAATTAATACCCTAACAAGATATTGGTGTTGGCTGGGGATTGCAAGCATAGGTCTTTCCTTAATTGCTGTGAAGTTTCTCAGCAAGACGTTGCTAATGTGAAGTTGTCACAGGCAGAAAGGTGAAGGAATATTGTGGATCACAAATGATCTAAAAGGGCTGCAGCAGATGGTTGTGTTTTATCAGGGATGCTGAGCAAGGAGCTGCAGTGTCTCAGGTGGGTTCAGATGCTTGGAGGAGCTGTCAACAATCTGGGAAGAGGAAATAGGGTTTGATCTCCATGAGTGTCAGCAGGAGCTATCACTAACCTGGTGAGCACATGTGTTTGAGCAAGGGTGTGTGGTATCCTGGGGGCTGTAGGTGCACTGTGGCTGCTCCAAGGAGGTCTTGTCCAGCTCTGGAGACCTGCCCAACTCACTCAGAGATGCTGAAATCACAGACCCAAGCCAGGGTGGAAATGAATGCTTTTGAGATCACTGATGTAGTGAGTGCCCTCCTTATCCAGATGGTGTTTATCCCAACAGAGAGGTTCAGATGTGGATGGTGATGTAAAGATCTGTAGACTGTGTGGTCCTGGTCATTCATACAGACCCTGGAAGAAGGGTAAAACCACAGCAGATAGAGGTGTCTCCTCTGAAGAATCATTCCCCTGGTTGCCTCAGTTCTTTCAGTGTTAATTTAAACTTGAAGGCGATTCAGTCCTGGTTGATAATAAGGAAAGTCTCAGGTGTGCTATGAACTCTGCCAACCTGGGGAACTCTGAGTGAGGTCAATGCATGCGCATGTGAGCTGCTGGGCTTTATAAATTGAGATAAACTAACATGTGGAAATGTTAACTGTCCAAAAATGCCTTGTTGATTCCTTTAAGAGCTGTTGCTTTTGCAGGGTGTTGTGCTTTTACCCTTCTTTTTCAGAGTGAACATATCTATCCAGGCAATACTGTAACATGTAATGGAACTTAGGGAGTCTGACAGTACCAAAGAGTTTGCCCTGTTCTGATGGCTTTTCTGCTGCCCCTCTGAAACGGTGTTCATTGCTGGATGTTTGTTTTTCCTATTCAGATGTAAATAAGTCTGTGCAACTTAAAGTTCATTGGGTTGTTGCATTCACCGATCATGCTGAAGTTACCAGAATCAAAAACTTGGATAAGGGATCTGAAGGAGTTGCATTTGGTTCCTGCTCCTAATGAAGCATCTTGGCTCCCTCAACTTTATGATTTTCACCTGCAAAATCCAAATCTCTCTGTCTTTTTTTTTTTGCATATGTTCCTCTATTTTCAGCCCATAACATTCAGAGTGGGTGCTAAACGTGTAGGTAGCCCATCTTTTGTTTGGCTTCTGATTATGCTGTAAGTAGCATAAATAATAACAAGCTGGAAACAAACTTTTGTTATGGTTAAAAGAAAAGGCAAGTCATCCCTCTTAGTCTTTTAACTGAATCAGATGCATCCATTTTTGGGTAAAAGCCCGGGACCACACTGGAGAGAATTCAGACAGGGCCAGAAGACTGATGCAAGGTCAAAACAACACTTTAGGAGGAAAGAAGTGAAAGAACAAGGGGTGTTTGTTCTGGAAAAGAAAACAACAAAAAAAAATAGGTGAAAAAAATTACAACTTATCTTTATGTATAAGTTCACAAGGAAAGTCCTGTTGAATAACTTAATTTCCATTTATGGCAAGGTTACCAGCAAAGTTGACCGAGGGAAGCCAGTCAGCATAATCTTTTTGAATTTCAGCAAAGCTTTTGGTACTGTTCCTTACAGTATTGTTCTGTTCTAGATAAAATTCCTACATATAGAAGACAAGTGCCTAGAATGATGGTGAGCAGCTGGCTGACAGGTTGTGCACCAAGGTTGATGGTAAATGAGGTTACACCAGACTGGTGGCCAGCCACTGTTGGGGTTCCCCAGGCCTCTGTTTTGTCTCACTCTCTTCATTGTCTTTATAAATGGTCCAAGGATGAGATTCAAATGCGTATTACCATACAGATGCATACTTGGTTTGATCAGCACAGAGAAGAGGTTGAGGGGAGGCCTTGTGATGGCCTACAACGGGGCTGGTGCTGATCTCTGATGCGCAGAATAAGAAAAAAGGTAATATCTACTGCCCATAACCAGTCTAGAGAGAACTAGAAAATTAAATTTCTTCCTAATTTGCAGTCACCGAGCTGAATGATGTTCTAGCAAAGCCCAGGAATCAATTAGGGCAATAATAACTCTATGAAGTCTCTGTCACTGGGAGAAGATGGGACAGAAGTTTGTCAGGAGCCACTCCTGGGACTTTTTACATGGGCATAGAGTAGTTCATCTGTTGAGGACTGTGCTTATGTTTGTTTTTCTTTTTTGCCCTATATCTGTGAATGTGATGGCTAAACGGTTAAAAGGAGAACCCCTAAAATTGCACCTGTTCCCTTTCCTCTTGGCCAGCTTGGGATCATTGTGTAACCACAGTTTTCAAATAGAAATCCACGGATCTTCAGTTTGGGAGCAGGGATTTGACTGGAATGTCACTTTTAGAGCAAGGAACATAACCACCTACATGAAGGAAATAAATGTGAGATAAACATGTGAGAGTTTCTATGTAGGTGAATACGGATTCAGCTTTACCTAAACTGACCATCCCTTTCATTTAAACTGGCATAACTTGAAGGTAATATTTGAGTTAAAGTACACTCAGTAGGCTGTGTGAAATC
Source organism: Cyrtonyx montezumae (assembly GCF_038088225.1). NCBI lineage: Eukaryota > Metazoa > Chordata > Aves > Galliformes > Odontophoridae > Cyrtonyx > Cyrtonyx montezumae. Next base: position 1,344,436 of record NW_027072037.1, read on the forward strand.
CAGTTTTGACCACAGTGCTGACCATCGCTTTCTGCTTTTGAACAGCAGTACCAACAAACCCAGCTGGTTTGAAAAGGCACTCTGGGAAGATGCTTCCAGTAAGTCATGCCAGGCAATGTTAAGCCATTCTCAAGCAGTGCTTTACCTTCTAATCCACATTTGTCTCATTAGTGAGTTCAGTCGCAGGAATTTGTTAAGCTTTTTCTTCACATTAAATAGCTATCCTGGGTAGGAAATCATCTTACACTTTAGGCACTTTCGGGTTCTGATTAACTAGACTTCATTTTTCCCCCTAGGTAAGTTTCTAGCTGGAATGTTTTAGTTTTGCAATGGCAGATGGATTTTCCAGGCCTTGGATCACTCTTGTAATGTTCTTGATGTTTGCTGAGTCAGCTAGGCAGTGTCTGTGCTATGCCAGTGACCTGGAAACTTGGGGTGAAATTCTGACTGTTTTTAAGCCAGTAAAATCTCTTTAGCTGATGTTTGTGTCTTAAAATACACACTCCCAAAGCAGATTCCTTGTTGTTATTTTTACAGATGATGCTTTGCTACGTAAAATTCAATGGTAAAGCTCCTCTTTGTGTTCAAGTTGTCCTTGGGATGGAATCTAGAAGATGCTCAAAGAACTTTTGCAAAGATTTCTACACTATGAGGATTGTGCACCTAGAAAGATTGTGGTTTTCAAGACTTTGCTGGAGGAATTGGAGGCTGACCAAGAGTTTGACCAGACTGTGCTTTTCTGGCTTCTGCCTGGGCCAGATACTACTGCTTCCCTCTCATCTACTTCAGTTTCAATGCTTGATGATGATGTAGAAAATCAGCACATATATATATATATACATATGCATATATATAGCTTGCTTTCATACATTCTTACTCAGTATGAAAGTTGGTTTTAGTTGCTGTTTCTTTGTTTTTGTTTTCTTTCCCTGCCTTGGCTAACCAGCATGAATGCAACCGATCTGCAGAACTGCAGATTCTGGGGCACGCATCTCATATCTTCTGTCTTTTGATTAGATGTGGCTGAGCACTCAGTGTCAAGGGATGTTGGAAAGAAGCCAGGAACAATCAGGTTCTGGATAAGAAGTTGCAGAGCAGACAGGTGCTGCCAGAGCATGGAAAATGAAAGAAAATCCAGGCTTTTACTGGCTTTGTGGCTGTGAATGAGTTAATTAATCCTGTCTCGTCGTCACTTTCTTGAATCTGTGTTGCAAGGCTGTCTTTATTTATGATTTCCTTTACTGTGCTCCCACTCAACCTTGTTTTTAAACCATATTATTGTAGTTCATGCTGATGATATTGCTTTCCTGGGGGGAGTTCCTGGTATGGCTGAGTCGGAGTCGTTCTTTAAATCATCCTTCCTTTCTCAGGGTCCCTGTCTCCATTTCCAGTTGTAGGCAAATCTGTGTTGGCCATTTGCAGGGGTGTGCATGTGTGGGATGTATTATTCTGCACTTCCCTTCTCTCACTGTGGCAGCCAAGGAGGATGCTCCATCTTCTGCAAGGATGTTCAGCAAATGCCTTACAGTTGTATGAATCCCTGTACCCGTAGTTAAGGCAATCATTTCCTTCTGGCATGCTATTAGCCTGTGTACTGAAGTTAGGAAAGGTTTGGCCTTCCAAATTTCTTGTGGCCCAAAACATGCAGGGACCTCAACAAAAAAGGCTATCAGTTACATTGCCTTGATTTGCTTTTGATAAACCACATGTTATATTTGATCCAAACCTCTGTTTGCCACCGCACTTGCAATTCCTGTTCCCTTCAAGAAGTGTTCAAACATCATGTGTACTTCTGTGCTCAGATTAACTTGCTGATAGGTGTCTGGATCTATTTTTCCTCTCCCTCTTACATATAAAAGAGCATTACCTTGGCTGACTTTTATCCAGATGGTACCACTCTCACAACCCAATCTGAGCACATTGTTCTGAGGGCTTTCACCTCATATATAATGCTTTTGTACCCTCATTTGCCTTCACAATAACTGTTCTTCAGTTATTCACGTTAGGACTTTTTCCCCACATGCAAACTATTCTGCCTTCTATTAGCAAAATTCTATTTTTTACTTCAGAATCGTTGGAGGAAGCCAGTGAACAGAAGGCCCAGAGGGAACAGGATGAACTGCATGCGACTAATTTTTTGAGCACTATATTTAGTTTTGTCTTTAATTTCAGCTCTTTCCATAGTAATCTCCTTTTCCCCCTCCTGTTGTTGTTTTCATATCACTGAAAGACGTTTTCTGCTTAACTGAGTTGGTCCTGACAACAAGAACTGAAAGTGTTTGGATGCTTGGGTTTTTTTAATTCTTTATCTATCTAAACAGTTTTCTTTCCAGTGCCATTAGCCCTTCCTCCCAGGTATCCTGACCACACCTCATCTATCTCAGCTCTTATCTTCCTTATGATCTATTATTTCCCACAAACCCAACATTCTTAGTATGATAATTGAAGTCTTTCTCTTGGTCATGGAACAAAGGCTGACCCCTCTTCCAATTTTTTTTTCCTACCCAAGTTTTCTCTGTTAGCTCTTTGCTGGCTGACCAGGCTGTGTTGAGGAGAACATTTAAGTATTTCACACAAAGTGGGACTGCTCCTCAGACTGAGGTGGATGTAGCATATGTTGGCATATGACAAACCTGGTCTAAAATGAGCCATCTGATACTTAAATTGAGTCATCTGATGTTGGCTGGTGGATTTTTTATTTGTTTTAGCTGTCGGTTGCTGGATAACCCTGGACTTTCTGCCCCAGTTTCCCCACCTGTCAAAAGAAGCTACTACTTCCATAAAATCATTTAGAGATCCACAAGCACTGGCATCTCCTGTGAATGGTCTGGTGATTACTGTGCAGCTAAGGTTCAGCTTTGCCATCTGAGCACTTGCATCTCTTTCTGTGCCCTCATGTGCTATCTCTTTTACATAAACAAAGCAGAAGCATTTTCCCTTGGAGCACTTTTCCCCATCTTGTGCTGTTATCCGGTAAGGAGTGACAAAAGGAAATGCCCCATGCAGTTGAGTAGAATTCATTATCTATCTGAATAGCCAGTTGATAATGATATGGTCGTGTGGTGGAAAACAACTTCAAGTTGACTTTGCATCAGGCACAATGAGAAGCTATAGATCACGACCATGCTGGTAGAGTGAGTCATGGAAGAAAGAGGCTGAGATCCTCATTTCCATTGATAAACCTTCTTCTGTTCAAGCTTAGCTATTTGCAAATATTGGTGGTAATTGGACAGTTGGACTGGATGATCTTGGAGGTCTTCTCCAAACTTGGTAATTCTGTGATTCTAAATTGTGAAAGATGCCAGTGTGGTTTGCTTTGATTCGTGATCTAGATATTTCTAGCACCCGACACTTCACTTTGCTCATCTGTTTCACTTGACACTCAGCTGTGTTCCTCAGCAGAAGTTAAATAGTTGAGATGCAGACTCGTCATAGCAGCCTTGCTGTGTGTTCTGTTTCAGCTGTTCAGCTGGAGATGCTGACACTATGTATGCCCCAATAAATGCCATAAATCCTCTTTCATCCACCCTTCTATATGTCACTGAGCTTCAGAGTGCCTACTCTGCCTAGGAAAGGCCATGCCTGGGATGTTCACAGTCCTTCCCCAGATGAACTTGCACAGTGAAGCTGTACATGAGAATTATGCCCTTCCCAGAGAGCTCTAGCATCTGCTTATTGCAACACTGAGGATTTCCAGCACAAACTATGGGCACGTGTATGTTAGTCACACCATCCTATGCTTTACTGTTGGCACCATAACAATGGATTAATGCCATATTTCTGGGCTTTTTTAAAGCTTTCAGTTCCCTTAAAAGTTAAAGGGCATTGCACCATTTTTAGCTGAAACTATGGTTCCTCAAACCAGAACATCACAGTATGCCTGAGAACTAGAGTAAGTACAGATTTCTTCATCCAGCTCCTTGGTTATAAATAACATCCACCAGCCAAGCTTGCAGGGGTCCTGTTTGTCTACAGTTATACCCAAGTCCCGGGTAGTGAGAACAGTCCAGGACCTGATTGAGAGCATGAAATAGAGGGAGGAAACCACAGGAGCTTTACTGTGCTTTGATTGAGCTCTGCTGTCACAGCCTCCACACTGATCTGTTCACTTAGCTGCCCGTGAACTCCCCAAGTGTTGCTCAAACTGCCAGTCTTCATTGCTCTGGATTTGGGATTCCCTACTGTTCTCCACTCCCATCCAAATTTTTAAGATGTTGGGGGGCGGCATCTAAGCAGATGGGAGTTCAATCCAACTATTCTTTGATGCTGTGGCCGGGGGACCTGGTAGCCAGGTGAAATACCTGGTAGCCAGGGCACAAGCAATTTGAGAGTTTTGGTGAGGCACCCCCTCAGGTTTTTCCAGTTTCTTCTGAACTTGCTGTTAAGTTGAGGACTGTGCACGGCAGGCAAGAGGTGGCTACTGGGGAGATGACTCAGTGCTGGGTGGGTGGCAACTGGGGAGAAGATTAATAGGTACCTGCACATTCTTATGAAGACAAGTACCTGGTTTTGTACAACAGCATTTCCAATTCAATCTATCTTGAAAATAACACAAGCCGTGAACATATTAGAACACTTAACTAATCTTTCCCTCAACTTCTGATGGTTATCATCTCTCTTCTATGCTTGGGCTGCACTGCAAAAAGATGGGGCTGTCCACAAGGTAATTATTCAGTTTAGGGGTGAGTCTGTGGGTTTTCTCGTTTATCTTTAGGTATTTGAGGTATAGGCATCCACCCTTCAAACACTTTCCCTGAGCTCCCTGTACAAAGCAGTGTAGGTTATATTTCCTCTAACATATCTCAGACAGTTCCTTAATTTTGAAGTGACTCGTGCTCTACAAGTGCCAGCATCTCTCTGCAGGTGGAGAAGTAGGATCAATGTGAAACAGGCCCATGTAGATCTCAATCATCCCTTGCTTTTTTATTTTTTTGTTTTTTTTTCACAGCCATAGCAGAGATGTTAACAACTCTGCTCTATGTTGTACCCAAATGGTAGATCCAAACACCACTGATCTCAGTACTGAAGCTTCTATTTCTGCAACAGCCTGAATTGAAATCCTTCATTTGAGCTTGCTGGGATGGAAATGCATGCTTAGCTATTCTAGATGATAATTTTAAGTAAGAAGCTAAATATTTTTACACAGATACCAGAACTATCTCTTACTCAGCAGTGGGAATTTACTCAAGTGCTTTCTCTCATTTAGTTGCTGTGTCATTATGCACCAGAGTAATGATCACTTTATCCAATTCAGCTCTGCTTTCCAAGAGAGGGACATACAAGCTTGACACTAAACAGTTAATACAGCTGCTCAGCTTCTTCCCTTCTGTTTCTCCAGCTCTTTGCATAACACTCTGCTCATGTTTCTTTGATCTTCCAACCCCTCACACAGAGAGGAGACAATAAGACTAAATGAGGTCTCCCTGTCTCCAAGCTGCTGGATTGGTTTGGCCAAGTTGCCTTTGTTCAATAGGAACTGCTTAGTTTAGCTGGAAGAAAAACCCATCTGCTTTCCTTGTCAGATGATACTTCTGTTATTGGCATTATTATGTCTGGCAGAAGGACAAAATGATGTGGTTTGAACAGTAAACTGTAGAAAAGAGTGAGGACACTTGGGTATTTGCCTGACCCTCTTTTGTTTGGGGAAGTCTCCTAGGGACCCGTGCCTCTACCCTTGCTCTGAGAGTCCCCTACCCCTGGCTGGTTGCAGAGCAGACTATTCACAAGAGTTGACATAGAGAAGTGCAGCGTGGCATTGCTTGCAAACACTGAATTGTTCTTGCAAGTTCTTCTGAAAGTACAGTTTCCTTATTGACCCGATGAAGGTCATGCAGGACGTATTGCATGTTTTGATCTTGTTCTTATCTCCCAGTTTGTCTACATTAGTGGTATCTACCACCTATCTCCTCATGTTGTCATGACATTCGTCATGTGCTTTCTGATTCTTAGACAAAGATCCTTTGAAAGAGCAAACAATTATAATACTCTATAAATAAATTTAAACTTCTTTTTCCCTCTATGGACCGCCAGATCTCATGAAGCTTTTAGGTTTGACAGTGTTCATAACTAGGTTATCCAGCTCTACAGATAGAAATCCTCTGGTAGCATTTCTATGGTTCTGCTCTCTGCCCTTTCTTCCACTTGAACCACAGTATTTTTTTTTTTTTGACTCATTCAAAGGCTTGTTATGAATAACAGTGCTATATTTTCATGAGGATGTTCAAAAGGAAGAAACTGAAAATCTAGTTTTTAAGCAGAGCTGAATGAAGTTCAGCTGAAGGAAGAAGTCAAAGCAGAGATTATTGCATAAGAAATTTCTTCAACCCTATATTCCTATAAAAAGTAAGAGTAAATGAAAGCATCTGGACTGACACTAATGGTGAGCTCTTCTTTGAGCATGGGTAGAGCATCCCCTTCAGGGCTATGTTTCTGAAGCTTGGAATAAGACCTGCCTGCCAAAATCTTTTGTTTCCTTTGCTACCCACATGAAAAAAAAGGATTGAGAATCCCCAACGGTGCTTACAGCAGTGAATTTGTGTTATAGAAACCACAGCAACTGATGTCCCCATAACTTCCTTTGGACAACTAAGAGATATGCACCCACGTGTCACTGTAGGAGCTGCACAAAAAGGGACAAGGGACATGGTTCCATTTTCTGTAGATTTCTCGGTTCCACTTCTCCCCTGTTGGGCTTGAAATGGTGTTGTCACTGTGGTCGTTCTTTTCTCCATCTCTGCTGGGGCCTCCAGATGGGTGCAGAAACGTTCTAGGATTAGGAGGAAGGGAGGTGCTGATGTCTTTTGTCACTTTTTGTGGGCCTATATTTCTGTTGTGGGTTTTTTGTTTGTTTGTTTGTTTGTTTCCTGAGAATCCTATCTACCCTTAAAGAATTTCCCCCTGGTTAATCAGTCTCTGTCAAGGACAGCATAGATGAAACCAAACATCTCCTTCAAAAACTTCTCCTTCTGTGACAAACCTTCAACTTGTATTTAATTAAAGAGTGTACACAATGGCTTTCTTAGCATTAGCAAACTGTTCAGTAATCCCCTAAAAATTGCTGGGATCCTGCAGGAAGGAAAACTCTCATTAATAAAGACTTTGGGGGATAACTCCACAGGAGAGTGGGGCTGCAAGAAATCACATCTAGTAAAAAAAACTTTGTCTTTCTGTTCAGCGTGTGCTGGAAAAGTGGCCCTTGACAAATCCACCACAGTTTTTACCCATTCAGTCCAGAAGGGCTTTCAGTGAGTGGGGGTTTACTGAGTTTGAGCTAGCTGCACATCCATGGTGGATACACCCAGGAAAAAGGATTATTGTTCACTAGCTGGTGGTAGTGTGACCTACTAAGTGCTGTGGTCATGCTTTCCTTTTATCTGTACTTTTTGAATGTGAACTGCTGTGGTCATTAGCCCCATCTCTGTGCAGCCAGTTGTCCACCAGTGTGAAAGAGGTCAATCTCCACAATCCTTGCCTTTTCCAGAGTGAAGATAAAAAACAGTGAGGAACAATGAAGTGAGTTCATACCAAGCTATCCATAATGTCTCCTTCATTCCCTTCTGGGAGGAACCCACCAAGGAAGGATTGTTACTCAGCCTCTGATCCCAGGGAAGATGTGCTTTGGTAGACTAGACTCACAGCTCTTGGGAGATCTGTTGGGTCGTGAGCATTTTGTCAACTGGGAAACAAATAGAGGTGACTGAGCTAGTTGTCCTGTTCACCACCATGCCAACAGAACTGATGAGCTACTAACAAAAAAAATCAGTCTTTTTCATTTTCCTAACGATGCCTCAAAACTGGTATCTTTTTTTTTCTACTGTCTTTCTTAGCCTGTGGCAATGTCAGCAGTGATATGGGAGGGTTGTTAATATTATCACTGGGGAGGAAGGAGAGGGATGGCTGCATTTAACAGTGAGACATAATGCCCTTAAGTTGTGCTGGAGAGGTTCAGGTTGGATATTAGGAACAATTTATTCTCTGGAGTAGTCAGACAGTGGCATAGGCTGCCCTGGGAGTGAGGGGCTCATCATCCCTGGATGTGTTCAAGAACTGTGGAGATGTGGCACTGAGGTTCATGGTTAGGATGTGCTGGGATGGGTTGGGATTGGACTTTGGGATCTTAGAAGTCTTTTCCAGCCTTTATGATTCTATGATTCTGCTTGTTTGGATTATTTATTTCCTTATTTAGTGAATGCAGAAAATAAGCCATAAACAAGAAGGCTTCAAATGTGAGTCTGTTTGACCTTCATGATTCAGTTTAAGGTCTTTTAGACACTAAATAATTCACACATCACTGACCTTCCCCACCTAAATATTGGGTATTTTAGTTTGAACTTCAGTCAGCCAAGGGACATAAAAACCTTCAGGGCTGATACAAATTCTCTGTGGACTAGAAGGAATGGCAGAAATCAATTGATACCAAATGCACAGCTTTTATCCTATTAAAATGAGGGAAGATAAGTCCCACTGAAAGTAATGGTGAAATAGTCTTAAAAAAAAGAGTTATCATGCTGTTTTAGAGAACTTAATGTATCTATGAAACCTTCCTGTCTTAAGATGTTGGCCCAGGACATCAGAGTCAGACGTCTGTGGGATGGCAGTAAGGGTTGAACCTTCCCACCAATATTTCATTCCATTTTCTTGCTGTGTAACAGATGACAGTGGAGTGAAAATCTCGCAGAGTGGTGTCTGACATGGAAATGTGTGTAGATCAAAGGGATGTCATTGAATTCCTTCACGAACTAAAAATGACACCCAGTGACGTTCGTTGATGGTTGCTGAAGGTTTTTGGGAGACCACAGAGGGTGTGAACACAGAGAGGAGTGGGTGGTGTGTTTCACAGTAGCATCAATGGGTCGCCTCTGCTGGCACGGAGCATGGCATGCAGGCTCTTGATCATCGCTGGCAAAAATGCATAGCAAATGGTGTGAGTGCATGGAAAAAGAGCCTTTTGCAGCAGAGAATTTGCTCTAACACAGAGTGTTATCGTGCTCTTAGTACTGGTTACCATTTCCATGGAAATAAATAGGAGGCGTTACTTTCGGAGCGACCCCGGGGAAGTATGCAATCCACCAATTTAGGCCGGCATTTTTCGTGGTGGGATGATGTGGTGAAGTAGTTAGCAGAACATTTGCAGCCTAAAAACTCGTAACAATGCGTTGTAGCACGTTGCCAACCCTGATCAAAGTCAAGAGTTGTGTGAATTAATTTATAAAGCGAAAACTCAAATGATTTATAAATGCGAGAGAAATCTGGCAACAGGCTCAGTCTGCAGAGTTTTAACTTTCCTTTGGAAAAAGAAGTCAGAATGTTTTGAAAGCAGAACATTTCAGTCTTTATTTTTACAGCAAGCTCTTCGTGCTTTTATATATAGAAAGGGAGTTAAAATAAAAAGGCAAGGAGCACTGTAAATTAAAACAAAATAAGCCTACGGTATTTCAGATGAGCTAAGATAAAAATTCCCCAGAGCTATTTCCCTCTGGTAAGAAACAAAAACAACAAAAAGGCATTTGAGAGCCAGAACAACTGCAAATCAGTCTCCTTCAACGTGTTGTTGTTTGTGTTTTTTCTTTGAATTGGACTGGAAAGCCACATAGCAATAATAATTGTCTGTGTACTGCTAATCAAAGCCCATTCTCAGCCTAAGGAAAAGTGTAATCTGAGCAAGATATGGACTAGAGGAAGGAAGAGAGTAGGTTGGATTTATAAGAGATAGTGAGAATATAAATCAATATGCTAGATCGTGTTATAATCTTAATCCAAAGGGTAAATTGCATCAAAGCATTGTTAATTCAGGTTTCTGGGTCTTCTGTTTTACAGCACTGACTGTAGAATGAGTAGAAAAGTAGCTCTCATTTTGGAAAGAGACATGAAGAGTTTTTTTTTTTACCAAAATATTTCCCCCCCCCCCCCGAATTCACCAACTGTGAACACAGAATCAATGAATTTTAATGGAGAAAGGCTGTAACTTTGCCTCTCACATCTGTTCCTGAAGCTCACCTGATTCAGGGTCACTCCTGCGTTGCATTTCACAGTGATTTAACAGTCTCAAGCCAAGCCTGCTGCTTTCTCCACTTCGTTTCTGTCTCACCATCCCTTTGCAGTTGGTTTTCTGAGCAGAGATCCCCCAGCTCCACGTACTTTGCTGTCTCTTTGGGAGAGGTTGGGATCTGTGTTGGATTATGTGCAGCACGTGCCATGGTGGGAAGCTTATGAAGATACAAGCAGTGAAGTCATGGAATCATTCAGGTTGGAAAAGACCTCTGAGATCAAGTCCAACCCCCAACCCACCTCCTCCATGCCCACTATGTCCCTTAGTGCCTCGTATACCCTATTCCCAAAAATGCCCAGGGGCAGTGACTCCATCACCCCCCTGGGCAGCCTGTGCCAGGTGGGGTATTCCCTCCAGTTGGGAGCAGGTTGGTGACATTCACGTGACCATGCTGGGTGACATTAACATGATGGTGTCTGGCTCTTGGTTCCTTTTTTGGATGCCAATTGCTGTGGTCTATACTTTGTGACTGAGAACGCATGATGTAAAGAGACCATAATTACCTGGACATTTTAGACAGCAATGTATTAAATATATATATAAGTATATCTATATAATCAGATCTAAGTGGGGAGGAAAACTCTTGGGGTGGGGTGGGGAGGGGATGAAGCCTTCTTATTGTGAATTTCCTGCTTTTTAGCTCCTTGATCTCCTAATCTGCATCTGAGACTTTGTTCTTATTTGATTTGGGTTTTGTTTTGCTTTGAATTAGCATGAGCCAGGAGGCAGGCCATGTGTGAAAGGAGGGAATAAAGTATGTAAGCACAGATCCCACTGCTGTTGGCATGAATTTTAAAGCTGCCATCTTCCTGCCCTAGATAGCTGTCAGCGTTAGGCAGGGTTCCCAGAGGATAAAGAAGCAGGATTGCTCCTGATCATCAGCAAAAGCCTTTTTGTTTTTATTTTTTTTTTATGATAGGCACACAGAACAATGCTTTTCTTTTTTATTATTATTATTTTTTCCCCGTAGGTACTGGTTTATTCTCCAAACAAATGCTGGATGCATATCCCCATCACGCAGTGACCTGGGATTGCTTGGCTAGCTGTGCATCCCCAGGAATGCATCCCCGAGTACAGATGGGTTTTGCTCACTCTCTTCTTTCCTCTTGGCCTTCTTGCAGGCATCCAGCACACGCCCAGAGTGCAGCATCATGCTGGAGATTGAAGAGGAACGCAGCCAGTGCCTGGCAGAGATTGCTGAGGATAATCAGACCTCAGGTATGGGAGCAACTTCTTACATCTCTGGCCCTCAGGCTCACATCCCTGACCTCGCATCTGCCTCATCTGTGCCATTTCTCACCCCTCCTGCAGCAGCAGGGCACTGGTTGGGTTTGCTTTGGCTGATGCTGAGCTCGGAGAGATGCTGATATTTCCAAAGCACAATTCCACCAGCCTAGTGTTTGAATAGCTTGATGGGGATGGCCCACAAGGGGGTGAATGTGAACCTCAACTGTCTCAGGCTGTTTAATCAGAGGCAGTCATGCCTTTTTCTGATCTGGAAGTGTCTTAGCCAACCCTCATAGCTTTACTCAGCTCCCTCCTTCAGTGATCAGGAGAAGGAGGGTCAAATGGACAGTACCAGCTTTGCTCTCCATTCTCCTAAGGTTTCTCCATCCCAGCAGCTGTGGAGCTGTGCCTCCTTCAAGGAGAAGACATGACAATTGGGCAAGTGGCATTTCAGAGAAGGAGAGATGTGCAGGACATGACTGTATGGATGGGGGATGTTGCAAGGGTCTGTGCTGTTGAAGTTCCTTGGTAGGCAGCCTGTAGAGAGCTTGGGATATTTCAGCATGGCCACTCTTGCTGAACCCTTAATAGTAGAGATCCATGTGGCAGAGAAATAAAGGCTTTGGGTCTGGTCCTGTCCTGCCCCATCTCACAGCAGTTAAGTCAAAGCCTCAGGAATGAAATATTTGGGTAGATCTATCCCCTCCAAGTAACTCTCTCAAGGCAGGGTCAGAGATTGAGTGAAAAGGAGGTGTAGGGACCAGTGGGAGACTGGAAGGTTCCAAAAAGAAGAGATCACATCCGTAGGGGTCAGGGTAAGAAGATGCATATCCTGCTTCACGTTTGCATCCTGCCTCCTGAAAGAGGAAAAAGTGAAAGATGTCTTCTCATCCTCTTCCACTTGGCACTGCTTCAAAATAGGCTACAGACCAAAGGGCTGTTCTGCACAACTCTTATTAATGATAGAACAGCATCCTTGGGCCAAGCTTGGTCCCTCAGGGAGCTTTACTGAATACAAGGAGGGCTTTTGGCCCTTGCTTTTATCTTTTCCTTTGATTTCAAGCATCCCTGAGCAGTTAAATAGATCTGTTTGAAGAAACGTTCTCCTGGAATACAGTAAAGAAGGGAGAAGTCAGGGTACTTAAATTCATTCTCTGAAAGCCAACTAAATGCTTCATTTCATTTTCATGCACACTTGGAGAAATTCAATTAAATGCAGCACATTCAAAATGGAAGAATAAATATTTGAGTGTTAATCTTTTTTTCTGCTTTTTCAAAATGCTTTTCCTCATTAAAAAGTTTTGTCCAAAATATGTTTTTTTTTTTTTTTTTCTCTCCACTGAATTAAACCACTGAACATATTTTTGCTGATTCTGATGTAAGACTGTGCTCAGCCTTACTGTGTGCCATCCTTACCTAAGCATAAATGTCTAACAACCTTCTGGAGTTTGTTTTTTCTATGAAAATGCTGAAATATTGGGTTGTAGGAATCCTGCACCTCTGCCCATTGCTACCACGGTCATTAAGGAACATACAAGCACAGTAAGATGTTCTCCTCCATGGAGATGGTAATTGTAACTCCTGAGCCAATCTGCATATATCAGTTTGTTGAAATGCTCATTAATTATATCAGTGTGGAACACGCATGTGCACGGACACCTACAGCGAAGTTCTACAATGCAGACTACATCAGTAGGTTTTTAAGAGCTCAGTATGCAACCTGTAGCAAAGGACTCACCTCTCCCCTTGCAATCAGTGGAAAGAAGCCACAACTTCTGATGTGCACTTGCTCTGGTGCTCAAGGAGGTGTCTGATAGATGCGTGCATCAACTGTCTGTTTTGGAAGTGATGTGAACTGGCAGCTTCTAAATGCCTAAACAGCACGTATTTCCCCATTGGAGTGTCCAGCGTATGATGTGTGGGCACGAGTAGGTATAAAAAGCTCTTTTTCTGTAGTAGTGCTCTATAAGTCAGTAACTGTAGCTGAGCACAGCTGCGAAATACTGCTCTGAACTTCGGAGAGGTGGAGGGGACAGTTCAGCTGGCAGAAATGATATGGAAGTGATGACAGGAGATCACACAGAGGTGAAGATTATTTCCAGCGACACTAAGACTGAATGATTTAAAAAGAAATGTTGCATAAAAACTTCCAGCTAAATTCCCCAGAAAAGTGTTAACTTTAACGTGGCTCCATCTCACAGAGGAGGAGAAGGGAAAACAGTTGGGGCTCTCTGCCAACTGAAAGGTCGTACCTTGACTTATGGCCAGGTCGGTGTATTGCCTTCTGTGCATTCAACATCCTGTTTGCAAAAAGAAAATCACTCGAAGTTTAACAACCAATTCATTATCCTTTCTAATTGAATGAGTGGGACTAAGGAAATGCACGGTTCCAATACAGTCTAGAAATAAAGCTTTGTTTAGAAGCCATTATCAATTGTATCGATTGGTGGGGCTTAATCACAGCTGTAATTTGTTGTGTCAAATAGATTAGGCATTTATAAAGAACACCTGATGCTAATACTGAGATTAATCACTAGCTCAGAGTAAGCAGGTAGATTTCCACTCATAAACAATAACATCTGTCCTAACACTGTTCTGTGTTTGAACAGCCATTAATTATAGTGGGTGTATATGTGTGAGTTTAATTAGTGCTTTCTTTTCAAGTGAAGTATCTGTGTTTTCAGTGCAGGTAGTTGGTGCCAATTGCTGTTCCCAGCTTCAGTCCTGAACCACAGATATCCACTGTTGGTGAGACTGGTGTCTCTGTTTTCTATTAGGTGTGTGATTTGGTGTCTGCAGAGTTGCCCACCTTTGAGGAGGCCATTCCTGATAAGATGAGGTTGGCTTTTTGAGTGCAAAAGGTGCAACTGGGATGCAATCATAGTGAAAATTGGTTTAATCTGGCAGCACGTGCGAAGAATAAAATGTCTGTGAGACTGACATTTGTGTTTTAAGGATATTGCTAACCATTAGAGGGTACAGAGTTGTAGGAAGGAGTGCTTTACTGGCTCCACGATGAAGCATGCTTTGTTTATGAAAGGGTGTGTAAGATGCAGTTGTTGCAGTATGGGGTTGAGTTTCATGAGCTGGACTGCCCTTACAGCCCTCTGCCCTGTTATCCTTTCACCTCAATGATCAAATGATCTTGTACCTCTTGTAAAGTGGTGATTGTGATGCAGTACAGAGGTGGATTCTTTATCATTGAAACCCAGACCAGGTAGACCAAGATCTGTTGGCTCCACGTGAGCAAATAACCGCTGGTTGGGAATGACTTTTGGTGAGGGATTTCTGATTTTAGGTTGCTCTGAGGTATTCTAGCTGAACGTGTCTCTTCTAGGATGCAGTGAATCGTGTTCAGATTGTCATATTGGAGGCTTAGCTCAGCTGTGCTGGAAAGAACCCCAACTCCCAGGTGGGTCCCATCCTGTTGTTCACTGGCTTGGAGGGATTTGGGCTAAGTGAGGTGAGGTTGCACCATTAAGAGAGATGAATCTATGCATTCAATATGCTATACAAAATGGCATTTGGAGGAATGAAACCTTTACTAGGGCATTTGTTTTATGATCTTTCCAGCCTCCTTTCTCCCCCCCCCCCCTCCATTCCCCTAAAGAGGGTTTACAATGTAATATGAAGCACTACTATGAAAAAAATCTTTTGTAGAACTTACTACTGTGCTAATGGCAGGAATCTTCTCTGCCCAGTGAAGGAGGTGATGCACACAGTGCCTCATCTCAATCTCAGTGCAGAGCGTGTTCCTAAGTGACCTAAAAACCAGTAAAGTTGCCTGCACTTTTCCTACAAGGTGATGTAGAGGACCTTTGCTGTGTTTGACGTGATAGAAGATGAGTGTTGGTTATTCCTCCCTTTATCACCTGTGCAACTGGGTCTAGGGAGCTGCTTTAGCAGGGGGGTTGGACTAGATGATCTCTAGAGGTCCCTTCCAACCCCTACAGTTCTGTCATTCTGTGATCACAAAGCCAAGAGAAGGTGCTGCTGAGCTGCATCATAGATAATCCTGGGTGTTGAACTGGTGACGTTTTGTAGTTCTGTCATGTGGGCAATGGCTGGCTTTCTTTGCAGGCCACGTGCCAATCTCATGGAAAGCATGGCAGGGTTGCCATAACTCAGAAATGAATGACACAGCTCCTAGCTGCACATAAATGCCACGCACATGTGAGTCATTTAAGATGAATCATAGAATGGCTCGGGTTGGTAGAGACCTCCGAGATCATCTAGTTCCAACTCCCCTGCCATGGAGGGTTGTGGTTTTTTTTATTTTTATTTTGTTTTTACTGCATATTCTTTAATTTCCCACACTGAACATGTTCTAATCTCTCTCCGTGCTGATCTCACAGTAGTTCCCCTTGCAAACTTTCCCTCACTTGGCATCGGTAGACAATTGCAACTGTAGCATCATGGCTTAGTGGGCATGGTGGGGATGGGTTGATGGTTGGACTGGATGATCTCAGTGGCCTTTTCCAACCATTATGATTCTATAACAGCGCGGTTGCTGAAGTGAAGGTGGTTCCTGGGTTTTCTTGGCTTCAGTTTTCCTCTTTTAAGCTAAAAATAATGCAATTTTCTTATCTAGAAGGGGTAAGTTAAGGACGAGTACATTGAAATGTGTCCAGTTGTAGTTTTTTTTTATGGCTTGGACTTCTAACGGAATTGTGCATGAACGGCAGTATATTGGCAGCACCTACAGTTTAAATTCACAGGAAAGTATTACGTATCTGGCAAGAAATAACACTTCAGAAGAGAAACCCCATGGAGTTCAGGTTAGATAAGTTAGGTTTTCTATCTTCTCCCAGTGGATCTGTACACTGTATCATACATCACCCTAAATTAGCTGTGGGTGCAGATTTTGTGGCTGATATTTTCCAGAACCTGACAAGGGAGTTCCTTGGAGAACTTCAAATTATATCTAACATACCCAAAGCCACGTTCCCCTGTACACTACTGCCAAGCAATGCAGTGGAGGAATGGGTAAGTGGAGGCAAGAGCTCAAATCTTAGCAGTGCTCCAGTGTCCAGCATGGGTGGGACATAGAGCCCAGCAACGTGTCAGTGCAGTTACACCATCAGTTACTGCCTTCTGCAAGGTGAGTGCTTTATGTGTAAGTGATAGCAGGTCAGCTCTGAGGGTCTAGTTGCATAGTTGAAAGAGTTCCCAGCTCATCCCTGGTGTTCATCAGCCAGTTCCTGGGGGGGTCCATCCTGGGCAGCTGCAGGATCTGTTCACAGAATTGTTAAGGTTGGAAAAGATGTCTAAAATCATTTAGTCCAACGATCAAGCCCAAGTCAGACCCAGGATTTGAGTGCCTTCAACAAAGCCTCCCCACTGGATGAGCATGATGGGAAGTTTGGGCCGTTGCTCTGCAGACAGGGGTTGCTCTCTTTGCTCTCCATCTTATGGGGCTGCTCCTCTGGTCACATCTCCCACCCCTACGTTATAATTCAGTAAGGCAGTTCTATAGCCTGGTGTTCTCTGAGGCATTAATTGTGGGAGTTTTTAACAGAGTTCCTCAGTCCAGAGTTACTTGGTAAACTCTTAGTGTATTTCAAAAGCAAAGAATGCAATCCCAGCCCCACTGAAAACTGAGCTTTTACTCCAGATTCTTTTCAGAACAAGACACCTGTATGCAGTGTGGTAACTGCTCAGATGATAATACAGATAGCAGCAGTGGGGCTAGGAGGAGAAGGTAGCTGGAGGGGGATTTGCATTCCAGGCCTCTGTGGATGGTGGTAAATCTCTCTCCACGTGGAGTGTGCCATAGCCCCTAAGGCATGCTGCAGGGTAGGTCTCATTGCTATATGGCTTAGTGCTAACTTCCACATGGTTGTTTTTTGTTTTTATCCCTGAGCACAGACTGTTGTTTTTCCCATTGTTGCTTGCCTTTGTTTTATTTTATTTTAAGAAAGCTTCCCTCACCATGTCTGTAGTTTACAGATAGTTCAGCTTCATCTGAAGCATCCAAATAAAATAAATCCCTTTTTTTTGGTTTTTTTTTTGGCTATGTCAACAAAAGTTATCACATCTAGGTGAGTTGATTGTGCTCATTATCTCCTTATCTCGTTACTGCTAATTGATTCTCTCCGCAATCAGATATTCTTTCAGAAGTGGGAGAGTCAGTGAGGGATGACAGTCACTGTGTGACTCATATTTGGATGGGCTGAGCAGACTTCTGCTCAGGAAACCCTGATATCCCGTGCTTAATGGTCTTCCTGGAGAGTGGTGGCAATATTAGGCAGATCTCAGGCACAGGAAACCTAGCCCAGATTTGTAGATGAATAGCATGCAAGTTTAGGTATGAGAGAAAATACTCAAGAACGTAGAGCTGACATTTAAACCACAGAAGACTTCTGAGTGTGGTGATCTAGGCAGATGGGAGGGGATGTTCTGTGTTATGTATTCCTTGGCTTGGCAACAGAAAATCGCTGAAGCTGGCAGAGACCTCTGGAGATCACCTAGTTCAAACCTCTGCCTGGAGCAGTCAACCAGCACAGGGTGCTCAGGGCCGTATCCAGTTGGGTTTTGAATATCTCCAGGGATGGAGGCAGCGTGTCTAAACAATCTGTTCCACTGCTTATGCCTTTTAACTGCAGGAAAAAAATAATAAAACTAAAATAAAATAAAAAGTAAAGCTTAGGTTTAAATAGATTTACTTGCGTTTTAGTTTGAGCTTGTTGTCTGTTGGGTATGGGGCACCACTGAGAAGATGCTGGTTTCTTCCCCCCAAATTCAAGCTTCTCCAGGCTCGTCATCATCTTCTTAGCCCTTTGTTGGACTCTTTCCAGTATGTTCACATCTCTGTTGCACTGGGGAAACCCAGAGCTGGACATAGCCCTTGAGGTGCTGAGCAGAGGGGAAGAGTCACCTCCTATGACCTGCTGATACTTTGCCCAAAGCAACCCAGGACACCTTTGGCCTTCTAAGATGTGAGGTCATATTGCTGGCTAACATTCAGCTTAATATCCACCAGAAGCCACCGTTCCTTCTCTGAGAAGCCTGTATGAATGCATGGCTTTCTTTTTTAATGGTTTTTCAGAACTTTTTTTATCCAGAATGGAAGACCTTCTGCTCTATTTGGATTTTAAATTTCTTCAGAAGTTAAATGGAAGTGAAACAAGCTCAGCGCTTCACAGCTAGAGGCTGTCAGCATCTTACAGATCAACATTTTGTCTGTTTGCTCAGTAGTGAGGTGATAGCTGAGGTGATTTTTTTAAGTGTCATTGAGAATTGCCAGTAGCCATTGAGGAGCTGCTGCAGTTGAGCAGCTTCTGATACTCTGAGTACTTCAGCATTGCATTTCATACTTGCAATCTAGACCTGCCTGTCATTCTAGCAGGATTTAAAACCCAATTGAAAAGTCAGAAAGTGGAAAATACGAATGCAAATAATCCCAGTAACCCTTCCTGCTCTTCACTTGTGGTATATGCCTCAACTTGTTGTGAGCAGCAGAGCTGACTCCTGTAATCTCATCATCAACACTGTCTTGTACAAGTGAATCCAGATGGAGAAGAGCCAGTGTTGTTTATCCTGCATATAATGTCTTTCCTGTTTCATGGTTCTGCAGGGGAGGTTGGCTTGGAAAGCCAGATTTGGAACTTGGGGTTCTGTGACAGACTCCCTTGAAGACGTCAAGGCATGCTTGACAAGAGAAGAAGCAGTGAACATATGGAAATTAAAAGTCAAGCTGGAAAAACATTAATGAAGTTTAAATGAGGAGTCTGTTTATTCATCACCATCTGTTTATAATGCAGTAAGATAAGAAATAATTAATAGTTCCTTGCTTGCAAAAGTTCAAGTGAATTCTCACCTTCCCATTTGCATAAGACCTCCTGGGACAGATATTATGTAGGTCGGATTTGTATGGCAATCCAGTTCTCAGCAGGTCTCCAGGTACTCCATCACTGCAGGAGAGGGGATGGATGGACCACTCACCCAGGACTGAGAATGTATGACATTTTCAGGCTGTATTTCTGAGATGTGTCAAATGCTTCTGTGGATGCTCCTTACGCCTTCACTTGCACCAGGATGGATGGATTCTTGGATGCTGTTTTGAAGTCGCTAACGGAGGAAATATTCAGACAAGCCACTGAACTGAAAGATTTGAAGAGTGGTAACTTTCCGGGGGTGGTTTAGAGCAGTCAAAGAAAGCAGTCAAGAAAAACAGCCCCTTGAACAGGGATTGATATATGAGAGCTGTTAGTCATAGATCAAAACTCTGATTTAGTAGGTGCTCTGGTGGCCACCAGTTACTGTTTCAGAAGCCAGCTGGGCTGTTGTAATTGTCATGTCATGTCTACTAGCCCCTCTAAATTCTTGTATACCCTAGGGCATCAAGAATGGCATTAAATTCAGTTCAGTTCAGTCTGAAGTAGTCACAGAACCATGGAATCGTTTGAGTTGGAAGAGACCTTTAAAGACCATCTGACCTAACACCCCTGCAGTGAGTTCCCCTCCATTAAGTGCTCAGAGCCCAGTCCAGCCTGACCTTGAGTGTCTCCAGGGATGGGACACTCACACTGGGCAACCTCAACCTGTGCCAGTGCTTCACTACCCTTATTATAAAACACATTTGTCTTCTATCCAGACTAAATCTTCCCCTCTTTTAATCTGAAACCATTTCCTCTCATCCTATCACAGCAGACTCTGCTAAAGAGTCTGTCTGCTTTCTCACAGCCCCTTTAAATTTTGAATAGATAGTCACTTGAATGGATACCTAACAATCTCTTTAATGACAAAAACAAAATAAAACAAAACTGCAAGACATCTTTCTATCTTATTTCTTTATCTTCTTTCCTTATCTTCTGGGTTACTGTATTTTCTAACTCTGGTCCAGGCAATACAGAGGGTTTCTTGATTTCAGTCTTGCTGCAACCAGCAGCATTGATGGTCTGAGCTTCTGGATACAACATCAGTCCTCATCATTCCTGGACGACATTCAAGAACAAATATATTCTCCCAGTGAAGGGGTTCTCCCTACAAATCTAATCACCCTGACCTGTAGAGCTAAGAGCTGTTTGTTTGTTTGTTTTTGTCTCAACCTCATCTATTTACAGACACGGCTATGAGATAAGATGTTGCCACATCTGTTTTCTCCCTTAGTATGCTGTAGGGGTGGAGGCTTTGCTTTTGTTTTGCCTGTTGCTGACATGTCCTGGCTGCAAGCTTTCTAAAAAACAGCAGTGTTTATTTGACTTGGGAACAGCTGTCCTGTAGCTTTTGGGGATTAACAGCCATTTAGTGGCCATAAATCTTGTACTGGAAGAGCCATTTTACTTTGGAGAATATGTCACATTTGGAAATGCCGTCGGACTTGTTGGTTATTTTTATTTTTGTATGCTGTAAAATAGAAATGCACGCAGCCTTAGCTTTGCAGAGGTTATAGAAATAAGCTGAATTGCTGTAGACAAATGGAAAGCAAACCCAAACTATTTTCAAAGCTTTGGGTAATTGCTCAGATGAAATCTATTTATGGAAAGCTTTTAATTTATTATTATTATTATTATTATTGACAGCAGTTTGTAATTGTCTATTTCACATCCCATCGGGTTTCTAGTTAAGAAATTTCTCTTTCCTGATGTTATTATTTTTGTTCTGGTCATGCCAGGGCATTTTCATGATGGTATCCATTCATTTCATGTGCAACAAGTACTTTGGAAAATGTTGCATGTGGCACAAGTTATGTGGAGCTCTTGTTATCATGTGTGGCTAAGATCCAACACCTGCTGCAGGCAGTGGAGATTTTACTGTGCACTGGACTTTCTGTAACCTAGATGCCTTTACTTCTTGGCAACCAGAACATTTAAAATAGGAAAGTGAGGTTGTGGAGAAAAGGAGAATCTGAGGTCTGAGGTGCCACACTGGGTATAAGCTGGGCTTCTATTGTGAAAATCTTTTCAACTACTCACAAGCTTTCATTTTTTCTTGCCTTCCAACCATCAGTGTTGTGGGCAAGAAGTACACTCCTAGCGTGAAAGCCAGCCTATTCAATAGGAAAGAGCCAGATCATGAAGATTTTATGTGATGAAGCACTCTACAGCTTTGTGTGATGACAGCTGTATCTTTCTTGTAGTAGATCATGGAATCTGTGGCTTATGATTTGCTGAGGAAAGTTCCCCTTTGTGCTTCCTTTTTCAGTGGGGTGTCATATTTAGCAGTATTTAGCTGTATATACCATACTTAACAACATTTACTTTAAGAGCAAGACTTGGCTGAAAAATGTCCATTGCAAAACGCATCATTTGGTCTTGGAGGAAGAGGATAAATCTATAAAGTAACAGCAGGATGTGATATTTAAAATTCTACATAGACATGCTTTTAATTGTGCTTGCTTGCTTCCCTTCAGTGAGTAAGTCAAGCTGAGCTGGTCACTGAGAGGACTGGCACTTGAGTGACCAAGTCATAGAATCATCATGGAATCGTTTGAGTTGAAAGGGACCCTAAGAGTTCATCTAGTTCAACTCTCCTGCAGTAAACAGGGACATCCATATCTTCATCAGGTGCTCAGAGCCCCATCCAACCTAACCTTGAGTGTCTCCAATGGCAGGGTATCCACCACCTCTCTGGGCAACCTGTGCCAGTGCCTCACCACCCTTCTCATAACGTCACCTTCCCTATGAATTGCTGTCTGGAGACACCAATAAGGAAAAATCCATATAGAAAGGTCATGGACCTAAATTAATAGGGACTAAGTGTGGCTTAAATTCTATCAGTGCAGAGGAATTTGGGCAAGGAATGAGGAAGTGCTGGAATAATCCTTTAGTCATCCTTTATGTCCAAGCATTAAAGAACTGTCTCTTGTCTAGAAGCTGATGAGGAATAAAGATACATTTTAGGCTTTATAAATCCTTGTCTTGTGTCTTGGCGTCTTTTATTTCAGTTCACATATTCTCCTATTAGGCAGAAGAACTCAGCTCACAAATATCATTTATGAAAAAGAATGATGTGGAGAGATGGAGACAAGTGTTATTTAGTTCGTTGGTTAAAGAAAGGCTGAAAGATTAGATTTTTTTTCTTAACATGTTTTCTAGTGAATGTTGTTGATGGAAAAACTCGGGATTTTCATGCTTAAAAATAATCCTCCAGAAATGCTCTGTAGTTATTTCTTTCATGCTGCTAAGAATGACACAGTCTGGGAGCTTAAGGTGAGGTTTCCTTCACGTGTCTTTGAGTCAAATTTCTGCAAACACAAATATCCAGGAAGAAAGACACCTTTTAACATTTCCTGTTGAGTTCCTGGACCTTTTCTATTGAAAACCACTACAGAAGTGCAAATCAGTTCCTATAGCAAGTAACAGTGTTCTTATCTCCAGCTTGTACACCGAGTGGGGAAAAATCAGATTGATCTGTCTTCCCACAAGTATGGAAGTAAAACACAACATAAAATTTTTCATTAAATCCTTAGTCTGATGATCCCTTTTGTCTTCTGCAGTTGGCCAAATCAATTTTCTGCTGAACTGGGACTACAGGTCCCTCAGTGAGAGAAGGGTGAAGGAACACGAATGTGCTACAGAGAGCAAAGCAGTGGAGGGAAGGAAATGCTACAATGCTGGGGTTTTGCATGTTCTGTCAGGGTTGTGGTTTTTGTTCAGCTATGTGGTTTCTCTGTCACATCCTGCCCACAGTGCTGGAGTGACAGTGGGCAGCACGGAAGGCAAAAAATATCCAAATTGAATGCAAAGCCATGGAAAGCTGAAAGGGAAACTCCAAAGGGACAGGTTTGCTCCAGAACAGATTGTTAGTGTTGATAAAAATAAAAACACAACAAGGAGGTGGAGGTGGGGGAGGAGAGATGCCCAAAGGATGCACTAATATGTATGTAAGATGCAAGAGGTTGAAATTTGCAGGGAGATGTGGGAGGGATCACAGTGAAACTTAGAAGCCAACCTAGCCTGAGTCAAAACCGACAGCAGAAAAATAAGGTACAACTATTCTGCAATTCCAAGGAAGAGTAAAATGAAGAAGAGCTAGATATTGATGAATTTGACGAGGGGATTGGGTGCAACCTCAGTAAGTTTGCAGATGACACCAAATTGGAAGGAAGTGTTGATCTGCCTGGGGGTAGGAAGGCCTTACAGAGGGATCTGGGCAGACAGATCCCTGGGCTGAGGCCAGCAGGATTATGTTGAATGAGACCAAGGTCCAGGTTCTGCACTTCAGCCACAGCAACCCCTGGCAATGATACGGACTTGGGGCAGAGTGGCTGGAAGGCTGTGTGGAAGAAATGGACCTGGATGTGTTGGTCAATGCTCAGCTGAACATCAGCCAGCAGTGAGCCCAGGTGGCCAAGAAAGCCAATGGCATCCTGGCTTGTATCAGAAATAGCATTGCCAGCAGGAGCAGGAGGCGATTTTCCTTCTTTACTCAGTACTGGTGAGGCCACACCGCAGTGCTGTGTCCAGTATTGGACTCCTCACTGCAAGAAAGACATCGAGGCCCTGAAATGTGGTCAACGAACTGGTGAGAGGCCCAGAGCACAAGTCTTATGAGAAGAAGCTGAGGGAACTGGAATTGTTCAGTCTGGAGGAGGCTCAGGCAAGACATCATTGCTCTCTCCAACTCTCTGAAAGAAGGTTATGGCAAGGTAGGATATGACATCTTCTCCCACATAACTCACAACAGGACTAGAGGGAATGACCTCAAGTTACAGCAGGAGAGGTTCAGATTGGATATTAGGAGTGATTTCTTCTCCAAACGTTTGGTCAGGTTCTGGAACGGGCTGCCCGGTTGTGCCACTTTCCCTGAAGGTATTCAAGAAACATTTAGATGTTGTACTAAGGGATGTGGTTTAGTAGGCAAAGATCGTTGGTGAGTGGACAATTGGACTGGATGACTTTGGACGTCTTTTCCAACCGTGGTGATTCTGTGATTCTAAACAAAAAAAGGTACAAGGGAGGCATGATAAGAAACTGCTTCCATGTGAGAAGTAATTAAATAGGCTAGGACACTTCAGCTTGAAAAGGAGATGCTTGAGGAGGAATATAAAAGAGGATTTTGTGGTTTTCCTCCCAAGGGAAAAGGAGAATGTGACTAGCCTGTAAGTATTTCTGTATTCATAAAGGAGCTAGGCAATTCCTTATGAAGCCAGCAATGAACAGGTTCAAAGCAAATTCAGAAAAGGATGTTCTTTCAGTAGACACTTGCTGTGCAATTCCTGAGCCCAGGAGGTTGTGAACATGAAAGATTTCCATAGGCTTAAAAGCAAAAGAAAATCGTAATTAATCTGAAAGATTCATGGAAGAAAAATAATCTTTCTAGAATCTTACTATTGTTACATACCTCTTCTAAAATTTAAATTGAAAGTAATCAGTTGAGTCTGGGCTCATTAGAAGCTGGTGCAGTAGTAGCAGTCCAAGGTTCATGATAGGCTTTCCAGTTCTCTTGCGTGACTGAATTGATGTTTCCCATCTAGAAGTGACATGTAGTTAGAAGATTATTGCAAGAACCATCATTTGGGATTTGTTTTCTTCTGTCATGCAGAAAGTTAATGCCCAACTGGGATAAGAAAGTCAGCACAAAGGTGATTGTTTGGTCCAAACTGGGCAAGCCAGGAGAATGCGTCTAGGTATAACTTCTTTGTCATTGGGGAGTAAATGTCACCTGACAGCTAATTTACAGCCCTAGCTTCTGAGAGGATGGGATAGTGCCTGCTGATACCACATTGGAGTGAAAAAAGTTTCCATTCAAAGCACAGCACATTACCACTGTGGTGAAACCTTGGCTTAGATTAACCTTTGGATTGCTGTTATCCGCTGGTAGGTAGGTAGAGGAAAAAGAGCTCTTGAAACGTACCAGGCAACAAATGGATATCTTTGCATCTGAATGTGGATTCGGGGAGCAAAACTGTGGAGGACATCTTGGAAGAAGGAACTACAAGTGATCACATTTGTTAGGTGTTCAGTGAGGGTGACAGTTGTGCCCAAAGGCTTTTCCTCAGACTTTGTGAGTTCACCTGGGTTAAGACCATACCTTGAAACCAATCTGCTGCTATTCATTGCTTTCCTCAGCCAAACCCAGTCACGTTTAAGAGCTAAGCCAGAGCTCTGGAGATTCATGTTTATTCATTACTTTGCTGCTTCTCAGATAAACTTTGATGGTATATTGTCTGTAAGTGTAGATATAATTCAAATAAATAGCTTTTTGAGCTCCAATCTCTCAGTTCTGAAAACTGCCATATATCCGTGCCTCATAGGTATTGTCATGTTTTGTGTTTATTCACCTTTTGAAGGGAGAGGAAATGAGGGACTGAGCTTTGGTTCACATTTAGCAGTGACAGTGGAAAAGGTTGTCACCTCCTGTAGCTGTGCTGGGTTGTCCTACACTGCTGCAGCATGGACTCTGGCAGCACCTCTGGCCACTGTTGTGGCAGCCAGACTGGACCTATCAGGAGGAAGAACTATAGGGTGGATGCCACCCCCAACATCAACTTCTGTTAGAGGAGGACTCCCCAAAGCCCAAAGCACTGTGGTTGGTACATCCCAGACACTTGTCTTGCTAAGAGGGAGTCTGAGGTGTTGGATATGAATATCTGAGCTCCAGCACATGGCTGACAGCCTTCAGCTTGTTCCTTGACTGCGCTCCTTGAGCAGT
Source organism: Cyrtonyx montezumae (assembly GCF_038088225.1). Classification (NCBI taxonomy): domain Eukaryota; kingdom Metazoa; phylum Chordata; class Aves; order Galliformes; family Odontophoridae; genus Cyrtonyx; species Cyrtonyx montezumae. Next base: position 1,370,309 of record NW_027072037.1, read on the forward strand.
GCTTCAGGAGCCTGCTTCAAGATGGAGAGAGTTGGTTGCTAGTAATTTTGCTAATTGTATGGCTTATAGGGAGAGGATGAGTAGTTAGACCTGCTTATCTGGAGGAGGCTTAAAAGGCAGCTTCATTAGGGCTGTGAAGGAGCACTCCAGAAAAAGATCTTTGGCTCCAGAGAGCACTTCACAAGTTTGTAAAGCATTTGATGCCTCTTCTCTCCCATAGACACCGTTGACTGAGACCTCAGAAGACGAGTGCCATCTTGTATTCAAGCTGGAGTACAATTTTGAAGTATCTGGGCTGATCCCAGGGCTTTTTTTCTTTCTATTAAAAAAAAATAAGTTATTCAAAGACTTCCAATTTGAACTCAACCATAGCTCAGGAGAAGTGTGATATTTGCCAAAAACAGCAGTACGTGCTAAGGCACAAATCTATCCTGCTTTTCCTGCTGATGTAAAGGCTTCTGCAAAGGTCTCCCATGTAGATATTAACCAGACTAGCTTCTTCTTTATTGATGAATTGTAACAGAATCTCTGTCCTGAGTGATAGGATAGTACTCAAAATAGTATGAAGCAGCTGAGAGCCTTGGGTTTGCTGGGTGCAGAGCAGAGAAGGCCAAGGGGAGGCCTCATGGCCCTACAGCTCCTCGTGGCCCTGTAGCTCCTCACAAGGATGGGTGCCATGCACAGGGTGCATCCATGGGTCATTGCTACCATGGAAGAGGACTGATAAATAAGTTTTCATCCTTCCTGTAGATATCCGGTGCAACTGAGAGAATAACATTTATAATCAATTAATTGGAGAAACACTTAACAATCACCAAACGTGATTTGATCCTGCCAAACAAATTGTCATCTTCCTTCTATCTATTAAAGCCAAGTGATGTCGCAGAGAAGACAGAGATTTCCATTCTTCAAGTCCCACTACAGCTGTTTCTACCCAGAAGTAGTTTTCTCAGATCACAGTGACATGACTGAATCATAGAATCAGAGTCTGAGCTGGAAGGGACCCTTAAAGGCCTTTGAGCCCAACTTCCCTGCAGTGAACAGGAATACCCACAGCTCCATTAGGTGCTCAGAGCCCCGTCCCCTAATCTTGAATGTCTCCAGGGACAAGCATCCTCCACCTCTATGGGCAACCTGTGCCAGTGCTTACCCTTACTGTAAAAAACTTATTCCTTATATCCAGTCTTAATCTCCCCTGTTTTACTTTGAAACTGTTTTCCCTTGACCTACCACAACAGATCATGCTTAAGAGTGTCCCCTTCTTTTTTACAGCCCCCATATATATACTGAATCTTACTTGCCTCCCTGACCTCAATAGTTTGCCAGGGTATGGTCTATAAGTTTTAGAGAAATAAGTCAATTTTCTCTAATGCTATTTCATTAAGACTTTTGTGTCGTGGACAGGCACAAACTTTTGCCTGATGTGTTGTAATAGGCTGACTGCAGAGCAAGCAGTTAAGTGCTTGTGTTACTCAGTGCTAAGCTGAGTACTTAGTTACTCAGATCTTTAAATTGTTCCAATTCATTTAAAAGGTGAACGTCTATTCTTTCTGGAGCACATTTCAAATAAAATCATTAAAAGTCATTCAAATCATTTAGGTTTTTTTCTGCCTTAGTCCTTTGATATGTGAATTCTATCTCACTGATCTTTAGATGTTTCAAAATGAGTTACTTAAACTCCAGTTAGCCATTCAAGCCCTCTTCTAGTCATTGGAGAGAGAAAGTCGCTTCCAAAGAATAATTTGTTGGCTCTTCAGATAACGATCTTATGGTGACATCTTTGCACATGTAACTACTACATGCATAAAAGTAGGGATATGAACCCTACCTTTAAAACCTAGACCTTTCCAGGCAGCCACACTAATAGCATCAGGCAATATGAGGCATGATGCTAGGAAAGCTAATAAGCAGATAAATCTTTTCAGAGGTAATAATTATTAAAGGTCCACTCTGTGTGTCTTGCAAGACAAGTTTTATGTGTTTTCACCTTTATTTAATCAAAGAGAGAAGCTGTTACATGAACACCTGTGAGATTTCTTCAAGCATTACCAGTGGCGGTGATGAATGCTATCACAGAAAAAGACAAGGGTCAGAAGAATTCTCAAAGTGCATAATTAGAACATTTAGAAAGCCATCTGATACTAACACCTTGTATTTCATTATTATTTTGCATTATAACCTGTCCTGGAGTAATGGGTGCATGCTAATTTATTGATGGTGATGGAGACGAAAATTGTAGAACATGAAAGGTCCTGTCAAGAAATCATTTATTTTCCAAGGGCAGAATACCTAATATCTTAATGCTTGGAGCTGCTGGCTGTTTGGTACCAGATAAACATGATGCTGGGAAAACTGAGCTTTGCAACTGATACTAGAAATCAGAAAATTGAATTTTAATGAATGCTTCAGAGGGGCGTGCATGTAGAAGATACCATCGGTTATTCCATATTTTAGGCTCTTGATAAACTCACCCTAGGACTTTGTTTGAAAAGTTTGGTTTGCTTATGAAAAAAAAAACAAAGGAAAAGCTTGTAAAATAACTATGAAAGAGAGCTGAGAGTTCTTTTTCAGCTTCAAAGCATTTTTTCTTGCTCCTTTATTGATCTGAGACAGCAAGCTGCCTCGCTCTGAGCAGGCTGATGATGACACCAGCCTTTTTCTTAGCAGAAGGGCTAAAAGATGACTTAAAGGAGGAATTGCAGATCAGGCTATAATTACCAAGAAGTGTAGCTTGGCAGTGGTTTTCATAGTTCCCTTTACTTGCATGTAGAAAATACTTTTTCAAGACCTTCTTCATATTCCAGTTTCTCTTGTTAGGCTGTTGACCTTGACAGCAACACTTTAGTCACATTCAGGGAAGCATTGCAATGCAATGGGATGTGACAAATAACCGTAGAGGTGCTATAAAGAAGTGACTTTTAGGGAGGTCTGTTGACAGCCCATCTATCTAACCCTGGCAGCAATCAAAGTGTCTGTGGGAAAGTTAAAGGAAAAAAAAATAAGGTTTTCAAGATTCTGTATGAACTTTAAAATAATGTAACATATTGAGGCAAAATCTCATCTGAAATTGTCGATTCCTATCTGCAAATTCCCATCGTCTTCAGTACTAATATTGAATTACTCAATCCTATGGTACATGTGTGATATCATTAATGTATTTTGAGAAAGCAGAAATTAAAGGACTGAATCAGAACAATGCATTACAGCTGTGCAGAAAGAGCATGCCTGGCTCAAAAAATCCTTACATCCAAAAAATATTTGTGCTATTCAAAAAATCGTGAAAAATGTTGAATTTTAATACAATTATAAGGTTCTTCCCTAAAGTTAGCTCTGTTTGCTACACCTACATTCCTAGATTGGATTGGGCTTCATGCCATCTTGCTTTCCCTACCAAAAGATGCTTCCACCAAAACTCAGTGCACCCCAGCGTAGCTGCTCTCCTATGATTCATACAGCAGATATGCTTGTTCTACCACCAACTTCTATCTTTTCCCCAGGTTGCAGAAGGCAATGGGACAACATCACGTGCTGGCCTGAAGCTCAGGTGGGAGCGGTTGTGGTGAAGCCATGCCCAAAGTACTTCAGGTTCCTCACTACTTACCTCGGTAAGACACCTTATCTTGCTGAAATGCTTTGCTGCCTCTAGGATTTCACATTGTATCATAGGATGTAATCACATTGTACCACTTAGAATCGTAGACTGTTTTGCTCGGAAAGGACTGCTGAGGTCACCATGTCCAACCCCAACCCACCCCCTCTGTGCCCACATCACTCAGTGCCACATCTCCATGATTCTGTAATACCTCCAGGGACAGTGGACACTTCCTTGGACAGCCTGTGCCAACACATTACCACTCTTTCAGAGAATAAATTCTTCCTTATATACAACTTGAACTTCCCCTGGTGCAACTTAAGGCCATTCCCTCTCAACCTATCACTAGCTACCTGGGAGAAGAGGCAACTTCTTGGGAAGAACAGATTCAGCAGGGCTAAGGATTTACATGAGGTAAATAAGGTTTCCAAGCCATATATGGATGCCCAAACCATTAGATCATCATCCCCATCTTCTTCTAGAACAATGCACTACTCTGTGTCATAAGGTACAAAAGAAGCTCCTGTGAAATCTGTTAATTGAGAGATTATGCAGCAAAAAATGAATCCACCTCTGTAATAGTTACGTTATTCAAAATGGACAGCTTAGCACTGTAATTTATTAAGTCTCTGAGATATAATATACAAGCTGAAACTGTATGTATTAAAGTATTTTTCCACTGAAATGACTAATTTGACCAATAGCCAAGAAATTAACCTGACAAATAGCGGGTGGGAGAGGTTAATGGAGAATGCAGCTTAGCACACAACAGGTTAGCATATTCTGGGATGCTTTAATTTAAAACTCAGATCTCAGGGGCAATGCAGCAACAGGACTCTTTGTCTCTTCTAGCTTATAGTCATTATTTACTGTTTTTATTATAGTAGCTCTGCAGTCCTCCACAGAGAAGGAAGCTCATCTGCACTGGATATTATGCACTGAGCTAGTAAGCCTCCACTTCCACAGGCTTACAGTGCAAGCACACATGATGGGCTATGAACAGGAGTAAGGATTGTTGCTGTTTAACAGAGCAGGACATGATGCTGATTAACCATCACGCACTGATTATGTGACTTGCCTAAGGCCACACCAAAATCCTGGTCAGAACCAGAGGGGGAAACCAGAAGTCCTGGATTCCCATCCTAGTGCTGTGACCTCATTGCTCCAGCACTGCCTGGTACTTCATCACTGTTGCACCAGTGCCCAGAGGAAGCAGACAGCAGCAGCTCCAAAACCAGTTTGCCAGACAAAATCCTTTGTGCCCTTCTCTTCTGAGCACAATATGCACTCGCTGGGCTTTAGAAAGTCAGCAGTTATTTAACGGGAAGAAAATATCTCTGTGAGAAGTTTTTCTCATCCTTCATTCCACCAGAGCAGATCAATGAGGAAAACATGATGCACATATACATCCATATGTATATAGATACATAAGTGTATGTCATCCAAGTCTTCCAGTCACTGGAGAGTTAACTGGTTTAGTCTGTGATGACTAAGGCATGATTAAACTCATCATAAATCAGCTACTTAAAGAGATCAGATGAGCAGTACCATGAAAAGTCTTGTTTCTCCTCGTTTTGTAAGGTGATTCAGCATTTTATATTTCTGCTGTTACTAATCTAGGTGTTTCTATATGGGATAGGATTCTGTTAATACCATAGAATCTCAGAATATCCCAAGTTGGAAGGGACCCATAAGGATCATCTTTGGACATCATTTTTAGCACTGATCAATTGTTTTTTTTGGGTGCTGTAAAAGCACAGGCACTATGCTCACAAACAGGCACCTACTTTGTAGATGCTGAGAGAGCCATTCAGTTTCCTAAATATAAGCATCCAGTGCCATTTGAGTTACTCTTAGTGGATCCAAGAAATCCATGAGGTTGCTTCAACTGACACTAAGATATTTAAGAAACTCATTTCTAACATGGAATAGCATTCATACCAATTTTAGGGTCTTCCATACGACAGCCTGTCTCTGAGGGTATTGTACAGTGGTGAGGAGTAGGTGAGTAGCTTTAGTTCTCTCTGAGCTATGCACTTGGTACAATCATATGCCATGGGTAAAGCAAGGGTGAGATTGCTTCTTGTTTTGCAGGATTGCTTGCAAAATAATGCTATTAAAGTTAGCAAGGCTATTCTTCCTTTGTACTCATGAGTATCATTGAATAACTTTCAAGGAAATCAATCACCTAGTAAATGTTTATGTCTTACTCTTTGATTCCTTTGCAGTAATAGGAAAGCTTAGACCAAAGTTATGGTCCGTTACAGATCTCTAAATTTAGAGCAAGAAAAGAGAGAGAGTTCAGGAAAGAAAGAGTTAAAGTGATTTTCCTGCTTAGTGGAAAATATGCTCTTCAAATGACTAATATATCCCATGGTAAATAAAGGATAAAATATCTTAAGGCATTTAGAAGCCTTAAAATGCCTATCATAGTTCTGATGTCATTTGACATTAAATTTTTATGCTACTCACAAATCCGGAAGATTTTCATTATTTTATGACATTCATCAGTGCCACGTGAGGGAGATGGATGGAAATATTTTTGGCACCTTTCGTTATTAAAGCACGCTGCTTGCTGTCACTTTACCAGCATGTTCTAGCTTTTCAATACGTAGAAAGTGACATTTGTAAAAGGGATTCGTGCCCTGCGAAAGCAAATTGTCCATGCTGCCGTTAGCAGTAAAAACCAGCACTGGTGTTTTTTTAAGCTTCAGCCATGAGATGCTGTGGGGATAACCAAGATTGCTGCACTCAAATCCCACTCAGTGAAGGTGAGAACCTCTTCTCCTCCGGTGCTCTGAATTTCCTTCTGCTCTCCTTTCCTCTCCCTCATAAAATACATTTCACTTCTGTTCCCTGCTCCACTTCCCATCATCATTCTGAATAAGCTTGCATACTGCAAGGATGGCAGTTCACCATTAATTCTAGTATGTTCTTGTATTTTCAAACCATCTAGAACAGGCCTGTGGGTGGGTAGCACGTGGGGCCACCAGAAGTTGCCCTGAATTTAAGCAAGAGCATGTATTAGAGACAGGTTTTCTGCTGATTCAGTCTTGCTCCTTTCTGTCTATATGGAACAGGTAATCAGAGGCAGTATCATCTCACCATGTGTCAGCTATATGAAAGGTCAATATTTAATCATTTAATCATCCCTAGTGTGTGAATTTTCTTCTGAAGTCAACAGAGAGACACATCCTATCTATCCCAGAGGTAATCCTCAGTGGTTTGAATACGCCTTTAATTTTACCAGTGCCCTATGGCGTAATTGAGAATTGGTGCTTAGGATGTCAGCTATAGATGGGCCAAATCTGCCCATCCACAGACATTAGGTAAAGTTTTAAGATTTATCTAAATAATTCGTGTGTTTAATATCATTGCAATATTTATACCCATACTGACTTATATGTAAAGAATGGTATGACTCGGATTGTTTAGTCAGGAGAAGAAGAGGCTCAGGGGAGACCTTATGGCTCTCTGCAACTGCCTGAAAGGAGGTTGTGGAAAGGTAGGGTCAGCTCCTTCTCCCGCTTAACAGCTATAGGATGAGAAGGAATGGCCTAAAGTTGCACCAGAAAAGGTTCAAGTTGGATAGTAGGAAAAAATTCTTCACGACAAGAGTGATCAGGTGCTGGAATGGGCTGCCCAGAGAGGTGGTGGAGTCACCATCACTGGAGGAGTGCAAGGAGAGCAAGGAATGCTACTAAGAAACATAGTTCAGTGTGCATCATTGGTGATGGGTGGACAGTTGGACTAGGTGATCGTAGAGGTCTTTTCCAACATGATTCTATAGTTCTATTGTTCTATAGAACAATAGTTCTCTCCAGGTTTACAACCTTTTAATCTTGGAATAACTCAAGTTCATAATAACATTATAATTCAGAATCTGACCCAAAAGCCCTTTCCTGCATGAGTAAAGCCCCAAGACTTAGCTGAATAATTATGGATCTTATTATGTTACAGTGATTGTAACATCCATCATGAAGATTAAGTCTTCATTTTAGATTTTTGCATGTCCTCTATCATTTTAAATTTACACATTCATAATCTTCTGTCAGATCGCTTTTTCTTTTGAATTGAAAAGACATCTTTCACTCTGTGGCATATTTTAATTCAGCAAATATCAGTCGAGAGCTTTCGTGTAATCTTTTGTCATTCTTTTTTTTTCTTTTTTTGATATTGTGCCCAAAGTTATTTTAACTACTGTTTGACCTCAGGTACCCCTTGCGTGTGTTTAACAAGACATGGTTCATATCATTCCTGGCCACTGACCGATGGCCCATTAACAAATTTAGTATGATGGGCAGCAGAAATTTAACTCTGTCATCTCATTTGTTTTCTCAGTTCACTTACAGAGAGCTTTGGAAGCAACACCCCTTCTCCATCTCTCTGCTCTGAAAGACATTGACAGACCTCTTGTAGCATTGTTTCATTTCATTAGGGCAGAGGCGATCAAATCAAATCCATTGGACATCTTTCATTTACTGTCAAGATGCAGGTCTTAATGCTGCAGTATCCAACTATCAGAGGACGGTTCTGGGACTCACACAATACTACACAACTGCACACAGCAAAGAGAATAGCTCCCCCGTGAAATAACTTGAGAATGAGCCACCTGCAGGTATTGAAGCAAGCAGTCAAACACACTACTGCAGGTAGCTCAAGCCAATGAGAAAGAGAGGTACTTGCAGGGCGTGGGTTATCCTGTAACATGCATTAGTAAGGGATGAGATAACCTTTGGAGGTGTGGTATGGCCTCTGTGGGGAGCCTGAGTGTCTGCTATAGGGTCCCTACATTTCCATGGCAAAAACTAAGTGAGATGAACCTCAATCTAATGCTCATGCAAAGTAGCTCTGTAATGAGTAGGCGAAAATGAATGAAACTATAGAATCATGTTCATTTCCCCAGCCTCTAAAAATGATTTTCATTTACTTGAAAAGCATTTTGATTTCCCTTTCTTGAATTCTTTTCCTCAGTTTCTTTTCTCGTTTTCTCAATCTTGCTTTTGAAAAAAGACAAAATATAGAGAGAGATGAGGAGATGGTAGATGACTGGAAGACATTACCACTGCTTTTGAGAACCTAAAAGAGAACCTGAACCACTGTTTACTAACTACAGTGTTGATTCACAGGGAAATGAGCTGTTGAGCATATCTGTTATGCAGGTTTGTTCACTGAGAGCCCTCAGCCTTCTCAGGTCCTCCTAGCATCCTCTGTCCAAATGTGTCTTAGAATCATTAAGACTGGAAAGATTGTTGGCATCATCTAGTCCAACCATCAACCCATCACCACCAGACCACTAAACTATGTCCCACGGTGCCCCATCTCCATGTTTCTTGACCACCTCCAGGGACAGTGACTCCACTACCCCCCTGGGCAGCCTGTTTCAGCCCATCTTCCCATCACAAACTAAAAAATGGCAGGAAATCTTCTAATTGTCATGGGACTGGGCCAGGTATTTGCATAGTCCACCCTGGAAGTCACAGGACAGGGGTGAGGACAGCCAATGCTCTTGCTCCTTGTACTGGTTAGGGCAGCCTCCAAGCACTCTTTAACATCCATTTAGTTCATTTGTCAGAAAAACAGAAGTCCCACCTCAGAAATTGTTGCTGGAGTGCTCAGTTTTTGTCGATCAGTGGTGATCTTTTTCTCTGTGTCAAAGACTGCACCCTTCACATTAGCAAGCTCCAGCAATACGCACTGGTGTAACTGACTGAAGAAACAGGTGGCTATCTGGATGTACGGCTTATTTATGGCTTAGTCTTGCTCCAGACCTTTGAGATTTGTTGGCAGCTGGGGTGTCATGACACATTTGCACTGATCCTCTGAAGGTCTGGCACTGAGAAGGTCGTGTCCGCCCAGTGCTACCAGAGCATGCTGTTGAGTTGTGAGATCCTCACATTGAAAGCCTGCTGTCAGCCAATGCCTCGTGGGGTTAATACCTCCACTTACACAGAACTGTGCATTTTTTTCTTGTAAATATTTCCTGGTATAGTAATGATTGAGATGTCTAAAGATCTAATAGGAAATTTGTCCTAGAGATCGACAGTTCTGCTTTTATTGTGAGAAAATAGAGTTTGCAAAAGCTGCTTAATTAAGGGGAATACGTGGCATTAAGAAGGGAGGGACTACCTGTATTTATTAAGGATCAGGATCTTTGCAGTGAGAAATGTAACATGTGGGAAAGGGAAAGGAAGAGAAAGGAAAACGGGAGATCTCCCAAAATCAAGGATGCAGTAAGCATTAGGACACAGCAGTGTGGAAGTAAGAACCACAGGCCAAGCAATGTGAATAAGAGCAAAAAAAAAAAAAGAGAAAGAGAAGAAAACTGAAGGCAGCAACTGTCATATGATGTGTTGATACCGTGCCACGGTTTGTTTTTATATTGTGTTGGCAGAAATCATACTGAAAGGATGTTCTTACAGGGTCAGGACGGGGGCAGATAAAACAAGTTTGGACCACCTGAATTGTTCCCAAATGCAGCTACCTCTGTATCCAATTAAGAACAATTTCTGTCTGGAAGACTCAGGTGTTTCCCAGTGATGGTAGGACAGATCAATAATAAAAATGGAACTATTCAGGGGAGGTCAGCAGCATCTCAAGAATAGTAAATGATAAGATCTGCTATTGCTTTAATAGCTCCTGCTTGAAAAAATCAATTTCTGACCATGGAATACAATGGCAGAGAAATAGGACAGATTGGTACATGGAACAGACCTTCCCCTCACTTTTAGAAGCTATTACAGGCGAGGGCAAGAGAAACAAGAGAGAGACTGGAGAGCATCCCTTAGCAATGACTGGCCTCAGATCTCTTTGTATGGATTTGGGCTTCCATTTAAAGCCAATAAGATGTTCTCTGCTGCTAAGACCAAAGAGCTAAAGTCTCACCTCTGCTACAAACTTTCAGATGTATTTCTCAGATTCAAGAGTGTACTTGAAGAACGTAGGAGATGAAAATAATGAGAAGACCTTAAGCGAGTTGGACATGCAAAACAGATTGCTTGGAATACAGTTCTCTTTGCATTTATTTGGTTCATCTGTTCAGTACGTAACTCCTACACAGATCAAACAGCTTTCCTTTTTAAAGAAGAGTGTTTCCATCTCAATTTCGCTGTTTCCTCCTTTGCTATGCCACAAATAAATCATATAGTTCCTCTGCTGGGCCTTTGCTAGTGAGTATCATTCAATCTGAGTTGTTGTTTAAATTCACGTCTCTTCATGTCACTCCCAAATAAATTTATACATCAGGAAATTGAATTAAAGTTTTACTTGCCTGTGTTCTTGCCCAAGAAAATCTGTCCCAATTAATGAATTGTTTTCAGTGTTTTGCTGTGGAAGGTCATCTCTGTTTTTCCTGAGGAATAGCAGTGAAGGGGAATATTCACTGCAGATCTTGAGTTAGACACCTTGTACAAGGCTTTGAGGATCCTGGAGGCAGGAGGAGGCCTTGCAGTTGTCCCCCTGTTCTGCTTTTGTGGGTATCAGAGGAAGTAACAGCAAGGCCAAAAGACTTCATGGAAGGTGAAGCTGAGCAGGTCCATCAGGTGATACTGGGCAGATTCAGATCTGAAGGAGAATTCTGTTGTTGGAAGGTGTGGGTGAAAACTAGCTGGATTTAAGCACTTCAGACTAGAAAAATATGGGCTCAAAAGGTGTAGGTCGGGACGTTGTGGAGAAAGTAGGAGGGGAACCATCATTTCAGGAGAAGAGGTACAAAATGAAACTGTCTGCCATCACATCTAGAATAAGGAAAGGGAGATGTGTTGTCACACAACTTGTAAATAAATGGTAGGGCTTATAGGCCCCTTTTATAGGCCCTTTTTCAGTGGTCGGGTTTCTGGAATGCACACAGTGTTGGAGGGATCTGAGGTGTTTTCCTCATTACCAGGATCTATAGGATGCAAATACATAGTTACTTAGCTGCTTAACCCTCTCCCCTGCTTTGTAGGGAGCTTCAACAGCTCTCCACCCAAACTGGGGAAAAAGAAGTGGGAGGAAAAGACAAAAAGATGTCCTTCTTGTTTCCAGATCAGTGCCAGTAATGTCAATTCCTTGTTATTTGTAGACTCAATGAAAAGATGAAGAGTAGTATGGAAGATGTGTGAACTCAAAGGAAGCAATTGCTTAAATCAGGAGCAGCTCCTAGGCCAGATGGCAAAGTCCCATCCTATAGAAGACGTGCTGCCAGAGGGACAGAATACTGCATGCAGGAAATGCAGTCTGTAGTCAGGAAGTCACCATCCCTGGAGATGTTCAAGAAACATTTAGATGTTGTACTGAGGGACATGGTTTAGTAGAAAATGTGGTGGGTGGGAGGTTGGACTGGTTTTATCATAGAATCATAGAATCACCAAGGTTGGAAAGGACCTCCAAGCTCATGTAGATTGTATTTCCCCACTAAACCATATCCCTCAGTGTTAACATCTCCACATTTCTTGAGCACCTCCAGGGATGGTGACCGCACCACTCCCTGGGCAGCCATTCCAGTGCCTGACCACTCTTTCTTCAGTATAGGAGGTATTCAACCTCATGTCACATAGTGATTAGAAATGTTGTTTGCTTCATCATTTGAGCCAAGATTTCAGTGTGGTACAATCTGTATCATCTAACCTTGCATTTTTGCACTTTCCAGACATCTAGCACAGAACGTAAGAACTGTGAAGATGTGTTTAATCAGATTTGTTGTGTTCAAATCTTGCATTAAATAGTGACCTGAGCAGTGAAGAGTGGTAGAAGACTTATCAGTGAAGTTCCCTAAAGTCAGGGAGTTATTGGTTGGTTGGTTGGTTGATTGGTTGGTTGGTTGGTTTTTAGTTGCCTTGATATACCATTTTGTTTCCCACTAACATCAGTTGAAGCATTAAGACAACTTTGAAAGCTGTTGTGAGCAGTGAGAACTACAAAAGAATCAAGCAGTTGAGGGGAAGTAAGCTTTATAAATAGAAATGCAAGAAATATGAGGAAATGAATGAAGCTGAAACTGGCCCCTCTTAGCTCGCTGACAATGAGAAGCAAATAAAAACCACCATGAAAGCTAAAGGCATCTCCAAACAGAAGGGAGGGGTCATGAGCAGGAAATAAGAAGCAAAAAAAAAATCAATGAGATGTATTATAAAGAAGAAAAAATAATGGAAACTACATAACACCTTAGAAAATAAACAACAAAAACTGAACAGTCATGTCCTTGGTTTGTTTGCACATGATCTCTCATGATCTTCATATGAACCCAGGTAAATAAAAAGTGAATGCCAACAGTGACCGTGCATAAATGCCTGGGGAGCAACAGCTCTCCAAGCTGTGCTGTAGGTAACTGCTTCTGGAGCAGTGTTTAACAACTTTCTCCTTTTGAAAGAAACCAAGGCACCAGAGCCTTCATGGTGTTCAGGCCCATCGTAAGGTGAAATTATAGGGGGGGATTTTAGGGTCAAAACCTACCTATGAAGGATTCAAGAATTGAATAAGTCAGGGGATAGACTGCTGCTGGTGTCACTGTGAGACAGATACACAGTTAGGAGATGTTCACATGATTCAATAGGCAGAAATTCCTGGAGGTGATGCTTGGGTATTTTCATGACTCATAGCGGCAGAATTGATTTTCTCCTGTTTGCAGTAGTTTTAGCATTCCTGTGTGCAAAGATCCCCATTTCTGGAAATGTCTGCAAAGCTCTTGAGCTGCACTGATGTAATTCTTCATAAGCAAGTTTTGACTGTTTACCATTTGCTTCTTCTGGTTTATTGTACCAGCTTTCCAGTCAGGGATGGCAGGCAGTTTTATGTGACAAAGGGCACTCAAGGAATGCCAACCAGCCAACGAGTACAGTTTGGGAAGTTGACAACACAGTGGTGTGAGTCACATGTGATGGACTAAGTAGGGTTTGGTGGTCAGAAAAGTGCTGGGAAAATGTGCAGTTTACTTTTTGGTGGATCGCTTCTTTGTTGTGACTGCCTGATGGACATCTGCCTTTGTGTACGTGTTAAAACAGGCAACACACTTCATCTCTGTCTGCTCCTCTTAGCCAAATTTTGAAGGGTTTCATTCTCAAACAAGAGCACAGTAGATTTCCTGGGAATCACATTTGAAAGTTCAGGACCTGTTTTGTGGGCAAGGTCTGGGCTTTGAGAAGTGCGTTCAGTTCCCAGCCCTCCCACTTCAGTTGCACAACGATGAAGTGAACACTTGGCTTCCCACAGGCAAAGTGAAAGATGTAAACACTTTGATGCTCTGGATAGGTGAAAAAAAAATCCAGGAATGGAGTCAGTATTGTTCTCAAACAGTATCCATGCATTGCCCACAACTCAGGAGCCACGTCCAAGCCGAATTACGTTACAATTATAAGAGTGTTTTGTGGGCATCTCGGTTTAAAATCTGCCTATTTTCTGAAGGCTGAATTTATGACCCAGTTGCTCCTTCTTGTTTGCTTTGTATAAGATGAGTACTGTTTAACAGAGAGAAATTATGAGACTTACTGCAAGTGTTACAGGAAATGTGTTCTAGTATTTGAATTAATAAAAGGCAGACTTTTTTTTATAAGTGTGCCCAGTGTGTCTTGTTTTAATCTTTCATTTCTCTTTCTTGCAGGGAATGTGACCAGGAATTGCACAAGTCAGGGCTGGACAGATGTGTACCCTGCACCATATACTGTTGCTTGTGGATATGATTCCAACAGCACACCGGGGGAAGAGGTCTGTAAACCCAGATGGGTAGACATGATGACTTACCTGGGACAGACAGCAGACTCACATGATATTCTGATCCTCCAGTTTTTCATTCCCACTTTAATTCTTCAAAAAAAAAAAAGGGATCTTCTTGGAGAGTGCCTCACCAAAGAGCCAATCTTCCCTTTGAATTCCTGCGTGGTGGCAGGAACTCAGCACCTCAGAAGATCAGACCAGTGTCTCTCTTAAGGAGAAATGGTTTCAAACTAAAAGAGAGGAGATTTCCACTGGATAGAAGGAGAACGTTTGCAAGAGGGTGGTGAGGCAGTGGCACAGGTTGCCCAAAGAGGTGGTGGTGCCCCATCCTTGGAGACACTGCAGGTCAGAGGATGGAGCTCTGAGCACCTGGTGGAGCTGTAGGTGTCCCTGTTCATTGCAGGGAGTAGGACCAGACAGTCTTGAAAAGTGCCTTCCAAGTGAAAGGATTCTATGATTCTGTGACAGCTTTCCCACATTTAACAGGAAAAAGCTCATGCTAGAAAAAAAACAACAAAAACTCATGCTCTTTTTACTGCAACCATATGTTGATGTTAAACCTATGCCCATGATGGGGCTTTTTCGTTTGCTTGTTTTTCTGTTTTTATTTTTTGTTTTCTACTGTGTGGCAGAAATCAGCCTTGTGAGTGCTGCATTGTAATGAGCAAATGTCTATGATGGAAGGTCTTTGTGTAGGATCAGCCATTACCAAGGCACTCAAAGAGATAACAGAAAATCCGAGCTGAACCTAACCAGCCTTATTAGTAATGGGATACAAAAAGTACCAAAGGAAAGGTTACACACACAATAAAAAAGAGAGATATACCGAAGAGAGAGCCTTCAAGGTCAGCCACCACTTCACATCCTCAAGTGTCCTGTTCCTAACACTGAGCTGAGTGACACTGGTTGCACATTGTAAGAGCCATCGTTACAGGTCTGCTTGGAAAGGCCCTCCTGCAAGAGCTCTAGTTTATTTTCCATCTGCAAAGGGATTTGGGAATTCCTGGGATGTGGTTTGGTGATCCAACAGATTGCAGCACTGCCAAAATGCTGCGTTACCAAGAGAACATATATTGTGTTCTTCTAATTCTTTCTTAATTATTTTCTCTAGATTTCCACGGTTTTGTCATGCTGTTTAAGACTAATTTGTGTGAAAGGTGGCAGAGGGGGGTGAACACGCAGTACAAGTCTGTGAAGAAGAATGGATTGTTGTTGTTGAATTGGCTGTCAGTTTAGGGAGGAAAAAGTAAAAGGAATAGAAAAAAACAAAACAAAACAGAGAACAGTGGGCTGTATGGCACATGAGGTGCAGAACAGACTGATAATCATCCACGCCTAAAATGCTTCATGAACTTCACAATTATACTGCTTGTATCAGAAACTGCAGGGAAGTAAGAGAAACACATAAGGACTGTGTGTAAAAATTGTATCTGTGAATTCTGGCAGTCCTTAGGAAGCAGACACGGGCACCAAAGTAGTGTGTTTATCATCTCTGCAGTGGTAATGATTCCTTCTCCAGACTGACTCTGGAAAACCATATATTAGGAAATGGGGATTGCTTTCCTGTCCCATTATCAGATGTGATACACAGCTTCCCCATTGTCTGGTCAGAAAGGGAGTCACCCAAAAGTCCCTGTAGGCTCTATGGGAAGGCAATAAAAATATATATACTAACCCCAAATTGCTCTCCAGTGAGAGAGAATCTGGATTTACTGGGAAAAACTCAGATGACTTCAGCATGTGTGATGTTAACCCAAATCAAGTCCGGGTGCAGGGCTGCTGGGAGACTTACTATCAGTGTTTCTGTTGTTTTGCTTACAAAGGTGAATATTTCACCTCCTAATTCCGTTTACCAAGAGTCAAACCTAGAGGCTACTGGCCATAAGTGAAGGGAGCTAATTCTTATTTAAGCTTCGTTTAGCATCAGTGTTAACTAATTGTTCTTAACCCATTCCTGTGAAATTAAGGACAGGCTTTTTGAAGTCAGTGGGAGAGTGATAAAATCGTCTGATTTTATTCAGTAAGTCACTTTAGGCTGAGCCAGAGCATAGACATCCTGGCATGCATTTCATTTCCTTCACTTCTCTAAATCCCTTTGTTTATTCTGGTATTTAATAAATGGAGAAGCAGCAGTGAAATTCTGATTCTATTTATGATCTTAGGTAAAAGTCTCTAGTTTGATTTCTGTAAAAGAGGAGTTGGTTGCCCTTTGCAAGTACAGCAGAGTGGAAACTTTGTTCCTTAATGTCCCTCTATGCTCTGTGGGTGAGTGAGGCATGGGTAAATATGATAGACTCCATCACGGTATCGGGTAGATCCACTGACCTAAAGCCCTTACCATGAATTATGACCCTAATCATGAATTATGACCCTAATTTCTTAGTGATGTAGATTCACTTAATAGGGCTATAAATACACTGTGCTTTTATCCATCTCTGAGATCTGTGGTCAAAGAAGCAATGTAGACATGATCAGTCTAACCCCTGCACTCTGAAACTGCTGTGTTAACACTTCTCCAAGCTGGCTTGTGTAAATGCTAGAGGATTACCTTGCATCTCAGCTTCCTTGGTCCTGAAAAGCACCTAGTGCTTGTCAAGACCTATGAAAATAACCTATAGAAATGTCAGCCCTTACTGTTAGTAAAGAGTATTTTCCCAAATAAGGTTGAGCTTAGATTTTCAATTAAAATTGTTTTTATTTGTTTTATTTTACAGAAAGTGGTGGCAAGGAAGGTAGAGAAGGGTTGATCAAGGGCTAGAAAAATAAGATCTTGCTTTGGAAAACATTCTTTACTGAGTTAGATCCTTGTTAAAAAAAAACACATTAATAAAAAACGATTGTTGATAAAACAGATGTTTGAGAACAAACTTTTTAAGCTGAAAATCAAAATATACTCATTTAGAGTGTTGCTGGAGAGCTTTAGGAGAGCTGGAGTCTTGCTACCTTATTTCCCCATTTTATTTAGACCTGGAATCCCTGTTGGAGTTAAATCCCATGGTGCTCCATGCTCAGAGACTCCCTTCGCATGCAGTCAAAGAGATAACTATGGACTAATTTGCAAATTAAAATATGTTTCTGAACGAACATATCTGTGCATTCAATGACAACATCTTAAGTTGGTTTGGTTTTTTTTCTTACTAAAACACATTTTGCTTCCACAAAAGCAAAACCAATTTCCAGACTTGCTGTGTCCTTAAAATTCCCGTAAATATAATGAAGCTCGTTGTACTCAGAGCTGACATGTCAGTGCACTGTTAAGTGAACATTAGTTGTTCATGTTCCACAAGGTTATAACCATGTATCTGTCTCTGCAAGTGTCAAATTCAGACTCTATCCTCTGTGAATTTCCCTTGTATAGCTGTTAACTGGTTTTAGTGTGATCTAAGCTCTAAGGCAACCAGGCACCTTCTTCTTATTCATGGCAGCAGTATTTGAATCATGTTTTCTACTGGATACGATTTTAAAGAGTGTTTTTTAAGAGAATGGAGTGGGATGGTTTCCTCACTTCAACAAGGAGGTCAGAACAAGCTAAGCAAAGGTGTATTTAGGTGGATCTTGGCAGCTCTTTGATAGTCTGTTTTTATTTCTTTCCTTCACCTTAGCAAACGGCGTTCTATGGCACAGTCAAGACTGGCTACACCATTGGACATACTTTATCACTCATTGCTCTCACAGCTGCTATGATCATTTTATGTCTCTTCAGGTAAGAGCATGAGCAAAAACGGGAGAGGTATGGAGATGACTCAAAGGTAATGGTGGCTGTTTCAATCCAAATAAATCAAGTGTTTTGGTTATAGCCCGTGAAAGGTAAGCATGGATGCAAAAGATACCTGTCAAGTCTGTGTTAAATAGAAGAGGAATATTCCTCCGTCTTTTGGTATTGCTGTTATTGGAAAGGTGATTTGTGGCATCTGTATGAGTGTTATGACCCCAGCCCAGTTATTTAGAGTGGGACTCATCTGACTAAATTTAGTCTGCTATGTGGTGGATCTCTGTATCTGAGATACGGAGAGCTGGCCAGAATACTATCAATGGGCATTATGGAATGAGGTGTTTCCACTGAAGTATGTATGAGACAGATGCAGTGCTATAGCTCATGGATCTCTGGGGCAAAATACACCCACCCAGCACTATTTTAGATGTGCTGGAGCCTCTGAGATGTGCAGAAAGTGAGTAGACATGATATGGGACCTTCCGGAGACCCAGGCCCCAATGGACTGACAGATACAGTACACCAATTTAAATAGTGTTGGGCTGCTAAGTGTTGGCAACTGAATTCATCCTCGGTCCCTGTCATTCATCATGGATTCAGACATCTATATTTGGGTCCCTCCATCAAACAAGTCTACGTGTGAGTCAGTCTCCTGTTACAGTGTTGTTTAAATCTATGGCAAAAACAGTAAAAAGCAGACCAATGTGAGGTGGCGGAACCTCCTCGGTTGGATTTCACATCCTTCTTCTTCTCTGTGATGGCTCTCCTGAACTGTGTTTGTCCAATCTGTGACAGCCTGCCAGATATCATCCCCAAAGAAAGGAAGGAGAGGAAACAGTGCATGATCTAAAGTAGCACTCACATTTATACCGAGGTGGCCTCACCTCCATGGTCCAAGAGATAACTGCTTCTCTCCACTCCTCAAAGAGTAAATCACATTTGCATTCTAATTATATAATGTCAGCAAAGAACAAGGTGCCAACCAAGCTGGTGAAACTGCCATGGTTCACACACCTCATCTGTCAGAAATGCTGTAATTTCTCTTGGTTTTGCCCACAAGAACAGAGCACTCTGCTCAGTCACGTTATCTTGCCGCCGTCAGAGATTAGGAGCATAAACTCTGCTGATGCACAGTGACTCATTAAGATGTGGTAATTTCACCACTCTGCTGAGTGAAATCTGTTGCAGTTCTGATGACTGAACCCAGTACACTTGAAAAGTGGACCTCTCCGATGGAAGCGTGTCTTCAAAATATCAGTGGGCAAGGGACAGAGGAGCTCTTGTACTGCAGGGAGGTGGTAGAGTCACCAACCCTGGTGATGTTCAAGGAACATTTGGATGTTGTGTTGAGGGACATGGTTTAGTGGGAACTACTGATGATAGGTGGATGGTTGGACTGGAAGATCTTGTAGGTCTTTTCCTACCTTGGTGATTCTATGATTCTATGAATAACTAGTCATTTTTAAGTGAAAATATTATCCCAGTTGTTACAGAATGCCTGCAGTATGAGTTAATTTGGACAGCTGCTGCTGAGAATTTATCTCACCTCCTAATGAAACATTTTGCTTTGGGAAGAATTATTATGGTACAGATGTTCCGTAGAATACAGACCTTTCTCGTGAACACACTTTACTGAGTCAGAAAGCTCACTTTTCCACTGGAAAGGGGTAAAATGAACCTGTTCTGTGTTTTGATCTTTTTTCTGAGAATTGGAAAAGCAGCAGTGCTGCCACAGATATATGGAATATTACATCTTTTATGGCTTTTAAAGGGCTTAAGTGGATTTGTTGTTATTTACATCGAAACGTTATCTGAGTCAGGGTTTCTGATGTTTAATTGCAAGCGTGCGTCTCAGCAGAAGAAACATGTAAATAGATAAATAACATTTTGGAGAAGTCTTGCTATTCAGAAATGTTGTTTCGTCTCTTCCCAACAGAAAACTACACTGTACTCGAAATTATATTCATATGCACCTCTTCATGTCCTTTATAATGAGAGCCATTGCAGTCTTCATAAAAGATGTCATCCTATTTGAAAGTGGAGAACCCGAACATTGCTTTGTGAGCTCAGTAAGTAGCTGTGTATGTTGGATTTTCCATGTTGTTCTGTTGTGCTCCTTAAACAGTACCCCAAATATTGCCTTGCAAATAGATGGGAAACATTATCTTGGGAAGACTTTGTTTTTTCCTTTCTTGAAGAGAAACAAAAACACGATTGCTGAAGTTTAATTTAAAGGGCATGAAATAAATGACAAAGTTTTGAATTAATTTATTGGATATCATAATCAAAGAAGACTTGCAGTTTTCTGCTTAAGGATTTAATAAAGCCTTTCCCCTCAGTGATGGTAAGAGATCCAGAGTCCGATAACTCCCCTGTGATATCTGCAGGGCAGTACCTATACACGATCTACATTCGTTAAGTGCAATCATAGTCAGCTGAGATTTAATTAATAGATTTTCTGGAGCTGTGAGCTGTCCACCTCACTTTGAAGAAGGCGCCTACGCCTGTGAGCTGGAGGGCTCTCTGTGTTCCTCTGATTGCACTGACCAGGTCTCTGCAGGAGTTTAGGCAGGAAATCTATATAGAGACACAACTGTCTGTTTTTCATCTGAATTTCTGTTCCATGCTAACTGTATAACAGTGAGATTTCCCAATCGGGATGATAAAGGAGAGGAATAAAGAAGTTGGTATGTTTTCCCTGCTTTCAAACTCATCGTAATCAGCTGGCACTAATACCAAGGCAGGAGTAGAGCTGTTTATCTAAAGGCTCTGTTGATGCATGAGGACATTAGTCATGAATTAATCTCCTAAACAAGGAGATGTGATCACAGCAACATAGAATGACTGGGGTTGGAAGGGATCTTTAAAGGTCATCAACCTCCAAGTTGATCAAAAGTCATCCAAATATTAAATTTAATAAAATACTCCGTAATAAATTCATAATAACAGATGTTCTACTTGCTGGTGATAGCAGGGAACTGGGCACAGCAGTCCAGAAGGATCTCTTCTGGACTTCCATCTCTTTGCATCGTAAAGCAACAGAAAAGGCTGGGTTTTTTTCTTGTATACACCCAGTTTCTTCCTTG
Organism: Cyrtonyx montezumae; assembly: GCF_038088225.1. Lineage (NCBI taxonomy): Eukaryota > Metazoa > Chordata > Aves > Galliformes > Odontophoridae > Cyrtonyx > Cyrtonyx montezumae. The sequence continues at coordinate 1,391,388 of NW_027072037.1, forward strand.
CCTTCAGAATTCTCTGTATCAGTACCCCAGGTGCCATCTCTGCTGGCATAATGACTGTTCTGCTTGTGCACCTCCCAGTCCATGTAAAACGTGTCCCACTTCCAGCATTTCCCTGAGACTCATCTACAGCACGACACGTTCCCATTGCAGTGTCCACATACCACCCTCCTTTTTCATTTTCCCTCTGTGGTTCACTGGAGTCTGTATCCTTCAGCAATGAGGCTTTATTGTGAAGGCCCGTGAATGGTTGCAGTGACACAGAAATTGGGATGAACAATTGGCTGCCACAGATAACTGCCAACGCTAATTGGCAGAGGAGCCGAGAACACAATGAGCCATGGAGTTTGATGTAACCTCTCACCCCTGCAGCAGTTTGCACTGGGTCATGACTCGGGCATGACTGCAGAAGATGGTGTGAGAAGTATCTGCTGAGACACTTCTGTGCATAAATACTGGATGTTGCCCTGTGGAATCTACAGTTCCTGGAAGACAGGGTGCTTTCAGGCAGACCATGGCTACCAGCATTGTGTGTTTCTCCTAAATGCTCACTAAATGATCTTGTAGGTCCTTTCCAACCTTGTGATTCTGTGACTCCAGAAGGGCTACAAAAGTATGTGGAACAAATCTGTCACCACTACACAGGGTTGAACTTATCCCGTGCAGAATCTGTACACATCTTGACCCAACATTCTGGACAACGTTTAGGTCATAGGGAAAACAGACCGACACGAAATTCAGTTGCAGTGCTTCTCCTAGCATTTATTTGCTTGGAGACACAGAATCCATTGTGTTTAAGTTGGGTTTCTCTGTGTTAGGTTGGCTTGAGTTAGGTGAACAATTGTGTTGTTTGTGCTTTGAACTTGCAAGATAAAGTTTTGCCTTGGGGGAGATGGGTACTGACTAGTTTGTATACCTAGGATCTGATAAACGATCTATGGAAGGTTTCATGTTTCTGCTGTAATGCAAGATATTGGCCTTGAGCTCATTCAGTCTGAAGTGAGAGCTGAATGAGCAGTTCATTTTGCTGAAAGCTGTCACCAGTATACTGTTTCAGAAGAAGGGAGAACCAAAGCAATAACCATCTTTTATTAGAGAAGTGCTGCACTTAGTTCCTTTGAGGAAAAATGGACAAAAACACCTAACCCTCATTGGCTTTGTGCGGCAGCATTTCATTTCTACTTCATTTTATCTAATGTGGAAAATTTCAGTTACAATGTGAACTCTGAGGCATTTTAAAGTCAAATACTTTGGGATTATGCAATCACAGATTCATAGAATCATGCAGGTAGTTTCCATGGAAATAAATAGGAGGTATTACTTTCTCAGCAACCTGCATAGCATCATTTGAGTTGGAAAAGACCTTCAAGATCATTAAATACAAATATTAGCATTGAGTACAACATGAATGCCCTGAAAAATTAGGTTTGTTGGCCCTGTCTACAGGCCACAAAGCCTGAGAATGTGGCAGTAACCATTTCAGGTAATCGGGGCTGGTGCAGTCACTGAGCCATCACAACATGCACCATGCACTGGATGCTGTTCCTTCATGTGCGTAGTACTGCAAATTCCCTAAATTACTTGGCTCTTCTACCTTGATAAATCTACTCCTTGGGACAGAAAAGTCTTTCACACTTGGGGAAAAATCTACCTTGTCTCAGAACTCTGAGCTAACAAGCAAAGCTCAGTTTCATAACAAAGTGTAGCAGGCTTATATTACAGTTGATATCAATTTGGATATTAGGAAAAACTTCTCCATCAGAGAGGTCAGGTGCTGGAACAGGCTGCCCAGAGAGGTGGTGCAGTCACTGTCCCTAGAGATGTTCAAGAAATGTTTAGATGTTGCACTGAGGGACATGATTTAGTGGGGAAATATTGGTGGTGAGTAGACGGTTGGACTGGATGATCTTGGAGGTCTTTTCCAACCTTGGTGATTCTATGATTTAATGATTCTATGACTGATCCCACAACCTACGCAGAGTAGCCCAAGACCTTTGTGCTACTACAAGGAAACTCACCAACAGTAGCTTTGCAAATGTCCCTCACTCCTTCCCAGCTGCCCAAATCAATTAGGCTCATCCTTAGGCACAAAGGGGATCCTTTGTCTCATGTGGCTGCACATAGACCAATCCTTAGAGAACAGCCTTCTTAACGCACTGTGGGGTTTTCCAGAGGGAAACAAAACACCGCTGCAGACCCTGAACATTTTAGAGGTGTAGAAACAGTAGAGAAATCTCATGGCCACACATATATTTACAGCTACTTGACTAAGGAGCCAACAATCAGTAATTTCTCTGTCAACTCCCTGAGTTAGAAGTCTGTGACTATGTGAAACTGAAAAGTCACGCTGACTTAAATTTCTTAAAGATAGGCATATGCTCAAGTGTATTAGTGGATACAGGCTTTAAGCATCCAGATGTAGATCAGGTTAGGAGATTCTGTGATGTCACCCATCCTGTCTTCTCCAATAATTGTTTGTTTCAGTCCTTTCAGAACGCGTTCTGTCTCAGTAGTCAATCATTTCCGATGGGAAACTCACCTCATGCAGCTTCACTGCATCCAGTGGTTACTCAGACTGCATGAAAAATTGCATCACTTTCCAGTCTGTATTTTCTTGCATTCTTCTGTGTTCTGTTTTTCACTGACAAACTAAAAAGGCCTCCTAACAAATTCTGGCTTTTCACATTAGCTTTCTCTAGGCCTTGTGACTTTCCATCTTCATCTTCTCTCTAGAAAATGCCATATGAAGCTCAGTAGCCAAAGCAGTAAACCTGGCAGAAGGGTTGACTTGAGTTGTCTTGGCTTGTCTTTTCCTTTGACTTCTGTGTTTTTATGGCTATGGTTTAGTTTCATGATTGTAATAACTGGATTGTAAAACTTATGTTTGCAGCCTAGCTAAAGACAAAGAAGCCAAAAGTTTAATATAAACCAATATCCAGTTCTGCAGATTGAATTCAGACTCACTTTTCTTGAGCTCTGCAAATTTGCCTTTGCTGACGATCTGGCCAAGGGAGAGATCATTCTCTTTGTCCTTCTGCATGCCAGTAAGACAATCAAATCCAAAGAGAAACCATTTGCAAAGGAGGGCAGGACTCTTATCAATAGTGAGTGTTTGTACATGTCTTATACTTTCAGAGTGGAAAATTGATTTTTCAACATGAGCTCCCTCAGGCCAAATTGATAAAAGGATGTCTTCTCCCTCTCTCCAGCATTGCTTACTGGCATTTGCTGAACTTTGGCTGACTGGCTTGGATGAAGAGCCTGGCAAAATCCTACCTGTAGACAATGGGAATTTTCCCCTTGACTTTAATTAGTGTTGGGTCAGGCCCCAAAATGTGTGAAAACATCAACTGGCACTGTTTCAGAAGCTCAGCCCATTCCTGCAGGACTGTACACCAACTACTGAGCTCTCAGACCAGCCAAGCACTAGGATGCTGCTTGAGATAAGGAACGGCCTTAAAGTCTGTCCTGCTTTACAATTAAGGCCAAATGTGAACTGAAGCCCACCAGATTTTGCTCATCTGCTTAGGGTGAAGGAAATTCTCTTGCTTCCCACCTAATAGGTAGCAGTTACAGGTTTTTTTTATCCCAAGGAGCAGCACAGGGAGCAAAGGAACAACCACTGCTCAGATGGATTGTTTCTCTCTATGTTCTTCCCCTCATTCTGACTTGAACCACCTTACCCTGCCATCAAGATTCTGCAGACTGTTCCCAGAGGCTTCAGGGGACAGGCATAGAAACAGAATGGCTTCATTTCTTCTTTCTGAGCTTTTTGACAGCATTTGGATTCTTCTGCTGGTGTTGCTGTCACAGCACAAACCTATTTCCTTGGTCTACATTTTTACCATTAGGTGAGATAAAGAGATTTCCATCTACCTGGTAGTGAAGCATTACCCTTATCACTATCTGATATCTCTGTATCTGCTGCTGTCTCCATTTCTGCTGATCACTGTTTTTTCTAACCTTCACAGCAAAGTAAATGGCAGAGGGAGAAAAATAATTAGAGAATGCTCCTCTAAATAATGCAAAAAAGTGAAAAACAAACAACAACAACAAAAAAAAAACAGAAAGCAGAGAGAAGGAATGGGGTCATTGTGTGTTTGCCAATTCTCTTTCAGATCTCGAACCAGCACTTCAAGGTTCACTTCACCAAAGTTATTGAGGCACTTCTAGAATGGACCAGAAAATGGAAAGGAGGTTGGGGGAGAAGAAGAGAGAAAGAGGTTAAAGCTACACTCCCTAATTTGCCAAGACTTAGTAGTAAATATGTTAGCCAGAAGTTGAATCATAGAATCACAGAATGGTTCGGGTTGGAAGGCACCTCCTAGATCACCTAGTTTCAACCCCCTGCTATAGGCAGGGACACCTTCCCCTAGACCAGGTTGCTCAAAGTAAGTAGAACTAAAAATAAAACACAATGCCTTTGATTGCTTTTAGAAAATCAGTGCTAGAGTTGATCTGAGGATTTACTGGCAAATTCAGTAAATGGAGAGTTTGTAATGAAATGAGTAACTATGAAGAAGTTTGGGATACTTACTGCCCATGGCCAGCAGTAGCTGTGAGCATGGAAGATGGCTACCTATCCACGTAGACTTAATCACATTCTTGTTTGGATTTTAAAGCTAGCCAGAAACACCCCATCCAGGAATGTAGTTTCATCATCTCTTCTAGAACGACAGAGGTCTGTACCTGTACAGGTCACCACTGATAGTTGTGAAAGAGACATAAGCTATCTAATCCATGCCAGAGGGAAAGGGCACGCACACAGGTAATTACTGAGGAGCTGCTGGCAAACAGTAACTTCCTTCTGGATTGGTGAGACTGCAGTTTGTTCCTGCCACTTTTGCGGCCTTTATTGCTGACCCTCTGCCAAAGGATGTGTAAGAAGGGAGCATGAGCTTGAATGTCAGTGAAACTGAAGGTCAAACGTCATCATTTTGGGAAGGGAAGACAGTGGATGGCCATGAGGAATGAAGCTGGATGCTTGATGTGTGGTACTGGAGATTTGCCAGGCCAAGTAGTTGAGAAAGGTCTGTGGATTCAAAGATCCATTCCCTGAGGTTGAAAGTACCAGACACCAAATCATGCCCCTTCTGCTCCTTGGACTGCTGATATCATGCAACCCTTGAGAGGGCCTAGACCTCGGAGACTAAGCTCTGACATGGTTTTACATGGTTTTGCTTGGATTTTTAATCCCTTGGATTTCTCTTTTTTCTCTTGGAAATAACACAGAGGTGAAGGCAGAAAATTAGATTATAGAAGAGCTCTGAAGCAGAAACTGTCTTGGAAAAAATGACCTTATCAGCTATGCCCCAGTCACCTTAAAGCAATGCAGTATTACCAATAAGGGTATAATTAAAACTCTGATCACCTTCTCCCTTTAGCTGCTAACTCGTGCTCGACTTTCCTTATCACTGAAGACGTGTTCAGAAGTGCTGTTATCATTCTGAAGTTGATGAGCGTGAAATAGGGACAGTTACCCCATTTACCAAGATAATGCTATTTTTACATCTAAACTCAACTGTGAGTCATCTGACGCGGAGGCTAGACCATCTAGAGCTAATCACCAACTTACAAGTACTCACAAGATCCCCCCCACTGAAAAATCAAACTAATATTTTGAAGAGACAAAATAGAAAGGTCTAGGCCCTCAAAGGCTGTCAGTTGCATAACCCCTGTTAAACTCAGCAGAAGAGAAATGCCTAAATAGCCTTGAGGATCACAGTCATGAGGCTTAAAAGTTGCTTCTTACGTGAGCTAAAGCAGACATAAGAGCTTCCTACAGATTTCAACCATGTTGTATTTGGGGAGGCCTGCGTGGGAAGTGGGCTAGGCATAAAGTGCAGTCATGTTGGCCACATTTTTGTAAATGGTATGGTAGAGTAAACTGGTATGGTCCCATTTATTTTAATAAAGTCCACAAGGCTTCTATCAGTTGAGGATCTGACCCTCCTGTGTTTTGCTAGGTTGGAGGCATAGAAATTAGAGTTTGTATTATGTATCATTCTGTATTTGCAGAGATAAACTTTTCAATGTCTTGCTGTTTTCAGCTGGCTTTCAGCTGGCATTAAAGATGTGAAAGCAAAAACCAAGGCTTCCTCATGGGACTTTGGGATCCATATTGGTTTGGCTACTGCTAGACCAATTATACTCTATCCAGAGAAATGATACCCCATACAGGTTCAGCACTGGCCCAGCCTCAGTGCAAGTGAGTATGGTAGCAGAGGAAAGAGAGTGAACTAAGTGGCATCTTTCTGATGTGTCCATCTTTCCACAGTCACACTGGAAGCAGGCAAGGCACAGCTTGCTGAAATACTGTGTGTGTGTATGCATACGGTTGTGTCAATCTAGAAATAGCATTTATGCTGTATGAAAGTGGTGACAAATCAACAAGCCTAAACATAAATCCAGGTTATAATGGCTTAATAAATTGGCTTGTGGCAGATGATGCAGGGTAAGTAGTCCAGTGTGTGCTCTTAGGCAATGATAGACATGTGAAAATGTAATGCATTGTGACCTAGAGAAAAGGAGGTTAAGATAAATCAAATTAATTTGCTTTTGCTTCAGCTTAAGAGCACTCTCGCATGTTTTCTGGGGCATCATTGATGCAAAGCAGCATGTTAACAGGGAAAATCTGTGTTTGAGGCATCTTATTCCTGTGCCTGAGATAGATGGTGACCATGAGTCCTCTCTGGATTCAGTTATGTCCATCCATCTGCCATACATTTTATAGAGTTGATGTAGTATTGAAGCAGGAGCTGGAGGGTCCATCATCAAGATGTAAAATTATTATTCCTCTGAAGGTTTTTAAAGACATTTTTTCTTTGTTTTAATTCCTGATAGATGAGAAATTGCTTTGAACTTGACAACTTAGTCCCTCACAAACTGAAGGTTGTACGTTCCAATCAGGAGCCACACTGTTTCTATCAAGAAGACTTCCTAAGAAAGTCTCTGGTCAAACTTTTTTAGGCAAAGATAGAGCCAGGTTGGACTCAGTGGCCAAAATGTCTGTGCATCTCACAGGAAAACTTGCAGAGCCAAACACTTGTGTAGCAATTTTGTATTTAAAATTAATTAATATTAATAATTAACTTGCTTTTCAGACTCTCTGATAGGGAAAGAAGAACAAAGTCAAAGTTACCCATGCAACCTCTTTGAATCTAGGCTACAAATGCAATCAAAGAGAAGGGAGAGATAAAGCAATGTTTTTGCACCAGTCTGTCTTGTTTGGGTTTGTTTCCAGTTTGTTTTGTTTTTCTTTCATTACACAAAGGGCTGAGTATGCCAAGGGTAAGTTTACGCTTTGTCTTTCCCTTTAATTTTTTTGTTGCTCCACAAATTGGCTTGACCTAAGGGCTCGCTTTCAGAGAAAGAGAATCACCCAGTAAGAGGCTGTTTTATTTCTTTCGAAGATTCCTATTAATGTCACACAGATTTTTTGCAAATTAGGTTTCCAGCGTGAAGCCCTGTTGAATTCAGCAGGGGTTTTGCCATTGACCTCTGTAGGGTCAGACCATCACCCTAATTGACTCTGCAGAAGACTAGACACAGTAGCAGAAGGCTGAGACAACAGATAGATATTCACATTTTCAGTTTGCTAAGTTAATGTCTGAAAATGTCTTCTCTATTAATAGAATAGCTTGGGTTGAATGGGACCCCAAAAATTGTCTAGTTTTCCATTCTTCTGTGAAAGCCAACTAAGTAGTGAAAAGACAATATATAAAAGCTTTAAGCATGGGAATGAGACAAGAAGTACTCTGAGGTTATTAACATCATGTCTTTGCCACCTCCTCATGAGACATCTAAGGCCAGAACAGCAGTCACTATTGAAAATCCACCTCCGCTTTCTTTTTGAAAATGAATTCTAGGTTGCTCTAGCCTCTATCTGGAACAAAAAGACCCAGTTGGATGGGAAAGAGAATTTTTATTTTTGTTTCCTGTAAACAATGCCAGTGAGGGCAACATCTTCCTAGGGAAAAGCTCCCACCATCTTCACCCTTCCTTTTTTAACAGAGGCAGTACGGTATATCTAATTTTCCTATATCAGCTTATTTTTGTCTCAGAAAGCAAGAGACCTTATATATTAAAAGGAAAATGAGAAGGAAAAAGAAGTACCCCATGAAAAATGAAAGTCTGTCCTCACATCTCCATGCAACACACGCACGCAAATCAGTGGACTATGCAGAGCTATGGGTAGTGGTGTGCAGTATTTAGGTTATAAAATGATTACTAATTGATTAGCTGTATGAATTCCAGTGTCCAGATAATAGTGAGATGAGGAATTAATGATATAGTATAACCATACAAGATGAATAATTATCTGGTTATTACATCCTCATTACACATTACATTGTGCCTTGGCTGAGGTGGACATCTCAACAGAAGAAGAGCTGGAAGGGGATTCAGTCTGATTTAAGCACATGGGGCAGGAATCAGCTCAAGGAATCAGCTCAAGGCTCCTGGATTTGGTTATGAATGAGACATGAGTATCTAAAATGGCATTGTAGATATGGAGATTTAGGGAAAGGCTGATTCCTGCGGCTGGGAATCCTAATTTCATCATCAACAAAGTTGGAAGTGTTGTTCTTTGCTACTCCATCTTCCAGAGAGGTCTTGGAAACAGGATTCATAAAAAAAGTTTTTAAATGAGATCAGGGAAGCCTCCTTGACCAGGCTGTTGCTGTGGGCAAACTCCGCACAAGTCACTCAACACTCATCCTTTCAGATAGGTTTTGTCCTCTGAGCAACATAAAAGAAAAGGGCTGGATAAATCTATCACTGAGAAAATGAGTTTTCATCTGTTTCCTGTCAAAGAGACCCACAGAAGTGTCTGTGTAAATCTCTTCCTCCTGCTTCAGCAGTGGTAGCCCAGTGAATGGACCCAAGTACTTGAAAGGAGATTCAGAGGCCTCCATATTTCATGACAGATTGAGATGAGTCTGAGCCCATGCTTTTGCCAGAGGCACTAAGGGTCTGGGCTGAAGGCAGTGTTTCCAACCTCACAAACCATGTCAGGAGCTTCAGCACTGTCCAGGTTTGCATGTGATGATGTGAATATATCTTTAAGCTGACTTTCTGTCTTGATACCTTGTCAGAAACCTCTCAAGCTTTGTTCCACACCATAGGAGGATGAGGGTGCAAGGAGGGAATTACGGGGACAGCAGAGGAGGTCACGTCCATGCACAAAAGTGGTCCTACATGGAGAGGGTCACCTGATGGGGAGCCCCATGCTTGGGGCAGTGGGGGTCAGGCAGAAGTTTACATCACGACATGTTCCCAGGCCAGGCACAGTGTGTGAGGTGGGAGAATGGCCCTTTGTACTTCTTTGTCCAGGTTGAGATAGTTCTTTAACCCAAATACTAAACCTGTAACACACCATATCCCCAGTAAGGAAGCAGAGGGAGACACGTGCAAGTGCAGTGATGATCTCTGCTGCTCAGCAGTGTTTGTGCAGAGTTAACTGACCTCCTGATGTTGAGTTTTGTTGCATTCCCAGGAGGCTGATGCTTGCACACGAGTGTGTTGTGTGCGTACCTCCATCAAAACCTCACCCTACTTAAACCAACTCCTGCCAAACTAAGCAGCTTATACTGACCTACAGAAATTCAGGAGCTGGTTGAGACTTCCAGTCCTTAGCAATTAATGAGCAGAGATACCCTGCACAGAGTTGTTGTCACTGACAGGTAGGATATATGTGTATTTAATGCAACACGTTCAACTCTGTGTTAATCACTGCCTCCAGCATCTGGACTGCATTACTCTGGGTGACTCAGCTAGTTGCTACATCAGTTTTATGAGAAAAATGTATTTCTCAGGACTAACATTAAAGTATAAAGTGCCTCTGGGTCACAATACAGAGCCTGGTAGCCTGTGGTCATTGCTCAGTCTTGTTTTTTTTTCCACCCTTACGCTTCACTGTATCTCAGAAAGCTTGCTTGTGCCTTCAGTACATTTTTCCTCCAAGCTGACAAAGTGGGCTGTGTTTTTGCAGCTGCTGTGGGACATGAGCATTGTGCTGCATGCTGGCTCTGAGTAGCCCTGTTATTTTTTCCCACTGTTACACTCTGACATTTGAATTTGACCCTCTATTGTCATCCTAAAGTTTCTGCCCAACTACTCAGCTAATCATATTTCTTTGCATCACACCTGCAGTTTAACCACCCCACTCACCCTCTCTTTTTTTGGAAGGACTGGCTACATTCCTGAGTATCGAGGGCTTATTAAATATTTGCCCTAACATGACTACAAGCTGTTCTCTTTCAAAGCAATACACTCTCTTCTGCCTTCCCTGTTCCTTTGTTAGCTTTTAGATTATATTTCTCAGTGTCTAAATCAATGTGATCTCACAGCAGATCTGTCTAGGAGGGAAATATCTGCCCCGCATGACACGAATCCTTGCTTTGAAAGTCATCAGTGTGGTTCCTCTCCAGAAAGCAGACATTTACCCTGACATACATGCTGTATGGGAATGCTCAATACTCTGTAACCAGCAGGCAGCCTGTTGCATGTGTTTTGCAGGTCAACAATGAAAAGTAATAGAAATTTATTTCAAAGATATGTCTACATTTGAAGATACTTCCTTGCTTGAGTCCTTCGGGGTGTTCATGTAGAACAGTATGTAAGATATTTCCATTGCTTGCTAGCTCAGCACCTTTAAGGGTTCTCCGTGATGGGCAGACTCAGAATCACTAGAGTTGGGAGGGACCCTTAAAGGTCTCCCAAGTCCAACTTCCTTGCAGTGAACAGGGAAATGCCTGTGAATATCCCCATCAAACATCACTTAGGAAAATGATAGAGCCTGCAGAAGGTCTCACTCCTTGTGGAGCAATAACCGGAGGCCCAATACAATACCTGATTGTGCCTACAAGGTCACGAACAGCCTTCTCTTAAGCAGCTGAATTTTGTACTGTCTCCTTTTCAAAGCCTTGCACGTGGATGCTTGCAACATAGATGGTTGGCCACAGTAAGGCAAGGGAGAGTTGGCCTTTGCAGTAGTCGTAAGGTATGCCTTATTTCATCCTAAAGTAAACTTCTGAAATTATTGAGATGAAATTATCTTACTGAGTATGATGGGTTTAATAACAAGCACAGAAGTACTTGTTTGAATCAAAAAGGTTTGTTGTCCTTCCTTAGCTGGAGGAGGAATCAATTTTTGTAGTTGGTGGTTAGCATCTGAGGAAGTGGAGGGGACTCTCATGGAAAAAGCAAATAGCTTGTGGCTAATGTAGTCCCAAAGATGGGAAACAGAGAGGAGCCAGTTGAGTCAATAAGACATCAACAAAGGCTGGGCAGACCATCCCTCTGCAAGATCTCAAGTGGACATGAGCAGTGCGAGCCACCTGGAGAAAGCTGGGGTTGCAAAAGAGGTAGTGCATGGGAGAAAATAGAACAAGCAGTGTTGTAATGCTGCTTTTCCTGCTGAAAATGCCTTTTCTAAACATAGTTCCTACTGGTCTTTCAACACTGATGTGTCATGGAGTCTGATCTTTATGAAAAATTTCTTCTGCGAGATGGTAAAGCTCATCTCTGCATAGTGCCTGTCACCTAGAGGGTAAAGCAGCTTGTATAAACAAGGATTTTGCTTCCCAGCATTCTGAGTCTGAACACGATTGATCAGAAGGGAAGATACCCATCACCAGGTGCTACATGTAATAAGGATGAAGTCTCTCAAAAGCCAGGAAGGGCTGATTTCTGAATGTGTCACTGAGCTGGCTGGCTGAGAGGGTTCAAGGGAAGAAGAGCACTGCAGTCAACAGTGGAAGTGCATCTCTCTTAGGGATATTTGGTCTGGGACAAACTTACCCAGTGTAAGTAAAGATAGCAAGAATCCTAGGCATCCATCTGTAAGACAGAAATCATTACAGGTGGTGCTTAACATGGTGGTTTTGTTTCTAGCTGAGCTGATCTCTCTGGGTTCCCTCTGTAGTTGATGAGAAAAGAGGTGCTTTTACAGTACATCTGTCCTGCTTTATCTGAGGCTGAAGCAGATCACACCATAGGTTCTCTTGACCGTTTCTCTGGATCTCCACTGGCAGGAAAAAGTGAAAAAGATGACCTTGTAGATATCAGCTTTCAGATTCCTACCTATAGAGTTGCCTTTCCAGCTTGTGGTTATATGGCTTTGCTATAGGTGCCCTGATGATCCACGTAGGTGACTTCCAACCCAGCATATTCTATGATAGTGTTGGCTTGGTCCATGTCAGGGCACACAGATCTGTTACAGTGCAGGACATCCCCATAGCACCTCAGTCTGCAATACATGATCACCCTGTCTGATGTATAAATATATCGTTTTTTCCTGGTAAAGTGAAAAATGTCTGGGATAGTAGCAGCTGCTCAAATAACCATGTATCTCCCAGCGCAGAGTGAAGAATTGCTCTGCTACAGCTCGCTCAATAAAGGAGCTTTGTGAGCTCTCATTCTTGATCCTGTACACTGCTTCAGACCCTTGTGAAATATTCCAGCTTCGTGCCCCTGCCATCCCTTCATCATAGCCCTCCAGAAGGGGTTCCCAAACTTCATTCCCCAAAGCACATCCACATTTGAAGAGCACACGGCTGAGATGCATCAGATTTTGCTCCCTTAAACCTCACACCTCACCTGGGAGCTGCCTAACACTGCTGTGTGCGCTCCCACCAGCAAATCCCCACTGTCTTCAGGTGACCCAGGCTTTGCATGAAAGGAATGAGTGTCACACAGCCACATGCACACAGAGGCAGAGAAAAAACAAAGAGCAGAGGGATGACCTAGGGAGGAGGATGACACACCCTGAGCCCTTGTCAGCTCAGCTCACTGTTACCTTCCCTGCCTGGGAGTGAAGTACCTACTTTGCCTCCACTTCCCCCATTGCCACCCTGTAGGAAGTCTCTGCTTATGCCATCTGCCTTGCAGCAGGCAGCTGATGAGCATATGAACTGATAATCAGGAGCCCATGAGGACCCCAGTGTGACATACCAATGGGTGCTAGGGGAGGACTGAATTAATTCTGAGCAATCTGTGGGGACAAGTCTCCCTCCAAACATATGGCATCAAGAAAACACTTTTTATGTCTTTTTTTTTTTAACAAGCGTGTTTCATAGCAACTGTTTTCAGCAGGAGAGAGGAGCAGAGGGATGCGTGAGCTTGTCACTAGTGCAAATCAATTATTGATCTAAATTCACTGTGGTGCAAATGCAGAACACCAAGGAAGAGCTTCTAGCCAGAGTGCTGTGCTCCAGACCTTCATGCCCTGGCCCCAACAAGAGCAGGGTATAACCAAAGCAGACTCACTGAAGCCAGTGTGGCTATTGCTGAACATCTCAGGGATGCTTAGGCAACATGGGTGTAAGTAGCAATGCAACTGATGCTTTCCTCTAAATGAATGTGGAGAATGGTGCTGGGGCAGTGGCCAGTGCTAACAGAAGCTTTGGGCAGCTGACTTAGACCTCCAGGTGTTTTGCTGTGGTTTTGGCCTTTGAGTGCTGAGGAGAAATCTCCTATTCACTTTCTTTTCTCATTTTTCTTAGCTGACTGTTCCCATTACCTGTAAGCCTTAGTTCCACACTGCAGTGAGGACTTCACAGCAAGTTGCTGTGCTTAATTATTTATTTTCCAAGAAAGGACAGTCCTTCCCACTTCAACCCTCTCCTTCCATTGCAATCAAATCTGTCCATGCTCATTAGTGTTCACCCTGTTTTGTCTTATTATCCTTTATTTTAAAAAGATGTATTCCCCTTTCTTCTTTTCTTAACTGAGAATATACAGTCCTTCAAAGTTCTTTGTCAGACCCCTTCAGTTTTTGCAATATCTGCCAGCCTATGGGGTAATTATAATTGGATTTTGTTTTCGGGGGCTACTTCTTTGATTATTATTATTGTTTTTATTTATCCTGGGTAATCACTTTGTTCACCAGACGCTTCATTTCTTTGGGTTCAGGGAGGCAGCCCCACTGAGAATGATGGGGAGATCATGGTGCTCAAGTCACTCAAGATGATGTTCATCAAGATACTGACTTTGGTTGGTAAAAGTAGCATAAAACAGTGATCACCTCTTGTTGTTTCCTCTCCAGTGCAGATCACCTCCACCATGCTGAATCTTGATTTGTGGGCTGCACCATAAACCCACCGCTGGGTTGATCTCAGTTCAGAATCACACTCTCATGTGTTGGTTAACATCTGCCAAGCAGCCAGAGCGTGTTCCCATGCAGGCTTTGGAGGCCTTTTGGCTCTTCATGTGGAGCTTATCCCATAAGGCCTTCAAGGCCTGCAAAAAAACAATCTCTGAATTACACACAGGGCAAGGTTTATGGAGAATTTTGGGTGTTCACAATGGTCCTACAGTTCACCACTGTTTCTTCCTTTCTTCTCTTCCAGGTAGGCTGCAAAGCCATGATGGTTTTCTTCCAGTACTGTGTCATGGCCAACTTCTTCTGGCTGCTGGTGGAAGGGTTGTATCTTCACACCCTGTTGGTCATCTCCTTCTTTTCAGAGAGGAAATACTTCTGGTGGTACATCTTGATCGGCTGGGGTATGCATCTTCTCAGACATGAATACCAGGAGGTGACCCTGACAGGCAGTTTTAACTGCAATTTAATCCCCAAAGTGGGAGGCTCAAAGCAGGCAGAGATGTGGTCTATGCGTTACATTGCAGACAAGAGTTTAGTGCAACCAGAAAGAAGATCAAGCAATGGTCAGAGGAGCTCAACAGCATTAACCTAAATCTTCAAAGGTATTTAAGAGCTTAGTTCGTGCTTGATTCATTGCTGGTTGAGTACCTCAATATCTTAAAGGTCTTTCAGCCTGAAACCCCTCATCACCTTTATAGTGAGCTCCTATTTGATCCTTACTGGGGTCGCAAGGTTGCATTGTGCACTGACCTTAAATTGTGAGGGTGGACTAAGCAGGACTCCCGAATTCAACCACAATCTGCAGTCCCTTGCTCTTCTTGCCTTGCTGAGTTCAGGCTAGATATATATCCTGACAAGGGGAAGGGAAAGCAACGGGGAAGGGAAGAAGACAAAATGAAACTTCGCGAGTTCATTGCCCAGAGCTGAAATACAAACTTTGTAAATTAATCCTACTAGATAGACTTCTTTCTCCAAAGTTATTTGGCTGGAGATGTATGTATAAGCAAGTCAAAATGGCTTTCTGTTCTGTGCTCTTAGCAGCTGAAACTGGGAAATAATTAGAACAGGGAATAATCTTGAAAAGAAGGAGAAAAAAAGCATTTGTGTCATGTGCAGGGGTACTCCTGGACTCAGGATTTGATAGTTAGCTTCAGTAACTTCCATTGAAAGTGACAGGAGTGAACGCTCGGGTTCACACAGCAGAAGAGAGGTGATTCTCCACGCTATAAATGCAGGGAGAGGTGATGTTAGCAGGCCTGGTTTCAGATGCATCAGGTCAGACCTTCTTTAAACCTGCCTTGTGCAGGATCCTTTCAGCACAGTGCCTCTGAAAAGATCTTAAAGAGAAATGTGTGATTTTAAATCAAAGGTAATATTTTGCATTTGTAATGTGTTGAGAGGTTCTTTGGGTGAGGAAGGGCAGCAACAGGTACTGGAAGGATTTTTGGCCTTTCAGTGATCTGTCATTTGCAAGAGCATCAGTGGTGGATCTGAAATGGACTATGCAAGAATTAATAATTTGGACATACTTGTTCTGTTTGCACTGCATTTGGAAATCACTGTTAATAAAGAATACTGTGACTAATACAGAACAAAGAGACCTTTCCTTCCTGGGATGTTTCCATACTAAACCTAATCAAAGACAGCAAACAGAAAGAGGAAAGAGGGACCATGCAGCTAGAACAAGACCATCATAGAGTGAGGAGCTGTGGTGAAAACGTACATCATGATTTGTGTAACACCATCTCTCCTCTCACCAGGTGCCCCCTCCGTGTTCATCACTGCTTGGACGGTCGTCAGAATTTACTTTTTTGATGTTGGGTAAGCCTGTGGACTCATTTTTCTTTCCTGTTGTGAACATATTGTGCAGAAGATTTGTGACCAGACCCCCATTGTCCTGTTTTGTTCCCCAGCTGAGCTCCATGCTCTGAGCATCTTTTGGAACTGACCACACATATGCTAGTGGAGCAGAAACTTCGTAAATACATCCATTTCCTCCCGCAGAAAAGCTCTGAAAACTCTTGATCTTTTTTTCAGGCAGATCTTTGGATCTGTTCTCCATCCTCTTTAACCTAACAGCTGTCTTTGACACTTTATGTAAGAAATAGAATGCAGGTAAGCAAATGAGGCACATGTTTGAGCTCCCCAAGGGTATATGCAAGTAAACTAGATCTGATCCGTCGTGCTTTGACTCAAGTAGTCAACTGGAGTTGTTTGAAATGCTTTTATGAGAAAACACTGCAGAGAATCACAGATTCAGGTGCTCATTATGCACTCTGTGCATGCCCTTGCATCATGCATTTACAGCAAATGGTTAATTCCATTTTCTCCCTTGCATTCTATCTCCAAACGTGCCCTGATTTGTCCTTATTTCAGTAAGGGAAGCAGCTCGGATTTTTCCTTGTGTTTTTGATGTATAGTCATGCTAGCACATTTCCTCAGGGCTGCTGACTTCTTCTACGGTCTCACTCTATCTGCATAAAACGGACCTTATTTACTGTGCTAATAAATAGCCTCAAAATGAGATGGAGACCAAAGGATTTAACCATTCTGACTACCAATTCTTCTTACTATATATATTTTCACTCCGCTGCAGTAATTCTTAATAAAAATGCAGACCGCTTTGCAGTGGAGGCTTTGAAGCTCTACATTATTGTGCCAAGTAAAACAGTGTGAATTTACAGGATATGTTAATACCTAACATAGATTGTGGAGTTTTTTTACATATTAAAATTACCTACAGAGAAAAGTTGCAAGAAATTAACACAGATCAAATACAATCTAATTAGTTAAGATTTGTTCAACAGTGTTAAGCTTGTATTTATAAATTTTAACTCCAAATTAAAGTGACCTTCATTTAGAATTTTTAAAAATGAAGTGCTCTAGGTATAATGAGGGCCACTTTATATGAAAGGCAACATGCACTTGCCTTCATATAAACATCACTCTGGTCTCCCTTTATAGCCAGCAGACATTCAGCCAGTGTAGTCCATGGAGGATGATTCTTCGGTGATTCTTTTCAGCCTAAAATTGATGCTGAAAACAGAATCATAGAATCACCAAAGTTGGAAAAGACCTCCAAGATTGTCCAGGCATCCATCCACCTACCACCTATATTTCCCCACTAAACCATGTCCGTCAGTACAACATCTAAATGTTGCTTGAACACCTCCAGGGATCATGACTCCACCACCTCCCTGGGCAGATTGTTCCAGTACCTGATCACTCTTTGAGAAAATAGACTATTCCTAATATCTGACCTGAAACTCCCTTGGCACAACTTAAGCCCATTCTCTCTTATCCTGTTGCTAGTTACGTGGGAGGAGAGACCAACCCCCACCACACCACAACACCTTTCAGGGAGCTGTAGAGAGTGACAAGGTCCCCCTTTGAACCTCCTCTTCTCCAGACTAAACAATCCCAGTTCCCTCAACTGCTCCTTATCAGACCCATCACCAGCTTTGTTGCTCTTCTCTGGATACTCTCCAGGGCCTCAGTATCTTTCTTGCAGTGAGGAGTCCAACATCAAACACAGCACTGAGGTGCAGCCTCACCAGAGCTGAGTACAGAAATTACCTCCTGTTCCTGCTGGCAGTACTATTTCTGATATGAGCCAGGTTGCCATTGGCCTTCTTGGCCTCCTGGGCACACTGTTGGCTCATGTTCAGCCAAGCATCAACCAACACACCCAGGTCCATTTCTTCCACACAGTCTTCCAGCCACTCTGCCCCAAACCTGTAGCGTTGCCTAGGATTGTTGTGGCCTAAGTGCAGGATCTGGTACTTGGTCTTGTTGAACTCCATCCCACTGACATCAGCCCAGGGTTCAACCTGTCCAGATCCCTCTGTAGGGCCTTCTTACCCCCAGGTAGATCTGCACTTCCTTACAATTTGGTGTCACCTGCACTGTGGGTGCTCTCAATGTCCTCATCCAGGTCATCAGTAAAGGTATTGAGCAGGACAGGTCCCAGTACTGATCCCAGGGGACACCACTGATGACTGGCTGCCAGCTGGATGGAACTCCATTCACCACCACTCTCTGGACCCAGCCCTCCATCCACTTCTTTACCCAGCAAAAAGTCTCAGGAACTGTACTCTAAAAGTTGCTCTCCCTGTCAGCTACCTTTACTCATGCTATCAGCATTTTTAGTTAGATGAGCTGAAGGCAGCCAAACCAGGGACTGGTTCAAATAACCTGTTTCAAACATGATTGCCAACAGTTTGTCGTGAATGCAGTCCTGAAAATGCCTTTAATCACCTGACTGCTGCGAGGACTGCACAGAAATGTGTTCCTAGAAGTATTAATTTCCAGAAGTATTGTTTCCAGTTAACTTCTATTTTGTCATTTCCTTGTGGGCTTTAAAATGCAGTTCTGGATTAAGTAGACGAGTGGTGTGTTTGGCAGACCATTCTGACTTCAGGATGGAGCCAGTCACAGCCTGGGCTGTATGGACATGAGTGGCTTGATGCATGGCTTGGATGGGGATAATCCCACCACACCTTCTGTCATCGTTTTCAGAAAGGGGATGTTTGTTTTTCCAACAGTGCCAATTGCTCTGTGCCTAAAGGAATCCCCATCCGTGATGATGGAGAGCCTCACTAACCCACGATTCTGATGGCACTTCCACGGGGGAGACCTCATTGTAGGGAAAACTGAGCACATCTCCATCCTTCCCCGCATTCACCCTGATACAGCATAGATTCATAGATCCCTTTGAGGTGGAAGGGACCTTTAAAGGTCATGTACTCCAGCTCCCCTGCAGTGAACAGGGACATCCTCCATGCCATTCCATTACCAAGGAGAAAAGCACCCACAGCATTATATCTGGGGCAGATGTTACCTACCAGTGTTCAAAGCCTCTGCAGCAAAAGTCATCAGCTCTTCCCAGGTCATGCACACCACGTTTAGTCCTTTTCACATAATTTCGTGTACAGAATTTTATCATTTTTACACAGACTATTAGGGATAGGACGCTGGGGGATGGTTTTAAACTGAAAAAAAAAAAGAGAGAGAGAGAGATTTAGGTCATATGTTAGGAAGAAATTCTTTACTCTGAGAGTGGTGAGGCCCTGGCACTGCTGCCCAGGAGGAGTGGGGATGCACCATCCTTGGAGATGTTCAAGGCCACGTTGGATGAGGCCCTGGGCAGCCTGGTCTGGTGGGGAGTAACGCTGATTATGGCATGGGATTGGAACTAGATTATCTATAACATCTCTTCCAACCCAAGCAATTCAATGACTCTACGATTTAGGCAAAGTACCCGAAAGGTAAAAGAGCTGCTTGCTTATTTTTCTTGATGTTTTAAGACTGATTTTTTAATTTAATTTAATTTAATTTAATTTTTTACTTTTTAGGTGCTGGGAGGAAATAATAGAATCCCCAATCTGGTGGATCATTAAAACTCCTATTTTGGTGTCTATTTTGGTAAAGTATCAGCACATTCTTCAAAGCCATCTTTAATACAAAGGGTGGGGGGGTGGGGTAGAGGTGCCTTGATAAGTATTGTGTAAAAATCCCTGGAAAATGTGCTGACAGATAACACTGCATTGTGTACTGAATGTCTGCCTTGGGATAAGAAGCTCAGCCTCTGGATAAACGTCTTTACTTTTAAACATTGGCTTAAGCATTGTGGGAAGAGCTCGAGTGGTGGGGAGCCAAAGGTGGAGCTCATGTAAGTCAGACCAGCTCCATCTCATTTGCTCTGGGCACTGGTGCAGTAGCCATGGGAACACATAACCAGAGGAGATTCAGGAGCATGTTTGGGGACCCAGGAAAAAGTCATTTTGTCTAACGAATCGATGTATGTCTAAATCAGGACCACTGAATTTTGCCATGAGTGTTTTTGTTTGTAAGGTAATATGGGATGAGTCTTACCCTAAACTTCTACCTAGTTAGATGAATTCCCCCAAGTATTTTGTCTCTTGTTGTAGCATCCAAAGCTGGATTTCAGCGGTGTGTTTTTTTTACAGTAAGTTCTTGAGAAGCTTAGCTGACTTCCATAATAATCTGCAAAGGTGCTTAACTCATTACTTCTCTAGGTAGATCAGTACTGACAACAGGAATCATGACACCTCTGAGGAACTGAGTAATTTCATCCTTCGTGAATGTGTTCCCTCTGTCAAGTGTAGAGCCAAAACTTGAAAAATGAACTTGAGTTAAACTTAGCTTTGAGTTTTCTCAAATCAAGAAACGTGTGTGGGAAGGGAAGGAAGAGAATACAGCAGAAATCAAAGCAAATGTGACTCTTTTTAACTGAAGTCTTTCTTAGACATACATTCTTCTTATTCCACAAACATTACACCCTTTGCAAGGAGACCTTTTCTGTAGCATTTGTCATACAGAAATTCCAAACTGAAACAGTTTGAATAATAACTTATTATTCTATTCACTGCACGTCCAAGAAATAAAATACTTAGATGACATATCCCAAAATATTTATGTCACAGAAAGACATAAATTGTATTTTCCCTTTCCCAAGATAACCTTTTGGTACAGAAATTCACTTTACTCTCCCAGGATCAGTGATTCCATATTTTCTTTTGGTCAGTAAATCAATTCTCATTACCAAACAAAATCTGCCTGGCAACTATCTGATTTTACTTTTGCAGGTACCATACAGATCTGTCACAAAGGAAGGCCATGATAACAGCTATAAAGTGAATAAAAGATTTCTACAGGAAAGAATGCTACAATTTCTACACGATCACTCAAATAAAGCGTAGACCTCTACTGAAGGAAGAAAAGATATATAAAGTTAAACATTAGGAAAATCTTTCCAACCTGAAGAATTGAGCACTGAGAATAGATCAAGTGCCTTTAGTTCTAGGTTGAAAAATAATCTAAACCCTTTCAGTTGTTTGATAGCCATTATCTTCTACCCATGTTTACTCTTAACCATGAGGAGTCAACACAGCAGCTCTGATCCTACCTGCAGTGGTGCAGCTTGTGAGCTATCAATGTTCATTAGAGTAATTGATCTAACTAATTCTATTTTGGACTGAAAAATTTTATTTGCCATCAAGTCAGATGCTAAACGTTTTATAAGCAAATAAATATGAACAGAAGCTATAATAAATGTCATGGGGTAGATAAAGAATGATTAGGCAATGCATCATAACCAAGAAATATAATTAATTTTCAGTCACTCAGCCTTGGTTTTCTAAATGAGAGATAGGCTTTAGTCTGCTGCATTCACCTGTTGTTGATATAAAACTGAGTACTGCTGGAGGAAATGCTATAATTTGATTTTGCAAGAAATCAGATTGGCTGTTTGACACAATTCCTTCCAGCCTTTACATCCCTTAAAAACCAGAATCCTTTGTGCATTTTCTAAACATGAAAGGATAAAGAAACTAAACTAGACTAAAAAGAAACTAAACTAGACAAAGGCCGCAAAAACCTATCTTCACTTTTCTGTTGGATGCGTTGCATGAATAACAGTATAGTTCAATGGGTAGGACTTTAGAAGCCAGTAAGTTTTCATTCAGCTCATGTCATCTACTTTGTAGAAACTGCCATTCCTAGCTCTACACCTTCGCTATAGGAAAAGGCTAGCCTTGCTTGAGTATGTTAATGAAACAGTCTGAGTTTTTTGAGTGAGAAGCACCATCTAAAAGCTGAGTAGCTAGATCCATCTGGTCTAACCTTGTAGGACAGGAAACTTTCCTCTGTTTTGGTGAGGTGTAACACTCGCAATCTGTTGTCTCCGACTTCTCTCCAGAGAAGAAATGCCCAGCACTGAGCGGAGACCTGCTTAAGTGGATACAGCTTCGTGTTTTATTTTGATTTCTTTGGCTCACTGCCTTGGTCTTTGACACGCTCAGCAGCTGGTCCCATGTCACCGTCTCCCAAGGGCTTTGACGTCCTCCACTCCGCTAACTCCCAAGGCTCTTTTCCCACCCTGTCGTCGGCACTCCCCCGTGCAGCAGGACGTCGTGCATAGCTGTGCTCTATGGGTTTGACATCATCATACTTGGGATGTATGACACAAAGTCCCAAGCAGGCTGATGTCAGGCCCAAGATGGCTGCCATCCTGTGTCGGTTTACTGTGTGCTCCTAGAGTGGGGTTCTCTGCTCATGGCTTTTTAACAGCTCTGTGGCAAAAAAAAAAAAAAAAAATCAACAATTTCCTCTTTTCACTGCAAAATAATACTGCAGGGGCATAATTTTTCTTTCTTTTTTTTTTTTTTTTTCTGTTTCTCTCCATTCCAACAGGTGAACTTCATTCTCTTCATTTGCATCATCCGTATCTTAGTCCAGAAGTTGCATTCCCCAGATGTTGGACACAATGAAACCAGCCAGTATTCGTAAGTCCTGGGCTTTTTCAGCAGCACTGTACAGTTTGGCAAAACCTGCTTGGCACTTAGTCAAAGTACTTCATCTGCCTGCGTCTGTCTCATCAGAATTGTGTATTTGTTAATTGGCTAAAGATGATCAGAAATGAGGAAATGGGCCTTTTGCTGATGGGCATGAGAGTAAGAGTAGCGATCATGAAATAAAAAGGTCTTTTTCACTGTATATTCAATATTTAATCAATATTTATTGGATCCTGAGGGCCAGGGGACCCTGATGAAGAACTAGGATTATCCATCTACATCTGAGGCTTTTTTATCTAAAGCAGTTACCCTTAACTCACTTTTTCAAAGTAGAAATTGAGAAAATCCATGTATTCAGTAGAATCTATGGCAATATTTCCATACCCCGAAGAAGATTCCCGAATGACTTTGCATTTATCCATACCTAATGTACTCATTTC
Organism: Cyrtonyx montezumae; assembly: GCF_038088225.1. Lineage (NCBI taxonomy): Eukaryota > Metazoa > Chordata > Aves > Galliformes > Odontophoridae > Cyrtonyx > Cyrtonyx montezumae. The sequence continues at coordinate 1,414,244 of NW_027072037.1, forward strand.
TCTTTACTATTGAGAAATAAATAAATGTCTGATTAGTTTTGCTTATCATATAGCTTTTGTCCCAAGGATATAATGTTGACCTTAGTGGGGCTCTTTATAATGAAGAACATGCAAGTGGAGTCAGAATTTGTCGCAGTGTGTAAGACTGGACTTTGGTGTGGCATTATAAAAGTACAAGAAATCCATCTCTCTGCACGGATTTATATATTTAATGCAAATAAAATAGAAGTTCAGATTTCATCTCATTTTTGCCTCCTGCCACTGTCCTGGCTTAGCATTGCAAATATCCTGGATATTTATCAAAGCATTTCTAGAAGATAGCTAAAAAGAAAAAAGAGCAGTGTCTATCTGGTCACTGTTCATAAAATTGTCTTTACTTTTTGAGGGAGCTGTGTACTTTGAAGAATGTGAACTCGGTTCATTCTTCAGCAAGATGGAAGACTTAAAATCAATATACTTCTTAAATACTGACCAACCACAACTCTGTCTTTTTCTTTAGTGATGGAAAATTATATAATTCATCTCCTTCCAGAGATTCTGAAATTTATAAAGGAAAATTCCAGTATTTCACCTTAACTTCTCCCTGCAGCATACAGAGCCAGTAATTTCTTTTCCCATCATCACCAACATTATACCTTTTTTTTTTTCTATTGCATCTCTATGTATTTCAAGTTGGGCAATGTATCTTCCCGCAACCAGGACTGCAACAGCTTTAGCCAGGTGGATAGATTAAATCATCATATTGAAATATGTTCTTGTACTTACTATGCAGCAGCCTGGAGCAGTTGGCTCCTGTTCATCTCCCTAGAAGTACTGCCAGCCACGCATCAGAAGGGTTATGCCCAGATTACGTAGCAGGTCATGCTGAGCTTTGAGCTCATGGCTTTTTTTCTACATATTTTCCAATGGAGTCTGAATTGCTGGTAAATCTTCTTTGCCTGGTAAACAAGCCTAGCACGACAGGGTAGTAAGTAGCAAAGGTTTCCCCATATTAGCCTGCCAAACAGGAACCAATTGCAAAAGGATGAATGATCTTCACGTCTTCAATTCATCACCATCCTCATCCATCTGGAAAATCATCTCAGCTCCATTCAGGCACGCATCAGTCACATATAGGTGTCCAAGCTGTATCAAATGCCTTAGAATATTTGATATGCTTGTCTGGACCTGGCCTATAGGACATGGGATCTGTGGGAGACTTGTGTCTCTTCCATACAACCAGACTCCACTGGTATGTCTGGAAGTCTCTATTGACTATGGACTGCAATGAGACATGAGGTACCATAGTCTCCTGTAGAAATTCCTCTACATGTCCTCAGCATTTAGTGTTCATGTGGCTACCTGTAGAGGCATCTGGGGTCATACAAATCCTTTTACAAATGACATTAATCGGTAGATGGATGGACTAGATGATCTTAGAGGTCTATTCTGACCTTGCTGATTCTGTGGTGCTATGATTAGGCATGTATTCTGCTGTCTGGATCCTTTCATAAGTCATACCCCTGTTACCTGACATGCTGCTGCAAGCTTCAGGGCTTTGACCTTCAAGACCCAAGAGAGCTTATCAAAATCTGTTGGTAATGAAAAGTGTTGGTTCCTCCTGCCACAACTGGGATAAATAGGCTTTAAAGTGACAACACTGGGAATCTCTCATTTCTTTTTCTTCCTCCTCTTATTTATTTTATATTGTTTATATTTAAAAAATAATGTGTTGATATGTTGATAGTAATGTACAGCTCCAACTGGTTTCAGTTTAGCTGCAGGGTGAAAATTCAGGTACACTGCTGATTTGCTCACTCATTAATGCTACAGGTACCGAGCTGGGCTTTAATGTGTCAGAAACTGTGAAAACAATTCTCCCAGAACAGTTTTCTGCATATGACAGGGATTTGTGCAAGAGCAGGACAGCAATATTTGGGGTAAACATAAGAAGAAAGCACCTTAGTTTCTGCTGAAGAAATGCTGAGCAAAATTCATCTCATTCCATGCTGTGCATGTTCATAGTCCAATATTATCATCAAAGTTTTCTGGGCAACTTTCCATTATGTATTCAGGAGCAAAGTGTTGTTTAACTCTCACCACCCCTTAAGGAGAGGATTGGGTGCAGTGCAGGATAGTGGAGACGTTCTTCCTAAACCATCTGTCGTCATGTCAGAAAGGATAGGAATAAGAAGTGCATTCGGTGACAGGAGGAGAAGGTAATTAATATTTTGAGAAGCATGGCTTCCTGCAGGTAACATTAACCAGCCTTAGACAGCCACCCAAGCATTTGTGTCTACTGCACAGCCAGTCTTTAGCTTCCTGGGAGAAGCACACCATGACATACATTGCAATCTGTAGAGATATTTTTCCAATATTACGGAGCTTGCCTTGAAGATGACATAAAATCCAAAACATCACTCAGTATTCTGTGAAGCTTAGTGCTGGAAGTAAGAGGTATCGTGCAAACTGGAGCTCCTAGGGGTTAGTCTGTGGGTCCTGCTCATAGGTTGGTTGGTGACGGTGACAGTCCTTGCTTCCTACAGGCATTCCATTTGTCTGGAATGAGCTGCAGCCAGCATGTATTCCTTGGGGATCCACAGCCTCCAAGTAGAGTTTTAGCATCCAACTGTCCTTGGGCCCAGCCCAGGGAAAGCTGGAAAGGTCTGCTGGGAGAGAACGATGATGAGCTGATGAGCATCGTCTGCATAATAGTGACACATCAGCCTTCACTGTGGGTATATACAGATGGCAAATAAATGAAGATGGTCTGGGGACACCAAGCCTGATGGGATCTGAAGGGTTTGTAGATGGAAGGACAAGTATTTCCAACACTTTAGCCTAAGCTTCAGTTCCTCCAGAAGCGTCTGGGAGAGGGGGATGCAAAAGGATGTGGGTGACTGAGGGAGCCAAAACCCCCCCTAAGCATCCTGAAGTTCTTGATTTCATTTTTCCTTTTTTTTTTTTTTATCAGCTATATTCTAATAATGATTAAATTTAATAAATTATCGTATCTTCCTCATTAGACCACTGATTACCCAGCCTGATGCCATTAAGCACTAATACTGTTCATCCCCCTCCTTTGGAGACATTCATTGTGCGATAGCCTATCATTACTCTGAGCTAAACATACCATTTCTCTCCCAGAAGCTGTAATTTCCAGAAATCCTAAGCAAACAAAGAAGACACCAGATAATGGTTTAGATGGTAGAGATGAAAAAAGATCTGCAGCAGGAGGGGAGAAAGAAATACTTCTATTGAAGTTACAGGGAGTAAAGATAGCACATTTTATTTTGTCACTGCATTTGAAATCACCAGCCAGCTGCAGGCTGAAGGAGAAACGAACTAGGGCTGATGGTTCTCCTTCAGCTGAAGATGTGTATTTCTTTAAGAGCTGTTCATGAGGAGGAAAGTAAGCACATGGAAATGCTCCCAGCCCAGTCCTTGGTTCTGCAAACTGCTATAGCTAGCAACTGTCTGCGCCCAGCAGAGGGTCTGCTTCCACATTTCATCACATCCCAGTCCAGGCTGTTAGGAGGATCCTGGAAAGATTAAGCAGTGGGGAGTCGATCCCTACTTTTGGTATAGCACAGACATTTCTGCTCAGTGAGTGAGGACAGCCTGCTGGCATTGCCTGGATGTTCCCAGGACCTCAGGGTAGGTGGCCCATATCACATATCCTAACAAAAAAATGCATTTAGAGTGCATGGCTACCCCATCATGATCCCACTGATCAGCAAATAGGTACCACATACAGCAAATTAAAGTTTCATGGTTTCATAAGGCTCAGCTACAGGATTTCTCATCAGCTTATCCTTTTAGCTCCTCTTTCCTCTCCCCTTGTGACTCGTGTTTGTCTTTCCAACAGGAGACTGGCCAAGTCCACCTTGCTGCTGATCCCTCTCTTTGGCATTCACTACATCATGTTTGCTTTCTTCCCTGACAATTTCAAAGCAGAAGTTAAGCTGGTCTTTGAGCTTGTGGTTGGGTCGTTCCAGGTAAGTCACCCAGTGGACCCACCAATCTGTCTAAGAAATAACCAAACCTGTGACCTGTTTTTTCCCCAGACATGCCCAGTATTTGTCCTGTGCCTCTGGGGAAGAATCAACTCAGTCCAGCTTGGAAAGGGTGGAAGATAATGTTATATTTTACCTGTATATTTATATACACTTTACCAGGAGTTTGTCTCTCCATTTTTTAGGCACCTGGAAAGAAAATGCACTTCTATATGCTAACCTCCCTGGGGCTTTTTTGTACTTAGGGGAGAAAATCAAGCACGTTTATTGAGTTTAGAGACCATTAACACAGTAGGATGTGATGAATAGCCTTCAGAAAGAGTCTTTCTGTCCATTAATGGCATCCTAGTCTATGACCAGTTGGTTTTCATGAACTATCTCTTCTAAAAAAGTTCTGCCCCTAAATCCTGCCCAAGTAGGATTGCAGTTTATTGGAGCAGCAGGCGAGTTCCCCATGAGGATGCATTAATCCTGAGGAGATCCTTGATGGAGTTTGCTTTGTAGGCCTTCCCACAGGCCTCACCTCATTCGCACCCAACGTTGGGCTGTTTTATCTTGGCCTTGCTTTTCCATGAACAGAAACACTTGTCTGTGCAATTGCATCCATCTGTCAAGCAGCTGTAGCCACTCTGTGCTCTCACAGTCTCTGGGCTGTTCAAGTTTCCCCAGGAAAGTTGCCTCCGGTATCCCACCAAGTCGCCTTCAGTGCTTAAGTTTGAATGGCCAGGTGCCCTACTTAAAGCCAAAGTGACACATGATGGCTTTAAACACCAGTCTGGAGCAAGCCTTGAAGTCAAAGCCTTGCATCTGCTCCAAGATGCCTTGACCAACCTTCCTGTTCTCCTTTTATAGGAAAAATACATTAATTTGGATTTTAAGAGGCACCCTAGCAGTTCCCTGACAGTGTGCCCTTTATCCAGGGCTGCAGTGGGTTTGGGTTGTGATCTAGGAGAATATAAGCTAGGAGTTACTAAAAGCCTCTTCTCTCCTTTCCCCTAGGGATTTGTGGTGGCTGTCCTCTACTGTTTTCTCAATGGGGAGGTAAGATCAGCACTGTTATTTGGTTAATATTTGCAGCTAAGGCAAATTGAATGCTCGTGGAGAACAGATTGAGGGCTGTCCCATTCCTGATGTTACCACACTGGGGAAACCTTCCAAGTCAAGTCTGCCACCCCAGAAAAAAATCTCAACCGTTAGCCAGACAGTTTCCAGCACAATTCATAAATGTATTAGGACTTTAATTGCTGCTGCTGAGTTCTTCCTTTACTCATGAGACAGCATCAGCAAAACCTTGCATAAACCTGATTTCAAGGGAGTACTTTCAACAAGGCAAGTCCAACTTGGGTTTAAAATCTCCCTTAAATGCCAACAGAACCAGGCTCCTTGCAGTGGAGGCTTGTTAGTGCAATGATATGTTTGTACCACGCTCCATCCATCAGAAGGAAACTCTTCAGAGACCGATTAAACCCAAATGGTGAAGTCTACTGGGAAGATGTGAGCAGCTGGAAACTTGTAGTTTCTGTCTGATGGAGCATGTTCAGCTTGATAAACTGACAAGAAGGAAACAGCTGTGATCTGGGCTTGTGTTCCAGCTTCCTGAGGAGAGGAAGAGTGTCCAGAGTCACAGTTGCTCTCTTAGAGCTCTGTTCCTTCTTCCAGCCACGCTGAGGCCGTGTGGACATCATGCAGGGCAGGTAGCCCAGCGATGATTAGCTAGTGAACCTGCTTGGAGCAGGGCAGTGCCACTCAGACTTCCTGGTGATCCAAAACCCGAACAGGACTGATGCATCTTGTGCACAGACCAGTGCTAAGTGAAATGTATTTCCAGCTTACTGGCATTGATCTCAACTTCCCCACATTTCCAGGTCCGGAGTTTGTATTTGTGATGTACTGTTTTTGTGTTTGCTGAGCCCAGAGACCCTCAGACAGAGCTGTTTTATCTAATTCATGCCACAATACAAAACACTGTACTTGAAGACTGCATGAGGGGATGGGGACTGTGCTCATATTTGTGCAGGGTTTGAATGTGAATGGTGTAAACCAAGCAGTGTGTGCAAACCCCCTGAGTAGAAACAAGTAACCTCTGTCAAAAAGCACAGCTGTACCCATTGCTTTACTAACAAGCTGTAGTTAAATCATTTGTAATTGGACAAGAAACATTTAGATGTTCTACTGAGGGACATGGTTTAGTGGGCAACTATTGGTGGTAGGAGGATGGTTGTATTTTGGAAGTCTTTTCCAACTTTGGTGATTCTGTGGAAAGCAGGTCTGCACAACAAACAAACAACAATCCCAATTATGTTCACAAGCCATAGAAGTTAAGTAGTCTGACATCTTCACTTCATCGGATAAGCAACTCCTCACGCTCACCTTTCTGCTTAAGCTCAAGGATTTCTGCTCAGCTAATTTACTTCCTGCAGTGTCACCTCTCTTCTGTGTGGCTAGCAGTTCTCTCCAGGTTCAGTGACCTCCATAAAATAGTTATTACCTCTTCTAATTATGCTCTCCTCTGCTGACTTGTTTATCTTTCCATCGCGTAGGTCCAAGCTGAGCTCAAGCGAAAATGGCGGAGGTGGCACCTGGAGCGGTTCCTGGGCTCAGACATGAAGTACCACCACCCTTCCTTGGGCAGCAACGGCACCAACTTCAGCACCCAGATCTCCATGCTGACCAAGTGCTCACCAAAGACACGCCGGTGCTCCAGCTTCCAAGCAGAATTCTCTCTGGTGTGATGGAGAGAGGCTCTCTGAGCACTGAGCATCCAAGAGAGAGAAGGATCCCCAGGAATTGGTGACCTATGGACAAACCCTTGTGAAATGACATGCTTCGCTTGAGCCAACAGAGGACAAAAAACTGGAAAAGCCACTGGCATCCAGGACAAGACCAGACAAGCTAGGAGGAGGAGAAATGCTTTTCCTCTCCCTCTTTCCAGACCTTTCTCTCTAAGTTGGCGCCCTCGGGGGCTGATAACGCTGAGTAAAGGTCCCATTCGCATGAGGAGAACCTGGGAGATCCTGATGTGCTATAAATACTGAATTGTGGGGGTAAGGGAGGGAAGAGCCTGAGTTAATGGTGGCTTTCCCAGAACCGGCATCTCTGAAACAGATAAACTGCACTTTTCTTTTGTTTTAAATGAGCCAGTAAAGGAGAGAGAGGGAGACAAGACGTGGTGAAAAAACCAAAATGCCAAACTTACGAATGTGCCAAAAGCCCAGTTGCTTAGATATGGTGCTGGAAACAGCAAGGAGAAGGGACAGGAGGAACATGAGCAGGAAGGGGAGAGGCCAGCCCACCACCCTGCCCTGTGCAGAGAAGCTGCAGCACTAGGCAAGGCCCTGGAAGGATGCCCCAATGTTGGAGTGTGTTCTGCTAATTGCTCACCGTCCTCGTTAGCCAAAGCTTTCCATGCATCGTTGGGTGCCCTCTGGAAAAGCAACTTGCTGAGAAGAACCAACACAAATGCCCTTCTCTGTGCTGTGTTCAGGACATTGTCATGCTTTGTTTGGTTGTTTTCAGTGATCAGGGAACTCAATTTGCCTGTATAAAAACCAGGTACAGATGCCAACAGTGGAGTACGGCTGTGTTTTTCATACTTTTTCACTGAACCAGGAGATCTTGGTGCGTTCCTGCACCCAGTATCATTAGGGATTGGGGGAAAGCAGTTGGTCTGTAATCCATTTGCACTTGCGTAGCACATACTGCCAGGAAAGGGAAGATGTAGAACCCTGTAATCATTAATTGAATCAGGCCCACCATAAGGAGACAGTCTCCAGATGAAAAAATTAGCTTCACAGCAGCAAGCAAAATTGCTTTCATCAAAACAAGGTTGGCTTAGCACGTATCTGGCACTCCAGGAGTCAGAAGGGAGTGAGGGAGCTATTCAATTGATTTCTGCTTCAGGTTTTGCAGAGAGCTTTCATCCTATGATGAAGGCACTGTTAGATCTTTAAGAGACGCATGTGCATTTTATGTCATTTTTGAAGACCTATTAGCTTCCACATTGGGGCAGTCCCTGTTTGAAAGATGTACATACAGCCTGCTGAAACCAAGGGAATTGTGTTGTGGTTTTTTTTTCTTTTCTTTCCTCGATAGAGGGGAGAAGGAGAGGAGCGAAACCAAATCCTACTCTTGACAAACTAGGTTTGGGGCATCACGTGAGCTCAAATTCCCAAGCCATGAATCCCAACCATAAGAAATAGCCCAAGGATGCAGATGCTATTGGGAAACATCATGGCTGTTTCCCACCCAACTGAATTGTGTAGGGTCACACCAGTTTTACACTATGGGTCTCTGCCAAGCAAAGGTGTAAACTGAATAACTGGGCTGCCGTTGTCCTACTACAACGTGACATCACTGTCCTTGGGAAGGAGTCTGGGTCACCAAAATAATACATGTACTTGAAAAGGAAGTATGAATTCCTTCATAGTTCCAAGATCTCAACTTTTCACTGACAGTGACTCAGGACATCCTGATCTATGAACCCTTCTGAGTTCTGAAGGGTGGTTGTTCCATTGCATACCTCCTACCAGAGCTGTATCCATTACCATCAGAGCTGGATGCTGCCAGAATATTTCCTCACATGCAAGACAGCATAGAAGCTGGAAGCCTGCTGTTGTGAGATAATCTGGTACAACTGCTGTGAAGGGTAGGTATGTACCCATGGGTTTCCAGCATGTCACGGTGTAACCATGGCTACTCAGCCTGGAAAACCTAGAGCAGATGGATATTTGTGAAGATAGCTGTGCTGATACCCATGGTCCTGGTATTAAACTGCTGGCAAGACTCCTGGCTAGCCAGGCTCAAGTCATCTTTATTCTCATAGAATCAGAAAATCAATCATAATATGGTTTGAGTTGGAAGGGACCCTAAGGACCATATAGTTCCAACATGTCCCTACCATGGACAGGGACACATCCCACCAGACCAAGTTACCCAAAGCCCCATTCAGCCTGGCCTTGAGCATTTCCTGGGGAACCCATAGCTTTTATCAGCAATCTGTGCCAGTGCCTCACCAACTTAGGAGTAAAGAATGTCTTCCTAAGACCTGACATAAATTTACCCTCTTTTAGTTTAAAGCCGTTCCCCCTTGTCCTATTACTATCAGACCATGTAAAAAGCTGATCTCCAAGTGGCTATGCTACAGTGAAACCATATCATTAGCAGTCAGAGTTTCAGTGTCATGACATGTTCAAAGTTCTCTCTTAGCAGCCATCCAATTCCCAAAATGATGAGAAACATCCTCGTGGGGCTTTTAGAGGAGGGACTTTGTGCTTGGCACTGGCTCTGCTGCTCTGAGTGCTTTCAGAGCTGGGTTAGGACTCATGCAGAAGGTGCTGGAGAACTCCTACAAGCAGTACCACGTCTCATATACCAGCAACAGAGGAACTGAAACACAAAGCTGTTGAGAATTAAGTGAAGCACCACTGCTGGCAGCAGGAGGTAATCTGTGCCTGTGAGCCTGAGACACCCTGTGCATTTTCGTTCTGTGTTATTTTTACCTTCCTTTTCCTCTCCCTGTGTTTGTGATTCCATCTGCAGGAGGCACTTCTGCCATTTATTTACTCCTCCTATTTATTTGCAGCCCTGGGCCAACCTGGGCCAGCACCAACCATCCAACTGCACTGCCATTAGGCTGTCGAGGTTCGATGAAGAGGCAAAGTGAATGTGCTGTGATGGGCACGGCGTTGCTGCCAGCCCAGCTGTGTTGGCTTCAAATTTTGGGGGAAGAGAGGAGTTGGTGATGAAATCAGAGTTTTTCTCTCTGGGGATCTAAGCAATCAAGTGAATGGAAGAGTTTTTCTGCCCATTCTGGCTTTTGGATCGGGCCTTTGTTTAGGTACTTAGTACAGGAATTTGGCTGAATAGCTTGGCCTCCTCTGCTCTGAATGTGATTTTCATCCAACTCATAAGTAAAACTGAGTTCAAGGACCACAACTGCAGCCCCAAATGACTACTCAAACTGTATTGACCCAGCAGTGCTGACTAAATGAGCCACTGCTAGGAGCTGTTGCTGCTTCTCACAAAGCACAAGCCTGACCAGTGGGACAGGAGCGACTGTAGTACGCAAGCGAGTTATTTTAGTGAAAAAGATGATTAAGAGTCATTCCTGAATCTGCTTTTTAGACATGTCTGCGGATCACGAGTTTGGATCCCAAAACTTTTTAGAGAAATGACACCAAATTCTGACCCCACTTGCATCTCTCAGTTCACGACAGTGACTCCTGGTTTACACAAGCTTGAAACTGGAATTTGAGTTTAGAGGAATTCCTTTACCTTCAGCCTGGAGCTGCTTACTCCCTTTTTATACCAATGAGAGATCAAATCCAATCCTGTTAATTAGTCACTCAGGGTTTCACTGAATAAACTATTAAACAATTATTATTAACATAACAAAACAATTAAAATATGAAAATTAAATGACTTTCTCAAGGTCTAGAGGTACAAGGTTCAATGCTAACATTAGGCTGTAGATATTTCAGTACGGCTGGGACCTGTATGGCTCTGTGGCCCTCTGATAAGCAGCAAGAAATGAGAATATAGACTTGTTTGTCAGGGCCTGAAAAAGTACAGTGAAAGAATTCTAGGCTATTGAAATTTGAAATTGTTTTTTTTGAAAACAGGACTTTATGCAGCAACAGCATTGCTGCCGTTTTGGAAAGAGAAAGGGATTCTGAACAAGCTTAGATGATGAAACATTTAATGTTTATGTATTTTGTTGGTTTGAATTGTGGTGGGGTTTTGTTGGCTGATCAATGGGCAGTTACCAGTTGGTTTATAGAAAGCAAAATGGAGTTACAAAGAAAGCTGGGGAATGGACATCGCTTGGCTCCATTGGAGGGATCGAAGGGTTTCTTTGTGATCAATGTCTACATTCCATCAGCACAGTGTTTAAACAAGGCAAAAAATAAAAATAAATTGGTTTTTTTTTGCAGGAATCATATACTTTCAGACTAGAAGGGGGTCTCTCAAACTTGAGAGTGCCAACATGTGTCATTGTGAATCACGTTTCATTCTGTCCGTGTGAGTTCATGGTAGTACTTGGTTTGGTTAAAGGTCTCTGGGAACACATGGGGAATCTGAAGCATGGAGACTGACAGTAGCTCGTCTTTAGTGAAAGAGAAATGTAGGTTTAACCCCTTTGCCCATGTAAAACACCCTCCTCTGCCATGCCCTGGCCTCTCTCCCTTCAGGTAGCACGTTGGGCTGAAGAAGGGGTTGGACTGGACACAGCTGTCTCTGCACCAATGGTGAATGTGCCAAATTCTCAGTGCCAGGGACCACAGACCAGGGCTCCCTGACTCTCCATGCAGCTTTGCACTTTTTGCATACCAATGCTTATAGTGGATGGGACCATAATGCTTCTTGGTTGTCGATGACCCTGGAGGAACAGGAGACCAAGCCCTTGGCCTTGTACAAACCCATGTCAATCTGAAGTCACTCTGGTGGGGTTGTTCTGGAACTAGCTGGTGTAACAAGGAAAAGTACTGAGTCCCAGCCTGATACTTGGAGTCAAACATCCCAAAATGCAAACCAGCATAGCATTCAGTCTGTTTTCTTCCAGTCAGCCAGCTTTTACCCTGTTCCTAAACCCAATATTTATACACTGATGTGATGGAATACAGTTACAACTGATCTTGTTATTTCCCATAGAGGTCTGTAAAGTTATAAAACATAGCTTTCCTGGTCCAACAGACCACTTCTTCCACCTCTCCTCAGTCTTTGCTCATCTGCATGGTGTTGCAGTGTGTTGAAGAGCCGTAGGTTCAAAACCCTACTTCTTTCTAGCACACTGCAGAATCACAGGGATAAGATAGTCATTGGGACTGGAAGCTGTGTAGCAGGTCTCTAAGGGAAATTAACGCCCGTGGGTCAGGCCTTTAGGACACGTAAATTGGCATCAGTAGAGCCCTTGACGATTTAGACCCCATTTTTGTGGATGTTGTAAACTTGTACATAGAGGAAATCTGAAGAGCACATTTAAAAAGCAAAAAGTCACACGTTCTTTATACTCTGTGGATAATAAATTAAGCTTAAAAAAAAAACAACTTTTGAATTCAAGACTGCATTTTTCATACTCTGTTTCAAACGCAGCTCAGGCTGTTCTTGTTCAGTAGCTGGTGCCATCCAACTCTTTGGTGACTCTGACAACTCATTCAGACTGTAAGCCCTCCTGTTCTGCCCTCCTGTAAATATGCTTTGGCAGCAAAGAGTGATGAAAACTGGCTATGAACAGGGAATCGCTGTTAAGCCACATTTCTGTGGATTTTTATGTACCTAGGTGCTCGTGATGTATTTGGAACAGGCCTGCTTGCTCAGCACAGGTGAAATCTCCACCTTATTTCATGGCCTTTTGCCTGATGTTATTTATTCTGACTCTGTACAAATGCAATGAAATGGCTGTTTTATTTTTCCTTTGTACTTGGTTCATCTCCTTCCTTCAGAGGAGGTTCTTCTCTGTGGTTGACACTGCTGAAAACAAGCAATAAAACCATTGTGAAGAAGTCGTGTCTGAGATATTCCAACTGATGTTTCAATTCATTCTCAGTTCTGAGGAAGACACAAACAAATGCAGTGGAGGAGAAAAAGACGTTCTATGAAGAAGCCATTCTATGATTCTCTGATTGTATGTTTCTATGATTGTTTGACTCTAAGAGGTAATGAGCCTAGAGTAATGCATAACAATGTTGTGCTTCACAAGGTAAGCCAGACAGACTCCCAAAATCATAGAATCAGTAAGGTTGGAAAAGACCTCTAAGGTCATCTAGTCCAACCATCCAACCATCAACCGTCCAACCATCCCCACAGTTTCCACTAAACCATTTCCCTCCGTGCCACAACCTCATGTTTCTTAACACCTACGGGGACAGTGACTCCACCACCTCCCTGGGCAACCTGTGCCAATGTCTCACCACTCCTTCTGAGAAGAAATTTTTCCTAATATCCAACCTGAACCTCTCATGGCACAGAAGAGTCTTATCCCCACCTCGCTACACCTTCCTTTCAGGCAGTTGCAGAGAGTGATAAGGTCTCCCCTGAGCCTCCCCTTCTCCAGACTAAACAAACCCAGGAATGGGGTGACCCAAGAGGTTGCTTGCAGTATTTTCTCTAACTCACTTTCCTCTGCCCCTCTGCCTGGCAAGTCCAGCCCCAACTCTTTTGTCCAGGTTGCCTCCTATCTCCCTCGTGCTCCATTCTTGCCTCTTTACACCTCTCTGGTGCTTCATTTCCCAGTCCCTCAAGAAACCAAGGAGCAGTTCACCTGGGGAAGGCAGGGCTACACAGGCATGCTCTGCTCACATACCCATTACACATATCACATCATCCATTGCAGTGCAGATTCCAGATCTGGGCAGTGGTTTGACTTGCACTTACCACAACCACAGCACTAGTGGTGGGAAATTTCACAACACTGGTGAGCCATGAGTGTACGTCCTCTTGTACATGGCACTGGTGTGACCACACCTCAAAAATGGTGTTCAGTTTTGGGCTGCTTACTAGGAGAAGGATATTGAGTTGTGTGAGCTTGTGCAGAAGATTTCAACAAACCTGGTGAAGGAAGTAGAAAACACGACATGTGAGAAGCAACTGAGGAAACTGAGGTTGTTCAGTCTGTACAGCACACCATTGCTTTCCAGGCAGATGCAAATGTGAAAGATCTGATTGTAGAAATAATTCCATGGGTGGGTGATTAATGATTTGTGGGTATAAAACCCTGCCCCTTCATGGAGGTGCTGGCACTGTGAAGTCTGTCTGCTTCCTTGACACACACAATATTCTGTCACCTTGTCTGCTGGGCCTTGGAGCAGCAGATACAGCAGTAATGCTCAGCTTGCAGGAATCTGGCTCATCCCTGGCTGCTTTCCACCTTGCCATGCACCTCTTGAGCCTCATGGTGACTTCAGCTTTGCATCCTCCTCTCCTGCTTTCCCAAGGGTGTCACATCTGCCTCTGCATGATGTGTTTCATCCTTGCTGTGTGCCCAGTTATGTAGTGCAGTCTTTTCAGGTCTTTATTACTCAGAACAAAGCATCAGCCTTCCTCTATGTTGGAGAAATGCCTAGCAGGCAAATGCAAGTGAACAGTAATTATTCTTCTATAAGCCATGTTATTTAATGCACTTGAATGTTAAGCACTGAAAAATACATTGCAGTGAGGAATCAGAGAGCTTTTCCTTGCCCATAGGGTCAGTTCCACAACTCACCTCCTCCTCAAGCTGATTTACACCCCTGTTCATATGACTGATAAGGGCCAAATCTACAGCTTGGGGTGACAATTCTTTGTTATATCTGTCCCTCCTCTCTGTGTGGATTAACCATTTTCTTTTGAAAGCAAAAGGTTGGATGCTCTAGGGCATTCTGAGAAGCAAAGATATTGCATACGGACTTTAACTGGAATCCCTCTGTGGATTAAAACTGAAATCAGAAATCAGAAAAAGCATGATACCTAGGCCAAGGAAATGGAAGCTCAGCTAACTGCATTTATTCTGTGCCTACAGAAGCAGTGGTAATCACATACTGACAAAAAATATCTTCCATGTGAGCAAGTCAAATCAGTACCCATTTCTGGGTAGTATCTTTGATGAAAGTCATCTAAAAAGTCCAAGGCAAAACTCATCACTAAACCCCATCCTGAATGGCTGCTGTGTGCCCTCTGTGCAAGGGCTGCCCCTCCTTACTTTCCTTAGACACTCATTGCTATTTAGAATTTAATAGAATATGTGACCACCAATATCCAGGAAATTCTTGAGCTTGGCTTTGAGAGTTTCATCATGTAATTCAGTGGTGAAGTGGCTTTTCATGGCTGCAAAAGCATCACTCTCAAATAAAAGAGACATGATTAAAAATGGGCAATGACATATTCTTCCCTTGATCCCCTGTGGTTTCCATGGCAAAATACTACGATGAGGACATTTGTGATCTCCATGACTCTACAACAATTTCTTGTGTGGTGAATCAATTTTAGCTGTTAAATTATCTTCCCTCCACTTTTAACCAGTTGCATTTATTATCTCAGTGAGATCCATAGGAAGAGGCCAGTTGATTTCAGACCAGCTTAGAAAGGCTTTGGATTGTCCGAGAATCACAGGAGAGTGTGGCACAGTGAGCTTAGGCATTGTGTCACTGCTATAATGCCATATGCAGTCAAAATCTTAACACCTCCTCTTCCAGCACCACTCTCAGAGGATTCACTCCCACCAGAATAACTCCCTATGCACTTAACTTTCTGCTCGATCATATGAATCAAACCAGGCAAGTTGAAATGTCACCTAGAAGAAGCCATTTCCCACATAGTAGTATCCTAAGAACCCAGTTGGCCTTGTAGCCAAAGACCAGAGTAGGCAACAGTTTTGTGTGTGTGCTGTTAGAGCTCCCCATTAACGTGCTTAGTGATGAACCCTTCTCCCATAGTCCACCCCCTCCTACTATTAACTGAACCTCACTCCCTGAGGATATCTCTACTCTGCCCTCTTGAGATCAAGGACTTGAACCATCATCACACACAGCCTAAGAGTACAGGAACTGACATCTGTTCTGCTCTTAGTTTTCAGAACATCTCTACAGGATGCACTTATTACACACTGACAGAGGGAGGGAAAGAAAGGAAAACAGCACCTAATTTTTAAGTTTGAGGTTTACAAAGCTTGTTGGACAAACAAGACAATAATTACACTCTACGGTACATTTGGTTGTCCAAGAACTAACAGAACAATTCAGCTCAAGACTGCAGTACCTCAATAGTTTGACGTGAAAAGCATATTTTCTGCTACTTACTCTCAGCTAAAAATTATGGCAAAAGGAGAGTCTAAGCTGGTTTTCTAGCCAAGAAACTGCATAAGTAAAAACAATGATAGTTCTGCATTTTTTCAACAGACAACATAAAGGATCTTAGAAACAGAGAGGCGTGGGAAGGACCTGGGCAGCCTTAGAACAGTGCCATACCAGCATCCATGTCTGTATATCCTTCCCTGCCTTCTGATAGCTAGTGGCACCCAATTATTTCCTTTTACCTAAACCCAGATGAGAATTTTATTTTACAAAGGAAGGAAAGTACTGGCAGCAGGAGTTCAGTACTGAGTTGGCTGCTGCTGCCAAGAAACTGCCTACTCTGCTTGCAGATTTATGTTGCTGGGATGCCTAATAAGTAGTTGTTTCTTATCGGCTACCTTACTCTAAGCTCTCTACAGCTGGAAGCCATAATATCACTTTACATCTTGCCTGTTCCCAGCTAATAATTATGAGCATCTGATAGAAACGTAGCTTCTGTCTGCAGTGATGGAGGAAGTTCTTACAGAACGTGGCATGCAATGCGATTTCTGGTTTGGATAACATGCAGCTTTTCATTAGATCCCATCGTATATGTCCCACTGCATCAGTACTTGTGTGATCCTGTCCTCTGCTAAACTCCACACCCTCTCCTCTTGATTTGCAGATGAGAATCTAAACAAATGACTCCTTTGGAGTTACTCCAGCAAGACTCTTTAGATTTTTGACAAAATGCCACTTGTTTGTTCTTTGATGGGAGAAGGTCCACATAAATGTCACAGCTCGCAGAGACATCTCCGAGACAACAGTAATCACGAGTGCATGACACTCAGCCTGGTCTTCCCACTGCCAAAGCATGTCTGGCTTTGTCCTCTCGGCTGAGTCTGAACTCACCCCTTCCTTGGTTCATGCTCATCACATTTCCAAGGATTTGTTTGTGAAAGAGAAGATTATTTGTAATCACAGTCTTCTCCATTCTGGGAAAGGATACCAACAGATTTTCTCCTTCCCTATTTTCATTACTGGCCAAGGACAAGCAATTCTGAAAGAGGATTACTGTCACTGTGGCCAGGGCTGGACAACAATTAAGCTTGGAATCAAAATTGTAGAGACTCCTAATGGTGGGTTCTCACCAGCCTCCCCATGCCAGAGGAAATCTTTGGTTTTCATCATTTGTGATGGTTAGAAGGACTTGTGTGAATAACTGACTGCACTTGTTTGGCGTCTGAAGATCGAAGGAAAGAGGGAAAAAAGAAATCAACATGGTTTATTTGTACAAAGCATTAAAATAGACATTCTATGGCTTCTTTTTTGTCCTCCCTTGAAAAGAGAAACCTCAAAACGTTGTTTGAATAAGAACCAGAAACGCTTGTGATGTGAAAGGGAACGTTTTCACTTCTGCCTTTTGAAATTACAAAAAAGAAAAAGGAGGAAAAAGAGCGAAGATAAACTCAAATGCACTTTCAAAGAGAATAAAAGGCACAGCCTCCCTTCTGCTAACTCAGCTCAGAGCCAGAGCAACCACACAGCACGAACAAATGAACCTGGAACTGCAAGATCAAGTCCTTCTACATTGTGCATAGTAGTCTGTGTACTTGAATATTAAAAAATAAAACAAAAAATGTGAAAGTCTTCATTTTCTTTGATGTGACTTTCTATAGTGGGAAGAAGTCAGGGCTCATGTTCTCATGCACTCATCCCTTTTCCAGCATGCTCATTCCTAACAGCATACCTGGGGTGTGATGCTCTGTTTCAGTAGGTTTTGGCAGTAGCACATCTTCTTTTTACACACACAGTCTTCTTTCCTCAGGTAGGACATTACTAGCTTGTCTTCTTCCCAGCTGAAATTATTTATTTGAGCTGGGCAAGACTGAAGGTGCTGAAACTAAGAATAGCAGTACACAGACCAGCACAATCTGAAGACTTTGGAGCTTGGGCTGCCTCTCATAGCGTAACTCTGTCTAAGGTGGCAACTTGTAAAGCAAATTAAACTTTTTTGAAGGCTTAGCAAAGATAATTTATCTACAGTGATATTTCTACATGGGTGATGTTTCCAAAATGATTATCAAAATTTATTCTCACTGCTGCAATATCCTACCACATTATCTCATTACTTCTACATACACGATGATTAATTGGTGTGTAATTCATAGCACACAAATTAGAAGCGTAAGAGTCACATTTATGGAGGTAAACAGTGATAACAGTCAGTGGGTACCTTTCATAATGTCAAAAATAGATACACATAATTTAGCAACTCTCATTATTCAAATGTCAGTCGAATTATACTGCAGAATGTAAATTAATGCAACATTGTTTTGAGAGCTGCCCAGATTCATAGTAATATTCCAGTTCTGGAAATGCCCAAGCCTTGAACAAAGTTGAGCAAATTCTGCAGATTCAGTATCATCTGAAGTGCTATGGCCTCTTCACCATAAAATAAATAAATAAATGAATAAATAATTAAAGAGAAAGCTTTGTAGGTGTTGCTAAGTCAAAGAGTAATAATTAGTCCAGTGAAGGGGAAATTGCTAGGGAGCATTTCAAGCAGGTTCCAAGCAGACTGCATATACACAACTAGAATATATCTCTTGTCAGAAGCAAAAAAAGGACTTGAAAAGCAAAGGAGTTCTGAAGTGCCGGTGCAGTGTAGTGTGACACACAGGTTTGAAGCACTTCAGCAAAGAAGATAAATGACAGCCCTATTATTGTACAGAGAAACTGGGTGCAGAAACTCATTACCAATGTTTTTTCCTATCTTGAAAAGCAAATAAAAGCTAATACAATGCTACTCAGTGAGGGGACAATACAGATTTCCACTATTCTGAATTAGAATTTATTCCACTTAGAGCTATTCTGATACTCTCAGGCACAAATATTTCACTTACCTAGATTTGCTTACTTCATATAATCTTACCAGGACAGGTAAAAAACCCTGGCATCAGCCTGGAGGATGTATTTGACAGACCCTATTCAACCTCAGGTTGAGTTTCACTACCAAATGAGGGTAAACCTTCCACTCAACAGCAGTGTAAAGCCATTGTCTCCATGGAGACAAGAAGTTGAAAAACTACATTGCATTGCACATAGAGGATCAACATTGTCTCTCTGTGAAGTGGGCCTGAGTGTGAAAAACTACTGTCAGCTTTGTAAATAGAAAGCAAAAAGCAATTGTTATTGTAGTATTGACTTTCTGGGTGGGACTTCTCTCACCCAGTACCTATTTACAGTTAGTGTCAAAGCTACTCAACTGAACTCCTTTCTAGGGACCTCTTGTCAATCCAATGAATTCTCATCTGGGCGATGTTCATCTATCCAGGTGTAGCAGATGAACTGAAGCAGCTAAGAGATGTAATACACTCGAATAACCCCAGACTGCTTGAAGTAGGACTCCAGACCTAAATACAGAGCGGACACCGAAAGGACCCATTCTCGTGTTTGAAAGGAGTAAAAGGTTCACCATACAAAGACCTCTTCTCCCAGTCTGCAATTCATGCAAATTAGAGGCACAGTGGATGCAAACAGCTCTGCAAAGGCCTAAGGTGATGGCTACAAAGGCATTTTCCAAATGGTTTTCCAAAGGAAACCTGGCCATTCAACGAGGGGAGCCCAAAGCTCCCCTTGACGATACAAACCACAACTTCACTGCTTCCTCTCAAATCAGTGAATACAAAGCATCACTAACAAGCTCTTGTGAACAAGAATATGCATTCTGAGAGGAAATGTTAATCAAGAAATGATGATGAAGGTGCCATGAAGCTTATTTCAGTTCAAACCCAGAGGAGAGAGGCAACAGTTACTGTTTTACTTGAAACACAAACCTGCAGGCTGCAGGTTTTGCAGGATGTACAATATGCTTTCTTTTAAAATTTATATAACTATTAATTTCTTATGTTCTCCATTAATGTTAAATAGCAACTCTTATAATAAGAACCTTTTCACAACCACTGAACATGGGAACTTTGAGTATTATGCCAAAACAATACACTTAAGTCCAGAAAGAACCTTACTTGTATTAAGAACATAATTACCCTTGCTATAACAGCACTTAGTGAACATTACCATTTCTAATTATAATATTAATCGAGTCTGTCAGAAAAAGTATAGAAAGTATTTTCCACCTTCAGTAGTATATTTAATGTTTCTACCGTTAGTTCATTGCCAGTGTTCTCTAAAAGCATTTTTAGGCAACTTTTGCTCATCAGGGAGTGAATTTGACCATGGCTTCAGGAAAGAGATGATAGCTAGGCTGAAATATTCACCAGATGATCATTAAAGTGATGATTATCCTTGTAGGCCATGTATTTCTCTCCACAAAGACTGAATGAAAACAAAGCCACACCTAGATATATTCAACTTCATTGCTAACAGAGTTTTGATTTTTGTCTGTTACAGGAGTGTTAGGGAGGTTTCATTTCAATATACTGAAATTGCAGCTGCTTATATTTAAATTATTTATGCATCCAGCCATGTACATTGTGAATAAATGTCTTATTTGGTTGCAACGCAAGGTTCATTTCATTTGCTGGTTGATTTAGCATGAGGAAGCCTTCCCTGCAGGGCTGCTTCACAATAAATTGCTATTGGCAGATAGAAATGTCAGGTTTACCCTCCAGATAGAAGCAACAACAAATCAGACCTTTGCTTGCTCTAGTTTTCCTCCTGCATGAAGATCTGTGTTCCTCTGCTTCCTTCTGTCTGGACTCAAATGTAGATTGGTACTGGGACACTTCTTCATGTTTTATAATTTCATGGCCATCAAAAAAATGAAGCAATGCAGCTCAGGGACTGTGAAACAAGCCAAGAATGGAACAAAATTCAAATTTATTCTATTGGAGCTGAAATCACATCATTTCAATTTTATGAACTTAGAACTAAGATCTACTTAAAGTCACTGGAGATTTCATTAATGTAAGCAACGCAGCAAATCTGTAATCATTTCATCTCAAGTAGACAGCTAAATTTCATCGGATTAATTACATATCAGATGGTAGGTTTACGTTGTGTCTAATGCCACGTGAGAGACCTAAGGTGTTATAGATGTCTGCATGAGAACAAAAGATGCAACACAGGACTTACAGCATATACACATCACTTTGTAAGGGCAGCATTATTCCTGGAAGGAAAAGCCACAGCAACTACAGCAGCTCTACAAGTCTTTGTTTAGACAGCTGGACCTCACCTGGAGTCCCTATTACTCATCTTGAATACCAAGGGTTTATTGGGACTATCTCAGCTCAAGATGTCAGCACTGGAGATGTCTAAGGCTACAGCAGGGCAACTCACCCTCTGTTGCATATCTTGATTTCCTGTGGCCTCAAACTGTACACATCAAGGAGGCTTTTCCTGTAGGTGAAGAATTTATCAGTCCATGGCCTAATTTACCGATAGGGAAAAGGAACAACTCAGGGCAGTCTAAGGGTAACAAAGGGAAAAAAAAAGACTTAATTCTGGATAAAGCTGCCATTATCACACTCTTAGGGTTTGGCAGCTGGTGAGCAGCCTGGGAATGTATTTCCTTCATTTCCTTGCTTATCCTTCTCAAAGAAGGAAAGTGACCATGCTAAGACTGCCTTTTTTTTCCTATATTTTATTTTCAGGAGGCTGTGATCCTTGAGGAAGATATAAATATTCTTTCACTTTACACAAGAAATGGTGCAAGGGGAAGTTTCTTTGTCCCCAAAAGAAACACGCTAGGACTGCTTGCCCCCTTAAAGACAAACTCTGCAGGAAAGAGTTAGATTGTCATATTGCCTTCCCAGTGACTGGTGTCATTTACAGCAACTTCTAGATCACACAGAGGTTCAAAGAGCGTTGTTGTTAAGATCTCAACCTGGCAGAAGCAACCAGTGGACAAATAATGGCTGCTAATAGGGCTAAGATAGAAATCTATAAAGAAATAGCAACAGGAACAGAGCAAGCACACAACCCAAACTATAAAAAGTCATCCATGCCTCATTGCATTTCTGTCCCTCTGTTTTCAACCATTCTCCCCCTGCTCTGTGCCCATGCTGTAGCCATCCCCTCTTTACACCATGGCATCGTATAGGAACGAGAGACTTTCACTTGACAAGCCAAAAGACAGAGGAACAGGGGCTGTGAACAGCCTGTCGGGCTGTTTACCTCTGAGATAAGCAAGGTGGGTCTGTGTTTGCAGCAGAATTCTGTTTTTATTTGTCCTGCTCAGTCAGAAATGTAAAGGAGCAGTTCTGCTGGCTGGCCAACCCAGCCTTCCCTTCCGTGCAAACAGCTGGACAAAGGAAACAGCATTTGTCTAAGTCACGGCCACTTGTTGAACAGTGACCTGATGTGAAATCATTAGGGATTATCAGATAGCTTTTAGTGGGTTGGTTTGTCACTATTTTTTTTCAATTTCCATGAATCCCATGCCATACTGAGCAACACTGCACTCTCACTTCTGGGCAGCTGCAAAACTGCATTTCAAGGCCTCTTTATTTATTCATTTTACATCCGTTAGCTTATAAAGTCATCTTATTCCTGGCCATGGGAATCACCTACATCCATGCAGACATGCAAAGCCATTATTATTTTTTTTTTTTTAGTGAGCATTAGGAGTGAGCATTATGATTAACAGTAGTTGAGTGCTTTACAGTTACCTCCATGAACACCTGAGGTGGCTGATGGATGAAGTGAGAAAGGATTTGCCAGCAACGAAGGAACAAACAGAGGCTTCAAGAAGCTCCTTCTTTTTGTGCAGTGATAGTGGCTGGGTGTGATTGCTGGGTCTGTTCCTGCCAGGCTTGACCACATCCACTTGCTCCCAAGGTCCAAACAACTCTTTCCAACTCTACCTGACCACTGCATTAAGTTCTGGGTTAAGTGAACACAGGCTTTAAGGTATGCATGAAGTGCAGTTTCAAAAAAATAAAAATAAAAATAAAAAAGCACTTGCTGGAGTTATTTAAATCTAGATGGTGCCAGTTTCATGCCAGTTCATTTTTGATTAGTGCCTACTCCATCCAAGGATCTCATCGAAATCAACACTCATTCACAGAGCACAGCAGTATTTAGCAGAAGCAGGGAAAGCCAATCCTAATCGAGTTCTAAAGCACAAGACAAAAAGAGCACTCCCATTCTCCTTCCATAGGTACCCAGTATGCCACACTGATCCTGCACTGTGTCCTCCTATTTCTCCCAATAGAAGTTATTTGGCCGGTGGATCTGACAGTCCTGACCATTATGAAATTACCTCGATAACTTAATGATACTACAGGCACTCCAAGCCTTGGGCCCCTTTTTCTGGCTATGAATATCAGGCTGAGAGCAGAAAAGGGGCAGTTCCAGGAAGCACTGTGGAGATCCTATATTACTCCTGACCTGCACTGCTATCTAGGTAAGGATCTCCCTCTCTCCTCTGAATATTGTTTGAGCTAAGAAACACTTCTCCTATTAGAGTCATCCCATAAAGCTGCCTACAAATAAGCCTTCAACTATGCCCCAGATCTTTTAATAACAATACTAAGGGCTCCACTGCACTACTGCTTAACACTATGGACCCTGAGCAGTCCTCAGAAAATATTACCTTTTTTCCCACTTGTAAATGTGGGCTCAACATTACTTATCTTTTTTCTCCATCTGAGACTAATATTTCCAGAGACTATGTGTTTCTAGAATAGTTGGACAGGGCATAAGAAAGGCATTGTCTTCTCTGCTATCCTTGTGGAGCTCCCGCTCCTGCTGCAGAAGAGGGATTAGAGCTTGAAGGGTGATTGATGCCACAGGATGAGTTTGGGCTTTATTTTTCCCCCATTTGCTTCTATTTTCTAAGCAATTACCAACTGAAACGGCTGCATTTTAAAACCACCTTTCAAGTTGCAAAGTGAAACTTCCCAAAGTTAGGGAATGCCAGAATATATGAGGAGGGATGGAGAGGAGAAACTGCAGCATGGAAGCGTTAGGACAAGTAGTTAGAAATTACAAAAATAAAAATAAACACCCTTAAATGAGTCACTCTAAAGGATATTGCTCGAAGGAACTGAATAAAAGCATCAGCTCCCTCTTCTAGCCCCTTGTGCTGGATTGAGACCTCAGCTGAAACATGTGAGTGATGAGATAATGCACTGCCTGAGAGGCTGGATAAAGTTGGGGTCCCTGGGTCTGTGAACTGCTTGGTGTTTAAAAGTACATATACATAAACTAGAAATAGGAAGTAGAAATAGAAACAATAGAAATAGAAATAACACAAACTTCGAGTTTCCATCTCAACTGTTCATCAAGAATAAGCCACACTAACTCCCTCTAAAGCCAGCCCCAGAAATTATTCAGGGAAGTGCTATTTTAGCCCAGGAACAGGGACACCAAGGAGTATGAGAACAATTTCACAATATAGGTTATCACTTCTAACATCTGGGAGCGCTCCCTGGCACTTTGTAGACATATCTTCAAATGTTCACTGGCTTATCTGTCCCATCTGCCAACCTGGTTTTACTGTAGATTCATAGAATCCTTAGGGCTGGAGGGGACCTTTTAAGGTCGTCTAGTCCAACTCTCCTGCAATGAATGGGGACACCACAGCTAAATCAGGTTGCACAGGGCTTGATCCATCCTCATGTTGAATGTCTCCAAGGATGGGACATCAACCACATCCCTGGGCAACCTGTGCCAGTGCCTCAACACCTTCACTGTGACAGACTTTTTTCTTATACCCAAAGATGTTTTCCTTACACCCAAGCCTTATTCCTTACGTTCTGTAGCTGGGCTGTAGGACAACGAGCCAATGCCATTTTGATCTTTGCACTGTATATCTATCCTGACAAATCTCAGAATCACTTATCTGGGAAGAGACCTTTAAGGTCATCTAGCCCAAGTGCAAGATCTCAGTTCACTCTGTGCTTCTTTTTCTACAATGTTAACAGACTCACCAAAATGAATGAAGAGACGTGGTGCAGAGCTTCCAAGCCAGCAGCTTCAAAGTGCTCTTTTTATTTTTTAACATACAGGGAAACCGAGGTTTATGCAGACACACAGCAAAGACCATACATGGCATAGAAGTGAAAAAGCACGTTGTGAGCCCCCAAACTCATGCAAAACCACATCTGACCTGCTCGTTATATTGTGCCTGCATCGCAGCTCAGCAAGGGACCAGTTGAAAGCTCTTGTCATAAAGAGGTTATTTCCTGCAGTAATCACAGAAGGCCTTGGGTTGGAAGGGACCTCAAGTTTAATCACGTTCCCCACCTGCCACAGGCAGGGCCACCAGCCTCCAGATCTGGCACTAGACCAGGTTGCCCAGGGCTCCACCTAATTTGGTCTTGAACACCTCCAGGGACAGAGCATCCACAGCTTCTCTGGGCAGCCTGTGTCAGCACCTCTCTCTGTAAGGAACTTATCCAATCTAAACCTCCCCTCCTCGAGCTTAAAATGAACAGGTGCTTGCTAGTTAACAAAGCACGGGGGAAGAAAAAAGTTCTTCTTCATTTTGGGCTGCTGAGGAAATAGGGCTGGGAAAAAAGGACAATGAGATAAATATGCTTTGATCTCTTTTTTCTAGTACTGTCAGCTCTCAAGTGCCTCTAACAGCTGCCCATCCCTCCTCCTCCTCGTGTGGGCTCTCAGCCAAGGCTATGCACCTCTTCAGCAAGGAGAGAGCAGCATCTTCTGCATATTAATGCCTTACAGCTTCCAGAGGAGTCAACTGCAGTGAGGAGATGTGTCTAACAATGTGTTTCTCGTTTCTGCTTTGCACAAAGTGAGACTTACCTTGCACCTGCTGGGAGATCACCTCGGTGGATCCCCCTGAGCTGAGATGCACCAATTCAGCCTTTTCACTGCAGAAAATCACACGCCTTGGTTACCTACAGATCTGGCATTCGGATTCTGAGCTACCACTGAAAGATTTTGTCTCATTTGGTAAGGAAGCACATCTGACAAAAGGTAAATATTGGCCAATATTACAAACAATTGGGGCGTCTGGATTATTTCCACCCCTTGGGATCTGCTCCTCACCTGTAATTCCTTCGGAGCAAGCCATGCCTGGAGGAAGGCATGGGCAAACTGGGGAGCAATTTGCCTCGTGTTAAGCAAGACCAAGTCACACTGAACCAAGGAGCAGAATACCTTTTCTGCTCATCCCTCCAACCCCGCTGCACACATGGGAGGATTATGGAGCAACATCAGCATCCCAAAATCCCACCTACCCTAGTTTTGACATACCTTGCTTTGCTCAAAGACCCCCACAAGCTCAGATTGGTCCATTCATTTCTTCCTCACCATTGCTGAGCACGTTATAAAGGCTATTGCTGCCTGTTTTCTGCACCGTTGATAAAATTTCAGGGCAGCTGCAGCTTTGCCAGTCACTCGCAGGCAAACCTGGAGCTGAGGCAACTGCGCTTTTATTGCTGAGCGTGGAAATCCTCTTTGCTTCCATTTAAGCAACGGAAATGGTTATTGCTCCTTCAGCCTGTCTGCTGCCTGCAGCCATCACAAGGCCAGGGCAGCTCGCAAAGTAGCATTTAGAAGGAGCAGGGCAGGGATGCAAACGAGATTATCCACAGAGCAGCTTTCACAGACAATGGGATATCAAGTGCGCTCTCTCCCAAGGGAGGGCAGGTGGTTTTTTTGAGTGCTGGCCTGATTCATTGTGGAGCCAAGACCCCGCAAAGCACTTCAGCAAAATGCTTTGACATCAGTAACTGTGTTAAAACGATTTCCTCATCTGCTGTGCTGGTAAATTCATGCAATGCCACCAAATGCTTGCAAGTGTTGAGAGCAGAGGCATCCTGCTCAGAGCCTGAGCTCTGCATGCTCAGCTTCTCACTGGTGGACTTATACACACCAAATGGTGAGGCTGTGCCCCAAACCTCTTGCAGGGGACTCAGTGCAGAGGGAAGCTTGCTTTGCTGCTGCAGTGACCTACTTTCCTGCTGTATTTTGCTGCCTAACTCTCAACTCATGACACCCTCAGGGACAGGCAATGAACAAGTGAGAAGTCCAGCTCCAGAGGCTGAGTTGCTTAAAAGTGGGATTCATTTCCTCCAACTGCAGTGCTCTAAAAGACAGTTATGAAGTCTGCAGGCTTTGTAGGCCACCTCTGGACCAGAAGGAGCTGCCCACTTGCTATGAGCTTTCTCAGACCTCAGCTGGGGCAGCTGAGTGATTCACCAAAGGCATCCGCCTCTGACAAGAGCTTAAAGCCCTAAAAATTTAGTTTGGGCTGGACAGTAAGATATCTGACAGGTATAGATACCTGAAAACTATCCAAAACAATCAATCTGTTACCTTCCTCCACCCAGTCCTGGAATGCACTCTGTGATTTGCATCACAGGGGACTCAGCCCCATGGGTCACAGTTCAGGAAACCAAAGACTCATTTAGGAGTTGTTTTCCAAGCTTCTGC
This sequence comes from Cyrtonyx montezumae, assembly GCF_038088225.1. Classification (NCBI taxonomy): domain Eukaryota; kingdom Metazoa; phylum Chordata; class Aves; order Galliformes; family Odontophoridae; genus Cyrtonyx; species Cyrtonyx montezumae. The sequence continues at coordinate 1,441,356 of NW_027072037.1, forward strand.
ATCTGAGCTGTGCAGCAAGATTACAAAAAGCAAAGCACAGATTTCCCGAGGAGGCTCTTTAATTTATGTATAAAATGTTTCTTCTTTTTTTTCCTCTTTTTTTTTTTTCTTGTTACTGCTATCTATATAAAACTGTGGTTAAGAGAGAAAAATAAATTAGCCATAGACACTAGCATAGGCAAGTAGGGCAATTGCTCTCACAGATAAACCAAGTAAAGCTGCAGTCAGGTCATGAAAAGTTCAGACAAGCATGAGAAGCATCCCTCCTGAGGCACCGAAAAATCACTGGGAAGCTCATGGTCTTTCAGTAGCAATAGCAGTACAGCATCACAGATCTACGTGGTTACATACTGTGCCTTTTTTTTTTTCTTTTTGTATTTTTTTTCCTGTAATTTCCCTATTTTAAGCCTTCCAGACCACTTGTCTTCAATGATTTTTAATCAAAAGAGACAGTTCATGGATGCTGGCAGCACGCATGGCACTAATCGGAGCCCTGGCTGAACTCTGTAGTGATGTCACAGGCACCTCAGAGAAGTGTTTTGGCCAAGTGGAAGTTTAAAAGCTCTCAGTAGACACGTTATGCTTTGTTTTGATCCGTGCACGGTTGCTACAGGGAATCTTGTCGAACAATTATAACACAGATCTATCAGGATAGATAGACCAGGTTGCACAGGTAGGCATCCAGGTGGGCCTTGAACACCTCCAGAGGAGGAGACTCCACCACCTCTCTGGGCAGCCTGTGCCAGTGCTCTGTCATCCTTAATTGTGGAGAAGTTGGAGTTCTCAGCACTTAAATTGCTTTGTCAAACAAACAAAAAAAACCAACCCAAAAATCGACCTTGATATGTTTTACACTTGGTTTTGTGTTACATCAACATCTAACCATATCCACCACCTGTTAAGCACTGCCTGACCATTAGTTTTGATAATCCTGAATCAAGGATAAGTAAATCGACCTGACCTGTTGGGAATCCACCCCAAATCATTTTCCAAGGAACTCACTAAGGTGTCCTTCTTGCAGAGGGAGAAATTGGAGTCATAAAGAAGCAACACAACTGCTTGAGGCTTATCTACTGGTTAAAGATAGGAATAATTACTGTATCTTCTGCACCCTAGTTCAAACACAGCAGCCACTAGGCAATAACCCTTATCTCTTCTCCAGCTGTAAGGCAGAAATAGTCTTGGAGGGATGCCTGACAAGAGTCTCTCCATTGACCTCATTAGAGCTTGGACCAAACAGACATTCCCCTACAGGGTTATGCTCTTAAGTATTTGTATAAATAAGGTAGAGACATTAAATTTATAATGTTATAGAAATCAAAATGCTAGCAATGGGTAAAGCTCTTCACTGAAGCAACCTGGGCAAAACCCTAATTCTGCTATGGGGGGAAAAAGAGTTGAGAAGAATGACTCTTATAAGTACACATTCAAAGAAAAGTATAAGAATCATTTTGAATATATCTGTACTTCTATTATTCCATAGAAAACTTATCTTATTTTGTGCACTTGTAAATACATTCAAGTCAATGATTATGCATTGTCATGACTATTTTGCAGCCTCAGCCACTCCAGAATTAAGCTGAATTCTTTCTTGTAAGAAAAAAAAAGGTGCAGAGCAGAGCAGAGCAATCTCTATTTTTGGTACTCAGGAAATCAGTCATATTTTTAAAAATCCATTGGTGGTTTGATAGTCCAACATTCCACCAAGAGTTGGAGAGCCTTGATATATCTTAATTTGTATTTCACCTGTTGGCTACGTAGGTATAACCATGATCACAGAGCTCATGAAAGAGTTCAGTTCAGCTTTCCACTCAGAAGAGTCCAGCATCAGATGAGATGTTCAAGGGTGGCTCACCAAGCTCCAAGCATAGCTCCAGAAGCACACAAGTCTCCTGTTGTGCCTTCATGGATGTTTCAGACACATTCAGATGCTTGCTTGGAAGGGCTCATAGAGGAAGAGACTAAAAAAAGATATTATTCTGAACTTACAAAAGGAGAAATTACAAATGATGTGATATGTTAATCAGATGTTGACTCTCCCAGTCATTGCCCAGGCACAGCTCCCATGGGGCCATTCACAAATGGCTGTTCCACTATGAGACACACTACAGCCATCTGGAGAATAAATAAGCTCAGCTGCAGGAGCAAGGCTATCATGTCCAGAGACCCATTCCTCAGTGTTTCTACTACAATCACAGACAACAATGTCAGCAGAATTGCATTTTAAGGTCTAGTGTTCCTTCAGATATCTGTCAGGGAATACAAGCATGTCCTCAATATCTCAAAAAGAGATCTCTCCTCCTGATTTAATCTGTGGGAAATAAAACCAAAACAACAGGTTTACATTGACATCTCCAGAATGAAAGTTTCTAACACTTGAAGCAAAATTGGTCACCTTTCCATATGAACAGCAGAAACCAAAAAGAGGAAAATGAGATTTTCTATGTTTTTAGGATAATACAGAATTCTACTTGTGTAGCAGCCCTTTGTCAGCAGCAACCCACATCCTCTCTTAACATTTATTACTAGAGGTCTGAGAGCGTTGCTTTCTCAGCTTGCTAATAATTCAGAGAAGGAAAAAGAAATCATTTTGGGATAGAACAAACTCAGCCTGTTTTTGCAAAAATCCAAGGTAATCAGTGGTTCAAAAGTACTGTTCGAAAGTAAATGACACTTTCAGTCTCAGCTTCAAAGAGTCATTAGTAAAGGGGTTTGACTTAAATGGCACATTTAAGTAAAAATCGGGGCAGTGTTTTGTCTGCTTCCCACACAAATAAACAGACCCCAGTAGGTAGCATTCTGGTGCCTCCTAATACCTCCCGAGTTTTAGCCACGAGATGTTCTGCAGCTTCTCATTGCACCTCTCTTTGCTTAGGAGGGTTTTGAGAAAAGACACCATTTGCAAACCTTATTTGTAAGCCTTTTTCCTTTGCAACTACAGAACAGCTTCACTGAACAAACAAGATGCTTCCTCCAGAACTGCAACTAGAGCATGGCTATGTGTATAGTTAACAGAATAAACAATTCCAATTAGTATTGCAGTCAGGATGGTATATTACAGATGGTATAGCTAGGAAGATTATTGCAGTGGAAAGAGACAATCAAAAATAAATGAAATGCTCACGTGTCTGAGGCTCACAGAGTAGAAAAACTCCAAAGGGAGTGCTCTCCAGAAAGAGAGCCTTCCCCGGGGGCAGTCAGCTCTTAAATGAGGTCTAGGAGAGATGGAGTCAGACTCCACCCCTTTTGGTCATACAGGTGAATTACCTTGACCTGTGCTCTCATAGCTGACTCAGTGCTCACCTCAGGTGATCGATCAGTGGTTCGGGCCATGATTCAACAGTTACCATACACTATGCTACAAAGCAATGCATGGTGGCAACACTAAAATCTTGACATTCCCACAGTGCTTGCAGTGTCATCTCTATCTAGCATAGAGAAGTTCAAAAGGACTTAATTTAAGTTCTAAAGGACTTAATTTAGTAGTTGGGTAGAGATAGTGATAGGAGGATGGTTGGACTAGATGATCTTATAGGTCCTTTCCAACCTTATGAACTTATGAACTTAAAAGTAGAGTAAATGTAACGGCGTCCAAGAATCCACACCAGTAGAGTCAATCCAAGACTCCAGGGATGCTCAGGATAATTACCTGACTGAGAACTCAGCCAAATGGCCATCAACCTTCTGAGAGCCTTCCATAAATCCTGGACAAATCCTAGATAAATGGTCACGTAGCATATATATGCTGTATCTATACAGTCTGCGTGGTAATCCAGCATATCCTGGGCATGCTGGATTCATTATCCATACAACACATGGTCCATCAGATCTGGATCCTCTCGGGCACACTGCTGATCAATCCTGCAGCACAGAGCCATGGGAGTTGCTATGCAATCCATTACTCCTCCTGTTTGCAGAGCTGCTCACACAGCAGGTGTGCAAATGTCATCTCACACTGCATCCCCTGGATTCCTCATCACACACCCTTGCTCACCTGGATTTAAATACAAGGCGTATGAAGTGTGCTCCACATCCTCTAGGGTACCAAAGCAGCTCTGCATGGCATTGCCACTGAAATTACAGGAACTTCTGCATGTTGGCTCTTCCCAAAACTGTTTTCTTAAGCCAAACTTTAAAAGTAATTAAAAAGTAATCTCCCAGGTGCCCTACTGCACAAATCAGCTGCACAGTGCAGATTTCTACCACTGCTATTCTTCTGGTTCAGAAAAAGCTAAATAGCTCTCTTCACTGGCAGTAATGGCAGCTCAGCTTATTATGCTATGCATTGATTGTTTCTTTAATTATATGCTGTCAATCCAAACTTTACAGATTTTCCAGATATATTTCTTTCTTTTTATAAGCACGTATGTGGTTATATAAGTGTATGGGAGGTACATAAATAGATACACATTTTTTTCAGCTCAGCATTAAACTGCGGGCAGGAATGACCGTAGTCAAACTTGAAATGGAAACTACTGCCAGCTCCTGAGCTACTTTCTTCAACACATCCCCCTCTTCCCACCTCCTCTTCATCTCCCTCCAAAATCATTTACAAAGGAAATAGTAATTAGCTTCCAGCATCAGGCATTTCTGTATTATATGCTGTTCTCAACTGACAGATACCGTACAGTAATTGGGTCAAATGCACAGATGCTCAGAATAACCAAAGCATTGTGGTTTTGCCTGCAGCTCTGTTGGAGAACGAATGGAGAATTTCACATTAAAGGAGAACCCAACACAGTTACTTGCAGCTCAGCTTCTTTAAGGATGCTTGACTTGAGCTCTTTACTAGCATGAAAGATTTATGAGAATTTTTGCAAAAGCTACCAATATCTGACTAGTAGAAAAATCATTTCCCCTTAACAGAAAAAAAAAAAAGAAAGCAAAAAACACTGGGATAAAAAATCACAAACACATTATTAACTTTGTACAGATACCAATCTATCCTCTTCCATGCGCTTCAACTCTTCATGCCCTTTGTGTTCTCCAAAACCAAAATCAAAGCAGTATCAGGTCAGGAGGTGTTGGAGGAGTGCAGCAAGGTTTCCATTAGTTGCTTTTCATAGAATCACCAAGGTTGGAAAAGACCTACGAGATCACCCAGCCCAATCATCCACCTACCACCAATATTTCCCCACTAAGCTATGTCCCTAAGTACAACATCTAAACATTTCTTGAACACCTCCAGGACAGTGACTCCACCACCTCCCTGGGCAGCCCATTCCAGCACCTGACCACTCTTCAAAAGAAGAAATTTTTCCTAATACCAGCCTGAAGCTCCCCTGGTGAAACTGGTGGCCATCCCCTCTAGTAACATTGCTAGCTGTGCAAGAGAAGAGGCCAACATCCACCTTGCTCAAACCTCCTTTCAGGGAATTGTAGGGAGGTATAAGGTCTTCCTTGAGCCTCTTCTTCTTCAGACTAAACAATCCCAGCTCCCTCAGGTGCTCCTCCTAAGGCTTGTATTCCAGACCCCTCAGCAGATTTGTTGACCTCCTCTACACACACTCCAGGGCCTCAATGACCTCTTGTGGTGAGGGACCTAAAAGTGAAGACAGTACTCAAAGTGTGGATGCAACTGAGCCTCAATCCATCCCCATCTGTGGAGATAAGGTGAGTTTAACAGCACTTTCAAAGGACAGGACATCTTTTTTAAAGGAGATACTGAGAAGCTGCTGGGATCTATTCCTGGTTGAAGCTCTGCAGAACCTTAAAATGTTTTGGAAGGGATGTTTGGACATTCATCTGGTCCTAGGTAGACAACAGAGCATGTTGTGCAAAAATATACCAGTAAGGTTCCCCTTTTTACTCTGCAAGGACTTGACATATATGACATACACAGTTGTCTGTTCCTCCTCAAATTCATGGACTTGTCCAAGTTTCTCATCAGGATTGTTGTAGTCTTTGGAGTTTCCACTCTAAGAGGTGTACAGCTTCCTACCAGGCATACAAATTAACAGATGCAGAAGAGCTCTTGATCCCAAAGTAAGGATCCTCAGTGCTATTAAGTCTTGACATGCTGGGCATGCAGATTCCAGCTTCAAAAAGAAACTCATCATTATCTGCACTGCAGTAAAAGCCAATGCAGCTTTTGAAGATGCCCACTGAAGACAATCCAGCCCTAGTCCATGCCCACCACCCTTTGGGGCAGAGCCTTTCCCTCACCCCTCTGTTCCCTGTGAGGAGCTCTGTGTCCACGAGGAGCTGTAGGGCCATGAGGGGCTGCAGCTGCAATGAGCCCTTCTCTCAGCCTCCTCTGCTCTGGGCCCAGCAATCCCATGGCCCCCAGCTATCCCCACACTCCTTACCCTGCAGACCCTTCCCCATCTCCTCAGCCCTCCTTTGGATGCTCTCTAACAGCTCTGGGTCCTTCTGACATGGCAGGACCCAACCTGCACCCAGTGCTCGAGGTCAGGCTGCAGCACAAAGAGAGGAAGTCCCTACCCTCACCCAGCTAGAATTGCACTTCTACAAAGGAACTGCCTAGAGAACCACAGAGACAGTTTCAAACACCCTATTTAGGATAAAGCACAAGGAATGGTGCCAGTGGGCAGCTTGGGGGCTGCCTTCCCAAGCCCCTCCATACCTTCCTGCACCTCTGGCAGCAGGTGCAGCTCTGGCTCACAGCTTGGGGACCAGAAAAAAGGCTGCACAACACAAAGCACCATCCCAACTGCAGGACAGTACGGACACAGCTCACGTTCAGCACAAGGAAGCTGACACACCTGCATACAATGGCATGAATGAGCACTGGAGAGCCCTGTTAGGCAGCCTGGCCAGTTGGAGAAGAAGTGAACAGAAAGCTTTGGCCTGCAAGAGAAAAGAGAGGCAGCCTAGGATTAGATATAACAGCCCTCTGCTTCTCTGAGGAACGTCCCAGAACTCGTGGCCAGGCTCTGGATGGAGATCCTCCTTCTGCTTTGCAATGCTGACCTGAAGTGCTGTTCCCAGAGCAGTGGTAAAGGCTGACAGAACCTGCTGTGAATTTGGCACGTCCCTCCACCAGTCGCCTTCAACAGAAACCTCATCCCCAATGCACACACCTGCAGAGCCCTCAAGGACCTCAGCTCAGCTATGCTCAGCAAGCCCTCCTTGACCCCACTCACCTCCCCTGGTTGAAAAGCAGTGAGTGGATGAGGCTCAGCACGCTGCTCCCCTTCTCTTGTCCAGATTTTTCAGATGCTGCCAAAAAAAAAAAAAACAACTAGGGCAGCTGCATGAATGTTAGCTGTGTGCATAACTTCTGCCATCAGTCTGCAAAGAGACATCCAAGAGGCAGTTCCTGGTGCTGCTAATTTCCCAGGGCAATGAGATGGACCTTTTCCTCTCATAGTGCTGTGGGCTTGCAGGCAGTGTGTGTCCCCGAGAACACCCGCAGCAGCACGGGAACACTGTGTGCCATCACATCGTGCTGCCCTTGCCCATACATGCTGCATGCCTGGAGCTACGCAGCGCACTCACGTGAGCTTTGCCATTTTTTGGAGAGCACAGCTCTAGAGAGAGAAGCATAAGCTGCTGCTTTCTGAATATTAATAAGCACTGCACATAACACGGATGCTAATTCGTCGCATTGGGCACGCAGCAGCCTCAAAGAAACTGAAGAATTTGGAATGTAGAGCTGGGATTTCTTCCACTGCACCATTTATTACCTAACACAACAGAGGCAGCAGCCCCACTTGTGTAAGGAGCAGAGACAGGGCAAGCTGAGCCTATGTCTGCATTCACACAACGTTCTTCAGCCTCACAGTGCCTCAGGGTACCCCTCCAGTGCCATCTTTCCCCATTTTGCCAAGTTCTTACTCAATTTGAGGTATGGGAACATCCCACTGGACATCTATAAAGTTAAAGGTCTCACACAGTACAATGGCACATGCAGACACACTTTGAGGGGACAATCCTGAGAAAGGGAAAAGACTGGAAATACTTCTCGTGCCACTAGCCAGGGATTAATCTGAAAGAGGAACACCAATAAAACATAATCTGCCACTCTTCAGCTGATACCCATCATTAACAAAGACATGAGATGTGGAGACCAACGCTTCCCTTCTCCGTACCGTGCTGCACTCCACCACCTGCAGCAGGCACCAACCACCCAGCGCTGAGCATCACCTGAGGGATCAGATATGTGCTGGGAAGAAGGTGTGACCTAAACCACACCTCCAGGCCTTTCCCAGCTGCACCACCCTTGCTGCACAAGCCCAGGTGTAGCTGCTCTCCTCACTCTTGTGCACTGCCAGCTTGTGCAAGCACAGAGTACATGAGTACTGCTAGTATAGTTATTAGTGCAGCCTGGATGCGGACAGCAACATGCACAGTGGCTTAGGACAGCATGAAAAAACACGAGAGATAATAAACTTCCCCCTTGTCCTTAATTGTGTCAGTAGAAAATATTCTTTCAGGGACAAAAGGTTCAGGAACAAAAGCCAAGCCAGGGACTTTCCTTGCTCGTAGGTCAGAAAGCAGACTCAATTCAATGATTAACAGTTTGACTTACACAAAGGAAGATAACTGGGTGCTATAAAGTTATATGAATGTACTTTGCAGAGGTGAAGGTTGATTAGCCTTAGTAACATCCAATTGTCTTCAGCAGATGAAGAAGTTTTGATCTCTGTGATAATAAAAAGGGACTCTGAAGTGTCACTGCTGTGGCATAGAGCTTGTGTCCACTCCTACCTTCAAAGGCCCAGCTCTTTGGAAACTTAGTCCTTGAATGTGGGTATGTTCAAGAAGATTTCTTCTCTTTTGATTTTAAGTAATCTTCAAAGAAAAATGTGAATCTATAGCTCTATTTTGAATTTAGAGCTTTATTTCCTTTGGCATCTGTTTTATTTTATTTTTTTCTCTTCTACCACACAGAAATATTCACAAGTGGTGTAGCACTGCCATGTAGGAATTCTCCATGCCTTATTTGAATTGGACTTCGTTTACTAATTAGGTTATGTTTAACATTTTAAGCAAGCGCTCCTTTCCATCCTATTTATCTGAGAGATTGTTTTCCTGGGGGTGCTCCTTGAACTCTGTGTGTTGATGTATCAAAGCTGGGAGGTCAAGATTCAGGAGCCTTAAAAATCCACCGTGCCTACTGCTTCCCTGGTGTTCTCAATAGCAATGAAGCTGAGAACGGTTGGACTTGGGCTGTAGCATTACTGCCTCTTCAAACACATTATAGTGCAGCCTGCAATCAGCTTATCAAAGCAGTTGAGAGCAGTCAAGAAGCCACAACCTTAGACCATCTTGTGTTGGACTCCAATGACTCCTGAATGTTTGGGTGGAAGGGGAAGGAATCTCTGGTTACTGACCTGGAGTTAGTGGTGTCTAGTACAGGAAAATATGAGCAAAGCCGAAGACATGAGATCAGAACTGTACTCTGTGCTGGGAAATCCTCTCTGGGCCTGTCCTTACCAGCAGTGAGAAAGAGATTAAGGCAATGTACTCATCCATCATCATGACAGTATCTATAAAGGCAGCACTTTTCATCCGAGGAAACTATGCACTTATCGTAGTAACTGTCTGTAGAGTTTGCAGTACATTTCTCAGCCTGCTATCTGTGCATTGCCCTCAACCCTTTCTGTGAGAAACAGATCACAGAGTCACAGAATAACCCAAGAGGAAGAGAGCCACAAGCATCATCAAGTCCAGCTCCTGGTTCCACGTATAAGTGCACTGCTCAAAGGAAACTGAAACACTCGACAGTGAGGGTGGTAGAAAACAACTATTCCAACAGAAAAACAGCCATGAAATTAAAATCCATACAAATGTATTAGTCCTAGAAGGTGTAAATCAGCTGCCTCCATCACTCAGGATGCTGAACCCATGAGCAGGGAGGAGAATGGTGTCCTACTAATGGATGCCACCGCTCCTATCTCCATGATGGGATGCTTTTCAGGGGCCTTTGTGCCCTTAACAACCACGTCCATCCCAAATTATGCTGCATGTACCTCTCACAGTTCATGACCAGGTGCTCAGCTAATCCACAACAATTCTTCACCAACGCAACTGGATGAGTCTAAACCCCCAGTAACATGATTTTGCAAATCTGGCACCTACAATATCCTCACATAGGCTGAATAGGGTCCTCCCCATCTCCATCATCTCCATCTCCTCTTCCATTCGCAGGTGGGGCATATTGGACAGCTCCAGCTGTTTATGAGGAAACAATTCATCTCCATTTGCTTGAGTGAAGGATGGCAGCCACCTGCAAGGCAGCCTTTGCCAAGTCAAGTCAGGCTATGGGAAGAGAGAAGATGATCTTTGAAATGTTGCTTTCACCCTGAACAAAGTGAGAAGCAGAATTCAGCTCTGCCTGGTTCCCCAGGGATGAGCTGAAAGGAAGAAGACAGCCACCACCTGTCAAAGTATTGCCATACACATCTTAGAATTTGATCAGATGAGGTTTCAAATCAAGCTTTAAGCAGAGCTCTCCAGTCAGAAAGAAGAGCAAAGGGCACAAAGCCATTCCCAGAGGATGCTTTGGAACTGCCATTTAGGATCATCACCAGCACTGAAACCCAAAAACTTTGAGCAGCTTTTCAAACAAATCCTGTGTAGCTCTAGGCCCTGCTATCACTATTTCCTCTCTCAGTTATGCCCATACTCAGTAAAGGGGGTGATTTCTCTCCCTCTATCAGATCTGTCCTCCCCAGACAGTCCCTGTCTCTCCCCAAATGTCGCAATATACAAACAGGAGCCCAATCCTGCTGGTCCTCTGCTTCTTCATCTTCAGTCTCACATATGTCCTAAAAACCCTCTGAGCCAGCAAACACCCAGTTTTCCAGCATCTCCCTATCACTGCATGTATTTAACAACTGGCTGCACTGGTATCAATCAGGTACTTTTTTGGTGAAGCGTTGGCAGGCAGACTCCTTCTCTTTTTGCCATCACATCGCTGTCCCCTACTTGCTCACAGTCTCCTACAGAAGCTTGTAGTTTTCCCTTGATTATGCTCAGACATCTCCTAGAAGCAGAAGGAAGGCTCATTTTCTCTGTGTAACTTCAGCTTCGAGAACTTAAGGTCCGAATAATGTGTCAGAGCTGTGATGGCTGCCATCCCTTCCACTCCGCATTCGCCTGAGTTTCCTGTCATCATGGCTTGATGCCGTGAAGGAAGTCGCACTGGATGTTTTTCTGCCTCCTGAGTACCACTGTTACACAGTGTGTGATCACTGTTAATAGCACTGGTTTCATCGAGGCTCTAATCCTAATGCAATTAACAGGGGGGTTACAGAATTGGCTTTACTCTGTTTCAGCCAGGGCCTCATGACCTTTTGGCACCACTTATACCTCCATGAGCCTACACACTCTTCCTTCACATACACCCACGTATGAAACCACCAGAAGTTTAATCACATTTTTCTTCCCAAATTGAAGCTCTGAGGCAACTGGGCGACCTGTAGCTGAAAAGGCTCTAGATTTATTTTGATTAAGATGGATAAGTCCACCTCATATTCTCAGCAGAGAAGAGCAGTTTAGGATTGATGTACATCACTGCTAGACGTGCTTCCAGCAATAAAGTCACAAGTTCCACCATGAAAATGAATGCAGTTTGAACAGAGCCAAGCAGCTGGCTAGGAGAGGGCTGGGCAGTGGCTATTTAAACCTGGCAGCTCTCAGGAGGGAACTGGCTGCTGCTTATTCAGCATTCCAGATGTTTTGCTTCCTCTCTTGCAGAGTCCTCGTCTTCCTTTTCCATTTCTACTAATGCAAGGATAAGAAAAAAGCAGAAGGTGTACGAATCCAGAGCCTCCACCCCAGAGGGACAGGTTGTGCTGGCAATGCTCTTCATTGCATCCATTAGGATTCGATTGCTTGATGTTTTGTGGATGTTGAATGTGTAAGCATACAGTCAGAGTGGAAAAAAAAGGGGGTGAGAAAGACTAGGCTCTCTTTCATGCAAACCACTTATCAGCATCTGCGGAAACACCGTATCTTGCTTTTATCAAGATGAACAGGAGGGTTCAAAATGCTGCCCTCCTGTGCCCTGATAACCACCCTGAGCTGGGTGCCACGTTTGAGTAGACACGATAATAGTAAGATCTTTCTTTGGCCAAAACTGTGCTGCAAAATGCCTCATAGATATCAACAAAGCTTTTGCAGTCCTGTAAGTGTCAACTCGTGCAACGTGCCGAGCTCTGGCAGCAGCCAGTGCAAGGTCCAAAAGGAACTGCTTTATGTCATGACACAAATGAAAGATGAAATTAATTTGAAGAGTCAATTATTGGATCTAGAGAGAATGCACCTTTCTTGACCAGAAAACCGTGGCCTGTATTAGCAGGGTTGGTACAGAGATTGTTTGCTTGAAATAAGGAGGAAACCCAGGGTATCACAGATTTGATCATTAATAACCAGAGTTCACAGATCAGAGGAGAAGGGAGGAACAGCAGACAATCCCCATCCTCTGATGTCAAAGCACAGCATCACAACATCAGCGTTTCAGACTATCTGCCCTATTTCCTAAGTGGCCTGGCTGGGAGAAACAGGGTGCTGTCCTGAGTGGGATTCAGTTCACACAGGTGTGAGAAGGTGTGAATGCCCCATCTGTGGAGGTATTCAAGGTCAGATTGGATGGAGCCCTGGGCAGCATGGCCTAGTGGGTGGCAACCCTGCCAATGGCAAGGGGTTGGAGCTGAATGATCTCTAAGGACCCTTCTAGACTAAGCCATTCTATGACAAATGGGACAATCCAGAGAGTGACATCCACAGACTCTGTGATGACATTTTGGTCACCAAGCTCTACCTAATAAAGAAGATGGGTCAGGAGGAAGCCTTCCTTACACCACCGTGAGCTCCAGGTCTCATTTAGGAAGCTAATTATGTCTGAGATGGGAGATGGTCAGGTGTCTTCTCTGCTGGACTCACATGCACCTTCCTCCTTTCCATTTACATACTAAAATTCACCTCATCAGCAACGTCAGTCTCTCCTGAATCACGTTCTCTTACCCACTACCTGTATCCAGGGTTAAGGAAGATTATTAACCTTTCAGATGTGGCTTTTCAGCCCTTCAGATTCGTTGTCCCTTCTCATCAGTCCTCTGCCTTTGGTAGGGTTCAGCTTTCGTTACTCAGTATTCAGAATTCCACATATTTGGTGAAAAAATCTTCCACCTGTCGCTCCCAGTAACATCACTTGAGAAGTCCTTTATTCTCCATTTAATATCTGCAAAATTATAAACTATAAAGCTCTCTCTTCATGATAACTTTACTGCTTTAGTACTATCACAAGGATATTTTTCCATATTCAGGCTGAACTGATAAAGTTTTGCTCGTGACTGCAGACAAAATGGTAATGGAGATCATGCAGTGAATGTGAACTGAACAGGCTTAGCATGTCCAGAGCCCAGAGAGACCATCTCCATCTTCTGCCAATTCCCCACATGCCAACCCAGTTCACAGTCATTGTGGACTTGCCCATAGGTGCCCAATTTGCCATATTCCTGCAAGAGATAGATGAGGAGTTGAGCTGGTGTTCAGCACATTTTCATCAGTATACCTCTCTCCTGTGAGAAGCTGCCGTGATTTACATATGAGCACACAGCTCCCAGACTGCAAGAGAGGAGGATCTGCGGAGAGCTTATGGGTTTCTCCGCTTCTTTGAGGGGAGGTTGTGGCGAGGTGTGGGTCGGCCCCTTCTCCCTGATAACAGTGATAGGACGAGAGGGAATGGCCTTAGGCTGCACCAGAGGAGCTTCAGGTTGGGAATTAGGAACAATTTCTTCTCAGAAAGAGTGGAGATGCACCAGCACAGGCTGCCCAGGGAGGTGATGGAGTCACCGTGCCTGGAGGTGCTCAAGAACCATGGGGATGTGGCACTGAGGGACACAGTGAGTGGGCATGGGGGGGGTGAGTTGATTTTAGAGGTTTTTTCCAGCCTCGATGAGTCCATGATTCCTTCTGGGTCTGACAAGTCTAAAATGAGGAGATTTGAGTCTCCAGTCTTCTATAGTCATTAGGAAGAAACGGGCTCATCCAGAGGGCAGTTTGCTCACCCTAAATGAAAAGTCCAAGGTCAGACTGGAAAGGACCCCTTGGGAGGGCTCACATACAGCTGCTGGTCACAGGAGGAGCCCGAGAACCTCAGATGTGGACTCTTTCCTCCTCTTTGTATTTGGGGTTAAGGAAATAACCCACCTCGAGGTGCTGAGGGTGGGTGGCTGTCTGGCCACAGCAAGAAAAGCACAAGCTAAAGACCAATGGGAAGAAAACAGTAAATCTGAGCGCAGTAATCCCACTGGATCAGTACAGTAAAGCAACTGGGACTGCACCAGTTCAGGCCACGTGTGTGTAAGCTGCATCCCAAGCCCTGTCTCACTGAACATACAATGAAATCCAGTGCTTCCCAGGGCGCCTGCTTGTTTTGTCGTCTGCCTTTCTCTCTGCCATCCCTCGGGGTTAGGTTGATACCTCAAATGCGTAGGAAGATGCTCTTGGCTGAATCACACCCCATGGAGGGAGCACTGCTCTGCACAGCAGTGGCACGCCTGGATCCTCTTAGCTCACCGAAATGCTTTCAGTCTGAGCTGGACTCATTACAGAGTCAGAGCAACTCCTGCTCTCTGCATTCATTTACGCTCAGAGGCATTCACAAGAAGCTCATCTCTTCCCTCAGTACCAGGAAATCATTTCGCTTGTCAGCAAGACAGAGCCTTTTTGATCAGCCCCAGACAGGATGTCTCACAGTAAATACCTCGCTGCCTGCAGCAAGGTGCAATCCACAACTCTTTTCCCGGCGTGATTTCCTTTGTTTTCCACCCTCAGGTTTTCTTTCATAAAACCAGCACTGCAGACTGGGACAATTGGCACACGGTTGGAGTCCATTAGATAAGTTTTCAGCCTAGAGAGAGAAAGAGTTCAGAAAGGGACGAGGACTCAACAGAATAACCTTTGCTGGATAACTTATAGGGGGGCTTTCCCACAGATGTGGTGTAAGGAAGAAGTTCTCTATAAGGGCAGCGAGGCAGTGGCACAGGTTGCCCAGGGAGGAGGTGGTTCCCCATCCCTGGAGACAGCCAAGGTCAGGGGATGGGGCAGAGAGCTCTGATGGAGCTGTGGGTGTCCCCGTTGAGCAGATCGCCTTTAGAGGTCCCTTCCAACCCTAAGGATTCTGTCATTTCTCCATGCAGGCTGGTGGGAAATTCAGCAATTTCAGCAAAATCTTGGCTTTGGACCCTCACCTAGGACACGGACCTGCCCGTGTCAGCACACAGTGCTGGGGAATGGGGCAACAAACGGGAGGAGAAGGGGTGATACCGACCTCTGCCACAACCAAACGAGCGATCTCTGAAACAAAAGGAGGAGAAGCATTCTTTAAAAGTTCAGATGTTTTGATGACATTTTTGAAAGAAACTATTTCCACCCACACAAGCTTTTCATTTTTCAAATTTTCCTTAATTGCTCTGTTGTTATCTCAGCGCTCAAACGTTGATGAGAGCACTTGGATTCAAACGAAATGTTTTATTCTTAGTTGCCAGTAGCTCAAAACATCGCTTAATCTAATTGTTCTAATTACATTTGGGGGGGGAGGTAATTTGCCTGCTCAGAGCACGAGGTACCAAAAAGCCCTTTTGCCACAGCCTACAGGTGCCACGGCTGAGGCACACAGCTCAGCACGGTGTCCCAAGCAGGGCAGAAATGCATTTTGTCTTTAGAGGTTGGTCATGTCATAGGGACAATGGAGAGGAAGGGACACGAAGGTGAGCGTTCGATTCCGTTTCTCCTCCCAGGCTTTCCGAGTAGCATCCAGCTCAGTAGGCACAACTGCCTCTCCCTGAGTCTCTCGTGCCATGTGAAATCACTCAGGTGGGCAGTTCACCTCATCCTGTGTATACGTCAAACATTTTCACTCTCTAAAAGTCACAGCTTCTCCCCTAAGTCCTTAATCCGAGCCCAGAGGTATAATTTAGCTGCCTAAAAGCAGATTTCTTGTGTTGCTTGAGACCCATGGGGCTCTCCCACCTCACATCTAGCAGTCACTTCAGGAGACACGAGCACCTTGTAGGTGTTGCCAGCCCCACACAGACATCTCAGATACCCCAGATCCCACAAAGAGGCACTAAACACATTCTGTCAACTGAACAGAGCTGATCACAGACTTTAAGACAAGAAGAAAACAGGAACTCTCCTAGGAGTCTGCTCCAGTAAGTGAACCACCCTCCCCATTAATACTTTTCTCCTTGCTGCTTTGTGTTCTTGTTGAGATTGAAGAGCCCGTTACCATCCAACATTTTCCTCTCAGTGAGGTACTTCTGAAGACTGCAATCAATCCCCCTATTGACTGCAGCAGCGTAGATGGAGGTTGTGAGGTCTCACTGTAAGGTCTGTTTTCCAGCTCTGAAATCGGGTAGGCCCGATTTTTGTAGGCCAAAATAATAATAATAACGATCTTTGAATGGAAAATGGCTCTTTAAAAGAATTAATTCCCAGTCAATGCACCTCGTTCACAGGACTCAGAATCGCAAATGCACAATGAAGACTTTTTAAGGACCAATTTCTGCTCCTTCACAGCAGCGCTGCTAGCACAGAATGCCATTCACACACTCAGGAACGAATCCTGCTCCGTGCAATGCCAGCAGTTTCCCCTCACCCCACACCTGCTCTTAGCTCCCGTGGGGTAAAACAGCCAAGGTGAGCTTTCTAAAGGAATTTCTCACTGTCTTCTAGGCTGAGAAAAACAGGTAGCATGTGAACTCCTGCATCCCTCGATGCCAAGGGCATGGGAGCAGGGAGCTGTGCCAAACAGCCAAATAGTTGGAGGGAAAGTCATTAGTGAAGTCACCCGTGCTGTTGGCTTTTATTACCATGCTATCAACCTCTACTGCTTCCAACAGGAGGTACAGAGACATTTATTACAGTCGTCAGCTAATGCGGGGAAGTAATTATGCTAATGAACAAGACAAACAGAGGTCTGTGAGGCAAAGTCAGAGGAATCAGCTCTTGCCATAGATCAGAGCACGTTTTAGCAGGGTGCAGGTGACACACGGACTCGTGAGTGATGAAGGAGGGAACCAAACCAGCAATCTCAGGAGCAGAGGGGCAGGCAGTTATTGCTGCTCTGGAAAGCAGCAGTCTAAATGATAAGGCATGTAGAGTACCTGGCCAGGGTCCTATATGACACGCACAGTCCCTGAGTCCAACCTCTAAATTTCACCTGAAGGACATAGATCTGCTTATATACAGCGGAATGCCACCCAGCTGTCACAGATATCATACGAGAATGAACCACCCTCTGCAAGTCCCCAGTTAATGAAAGCATTTTGGGGTTCTGCCAATGTGTGCTGTCGTAGCCTCTCCCCTTGCTTCAAGTTTGCTCCCCACTGAAAACCCTCCTGTGACAAGTCACCTCCAGAGAAACAGAACCACAGAACTGTAGGGGTTGGAAGGGACCTCTGGAGATCATGGAGTCCAACCCTGCTGCCAAAGCAGCTCCCAGCCCAGCTTGCACAGCTCAGCATCCAGGTGGGTCCTGAACATCTCCAGAGAAGGAGACCCCACCACCTCTGTGTGCAGCTCCAGTGCTCCATCACTGCATTGCTGTGAAGTTCTGCCTCGACCATAAACCCTCCTCGTCTGGCAGGATGGGTGGGAGCTCTGATTTCATGGACTAATTAATATTGTCAGGGAAAAATACACTGAGGTTCTTTAAACTTATCAAGCAATTGCATCAGGAGATGCATATTGTCTGGACTTTGCTCAGGAGGACAGTTGAGGAAGAAAGGAAAACGGGCAGCAGAGCTCTCCTGTGACAGATTTCCAATTGAGGAATATATCAGTGTTCATTTTCCAGCGAATAATGGAAAGGGTTGAATAACTAAGGAGAGCTTTGGATATATCTTTGTCTTTCAGATTAATTAAGGCACCAAGGCAAATAATTAGAAGAATCAAAATACTGTGCTTCTTGGGCTAGTCCTTAGGGCAAGAATTTGAGTGAGGGAATTTCCAGCATCTGTGAGCAATGGATTCTTCAAAAAGCAAAGGGAGGCATTGCTACATCCAGACTGTGAAGTCTGTGAGCACTGCAGGACATTTCTCCAGAGCCCAGAACTCATTCTGCCTCTCAGTACAGACTGATGGTGACCTGGCACCGAGGAGGACAACAGGGAAACCCTCAGAGTTAGAGTGTTTTGTGGCTGCTCAGGTACCTCTGGTTCTGAACCTCAAGCACTCTGCAGTGATGTGGAGGCCAGGTTTTGGAAAACAAATTGCATCTGTGAAGGTGAAAGCTGCTCATAACCAGCTCCCAACCCCAGAAACAAAACATTTTTACAGAAGATGACATCAAAGCCATCCTGTGGAAACTGGGATGTCATAAGGAAAGATTTTTGCTGTCACACACACATAAAATAGATGCTAAAGATGGGAAACACCATCCCTTCATGGATGCAGAATCCGTTTCAAGTGCCATTACCCTGCTTGACTTGCTCTTGACAACACAACTTCCTCCCAGTGCTTGCTGATGCCAGCATAAAGAGAGGCCAACCACTGACACATACCATCAGTGTTAATAAGAAGCGTGGTTGCTTGGCACACAAAGATCCTTCTGAGAGCTCCTAATAACTGAAAAGCTGCTGCTAATAAAGCTACAGCCTCTGTGAATGTAAGTGAAAGCATCTCTAAATGGAGAAAGTAAACTGCAGCAGAGTCATATCGCCTCCACTGATTTTATGGCAGCAGTAACATTTCAGTTTTGATTCCACCATTATTTCAAATGAGAAACTCTCAAAGGCAGACTGCAACCTCTCTCTTTCCTTTTTTGATGTTATCTCTTCCTTCATGGCAACTCAGAGGTGGTCCCACCACTGAGGTTTGTGGTAAACCATAGATCACAGTGCACTGTGATGGCCCCCTAAGGAAGGGAAATGTCTGCTTTCTAGATGGCTTTATGCCTACAGGTGCTTGTGTAAAGGACCAACACTATGTCCTAGGACAGCTTGTTAGGTCCTGTCCTCTATCTCTGGGGACAATAGGTTCACACCCCAAAGGCACTGTGGCCATCCTTCCTGCTGGCCATCTTTGCTCGCTCATCTGGCTACAGGAGGAAGGTCAGAGAAAGTCCCGAACTGGTTTTGATGAGAAATACCTACAGTTAGTTACACAGCCCTGGGATGCATTCTCGACAGATCTAAGACCTCATTAGCACAGAACTGCATTTTCTTACAGAATGTGTAATGCACCTGGGGATAAAACATGCTATATAAGTGGGACATAGCCAGGAGTTATCAAAGGTTCAAACAATGCAAAAATCAGGACTCTCACTGCTTATCCACTTCACCCCTCTCACAGTTCTTTGCGTTGCTGGATGCGCAGAGGAGGGAGAGAGATCCAAAAGGCACCAAGGGGAGTAACTGCTTCCGTTTGGTTTGTGGGAATTGTTAAGGAGAAAAGGTGAATATCTCTTTCAAATGGGACTGAAAAAGCAAAGATGTGACTGGACCGTGCTGTAAGAGTTGGCCAGCACTGTATGTGTACTGGTGTATCCAGTGATGGAAATGGTCTTGTCTTCTATTAAATCTTGTCCTTGGCAACCCTAAGGGGCCAGCGTGGTGTCAGCCTGACCAGAATCCTCAGTTTGCTGCCCTGAGAAGGACTGGTGTGGCATCAACATCCTCACCTGCCCATTTCAGCTGCTGGTTGTATCAGACACACGGTCTGATTTTGGGGTGGTCCTGCGTGGAGCCAGGAGGTTGCAATTACAGAGGTGTAATTACACAGTAATTACACAGGAAATATTTAAAGTGGAAACTGAAGCCGGGCAGATTTAATCTGGTAACCAAAAATGCACGTGGGAGCTGGGCTGAGTGAAGTGGCAACTTCTGCCTTCCTGGTGGCTGTAGGTGCAGAGAAGGGACTTCTCAGAGAACATGCATGGGTCAGGGGTGACCTCAATGCAACTGAAGCAGGAACAACATGAAATGCAGCAACAGCTCCATAGAGTCACACCGGGACCTCCCGCTGCACCAGACCTGCTTTGGTTGGGATGCACTGGGATCAAAGTCCTCTGAAATCCTGAAAATCCTTTCACAGCCGCTGCGTTACAAATACATTTCTGTGTTTACATGAGGAATGACCCAGTGAGCTGCTCTGCCACCCATCTATATCCTTCTCTGAGTCTTCAGCATTCTTCACATAGTCCCCCTGCAACGGGAGGCTTCTGTCTGTCCAAATATTTATCTGGGTGTCATCACTCGAGTATCTGAGCACTTACTCTTCTTTAAACAGCCTGCCCTTAGGGGAAGCAGCTTCGTTCCTGCTCATGAAGAACATCTCCAGCAGGATGCCAATTGGGCCAGAGCAGCGTTGCTAATGCTGTAACATCTAATCAGATTTTAACAACTCCAGGTAGCCTGCATTCCTATTTCATCCCATCTGAAGGAAACCAGGTCAATCCTATCTTATGTCATGCTGCAGAGATTGCCTACCAGCAGAAAAAAGAAGAAGGCCAGCAGCGATTACACCGAATGCTCCATGTCTTCATGTTTTTTCTCCAGGGGAAGCAACAGAAAGCAGTCCTGGCAATCCTGATGCAAACAAATCACAGAATCATAGCGTGCTTTGGGTTGGAAGGGACCTTTAAGTTCATCTGGTTGCAACCCCCTGCTGTGGACAGGGACACCTCCTTCTGGACCAGGTTGCCCAAAGCCCCACCCAGCCTGGTCCTGATCCCAAGTAACCCAGTGGCACCATTAAACTTGCAGTGCCTGGGCTCCCTCTTGCCACTCATCTCTGCCCAGCAGCCCAGGGACATTGTTTTATCAAACATCCATGTCTCTGGAAAGTCAGGTTTGATCCAAGAGGGCTTGCAATTTGAGCAGATGAAGTTAAAGGAAACAACATGGCCATTCCATAGCACACACTACCCAGAAGCAGAGACTTCTCCCACTCTGGAACACAGGATGAGGAAAGAAAGGGAAGAACACAACCTGCCAGCACTGAGTGCCCCGCAGACACACCATGGGAAGCCATGAGGGTTCAACCAACAGCCAGCTCCAGATGGGCAGGGTATTTTCTTCCTCAATTGTCTTCCAGAGCACCAGAAACTTTGAACACTTGAACCTTTTGGGCTTTTAATTCCACTTCTAGTTGCCAAAGGCTCAAGCAAAGCCATAGGACGTGCTACAGCAAACCTGGCTGCAGGAGCTCCTGACCTCGGCTTGGTCCCACCACTGCAGTGACAGCATCCACCACCAGCTAAGCTCTGAGGTTGCAATCTGACACTGGAGTTTTGCAGGAGCAGAGCTCCTAATCCTTGCAAGTCTCTGCTAACCACCCCCATGGATTTCATTTAGCAAGTCAGTGAAATGTAACCCAGATAGAGCAGAAATATTAAAGTTATAATGAAAACTAACACAAATATTAGTTGGTGCACTGAAATTAGTGGCAAAAAGGGTGCTCGGGCATCTCCTTCCCCTATCAGTTTTCAGTTCTTTGAGCAACTGAGAAAGGAACATTTCCTCCAGGAGTTTAAGGAATTTTCTGATATTTTTTCCCACTGGAAAAGTTGCGTCTGTCCTATTTCCTCCATCACCACCTAATGGCATGCAAGGAAACAGCAGCCAGATCTGGATAAATTGTGTCTAACTGGTGTAGCACGCTCCTACAGGACACGATGCGTGAGCTGCTGGGCCTTTTTTCTCCCCAAATATTCCTCCCTTTTGTATTCCTTCCAGCCACACTCCAAGTCTACGTGAGAAACATTCAGGATGCAGTTTTCCTGACATTCCTGTGGAGAGGTGTGATGCTGGATCAACATATCAATATATTCTGAGCGTTTTTTCAGCAGGAATTTCTGGTGCCAGGGGGTGTTCAGTGCTCTATGGCTGCTCTTTAATGGAACACATTAAGTGGATGTGAATGTGCCTAGGTTAGCAATGAAATCTTAATCAAGAAGTGACACTGGGTTTTATCACCAGAGGGGATGGATGCCGTGTGGAAATACAAAGCCTTGCCTCTTTCTGCTCCAGGAAACCAAAGCCAAAGGCAGCTGTGACCCGACTCCCTTCCCATACAGCAAAGCTGTAGGCTACCAGGCTTCTGTCAGGTCACTTCTGACCACTGACTCACCCTAACCCTACACACTTCACCCAGAAAGTGTGTGCTGGCCTCTCTGTTTTGGGTGACAGCCAGTGGTGTGTCACCAGTTGTTACCAGACAGCAGCAGGTTGGAAAAGACCACTGAGGTCACTAAAACCAACTGTCAACCCATCCCCTCCATGCCCACCAGCCACGACCCTCAGTGCCATACCCCATGGCTCTTGAACACCTCCAGGGATGGGGACCCCATCACCTCCCTGGTCAGCCTGTGCCAATGCCAGGCTCTTCCTCAGCAGTGCCACTACAGAGGGATGATCCCCTGCTGCTCTTGCTGGCTGTGCTGTTTCTGACATGACCAGGATGATATTGGCCTTCTTGTCCAACTGGGCACACTGCTGGCTCATGGTCATACCTCACACAATTGGCCTCAGCCCATCGATCCGGCCTGTCCTTCTTGCCAAACAGAAGCTGTCCTCTGGCAGCACGAGGAGAGCTGTGCCTGGCTGATGGGCAGCTCAGCTCTGCTCTTTTGAGAGGTTACAAAGCACTCATCTTCCTCCCCACCCTGCACAGCCATTAATGAGAGCATCTGCCCTCCGGAGATCACCCAGGCTCAAGCATTCCTCTGGATTCGGAATAAAAGCGTTGTTTGGCACTGACAGGCACAATAAAAAGAGACCCTGACAGGTCTGCCAGAGCTGAAAGCTGCTGGCAATGTACAGAAAGAAAAAAAATTAGTCTCTTTGGCATGTCAAGGATGTCTTGTCTCTTGAAGGGCAAAGCACAGGGAGAGCTTGCTTTGCTTCAGCTAAGCCTCATCCAAGGACTTTGAAGAGAGAAATCTTCCATCCTCAAGAGCCCAGCTCTGTTACAAAGGCAGTGGGGGCTCAGAGCCCTCCTCCATCACCTTCCCAGCTCCCCAGAACCACTACTACCACAGCACCAGCAGGAGCCTGGGCTCTACAGGCACTGCCACCACGAAGACCACGCCGTGGGGACACAGGAGAGCAGCACCAGCCCCTGGCTCTGTCCCACGCTTCCCGAGTGACTGTGGTGGCTGTTTGGCTTACACGCTTCCTAGTTTCCCAGATTTCCCAGGGATACCCCCTGACTAACCCTAAATTCAGGTTGGATATTGGGAAAAAATTCTTCTCCAAATGAGTGGTGATGCATTGGAAGTGCGCAGGGAAGTGGTGGGGGTGATCCAGAACCGTGGAGATGTGGCACATGGTGACACGGGGGGGGGGTGGGTTGGACTTGGGGATCTCAGAGGGCTTTTCCAACTGGATGGGTTCTATGACTGTATGATTCTGTGGTAGGGGACTAAAGGCAGTCTGGGGAAATTTGGGCTGCTTCGAAGCTCGTGGATCTGCCCGATGAAGGTGCTGACTCTCCTTCCTTCCCCTCTACCACACAAACCTGTGAGTGTGCTTCTTGTCTGTGCCTCAGTTTCCCCCACGTGAAACACACAGCGTGGGTCATGGCTGCAGAAAGGCTCTGATGGAAGTGACACGGGGCAGCACACACCCTCAGAATCTGGGGGTCAACCCCCTCCATCACCACGCTGCTCCTTGCGGGGTCCCTTGGCTGAGCATGAAGATGCTATGGAAGGAAGACATCGGCAGTGTCTGGGGGCATTCGGCCCCATTCAGCACTCCTCTGAGGAAAGGCACAAGCTTCTTAAATCTCTGTGTCTTCAGCAGCAGAAATCTCTTGTTTGTCATTACATTCTTCTAACATCCAGCTTCTCAGCTCTGTTGCCTTCTCAGGTGGCCTTTAAATTACAAAGTGCAGATTTGCAGGCAGAGCAGGAGCAGATTTTCCCTGTTTGGTGAATGACTGACACGGGCGTTTGCTCCTCGCTTGTCAGAATGCAGATGGAAAACAAGCAGCACCTTGGTCACATAAAAATCAGCCTGACCCTACAGAGCAAAGAGAAGGGAAAGCACCAGCACCCTGATGCCTTTAACACACACGCTGTGTAGATGTAACCAGCAGTGAAATCCCAGGGCATGCCATCACCTTCTGGTTGCCAACAGAATACAAATTTCCATCACCCCAAGAGCTAGGATCCTTTAGCTCAGCCCTGCAGTGCTGCTACACATGGATGTGTGGCTCCTGGAGAAATATGAGCTCATGTAGAGGCTGCTGTGGTTTTCAGCAACCTGCAAAGCTCTCTGGGAGGATGGGTGTTCCTGGAGACCACCACGTCCCTACCAGCAGGGCTTGGGGTGAGCAACTCACGTTGCAGTGGGTGGGGGGAGGTTTTTATCAGCTCCATGTACACATCCTGAACCCGTTCAGGCTCTTTTCCTAAACACTACATCCGTGGGCATGCAGAAGGTGCTCCTCTCAAGTTTCCTTGCTGCTCTCTTTCTTTCAGTTCTGAGGGGCAAAGGGTCTGCTTTTATTGCTGGGATAACTGTTTATAGCAATTGCTGTTAACAGCCGGAGATAACGCACTTGCTAGAACACAAGCTATCAGGTCCTGAGTAATAAAACTCAATCCTAATTTTCCCACGCAGAAATTCAGTTCCCATCCACCAGCATTTTCATTTTCCCTCTTTCTGTTGCTATCGTCTTCACAAACAACCCTCCTAATGTCCACAGTTGGACCCAGAGGTCGTCTGTAGCCCCGGTTCGGTCATGGCCTGCCATGCTTTTCCTCTTGGACTTCCTTCCCTTCTGGACAAAGACCTGGAGGCAGCTCTGGGGCATCCATCTCCTGCAGCTCTGACAGCAAATGCTGAGCAGCAGAATCTGCCTCAGACACATCCCCACGCACATCCAAATGAAGCTTTCTCAGTTGGGTCCAGAGGAGAGCCACGAGGATGCTCAGAGGGCTGAGGCACTTCTCTTAGAAAGATGGGCTGAGGGAGCTGGGCTTGTTTAGCTTGGAGAGAGAAGGCTCTGGGGAGACCTCACTGCACCCTCCCAATACGTAGAGGAAGCTAATAAGCAGGAGAGGGAGCAACACTAAGGTGGGTCGATAGGATAGGACAACAGGGAATGGTATTAAACTAGAAAGGAGGGATTTAGATTTGATGTCAGGAAGAAGTTTTTCACTGAGAGGGAGGTGAGGTGCCAGCACAGGCTGCCCAGAGATGTTCTGAGACATCCTCAGAGGTGCTCAAGGTGGATGGGGCCCTGGGCAACCTGAGCTGCTGCCTCATCTGGTGGTCGGCCACCCTGCCCACAGCACGGGATTTGGAACGAAATAATCTCTGATATCCTTCCCAGCCCAAGCCACTCTATGATTTTGATGATCTCCCAAATGATTCCCACCTTGAACAGCTCCACACAGACGTAAACCCATGTGGAACCTTGGAGGTCTGCAGAGATCCCTTCCAGCCCAGCTCTTCTGCATCTCTCTGCATCCCAGTTATTCCTATGGCGTGGCCAGAGATGTTGGGCAGATATCAAAGTCTTCAAACTCAGTCTAGCATCATTTCTAATGAAGAAAGAAGCCATACCTAGAAAACTAGGCATAAGGCAAGTCCTGGCTTGAGAACAGCTCAGTGCCTCACTGCCAGCCTCATGTGGTCATCACTGTTTCCTACATCTTCTCTACCAATGACGAAGCAAAGAGCACAAATTAAGAAGACACGGGCAGCGGAGCAGAGGCTGTGAGAAATTCAGGAGCTTAAAAAAAGATCTGGGTGATCTGGAGAAAGGCATGACACATAGGAAGGGGCTTATTCAAAATCTCAAAAGATGTTCACTGACAGACACAAACGTTCTTGTGGATGACACCTGATGAAGAGCATGGCAGTGTCCTAGGTCCTGGACATCCTTGTGTCTGAGCTCCTACAACCCCACAGTGCCCTGAGTCCATAATATCGTGCCTATGGGTGGGGAGCAGAGGGCAAGAGGAGACCAAGCAACGTGTGGAGGAAACTCAGGAAATCTATAGCAAGGAGAAGAATTAATCCCAGGTCTCCTGACTTCTTTAGTTCACCTACATGTGTGAACCTCTTAGAAACAGAGGTTAGCAGAGGGAAATCTGCTTCTCTCCCCCTTTCTCCATGAAGAAGTGACTGGATAGGTCAATGTTCATGTCAGCTGTTGGGAACTTCATCCCCTACTAGAAGATGCATCGGATAATTTTAATTATGGAAGGTCCTGACAGAGCTCTGTCCCAAATTCCTAGCACAAAGCAAAGAGGAAAATTCAACCCCAGGCACGAAGCATCAGCAGACTGCAGCACTTTTCTGTCTGCTGAGCTGTTCTGCTCTGAGCAAAGACATGGATGGTGATGTCTGACTCAAGCAACTTCTTCCTGGAAGAGACAGGGCCATGAGCCAACAGGGAACTCCCTGCAGAAGGCCACACAGGGAGCCTGGGGGTGGTGGTGCTGGTTCTGTCACTGCTTTAACCACCCCCTCCTAGTGGCTTGCCTTCCCTTGAGTTGTTTGGAGAAGACTTTGATGTCAGAGGGAAGGAAGGGTGCAGGACTCGGTGGTGCACAGACACAGATGTACTCATCAATCACCCTGAGCACTGCAGAAATGATGGGAAACATGATGGGAGAGGACATCAAGAAGACACTTCTGCTCCAAGGCTTCATCAGTTTTAGCTAAACTGCTCTGATAGTGTGTTTCCAACCTTCCTCCTGCAGGAATATATGCTCTTCTCCAAAATCCCTTTGTGTTTTGAACTACCCTTACCATTAAAATCTGTTCCTAACATTTGACTAAAACTCCCTTGTTGTAGCATAACCCTACAATTCCGACTCTTTTCCCTTTGGATATGGAAAGCATTTTATTCCCTTCATCTGCTTTGTATTGCTTTTCTGAAGACTATTAGCATCCCCCCCTGCTCTCTTCCCCAGTGCTGAATGCATTTATCCCCCATGGCAATAGGGCATATGCTGTTCTGACAATTTTTTCCACCAGATCTCAAAAGCAGTCCGTCACCCAGTTTGGCCTCACTCCCAACACCATTCCTTGTCTCCCCCATCCTTAAATATCTGCTCTTTGGCAGCTCTAACCCTGTGAGTCATAGAATCATAGTCAAGGAATCAAGGATAGCCTGCGTTGGAAGGAACCTATAAGGATCATCGAGTCCAACTCCTGGCTCCTCCTCTGGATGCACAGTGCCCTTTCTCCATGGTGAAGACATAGAACAGAAAGAGAGATCTCTGACGTAGGTTTCAAACACCAACTTCTTGCCTCAGCTACCACAAGCAATATCCATGAAAGAGTTATTTCACAAATGGAGGAGAATCCTGGATTCTGCCATGTTTACAGCATAGATCTACCCAGTTCAGGGATCAGAAGGGAATGATTTGCTGCCAGGTTTTCCTTTTTTACATGATGAGAGGTAACCTTCAAAGCCAAGATTTGTGAGACTGTTTGGATACAGTCTTTTCATCACGTCTGAGGGACTTCTAGAGCTACACCCATACCAGTAAAACAGCAACGGGTCGCTGAGCACTAAAACTTGTGGGTGCTATTAACAAGTATGAGTTCACTGCAGGTTTGACTCACTGTCTGGTGGGAAACAGCCTCTGCAGGGGTTGAGTCACTGCCCCTGGAGGTGCTTAAGAAACATTTAGACATTGTTCTAAGGGATGCGGATTAGTGGGGAAATAATGGTGGATGGTTGGACTGGATGATCTTGGACTTTTCCAACCTTGGTGATTTCGTGATTCCCAAAACCACACCTGCGGTCCTGTAAAGGTATAGCAGGAGGTGTCAAAAACAGAGCCCAAATGAGCAAGCAGTTCAGAAGAAAGGACAGCTCAGGCTGTAGCACCTGTACTCAACCCCTGCCCCTCTTATTCTGCCTTCTAAAAGCGCCATTACATTTAGGATGGAAAGTTTTTTTCTCATCAGTTCATCTCACCACTTCTTCTCCTGCCACAGGCACACAGGGATCTGCCCATTGCTTTCCCACACAGCCACCCCATGCAGCTCCTGTAGGCAACAAGCAAACACACCCGAGCAAACACATGCCCAAGCACCCTTGTGCTCCACCCCAGAAAACCAGAGTCTCCATCTCTTCAGTTGGATCACACTGCTGTTATTTAGCTTCCTCCACTGAGTTCTCATTCATGAACTCGTTTATCTGCACCACTTCTGAGTCAATGTGATTTCATTGACTAAGGAGTCGCTCTGGATTCATGCTGGTTCAACAGACCTGAACCATTTGGCAGTTCTGTTAAATGTTCCCCCCTCAAATCAATACTTCCTAGATGAGAAGAATACCTCAGAGAAAACACAAATTCCCCAGAGCATAAGATATTTCATTACAACTCAACTGCTTGCTTTGCTTCACAGCCTCTGAAAACGATAATAGATATACTTTAACCAAACCACACAATCAAATGTCCCATGTAAGAGATAATGCAAGAATGCCCTTGGCAAAACTCTCTTTGGAAAGATAGATTATTTTATCACGGTTTTTAAAGGATTTATCCAAAAGGTGTCATTCAGGGGGAAACTCCACTTGATTAAGGGGAAGATGGATGTGGACACCCTGCTTCAGGTGGTCCTGCTGGAGCAGGGTTGGAGCAGATGGACCCAGAGGTTCTGCCAGCCACGCTGTGATGCTGTGACACCCCCCTACACTAATCCAGAGGGAAAAAAAAAGGTGCACCATATCATAAAATGCATCACTGCTGGTTCATAAATACGTGTCGGTCTTATCATAAAACTGTGCTGCTGTTGTTGTTTTCTAAAGCTTCACAACTTGAAGTCTCGTGAGGATGTAAGTCAGTGCAGATCCAGCAGGCTGCAGACATCCAAGCTTCAATCCCTCTTGGGGCTTCTGTCTGGGACAACTGATGGCACCAGGAGGGGTCCCAGTGCTGCACGGCTCTATCAATCTGACCAGGCTGCCACTGAATCAAGTGACTTGTCTTATAGAGGGGCAACCTGACCTAGGATCAGAGGGAATGGCCTCAGGCTGTGTCGGGGAGGTCCACGTTGGATATTGGTCCCTGGAGGTGTTTAAGAGTCGTGGCAAAGTGGCACTGAGGGCCACGGTCAGTGGGCACGGTGGGGGTGGGTCGATGGTTGAACTAGATGATCTCAGAGGTGTTTTCCAGCCTTAATGACTCTATGATTAGCATAACAAACCCAAAGGCAAGGCCCAACTGCAGCAACAGGAGACAGCAGAACAGCTTCATTTGCGGAGGACAAGCTATGAGCAAGATGCATTTTTGCATCCAGTGACTTGAGAAGCAAAGTGAATCACCAGCTGATCTCCTGATGCCAACATCCTCAGCATCCCACAGGGCACATAAACTGCCAGTCCCAGCTCCAGCCATAGCTGATGCATCTGCACAAGCCAGAGAGTGACTTCTTTTAATTTATTTTCTTTTAAAAATAGCTGCTCGGGGTCCCTTTTCTGTTGACTGATGAGCTCTCTCATTAGTCATGTCCTCTCAGCATTAACTGATTGCTTTTCTGAATTTCTCAGCAAAAGCCTCACAGTGCCAGAGTCATGCAGACAAACAGTACGTGGGGATGAAGCCAACACAAAGCTATGATTACCATCACAGTGAGGACATGGAGCAGCAAAGGCACTCACCCTCCACAACAGAGTGGGGAACCACTTTATAGATAACTCAGTACACGGGAGGGAACCAAATCCCTCGCAAGACACTCACTGACATTTACCTGCAAAGGACACAGGCACTTGTACTGGCACAGAGCAGACCTATCTGGTTAATAACATCACTATCATCACAACCAGACAATACAGCAGAGTTTGGCTCGGCACAGCAGTCTGTCCTTCCATAAGCACCCTGACCTCAGCACTGGCTGTGGGAAAAGAAGGCATCTTCACACACAGCAGCCTTTCACAGTTGGCTTTGCAGCAGCTCAGCTTGGCACAGGCACAGGGAGCTTGGCTTTGATTTGAGGAAATGTTCCAGGAGATGATGGCACTAAAACCAGGAGTTATTCTGGGAAATCCACACAGGTTTTGGCTGTGGTCCCAAAGGAAGGAGGAAACGTGGGTAGAAGAGTCAACAGTGAAGTTTTGTGACAGAGAGGTGAGCTTTAGCAGAGCCACAGGTGGGATTCCCTGCCCAAAGTCCCACAGCTGCTCCATCCCAGCTGAGGACCCAGCCTGTCTACTCAAACTCAGATGCATGTCTAGAGCAACAGCAGCTCTAGGCAAGTGGGAAGCAAACAGGAGCTGCAAGATTTCAGGTTGGCTTCCACTCAATAGAGAGATGAATTATCTATTTCCCAGCAAAAGAACATGCCCAGCTACTATTGAGATGTGAATTAGACTGGAGATGCTTCTTGGCTAGGGCACAGAAAGAGCAGCTTTGTGCTGGCCCTGGAGGTCTGCAAGGTGGTGAGCTTGTGACAGAGGGACACACACGAGTTCATCTTCCACACAGCTACACAAATGCTTTGCACACCTGCATCGTACCCATATGTGTGTGCTTTGTGTCACCCAGTGCCCTCACGGTGGTCTGCTCTGGGGAAACACAAGGGCTCCTCAGAAGGCATCAGACACCGATATGAAGAGAACTGAATCTCAATCTAAGTTAGGCAACAAAAAAACCACCCCAACGACTCAAAGTGGAAGGGGATGGGAAGACCACCAACTTTTCTATGTAAAAGAAGGGACTCTTGAAGGCTTTAGAGATACACCAGCCAGTTCCAAAGCGCCAAAGAGGAGGAGCTCAAAGCTTTCATTAGACCAACCATCCTATCCGAAAATGAAGAGCATGCACGAATGCACAGATCTTTCCGTGGACTGGAATCAAACTACAGATACAGAAATGAGATACAGGGGAAGGGGAAAAGGTCCAAATCTGATTATGTTTAACGTTTACGCAAGCAGCTCAAAGTTAGCACCTGAGGCTTTCACACAGCTGTGGCTGTAAGCTACACGAGACACAAAACAATGGGATGGTGGGGGACAGCAAGGATAGAATGATTTATTTACTTATTTATTGCCTGCCACTGCTGGGGCAATGAGATACAGTATGGGGGGGGAAACGTCATATACCACAAAATCAATGTCTCAATTGATTTTTCACGTCTGGTAGATTTATATGCTTCGTTTGATAGGCCCAAGTTTCAGCAGACTTTATGGGTCTTCTTTGGGGATGGAGATGGAGTGATTGGAGATGAAAGTGTCATCCCATGAAAAATATTCTCCCGCAGGCAACTGCGGTGCTCCTGCTTGTCCTCACCTGCCCAGCTGCTTTCACTCACACACATAGGGCCTCTGGGAGTAGTTGGCACTTGGGATGAAGCATGTTCTGGTGCCATTCTGGTTCAGGGTTTGGCAGATTTGGACAGTTACTGGTGCATTTCTCACAGTGCTTGTGGACATGTACAGGTAAGTTTTGCATTTGGGTCCTCACCACCACTGGGCTCCAGAGCCTTGGCTGAAGTCTGTAAGCTGAGCCAGAAACAGAGATTGTTCTGGACAGAAACAGACTGGTTTGGGTTGGAAGGGACCTCAAGGCCTCCAGCAGCTCAGCCCCATCCCACCTGCCCTCAAACACCCCCAGGGATGGGGCTCCTCCCTGGGCAGCCCCTGTGGGTCATGCAGTCTCAGCTCTATTTCTACTCCAGGGTCTGGGGTTCTGTATGTGGTGATTTGGACCTGGTTGTTTTCCACACTGACTGCAGTGTCCAGAAAAGGGATTTTGGGAAGGAGCAGGATGGCAAAGAGGATGAAAACCAGTGACAACTCAGCACGAGCAAGAGTGACAGGGAGCAACCAGGAAAAAGAGGTTTTGTTATCATTATTTGTTATATCCCACACACTCACACAAAAATAAAGTTAGGGTGTTTCTTGTGCCCCTTATAGTGCAGTGTAAGGTAAATTTAGCAAACACATGGCTGTGCTGACACTACGAAGCACACCACGCTGCCATTCTGACTGCTTTTCAAGTCCCTAAATCAGCTGAACAGGAGGATAATGAATCGCTGGAGAGGAAAAGCAACTGCACACTGAGCAGTTCTTTCATTTACTTTCTCCAGCATATGCATCCAACTCTCCGGTGGCACTTTGCCCACTTCATTTAACTTTAGCAGCTGCTGAATGAATATGTGATCAGAAAGCATTTCCAATAAATGTGATTACTCCTCTGCTGGGGAGGCGTGTGGCGAACGCAGCCCAGCAACATTTTATACCCGACAATAAAAAGAGAGGGAAGAAATCAAACAAGGAGGCTTTTCTCAAGAAACCTGAGCTTAATGCAGTTCTCAGGGACTAAAAGGAAACGGGTGTTCAGATTCGAACCTGGTGGAAATCACCTTACATTGCGAGCAGAATGTCTCCCCTTGCATCTCTGTGCTCCAAAGCCACCCCGATGGTTTTTAGGGGAACAACCCTCTGGTGGAAACAACAGTGATTTAATGCAGCAGCAGCTGCAAGTTCAGCTGGGAGAGGGGGTCCAGCTGCGTACACACATCTGCTGGCACAAGGGCTGTGGATTTTGCCCTCAAGCCTTCAGGCACTGAAACTATGCCCAGCTCTTCTCCGAGTGGTGCCTCCCAGATCGGGGCCATAAAGCACGGCCTCCCTCTGAGCAAATAAGAGGGATGCAATAACAACATTCCTGACCTACGTTCACACAAGTCAAAGGCACTCGTGAAAATGCTGTGCTTATGTAAAGGAGAAACAAAGAGGAAAGGATAGCTGCTTGGAGCCCCGTTATTTCTTTCTGTTTAAGCATGTGAGGGTGAGGAGCACTGGAGCTGCACACAGAGGTGGTGGGGTCTCCTTCTCTGCAGATGTTCAGGACCCACCTGGATGCCTTCCTGTGCAACCTGGGCTGGGAGCTGCTTTGGCACTGGGGTTGGACTCCATGATCTCTAAAGGTCCCTTCCAACCCCTGCAATTCTGTGATTCTGATTCTATGCCTCCAAAAGGCACTGTAGTTCTGCAACAGAAGCAAAAATGCTAAGGCCTTCTTTTATTGTTGTTTGCTGAAAGAACTCCTTTCCGGGCTCCTTCCCACAGCAATAAAACTGAACGTCATAGCAAGATGTCTACTTCTTTTTCAATTCAAGCCCCAGACTTGAAGAGGGGGGAATTGTTTCAAGGTTTCAAAATGCTCTGTCTGGTGTTTTCAAAAGAAACTTCATCATAACAGGCTAATTTCCACTGACCTGCTCTTTGGTAGCCTTAACCAAAAACCTCTGCAGCTGCAACCCTCCCTGATTGAGCCTGAGTCTTTGGTGACCTGCCCCATGTCGTACAGGGAGGAAGAATTGTGCACAGGTTCTTCACAACCATCTCAAAGGCCACCCATCTCCTTGGCCTACAGGACTCTCTACTGAGACATAGATTGGTCAGTTCAACACGGGAAGCCTCCAAGTCTTCACATTAGGAAATCGTCTACTCAAACTGAAATGTAAATGTTGTGAGCTGGTTTCTCTGAGTCTCAGAAATCTGGCCCCAAACCCAACCTGTGTACCTGAAGCAAGGGACTGGTTTGTCAAAGCTCCTTTGAAATGAATCCTGCTGCTCGGGTACCTGAAAAGGCATCTCACAATCTGGCATGAGGTCCTCTTTTTGTGTTTGTCAGGCTTCATCTTTCCTTCCATCCTCACAACGCTTCACAGAATCACAGAACTGAATGGGTTGGAAGGGACCTCCAGAGATCATCTAGTCCAACCCCTCAGAGTTTAAACCCTCAGCTCTCTCTTTGAATCACAGAATCATCAAGGTTGTAAAGACCACTAAGATCACCAAGTCCAAGCCCAGCACATCCCCACATGCTCACTGACCGTGTCCCTCAGCACCACATCTCTTCATGGTGCCATACACAGCCAGGACTCACTCAAACACTTGCATAAAGCCACGTTTACTGATTCTTGGTGCAAATGTTTTGCAGTCCAAACTTGTTTCTAAATCCAGACTGTCCCATTCAGTGCCCATGGGCCTATTAAAAACTCTGAGGCTTGTCTGTCTGACCACTTCCCTTGCTCATAACCTCATACAATGTCACAGTTTCACAGTTTAGATCATTTTTCTTGAGCCACTCACAGCCTTCAGGAAAACCATAAGCCTAAGGTGTCACCCTCAGGGACTCGAGACAGTTCCTTGGCCTTTCAGTTGTGCATAAATCTTCTCATCCATCACACCACAGCTCCCATTCTTCCTCTATTCCCCCCATATTCAGTCTTGACTGTCATAAAGTAGGTTTACGTTTCTCCACTCTAAAGTAATCAGTTACTGATATAACAGAGTAATTGAGCTTGAAGGAATCTCAGCATGTCTCTAGTCCAACTGCTGCACTCATAGCAGGGCCAGCTCCAGCATGACCAGGATGCCTGTAGTCTTCTCCAGGCTGGTTTTGACAGTCTGCAAGGACAGCAATAACACATAGCAGCCTCTCCAGACTCCTGCTGCAGTGTTGGATCACTGCCATGGATAAAAGTTTCCTACCATTGGAATTTCTTCTGTTGCAACTTCAGTCTGTCCTTTATCATCCTTGTGCTGGGCGTGACCAAGAAGGGTATGGTTTTGTTTCCTGCATGACTGCTCACTAGGCAGGGAATCCACAAGGCAAGTGGTAGGTACGACCCAGGAGGAAGCACTGCTTTTGAAGCTGGATCTATGTAACTCTCAAAGAGCTTTAATACCTTTGACCATGTACCCAGGAACACCTGAATCAGCACCAGGTCCCACAGCCAACCCCTGAAGCCCATAATTACTCAGTACATCAGTGGATTTGGGCACTGTACAGCCAACCAATTCAGTTAAGACTGAATTCATCCAGTAACGGACAAATTCAGTCTTAACCATTCTTTAATTAAGTATTTCAACCCTAAAAGGTAGTAGGGCCTGAACCAGGCTGAGCACTGAGTTGAAACTACTTGACACTATCAGAAGAGCCACTCAGACCAATTTATCCCCATCTTGAAAATCCTTATGTGATTACACTTTTTGATCACAGTTTTCTGTGCCTCCTAGGACAAAACCAGCTCACTCCCTGGAGTCTTTGTGCTCCTTCCAAATAACATTAAAAACTGTTCTGGAGTGAGAGAGTCCTCAGGATGGTCGATTGGATTTGGGGCTGTTAGCTATGAGCTAATTGCGAAGTATCTGAGCAGCACTAGGAATCCTAAACCAGTCTGCCCCGGAGCAGCATGCTGGTGCTCACTGGACACGCAGTCCAACTTCCTGCTCAACACAATACCACCACCAGCACTGGTTCATTTTGGTCATGGCTTTGCCAGGTTATCACAGCCCCTAGGGAAGGAGAACCTCCAACTGATGTGACCAACTCCAGAGCTTCCCTCCCGGTGAGATTCTATCCACATCCAACCTCTCCAGCTGCAGAGTTGCTCCAGACTTGTAGATCTCATGCCTTTGCCCATGGACATCATGACTTATGGTCTGATTTTAGGGCAGTGTTGTGTGGAGCAAGGAGCTGGACTCCACAATCCTTATGGCAGCCTCCAAACTCAGGATTTGCTATGATTCTGTGATTCTGTGTTCTTTCAGAGGATCCTCTCCAGCTCCTCCACATCCATTTTGGATTGGAGAGCCCCATGTGGACTCAGCCATGGAGGTGTCATTTCACCAGCACCACTGCTCATGAGATGACCACATCCTGTCAAAAGGCATTGCAAATATCACTACTGTGGAAAAAAAAAAGAAAAAAAAAAAAAGGATTATCACAGCAAAATGATGCAAAGAGGTCAATGTGGGAGAGGTTAAAAATCAAACCCTCCAGCCAACTCACTCCTCCTGAGAAGCATCCTTCTCTGAAATGCCTTTAGGAGCAGGCAGCTTGGGCAGCATTCATTTCAGATTGTAAGGAATTTCCCTCCAGAGCTGAGCTCTGGTCCAGACATCAGCTGGTGATTCCAGGTTGGATTGCTCCTGGTTAATCACAACACAGAATGGTCCCACTGGGTCACTGACAAGGAGTTCAGCCCCAGGCTCCCATGTGAGATAATGCAGCAGATGTTGGGTCATGAGCTGGTGTTCCTGACTCGCAGAGGGCCGTTCCCAAATGGAAGCATTCCCATGGGAAACTCAGACGCCTTCATCACTCCTCAGCCAGGCAGGAGCAATGGCCCTGCAGCAATGACCCACTGCCACTCCAGCAATCCTTGATTATGGCCACCAGACCCCACAAGCAAGCTGGAGAGTGGTTCCAGAGCAAAGCACTAGTGGATGAGTGTGAGTGATCTACACAGTGCATGAATGCACTTGGGGGCCCAGGACTTGTCTAGCAAGCCCAGAAACTTCAGCTGACCCCTTTGCAGCAGGGTGGCACCCGGTCCCAGCTGCCTCCATGGCTTTCCTCTCCAGCCAGGCAGCAGATTTACCGTGGGATTAAATCAGTCCTGTTTACCCAGCCCAGCCCAGGCCTGGCAGTGAGCAGTACCATCTCCTTCTGCCAACACCTGTGTTTCTCCAGGAAGAAGTGCTCAATGTCACCTCTGCCTCCATGAGCCCCTGGGGAGCTTGGGCACCTTGGAGCAGACAGCACCAGGGACCGTGTGTCCCCATTCCTGCCCTTCCCTGCCTTCTGTTCTCTATTTATCCTTTACACCCTCGTGCCACCCTCTCACACCCATCCAAACTCCCCTGAGATCACACAGGAGGGATCACTGCCACCAGCAAAAAGACAAGAGCAAGAAGCAGTCGCAGCATCACCATTTCCCCATTAATTAGCAGGAAATGAAGCTTTCCAACTTAAGTCACTGCAGGTGGACCAGCATGCATGCCTCCAGACTTCTCCAATTAAGCCACTGGCCTGTCCTCTCCTAAACCCTCCAGGTCCTTCCCGAAGCCTTCAGTCTGAGAACAAAACCCCGAAGCTCAGAAGAGAGGAGCCAATACTCAGCACAAAGAATCACACTTTGCTCCTTAAAGACAAGCGAGGCAAAAAAGAAAACAAGATGACTTTGCTTTTGACAAATCGGTTCCAGCCTCGCCAGTTAAGTGGATTTGCATCCCTGAAGTGATCCTCCTACTGCCTCCAGGGTGTTTTATCGCTATTTTGTGAATCCCACAGCAAAAGCTACAGGGAGAACAGCAGCGTTCATTCAAGCAGGTAGAAATACAAGCAGGTTCCCTGGCCTCCCTCCCAGCCTGGGCACACAGTCTTATCCTGTGCTCTGCTGCCTCCCAGTGCCTGCAGAGTGAGCAGCAGAGAGCTCGAGGACTGAAGTCTTGTTTCTTTATGACCTTTTTTTTTAGCTTTCAATTCCAGCTTCTCCCTGTCACCTTCCTGCTCACTGTGTGAGCATGGGAACGCAGCCAGGGCATGGGAGTCCTGGAACAGAGCCTGCATGGCTCCTCCCTCCTCGATTTGGCTATTAACCATCCAAGCACAGATCCTGCTTCCTCCAACCCCAGCATCCACAAACCAGCATGAAGCTTCAAGGCAAGGGGAGAAAAATGATGCTGTGACTTGAGAGCATGTGGGCTGGATGCAGAACTGAAAAGTGGGACACGCTTGGGGAGTCATGGCTTGCATGCAATCTCAACAGCAGCACATACTGACTATGCTGCCAAGAGGTTTCTGTCCTGTGAGCTGGGAGTTTCTCACGTGTATTAAATGTGTGAAGGTAGAAAGCATTACCTTGGGAGGAGTCCCATATTTGGGAAGGATGCTCCAGTTCCTGGCCATCCCCGAGGCAGATGGCCAACCTTCTTCGACTCACACGTGCCTGATGTCACACCTGATACACGGAGACAGCAAAACCCAACATTGAGGCAGAGCCACTGCACCCCCTTCCCCACAGAACCACGCTCCCAAGGCCAACATTGCCATCCAGAAGGCAAATACAGACAGTCTGGGGCTCGTGGTGCTGGATCTGTGCCCTCAGTGCTCAGCAAAAGCATGAAGCCGAGGAGGCAGCACCTCCTGGAAGATTTCTGTTGTGTTTTGCATGGTTCATAAGTTCATAAGTTCATAAGTTCATAAGGTTGGAAAGGACCTATAAGATCATCTAGTCCAACCATCCTCCTATCACTATCTCTACCCAACTACTAAATTAAGTCCTAAAATGGTGCATACTGATGAGTGCTAATGTATTTCAGAGCTGAACTTTCCACATAATTGCTTTTTAGTGTTTCCCTACAAGGGCCCATGAAATGAAGGGTTTTCTATATTCATGTCTTTCCTTGCATAATGAAGGAATAAAGCTTGGGCCTCTGTGGCTGTATGTCATGCAGTACCAACTGGTGCTTTATGTTTTAATGGTCATTATTTCAGGCCTTACCACTCTTACATGAATGAGACTTATTCCACCAAAGGAAATTCAACATGCTTCTGTGCTTTGCTAATCGTACAGCTTAAGTAGGAGTAGAAAGTAAAGACTTTTAAGGGCTCATTTCCTGTTATCATTTAACAACCTCAAAAACGGTTGCAAAGTGGACAGAATTAGCATTTCTAGCTAGAAAAAGGAGCTAGAAATTACTCAAGGGAAAGACTTGCAGCTTTGGGGATGGGGAATCACCCCTCCTTTTGGACTGATCAATTGATTTGGCTGATTGTTGAAGACACACTAGTGCAAATTCATGCCGCTATTCACCAAGAATTTAAAGAGGAGCTGCTGCCATACCTGTGTGGGTCAGGCCAAGGGAAGGGACACGGCCTGTTTTCTGCCCACAGCAGTTAACCCCCTCTCCTGTAGAGTGGCAGCCATCAACCCCTCCCAAAGTGGCTGGTGGATACAAGTGAATGATATCACAGACTCACAGCATGGCAAACGTAGGCAGGAATTGATGATTCCCACTCTGAGGTCCCCATTTTTGCCTGAGCAATGCTCTGGAGGTGAAACACAGTACTGCAAGCAAATGAACTGATCAGATTTGAAACATCTCTTTAAGTCTGTTGGAAAAGAGAAAGTGTGGGGAAGAGTGTTAATTACTCCCACCCACGGCCCTGGGAAAGCTCAAACACACTTCCATTTCCTAACAATGCGATACTGCTTCCTTCCAAAACATTCTCCAAACAGCTTGAATAGATGTTTCCTGGCAGACAACCCACAGGTACCTCCTCCCACCCCCACCTCCATGGCCCAGGCCAGGTTGGATGAGCACTGGTCAGCCTGGCCCGGTGGGGGCAACCAGCCCAGGGCAGGGGTGGGACTGGATGAACTCTGAGGTCCACTCCAACCCAACCATTCCAGGATTCAGTGGTGTACCTTCACACAGAAGTAGCCCATGTGAGGACAGAGCTGATCTTCTTCTCACAGCTGCTTGTCTCCATCCCTCCCTCCCCAAAGTTTCGAGATGCAATTAGGTCACATTTGCAAGCCAGCACACAGCAGAAGTCGAGTTGCTTTGTTTAAAACAAAAACATGCATTTCTATCACCTCAGGAGCTGTTTCTTTCTGGCATGGGGACCCTCTGATCCGCCCGCCTCCTTTTATCAGCACCTTCAAAGAAAAAGGGAGTTATAATTGCTTTCTCCCCCCACCTTAGAAAAGAAAAAAAGGGTAAAGCTGCTGTTCTTCTCCCTTGGCATCCAGAGAAGAAACATGCTTTGAGCAACCATTTATTTACAGCACAAAAATAACATCTCCCAGCCCTCAAAGGGCAGAGCAGTTGGGAAGAATAAGACTCCTTCCCTCCCTCCTGCACCATCAGCGTTTGCTTTTTACCACCTACTGTCTGCACAACCCCATGTGCTGCCTCTTCCCTCATTGCAGGGGCACACACAGGCTTCTGTCTCTTCTCAGTGCTGCAGCACTGTAACCATCTCAAACGTACTGCACCTTGAGCCAGCATCCAAGCAAGCTCCGAGGTGAGCAGCCCAGTCAAGGCAAAGAAGGGGATGTACCTTTGTAGCAGAAGAGTAACACTAATGAACCTGCAGCTCTCTGAAACCTGCTCTTCCCACAGCTGCCTCCTGGACTGACATCTATGTATGGAGCCCGTGGAGGAGCTGAAAAAGACATCAGAAGTTCTGTAAGCACAAGGGTGGGAGCCTGGCTTCCTCCAGCTTCGTGGTTTTTGTGAGATTCTTTGGTTCTGATGGTCCAAAAGGTTTTCCTATTGAGTCATGCCACTGGAAAGCAGCGCTCTCCCAAAGCTAACTCACCAGTACCTGAACCTGCAGCCTCCACACAGTGGGAATGCTGGATTTTCTGCCACATTCACAGTCATCCCTTCCACCAAAGCCTGACGAAGTTGTTTTTGGATCCTCCATCAAAGGTGGCTGAAATAAAAGCACATGTTTTATTATTACATATTTTACAAGTCCACCAGCTCTGAGCAGGGACTGACAGGCAGGACAAGCTCACTGGCATGGTTCAGTTCAGAGACCAGGCTAAAACTGAGCAGCTATGTGCAGAACCCCAGTTTCTCTGCCAAGCAGCTGGGAAGGACTCACGGGACATCAGACTTGAAATAATTCCATGTTTCAGAACGCAGGAAATGCCTCTGTAACGTGGTCTCTGCAAATAAAGAGCAAGACTGTTAAATGAGACAGATGATATCGCAGCCTGCTGCAACCTGCTGCTTGGAAAAGCAACTTCCTAACTTGAAATGTTTTGGATGCAGCTGTAGGAAACACTTCCACATTTCAAACTGAAAGAGCCCACTTACCTTGCTTGCAATATAGCTTCTAGCTACATCAGAACTATAAAGGAGGCAGCCATTAAGAAAAAAAAAAGCCATTTATTAGATATGTACATATATACATACACATGCAAAATGGTTTTATACACATTTACACAGGTTCAATTATTAACACAGTGAAAAAAAATATGTATTTAAAAAGGTACCAGCCCACCTTCTATAAACTTAACAGGTATTTAGGAGCAGGAATAAAAGAACAGAAAATTGTTTTCCTAAAGTGACCATGCACTGCCAATCTTTAAATTAACCAAGTTTCTTCTTTGCCAATTTCCTCACGCTGGGCGAGGAGAATTTCCCAGGGACTCAAAAGCTGACAGAGTTAAGGAGATAGGAGTCAAACTGCATTCAACAGCTTGAACAAAAAGGAATGGATTCCTGGTTGGGGATTTGATTCAACATGGGCATAATCCCACGTTATGAGTCAGATTTCATGTACTCAAACTGCAAGTCATTCTCTTTTATTAAATCTTAAAGCACTGAAATCAATGTAAGCTGTCCTATTCCTCCTGCTGTTTCACTGGAAGGAAAGGTTTAACTGATTTTATTTGACACAACATTATAAGGAAGATGAGAAAACATTAGAGGGCTGAATTTAATCCCTATCAACTTTAGTTATGCTAATTACAGGAGCTGCCTCAGCACCTTGTTCTACCCTTCTCGTTGGCTATTGCTCACATCACCTGGCACAGGGATGCATTTGTTTTAAGATAAAGACAGCAGATGCTCAGGAGCCATCAGGAATATTACAGTTTCTTCCTGACAGCTAAATACAGGGACGTGCAACACAAAGGAGATAATGTTTCCCTGGCCCTGTGTCCCAGCTGTGAGTGCTCTGCGTGCTTTGAGTGATAGCAAACCTGCTTTACTGAGGCCTATGGAGAACCAATAAATAAATCCAAACCAAACTTTTGGCTTCCTGAGCC
The DNA here is from genome assembly GCF_038088225.1 of Cyrtonyx montezumae. NCBI lineage: Eukaryota > Metazoa > Chordata > Aves > Galliformes > Odontophoridae > Cyrtonyx > Cyrtonyx montezumae. The sequence goes on from NW_027072037.1 coordinate 1,482,842, forward strand.
AGATGGAGGTGAAAACGGTAGGAAATGGGAGCTTGAGGATGTTACTGAGGTTCCTTTGACCAAATTTTTGCAGTAGAAAATGCTTTATCCTTTCCCCACAGGATGAGATTGCCACAGTTAGGCAGCAGGCTGATAGCCAGGCAACTAAAAACACGTCAGATTCAGTATCTTCCACACAACCACAGCTTGGCATGGGTTGGAAGTGACTTCAAAGGTCATCCAGCCCCAACCCCTCCCATGGGCAAGGCTGTCACCCACCACATTGGGATAGCAAAGCACTACAAAGCATTAAGTTTCTATTAAGATTTGTTTGGATGGCTTTAAGCTTTCTGGGGGTAACGTGCAGAGCAGGAGGTCAGGGGTTGGGCTGGTTGGGTTTTTTGTTTTTTAAAGCTTCACAGCTCTAAAACCTCCTCATCTGTGGGGACCCCTGGGTGCTGTCAGGACAATGGCTGAATGCTGGCTGGCTTCATCTTCCACTGAGCCTCAGCTTCCTGCCAGAGTATACAACAGAGAAGCAATATTCACCCACTCCCTCACAGCACACGGCCTCAGCAGTGCTCTTAACCTGCTGGCTGAAATCTTCCTCCATCATGTTTACTACTGCACTCTTCCAGGCAGTTTAAAGCATCTCATTATTTACTGTGACAGTACATGGGCCAGCATGGGTGGAAGAGAAATGCTTCTATTTTACTTCTGGAAAACCTGATGTCTCAAAAATCACTCAGGTTTTAACAGACTGCAGTCAGAAGCACCAAAGGAGAGCTTCCAAGGTACAGTGCTACACAATTCTGGTCCAGCAGTCCACTGACACTTGCAGTACTGCCACGATAAGGGAAATTCAGATATGCAAGAAAGTTATTTTGAGATGAGTCATTATTCTGATGCAACTCTGCATCATGTTAATCTCTCTGCAAACACCAGAGACTCCTTGGTGAAAGACTTTTCATGAAGGGAATGGGGTCATCAGAAAATAGGCTTATAAGACAGAAACAACAACAAAAAAAAAGCTAGGCAATATCTAGCAAAGTTGGGCAATAACATACTTGCACTTCCCTGTATCTTCTTAGTTTGAGTCTTTACAGTCCCTCAGGGACAGCTGCACTAAAATGCTATGCTTGCTTTTAAGCACAGGCAGCCTAATGTGTTCGTATGTGTGCTAAAATGCATCACATACAGGAATACCCAGAGCAGCAGAGGCTGAGAAACTCAGCTCCTAAGTACTATATCCAAAATTGCACGCTCATGAATTCATCTTAGCATAAGAACTCAACACCATCAACTAAAGGTGTCTTGGATAAAAAAAGAGAACCTGCTCTTTCTCTCCATTACTGGAGATGGCTTTCTACTCAGCAGCTATACTTTGTATTAAAGGTGAAGGAGGCAGTGGCCTGTCACAAGGAGGCTTGGAAGGTTTACTATCTTACAGACCAAGCAAACATGGAATTGACTTTACAGTGCAAGAGACCTTATCCAAGGAAATAAAGGTCACCTGAGCTGAAAGGTCACCTCGTTTGCTTGGTTCATTTTATGCTGCCCTAAGCATATTTGGGATTAAACAATAAGCACATACTTAACGACAATGTGCTGTTCAGACAGGAGATATTTATAGCCTCTAAGAGTTTTAAAGCAGCCAGCCTTTTCCTTTCCTTCAAAACCCAGAAAAAAATACACCCTGAATCTCATCCTAACGCTTTTTCCCATTGTAATGCACTCACCTAACTATGGCAAACTACTCCTTCACTTACATTTACCAAGAATCTTAATGCTTAATAAACTGTATGGACAAAAATGTCACCCACCACTTTACCTTCACTTTACTGTATGTTTTTAAAACTTTTTTTGCCTGCCAAACTGTTAACAAGCCAGCAAGATTAATGGCAAAATGCTATCTGGATGGTGTTAGTCAAGGAGTAAGAGCCTGAACCTCGACCCGTTGATGTCACCTGACAAAATCTATCATGCACAATCACCACACATTGTGTTGAACACAGCTAAATTCTTCACTGTGTGAATGACACTAAGACAGGATAGTACTGTATTTCATGTTGCTTTGAAACACTCTCCTTGCAGTCAGAAATATTGGAAAAAAAATCCAAGCTATTTTTGGCCATTTTAATACAAAAAGAAAAAAATAATTTGTAAAAACAGAGCAGCGAACCCAAAGTCTTTTTCATACTCCACAGTCATGTTGCTTTTCCATGAGTTGCCTTGTCAGTATCTGGTAGGAGGAAAGAGATGCCACTCCTATGTGAAAGGCTATTTGCCAGAGATTCCGTAATCCATACAAGTAAATATTGCAAAAACAAACAGAGGAAAAGAGTACAAATGTCTTCACCTTCCTCGTCGAGCTGTAGAACAGGTACAAATAACACTACAAAAGGAAAAGAGAAAGAGTGTCAGCCTGGAAGGACAGACAGGAGTCATAGCTCAATGCCCCTAATAGCACACTGATCACTATAAAGCTTAAAGCTTCCCTCCAGCTCTCATGCTGTTAGCTCCTCCCAGAAGAGCAGGCCAGCAGCCCCAGCCCACACATCAAATACAGCCTGTCAGCACAGCCAGCGTCCCCTCCTGCCCACCTCAGCCTGGAACTAAAGGAGTCTGAAGTTGGAGCCAGCTTTCAAAACCCAGCGAGGATTTTTGCAAGCTGAAAGCTCAGAAGCAGGAAATGAGCAGAACCTGATCTGCTGCTGCTGCTGTAACTGCTCCTGGGAGAAGTGAAGGACTTTGTTCTCTAGAACTGGCTTGGTAGCAAGACCATCATTTCTGTCAGCGTGTGGCTCAAAAAGTGTTCAGCCTTCTTTTTTTGAGTTCAAAAACCACGAGCTAAGTATGGACAAAGAGCAACAAGCTTTACAGGATACAGCTAAAATTCTCACCCACTGCTGTCAGATAAGTTATTTATTTTAAACTCAGGCTTTCATACTTAGGCTTCCAAACGTGCTGATGACACAAGTAAAGACCATACAGTAGAAAGCACTTCACATTTCAGCTCAGTTTATGAGCAAGTATTTTGTGAAGACAATTGCTGCAGATGGGGATAAGAGAGAATTTGCTTGTTTGTTCATTTTTGAGCTTCTCTGGCTTCAGGTACTAACAGGAAAAAAGCAGGACAGAGCCTCTCTTTGTGAAGAATATTTGCATCTAGTTTTAGATCCAGAGTATTACCTCCATTTCAAAGCTCTGCCATAAGCAGAGGTGTAAGAAGGCTGAAAGACACTCAACTGTCTATCTATCACGATACAATAAATAGCAATTAAAAAAACCCTTTTAATTTAAATAAAAAAATATTTGGTGATGCTGCTGTTCCATATCTGCTTGGTCTTTCAAGGTGGTTAGGTTACAGAAGTCTATCAGCTACGTCTGCCACCATCACTGGGGGACAAGCCACCTTTGGCTGAACACTCACCACACTCAGCTCAGTTTGACACATAAGAGCATACAGAAACACAAGTCTACAACTGCAATTTCCAAGGGTCACGTTGCATTCTTAACTGTAGCTGTGCCACTTCACTGCAATACCTCTGTGGAATTAACTAGATCAGATGCTATAAGCCAAGCTGTGCCTCTGCTTAGCTGGAAATGATTTTGTGTTGTAAACTGTAATACCAAAAATCAGAAAGCATTTTGTGAACGTACCTGGAAAACACAGGCTAGAAAAGGTAGAAAAAATGCGACCACATTTCCCATTCCTTCATAGTCCTCCTGTTTGGATAAGAAAAAAAAAGCAACAAACAAGGAACTACATCAACTACAGTCGTTAGCAAGCACTAATTCATATTTTAGAATATTAGCCTTCATTAAGTACCTCTCAGCCTCGTTTACCTTGATTGATTGTAGCAGTACCAAACAGCTCAACAGGGCTGAACCAAGCACTAAGAGCTGAGGTGTATGTGATAACACCTGCTAAGTTAAACTGTGCATCTCTACCTTCAGGATGCTTCTTTTTGCCTTTCTTAAAGCTGTCTGCAGTCTCAAATTTGTTCAATGAAAAAGACAAAGAAGTATCCGGAACATGAACGAAAGCATCAAACACAAACCCAGCTCTGAAAAACCAAAGTATTTCTCCACATTTCAATCTCAGCACAAAAGGATGAAGTGCAGCATGTTGAGATAGACAACAAAACGTGAGCTCTAGCAGGGGAGCCATCAGAATGATGCACTTCCTGGAAAAACAAAACGCTTCCTATGGAGATATGCATGTACTGCTACAAAGCAGAACAGCCACCCTTAACCTGGTTACCCCAGTAACTCTCCTTCTTGATCTCATTTATAGGTTTCAAGTCAGTCAGGGTTACCTGGAGCGAATGCTCTGCTAGGTGAACTCCTCGGATGAGATTCAGAGCTCCACACATGATGTTCAGGACGAGTGACAGAATCCCCAGGGGAGTCACACGCTGCATTCTGTAAGCAGGAGCTAAAAAACAGCAAGGAAAAAAACCAACACTAAAAGAGAGCAACAAGAGAGACAGTGAAAGTCAGCAATACTGCTCTGAATCTTCTACAGAATGCAGCTGAAATTAGCTTGCACTGATTTTCATGCTTGCCTTGAGAAGACCAGTAATGAATAGAAGCAGCCTTCTTGTTGCATTGCACTGCTCAGTTCTTTGGACATCCAGAAATCAGATCCACAACATGAATCAAACAAGAGAATTTGTTCTTGAGTCACCTGGCACTGGTTTCTTCTTTTGTGCTACATATAGGTATTTTTGAGCTGTTTATTACAGCACATTCACATACTGACTGCTCTTTCCTGGTTGGTAGAAAAGTTAGAAGCTTTCAGCACTCAAAGTTCTGCTAAAAAGCTCAGATTTCTGACGTCTGTAACAGCAGGGGAGCACTTCATTCCCTCCTCAAACCAGCAATCGTGTTTTTATTCCCACTGACAGTCAGAGGGTTCAGTGCAGCCTCCAGAAGTTTTGTTTCACCTGCACCATTCCCATATGGAATTTGGTGCCCTAATTAAGCAGCTGCCAGAACATAGCACACAAGTGCTGAAGCCAAAGACTCAGGTGCTCTGCTGTCAGAGCAGTTACCGTGGCAGCTCTCCAGACCACACTGCCTCTGCTCCTGTCAGTGGGAGTCCTCAAGGCAGACTGACAGAACACAGTCAAACCAGGGCCTAGAAACCAGACTGCTGCTGCAGCTTTTGGTGCTTGCTACTTATTTTACACTGCACTGCAATTCCTTTCTTTCCTTTTATAGGTTCATAGGTTTTCTCCCAGCTGGCCCACATTCTAGAAGCAGCAAACCACCTCTCTCTCCCCTCCCATCTCCTCCACAACTATTATGCTCTCTTAACACCCATGCACCCAATAGTATTTATTCAGGATGACCTAATTGCTTCACACCTAATTTAGGTCAAAGCAATTACTATTGATTTGTACTTAATTTTGGAATGTGGCACTTCTAATTAAGGGCTGTGTATGACCACAAACCTCACCTATTTCCCAACCCAGCTATCCCAGACAGTCCAATATTAGACTACACCTGCACGTCACGCTGTGTTCTATCTTTGCATCACCACAATGAGAATACTTCAAGCATAGCAAGGGCAATTTGCACTTCAAGTACCAAATCCAGACCTTCTCCTGCACCAGCAGGAGATATCCAGAAGATAAAGGACAGAACGAAGGAGCCCTCAAGAAGCCTGCCCTGTCTCAGGATCTTCCCATCCAGATGCAGTCAGCTCCTGACTTCTGTAGGTAAACCATGTAACACTGTAGAGACCGATTCCAGCTTTGCTTTGGTGGCAGATGAAATACTTCAAGAGCACCACCCTGCTGCACGACTTAAAGATGAAAAACACCTCTGTCTTCTCCTTTAAGAGAGGTTTTGATGGATGGATTTAAAAAAAAATCTTGGTGTCAAATTAACATTGGGATATAAATGATCTTTTATAAATGCCCATGTAATTAATTTGTGCGACACGCATTCGTACCTCCATAATTTCATCCCCAAAACTGCTACAGAGGGGAATGTATTAATCTCATTTGCAATATGTCACATTATTTAGTATTACTGTGTATTACAGTCACACACACTCTCGTGTAAATAAATGATGCAAGAAACCCAATCATTTAAAGGCAACTTTGCTTTTTTTTTTGCTGTGCAATGAAATCTGAAGTCCAAGCAAAACACTTAACAGAAGCTGTACCAGCATGTTTGTTCTTACACTGACTGCAGCACTCTGTTTCCTCTCATTTTCCATAAATTAGATAATGTTGCAGCAATGTATTTCTCTCGTGGAAATTTCCTGAGAAAGACTACTGTATCTTGTCCCTGAGTTGCTAAGATTTGCTTTAGAGGCAGACTGTATCTTCCACAGGGAAATCATCAAGCACAAGTGCCACTCTTTGTACAGGGTCTTGCAATTACACATGTCAAGAGTTCCCAGACCTCAGAGAAGAGCAATGCAACGCATCACTTGTGCATGCTGAAGACAAGAGCACACAATTTACAAGCTACATTTGTGTTCAGCTGGATAAGAACTGCTATCACAGATGCAGGGGGGATTACAGTATTGAGCTGCACAGGGTTGGCAGTCTGCGCAAAGTGATCTTTAAACTGTTTGCTGTGGAGTTTTACATCCTTCTGAGGTTTAATCCACAAAAGCAAATTGCATAGAATGAGTGAAACGGGCACTATCAGGGCGAAGTGCTTACAATTCTGGCTGCAGATTTGATCTTGTTTTTACAAAAGTAAGTTAATGCTAGAACTACTTATTTAAATAAGAAAACACGAGAGCACAAGCTCTGTTAGTCCAGGACTATGTGATCTTGCATATGCACAATTAAATGCTCACTGGGATTCAAACTGATTTGGCTGTTCAAACAGGAAAGTCATGGCACTTCAGAGCACAGAGAAAAGCCATGCCAGGAGTGGAGAAGAATGAAATCACACTCGAGTGTTTTAAAAATAAAACACAAGGAAATGAAAAACAAAGATATAAGGAGAGGTTATCATCTCTCTCAAAAAAAAAAAAAAACAACAACCATAAAGGACTCTTAAGTGCCCACCATGTCCCTACAAAAGATTACTTCCATTTCACATTGCTCTTACATACACACCCCACTGACCTGCAAAGCTGGATGAGCTCTGCTTACAGAGACTCAGGGTTTGGCTGCTGCAAGGCAAGCTGAGCTCCTGCACGTTTGTTGACCAACAACACAGTGTTAAGAGCCTTTCCAGGAGGAAGCAGGCTGGGTTTAGTTAACAAAGGAATGAACAAAACGAAGGGAAAATGACACAAAAAAACCCCACACACCCTTTGTGTTCTATCTATACAGCGATAAAGACAAAACTGCCCTGACTTTTCAGACTCCTTTCATGCTAACATGAAGAAAAGCCTGAGGATGTGATTGTACAGCTAAAGAGGAGGCAGGAGCTATAGCCATGTGAGGAAACCAATGCCTTGAGCAGTCTGGGATTTATCTTCAGTATAGGATGTTTAATACTGCTCTCCTTTAACCAGGACACTTCAGTGTATACTCAACAAGTCTCCTGTCTAGCAGAGCCTTAATATAAATAACACTAATAAGGAAACAAACACCATGCACACAGCTAAACTTAGAGCTGCTAAGTGGGATTCAACACGAGAGGAGAGAAATAAACCAGGGAAGCTGACTGCAGCTGATGGAAACAGATGATCACCAACATGATCCTTAAAATAAGGACAGGACAATTTGTTTGAGCATTTGGGTTAGGCCACAGAGAAAAAGCCAGAAACACAAGCCAGATGGAAAATAAAAGAAAGCAATTAAGAATATGGAGGAACTGAAAACCAATTTCTGCTCCATGGACACAGACTAGCTAGCATATGTTTACTGGCACTGAAATTGTTCACAATGGTGCAAATAATTGGTAAGCCCTGCCTCATCACAAAAATATTTCACCTCCAAGCATGGTTTGGAGGCACACCCACGAGTTTGACTTGTAAACCAAATGTTTTCACTTCTGTTTTTAATTCCTCCTGGTCAAGGATCCATTACAAATTCCTACACCAAATCAGATTCCGGTTCATCCATCGGAAACATGAAGACTGGGCAATTGGATTTTAATGTTATTAGCACTTTGTAACCCAAGAGCAACAATAAAAAAGAGGAAATACAAGCTCGTGATACCCAGCTGTATTTAACTGTAATGCTAATGGGATTAGGATCATTTTATTTTGCAGAGGAAGTAAGCAGGACTTTGATCACAGAACCAAACCACAAACAAGACAACACTGAACACGACAACACTGAAATGACAGCACCTGTTCTATGAGGAAAGGTTGAGGGAACTGGGCTTGCTTAGCTTGCAGAAGGCTCTGGGGAGACTCAATACTTGAAGGGAATGTTTAAACAGGAGAGGGAACAACTGATTACATGGGCTGACAGTGATAGGACAAGGGGGAATGGTTTTAAACTAAGACAGGAGAGATTCAGGTTTGATGTTAGGAGGAAGCACTTCACTCTGAGGGCAGTGATGCACTGGAACTGGCTGCCCAGAGAGGCTGTGGATGCCCCATCCCTGGAGGCATTCAAGGCAAGGCTGGATGTGGCTCTGGGAAGCCCGCTCTAGTGGTTGGTGACCCTGCCCACGGCAGGAGGGCTGAAAGCAGATGATCTTTGATGTCCTTTTCAACACAGGCCATTCTATGATTCTACAGTTTCCCAGTGCAAAGGAGCAACTGCTGCTGCATGCCTTCATAGACACCTTGCTGTCATTTGCAGGGTGAGGTTCAACAAGTGCAGTGTCACCTGTGCACAGCAGTAACTTACCAACCTCCACATGCACTCCTGTGTGCCCTCCATTAGCCACCCCATTCATCAGCTCCGTATCAGCCAGCTTCAGCTGAACTGGGGGCTGCAACCTCAGCTCCTCCTCCACCTTCTCCCAGCTGACCTTCATTGGAGAGCCACTCCTGTAGTTAAAGCGGTGTTTTACTTTCTGAATGGCATTATCTGCAACACAAAAGCACGCTTTGGTTTAGCACTGCAAAGCTTTAGTCAGTTATTCACCAAATCGTGTTCTTTTCTTTTGGTGATTTTAATTCTGAACCACAAAGAGGCCTGAATGAAACAATTGGACCTCATGACTTAAAGACAATATATACAAAACATATGAGGACTGTATAATGTACTCTCCTTAAAGATTCCTCAGTTTTTCTAAGCACAGTGGGATTGTGGAAATCCAGGTAGAAACGTGTGAACCCACTGCACTATTGCATCCCTTCCCAGAATAGCTTCTCACTGTGAAGGAATGTGTTTTCAAAGGTGTGAGGTTCTGTAGAACATCTGTTACTTGGCAAGAAGCTCGTTTATATCAGGGTAAAAAAGAAACACTGGGCAGGATTATGAAGTACCACATGAATCTAAGTCATGCCAGAAGTGAATCTGTCCCTAACAATCTATTCTGCCTTCTTTTTTTCCCTGTACCCATCTGTCTCCACCTGTCAGATTCCTTCTAACTACATTATAAAGTGTTTTGAGATGTGGATTTTTTGTTTTCCTGGGCTTATTTATTAACCAGCACCACATTCTGCTCATCTGTTACCAGGGCTCTCAGGAACAGGAAGAACAATAATCTAATGGTTTAATCCAGTTATAAAGTTTCTCCTTCCTCCTACACATGCATGCAAAGGCACACACACACAGACTCATTTTTATGACCAAGCTTTGGCCAGGAGGTATTATGCAATATCATTAAAGAATCAGACAAGAAGTTCTTAGTAGAGAACAAAGATACAAACCAAATTCAAGGAAAGCATACGGCCTGGAAGCTAAACTGATGCTTGTTGTGTCATAGGAAGTAGCAAATTCCCACTGAAGCTCTTCCAGGAAGCAAAATGCCATGATGGTTGAGTAGCTGCTGGAACAGATTGCCATGCAGGCAATCTCCCCAGAAGACAGGAAACTGCAATATCACAAAAAAGACAGGATTATCAACATACAAAGGTGGAAGGGTCATTCAGAACGTGAGAAGCCAACTGTGCATTCTATCAAAGATAAATGTACAGGCTGCAAAGACTGAGGGAGCAGAGTGTGAAGGATGCACTGCTCACAGGGCTGGGATCATCCTGCAGGCCCTGCAGATCTTCCTCTTGTTCTCAGCTCACTCTGTAAGCTTGAGCACATTACATCAGTAAAAACTGAGGACATTATTTGAAGCCAGGCTGGGAAACTCATGCTAACAACTACAGGGACACCCAGAAAACATCACAGGGAAGAAAATTTAGACACAGAGACAAGGAAGCTTGCTCACTGGAAGCAAGCAGATGTATTCCTTGTGCCCCTTGAATGCAATGACTTCATATTAAGAAGTATCTGTTAACTTGCACAAGAACACTACTAATGCTTAGTCATCTATAACAAAGTAAGATGATTTTCTGAGAGTGAAATGAAAATTCTCTTCCAAAAGGGACCAGGACAGAAGTTTCTGTATTGACATTTCCACTTACAGATGCCCTCAAACCTACTAGGATCCTGACCAGGCATTCACCTGAGCAAGGTGAAGCTGTGTAATTAAGGAGGAGCACAATCATTCTCATCTGGACTTCATAAAACAACGTGTGAGACAAGGTACCTAGGTCAGGTGTCAGCACTCAGTGCAGGCAGCTAAACTTCCACAATCCCCACAACGATTACAGACTCATAAGTACCTCTGAGCAGAGGAAGTCCTCCCTTACTGGTTACCCACTCATTGGCAATATCTTAGCTAAGACCTAGTCTTGAAGCTCAACAATCACACTTTCTGCATTTTCTCTCTCCTCCTGTTTATTTATTTCACCCTCCCACACAGAGATATTTGTAGTTTGTTTTATTACATTTCTGTTTATTTGCTCCACTGTGTACTTGGGACTGCTGGTTCAGATGAGCTCTGTGCCAGTCCAGTTACACTGGGCACATTCCCAAGATTCCCTTGGTCCCCAGTTCACAGCTGAAACCAACACCACATCTGTGTAAAACAACCCTGGCCAAGCTGCCAAAAACCAACTCTTTTTGCCACGTATCTATCTGCAGTCCTCTCACTTCAGAACCAGATGCATAACTATTTCTGCAGGGGCTAAGGAAGATGACAGCTGCATAACTCGTTACTACTTAAGGGCATAAACACAACCTGAAAGAAAAGGAATTAAAAAGATAATCTCTGATTTCCCAGTTCATTCAGTGCAAGCTTACATATCCCATTTCTCCAGTAACTCTGTCAGATTGAGACACAGTTCTAGCTCAGGATCACTGTAAGTTTGCCTGCAATCACAAGCTAAAACTCATTTTTAAAAATAAACTGAAGAGGAAACAGAATTACTCCGATTGAAACTGTAATTTCTTGAAATAGAGACTAGCAGATCCTTCTCCAGTGGAAGAAAGCAGAGATTCCTCATTTCTCCAAACCACTGTAGGCAGCTCTGTGTGAGCCAGAAGAAGAACTGGAGGAACCCGGGGATTTCCAGGTCAGTTCAGTTTCAAAATCCAGCTAGGTTACAATCTTGAGTTTCACAGAACATACCCCATCCTTAAAGTTCAACTAATCCCCAGCACAACCATCCTAAAAAACTGAAGTCAGAAAACAAACCAGCTGAGGCAGGGGACTTACTGGATGCTCAGGTCACGGCCTTTTGCTGTGCCTCGACTTGGATACTGTGCCAGAACTGAGGATAACGCCTTCAGTTTCTTCCTGCATTGCAGAAAGTCCTGGTTGAAATGAAAGTCTGTGGAGGCTGAGAGGGGAAGGCCGTCTCTCACCCGCACCACACAGGCAAAGAAGATCATGGACATTCTCCACTGGAGTACTCATGAGGACAACCTGAAAATGAATCGCTGAATTAGCTTAACGATGCAGCAGTGGTCAGATCCTTACAGATCTTTTCAGGCCACTACACAAGACAGACACATCTCAGAGAGTTTATTCACCACTGCTACTCGACAGTCCCTCTTGTAACAGCACTGCTGCTGAAAGCTGATCAAAGTATTCCCAAAGGTCGGAGCTGTGTCCATCTGCTGCCTCTCTCAAACTAACAGGTGAGGTGGGGATTTGACAGTGAGAACGTTCACTGTTCTCCCTCCTACTTCACCTGAAGTGTCAGAAATGCTGAGCTATGTTCTTCTTCGTGTTTATGGAAACCAGCTCACTCCTAAGGACCCTGCAGCTGTGTTAGTGCTGCAGCAAGGCCTGATTCTCCAGTGCAACACAGTCATTTTTTAAAATGGCAGCAGCCTGGCATGCTCTTTCTACAGAAGCAATTATGGCTAAACACAGAACAAATGTTGCCCTCTCTTGGCTTCTTGTTCTTCACCAGGTCACAGTCACCCACCATGAGCTATTACTGGAAATTACCTGGTACATCAGATCACACAGGAGATCTGTCCTTCGGGCACACCGTGAGCATGCAGCACCAGATGCCACAAGAACAGCAGTGCAGCTCCCATCACATCTGAAAGACAACCAGGGTGACAGTTTGAGAAAACTCACCAACTGGCCCTTGTCTGTATCATAAAACCTGCTGCACAGGGGTGAACACATCCTTAAGGCAGACTGCTTTCAAGGATAACAGCTCATTTTCTTCACCAAGACATCCTTCATCCAAGACAGTACTTGTGACACCACAACCACTGATTTAAAAGTAATCTGAGCTTGCTGTAAAGCACCTCCACATCTGCAGACATTAAGAGATTACTACAAATAACTTGAGAAATAAAAAAGGTGTTTGCTTCAGGATAACTGCATAAATAAAGTGTTAGATGAAGAAAAAAAAGACAGAAATATTACTGTGAAGTAATGTGATAGAGGGAATGACTGCTTCAGGCAGCCTGCATCAAAAATACACTCCAAGTGCCTTTAAATGTACCCCACTGTCATGTGGTTTTGCTCCCTATGAAGGTAAGAGAACAAAGGATGTTCCCCTACAGCCATTCATAACCTCCCATGCCTGCAGAGCTCCTAACCTCTCTTAAGAGTTGAGTTCTCTTTTCTCAGCTGTAAAATCAAACTGAGCTTGCCAACTTTGCTTGGTGTGCATCAGAATGAACTTCAGCAATAATCAGAATGACTGTATGTCATGTTGAGACACCACATCCATCTCCAGCATCCTGCAATAGCATGGACAGAGCACTACAGAAAACTGCTTCAGCTCGAGCACAAAAGTGAAATGAGAACACAGAAGGAAATTGCCAACTCGGAAGTATTAATGTTAACAGTCACCTTTTGAGTGTGGTCACACAGACCAGCATGGCTATCACTGCTGTATTCATACAGCAGGTTGATTATTACTATTTTTTATCTACTTGCCTGTGATTTTTTCTAGCTTTGCTGCCTAAGGAAGTGAAGCATGCACAGTCAAGCTTAAGTGCAAGTAAGACAGGTAGGTCACGTGCCTTTTAGTACTGTGAAAAAAGGAAAATGTGTGAAACAGAAAGGCTCCACTACCAACCCCAGCACAGAGGCAGTGGCTCAAACCTCAAGACCTCTGAGAGCAGGCAGGCACACCCCCTGGGCAAACAGCTGGAGAAGCATTGACTGGCTCTGCTTCTTACTTCCCATTCACATGGCCTGAAGGCATGTTTACATGAAATACAACACACAGTTGAAAGAGGAATGCCAGAGTAACCATGCAGGAGAGGAAAAGTAATTTAACGCAGCAGGTTCAGCTTTCTTGTTACCTATCACCCCAACACAGCTATCTCCTTTCCTCTCCATGCTTCCCCAGCAACTCCACAACAATTCTGGCTTTCCCCCCACAGCCCTCTGTCACTTGCATGTTGGAAGATGCTCTCTGCCCGTGGTTGAAACAGTCACTGATGCCACTTCCCTCAAACGCTTACCTGCAAGTCAGATTTGTCACATCACATGTGAGCAAAGAGCATCAGAGAACCATCCAGGTTAGAAAAGGCTTTCAGAATCACCAGGTTCAACCACCAACCTGACCTACTAGTGCTGACACTCACTGCCACGTCCACACACTCCCTGAACCCCTCGAGGGACAGGGATCCCACCCCACCCCTGGACAGCCCATTCCAACACCTCACCACTCTCCCAGCGAGGCAAACACTTTCATAACTCACCACTCTGATCAAGCTGCACACGGAACCAAGTCAATCTATGAGCCTGCTGTTCCAGTCTGACTTACCTTCTCCTCCCCTGGCCCCTTTCTGTTTGCGTATGATTAGCTGCCCAAAGTATCTGCAGCGGACTTTACGTGGCAGGCCTTTGAACTCAGGTCCAGCAGTCTGACAACGTCTTTGTGTGGAATACAGATTGCTAACACCCTGCCCGAGCCCAGCAGTTTAACTGGCACAAATCCAGCAAGGAACAAGTTGGAATTTATGATTGAAGTAAGCACTGCTTGTTATTTTCATGACACGAAGCACCTGTACATCCTACACATCAGGAGAAAACTCTTTAGCAATAAGACTCCCCCAGGCAGTGCTTATTTACCTGCCCTTCAGCAAAAAGGACTCCTCAGGATGTTCCCAAAGCAGGCATGTAACCAAACTTCTCCAGAACGCAGCTCCTCCATCCCTCACTCTCTAAGCAGCAGCTAACTCTCCCCAGTGACTACCCAGGGATTATTAAGGCAGCCTGAGTCAGATCTCTTATTTGATGGTGCTGTTATGCAAGCCCATCTGTAGATCAGATCCAATTGACTAGCATCACACTTCTCAAGAAACTCCTACCTTAATTTCCGTACTATGTGGAAGGCTCTGAAAGCAAACACAAACCAGAAAGTAGTTGGTAGAGTGGGGGATTATTTTCAAGTTATTTATTTTCTTCCTTTAAGAAGTTATTTCACCTAAGCCTCGTGGGCAGAAGCTTCCTTTTAAGAATGGCACAGTGTGAACAGGTAACATCTTGCCACCAGTACCTCCCTTAAGCACTCATTTTCTCTCTCCATTTAGAATCAAATTTATTTTTTCTCTAAATGAAGCACACAGCCACGTTTCAAACCCAAAGACATGTGACTACTTTGTCAAGTTCTGATCTTCCCACTGCAGCTGTACTAAATGCTACTACAGCCCAGGAGGGCCCTGAAGCAGTCAGATTTGGCTTAAATCTCTCCAGATTTAGCACCCATCTGAAACATCACGGGATCCAAATCTTTAAAACAAGGTTTGTAGGCCACTAGGAAGCCTATAGGCTTTGTACTTCTAATCACAGGAAAGCAAATATAAAGCTTTCCATCACAAAGTAGGTTGATAGGAGTATGACAGGACACATCAAGCACCTCAAATAATGCACGTTACATGGAACCCAAACTCCAACAGTCAGCTCCTACCTGAAATCTCCAGTCCCACTATACCCTAACTGCTGCCTAAACCACACCTTAACATCTAAGGGTCTGAAGCAGTTCCCCTTAATCAACTTCTCAAAAATATGTACCACCTTAAGTGCAAGCATGGATGGGTTGAGGCTGGAAAGGACCTCCAAATCCACCTGGTCAGACACCCAGCACCACATCCAGACAGCTTCTGAAAACTCCCGAGGAGGAAACCCACAATCTCAGGGTCCCTGTGGCAACACTCTGGCACCTGCCCAGCACACTACTGCTTCCTGACTGTCAGATGGAGCCTCCTGTACCCCACTTTGTGCCCACTGCCTCTTGTCCTGGCACTGGGCACCACCACCAGCAGCTGGGCTCCATGCTCTCTGCACCACCCAACAGGGATTTATGGACATGGGCAGGATCCCATTGAGTCACCGCAGCTCTCAGCCTCTCCTCCCGGCACAGCAGCACTTGATGGGCCTGTCCCCAGTACGCCCAGGTCTCCTTTGTACTGGAGGCCCAGAACCGGGCAGCAGCAGAGGGCCAGGATCCTGTACAGCATCACCTCCTTCACTGTGGCTGTTCCTCTATCAGCACCGCCACGGCGCCCACCAGGAACCCACACACCCACCCGTGTCCCAAAGCCTCCACACACACAGACACAGACACAGACAAACACCCCTCACCTCTTCCCCTTCTTCTCTCCCTCACTGCCCCTTCTCACCCACCCCCAAACTTCCCTCCCGCAGGATCCCCACGGCCCCTCCACCACACAGCGCACCCCCTCGGGGCACAGCCTCCCCTCACAGCCCCCCACCCCGTTATAAGACACTCCCCCGTCCTCAGCGCGGGACGAAGGAGGGAGGAAGGAGGGAGGGGATCGCCCCAAGGCCGCGTCTCACCTTCCCCCGCCCCGGGCCTGCTCCGCAGCCACAGCGCGGCCCGCCCCGCCCACAGAGGCGGCGGCAGAGCAGCGCCGCGCGGTGCACGCCGGGACGGGGTGGGTAGGGTCGCGGGTTCGAGGCTGCGTGGGGTCTGTGCTGGTTGAGAAGTAGCGGCACCCAGACAAAGAGCTGCGCTGTTTATGTTTTGCCACGCTTTCAGGCTTTTGCTGAGCCCTTCTGTGATCCTCTGATTTTTGTATGTTAGGAAGGTGGTGACCTGCGCACGTGCGTGATCACAACAGGAGATTACAGCAGCTGTGTGTTATTCAAAAGCAGAGGGAAGCCTGTTTGGGATCCTACGGTGCCGCAGTCTGTCCTCCTTTAGAGGAGCGGGCTGAAGCCTGGCTGAGTGGGGATTTGCGATCCCAGGACACAGGCATCCTCTGAAAGCCTTTGCAGCCTTCACTCCTCTCTTTTACTCTTCCAGCTACTCAGTATTCAACGTATTCTGTGGCCAGAGGTCTGTTAGTCAAGCTGTGGCTGAACTGTCACTGGCCCAGGAGGGATAAGCAGACAGAAGCTGTGTCAGATGGTTAGCACCGCTCAGCAGACATTAGGATTGATCACTGAGAATCAGTATCTGAGAAGCTTTGCCCAGCAATGGGAGCCAATCCTTGCTTCTATTTTGAAGCAGCACACCCTCATGTCAAAGACAAAAGCATAGACTGAATATTGAGGAGAAAATAAAAAAGCTGCCACGTGGAATGCATCTGGAGGTTTTCTTCCACACGGAGGTGTAGGCTGGGGTTAGTGTATATGACACCTTTAGGGACAGGCAGGAAAGGTGATCATGCAGAAGTCAGGCAGCAGTCCTGCAGTCCACAGGAAGCTGTGGGAGTGCCAGCCTGCAGAGAAGGGCCTTGCTGGGGAAATAACTGCTATTTCAGTGAAGGAGTTTTTACACTTTCATCTCTTGCAGTAAATGCAAATTTGCTTCTTATTGCTGTGACTTGGCAGTTAGAAGGAGACAGGATACTCCTCCACTTCTTTCTCCACTGAGTTGTGAGAAGCGTGGTTTTTTTGCCTGACTTTCTGTCTGAATGATCACATCAGGCACAAAAACAAAGAACTACTTTATTAGGTTGCTTGTCTACCAGATTTTCATAGGGTTTAATGATCCTCACTATGACTGGGGAGGAAAAATCAGAGCAGCTTTCAAAGTGCATGACAAATGCTAAAACTTTGACTGAGACATTTGACATGCAAAGCTCTTGACATATTTCTGCATAAATACAATTGGCATCTGGGAGTGATGTTAAAGACAAAACAGACATAATAGCCTGGCAGTGTTCAAATGTCTTCACCAATACTTCTAACAGAGCAAGAGCACTGGACACAAATCCTGTTTTTAGACAAGCCACAGTGTTTATTCCAAGATACTCAAGTGAGTTATCCAGCTGACTGTACACAGTTCTGCTTTCACAGGAGGGTGTACACCAATCTGAAAGAGAAGGCTATTGCAGTCTTGGTGCTTTTCACAGCCACTTATTTATGGTACACGGATATATCTCGTGCATGTGAGTAGTATATATTAGCCACCCAAATAGTGAATCTGAGCTATTTGCAAGATGGGAAGGATTTGTAGGATTAAAACCTGAACGTGCTCAATTTTATACATATCCAGTCGTTAGAGCTTACCTGAAAACATGATTTATGAGATTAGTCACTTCACTGGAGATCCTGGCTCATGATGTTCCTCTGATGTCTGACAAACCAAGGTAGCACGAGACCTGGTCTCCAGACAGTGTTTCTTCTGTAGCTGCTGTATTTCTCTCTCCTGCTCTCAGCAGGGTGACAGGCTGTCAAGAGAAATGTTATTAAACACTTTGCATGTCCCCATGTCACTGTGAGACACTGGCTGGGCACTACGTTCAGACAAGTATAAATGCAGTGGAAGTCCATGCTCACAGGATCACAGGCTGCTGAAGGCCTTCTGGTCCCACCCTGCTCCAGCTCAGCCCTGCACCCACGTGGCTTGTGAATATCCCCAGGGAGGAGATCCCAGCCTCTCTGATCCCTGTGCCAGCACTCTGGCATCTGCCCAGCACAGAAGTGCTTCCTGATGGTCAGATGTAGCCTCCTGTGCTCCAGTTTGTGCCTGCTGCCTCTTGTCCTGGCTCTGTCTTCTATGTGTCTCCCATCAAGGGTTTAGAGATGTGGGTGGGATCCCTCTGAGCAGCCACAGCTTTCTTGGCATCTCCTCCCAGGAGAGCTGCCCCAGGCCCTGCAGCACTTTGGTGGCCCTATGTTGGCCTCTTCCCCAGGTCTCTCTTGTACTGAAGGTCCAGAACAGGACCCCATGCTCCAGGTGTGGCCTCAGCAGTGCTGAGCAGAGGTGCAGGATCAGCCCCCTCACCCTGATGGAGCTCAGGACACCATTAGCCTTCTTCCAAAAGGGAGCATCACTTGCTCTTTTCCCCAAAATATCCACACTGGAGGAACATAAGAAGCAAAGTCTTACATTTTCATTTTCTAGGGTTTATGAAAGTAGACTTGCTAACTTCTAACACTGCTTATCTATTACTGTAATAGGAGGTGAAGCCAAATCAGCTCCACAGGACTGTGGAAGACCATGATGTAATTTGTAATGCAAATCCTCAATTCTGTGACTATTTGATAAATGCGAGAGATTTATTTGCCTTGCTATGCTTACTGAACTGAATGCATCTCATCACATGTGTTTAATGAACAAAATGATGGTTTGTATAAACATTCTCAGGAAATCGGGTTTGTTTTAAACATAATATGAGGAATCATTAAGCTATTATTGAATTGTCATGTTAATAGCTTAATGACAATAAATTAGATTGTAATGGCAAATGGCAGGGGTACTAATTCAGGCGAAGCACCCATTAGTTCAGGACCCTTTTCCAGCAGTGTCCATAAGCAGATGACAAAGTGACCGATCCCCCTCCAACTGCTCTTCCAGTTTCCCACCGATTTCATCTCAGGGAATTTCCTGAACCAGACAGGATCTGTCTACGTGGTGATCCTCAGTGGGTCGCTCCTTCCCAGGTCCTGCCTAATGTCCCTTATCACTCAGGAAGGCTTTCTGCATCGGCAGACTCTGTCACAGAGTTCTGGAGCTCAGATGTATGCAGTGTGAAGAACCCCCGCTCCTTCCTCTGTATTTGCACTGAAACAGATAAAGGCATAATGATGTCCTCACATACATTTATATTTTTTAAAACACGATCCTGTAGCTCCAGCCTCAGCTTGTTTTTACACTGCTGGCAGCAAAGCGTTCGCAGCACACAGAGTCAGCTTCGAAAGGCATTGATTAAATAATCATGCAGTCAGTGCACTTTAAACCAGTGGTTTAAGATTGAATGGTTCACGGAAAACAGTGATTGGGTGTGACAGAACTTGGAGGCTTATCACAAAAATGCCATTCTGTGCTTCTTTGTGTGTAGCTCTGAACTTATTTTGTTACTCAGAAATCTGAGAGTCATCAGACTCAGCCCTTCCAGGGAACACCTGGACCCCATCAGCAATGGGGGTAAGTCTATATTCTCTGTGCTTCCTCTTTCTCTCAATCCCCACCTCATCCTCCAAGGACAGAGGCAGCTGCTTTCTCCTCGAAGCAGTTCAGTGCTGCTTTTAACTTTCTGCCCAGCTTCCATGTGATGTAGGAGTGCCACAGGTGGCCTGAGGTATCCCCACACCCTGATGTTCGTTCCTGGCAACAGGATGGGTTTGGTGAGGACAGCTGTGAGGGGGATCAGAGAGTGGAGCAAGAAAAAAGAAATGGTGCACCTAAATCTGCTCTTTAAAAGCTCTGTCAGTTCCCTGATCTCATTCAGAGTGGAGCCCCACGGGCACGTTGGTGCAACCAAAGGAGAGATGTGGGAGGATGGTGAGAATACTTTGAGCCTGTACCCTGAAGGCTTTGAGGAGGTTTCACATTGCAATCACCCTTGAGTCAAGCTGCAACTTGGAATATTTTTACCAGCAGGGAGCCCTACGTCCTCTGACTTTTAAAAGCCTGAACAGCATGAGCAATGTGCCAGCTGTGCTTTCTGCTAAATGCAGCCCCATCAACACGCTTTCATGCTGTACTCCATTCGCAGTCCGCATGAAGTAGGGACTAAAGGATACAGCATCTCTGTAAAGTGAATTAATAATCAATTATGCATTTATCTGCACTGGCGAAGAATCACACTACTTTAATTCTAGTTTAAATGAGCAGACCGAGAGTACTCCTTAACTTGTACTGGATCTCCCTGCCCTCCATCTGCCTCGTGCCTCTGCAGAAAGCAGCAGTGGGGCAGAGCAGGGCACAGCTGTATGTGCAACGCAGACCTGCCATGGACCAAGTGCTGGAGGGTTCACGGGTGAAGGCACTGGGCAGGACTAGTCACATATCAAAGCTGACCCTGGGCTCAGGTGACTAAAGCCCAAGGAGGGGCAGGGAGGAGGTGGCAGAGCCTGTTGGTGCACTCAGGGCCGTGTCAGCTGCAGCCACCTCCCTTTCCTCCACAGTTCATCCCCACGCTTTGCATGGGTTTGGAGTTGGAAAGGCACGAGCAGTGAAACACACAGGTCATAGCTGAGTGTGCATCCCATCCCCAGCATGCCAGATTAACCTGAAGGGGTTGGGGCGGCCAGTTCAGGGTGCAGCACTGTGAGATGCTCCCAACAGATTGCATTTCCTGGGGTCAGATGAATGGGGCGGTGACACGGGCAGCGTGGAGCAGTGTTTCTGTCCCCTTCTAAGACAGAGGCAGTCACTGCACTTATGTTGTGCTCCTCCTGCCAAGAGCAGGGACAGTTATGGGGTGGCCTAGGGCTGGGTACACATCTAGCCCCATGGGGCAAGCTCGCAACAAAATTATGGGATGCCTGATCCAAGGCTACAGCTGCACAATTCCGGGGTGCAGGTGGCTAAAATCCCTTCTTGAGTGGAAAGGAGGTTGCAGAGCTTAGTGGGGCACACAACACGCTGCTGAAAGCCTCCTCTGGTTCTTCACATCCTCTTGTTGTGCCCCGTTAACATGTAGGACCAGACACTTTGGCCAGGACCCTATGAAGCTGTCTGGGATTTAGTGTAGCTGTGAGGGATCTAGTGGCAGCTTTGTATCCCTCAACACAGAGCCTTGCCTCTCTGTTCCCTTTTCATTCTAAGTCACAGTAGCTTCAGACTTTCAAGGAGGTGACATCTGCTTAACATTGGAGAGATTTGCTATTTCCTGGGACAATCAGCATAGTATAAACATTATGACAGTTCTTCCTGCAAAGAGCCATCACTCCCACTCCTCCTCAGGTGATGCTGTGGCATCTAAAAAGCATTGACAGGAGCTACTTTAAAAACCTGGGCAATTTTTTGGTCTACAAATAAGCTAATTGGCAGCAGCTATACCTGTAGATAAAAGAAGGTCAGGCTTCTCCTCTGACCTGAGGGCATATCACACATCACAGCTCCTATTTATATCGCTGAACTCTGCTCCCAGTCCTTCCCCCCCAGGACGAGTTGGCTTGCTCCCTCCCCCTGGCCAGAAGGAGCTGCTGGCCCCTGACCTTCTCCAACACAGTCAGCAGAAGCCAAAGCCATCTGAGGCAGTGCTGGGTGAGCAGGACAGACACCCACAGACGAGTGTCCACAGCGAGGTCTGGCTCTGAGTAGTTTACTGATTTGTATATATCCATCCAGTCCCCTGGGTTAAGTACGCGTGATTATTTGAAGGATTTGGCCTTACATCCTGTTTCATTTTCTTCTCTGATTCTCTACTTAAAAAAGAGAGGATTTATTTTAGCTATTATCTATAGACTGCTGCATTTCTTTGTTCCCCTTTAAATGACAAGCTATCAGACTCTGGGGAGAAATGACTGGGGAAAAACCCACTCGCAATTGAGGTCAGACTGAATAATTTCCTCTGAATATCTGAGAATTTGGGGGAGAGCACTTCGTCCTTTTTCAGTGCTTCCTCGCCTGCCTCGTGTCACTCGGTCTGGCTGTGCAGGAGGACTTGCTTTTTCCTTTTGTGCCAACACGTAGCAATGGATTGCTTAGATGGAGGCAGTGACCTTGGTTTGCAGGCGTCTCACTGTCCCCCGTGGCACTGTGAGATATCGGATAAAGAGAGACTGTGCTTGATGAGCACTTGCATCTTCAAGCCAGAAAGAATGTTTCAGTTTCATAGCCTCTGTTTATTTGTTAACCCTTCCCCACCTGCTGCCAGGGTGCCTTTCTTTCTCCCAACCTTCAAGAAGATTCAAACTGGAGCTTACTTTTGCCTAATTAGCAGTAGGCAACACACCCTGGTTGTGGCACTGGAATGGAGAACTGCAGCTTAACAACTAGTATCAAAAGTGGCCAGTTGTAATTACAGGGAGAATTTCAGCCAGCAATTAGAGGCTGCATTGGGTGAACAACACAACTTTCATTAAGCCTGGGGGCAGAGTGATGTTGCCTTAAGTACAGACCATGCTGACCTTGGGTTACTGTGGCTGTATCACCCACCTTCAGTGCCATACCCTGCTCTGCTAGGCCCGTGTGTCCCAGCACAGCTACAGGGCATGGATGGCACAATTAATGGGGTGAAGAGACTGCGTAGACTACTTGCTCCAACCCAGGTGGTGTCCGCAGACTGTGAGCCATATCCATTTCAGTCCACAACACCTAAATCCCAATGTGTTCCTCACCAGGAAGATCCTTTCTGCCGGTCCTTTGATTTTTCCTCTCCTTTTCAATTGCATGAGAGGCAGTCTGAAAACTGGATAGCCTATGTCTGGTAAGCAGAGAGAAGAAAAGAGCCCACAAAGCTTGTTTTGAGCACTGTGCTGATGGGAGAAGGAGCAAAGGAGCAGCCCAGCATCAGGTTTACACAGTGACACCTCTTCCTAAAGACATGAAAGGAATGCAGCTGGGAACTACGCACTGAACCACATGGGTTAAACTATGCACGAACATATCTTCTTGGAAAAAAAATCACTCTCGCTCCCCCATCACTTGAGTGCTCTGTGCAGCCTGAACAAGAGGGCTGCTGCCTGAGCAATGCCCACACGTCGTGTGTGTGCTGCAGCAGAAAGATGCTGGCCAAACAGGAGGAAACTTTGTGGGTACTGAGCGTGGAAGGATGTAGAAAATGGCTGCGTAGCCACATTTATACAAATCCCATAGCCCAGGAGCTGTTGGAGAAGGGCTGGAAGCTGCACGACTGTTGGATGAGTGACTCAGAAGTGGTTTCAATTTTGTTTTCTCTATCTTCCTCCAAGAGCTCCCATTGCATTGCCCCCAGCAACCGATGTCTGTGCTCACAGATACTGTTTGTCCTAGAAACATGCCTTCTGGAGCAAACTTATCCAGCTGAGACACTACAACACTACGACAATGCAACGCTCTTGTTATGACTAATCCAGCTCTGCTCAGTTTTAGAACCTCTGGTATCAACAGTGCCCACAACAGTCCATGAAACTGCAAACGAGAGGGAGAATTGTCTGGGAAGTCTGATCAAATGGAGAGAGAAAAGAAAAGAAAATAATCACAAGCGTCAGGAACGGCAAGCAGGCTGTGCTGCCTGAACACACTGCTTGCTGTAAAGAACAGGGAGCAGGCACGCTGACTTTTGCAAACACTGCAATTACTGTTTGGCTGCCCTAAATCTTTGCATTCTCTCAGGAGAATTTCTCTGCTGTGTGTGATTTTTCACTGCTCTTCCTACGAGCTTTCTGTTCCCCGGCAGTGTTGCTTACATTACTTTTATGTTTTTCCCCTTCATTTCCCTATAATGAGGACAACAGAAAAGCAGCGTGTGGGGGCAGGGTGTAGGAGTGTATGGCAGGGTCAGCAGTGGTTCAGTGGAGCCACACATCAGGAGGTGCCTCCTGGCACCGAGTGCATCATCCAGTGCTGCAGACAAGCCTGCAGCAGAGACAGTCCTTAGAGAAGGAAAATGAGTGATGCAGTGCTCTGGCAGAGGGGAGAATAAGAAGCAAATGATGAGAGAGATGGTCCAAGGGAGAGACAGAGACACATTTTTGCCTCCAGAAATGAATTATTTTTACCTAAGAATGAGGGGACACAGTTTGCTCCCATTTAGCCTGTCAGCAGAATTCGACTCGTGTGCAGCATGCGTGGCAGTGCCAGCAGGGCACACACAGGAAATGTGACCGTGCAGCAGAGATGCAACTAAATCCTCTCTAACGAAGTTTACCAGTGATTTTCCTTGGCTCGTGTATCTAACCAGACCTGAGTGTTTCCAATTCCTGGGTCAGAAATTACATTCGAAGCCTGTTCCTGCTACGTTGGCAGCTCTGGGTCTGGGCAGCTCTGCAGATCTGGCAGCAACGCCGAAGCTCAATTTTACAGAACGTAGAAGAAACGTTTTGTAGTGCAGCCACGACCCAAAGCCAAGGCATACAGGTTTCTAGATGAGCTTATAACCACCAGATGTATGGGAAAAAAAACTAATCGGCTGCAGCAGAATGACACACAACTCATTTCCCATTCGATCCGTAATCCTCCCTCAGAACTGCAGTGTTGATCTGTGTGTGACTGGCAGGTCGCACAAATCCACCTGGGCACCTTCACCAAGCTGTAGGTACAGAAACCTCAGCTCTGCAGTTCGGGTTCATCCTGCTTAACCTCAGGCACTGCCCCGATGTTCCTGTAGGGGTGCTTCCCTCTCCGTGTGTGGATACTTAAATGAAGCAGAGCAGAGGGTACAGGCAAGCAGATCTCTATTCACATGAAACTGAAGCTGAGTGACAAAGGTTAGTGCCGGGGGAGATCTCCGCTTGTGCTTTTGCTTGAGCTGTGCAGGGAGGTGGAGCTGACAGCATCCTCCCTACTCCCATCGTGTGAAACGGTGTCCAGGTTAACAGCTTTTTCCTCTCTTTCCTCCCACTGAATACCCTGCAGTTCACAAGTTTTACGTACAGAAGACTGAAGGCTCCATTCTGGAGATCTCTGCGTGGTTTCAGATGCAGTCTCGCTGTTGCTGCCCTGGGGGGAAGTGTGGTTGTGCCTTGCAAGGGGAGCAACACAGGAGGCTCTATGACAGGACCTGAAGCATTCTGTTTCTCTTGGTCTTCTTTGGAGAACTGCCCTTGCATCCATATTACAAACTGATCAAAATGAAAGATGCTACAATTACCATCCTGATATCGTGAAATGTCAGTGTTAAAAGTGCAATTACAATATATTTTAAATCACAAGCAATTACTGTTTGCTAATAGCACCAACTGTAATCCATTAAACGAGCGTGGCAGCACCACTGACAGTATGTCTGCAACTCCTTACTAGAACAGACCTATGGAAATCTAGCCTGCATCTCAAGTAGGAGCTTGAATAAATACCAGACCATCTTATTTCTATTTTGAGAGTTAAAATTTAAACCTTAAAGGAAATACCAACCCATCTTACTTATACGTTTACATTCAGGTTTTACTTTAAGTTCCTGCCTTCTCCTAAGACAAACTCTTGCTGTGCAGAGGCATAAACAAGATTCTCACTAGATCACAGTGGCAGTTTTATATCGCCCTGCCAACCACGATCTTTGAGTATCGAATTAAGTGAGGCCAAACCTTCCAAACTCCCAGCACAAATATTCTGCAGTTGTTGCAGAAAGGAGGAGCTGTCATTCCCGACCAGATCAATGTCGTATCCTGTCTCTGGCAGCGGTCAGTGCTGAATCTTTCAGAAGATAAACCCTCCCCTTCCAACCTTGTCTCTCTGTAGGTGCAGACAATGTACTTAATTGTTCAATCCAGGAAAGGAATACCTTCCTGACCTTTGCTGATCATAACTGCATATAGCTTTATTTACGTCAACATTAGCACTGATCGTGATGGTTATTACTACCACTGTTGCCAGGAGGAACTGCGTATTTTATTAACACTGTATTGTGAGCTCACTGTGCCAATTGAGGACTTCTGGCAATCCTTCATTCCTTAGCTCTTCCTCCTATAGAAACCTCCCACCCCTCGCAGGGGCTCCCTGCATGAATCCATCATCCCTCCTTCTCATCCCAGCAGCTCTGCCCATGCCCACATGCCAGAATTTGTGTCCTCTTTTGTTCCCAGGATTCTCCCTTCTTCCCCCAGTGCCAGGGGCAGGTAAGTGTTCCCTTTTCCCTGCTCGGAGCTGTTGGGAGTTACATGCCTTGCTGCAGCCATGGCTCTGCTAACCTCTCTTTACTGGCACAGTTCTTGATATTAATGATGATTGTGCTTAGGAGCCTCAGCTGCACATTCACAGATTTAACACCAGAACAAAGTGCTGGATCAATCTGTTTGACCTCTTAAGATTGTGGGGGCCATTATATTTCCCCAGTTACCTTTGTGTTGTGACTTGAATTCGTTATTTTTAAAACACTGCCAGCTCTCAGGATTTAGATGTACCTGAGACGCCTTTGTGCAGAGTCAGCTCAGCTTCAGGATGATTTACTGGTCCAGGATCAGCAACGCATACAAATGGAGCTGTGCTCAAGCTGTGGCCAAGCTAGGTCTAGGAGCATCACAGCTGCCTTGATGCAGTGCTGAGCCCAGGCTCACAAACCCTGCCAGAGCTCAGCTGGCCCTGCCTGGAACCAACTGAAGCACCTTCTGTGCCACATGTCACATGCTGGGAGCAGCAGCACTGGGAGGGCAGTGACAAAGCGTCCCAGCAGCTCTACATGAAGTCACGTCTGGCTCAGCGCAGTGGATGAATCATTGCTCTTGGCAGACTGGTCTGTGGAGCTGCTTTGATGCCTCTGCTCCATGCTCTTCAGCACAGGCACAGCACTGAACCTGTGCTGGCTGCATGCACTTGCCTGGCATCACAGGTGAATTATTAAACTCTGCTGCAGTCCTCAGTGCTGGCAACGAGGGTGCACAAACATCCAAGCTGAGATATAACTAATGAGCACTGACGTACCAGAGCTGAATCCATCTCAAGCATTCCCTCTACTGTGCAGCTCAGCAGTGTTTGCAGATGGAGCCCACTGAGAACAGTGAGCTGGGGTTCATACGTCTCCAACACCAAGGTAAAGAGGCAAAGAAAACTGTAGAGAAAGAAAAAAAAGGGAAGAAAAACAACCAGAGGAGAGGAACTGCTGTCCCATTTTCCCCTCAAAAAAGCTGTTATTAGTTTGAATCAGAGTGATAGCGGAGATAGCACATTTCATGCCAAGCTCCTCGCAGGGTCAGTTGGCCTTCATCTGCAGTACGTATCATCTTTCCTTTTTCCTATTTGCTCAGTTCTGGTTTTATTTCTGATTTCTCCCTCAGTCTCACTCTGAATAAGGATAGGCTTTTAGTCTAAATTGCCTCACTTCTTTTACTGACTTAAGAGCGATACAGGTTGTCAACGCGCCTGCCAAAAGACTTTTGTTGTCATCCATTCCAAGAGCTCAAAATTACAAAGGATAACAGGCTCAGGGAAACAGAAGGGAGACAGCAAGAACACAGTAACACAAACAGTCTCATTTTACTGCGAGGGTAAAAACTCAGTGGTGTGGCTGCCACGCAGCGTGGCCCACTCGCTGCATTCTGTGTGAGACCCCAGTGCAAAATCTGACATTGGGTCACATTTGGATCAGGCCAAATGCCATCTTCAGACCTACACAATTCACTGACGATGAGGCCATGGGCTGCTGGAGTTCAAGAAGCATTTGGATAACGCTCTCAGATGCAGAGTTTGACCTTGGGGTGGTCCTGTGTGGAGCCAGGGCTTGGACTCAGAGCTCCTTGTGAGTCCCTTCCAAATGAAGATATTCTGTAATTCTGTGCTTCAGCCTCTTTGTCAGCATCTGCTCACGAACATTCTCTGGATAAGATGTTGGCAATGCTGAAATTGATGCCATATCATATGCCGAGAGGCTGAAGCTATTTATTTTTTCAGGGAGAAGGCAGGCATCCAGAGAAGAGCCCTTTCACCCACAAGCCTCCCAAACCTGACTTGCCTGTCAGCATTAGGCTGCCTTTATTTCTAGTCTCAGCAAGCTGTTGGTAATGACCTGCAGAGAACATACCCATCTACATCCTATATAGCAGTTTACATGAAATATGGGTGTCAGGACCTAGAGAGTAACTGCAAACACTTGAATTTAGGTGGCAATACTGGTTAGCAAGTTTATGACTATATTAGATTTTGTATATATTAGATTTTAATATACTTATTACTATGTGAGAAAGACACTGAGGCCCTGGAGCACGTCCAAAGGAGGGCAGGGAAGCGGGTGAAGGATCTGGAGCACAAGTCTTATGAGAAGTGGCTGAGGGAGCTGGGATTGTTCAGACTGGAGAAGAGGAGGCCCAGGGGAGACCTCACTGCTCTCTACAGCTGCCTGAAGGCAGGTTGGCCTCTTTTTGCAGGTAAGTAGCGATAGGACGAAAGGGAATGGCCTTAAATTGCTCCAGGGGAGGTTCAGGTTGGAAATCAGGAAAAATTCCTTCTCAGAAGGAGTGGTGAAATACTGGAAGGGGCTGCCCAGGGGGGTGGTGGAGTCACCATCCAGGAAGGTTTTCAAGTGTAGATGTCACGCTGAGCAACGTGCCCTAGAGAGGTCATAGACGTGGGTTGATGGTTGGACTAGACTGGTCTTTCCAACCCTAATGATTCTGCAGAATAATCATATATATATATAGAGAGAGAGAAGCTATAGACACAGGGACACACCCTGCTGCATTACAGAATTGAGCACGTAATAGATTAATGACTTGCTTATATTTCTATCACACTGTGACAGTCATTAACAAGTTCTGCTTACTGCCTGGATAGCAGATGGCTCCACCTACTCGTGCCAGGGATGGAAACGTTCCTAAAGCTTCAGGGCAGGATGGGAAGCGAGCTCAATAATCCTTTAGGAAGTATGTTCACAGTTCAGGTATTGAGTGAGTTATGGCTCACAGGAAACCCCTGGGGAAAGCGAAGCATAAATAAACAGAACCACAGGGAGCATTTGGATGCTGGAGGTTACAGATGTCCCTGTAGGCAGTCTGAGGACATAGGAGCCCTCAAATCAATGCTCATTTTCCCAAAAGCATGTCCTAGGAAAAGGTTTTGCTTGACACACAGATTTCAGCGATGGGACGGCTGTGTAAGTGTCCTAGGAGTTGGTCAGAGGGTGAAGAGAGAACAAGCTACTGGAGCTGACTCAGCACTACATGGGTGGCGAGAATTGGGTTTTACCTTCTGTCTGTGCCCCCCATCGCTGTGAAGCTATTAATGACAGTGCTGCTAGGCAGACAGCAATACATGTGCCCTTTCTTTACTTCTACCTAACGCCCACAGTCTGTGGAAGAGTGGTTTCAAAAGATCTGCCTCTCCATTCCTATAGGCACAGCAGTTCCTACAGCAGGCTTCCGGGACCAATCCTGCACATGCCTCTGGAGTAACCAAAAAGGGGACGAGGCTGCAAGTAACCTTTGTGGGGTAGCTGAGTAGCTGTTAATGCACGGTGCCAGCTGGGACAGCCATCACCAAAGGCAGGCACCAGTGGCAGTCCACTTGCCCAAACCCCTACATCTGCTGCACTTTCCATGTGCTCCTCTCCTTTAATTCACAGTTCACTCTTTCCTGTCTGAACAGGAGCACGAACTGCCTCTCCTCCAGGTCCCTATAAGTACCCACCACTATAATGTTTTCTGTGAGGTGGACAGGAGCTTCCTGCCAGCCATACCCAGATCATCGACATCTTGGCGTGTGCTGTTTGGACAAATGTCAGGTACCACGGACGTGCTGTGGATTTTGATCAGCAGCCTCGAGCTGACAGATTTGGTTGTTTATTACTTATCCCCAAGGCACTGACTTCCCTTTAGCACTCCACACTCCTCAGTCAGAGGCTGGCATGTGTGTTTTTTAATTAAGCACCTTTTCAATGTTTAAGTTTGCTTAACGGATAACTGCCTGATGGCTTTTCACTTTCAACTTCTTGTTTGCTCAGCAGTGAGGCATTTCATAATTAAAGCAAGTTTTCCATCGTTCCAGTATGCAGTATTTGTACTTCAGAAAAAAATACCAAAGAAATGGCTTTGCATGCCTGAATCTGAATCACAGAACTGTAGGGGTTGGAAGGGACTTCTGGAGATCATCGAGTCCAACCCTGCTGCCAAAGCAGCTCCCAGCCCAGGTTGCACAGGAAGGCATCCAGGTGGGTCCTGAACGTCTCCAGAGAAGGAGAACCACCACCTCTGTGTGCAGCTCCAGTGCTCCATCACTGCACTGGGAAGAAGTTCCCACTCACATTTGTGCAGAACTTCCTATGCTTCAGTTTGTGACCACTTCCCCTCGTCCTATCACCACACACTGCTGAGAAGAGTCCGGCCTCGTCCCTTTGCCTCCTGCTCCTTAGATATTTATAGACATAGATCAGATCCCCTCTGAGTCTTCTTTTCTCAAGGCTGAACAGCCCCAGCTCTCTCAGCCTCTCCTCATAAGGGAGCTGTTCCACACCCTTTGTTCATCCTTGTAGCCCTCTGATGGACTCTTTCCAGCAGATCCCTGTCTGTTCTGTACCGGGGAGCCCAGAACTGGACACAGTACTCCAGGTGAGACCTCACCAGGGCAGAGCAGAGGGGGAGGATCACCTCCCTTGACCTGCTGGCCACACTCTTCTTAATGCATCCCAGGATGCCATTGTCCTTCTCCACCACCACAGTGCTCATGGCCAGCCTGGCATCCACCAGGACACGCAGCTCCCTCTCAGGACCAGACCCAGCACCGACCCCTGAGGAACACTGCTAAGTACAGCTCTCCAACTGCACTGTGCGCCATCGATCACAGCCCTCTGAGCTCTGCCGGTTCTCAACCCACCTCACCATCCACTCATCTATTCCACACTTCCTCAGCTTTGTTATAAGGATGCTGTGGGAGACAGTGAACAGTGGAACAACTGAAGGAAACACTCCCAGTACTCGTTTGTTCTTCTACGGTAACTCAAGCTTTTAAATTCAGCTGTAGAATTTTCTGGCTCTTTTATCCAGCTTCTCTCGCCATTCAAAATCTGTGACCCTTGTGAACAGCTCTGAGTCAGTTCTCTGGGTGTCAACACTTCACATCCATTCACAGCAGATGAGAACTTGTGAAGAGCAGCTACAGAGAGACACGGAGAAAAGGTGGCCGTGAATTTATCACACAGAAGTATTTTGAGCACCACCACCTCGACAGAAATGCCCCACATAATGAAAAACTATGCTGAAAATTTCCTCTAAACATCAGTGGGCTAGGTAGAGCTTCCATGGCCAGTTTAGACTGAGAAATATCAGGACAGTCAAAGGCACTGTGGAAAATTGAAGCAGTCTTCCGATTTGCACGTGGCTTGCAGGATGGTTCAGCAGTGGCTCTTGCACCTTCTTGCTTTTCAAACTGCTGCAGACAGACGTGTTCTGTCCCAGAAAATAATGCAACTTCCAGCCAAGATCTGCCAACTTCAATTCTTGGGCGTAATATAACCAAGAACCTCTGAAGTTGATTTGGGGTAGAATCAAGTTGGGTCTGCTTCTATGAGTACATGCACATATATATATATATGTTATATAGGATTGGAACATAACCAGGACAATTTTAGACTATAAAAGTGGATGTTTCACAAAATTAAGGCTGATCAAAAACTAGCGTCACGCAGAAGCAATTCTTAATCCATAACTATGTATGCTGCCTTGTGATGCAGGCCATAACCCCGCTGCAACAGCCTGCGTCCATCGTCACTGCAATCAATGGGGGCTTTGCCACAGGGTTCAGGTGACAGAGGATGTTTCCAGAACAGCACCAAGAAAGATCTTCATTTGTAACTCAGTGTTTCGCAGTTCAGAAGATTGGCCTCAACTGTGCTTTAAGAACAACAACTTTTTTCTTGTATGTCTTTCTCCCACCAGGCTGCATGTTTATCAGCTTTAGTCCTAGAGATGATCTCAGGAGCTTCTCCCAAGGGGACCAGAAACTTCCTTCTAATTTGCTTCCTTGTTTAAATAAGCAGGGCTGGAAATATCCACGTCTTTCATGAGCCTTTTGCCTATTTCTTCATCCATCTGCCTTTAGTAAGCAGTCCATATTCCAAAAACAGATGAGCAAGTGACTGCGGGAAGATGGAAACTAATTAACACTTAAGCTCAGGAGGAAAAGACCAAGAACATAACAATACAAAGTTATATTAATTGTCCAGCAATATTAAGGAAGCCAAGGAGACCTGCTTTCACTTGTTTGTTTTGGAAAGGAATTCCTATGGAGCTGCTATAGCTCGTTTCTCAGTAGCTTTGTTTCTCAGTTTCCACTCTTCAAGTGAGGTAAATAATATCCTTCTACATTACAAAGGCATCTCGCAGATAAATAATTTAGGGCCAGACGATGCTACATTTTTTTGGATATTACAGTGCAAGTATCCCCGAAGGACCTATGCAGCTCCAAAGACAAGCTTCCTCAGGGAGCACTCGCACAGTGCTGTATGAGAGACAATAAAGGATGACAGAATCTGACTGCTAACACTCCACGAGACGCACAAATGCTACAGGGACAGAAGCCGTAAAAGCTATAGATCAATTACTTCTGCAATTCCACTTTGTTGCATTCCTGTCTTCTAAAATGCCCCTTGATTTTTCTGCTGCTTCTTCTCAGATTTATTTACTTTTTCTCATCAGAGACCTCTGGATTTTTGCACGGAGAAGGACCGTGCAGACAGTGCCTCTTAATAAAATCACTGCAACGATTTCTGGTTTGCTCAGCCTCTGAGAAACGCTGAGGAACGCATTACATCTCGGGTAGTGAGGACTTATTTTTATGTGTCCCCACTGCTGGGAAAGCTGCAGAAGTGAAATGAGACATCTTTTGCACCCAACAAGGAGTGGTTTGGATGGAGTCCATGCTGGGACGGGGGCTGCCTTCCCAGAAAAGCCACTTCTTTAAGGATGTGAGGGGTCTGGAGCACAGGGCTATGAGGAATGGCTGAGGGAGCTGGGATTGTGCAGTACAGAGGAGTCTCGGGGGAGACCTTACTGCTCTCTATGACTGCCTGAAAGGAGGTTGTGGTGAGCTGGGGATCGGCCTCTTTTAACCAGTGATGGGATGAGAGGGAATGGCTTCAGGTTGTGCCAAAGGAGATTCAGAGTGGATGTTAGGAAATATTCCTCTGAAAGAGCAGTCAGGTGCTGGATTGGGCTGCACAGGGAGGTGGTGGAGTCACCA
Organism: Cyrtonyx montezumae; assembly: GCF_038088225.1. Lineage (NCBI taxonomy): Eukaryota > Metazoa > Chordata > Aves > Galliformes > Odontophoridae > Cyrtonyx > Cyrtonyx montezumae. The sequence goes on from NW_027072037.1 coordinate 1,516,134, forward strand.
ACCGTGGAGGTATACAAGGAACGCTTGCACATTGTGCTGACATGGTTTAGTGAGAACGAGTGGTGATGGGTGGACGGTTGGACTGGGTGGTCCTGTAGGTCTTCCCCAACCTGGTGGATTCTGTGATCCTATGAAATGACACAGATGAGATGGCTACGAAGGGCTACACGAGAAGCAGTGGCAAGATGCTGGCTGTGCTCAGCATGAAGCAGCTCGGCACGAGCCATGCAGGCTCAAACCGCGCAGAGGAGTTACGGCCTTAATAAGTGAGCGGGCACCTCCCACCTGAACCATTAACAATTCAATTTTTAATGAGCACGCACTGCTCCCACGCTCCGGGATGGCCTGATGCCCCAAACTCAGAGGAGCAAATGGTGACAAATGGAGGATGAGTGTAAATTGCTGCGTGCCCTTAGGAACTGCGACTGCTGCTTAGTGTGGAGACAAACCATTACACTACCACCTTTCTTTATGTGTATGTATATATGTTTGTTACTGGCATTAAGTAGCATTGGACAACGGCACTTTGCCTGCTCTGTGCAGGTTGGAAACACGCGTTGTTATTACATCACCCCTTCATTCGCAGTGGAAACCCCAACCCCAGCGTGAATTCAGCGTTAGTGCCATGGGAGGAAGGTTATAGTTCCTCAGAACTTGTCGTTAGATAGTAGGACAGCAACGACAACCCGTGCCAAGTGTTTCTGGGCACACACACACACACACACACACACAATATGTCTTTTGTTAAGGAGACATCTCCGCATGGGGGGGACACGATGGACCATCACCCCCCTCACGGAGCAGCGGCGCGGGAACACCGCCCCGCGGAAAGGCGGGAAAGCGCGGGGGCTGGGAGTGGGCGGGGCGCGCAGGCGCAGGGGGGCGGGGCCTGGCGGGGCGGGGCGGGGCGTGGAGGGGTGGGCCACTCAGCGGCCGCGTAATGGCGCTCGGGGCTGGCGGTGCCTCCTCACGGGGGGTGGGAGAGCGAGGGGGCGGGGGACGCGGCGTGGAGCGGGGACAAAGCGCGCGAGCTGCCAGGTAAGGCCGTAGCGCTGCCCCGGGGCTGGGAGAGGGGCGGGTTGGCAGCGCTGAGGGGGGTGGGGGTCAATCCTTTCCCCCCTCCCCCACAGAGCGGGAGGGCCTCGGAGGGGAGAGCGGGGTGGGGGGGGAGGGGAGACAGAAGGAGGGAGGGGTGGAGGGGGGTGTCCTACTTTTGAGTGAAAAGAAAGGATCGGATATATATATATATATATATATATCGTGTTCTAAAAGCAGTGCCCCCTCCCGGTGCTGGAAAGGGTTTGTGTGTGTGTGTGTGTGGGGGGGGGGGGGTTGCGTTGTGCTGAGCGCTTCTCGCCGTGTGCAGGTGGTGCTGAGCGGAGCGCCGCGGGGCCGCGCGGCCATGGGCGTGCAGGACCGGCCCCAGTGCTTCTTCGACATCGAGATCAACCGCGAGCCAGGTACGCTGTCCCCACGCAAACCCCTATAAGCCGCCCCCCGGTGTGCCGGGGGGGGGGGGGGTTTCCAGCTCTTTGCTGCTCGATCTTGTTTTTTTTTTTTCCTTATTTTTCTTCTTGAAGAGTACCGATAGCTTGGGTGCGCTTTCACTTTCATTCTCTGCTTCGGCGTCTCTTTGAAAGGACTTTGAAATGAGTTTGTTTCCGAGTTGTGGTTGTGCTCGGATGCAGCTCTGAGCCCCTTTGGTTTCCGTTCAATCCTTTAATCGAGGTTGAGTGCTCGCTCCGGTGATAAGGATATCTGTACATCTTTTGCTGGTACATCTCCCGTTTGAGATGCTCTGGCACCTCAGAATACCTTTCTGAAGAGATAACGTAACTGGGATTTTAGGTTTAAATTTGTATTTGCTACAGAATCAGACAATTAAAAATGCTGTCGGGCGGGTGAGTTCCGGCTTAGGAGAGGCAGTTTGATGACATTTGATGAATTCGTTCTTTATGTCGTTTGCTTTTAATCTTTGGAAAGGATTTTAGGTTCGACTGCCTGTGCAACCTGGTCTAGGGAGCTGCTTTGACAGGGGCTTGGACTCAGTGATCTCTAGAGGTGCCTTCCAACCCCTGCAAGTCCGTGACTTCTCACATGAAGATCCACCCTGTGCTGTTTTCCTCTGCTCTGCTTTCACACATGCTCCTGCTTCCTCTGCACAATACCTTACCTCAGCCTTATGCATCACAAGTGGAAGTGGATTACCTTGTTTTCTCTCATACCTGCTTGGATTTGATACCTGATAATGGTGCATTAGAGGTGTTTGTGCTCCTGGTGGTGCACAGGTTAGGTTACCTGGGTTAGGTGCAAGGCTCTGGTTGTTTCTGCTGGTATCTGTTTTCTCTTTGAAGTGATGTGAATCTCACAGCTGTACCTCAGGTTCAGAGCCCTGCTGTTTTTATTGCACTGATTAGTGACTTTACATGCTAATGTATAAAATACTAGTGCAGGATTTGAGTGTAGTGTGCTTATACTACTGCGTGGTAATGTCTCTTTATTAGTTGGCTGTGCAATCGTGCCTTAGGTTTTCAAGTTAGATTAAAAGCTTAAACGTAGCCCTTTTGGCAGTATGATGACCTTCAGAAGCTGCATCAAGTGTGAATGATGTGGCAATGCTTCCAGACAACACGAGGCACCGACTCCGAGAGGTGTACTGTCCTGCTGATACCAGTGAGACACTAATTTTAGCTTTTAAACTGCCACCAATCTCCAAATCAACATTTTGCTTATGTGACTGGACTGTAAGAAACCTGTCTGCTTATTTATTTGTATTGAATGTAGGGAGAAAAAGCTGGAGAACAGAACAGTGCTGTGTTTTCCTGCTAGCCAACAGGTAAAACATTGCCCCCTGCTCTGTCTGCTCTGAGAAAAAAACTGAACTAGTATCTCTTCAGAAAAGGCAGAGAATAAGAGGATGTGCATCTCACACAACAGGGGTTGTCTCCTCACCCGCAGGATGCAAAACTGTGTCATATCAAAGTCATTTTGAAGTGTTGATTGCTTGGAGTCCACGAATATTCCCCCACTTGGCTGCCAGCTCATAGCTTCCCCTTCAGAGATTCACTTACCCAGGGGTTGTGTGGATACCTGCAGCAATTTAAAACAGGAGCGCAGCGCACAGATGAGATGAGAAGGAGCAGCAAAAGGTGATGCACGTGTATGTGAGAGGAAAGAGGAGTGTGAACTAGTTTTGCTGGTTAATTATATCTGTTACAAAGTCCGGGGATGAACGCTGCAGCGCTGGTTGTGCTTTCAGGAAACTGCATTACAGCTTCTGTGCTTTTCTGTTGGTTAATTTTAGCTACAGAATGTCGGAATAAAACTTGTACGTCTGCTTGTTGGTGTCTCTTGCTGTGCTGCAAGCTGCTTTCTGTCAGCATTTTTCAGTGTAATTTGATATTTTAGACTACTTCTAACGAGTTGCCGCTTAAGTGTTTTTTATGAGTGCACATTGTGTTTTGTTGCTTTTTTTCCTAAAGTAAATGGGGATTAAATCAAGTGTAAGCAGTTATTTTGACACAGCAGCCACTCTCCTTTGTGTTGTGCCCCCACGCCGATGGATTTGGACACGTATGGTATGCAGAAGTAAACTACATGCAGAAAGCTGAGAGTCTGGGGATGGCAGCAGATGCCTCTTGTAAATAATTCTGGCTTTACTCTGCTGAGAAAACGTGTGTGGATCTGTTCTAATCATCATGACACCTGAAGCAACGCTGTGTTGCTGGGATGTCACATGTAATGCTGATGTGGCCCTGCAATGTTTTCTCTCTTCTCCCCACCCCTGCTGCTGCCTGTGTCCATCAGAAGGCACATTAACACTCAGTTTTGCTTTCTTTTGTTCCTGCTCACAACAGTTTTCCTTTTTCTCCTCCCTGTTCTCATGTCTTCTGTTGTTGCTTACCCCCTTGTTCATTTTTCCTTCTGATTTAGTTTTTCTTCTTCGGGGGTGTCCCTCCCTTTATCAGTCCCCTCCCTTTATAAGTCTGTTCCTTCAGCCCAGCTCTCTCTAGTCTGAACTCAACCATTAAATAGTTTCCACTGTACAAGTCAGGATAACTGTCCATCTGCATTAGTAGAACCAGGGGGGGCTTAGAGGGTCTTTAGTCCTTTGAAGGCAAAAAGTTGCAGGTTGGCAATGGGAAACAGGTCAGTGCTTTGACTCTGCAAACCTATTGGTGATCCAGCTGGGGGTGATCTGTGAGACAAGAGGACGTGCTGTATGGGGGACCTTTAGTGGGGAGTGTAAAGTAGCTCCTGTGGGGAACTGATTCTCAAAGTTGTAGTCTTCTCATTATACAGAACAGTGCAGAATGAAACAGTACCCATTAGTTATCTTGAGGTCATGGACAAATGATTAAATGAAATACCAAGTGGGTGAGCCCTTGCTGTTAGGAGAAGCCATAGTATCATTTCTCCCTTGCATTTCTCTGTGAAACTGAAGGCAGTGTACCTTCGTTGTGAGCAATTCTCAGAAGCATTTGCTTTTGTGAGGATGATGGAACACTGCAGCTGGGGATGCTCCCAGCAGTGTTTGGGGGGGCTGTGCCTAGCAGAGAGCTGGTGAGGGGAGCCTTTGGTTTGCAGTGAGTGCAGGGCAGGGTGAGGAGGCACTACTGAAGCATTCACATGTCAGGATTTCTATGGGTTCAGCTGAGAGGAAGCGTCCATTCTTGTAAATGGTGCTTTAAACAGTCTTTTTTCCACTGGAGGCTTTTGCTTTTCTGAGATCTGAAGCCGTGCTTCTACTTTAAAGCAGTGTTTTAAGTTATATGAAACCTTGGATTCCCAAATTTGAAGTTTTAATAAAAAGGAAAAAAAAACTGTAAGATAAAAATGCATTCACATTAGTGCAGTGTTATCTGAATTGCTGTGCAGTTTAATCTAAAACCTTTGCCCTCTGAAATACATTGTGTTTGTCTGCAGAGTTTGTTTTAAAAAGGTTAAGCATCTGAACTGGGGGAAGTCACTGGATAAATAGTTGAAATAAGTGATCATTTTAATAAACTTTGCAAGCAGGATTCTGCATTACATTACATTGTGGATGCTCCTACCATGATATTTTGTCAGTTCATTTCAGTATAGAGCTGCTGTTGGTGTAGCTGAAGAACTGATGAAGGGTTCAAAATCAGAACAGAAGTAGTTTTCATCTTGCAGTCAGAAAAAGGAGCTTTGAAACTGGCTTAGTTTTGGTCAGTATGCTGTCTGGGTTCTCTCTGGGTTCTCTAATTGGTGTACCCTCATTAGCTACAGATAACACTTTATGAAATAGAACTTAAAAGTGTCCTAGAATTTATATGTGCATCATCATTTACTGTATTTAATTAGTGGGAACTTAAAGACTTTTTATCATTTATTCCATTGGAGGACTTTAATCACAAATCAATACTTCAGTAATAAGAGATGTGAAATTAGGATTGGTGAAACTTCTGTGGTGTTGGCTTGTGGGAAAATGGCAGTTCAGTGACAGCTGCACCGTGGCACAGATGAACGTGCCTCCAAAGCTGTGAGTGGAGGAGAATCATTTTATTGAGAACCAAATTAAAGCTATAGAAACCTTCTGTCTGCTGATCCATTAAAAGCAGCTATTGATGGCACATAACTTCCTTGTGGTGCTGGAGGACTTGCATTGTGAGTTTCATCACGAGGAAGAACCCAGGGCTCAGTGTCTCTGGTTCAGCCCAGATGTGAGCACAGCCCTCTGCAGATGCTTCTCTTGCTGAAGCTGGCCAAGCGGTGTGAGCAGGCCTTGCCCACTGGAACAACTCTTGTGAGCAATTGCTTTTGTTTTAGTGTGCAGTTTGAGTCACAGCAAGCCTGTTCCCCGTTTGGGTAACTTGATATCAGCTTTATATCAGGGAAATGAATCTGGAGAAATCTCTGGCAATGTTCTCTATGCGATGCTGGCGGATTATTTCAGACAAGAGGAAATTTGAGGAAGTCAGGAACACCTTTTGCACCTTTGTCACAGCAGCAAATGCTTCAGTCCAGGTTTAGGATGAGGCACTTTTATGTTTTCAAGGCACGGCTGAGGTTTGTAGATTTTTAAGCAGACTTTGAACATACTTATTGTTTTGGCGTGTTAAACTAACAGCAGTAACTTCATGTACTGATGAGCACGTCAGTGTGTTTGATCTTTGGCTCGTGTACTCAACGCTTTGGCAGCGGAAGATACCACCTCTCAGTGACAGCTCTGCTCAATGCAGCTTAGGTGAAACACAGGTAGAAGCCCAGCAGATGGATGCACAGTGTGTGGCTGTGTATTTATAAGCACGCTGCAGCATTTTATGTAACGGGATGTGAGAAGGTGAGCAGCACTCCAGGCGATGGGCAGGGGAGGTTTGCTTGCTTCTAAAATTCAATCTGTAGTCTTCTGGTGCTGGGTATGTGCTTTACTGTTTGTGGGAGTTGAAAGGCATGGTGTGTTAGCAGATCTTACTGACAAAACACCGAAAGGAAGTGTTGAAGCCATGGTTAGGAACGTCTGTCTTCACATTCTGTCTTTTTGCCCTCGAGAAGCAGAGATGAGGCTGTTCCTCCTGGAGACAGAATTGGTGTGTGCTGCTTGAAGTGCTGCCTGCAGTGCCCGTGTATGTAGGGCAGCAGCCTGCCGTGGGGAGGACTCTGTGCACTGTGCCTGGGGGCAAAAGTCCCTTCTGGAGCCCTAAGGTACAAATGCCTCCTGCTTAGCCCGGAGCTGTCAGCTTGATGCATCAGCAGCTCTGCTCTTAGAGCTGTGGGGATAGTGACGTTTGATGTCGTTCAGGGGAAGAAAAAAAAGTGTTATTTCACATAGGGAGTGCAGGGGGCTCTGAACATGGGACGTGTGCGTGGCTCTGAAGCAGTCACCGCTCAGTTCAGAGCTTCTGCAAACAGAGCAGTGGGATTTCTGCTGCTCTGAATTACCACGCTTGTCATGCAAAGGATAACTTCTTCGCTTGGCTGTTCCTTCATTCTTTGTAGGCCGTCTCTCCCCATGTTCTTGAGGTTTTTCTGCCTGCTGTAGTAACCAGTCCTCAGAGAATATTCGTTCTGCAGATAAAGAAATTGTCATTTCAACAGCTGAAGGCACTGAGAGTACAAAATAGAGGAGGTCCCTGTGTTGTCTTTCATTTATCCCCATCTTTGTGATCCAGAAAAACTGACAGTTGTACGCATTTGGACAAGGCCTTGAAATTGAATATAATTTCTTAGGACCCTCATGGTGCCGAAATACTGAATAAAATGCATTTTTAACTTCTCCTTTTCCTTTAAGGGAAGGAAAATAAGTCATTCCTGGGATAGTTCAGTAATTATTTTGGGGTCTTACCGGTGTGTGCCACTAGAGGGTGGTGCACGTTGACAGATCCGTGTTGGCCTTCCTGCAGCGGCCATGTGGCTTTTAACCCTTGCTTTATCCCTCATCTCACATCACAGAGATGGCAGTGACTTCCCTGATTACACCGTTCTAAAGGGTTTCATACATCCAACAGTATTTATGTTTTGACTGTAGAAATCTCAGCAGTGTAAATCTCCAAAAGGGAAATGAGAAATGTGAAGCATTTCTAAAGTAGTTCTCTTTCTTCTTCAGTACTTTAATCAGTTTCCAATTAACATAGCTTGAGCGCTGCCAGTGGTGTGGGAGCAGCTAGGCTGAGAGTGGGAATTGCTCTGTTCAAATTGCACAGAGAGGAAATAGTGTTTGATTCATGGTATTTGACAACTGAAGCGTTAGTCCTGAAATTGCTCCTGCTGTCCCTGCCTTTCATTTTCCTTAATTGATTCATCTATTACATTTCCTATTTAAACCAAAGGATTTTAGGCCAAGGGTTCCATTGTATTTATGACCCTTAACACAGTGTAGAACTAAGATGAAGTTATGCAGATTTATTCATATGCTTTTCTCCTTCTGTGATCATAAAGAATTGTAAAACTTCTTTTTTTTTTTTTTTAATCTTCTAGTTGGTCGGATTATGTTTCAGCTCTTCTCAGATATATGTCCAAAGACTTGCAAAAACTTCCTTTGCTTGTGCTCGGGTAAGTAGCATGCTTACATTTAATAACTTTAATGTTTCTTACGGTTGTTTCTTTAAACAGGCATAAATCATAGCTAATAGGTTTTGTTTGTTTGCTTCTTCCTGGTGAAAACAAAGCTGACAGTCAGTAGTGCCCTGGGGGATTTAGTAACACTGAAAGTAGCCTGGTGTTCCCTAATGGTGACTGAGTTACAGTAGTGGAGTAGCTGCATTCTGAGTGCAAGGTTGTCACTTGGAAGAACAGAAAGTTAGGGTCTGTCCTTCATGTGGGGCTTCCTTAGAGGATACTGACAAAACTAAAACAATGGTGAAGTTATTGATCGAGTTACACAAAGGGGAAAGATGAGCAGGACTTCATCAGGAGATGCATCAAGTGTTATTGTCACTGCATGGTGCAGAGGTGACACTTCACTTGGCTCCATGTAGAATTTTGCTTGCTGTTATACAGCAGAAGTACGTTTTGGGTGCATTGCAGTGCAGTAGGGATTGAAGGAAGGAACATCTATTAAACCTTAGGAGAAAACTTCTTTACTTCCGGCAAAATAAAAGATGGAGTGGGAACATGATTCCTTAGAAGTTCCGGGGTTGTGTGGTGGGAGAAAGGAAGGCAAAGATCAGAATCAGGAAAAAAAAAAAAAGAAATCAGTCTTGATTAGGTTATTACAGGAATCTCCAATTATTGCTTATGCAGAGAATTCATTCTGTGTGTCTTGGTCTTCGTGTCTTGTGTACCTGAGTTCTCAAGTAGCATGCCTTAAATTAACCACACCATTGAAGCCTCTTTAAAAGTTAGCCAGTGGACTGGCTAGTGTAGAGCCTGAGCCTCATCTTCTGTAGCTCTTTTAATTCCTTTCAGTGGCTTTGCTAGATCAAAGTTAGCTGGAGATCACGAGGAGTGAAGCAAACAAGTACTTAGCAGGAAAAAGAACAATTAAAAAGATTTGACAGCTTTAAACTCTGCTCTGAAGCTGACTGTCCATGTTTCATTGAAGTTGTCTGCTGGAGCTTGTCTTTAGTTGGGAAAGCACTGAGAGCCCAAAGTCCTGAGTTCTCTCTACTCTTGAGGTCAGAATCACAGACTTGAAAGCTGCCAGAAACTCTGGTTTTGTTCCTGCAATTTGTTTGCCACTCTACTCACAGGATGGAGCCATGATTTGATAGGCACCTTTAAAAATTACTGGAAAAAGTGATAATTGAATTATGAGAAAAATGCATATCAAAGAGCTTACATTTCTTATTTTGGTGTATGTAATGATTAAGAGAATTAAATGGCGCTATTTTTTTTCTTGCTCCCAGAAACCATCTCTTTGCCATTTCAACTCTCCAGTTTGGATTTGGGATTGCTGAGATTAGAGGCTAGGGTTGTGTGGCTAACATTGTTTTCTTGTTTGTACCAAGTACATCTGTGCTGCTGTTTAGCTTGCCTGAGTTGCTTCCTAGGAGCTGTTGCCTGGCTTTCTGCTTCTCCATGACAAGTTCTTCCAGTGTGTGTGATGCAGATAAATTGGCAGGAACAAACATGCCATCTTCCCTGCCCTATTGCACAGCATCATACAATCATCTGTGAAGAAAACTAACTCGGTCCCAGGCAAAACCTTGACAACAACCACACCTTATTCCACACCACTTACTTCATGCTCACGTCACGTGCCCTTTAATACATCCTCATTAGTCACCTCCCTTTGATTAGCACACAGATACTGTTCCACTAGTGTATGGACTACCCCTGCCACCCCTGCTCCACCCTGAGCTTATCCATTGGCCGTGGTCCCTTCAGACACCTGCTGGGTCTGTGTTCTCCATGGTCACAGCTGTATCAAGGTATTCTGATGTGGTCTTGTCCATGATCACAGATGCTGTGAGGTGTGCTTTCTCCCATGTGCACTCACCCACAGCTCACAGTCCCTCTGAGTTGAGTTCCCTCTGGGGTTGCAGCTGTTTCCATTCAGCACGGTAGCACAGGGGTGGCAGTGAGGTGATGGCTGTCTGCTCATTGCCACTGCTGTTAGCAGCATGTTCCCAGGTATAGCCAGTCAGGATCATAAGGAGCAGAGCAAACAGCAGAAGAAAAAGCAGCTGCTAATGAGCACTGGACTGGGAGGCGAGCAAGCCTTGTGACAAGCATGGGAGCATACCAATTAGCAACTAAACAGCTATAGCATCTATAAATTCAGTTTGGTGCTCCAGTTCCTAATGATGGCAGATTTGATTGTTCGTGCCTTGTGTTGGGTGCTAAAAGAAATGTGGCTTAATTCTGCAGGCAGCTCAGCATCTCACAGCTGTTCACTTACTGTCCCCAGGTGGTATGGGGGAAAGGATTGGAAATGCAGGAGTGTGGGAACTCATTGATTGATATGAAGGTTGTTTGGTGATAAAGCAAAAGCCGTGTGCACGAGCACAGCACAACAGGTCTGCTTGAGGCATCTTGTCAGCAGGCAGGTGTTCAGCCACTGCCAGGAGGGCAGGGCTCATTGTGCACAACGGTTTACTGGGAACACAGGCAAATGCCATCACTCCTAATGCCTCATTTTCTGGCATTGACATGCTGTTCTAGTTGTATACAATATATATTTATTTAAGAATGTATGAAACTTGTTTCAGGGCAAGGTGTTGTGCCCTAAGACTAGATACCAGTGTTTCAAAAGCTGTGCCTCTGGCCACGGCTCTGCTGCTCCCTCCTTAATCTCTGCAAGGCAAGCCAGGATGTCTTTGTCAGAAACAGCTGGAGGAGGACAGGCTGTCATTGCTGTCAGACACAGACCTGGTTACTGTGAAGGAATGCTGTCTGCCTTGACAGCAGAATTCTCCTTGCATTTAAAGAGAGCATCTGGACTTGCAAACTGGCGTTTGTGTGTGTTCTGGTTGGTCCATCTGCCAGGTAAACATAAGGCCATTTGCTCTTTGGAGCTTTGTCAGGAGCTTGTCTTCCTATAATCTCAACAGGAGACTGCTGTTGGGCACCTTGTGCAAAATATCAGAGATTAGGTTGGCAGTGCAGAGCATTAGTAGGGCCTGGGACTGAAGCTCACCTGCCAGACTGCTGTTTGTGAGAGGCAGAGAGGCAGCAGACAGGAATGCATTTGCTTTTATAGCTCAGGGGTGCTAACACTGGAGGGATAAGATCCTTGAATTTACTCAGTGGCAGCCTGTAGATTATTTTTTGTTTAAACTTCTTGCAGGTGAGAAAGGAATTGGCAAAACAACTGGGAAGAAGTTGTGTTACAAAGGCACTACGTTCCATCGCGTGGTTAAAAACTTCATGATTCAGGGTGGGGACTTCAGTGAAGGTAAAACGTTTTCCGTGGAGCAAACATTGTCATCTGTGTGGTCAGAATTTGTCAGTGTAAATATTAAAATGCCTTGAAAATACTATTGGTGGTCTCCTGTTTCTTTTGTTAATTGTTGGAATTCTAATGAGTTTCAACTGAAGTTGATACTTCTATAGAAAGAGTTCTTAAAGAAGAAAACAGCCTTGCTGGAGTTGCTAACATTAAAGCAGAATCCCAATGTGGGCTGTGACATTGCTTTTCATGTCAAAAGATCTGCCTTCTTGTATCCTGTATCTTGAAGCCTTATAAACTGATCTAAATGCATATTGTGTATAAACTACAACTGATAAAATGTATGTGGTGGAAGAATATCTTGTGTTGAGAGTCAAGAGGAGGTAAAGATAACGTAGCTACTTGCTTATCTCACTGTAGTGGTGCCTGTGAGCAGGACAGGACCGTGGCTGATGCCTGCTGTTGTCTTTTTTGCTTGCTGTTGTATTTTCTGTTGCTGCTGCTTCAGCAGACAGCAGGGAGAATTAGGCTTTGGAGCCTCGCTTCAGGCTTTCTAGTGTTCAGAAGCACAAAAGCAATCTTCATTTTCAATATTCTGAGTGTCAACAAGATAATGAACTGTATAATGAACGGTCCTGCCTTTTAATTAAGGGCCTTATGCTTAGCTATTAGTAACTGGCTGGAATATCCTGGTGTGTTATAAATTGGTGCATGTAATGAGCAGTGCTTTTTGTAAACGGAACAAAAGGTTTAATTTGTGCTTTTTAATGCACAGGTAATGGAAAAGGAGGTGAATCTATTTATGGTGGCTATTTTAAAGGTAAGAGCAAATATATCTTTACAGATTCTCAATTCCGTTCTGAGAAGTCTTGATTCCCAAGATACTTAATGAAAAGAGGTCTACTTATAGATCACCTTTTGCATGAAACTAATATTGCATGAGAATTATTTTTATATGCATGACTTTCAGATAGTTTTTTGTGTTTTTTTTTTTTTTTTTTTGGTAATACTTAACTTTAACTGACAATTAATTAAGGCTAACATTATTGGTTAAACATGACTTTCAGCATGGAGGTTAGGCAACTTTATTCATGAATAAACTCCTATCTTCCTGCCTAAAACTGTCAACATATTCTTTTGTTTATAGAGAATGTGGTCTTTTGCAAAATGAAAAGGTAAGAGACAAAAGCTCAGTAACACAAATTCAAACTCTGTTCCCTTGTACCTTCCCTAGTAAATACATAGACAACTGATACATCCGTTTGTAGATGGATATCTGTGTTGCTTGGAGAAATGAGGAGTTCTGTGTCTAACCTTTCTGAGGGTTAATGACTTATTCTGAGAGAATACTGGCATAATTTTCAGTTCTAAACAATTTTTTTTCTTCTTTTGTTAACGTCCCTTTTCTCCCCTTCCCTACTGAAGGTTTGTATTCTCACTGTTCATTTTTGAAGTGTTTGTTTATATGCTACACAAGTTGCTTTCCTTGCCAAGAGTTTTTAAAATGTATATTTGCCTCTTTTTAAAAACAGTTGTTGGAAGGAAAATGGTGAGTTTATGAAGTATTTATTTAAGGGTATAACATTCTTTCTTGCTATACCAACAATAAAAAAAACAGTTACTATGGTATTGTAGTGTTAATAAGATGTTCCTAGGGTTTGTTTCTAAAGAGAGCACTAAAGGTGGTAAGTTCTAAACATGCAATATTGTGCTTTGATATCTTAAAAATAACAGCTTCATATGCCCCAAACTGTGATTTTTACCTTTGAAAAGGAGCTTCACAACAATATCTGAGTTTTATATTATGCCATGCAGCCAGAAGTCCTCTTTAATTCCCTGGAATGTAAAACCCGTGTTTAGTTTAGCCTTAATTGCTTTCGTGTTGAGGTTGAAAGAAGACCATATTCTTTAGTTCCTCTTTCTGGTGTTGGTTTTGTTTATTCTTGTTCATCCTGAGCTGTCCAGCTTGGAATGGATGGGTTGCTGTCCTACACTGGGTGCCCATAAATAACAGCCCAGTGTCCATGAAGGCTTGTTGTGAGCTCACCTTTACACTCATCTTCGTTAGAGATGTTCATGGCATTTCTGTAACATTCTGTAAAAAAAAAAAAATGTTTTCCAACTCAGAGTGTTTCTGTTGTAACTTTGGAGAGGCTCAATTAGATTTTTGTTCTGTTTCCAACCTGTTCAAGTTTCTTTAGCAGCAGAAGAATTTCTCCTTGTAGCACCCATGAGTTACTAAGAAAAGTTGACTGGCGTTCCTTGTCAGGGAAAATCTGACAAACATATTTTTTCTTCAAACAGATGAAAACTTTATTCTCAAACATGACAGAGCGTTCCTTTTGTCAATGGCAAACCGAGGGAAACATACCAATGGTTCCCAATTTTTCATGTGAGTAGATGTAATGTGACAGTTGAGCTTTTGTTAAACAGAGGAGCGCTGTTCATGAGAAAGATGGTATTGCTAAATTCTTAACGATGTTATCCACCTTACTTTGAGTAGGGCTGAGTGGGTGCCTGCACTGTGAGCTCTGATAGGAAACAGCAGTTACCACGAGTTGCATGGGGCAGTCGTGTGGGTTAGCAGTGGGTGTTATGGGATTGCTGCTTGTTTTTTTACCCTTAAATTACGGCTGTGCTGTTGTGCTTAGAGTCCAAAAACAGATTCTTTGGTTTTGTGTGTGTACCAACCGAATCATAACAGAGTACTTGTGAATTACAGTGCTGAGCATTGTGCATACAAAGCAGTGAGGCTAAGCTAGAGATGGCTTGTATGTTTTTGCATATGCTGTTTAAAATACGGTTTATGATTTCCTTTTGGGAGATAAGCTGTTTTTTTTGTAGTTATTTCATTCTGGGGAGGGGGAACTCATATTTCGTTTGTTGTTTTTCATCTGGAGTTTTTCTTCCTGACATAGTTTTTTTTTCTATACTGTTGAATAGTACTGTTTACATGTATATCCTAACTGTCCCAGTGCTATAGAAAATCAGGTGCTGAAAATCAGGTTTTCCCATATGATCCTAACGAAACAAAAATGAATCCATTCCCGTATGTAGCCACGTCCTGTTAAATTGTAGAAAACACATGTTTTTGTCATGAATAAATGCTCAGGTGTGATATCAGTCAGGCTCTTGGGATTAAAACTGTCGTATTCTGGGTCCAGTACTTTTATTTTTATATATAAAGTTCATGATTTTTATGTGAGTATTCACCCAATTAACGCCCTTTTAAAAATTGCCTTCTGGTAATACTTAACAGTTTGTATTTGGAAAGATGTGGTTCATAACTTTGGGCTGGTGCTAAGAACTTTCTTTAAGCAATAACAGTGTTAAAATTAAATTTTGATGTAGTTGCTTAGCTGTAAAAGCTTTCTTTCTTTGCCATCTTTCTTGGGGGATGAGTGAATGGCGCTTCACTGTCTTCAGTAAAGGAGGAAATTCTCCTGAAGAGTATTCCTTTTCTTTTTGTTGCCTGAAAAAGAGCTTCAGTATGATACAGTGAAGTTCAGATAAGAGGCATTTTTAGGTCTCTTCCTAAAGAATGCCCTAAAAATGGAAAATTAATAAGAGGCCTAAGAGAGAGTCTGTCACAGTTACACTGTTCTGACTTTCCAAAGAGAGAAAATCATGTCAAGAGCTTATTTTCTGTTAGCCTCAAAGCAACTGTTAGGTGATACACTTCCTTACAGTAGATCTGAATGGAGAAATTTATATATGTATATGCACACACTAATATGAAAAGCAGTCTCTATACAAAAAAGAACCTGTGGTTTAAAAAGCACTCTGCAGAACACTGCTTTGCTGTTTATTACTTGATGAAACGTCTTTTAATTCTCTTGTTGCAATTTTCCATTTTTAAGCTTATCTGAACAAAATACATGAAAACTTAACGATGCTACATCTCTCAAGAAGCTATCATTTGAGGGCTCTAAAGTTTCTTTTTGCTCCTGTATTTAATTCAGATGTCTTCCTCTTTCACTTTTAGCAGTAGGCTCAGCTTACTTGCTCAATTAAATTTAATCTACTTAATGGATACCCTGTCTCTCACCATGCAAAGGAACATCCTAAGCTTGTGTTAGATGCTAAATTATAATTTACATAGGACAGTAAAATGTGAACAGTGCTTGAGAGTGCTTTCATTGTAGTGGAATTACTTTAAAAGATACTTATGTCCTTCAAAAATTCTTTTTCTTGGCTGTCCTGTAGTGTATTCAAATGGCAAAACTCCAGCATGCCACGCTCTTACTCCCTTCCTCAACTGAACAAGGGGAGAAAACACGATGGAGAAAGGCTCGTGGGTTGAGATAAATGACAAAGTGATCTCCTTGTCTTTAACCACAAGGGGCAAGAAAGATTCTGCATGAGGGAGATTAACATAGATAATGGACCAGGGCAGTGACAACTAAAAGCCCCTTCCTTCTATTCACCCTCTTCTTCCTCGTCGTGGCACAGAGGAGCAGGGTCTGTGGTCAGTCTCTCCCACTCCATGGTTGCTCTCTGCCCCTTCTGCACTTGGAGGTATGCTCTGTGTGGTGCTCATGGGCTGCACAGGGACAACCTGCTCCACCATGGGCCTCTCCTGGACTGCAGGGAGCTTCTGCTCTGTGCCTGGAGCACCTTCTGCCCTGCTGCCCTGACCCTGGAGGCCACAGGGCCACGTCTCTCTTATTTCTAGCTCCACTCTCCTAGCTGCAGTTGCACAGCCTGTTTTATTGCTTAAGTCTGCTCTCCCAGAGCACAACCAGCATCTCTTCTGGCTTAGCTCTGCCCAGCAGTGGGTCGTTTTTGGAGCAGGTGGAGCTGTGCCACAGGGCTGGGCTCTGCTCACAGAGAGCAGCCCTGCAGCCCCCCCCACCCCCCACCAAATCCTTCCCTAACACATTTGCAGGTGCCTTTTTTTAATGTAATCAGGTTTGTGCATTTAAGCTGGAGTCCAGCATTGGCCTTCAATCCTGCAGCTTATCCTGGAATGGGTACAATTACAGCAGCTGTAGGAGGCCACTGAGAGTGCCCGTATACAGTCAGTGGGGAAGGCAGGTTCATTTTCAATAACTTGATTTATAAATAGGTAAGGATGGATGGTGAAACACGTAGGCCAGCAGTCTGTATTTTTATGTAGTTTCTTTTGTAAGGGTGGAGGTGAGTTTCTGCTTCGTAACAGAGAATTTCAAGATTCAAAGTAGGAGACAACTACTAAAGATGATATCTAGGCAGCTTATGATTTAAGACTTGAAAAAGTAATGTATTAAAGCAGTTAGTCTTGCTTGCTGACACTTGTGTGATTACTTCAGGGAACATACTGTGCATTTCCCCAGATTTTTCTGTAATAACAAAACTTACTTCCTTTAGCAGTGTACTTGAAGCAGGAATTAAAATGTTATGCTCAAAGGAACGCTCAGTTATTCAGCAGTTTACCATGAGGAAAATGTCTTCACGTGTGTAACCTGCCAATTTTGTGAAGGTCAGCCATAAGCAGATGTCAGCGGTGCACTGCATTAACACTACACATGTTTTGATTAGATTGATAGATTTATCGATTAGGTTTATAGAAAAGGAAGTGATTAATTTCAGTTTGAGTTTTGTTGTTCAGGTTTTTTTAGTCTGTTCACTATTTTTTTTCTTACAGTTGATGAATAACTTCAGGGGTTAAAATTCTGTATTGCTCATATTGTGCCAAATGTAGTAAATAAGGAGTGCAAGTAAGTTAATGTATAAGTCTTTGCTCAGCTGAGACTAAAAAAGTAGGGAGAACCTGGAATGTATGTTTTTACTTGCTCATAAATGCACTTTCCCTGCTTATCACAGTAAGAATCATCAGGAATAACCAGTCTCTGCAGGAGCTAACCAGGCAGCGTGTCTGCTTGATGGACAGCACTAGCAAACTGGTCACCATGGGACTAAAAAGGATTAAAACGTGATGTGTGGTGGTCAGTTCTGCTTGAAATGGAAGCTCCAGAGCTATCAGTGTGCACAAGCATCTGACCAATGGTAGAGCATCGTCTTGTCTGATATGTAGGGCTTTGCTGACACGTTCACGTTGAGCAACAGTAGACAGCTGGATGTGGCAGAAGTGATGCAAGTGAAGTTAGGAGGTGTGAGTGTAGACTTAGGGTGAATAAAAGGCATTGTTAGGAACTGGAAAGATGCAGAAGCAAAGCAAAGGGTGCACGTATGTCAGAAGTGCTGCGCTTGATGCTCGTTGACTGTTCCTACTTAGAGCAATTGGGTTGAGAGGAGAGGGCTTAGCTACAGCAGGATTGATTTTCATGGGTATGCCCTTCAGGTACACCAAGTCCATACACATCTTCAGAATCACTCCCTGCTCTGGCAGTGCATCGTGCTGAAATCCCACAGCAGGAATGCACAGACTGCATCCGTTTGTGCTGTTGGAGTTGGAATTTCAATGTGTTAAGACAGTTTTAAGACAACTGTTTATAAACAGTTTATAAACAAGCAGTTTATATTTTCAGGTAACAGCACTGCTTATTTTTCTGTATATTGATTTTTTTTTTCAGAACCATCAGTTCTGAAAACCATAGTGTGGTTACCCTTTTTTTTTTTTTTTTTTGACTATCCCATTGTCATATTGATAAACAGATACAGAATTTCTTGGCTGGGGGCAGAGGTGGATAAGAGCCACACTGGAATCACATCCTTTTTCCCCATAGTCCAGAAACCATTTTGGACTGTTGCTGAAAATTTTCATTATTCTTATTAGTTGTTTTTTTTTACTGTTATTAATGGGAGTGAGCGGGTACATCTAGAGCTGTATAGAAATACAACTTACATCTTCAGATCACATGTTCAGTTAGAGCTAGGGGGGTGGTAAGCCTGTTCTTGAATGATCCAGCACAGCAGCTGGGTTATTCATTGGGTGATGTTCTTCACGAGCTCTTTGTCAAGCTGATGTGAAGATACCCTTGGCTCTTTTGAGCATTTGTTGTGCCTGTGGCCTTGCCCAACCTTCTAGGAAGATTGCAATACAAAAATAAGTGCACCTCTCATGAAAACAAGTGTAGAAAGTACTGTAAGTGTTGTGAGTCTGCTGATTATACAGTGCATGTGCTCAGCTTTGCTTCTCTGAAGTCATACAAAACCTAATGAGCTGCATTTACTACAGAAGCAGAATGTAGCATAAAGAAAACAGGAAGCAAACGGAGTATCCAACTTCTTAGCTGTCTTTTAGAAGCTTTCTATAGTAATTAACTTATTGCCTTGCTATTCAGTTGTCTATGAGCCTCAGTGGTTGAGGAATACATTCTTACTGCAACGTGAAGAGGAGTCCCAGGCTTTGTTCCTTACCAGCTCAGGCAGTGTTGAGCTCTTGCCTTTGTGTTCAAAAGCCATTTACTTACAGCCTGAGACTGTTTTGGTGCAAGTTAAGATTCCTGCTTCAATATTGGGATTATTGCCAGTTTTGTGTGGCTCCCAAGCTCCTTTTTCCAGTTTCATGTGGCACCTTTTTCTTGCTCAAAACTAAATAGCTTTTTGGTTCAAATGTTCTTTAGATGTGTGGTGTGCCTAGTTGCTGAATGGAAATAAGCTAACCTCCTGGAAATGCTAAGTGACAGATGAAGTCAGTGATGAAGATTTTACAGCTGATTTCTGAGTGTCATTAACTTCTTAAAAGTGCCTCATATCTAAGGGTTTTTGGAGTCCCAGACCTGGCAGTTTTCTATCAACCATCCCTTTTTTCCTTCCTGTGAATACAATACCTTTGAGCTGACTGTTGAACGAGTTGCAGAGGTATGAAAGTGAGCCGAAGCAGTCAATGAAAGGTGCTGCTTTTGCAGTGTTTTTAAGCAGAAGTGGTGTTTGTGCACTTGGCACACAAGCGGGTCCCCTTGGTTGGATTAAGATTGATGTACAAGTGCAGCCTGTGCAGAAGTGTTCACAGGATGCTTGTATTTGAAGCACTTTACAAAGGAACCGCTTTCTCCCTGTATAGATGCTTGGGTAATTGCTAATGCATTTTCAAATCATTACTGCTCTTCAGAGTTGCACCAGCATCAGTAGGTGCACGTGTTTTTTTTTTTCACTCAAATATTTCAGAGAAAGCAGCTTTTTTTCTTACTATACACAACTTTTATACTACAGGGAAGATGTAATTATGAGCTGCATGAAGCTGTGGGCTTGCCAACACCTTTCATTTGCAAATCACAATGGCCTCCATCCCATGAAGCACACACCTAGGGCTTGGTTCTGCTGAGCATTTAACACAGATGTGACTACCAGCATACAAAGACCCACTGAAATGAGTAATTCATCTGCCTGAGGTTGTGTGTGTGTTCTAACACTTGTACTGAGCCTTTTGGAGGGGATTGGGAGGATTCTCACAGTGTACCTTTCTCGTGGTCGATGCAAGGAAGTTATTTCTGCAGGTTTTTGTTTTGTTTTTCAAGAGCACTGACTGTAGTTTTCAAAGTACCTTGTATTCTAAAGAAAATTTAGAGCCCTCTTTTTAGGCATCCTTGTTCTGCATACAACTTGATTAATATTAATTTTAAACTTGTATTTAATAAAGCATAGACTCAGTTTTGTCTGAAAATGTGTTACAATTTATTTCTGCCGTTTTTGTGTAAAATTTACAGAAACAGTGTTACATCGTGCGCTCCAAAGGTAATGTCTCATTCCTCTAAGGCTGTGTCCTTTTCTCTTTCTGTTTTTAATCTTTCTTGTTTTTCTGATCATATTGTTATGTGCGCTGAGTCCTTTTGTTAGGCCTCAGGTTCTTGGGGGGGTGGGCGATAATACGCTTTTATCAAAAAGATGCTCTTCTCTTCAGCAGTACCTTGAACAAATTTGCTTTAATTTGGGTGAATAGAGATATTTGTCCTCCTGCAAATAACTTGGAAAATAGTAGCTATTATGAGGCACATTTTTCAATGTTACCAATTACCAAACTTGTGTAGAGAGATGCTTTAATGAAATACTATTTCTTGGGAGGAAATCGTAACTCTGAACTTCTGTAGTGCAAGAGCAGTAACTAGGTTTGGTCCTGAGGAAGTTTTTATGATCAAGGCGTGAGAGTTCAAGAACTGAAAGGTGCAACATAGGCAAAAAAAAACCAACTTTGACATGCACTTCTGAAGTGTAGATGTTTGCAGGCTAATGGCAGTGTTACAGCCCTGACCTTGAGGTGAGGGAACGTTCAATAGGACCATGAGGAGTTTGGTTTCTGTTTCCCTTCGGAAGCGATTTAAGTTGCCTAACTCCTTTTCTTGCATCTGGAAAGTTTCCTTCTTGGGTAATGCTTTTCTGTTTGCTTTCACATCATGAGCAGGCAGATGAGAAGAACTCTGTCCACTTTTTCTGTCAAATTGCTAGTGTGATGAAAAGCTTTACCAATGACCAATTCTTCATTTTCCTTGCTTATCAAGGACTAGCCTAAAGGGAGCTGACGCTTAATAGTTTGTTTCCAAGTGCTGCTGCAGCATGGCAGGAGCACATCACTCCAGCACTCGCATCAGGCGTGTTTGAACCCATTGCTTTCTGTAGCTGATCCTAAATGCTGAGTCTCATTCACTGTTGCTTTCACTGAAGTAACCCACTTCTCTCTATCGCTGCTTTAAACTCGGCTTTGTAATTTTGCCTGCTTACAACGTTCAGTTAACAGCAGGTCTTTAATGCAGTTAACTTGGTTGATAGAGCTTCAAAAGCTGTGAGGCTTGTCCATAGTTGCAGCAAGGTGTGGAGTTAGCGAGGGAGAAACAAAGAGCTCCCCTACTGCTGAGGGATGATATGTCTTTCTAGCTTCTCTTTCCCTCTGTATAAGCTGAAGACGTTCTCTGTAATATTAGGATTACAGAAGCAGAAGGTCTAGTTGGTGTTTGGAGCCTAAAGAAATCAGAGTGTAAGCACTTCTGATGGGCACTCCCAACCTTTTGCATGCATTCCAGCACTGCAGCATCTCATCAGCTAATAGTTGAAAGTAGAGTGCAGCCATGTGCTTGGAACACTTAATTTATTACAGCAGTGAAAGCCTGAATTCAGCGTACCAAGTCTGTGTTACTTAAATGTGGAAGAGGCATATACATCCTGTGGTATTTTTATTTTGGGGGAGAGTAGTACAGTGGAAGGAAGCTAGAAAGACAAGAAGGGGAAGAGAGGAAGAGAATACATTCAAAGAAGATTTTCAGATACAAATTATTCCCATGAAGTGATTTGCTTTTCTTTTTAGGTACAAAGTCATAGCATTAATCAGAAAGTTGAATCTTAAGGTATCTTTACAGATGCACAGCCTTGAATATCCCAATTTAAATCCAAACCTGGAAATTGAGCATGGCTGCCTCCAATGCCTATTAGGAGAATGCACAAAATGTAATGCAGTGCCATTTCCCCTTCAGGCTAGAAACTGCTAAATGTGGGAACCTGAAAAACAGGGAGCAAGTCTGAATTTATACAGAAGTAAACTGCAGGGTACCATGTGATGTCTGCTTGCATTGTGCTGCTGCTGCTTTTGGGAAGCCTGTGAGCTCATGAGCTGAAGTACTGTAGTCCTGACAGATAAAGATAGCTTTGCTTCATATTCTGAGTCATGAGGCCAATCAAGTAGATGTGATAGAGAGAGAAAAAATAAAAATAAAAAGCAATGAACCTATCACATATGATAACTCTGTTTTCCCATTCCTACTTTAAATCAAACTGACTCCAAAGTGACCGAATAGCATAACAACAATCTGAGGAATGTGTAGATTTCATTAGTTGCCCAATATTTATTTCCAAGTTGTATCTTCTCTGTGATTGAAGATGTTAGTTATATTTGAATGTGTATTTAAAGACACTTACTTGAATATTTTTTGTTGCATGCATAAAATGGTATTTGGTACGACTTTCAAGTACGCACAGTTAGCTAAACTTTAAACAAATGTTGATGTAAAAACCTGTGTCTGTAAGCTTTTTTAATTCCATATGTGTAACTGAATTTTTTCACTATTTTGTCTTACCTTCACCTTTATTTTTTCCTGTGCCATTCTCCTCTTACTTCATCTGAATCCTTGATTTTTATTTTACCATCTTACCATCTCGCTGTTTGTCAAACAGAACCACAAAACCTGCTCCTCATCTTGATGGGTAAGAATCCTTCTGTTTCTTCAATGATGAGTAGAGTTGAGATTGTTGATGATTGTTGATGAGTCTTCACACGTTGTATTGAAAGTAGAGAACAATGGGAAAACGAATTCTTAGCTCTGTGAAAGATTATGCAGGAGAAAAAGATGGAAAACTGAAGTTTGGGTTCTATAAAAATTTCAAATTACTACTTATTTCCTAAAGCTTGAGAGCTTGGAAGGCCCGACACCTTCCGTATTCAGTTATTGAAACCTGGTTGCTACCCTTAGCCCACAGTTCAAGCTGAAATGTCCAGTTGAATATAGTTGAATGGTGCGTTTTTTGTCTCATGTTTTATCTCCAAAATATGTTAGTTCTTGGAAGTACAAATTACACAGAGTAATTGGGGGAAGGAAAGAGAAATGTGGTATGGTAGAATGAAATTAGAGATTCATTATTTATAACTGTGCCTTCAGTGTTAGTGGGAACTTGCATTCTGCGTTTGTGTAGACCTATAAATGCTTCATCTCTGGGGAAAGAGGCAATTCTTGACTGTCTTTATTTCATCTGTGTGGTGCACAGCATTTCAACAGTAGAAGGGTAGGTTAGAAATGAGGACCTGTTCACAGTACCCATTAGAAGAGAGTAAGATGGCGTCAAGTTGAGGCAGAACAGACCTCCTACTCGTGTTGCATGAAGTCTTCGTGTTGCTGTAAATGTGAAAGCCATTCTAAAAAGTCTTATTTTTAAACATAATATTTTTAAGAGCCAGATGATCCTAGTGAAGCTGAATGTTTCTGTTTGAGACCGACTTCTTAAATCTGAAATTCACTGGAAAAAGGCTACAGCAGTGTATAAATGCTTGTGCTTCCCAAATGTTTTATTTCTGCAGTGTGCATGTTGTCTTTGGACTGGTTATTTCTGGTTTTGAAGTAATAGAACAAATAGAAAATCTGAAAACTGATACTGCCAGTAGACCCTATGCAGATGTGCGAGTTATCGACTGTGGGGTGCTTACTACAAAACCAGCAAAAGATGGTAAGCATACATAAGCTGAAGTTAACTGAATGTTGACGTTGTTTTCAGAGTCTTAAGAACAGTGCCAGCATCTAGAAATGGCTGTGGTGAATCTGTCAAATCTTAATTTAGCTCTAACGACGCTTCAAAATGTAGAGGTTGGTGTGGGCGAGCCAGGCACGGGAAAGGAGGTTTTCTGACCTAAACGTTTGTGCCTTAGAAATTGCATGCCTGCTTTCTCTTCTCCTTAATTAATCTTTGTGGTTAATGTTGTATACTCACAAAGTAATTAGAAGTTATTTTCCAGAGCTTGGAAAACAGTTGTCTGATCAGAAGCTTTTCTTGAGGGTGGATTTTGTGCTGTTTCTGAAGGCTTATTTTAATGTTAATACATGCAGTAAAGGAAGCCTGCATGATTTTCCTGAGAACTCATAGGAAGTAAATGATCTTAGGTATGTCTTTAGACAGCTGTTGTGAAGTGTAGATTGTTTTGAGCTAAGATTTATTTTTTTATTATTTATTTTTGTCTTTCCTCTCCCTCTTGTGGGGAGGGCAGAATGTGTAATCAGAGGAAAGAACATTAAAGGAGGACTTTAACAAACCTCACTGTGGAAGATTTCCACACTGAGCTCCTCTGGAGGTGTGTTGTTTACATATATAAAATTGTGTACCTTGTGGATATATGCATGTACACACTGTAAATTGAAACTATCTGTTTCTAAGCTTTGGAGAAGAAGAAGAAAGTCTGTTCTGACTCGGAAGCTTCAGAGTCTTCTTCCAGTGGATCAGGCTCCTCAGAAACTTCATCTGAAAGTGAAGCTGAAGATGAAAGAAGCAGAAGAAGAAAGCGTAAAAGAAGAGCTAAAGCCAAACAGTCAAGAAAACGAAGGAAGGAAGAGAAGAAGAAAGAGGATCTGAAAAGCAAGCGAACCTCAAACCAAAGATGGTGACTAGTTTCTTAAATTTAAGAATTTCAGAGCAATTTGAGAAGCTTTCCTTTTTCATGAAGTACTCAAGGAATTAACATGAAGGTGCTTTTATTCTATGAGTTTGGATTTTATTTTTTTAAACAAATCATGAAAGCTGAGCTTGTTGGGTAGACTTTTCTATGAAGGAGATAAAGTGCTTTGTGAATAGAAGGTAGAGTAACTTTGAAATAAGTCTCAGCATGTCTTTGGGACTATGCCTTTGTTTCAAGTGACAACAGGCAAATAGAGACCTTTCATTCATACTCGATTACATA
Source organism: Cyrtonyx montezumae (assembly GCF_038088225.1). Taxonomy (NCBI): domain Eukaryota; kingdom Metazoa; phylum Chordata; class Aves; order Galliformes; family Odontophoridae; genus Cyrtonyx; species Cyrtonyx montezumae. The sequence continues at coordinate 1,540,739 of NW_027072037.1, forward strand.
TTTAAAATATTTTAAGACAGATGTCAAATTAACGGCAGAATTCATCACTGTGATGCGAGAACCTAACCTTCTCACTAATAATAGTTCCCCATCCTTCCTTTAGCATAAAACAAGCTACTGAAATGTTTCTGGAGTCATCTGATAGCTCATTTCATCATGTGGGCTTATTTTGAGAATTTGCTCTGGAAAGTGGTGCTTGACAGTTGATTTGGAATACTCAGCTAACCTTATTTTTTCTCTTAGCAGCCTTTCTGAGAAGAGCGATGCAACAGAAAAAGCAGTTGATGTTAGCACAAAGAGGGATAAGCCTGTGGTACGTCCTGAAGAAATTCCCCCAGTGCCTGAAAATAGATTTTTGCTCCGAAGAGATGTGCCTGTTATCAGTACAGAACCTGAACCGTAAGGAGCATTACATCTTCTAATTACGTTAACTTTCTTCAGGGAAATTATGCATAAAACTTTCCTACTAACGATGTATTTCCAGAACTCATAGCTAGCAAATAATGAGTGTAGTGTCAGAATTTTAAATGAGGCAATTTAAACATCCTACCTTAAGTATTTCTTTCAGAGTGGTTTGTTGATATTTTTCTTGTTTTTCTATGAAACTTCATGAATTCATTTCATTGAACTTCATTGAATTTCATGCATATCATGACCTTAAAGTCAATTGCAAATGATGCATATGTTGTTTACTGATTCTAGAGGAAATTTTGCAACCAAATAAATACAGTGAATATGTCATTGCAAGATAAACTTGAGTGAGAGGAGAGATTTCTCAGCTTCTTAGACTGAAGAGAAGATCTTTGGTGTGAAATTAGTGAAACAGAGTCTTAGAAGCAGTCTCTAGAGAATAGAAGACTGTTTTTATAGACAGGAAGTCATGCCTTCACAACTTCTTTTCTGTTTAGCATGCCTGGTAAATTGCAATTTTTTCTCTCAAATTTCTTTGAATTCATATGAGCACTGTCCTGGACATATCCAAAATTTAATCAATTTTATGTTTGTTTTTTTTCTTTAAGTTCAACTAACTGTATAGTCTTTTATGCTTTTTCTTGAAGTGCTACTCATGTTTTCAAAGCCTTATCTGCTCCTTTGTAGGATGTTGCACAGCCTCTGTAAAAAGGAGTGCTGAATAACCTCTTGTTGCTGAGGAAGGAAACAAGACTTTAGATCTTGTGAATTCTCATGAACTGACATTCCCTGTGCTGAGGCATTGTTGTGTAACAGCCAAGATCCTAAAGCTATTCTTCCCATGTCATCTTAACAGTTAACACCAAGCACAAGTTTGAGAAAAACCACTTTAACTGAGTACTTGGCATGTTCATCATGAGCATTTATTTATCAGGAAAGGAAATCAGATCTGCTGGGCTGGTTGAAAACCAATGTCCATGTTGGTTTTCCTTGCTCTGCAGCTCTGTGCATGGATGGCTTCTTTGAATATCATTCACTAAATTCTCAATTCTGTCCTATCAAAGTAGATTATGAAGATATTTTGCATGATTAACTTGAAAATTAGTTTTAGGTTGAAGCTAAAATTGTTTTGTGTAGGTTTATTTGTGTAAGCTCATATTTTATTAATTTATGTAGGAAGCTTCTTGATGCTACTCCAGTTCTAGCTGACCAGAAACCATCAGTGTCTAAATCTGGAAGAAAAATTAAAGGAAGAGGCACAATAGTATGTGATTTTCTTTTTTTTTTCCTCTCATCCAGAGTGTTTTCTCTGATCTTGAACTTTGAATTTCCTTTAAGGTTCTGTGTGTTGTTGTAACTGTTGTTGACGCATACAAGTTTCAAATGTTGTTGTTAAGTACTTCATTTTACAAGACTTTTTCCCCATCCTTCTTATTAATGTCTTTTTGCCTAAACGTTGTTTGGGAAAACAAATGCTTACTCACTCACAAGAGTAGCTTCAAATGTAAGATAGCTTCAAACTAAAGAAGAAAATTATTTCTAAGGACTGAAATTCAGCAAAGATTCATGCTAGGTGAGACATGAGATGTGAAGCAAAGAGAACTGATAGGAGCTTGCACTCTCAGCCCCTTGGATTTCCTCATAGTATCTGTGAAGCACTAGGACTGGAGCACGTAACAGTCAAGGCTCTTCTACAGTGATGTACACACAGCCCTTTCTGATATACATTGTGATGACTGTGCATGCAGTGCTGGGAAGCAGCAGGTTTGCTGGCAGTGTTGGCAGGACTTAGTTCTGCTTTTTGACATTTGAGGTATATCTTTTGTTGTTTTCTTTTTAAGCTACTTAACTTAGCTTGTCAGATTTCATCTGCTCCTATGCTTGAGAATGAGGTCCATGTAGTTTCACAGAAAACATTGACAGGCAAGAAGTTACTTGTTTGCAATGCTAGTAGAGAAGGCTTTTTTACAAATATACAGACTTGGTGCATTTTTTTTTCTACCTCCCTGCGTGAAGTTTGTCAGTGTAGATTTTTTTTCTGCTTCATGGTCTGGTAACCTTAAGGCTTTTGCATTAGGGCCACTGTTCTTAAGAAAACTTTTATCTCTTCTTTAATCATCTTTAGCATAGGGCCCTAAACGTTTTTTTCAATCAATAGAAAAGGGAGAAAATAAAAACATCTTCCCTAAATGTGCATTTGTTCCTTAAGTGGGTGTCCTTAAATACAGATGTATGGTTAGTAATCTACCTATCTAGCTGAAGACACTTTTCACATGAATGATCTCAACCAAGACTCCCCTGAACATGATTTTTCTTCTGCCATAGCCACTGCTTTTGAGGAATATCTTTTTAATTCTGCATTCTTTTGGTGCAGAGATTTTAAACCCCAAAATTATTGGCTGATGGCCTAAAGATGAAACAAGGTACGGTAGAGTTTGGGCTGCAGATGAGAGCCTCTTATTTCCTTATTTGCCTGACTTGACATTAGATCTGACAGCTCTTGTCAGATCAAGGACAGCTTTCATTTACATTTGACTCTTGCAATATCCATTAAAGGAAACCTTTGAAAAACAACGTTTTGAAATATTTATATAAACAAAGATTTCTGGAAAACTAACATAGCACTGAGTAGAATTAGCTTGTGGCAGGAACTTGGGTGCCTGTGTCTCATTTTTCCTAATTTTGGCATCCTTTCAGGAAAATTAAGAGTGCAAATAATATCAGAAATAATTTTAGCCCAACAGTTAGAGGAACACATTTTCTGCAACCTCTAGTAGTTTATTTAGCTTTCTCTCTACAGCCAACTACTCAAGATACTCATTTGTAGTTTTGAATTCTCTTAGGATCTGAAGGTGGGGAAAAACACTTTCCTTTTACCGTAAGTATTAAGGAGCTCGGTGAAACCTTAGTAACCTTTCATATGCTGTTCATCTGTGAAAGCTGTCTTTTTTTTTTTTTTTTTTCCATTTTCAAGCAGTCATTGCTTCAGCAGAAAGGTCAGGGGACCTCCAAGTCTCAGTGTCAGGCACCCCTCATTTTCTTACATGAAGAGAAAAAGTCTTAAGAGTTCTGCCTCACGCTTGCTGAATTCTTTGCAAACCAATAATTCTGTCTTTCTCTTTTTATATCAGGGAACAAACTGTTGTTTGTTTCTTTCTTTCTCACATACTGCTGGCTTTACTAGTGGCTTAAAATAATTGAGTAAAACCAAGAAGTTTTTCTTCTTTGTTAATTGAGTTGAGGACCGTCAAATTTCCTCATATGAGTTACTTAAGTGTGCATCCTACTGGGTATGGAAAATAATGAGTTAGCAACATTATGAGTACTTTGCTGCTGCTGCAGGAAAAGCTCTTATTGCTCATTTGAATGTTGTGTCTAAGTATCATCTTTAGCGTGAACCTCCATTACACTTTTTGCTTGTAAGGTTTTAACCTGACCGCCTGTTCCTGAGGGGCTCAACACTAATGACTTTTGAAATAGGACTTATCTTAGTGCTCACAAGAAATTTAGTGTCTGTTAAGTGAAATGAAGCATCTGTTCTTTAGTACCATGGGGGAAAACAGAAGTTTGGTTATCTGCAGCAATCACAATGCTCCAAAAGGTGCAACATAAAGGGAATTCGACTTCTGCCTAAATTCTTCCTTTTACATTTTAAAAAAACATCCTACTCAAGCTTTGAGAGTTGCCCTCAGAGAATGCAAATACAGTTAGCTATGTAATCTGGTCTCACATGTAGGATGTATCAGTGCCCAAAGTAGATATCTTTGGCAGGGAATTCCTAATTAGTGTTCTGTGTTAAAAGTATGAGAATTACATTGTCTGGTTTGCATTATGAAGATGCATGCAAAATCTGTGTGAGGCACCATGTACTTATTATCTGGTCTTCTTTAAAGGAAAACATATTCTTGAATGATTTTTTTTCTTTCCTTTTGTAGCGATATCACACCCCACCTCGATCACGGTCGTGTTCTGAATCTGATGATGATGAGAGCAGTGAGACACCTCCTCATTGGAAAGAGGAAATGCAGAGATTACGAACATATAGACCACCTAGTGGAGAAAAGTGGAGTAAAGGCGATAAGTAAGATCTTTAGTAAAATTTATAATGTCTTTTTTTTTTTTTAACACAATTTGATTATGTGGATGTTGCAGTTGTTGGTGCAATTGGAATAACTCAAAATGCAGTTTTCTAATAGCAAATGCAGGAATTGTTACAGTTCTTAAGCTTCATTAATTGCCTTGGGGCAGGGAGAGGGAGGGAACACCAGATCTTTAAAAGAATTTTCACATAATGCGGTGCGTGCTTGTTTGTGTTTTAGGTTAAGTGACCCAAGTACAAGCAGGTGGGATGAAAGAAGTGCTTCACGGAGATCAAGATCTTGGTCGCATAATGGCTACTCTGATCTAAGTACTGTGAGATATTCCAGTCACCACAAAAAGCACAGAAAAAAGAAAGTGAAACATAAAAAGAAGTCTAAAAAGCAGAAGCATCTCAAGAAACACAAGCAAACTAAAAAAAAGAAAGCGTCAGCTTCATCAGAAGTAGAATCCTCACATTCGATCAGGAAGAAGAAATCATCTTGTGATCGTGAGAGGAAATCTCGTTCCTCTTCATTGTCTTCTAGACATTCATCCAGAAGAGACTGGTCTAAATCTGATAAGGAAGACCAGAGTTCATCGACTTTCTCAAGCAAAGAGAGTCGGTCATACTACAGGTCCAGATCCAGATCTAGATCTAAGTCGAGGTCTTATTCCCAAAGAAGTTCCAGATCAAGATCAGCCTCTAAATCATCACATTCTCGAAGTAGGTCAAGATCAAGTTCTAACCCTAGACATCAAAAGACTGTTTCCAATTCTCCACGGAATATTTCAACGCGATTAAATGAAAATAAGTTGAACAAGCCTGCTGACCCTGTACGAGCAGTTATACTACCAAGTGATAAAGTTGTCATCCCACCAGTTGTCCCAGAGAGCCTCCCTGTTATACCCTTAAGTGATAGCCCTCCACCTTCCAGGTGGAAGCCTGGACAAAAACCATGGAAGCCATCTTATGAGCGAATTCAGGAAATGAAAGCTAAAGCAACCCATTTAATCCCCCCTCAAACTAATTATAATTTAGTAGTTATTAAAGAGGCTAATACTTCTTCATATCAAAAGCGGCAAGGGAGTTCTGATAGCGATCGAAGCGGCTATTCCAAATACCGTAGTGATAAAAGCTCAGATAGTTGGCAGAGGTCAAGAAGCAGGTCCTCTCGAAGTAGGTCGTACTCAAGGTCGTACACAAGGTCTAGGAGTGTGTCTAGCTCAAGGACAAAATCTCGTTCTTCTGGCAGATCACCATCAGTGAACAAATACCGCAGTGACAGGTCAGGTTATAGTGAGTCAACATCTTATTTTTCCCTTAGTGACGATGATAGACACAAAAGCAAAAGAAAATCTACGTCGGGTGATCAGAACACTCGTTCTCTTAAAGTGAGGCAAGAAACGAGCTCTGAAAGTACCCTTCCTTATAAGGGTGCGAAGGACTACGATGAGTCTTCTCAAGGGTTGAAAGAGAGCGACAGTTTATCATCTTCAGACTTCTCTTCTGACAGTGAGCGCTCTGGCAAAGCGAAGGGAGCCCAAGAAAAGGAAAGCCATTTTCAGTTAGAAGGGGGTGCTCAGCAGCAGGATAAAAGCACCTTCCGTTCTGTGAGAGGGGAGGAGAAATCCAAGCATGAATGGGATGCTGCTGAGCATTCTAAAAAGAAAGCAGTTAAAGAGCAATCTTCTGAGCAACCTAGAGGTGGTGCAAAAAGTAAACAGAAATCCTATTCAGGTAGTAAATGGGACTCAGAATCAAACTCAGAAAGGGGAGAAGCTCACCGAAGTAGGGGAGATTCCAGACCCTCATCCGATAAAGAGGAAGGAGAGGCCACGTCAGGGTCTGATACAGAACATAGTGTTTCCAAAAGGAGGAAAACGAAGTCCAATTCCTCAGAAGGCGTTCTGGATTCTGATTGCACATGGAAGATAAGCAAACAGGGGTCATCTTCAGAATCTGAGAGCTCTCGTTCCAGCTCAACGCGTGCTCGAGGAAAGTCAAAAAAACACAAACATGAATCGAAAAAAAACCTTAAAAAATCACATTCCAAAAAAGCAAAGGAAAAATCAAAAGGGAAAAAGGAGAAGAAACACAAAGTTCAAAAAAGAAAAGAAGTGTTTCATTGGCAACCCCCACTGGAGTTTGGTGAAGAAGAAGAAGAAGATATAAATGAGAAGCCAGTTATCAAGGATGACAAAGAAAAGCAGCTTACGAGGGGTGTGAAGGATAAAAAACAACAAGCTGATGAAAAGGATGAAATAGTCAAAGATAAAATGGGAAATGATGAAAAACCTTGTGCAGATGAAAACCTGCTGGTTAAAAATACTACTTCTGATGCATCACCAAATCAAAATAAGCTTAATAAAGATAGCATCAATCCAAACACTTCGACCAGTGTATTAAACTCAGGAATAAATGTGAGTACTTGCAATAATGAGACTAAGCATGCTGAAGAAAGCAACCAGAATGGGTTGGATGTTATTCAGACAGATGACAACATGGAGATTTGTACTCCAGATCGTAACTCGCCAGGGAAGGTGGTCGTGGATGCTTTGTCTCCTGTCATTCTCACTGATAAACCTCAGAGTTTAGGTGCTAGTATAAACAAAGATTTACAGACCTCCGAACAAGATGCTGTCAAACTAGGAAACAGCGTTGCAGATTTCATTAATATTAAAGAAGAAATAGGAAGGCAAGAAAATAGCTCAGTTCCTGCATCTAGTGCTAAAGATTGTAGTTTGAAAAATGAAATTGCTGAAAATACACAAAGCAATTCAGTTGATAATAAATGGAAGCCCTTGCAAGGTGTTGGTAATTTGCAGCCAGCTACAGTTAGTACTGCCACAGAAGTCAAGAATGTGGCTTCAGCACCGGAGGCAAAGCCAGCAGGTTTAAGAATTGAAATAAAAGCTAAAAATAAAGTAAGGCCTGGATCTCTGTTCGATGAAGTTAGGAAGACAGCACGGCTAAATCGAAGGCCAAGGAACCAGGAAAGCTCCAGTGAGGAGGAGTCTCCAGGTAGAGATGACAATAGTCCATCCAGGAGCCTCAGTAGGTCTCGAAGTAAATCTGAATCTAAATCCAGACACCGAACACGGTCTGAATCTTACAGTCACTCAAGAAGTCGATCCCGAAGCTCTACGTATTCTTACAGGTAAAAGGTTCACGTGCTCACAGCCTACTGCGTTAACTTGAAAGTTGCCCATGTTCTGAGGCGTGTTTTCCTTTCTCAGCTGAAGCTCTTAGTTTAAACGGTGCTTATAATATAGAAAGTGTGGAATATATATTTAGTTTTAAAAGTGATTTTGCTTCCCGGTTCCTTCTGCTCTTCACTTGTTGTATTCTATTTTGTGTTTTTTTCTGAAGTTGTTCACTGATTGCAGGTCAAGAAGCTATACAAGAAGCAGAAGCAGAGGCTGGTACAGCAGGGACCGGTCGAGAAGCCGAAGTAGTTCTTACCACAGTTACAAGAGTCGTAGGTAAGAGGAGACAGCATCGAAGTGTATTAATAAAGCAGTAAATTATGCCCAGAATTCTTGATGCTTCTGCCTCCGAGCAAGTTGGAAATGGCCTTGGCTGTATGTGATACAATCTGATGCATCCTCTTAGAGGTGAAAGTTAGAGTAGTCGTATTTTGGAACTTCCTGTTACTGAAAAGCAATTTGCTGTAATGTCCAGCAGCATGGGTAAGGAATTCTGAGAAAATAATGTTCCCCTCGCCTTTTTCTCTGTTGGGCCCAATTCTGCCCTTCACTTTGTTCCTAATTACCTTAATGTCTTTGTGTGATTTCTTTTTTGTTTGTTTTTCAGTCGTACCTACAGTAGAAGCAGATCCAGAAGCAGTTCTTATGGTCACCACAGTCGATCCAGGTATGGATGGCAGTTCTGTAACAGCTCTGAAGTAAATATACTTACTATAAAGATATCTTAGTATAAGAATACCCCTTTGTCTGTAGTACTGAACAAAAGTGATAGCAACTTCAACCAAAGCAAAATCAACATAAAAAGAGACGCTTTGAAAACAGCCAAATCTGTCATAATTAATGGTGAACTCATTTCTCTTTATTGTTAAAATGAAATCGGGACTGTAAATTAGGATAATTTTGTTGCTCATTTTCACAAGTATTAACAAGCAACTTTTTTTCCTTCATGGACCACATGTAGTGAAAAATCAACCTTTTCAGTGCTTAAGTCTTGTAGATTCGTACATTTAAGATTATATTTCTTGTTTTGAAGATACTTAATCCTAACATGACATTTCTGAAGGATGTGCAACCTGGTTTAGGGAGCTACTTTGGCAGGGGGGTTGGACTTGATGATCTCTAGAGGTCCCTTCCAACCCCTACAGCTTTGTGATTCAGTGATATGTGGAAAATATACTAAATTTTTGTAGGAATAATTTCTATACAGCATTTAATTTCTTTGTATATAGATGTCTTTAAAACAAATGTACATAAATGGCATTTTAAACCTGTGACTGTAAATGAGCAATGACTTCCTTTTCCCTTTAAAGTAGGTCATACACCTATGATAGTTACTATAGCAGAAGTCGAAGTCGAAGTAAAAGGAGTGACAGCTATCGAAGATCTAGAAGTTACGACAGGAGATCCAGGTGTGTTATTTCTTTGCATGGCCTTAACCCTGTATTTACATGAGGGAAAAAAAATCAGTGTGTAGTTAAGTTAATGAAAGCTAATGTTTTTTTTTTTCCAAATATAAAAACACATTGCGTAAATGGACACGTATGGTCAAAATAAGCACATAAGGGAAGCATTATGTAAAAAAAATTAAGTGTTTTATTTAAATCTTGCAGTGAATTAGCTCTCAGGGTTTAAACTGGGTGCCTTGTTATGGATTGAAAGCTACCTCGTGTGCGAAGAATTCCATTGGGTGGTTAATATTTTTTGGCTAAGCTGTGAAAGTAGATTAAAAAAAAAAGAAAGTGTAAAGGAAGTGGAAAAATTAGTTGAAAATTAATTCCGGATAGCACTTCCTAGAATATGTTTTGAAAGAGCATTTCACCAGCAAGCCCAGCAAGGTTTTTGTGTCAGCGTTTGCACTATTTTAAGTTCAGGATTATTCTACTCAGACCAAGGGAATTACCATACGTGTAAGTGAGCACATTTCACCAAGATCAGAAGTGGAAAGTGAGCTTTATGTAGCAAATAGGGCTCAGCAGTGATTAATTCCACACCTTTTAATATTTCCCTTACAAGTCAACAGTTAGTCAGGCAGATCTCTGGCTACTGTAAATTTTCATTTTCCGTTCTTGTGCTCATGTTTTTTTTCCATGACTTGCATTAACTCATAGTGGACCTTGCTGTCATTCATTTTACCATCTAGTTCTGACAATAAGATCGTTTTCATCATGTATTTGAGGGAAGATTAATGAGTGTGAAAGTAGTCTTTCACAATTACTGTTTTAGGATGTCTGGGAACTTCAGAGAACACTGCTTGGTTAGGCTATGCCTGTCCTGTCCTTACCAAGCTTTCCTTGCAGGTATGAGGCTAGAAAATGTGTAAGGAACATTTATTTTGTGTAATTTGAACACATCCTGTGGCTCATCTGAAACAATCCGGGTGTTTGGCCAGGTGCTGAACTTGGAACTGTTGGTTTGGATAAACTAGAACATTTTAATCTATTTCCCTCCTGCAGATGCTCACACACTCCTGTTGTAACTGTGGGGCCTAAATTTTCAGGCCCTTCTTCAGATTTCAAATTGCAATAGATAAAGCAGGGAGACAAAATCATCTTGGTTGAGAAAGAAAACTATATTTGTTAGAATATACTGCTCAGTCAGCTGTTTATGTTAACAAAAACCTAATTGTTTGGGGGTGATTTGTCAGCTTATTGAAGAAAGGAAGAAATGTTATGGTTACAAACACAGCCTGACTTGATTCTCCTGGGTTTTCATCATATAAAGTTGATGACTGTTTTAATTGAGTGTCCCTTAATGTGTTTCAGTTGTTATGTGAGACTTAATGTATGTTTTCTCGTCTTGTGCATCTCTTGCCAATCTTTTTAATGCAATGTAATTTTGAGTTAAAAGTTCAAAATGCAATTTTGAGGCATTTTAATCTTTTATTTGTAGATCTTATGGCTCTGATAGCGAAAGTGATCGCAGTTACTCCAACAACAGAAGTCCCAGTGAGAGCAGCAGATACAGCTGAAAATGTTTCTTCGGCAGTGGAAACCATATTGTAGAAGTTTCTCAGTGTTACATTTAGAAAGGAAAACAGAAAACGTTTTGACAGTGTCACAAGTCAAGTTGAAGGGTGTTTCCTGAGCTAGAACTTTGCCGTGTAGCAGTGAACTTGCTTGACTGATTGCATCCACGAGGAGAGGAGTACTGAAACTCAGCTCGATTGTTTTATGTCAAATGATACTTTTACAAAACTGGAAAAAAAAAAAAAGAAAAAAAAAAAAAAGCAGTTTGATTTCCTTGAGTTGGATTTTCCAAGCCATGAATGACATGTGAGTGAGTTTGCTGCTACTGCTTTCTGGGTGCAGCAGTCGCTGCTGAGGTATGTTTATGAACACCTTAGGGCTCTCTGCCTGTTGCTATTCAATATATGCTAGCAACTTGAAAACTGTGAAGAACTTCTTACAAAGGCTGCCATTTCTAGCTCGTTAACATGCTTTTTTAATGCTGGAAGATGGGTTCCATGCTGTTTTGTTTGACCGTTGCATTATACCGAGAGGTTACGTATATACAACAGGTAGGTGATGCAAACAAAGGCTACCACTCTGTCTTAATCCTCTCTGTACTGTGATACTGCAGAAGTCCACTCAGAAGGGTGAGTTTACACACAAGAGAATAGTGAGCAAAAGTGTGACGAATGAGTTTTGATCTTAACATCCAGCCTTTCCACACTTCTGTAGTTAAAAGCAAATTTGGTGATGAACGGCAGTGTTCTTTAGAGGCTAAAGAAGTGTTTTGAAGCAGTCCTCTTTCAGTTCATCCTGCAGTGCTAGGCATACTTCGACACGCTCTGAAGTCAAATGTTGTGAACAGTTGAGCGTATCGTGAATTTGTTTAGAGCTCTTCTTAAAATCTTAACTGACAACAATTTGCCAGGAAATAAACCCAAAGGGTTCCTCTATAAAATGTCTGTAGATGTGTCCCCTTTGCCATAGGGAATGTGGGTGTGAGGGTACTGGATTATATATTGTCAGAGTGATACGATTTCAGAAATACTTGTATGCCTGAAAAGAGCATGGGAAGTACTTTCAAAGTAAAGTTTAATACCAAAAATGACTTCATGTTACAGTTAAATGGCTTGCAAAAAAAGAAAACAGATTTAAAGCTGAAGAGCATAAACTTTTTGCAATATTCTGATTGAGTCGATCTAAAATATTTGTAATGTTTTTCAGTGTTTAGAATGTTATATACAAAGAAGGAGGTTTTTTTTAATAGAAAATATACCCTAAGAAACGGGTTCTGTAGTGAAGAAACAGACTAACATAGCTTTAGTAGGGCTAATGAGTACTGTTGTATTACAATAACTTCCATTTCTGACTTTCTGTAATATCTGGAGATGCTTTAGTTTTCTTTAATGTTCTCAAAGATTGAAAATGATTTTTTTTTTTAATCTCATCAAGACCCAACAGCTTTGAAAATTAAGTCATCGTTTCTTGCTTAGGCATCAATTCCTTTTGCTTTTTGGGTTTTTTTTTTTGGTTGAACACCCCAAGTTTAGCATTTGGTACATGAAAGCAGAGTTAGAAGGGAAGGCTGAAGACTGAAACGACGCGCTGCACGTGATCAGGACGTGAGTAAGACATTTGTACACAGGTTCCTGAGCCTGAATTTGTCACTCCATTTGCCCATCATTCCAGGAGGACCCAAAACTCTCTATTCAGATGCTTCCTGCTCTTGTAATGCCGTGATTGTGTGCACGTAGTCCTTCCAAATCAGTAGTTTGTACAGTTGTTATAAATGTACTTCATGTTAAATTGTGTTAGCACATTTCTTTCTAACAGAGTAGCAGCCATTCCAGAGTCAGAAACAAATATTTCTTTGCTAACTCAAGGTAACATTCATTGCAGTTCCATAGTGTGACATCCTTTGTTATTTCCCATATGGGAAAAACAGCACTAGTGATCTGACATTGTGAGAAAAGATTCAAATATAAGCATTGCCAGTCAACATTTCTTTCAAGAAAATTGCCCTAACATCTGATTTTTGTCGCATTTCATTTCTGAGTTGATGATGGTTAAGGCCAGGAAGAAGCAGGGAAATAGGAATGCCATCAGCCTGTTGTCCAAAACTACTGCAGTGTTACCAGTACCTATTTCATCTCTTGAATTCAAGCTTTACAAAGAAATTCCATCTGCTGGATGGTTGGGGGAGGGATGTGAGGGAATTGGAGGGGGCAGTATTTTTACTTAGCGAATTCCTTTCAGTTGTGCTTCAAATAGAAAATGCACCACAGAGCTGGTTTTCTAACGTTGGTCTGTTTTTTGCAGTTTTGTTATCCAAAAGTAGTTGCTGTTTATAAAAATAAACTTTTGTACATATCTGAAAACGCTCTTTTTCTCTGCATCTGGAAAAATCCATTGCTGCTTACGGGAAAGAGGAAAACAAAGAGATTGTCCTTCGGTTTCGGCATCCTCCTGTTGGTTGCAAGGCTGCAGGTTGCCTTTCCTTCTGCTGACCTACATAGGGAACGATTCCTTTGCAAGGCTCTGTTCGGCATTAACTTAATAGACAGAGGAGGAACAAATAGGTTGAAAGTTCCAGGTGATGTGAGGTCTCAGCATTTCCTCAGGATCCTCAAGGTTCCTCTCAGTTGTGAGAGCAGATCCATGCAGAAGTCTCTCTCCGCATCATTTCCATAGCATATTGGAAATGTGGGATTGCTTGAAGTCAGCAGATGCAATGGCTCAGCACGCAAACCTGTCAAGTCTTTCGGACCTTCTGTTCCAGAAGAACTGGATTTCGTTGGATACGCTGGTGTTGTCGTGGTGGAAAAGCCAGTTCCCTTGGTCTCAGCATTACAGACTGGATTTCTTTATGGGTGAGGACGAATGGAAGTTGTTTGCTTCCCTCCTTGCCATGACTTGGATACTCTGTCTAACCACAATCTGACAAGCGTTGGCTTTTGAGGAAGAGGCACAGGCGTGGGGTTCTTTGCTGTTGGAGAGGGGTAGTCCAGAACCTTGCTTGCTGCCTGTGTTGGGCTGAGCTGAGGTCGAGCTGTCTCACTGCCTGCACTGGTAAAAATAGAGGAGCTGACAGCCTGCGGTGTATTAAAGGTAGCTGTTACCGCACTGCAAGAAGAAATCTGGGGGGAAAACACAAGGAAGGAAAGGAAGCTTCTCCAGAATCAGAAGAGCTGAGCTGTCTGGCTGCGAGGGTGTCTATCAGACAAACAAAGAGTTCTCACAAAGCAGCGTGCATTTACAGCGCAGCTTTCCTGCCATATCTACAGGCAGAGAGATTGCATTCCTGCTGCTTTATTGCTTTTAAACAAGGGTTATTTGTGCCTTGTACTCAAGGGTAAGGAGCGTTTCAAGTGCTCTTTCTGAAGATCACCGGGTATCCGGCGGTGTATTAAATGTCTGTGGCTGGCTTGGTGTGTTTCGCACTGGCTCTTACCGGCAGGAGCCCGGCGTGGTATTTAGATGACCTTGAGCTGCACTCTGCAATCCATCTGGTGCAACTGCCAAACCCAACGCTGCCTGGGATTTAAATCACGAGCAGATAAAGCTCTGTGCTCCGCCCCTCCCTCACATCCATATAAATAATTTCTGTATATACGGCGGTTGAGCTAATGGTTTTGAAAGGCTTTGAGAAGGCACGACTGTCAGGAGTGGTGTAAGCAATTAAAGGGACCCAGCTGGGAACTGGAGAACGTCTGCATGGCCCTCAAAGCAGAGAGGGCTGCATGCACAGAATGAATCTGTGGCAGGTAGAGATACAGATCTCTGTAAGTATGTATGCATTTATAGGAAAGTGATATTTCACACTTGCAGCAGAGGCCCAAGTGCATGCCCTTGTCCTGGCCTTAAGGCTGCCACATCCCTTCCTTTCATTTTCTACTGCTGCCAGGAAGGGGCTGGTCGTTGCCTTTCTTCCCAGCTCAAGTCATGGTGTGTGCCCTTAGGGATGCAGATCAGCTCTTCCCCTCTTCTGGTCCCCGCATGGCAGCCAGGGGCTGAGTGGTGAAAGCCACAAGAATGACTCCGGAAGGTCCTAGGGAAGGGAAGAGGGTGCAATCAGAGCCTGGCCCCATCCACTTGACTCCACCCCTTTAGATACCCATAAGCATCGATGAGATCTCCCTCAACCATCTCTTCTCCAGGCTGAGCAGCTCAGGGCTCTCTGCCTTTCCCCACACAGGAGAGATGCTCCTAAGGCATAGGCAGCGTTTGTGGAACATGTTAGGTACTTCACCAACTTCGCTAGGACTTTCCCTATGCTCTGCAGTGCCCTCCTACCTGCCCCATTGGCACTGCTGCCCAGAGAGCTGTGGGTGCCCCATCCCTGGAGGTGCTCAAGGCCAGGTTGGATGGGACCCTGGGCTGCTTGAGCTGGGTGGATCAGAGCTGGTGGATGAGCTTGAAGGTCCCCTCCAATCCCAGCCATTCTATGACTGACGTTGGACCTTACCTCTCCCTTCTTTGCTGCTAAAATCTCTGCCTTGTGACAAAGACCCACTCAGTTTCAGGACGCAAAAACCCCCAGGGATGCCCGTGGTAGGATCTTGGGGAGAGATGATGTGAAGAGGAGAACAATGCTTACCTCTCTTCCACATTCTGATGTTGCCTGGACATTCCCACAGGCTTGGTGGGATTTGGGCTAGTGTTATGCCTGTAAATCTCCAGGAGTTCTCACCCAACCTGTCTGAGGTTCATCTGTAGTGCCCAATCCCAAATTGCCTCGCAATGAAAACAGTTTTCTGGCATCTATACTAAAGCTCCGTCGCTGCTACTGAAGCCCATCACTTCTTCCCATAGTCAGGGAGGGAAGAGAACAACCTTTTCCCTTTGACCACCTGAAAATATTAGTGAAAGGCCACGCCAGCTCTTCTCTGGACTAAATAGCTCCAATTTCTTCATTGTCTTTTATATTTCATTTTATGTTTGAGCAGCTGTGGTCCCAAGCAGACCCTGTTCCCCCCACCCATCCCTGCCTGCGGTTTGCCATCTTTGCAGCAGTGTGATGAGGGCTGTTCACATTTGTGCTGTGCAGCCCCAGCCTTCTTACACAAGCAGACAGTTTTTCCTTTGTTTCCAATGAATTGCAGCCTATTTGTTTTTTTTCCAAGCCATTTCTTCTAATGTGTCAAGTTTGTTTTGAAGTTTCAGCCCATGCTCCGAAGCGTTCGAAGTCCCTCCCAGCTTGGTATCGCTTGCAGCTGCAAGAAGCAGAATTTTCTATTCATGCAAGTAATTATTAACAAAATATTTTGAGCAGTACCAGGCCTGGGACAGCTCCCCAGGGACTCCTAGGCTGCGGATCTCCTCGCTTCCATGGCGATGTGCAAATAACTCCTCTGAGCACTGCTCCTTCCTGCAGCCCTGCTCGCATTCAGCTCTGTCTCACTGTCCCCTGACACCTCTCCCGTTCCCCACGTCTGGACTTTAAAATGCTCACCAATGACAAATCGGGACGTGACTTTTGCTGAGTTGCTCTGGAGCTTTCAATCCACTCAGTCACCATCACCAGCGTAGAATCAGAGAACGGCTCGGGGTGGAAGGGACCTCAGGAATGGTGTATTTCCACACTCCCCCCCCTGCTGTGGGCATCATTCATTGAAACTCAGCTCCCACTTCAGCTTAGCTCACCCAACCTTCTGGCTGCTGGGTTTGGCAAAGTCTTGCCCCAAAGTGTCTGTTCGTCATGGTTGGAGGCTGCATTTCTATCCCCCCTATCCCATTCCTTTGAAAACCCAAGCATCTGTGTGGGCTCCCTGAGCTATGTGCCCTCAGCCTTCTTCCATTCCCCAGTTCATCCCTTTTCAACTCAATACCCCTCAGCATCCTCCTTGACTTGCTAATATATGCATTGAGCAGTTCTTAATACTTCTATTTACTGTTAATTTAAATCACGTTATTCCTATTCTTCATCCTAGAAATGTTTTATTTTACTTTTGTAGGACTACGTTCCACAGCCATTGCTTTCACCAAGGGGGGAGAGTTCACTGCTTTTCCTGGTATTTGAATATTTTCTACATCTGAGTATTTACTGAACAAAAAGGGTTTGTTGCTGCTAATCTCATTTTTTCCATCACTAATGTATAGCTCTAATGGGATGGAAAATTTCCCCATGGATTCCAAGGGCCTAAAAGCCAGAGAGGAGCGAAAGCACTTTGAAATTAACGTACTTCACACATACTGCTTCGCCACTTCACCACGTGTCAGCATTCCCTTGGCAGTCTTAAAAACCACTCTGGACTCGAACTTGTAGAATCAGAATAGGAATCTGTATTGTGGAATGGTTTGACTTGGAAGGGACCTCAGAGCCCATCCAGTTCCAACTCCCTGCCACGGGGATCCATCTAAGGGAAAAGTAAGAATCCAGTTTGTTCTAAGGAAATAAATAAGTGTCAGAACGTTCTTGGGGGCTGACCCAGGAAAAGCTGTCCATGTCCCCCATTATTTGGTCTCTGCTGAGCTCCCAGAGGGAGCCAGCACAGAGGGCAGGTGGAGGTCTGAACTATGGGACGCGGTGCTGACGTGCAGCATCCTACAACCCTCTGCTTCTTGCATCGAAGCTCCAACCTGGGGCCAAGCTTTCCCTGGTCCCTGGAGATGCTTTTGACTGCAAATGCAGCTCTGGGTATTTCCTGTAGTTCTTAATGTTGATAATTATTTCAATCAAGCTATCAATTTATAACTTCCTGACTAATGAAATGCTGCCTCTTACCACGTTCTCCTTTGGTACGTAGAGATTCCTTTGAGCAGCAAGCCCCGTGCTGGGAAGACCCACACGACTTTCACACCTGGCTTATCACTGGGCAGATGTGATGTCATGCTGCGAGTGTGACTCTGTGACAGATTTCTGGGTGACACCTGAAGGTGACATCCATGGGTGCAGAAATTCAGTCCTTACCTGCACGATTGGATAAGGATTGAAGCTTGTTGCGGGGCCCTGATGAAGTCTAGTTGAGACAAGGAGCAATCCAAGTGCATCTCGCTGGATTTGCATGGATGGTTAGACATCATCTGGAAGGTCTTTCTATGCCCTGCGAGGAGAGCCTGGTTCAGTTAACTGCTCCATGCACATCTGCCTTTCCTACACCTTATTATGCACTTGAAATTGATCAGACATGCGTGGGAACTTCTTCACAGTGCAGTGACAGAGCACTGGAGCTGCACGCAGAGGTGGTGGAGTCTCCTTCTCTCGAGGTGTCCAAGACCCACCTGGATGCCTACCTGTGCAACCTGGGCTGGGAGCTGCTTTGGCAGGGGGTTGGACTTGTCATGGAGACATTGCTTAGTGGCAGGACTCGGTAGGTCAGGCTGGTGGTTGGACTTGGTGATCTTGGAAGTCTTTTTCCAACCTAGACGGTTCTATGATACTATGAGTTCTGTTCTCTCTGTTTCTCCAAATCCATCATGCCCCTCTTGGAGATCAGAGTTACGCACTGCATTGGTTGGCTGCCACTTTGAACAGTTTGCTGAGTTCCTTGTGGAGTTGCTTACCTTCAGTGCGACATTTGGTGACAGTGGGAGAGCTGAGCATTTGGATGTGCTCCTCGACCTCTGGGGTGCTGCTGGTGCTGACTCAGCTCTTCCACCCCTAAATGTGACCATTAGGCCCTCCCTACCTTTTGCTTCCTGTCTCATAACCACCTTTCCAGCAATAAAAGCACCTTTTTTCCAGTCCTGTGGCAGCCCAGTATCCTTAATGGTCTTCTCAAGTAGACACCCAAGTATTTATGAAGTTCTGTGGTTTTCCTACCTCATGCACAGAGCCCTGGTATGTTTTTCATGAGAAAAGATGAAGGTTTATTGAATTCACATCTGCTTGGTGACCTGAATGCAATAGGAGTTAAACTGTTCTTGCAGGACAGAAGTGGCCAAAAATGGCTGAAGGAAGGCAAGGTGGGAGAATCCAAATGTTCCTTTCCCCTCAATGTTTAAAACCTCCAAGCCAAGAGAGACAGCACCTCCAATGCAATGTGGTGAGAACAGCTTGGCTTGGCTTGGTTTGCTTGATGCATCCAACATAGAGGCCTTGATCTTCAAACCTACACTTAATCCGTGCTCAAAATGAGCTGTTTTTCCCCCCAGTGCGGTGCTATCTCCAGATCTTCAGACTGAGCATGACGAAATGAGGCAATGAGGGGTTCTGCCCCTTCCTCCTCCAAGCAGTTTTTGCCTTAATGTTTAGATCTTCTCATCATTCAAGGGCTTTAATTGAACTTCTTCACGTTGCCATCACTGCATATAAAAAGCAAACCTAATTGTTACAGAATTTGTAGGAAACAGAATCTGGAACCTAATAAATGCTCCTCTGAGAGGTGAACCTTGGATGTGACAGCTCTTTGTTGGGGGGAATATTATGGGGTACAAGAGAAACACGGGAAATAGGAACTTGGACAACCAGCTTCTGAAGGGTTGGGGTGGCTCCACGTTCCCCTTCCCACCCCACAAAGAGCAAAAGCTGTTCCTGGTGGGATTTCATCCTCTAGGGAGGAAAAGACATGAGAGGTTTGGGGCCTCAGTTAGAGGCAAGGGAGAAAAAAAAACCAGATAATTTGGAGAAGAATTGGGGTCAACGCGAAGCAGCCGTATTTCAGCCATCCTCTGGGAGCCCGTCTGCGCTCACATCGTGGGTGTTCTCCGTGCACACGCTGAGTGGGAGATGTTTTCCCTTAGCAGGACAGGCCCTGTGCTGCAGTCCTGCTCCCCCAGCCATAAAAGAGCAGTGATTTCAGAACGACCCCTGGGCCCTCCTGGCCTGGTCGGCCGCATCCTGGTGCTGCTGCTTCCAACCTCTTCGCCTTTGGCTCGCTCTTCTCTCACGCCTTTTGTTTTGTCTCTCTTCTCCTCTCTGGAGGCCGTAGGGAGAGAGGCCAGAGAGCCTCCAGGAATGTTCTTGCTTTCCCTATTATTATTATTTTTTTCTCTCTTTCTTGGCCTGATGTGATCCCTACTTTTCCATACTCCCTGTGCTTGCCCAGAAAATCAGCTGCTGGGTGAAAACCGGTTGCTGGGGCCGGCAGTATGT
The DNA here is from genome assembly GCF_038088225.1 of Cyrtonyx montezumae. Classification (NCBI taxonomy): domain Eukaryota; kingdom Metazoa; phylum Chordata; class Aves; order Galliformes; family Odontophoridae; genus Cyrtonyx; species Cyrtonyx montezumae. The sequence goes on from NW_027072037.1 coordinate 1,560,419, forward strand.
CCCCAAAGGGTCGGCTGTGCCCCTCCATCCTGCATCCTGTAGGTCATGCCCTGTCCTCTTGGAGGGCTCTTCCACCTCCTGCTCCACTCTGTGCTGCACCCCAACCTCAGCACTGGGTGCAGGTTGGGTTCTGCCATTTCAGAAGGACACAGAGCTATTAGAGAGCATCCAGAGGAGGGCTGCGGAAATGGGGAAGGGTCTGCAGGGCAAGGAGTGTGGGGACAGCTGAGGGCCATGGGTTTGTTGGGCCCAGAGCAGGGGAGGATGAGGGGAGGGCTCATGGTGGCTGCAGCCCCTCATGGTCCTACAGATCATCATGGCCCTACAACCGCTTGTGGCCCCACAATCACCCCTCACAGGGGAGCAGAGGAACAGTTGCTGATCTTGGCCTTGCTGATGCTTCCCTAGAGGACCAAAGCTGTGAGAAGACAATGTGAAACATCAAGGATCAGTTAAATCAGGGCAGTGTGAACCTCTCCTGGTTCCCCTGGAGGCCCCATATTGTTGTGTCCGGTCCATCAGTTAGGGCCTGCTCTAAGCACTCGCTTGGTTGCTGTCTCACAGTTCAGGGATTAAAAAGAAGAGTGAGATCTTCAGGAGATGACACTTCTTTGGTACCCACACTTCTCCTTTGTCACTGGGACCTTCCCACTTTTGCTCCTCACCTACCCTTATCTCCAGGGCTTCCATGCTACTAGAGGACCCATCCATGGAGTCACAGAATCATTAAGGCTGGAAAGGACCTCTGGGATTCGCACGTCCACCCCAACCCACCCCACCATGCTCACTGACCTTGTCCCTCAGTGCCATATCTCCACGGTTCTGGAACACCTCCAGGGACAGTGACCCCACCACCTCCCTGGGCATTGCCACTCTGAGAAGAAATGTTTCCTAATACCCAACTTGAACCTCCCCTTGTGCAACGTGAAGCCATTAGCCCTCGCCACTGTTATGTGGGATAAGAGGCTGACCCCCACCCCTCCACCACTTCCTTTTAGGTTATAGCCTCCTCTTCTTCACACTGACTCATCCCAGTTCCCTCAGCCACTCCCCATAAGTCTTGCCCTCCAGACCCTTCACAGCTCCACTGCCCTTCTCTAGTCATGCTCCAGGGCCCCGATAAAATTCCTCAGTGACAACAGTGGCAAATGAACTGAACTTAGGGTGGTTTTGCTGGGGTCCCTCTGCAGGGATCTGGATCCCGTTACCCTTTTGATGGTCTATGCAAGATGTGACAGAGCCAAGTCCCAGCTTGCAGATCTTCCAAAGGTTTGAAGGAAAGCACTAAGAGCACGGAATCATCCTCTTTCAGAAACCCCAGCAGATGAGGAGGAGGGGAAAACACTCCCAGGAGAGAGATCTGTAGTCCGTGTGCTGGTGGGGGATCCCTGAACATCTCAACCCCCACAGACGTGTCCCAGTGTCTCACCCTGCTGGAATCAGAACCACAGAATCAAATCTTTGAGTTGGAATGGACACTTAAAGGCCATCTGTTCCAACTCTCCTGCAATCAACACCTACAGCTCCATCAGGTGCTCAGAGCAGCACCATGGACCCCCCTCCAAGGATGGGTCTTCCACTGCATCCACCACATCCACAGCAGGAGCAGGAGAAGAGGTGTCTTAAGCAGGTTGGAAGGATGGACATGGACACGTCCTTCCCCATCAAGCTCTCCTTTGACGCTCTGCACTACTACAGCCATAACCTGACCACGTCACCTCTCCCACCCCACAAAGCCACCGGACGGGGTTGGGTGGGATCCCACCGAACTAAGTTGGGTGAGGTTTGCTAGGAGATACTGAAAGTTGTTTCAGCAAATTCCACATGAGCCTGTGGGCAGTGTCGGCCAACGAAACCACGCGTGCTTCATCTTTGAGGAATGTTGCAGCAGTCACCGTTGTCAAATGAAGTTTTTCACCGAAATATGTCGTCGGTTGCGTCTGGAGCTCCTTCTGGGACATTTCTCCTCATGTTGGTGGCAGTGACCTTTGGGGGAACAGTTTCTCCTATATCAGGGTGGAAAAAGTGTAGACGGCAAAGACCAGATCTCCACGAGAGGGGTGGGCTCTGCATCCCCAAATAGTGCAGAGACCTCCTGGGAGCCCACCAGATGGGCTTTGCCCATACCCAGCGCTCCTCTCCACCCCTGTCCTATCTGTGGGGTTTGGGCTCCGGGACAGAGCTCAAACCCCACTCCCATCTCAGCCTCAGTCTCACCCTCACCCCGTCAGTGTCCGCGTGTCCTCTGGGTGTCCTCCAGCATCTCATGGAGCTCTTGGAAACGCTTCCAGGCGCGGAGACACGTAGGGCAGTCCAAGCACTCATCCTGGGAAGAGCTCCGATACGGGAAAAGCGCCGGTCGCCTCATCCAGGATTGGTTTGTTTTTTGGTTTTTTTTTTTCCTATAGGGTTGAAAGCAAGACAGGATTAAAACCAAAAATTAAATAAAGCCCGGAAACGAAGCTCAGGCAGGACGTGGCTGCAGCGACATTATCCAAAGGGCCTTACACATCTGGAATAAGTTACCGCGCACGGCAACCGAGTCTAAACAAGTGCAAGACGTTACGGCATTGCTGTCTGCAACAGGGAGTGGTTGGCAAGAGGGGAACGGCCGGGAAGGTGGGGTGGTGGGATGGGGACGCAGCAGGTGGGGTTTTGGAGACCCCGGGTACCCATCGGAGCCGCTGTGGTTTTTGGTTGTAGGGCAGCAGATGGGAATTTGTTTGATGTTGGTGCGTCCGCCCCAAGTGCACGGGGAGATGTGTGATTCGGAAGCGGGGTGTGGGGAGGGCTTGGTTGGAGACCCACGTGGTGCTGGTGGATAAATCACAAAGCCCCACTCGTGAGACCCCACTCCGAACCCCAAAAGTGCCTTAAAATAAAATCATAGAAGGACTGGGTTGGAAGGGACCTTGAAGATCGTCCAGTTCCAGCTGTAGGCAGGGACACCTCAGCATGCCCACGGTCGCTCCACAGACCTTTCTGAACCAAACTGAGCTCGATATCACCCGTCACTCCTCAAACGGAGCTTTCCCAACCCCAAAATCCAAACTTGGGGGGGGGCAATTTCTGTCGGGAAAGCTGCCATCCCTACCGTGCCTCAGTTTCCCCAGTGGGAACATAAGGACGCTCACGGAGGACGAGGGTCGTGCCGTCGGTGCCGCTTCAACACGGGGGTGTGGGGGAAGGAGACGTCGGGGGTGGGGGAGGGTGTCACGCGTGGAGGGGGCGGTCACGCGTGGGCGGCGCGGCGGAGGGGCTCTGTCCCTTTAAGGGGGGCAGCCGCGGCCCCATCTGATGCGGAGTCTCCAATCAGCGGCCCTCGGGCTCTTGGCAGCCCCAGCCGCCGCCGCTCCGCATTCCTCCGTCTTCCTAAAAGGGGCGAACATGGCGATGGGCAGGATGAGGTGAAGGAGCGAGGGAGGAGGGGAAGGAGAAGGAAGGAGGGGAGGAAGGAGAAGAAAAGGGAAGAGGAGAGGGGGGGGGAGGAAAGAAAAAAAAAAAAAAAGAAAGGAAAAAAGAAGGACCGAGGGGATGCAAGCGGAGCTGGCAGCGCGGTAATTTCCACCCCCATCCCTCCCTCCCCCCCCCCCCCCTCACCATAAAGAAGCGGAAACAAAAAAAAAAAAAAAAAAAATCGCAAAAAAAAAAAAAAAAGACCAAAAAAAGCCAAAAAAAAAAAAAAAAAAAGACAACAACAACAACAACAAAAAGAAAGACAACAAAACCAAGAGGAAAAAAAAACCAAAACCAGCAGACGAGCCTTCCTCCCCGGCAGCAGCCACCCAAGCCCGCAGCTCGGCTGTTTTACATGGAGAGCACAAACCCCCGAAAGGCGGAGGAGCACCGGGACTCCGCGCGGAGATCTTTGCATCAAAATGGTACAGCCTGCACCCCCCCCCACCCCCCCCCAAACCCTTCTTCCCTTTTCCCCTTTAATATTTCTGTGCCTTTCCCCTTCTGCCCCCCCCCCCCCCCCTTTCCTTCTCCTCCCCTTTGCTGACTTTGCAGAGGCCCTCCCGAAACTTACCCCAAAAATCCCTTTTTGGGGGGGGGGGGGGGGAGTTGGGGGATGGGGTGGGCTGCATCCTTATGGAGTGTGTGTGTGTGGGGGGGGGGGAATGCGGCGGGGGCTGCACTTACGGGGTGTAAAGTGGGGGGACGACGACAGTGCGCGGGGCCCTCATTTGTGTACGTTTGCAATAGTGATAATTAATGTCATTATTTCCTTGTGCCCCCCCCCCCCCCCCCGGTGTGATGCACAGGCCCAGATCTGCACGGGGGTGCACTGCTTGCCTGCCCCCCCCCCCCCCCTCCTCCCGGCCCCATGTCCTCTGTCCTATAGGGCACTGTGCTCGGTGGTGGGTGCGTGGGGGGCACTGGGAACACTGGGGGGGGGGGGGACGAGTAAAGTTTGGGTGCCCGTTGCTCACCCAGGGCCGGAGGATCCCTTGGCATTGTGCAGCCTTTCTTGTTTCCCGGATGACTCCTTCATTTTGCTTAATTCCTCCGGGCTGTGTGACACCCCCCCCTCCCCCCCCCCCACTTTCCCTTTCCCAGTGATCCCAGTGGTGCTGGGGGCACCCAGCAGTGCCTTTAGGTGGGGAGCTGGGAGGGTGGGGGGACACCCCCTGCAGAAAACCACATCCCCGTGCACGCTGCTAGAAAAAAAAATAAGACCGTGCCGAGGAGGCACATTGCACGGGTGACCTATTTTAGCCAACAGTTATGTATTTGATATTTTTGGGGTGGGGGCAAGATTTGACCTGCACCAAACAACCTTGAACTGAAGGTGGAGGGGGGGGGGGGGGAATGTCCCTTAGGATGCTTCAGGCACCTCCATCCCTGAAAGTGTGCAGTTGTGGGACGGACCAACCCATGGCTCTGTGCCTGTGACAGCAGCACGGGGTCACCCGCAGTGGATGTAGTGATGGGGATGGGGTTGGGATGCTGCTGCGGTGCCCCGGTGTTGGTACACGCTCGTTGTCCCGTTGCCCAGTGCATCTTCCCCCCCCCTCCTCCCCTCCTTTTCCTCCTAGTGGCAGCACACGGTGATGGGTCACCCCACTGGGGCTGTAGGGCCATCCCCAGTCTCCCTTATTGAGGTCATTTTGGCTCTGCTGGGGTCTTGTTCCCAGCCCCTAGTGCAATATATCTCTCTATTTTTCTCCTACTGGCAGCGATGGATCGCCCCATGGGGGCTGTGGGGTCAGCCCCAGTGTCTCTTGTCAGGGACATTTGGGGTCTTGTCCCCATGTCCCTCATCAGTTGGTGTGACCTGGTGTGAACTACAGCCCTACAGCCCAGCTGTCTCTTGTCGGGGACATTTGGAGTCTTGTGGTGGTGCAGCCCGGGATGAGTTTGGGTACGGGGTCGGGACGGAGGTGGTGTCAGCACACGTGGGATGGACAGGAGGTTTAATTACAGCACAGTGCCTCCATGGGAGGACAGAGGGACTGGAGGAGCCCTGGTGGCAAGGCTGTGGTTGGGATTCGGGGCCAGTTGGGCTGCTGTGTGGTCTGGGCCCGTGTATGAGCAGCGTTGGATGGCAGAGGATGCTTACGAGGTCGGGTTGGCTCTGGGGAAGGCTCCTGTGAGGGATGAGGAGCTTTGGTGCCACCCCAGTGATGGGAAAGATGATGTTGCCATCCTCCTGCCCTACTCCTCCCACGTGGGAGCATCCATTCGAGTGGGATTTGTGGAGATCTCTGCGCAGGGCTGGGGATGGGGTCCCACGGTGGGGATGCTCGTGCACTCCCCATCCCCATACCGTGGTTGTGTCCCTGAGCCCCTCATGCCAGCATCTCACGCTGGGCAGGGCAGTGCTGGATCCAGCTCCTGGTGCAGCAGCTTGGCCCACAGCCCGGCCAGGGAGGTGAGCACCGGGTTTTGTCCTCATTTCCTCCCTTCATCCTCCTTCCTCTTGTTTTTCTCAGGCAGAGGTGGTGGATTTATGAGTGTGCATCCCCACTGCCCATCTCTCTCCCCTCAGGGCCACGTGCTCGGTGGCACAGAGCATTACCCTGGTGAGTTCTCATCCTAGAGGGATACATCCCATACTCATTGTGCCCCGAAAGAGCATCATCTCTGGACAGGAGTGGGTGACGGCCGTGCCCGGAGCTGTGGCATCGCTGTGGCTTTGTGGCTCTACACACAAAAGAAAAAGCAGAAAAAAGCTCAAAAAAAAAAACCAAAGTGTAATAATAATAATAATAATAAAAGAGCCCGAACACAACCAGCCCTTAAGCAGCAGCTCTGCCTCCCCTGTGCAGAGGCCCCTCCACCCGGAGGCTGCACGGGGCCCAGGGATGGGGAATGAGCCATCCCCGATCCCTTCTCTGGGCACAGTCCCCCTGCTGGCTTTCCACGTTGCTCCTTGGCAGTGTGGGTGCTGGCTTCCAGGAAAATAAACAAACAGTCCCCAAAGAAGGGAAAGTGAGCCTGGAAAAGTCTTCGGCTGCCCCCCAGAATCCCAGACTCGGTTGGGGTGGCACAGAGGTCTTTTTTTTTTTTTTTTTGGGGTGCCTGATGCCCTGCACTCGGAGCATTGCGCTCACGGATACATCCACCACCCGCGTGGAGCTCCATCCTTCACAAATAGGGGCAGCTCCGATTTGAGGCCCAAAGGGATGGGCCCAAACCCTTTGCACCTTCCCCACCTCGCACCCCAGAGCACCCCCACGTTCGGGGTGCTGGAGTTGGGCTCTCTGTTGCTTTTCCAGGGTGCTGGCGAAGGGAGGAGGAGGGGAAGGGCGCGATGTGGAAGCCTTCCTCCAACGCAGGGTTTGTGTGCACGGCCGTGCCCCAGATCCCAGCGGTCCCTTGGGTTCGTGGTGGTGTTTTTGTTGCCTCAGTTCTGAGGCTTGGGTGGTTTTTATGGCTTTTGGGGGACGTTCCTTGGCTTTTTGGTGGCACTTCTGTGTTGTATGATTGTAGTGCCGTCCCTCTCTGTGGCACCGCGGGCGGGGGAGGGGTGTTAATTATCACCGAATCATAGGGGTTGGAAGGGACCTCAAGAGATCATCGAGTCCAACCCCCCTGCCACAGCAGGTCCCCTACGCCAGGTAAAGTCCTTCTAATTATTGCTAACGAAGCAGCATCCGGACCCGCTGAGCAAAGCGCTCTTCCTTCATGCGGTCGAACATCGAAGGTCAGCGTTGGTTCAGCTGCCAATGAGACCAAAAAGCAGATCGCACGGGAGGGAGTGAAAGATCCCTTCGAGGAGGAGGAGGAGGAGGAGGATGGGGGAGGGGGTGAAGTGAGCATCACCCGTGCTTCCCACGTCGCCCTTATCTCTGCCCGTATCCTGCTGCTGGGGGGGGCAGCAGTGGGGTTTCTTTGAAGGGAAAGGGGAAGGAAACGGGGGGGCTTGTGGACAAAAAAAAATAGGAGGAATAGAAACAATATCGCAGCGTGCGAGCACAGCGGGCCCCGCTTGCCCCCAGCATCCTCCCCACGGGCTGATTCGGGATGGGGCTTTGGCAGTGCTGGTTGGAAATGCTCTTAAAATAGAGCTGGAGGGAAGTGTCGGCGCGGGGGGGGGGTGGCTGCAGGCGCCGGCTGGCCCAGCGGGGTGGGGAGATCACGGCCACGCTGCTTTCGAACAATCCCAGCAGAGCTCTGCTTGGTGCTGGGGGAGGCAGAGGTTTGGTGGTGGCTTTGGTTGGCTGGGAGAGTTTGGGAAAAGGAGGAGGTGTGAGTGTCCAGCGGAACGGGGGAACCCGGTGGGACCCGCAGCCTGGGATGGGGATGAGGGTGGAGGCAGGGAGGGGGCTGGGAAGGGGTTGGGGATTGGAGATAGAGGTGGAGATTGGAGATGGAGACAGGGTTGGGGATGGGGACTGCAGGTGGGGATTGGAGAAAGGGGCGGGGATGGCAGTGGGGCTGGAGATTGGAGATGGGGACAGGACTGGAGATGGGAGATGGGGTCGGACACGGGGATGGAGATGGGGTTGAGATTGGGGTTGGAGATGGGGATCGGACACAGGGATGGGGTTGGGAGTTGAGATTGGAGATGGGGTTGGAGTTGGGGTTGGGATTGGAGTTGGGGTTGGGATTGGAGTTGGGGATGGGGTTGGGGTTGAGATTGTAGTTGGAGTTGGGGTTGGGGTTAGGGTTGGAATTGGGAGATGAGGTTGGGATTGAGATTGGGTTTGGAGAGGGGGGTTGAGATTGGGTTTGGAGATGCGGTTGGGGTTGAGGTTGAGATGGAGGTGGGATTGGGGATGAAGGTAGGGGTGGAGATGAAGATGGGGACACAAAATGTGGATTCTTCCCAGCGCTTTGAGCCTCTTGCAAAACTAAACCAAAGCAGTACGAGCTGCCAGTGAGCCCAGGCGGTGATGGCAGAAAAAAGCAAAAATATTATTATTTTTTTTTTAATTAAAATGTGTATGTGTTCAGGGTTAGCACATGGGAAGGGGCTGCGGAGGTTGATCCCCTGTGCTGATGCAGCTCTGGAGGGAATGTTTGGGGGTGAAGTGGGGATGTGACCCCCGTGGGTGCCTCTCTGATGCAGCTCAGGGCTTGGCTGGGACTCTGGTTCCGGGCAAGAGCACGAAAGCATCTGATAGCAATAAAAAGCAAACCCTCCTGCTGACAAGTCCGGGCTGAAGTCACTGGCGGGACATGGCCAAGACACGCATTGTCCTCGCCGCTGCTGGGACTGATTAGAGCTGCCTGGCAGGACCCGACGCTGGGTGAGGGGTCAGCCCCTTTTTGCCAAAAATGCCTCAATCCAGAGCAAAAAGCCAACGTTTGTTTTCCAGGCTGGGCTGCAGCAGAGGCGATGCTGTGCAGAGGACTCCGCTTCCGCTGTATGGAGCCCGTTTTTCCACCTGCACACCTCTGGTGGACTCACGGCGTCGTGTATCGGGAGCAAAGGGAGGTGCACCGAGGTGTTGGGAGGGCTGGAGGAAAAACCCAAATGTAGGGCTTTTTTTGGGGGGGTGAGATCAGGGCGGGAGAGTCGCTGGCAGGCAGCAAACCGCTTGGTTGAAAGCTTTGCTGTTTCTTCAGCGTTCGCAGTGATTTTCATTATATCATCTTTTTTTTTTTTTTTCAATTCATTCGGAGGAGCTGAGCCGTCCCAGTTCCTTCCGTTGACATGTCCTTGGCAGTCACAAGGGTTAGAAAGCAGAGGGATGATGGGTGGATGGGTGGAAAGGTGGAGGGAGGGATGATGGATGGATGGAGGGATGGGGGTGTGATTGGATGGCAGGGTGAATGGATGGGTGGATTGGGTCGTGGATGGAGAGGTGGATGGATGGATGGGTGGCATGGATGGAGGAGTGGGAGGGTGAATGGATGGATGGATAGGGGCATGGATGGCTGTCTGGATGGATTTGGGGATGGATGGATGGATGGATGGGGGAGTGGATGGAGGGGTGGGTGGATGGATGGAGGGATGGATGGGGGCATGGATGGATGGAAGGATGAATGGACAGATGGATTTGGGCATGGATGGATGGATGGGGGTGTGGATGGAGGGGTGGGTGGATGGATTGGGGCATGGATGGATGGGAGTGTGGATGGATGGATGGAGGCACGGATGGATCGATGGGAGAGTGAATGGACGGATGGAGGGGAGGGTGAATGGGTGGATGGATTTGGTCTTGGATGGATGGATGAATAGGGGCATGGATGGTTGGTTGGTAGATGGACAGGTGGGTGGATGGACAGATGGGTAGGTGTGTGGCTGTCCGGATGGTTGGTTGGTAGATGGATGGGTGTTTGGTTGGTAGGTGGATGAATGGCTGTACCAGGTGGGGTACAGCATTTTATAACAAAAATATCCCCCACAAATGCCTTTCCCACCTCCTTGTTCTGCTGCACAGCTGGGAGCAGATCCGCATTTTCCTCTTTTTCTCAAGGACATGAGTGTTTGCTGGGACTGCCCTGTGCCAGGGCTGCTGTGTTGCTGAGCTGGCTGATTGCAGAACAGAAATTCAGAGGAAAATGAAAAATTTTAGCAGGGTGGAGGAGGGGTTTTGTTTGTTGAGAAAAACAAAAGAAGAAAACACCCTTCTTTGTTATTTGAGCATTTTTTTCTGGTATGTTTTTGCCTTTGGCTCGCAAAAAAAAACCCCACCAAAACAAGACAAAATGTGTCTTGCTGGAATCACTCAGTTCATCAAGAACTGCCATTTGTCCCAGAAAAAAGTGTCAGCTAGGAAAGTCTTCTGGTGCAGGGGATGCAGGATTAAGCACTGCCCCTCCGTCACTGCACTGTGTCCCAGCTCTTCTCACAGCCCATGGCAGGACAGAGTGTGTTCACAGGGCCATATCCATCCATGCTGCTTCTCTTGGGTTCTCAGCATGGTAGACAAGGGGAAGAAAAGTTTAGGTCCCTGTGGGACAGTGGATGAGGATCCTGGGGTCTGTGCCCTGCAAAAGCACTCGCAGGTAGAGTTAAATCACTGGGCAGCAGCCCCAGTGCTTGCAGCATTCCCAGGCTTGCGTTTTTTTGGGTGCTGCCTTTCCCCAGGCAGCTATAAGATGGAAGTTTGAAAAAAAAATAAATAAATGGGGGCATAAATCATCCTGGTGAATCCTGCCAACATGAGTCAGAGCACGTGGAGTAATTCAGTAATTGCTTTTAAGGGGCATATGCTCAACCAGGAATTTGCTTGGCATGGAGTGGGGTGATGGGAAGTGCCCATGGGTTCACCTCTGGCCTCATGGGGGGAAGAGGGGTAGGAGATGCAGCCCAGGGGCTGCTTTCTATGAGCATAACCCAAATATTGTGGGGTTTTATGTAATTGTGTTGTAGGAGTAGGAATGTTTGAAATCCTAAGTTTCTTCTAGCTTGGTGGAAGGCATCTCATGCATTGCCTGGAACTGATGAATGTCCCCACTGCAGCCCCCATCCCATCTGATTCAGGAGGCTGAGGGTGTATCGAAGTGCCTGTGTTCTGTGTGACATCTTCTGTCCGTGTGTGTGGAGGCTTTGGCCTCTGCCACATTGTGAGGTGGCCGTGGTGATCTTTTTGATTGTCACCTCCAAGCTGGGCTTAATGATGGCGGGGATTTTTTGGTGGCATCTCCAAAGCTGAGCGTAGTCGTGGAGCTCTTTGGTTGCTCTCCCTAAGTTTGTTCTGATGGTGGAGCGTTTTGATTGGCATCTCTAAGCTGGACCTGGTGGTAGAGCCTCTTGGTTCGTGTCGCCCAGAAGGAACTTCTTGGCTGGTGTCCCCGAGCTTAGTCTGATGGTGGAGCGTTTAGGTTGGCAACTCCAAGCTGGAGCTGGTGGTAGAGCCTCTTGCTTGATGCCCTGAGATGGAATTTCTTGGCTGGTGTCCCCAGACTTAGTCTGGAGGTGGAGCCTCTTGGTTGTCATCTCTCACCTGGGACAGGTGGACAGGGATGGGTGGCATGGCTGGGCAAGTTTTTTTCCTGAGGAAAGAGCCTTTCTGAACAAGTTTCATTTCCTTCTTGCCCACAGCTGATAGTCGAAAAGACAACTGACTACCCTTCAGCCGAGTACTCCCTGGTGGAGGATGTAGCCCTCCACTTCACGTGTTTGATGGACAGACTGAACGAGCAGCGCCTCTTTCAGCCGGACCTGTGCGACGTGGACATCGTGCTGGTGCAGCACAAGAGCATCTTCCCGGCGCACAAGGGGGTCCTGGCAGCCTACAGCCAGTTCTTCCACTCCCTCTTCACCCAAAACAAGCAGCTGCAACGCGTGGAGCTCTCCCTGGAGGCCCTCACGTCTCAGGGCCTCCAGCAGATCCTCAATTTCATCTACACCTCCAAGCTCCTCGTCAACGCCTGCAATGTGCAGGACGTGCTGAACGCGGCCGCCGTGCTGCAGATGAACAACATCGCGTCCTCCTGCCAGGACCTGCTGGACACGCGCTCGCTCAGCCTGGCTGCTGACATGGCTCTGCCCGCAGAGGGTTGTGCTGGCCCTCCGCCGTATTACTGTGAGATCAAGCAGGAGGTGGACACCCCTCACCCCAAAATCTACGCCCGGGAGGGCACTGACCCCTACTCGGTGCGGGTGGAGGACGGGGCGGGTGCTGGGCCGCTGCCACCAGGACAGGGCAAGCAGTACTACAAGGAGGAGAAGGACGGTGGTCCAGGTGCTGTCTGCAAGATGGAGGGTGAGGAATCCGAGGAGGACTTGGACAGCCAGGGCTCCTACAACCGGGAGCAGATCATCGTGGAGGTGAACCTCAACAACCAGACTCTCAATGTCTCCAAGGGCATGGAGGGCAAGGCGGCCGCCAGCGAGGCGGCTGTGATGGGGAGGCCTGATGGTGATGGACGTGACACAGAGGAGGATGGGGAGGAGGAGAACGAGGAAGGGGACGAGGAGGAGGAAGAGGAGGAGGATGCGGAGGTGGGTGAGGAGGAAGAGGAGGAGCACAGCGAGGAGGAAGACCTGGAAGAGACGACAGAAGAAGAGGAGGAGGAGGATGACGATGAAGACGCATCAGAGATGAAAAGGGAAAAGAGTGGGCAGACCCGCAGAGGAAGCCGAGCATCCAAAGCCACCAAATCTGCCATGGCCACCAGGTCCCAGGAGATGGCCAAGACGGAAGAGGAGGAAGAGGAGGAAGAGGAAGGTCAGCGAGGGAGGAAGAGAAAGAAGGAGCAAGACGGGCTGGGCCAGAAGGTGAAACTGGAGGAGAAGCAGCACTACCCATGCAAGAAGTGTCCCCGGGTCTTCAACAACCGCTGGTACCTGGAGAAGCACATGAACGTCACGCACAGCCGCATGCAGATCTGTGACAAGTGTGGCAAACGCTTCCTGCTGGAGAGTGAGCTGCTGCTGCACCATCAGACTGACTGTGAGAAGAACATCCAGGTGAGCCAGCCAGCCCCAGCAGCATCCCCACGAGGGGAGGGACATCACACCATGATGGGGCATCCTGCGAGGGAGGGAGATCCTACTGTGATGGGACGTCCTACTGAGGTGGTTCATCCCACCAAAGAGAAGGATGTCCCACCATGACAGGACATCCCAATGGGGAGAACAGCCCACGCAGAGACATCATAGCATGGGCTTGTGTACAGATAATACTTTGGATGTTGTGGATAGATGTGGTGGACTGGTGGGAATCTTGCTTCTCCTGTGACTTGTCTTCAAGCTTAGAGGGTTCCTATGGTGTCATGGGACCAGAGGATTAGTGCTGACAGACAATGTCTTCCCCTTGGCCAACCAGGTAGAAACGCAGGGTGGTCTGGGAGGAGTAGTTTTCCTTTGAGTTTATCCACTTAATCTGGATAAAACACTGCAAGCCCCCTAATGGAGACGCACTCCAGTCGGTTCCACCCAGGCTTAAACCAATTTAGCTTGATTTGAAGAATTGCTGACATAAGTAAGTGGTTTTAATCTGCCTTTTGTGCTCTTTAGCTCACATATTTAGCACATTTCCAAACTCACTTGACATCTGTGCGTGGCTCAGGGACTGTATGTCCTTTGCCTTACACTAATGGGATCCTCATCTGCATGTGCACATTGCCTCCATTAGTTCAGTGCAGTTTTGGGGAGGTAGGCAGGCGTCCTCATTGAGCAGCAAAGCTGCACATTCCTGCAGACTTGTCTTCTAATCCCCACTGAACGGGTCTGCACAAGACTGTTAATAAAAAGAAGCAAAGTCTTCTAGAGAGCTTCACACCGAATAATCCTTCCCACCAAACAATGGGATTTTAAGGGATTTTGCACCCTTCCTAGGCAAAGGAGACACAACCTGGGTGCTGTAGCAGCCCTACAGTGCTTGCATCCCAAACAAAATGGGTGACGAAGCCCTTTGGGGTGTCTTTCCAAATAACTCCCAGTGCTGATGGCTGCTTCTTTGGGATGACTGCAGCCACTGGACCGGGACCAGTGAATCTGTGCCCGATGCCTCTTGCGTGGTGGTGGTGGGTGGATCAGAGCCCATCACAAAGCAATTGTGAGGAGATTTTCCCAGGGCGTTTCTTCAGTCCGTTCTGCTGCTTTCCTGGGGCTACCAGTGAGTGCTGACACCTCATTGCTTTTTTCCCTCCTCCCTTTTTATTCCCTTTTTCTGTGTCATTTTGGGATAGGGTGAACCACAGCTGCCCCTGTGCTGACCTCCCTCTGTGGAAGGCTTGGCTCGTTACCTCTCACTTAGTCAGGCATTTTAGATTAGCAGCAAAATTCACTCTCTTTACGCTGACAATAACTTTATCAGGATACCGTGGAATTAAGCCTGGTTGGAAAAGGGAATTTTTTTGATCTCTGTGTGGACAGTTTTTAACTGTGTCCGTGGAAGGACCGTCCCTCTTACCTTATTGTCTAAAATCTATTGCTGATTTGTCCTCAGATCTCACCCTTGAGGGCTCTCACTCCCACACTGCAGCTTTGCTCCCTGTGGACGTTTCCTGTTGACATCCATGACCCCGTGGCAGCTTTCTTGCCCTGCTGCCTGAGTAAGAATTCACTCTTTGCTTTGTCACGTTGTTCCCAAAATCTCTCTTGACCTGCTCCAGTGTGAACCTCCTCTTCTCTTGCCAGAATTTATTTGATGGCTTGCCTTGTCCTTTGCCTGAGGGCACAGGGCTCTGCCCTCGGGGCTGCATGGTCCCAGCTGGGAGCTTTCCTACATCTCCTTTCTCTGTCTTTAATTTTAATATTTCCCTGCAGCCTTTTTCATTTTAAGTGGAGAATGTGGAAGTTGGTCCCAAAACGTCTCTTAAAGCAGAGATAAAACTGCTCTGATCTGTAGAAATATTTACTTAGAGCCAGTAAAACTCAGAGGACTGCTCGTGCTGAAATTCAGACCTGCCAGGATGCAGAAGTCGAGTGTCTCTTTGACCCTCATTTTGCCTTCCAGGCACCTAAATATAAAGATAGATAGAGAGACACTATGACAACATGACATAACGGTATATTCTCAATGGTACTGCAGCCTCATTCAGTGCAAAATGTGGAAGAAGCCCATCCATGAGCATCTCTTCCCCTGGGTGGGAGGAGAAGGTCGAGGCAGCCCGTGTGAATTTGCTGACACCGCTTGGCTGTTCTGTTGCCAGATGCCTCCTTGGCATCAGCTATTGCTCACAGCACACCTGCAAGGAGATGTTCTGAGCCCAGTAGGACAAGAAGAGGATGAGCACACGGAGAGATGAAGGCTGCCCCAGCAGAGCAAGGCTGTGCAGTGCTTTCCATTGCCCCCTGCTCCAAGTTGATCTTGTGTACTGCTGGTTGGGTTCACCTCTCTCCGTTGGGTTCACCTCTCTCCGTTGGGTTCACCTCTCTCCGTTGGGTTCACCTCTCTCTGTTGATACTCAGAAAGGGTTTTGCCCTAGTTGAGGCCATTCCCAGCACTCCCTACTACATGGATGATAAGTTGAGCTCATTGAGCCTCATTGAGCTGTGGGCATGTGATGGAAAGCCGACCACGGCCCATGTCAGAGGTGAAAAGCCATTTGTGGAGGCACAGGTTGCAGCTTCTTTCTGAGAAGCACTGAGCTTGGTGGAGGAGGAGCAAACCTTTACTGTGATTCCCAGGAGGAGACTTTGTTGGTGCCTAACATTGTCACGTCCTGTCACTCTGTTACTTGAGTGAACCAGTTTGGGGTCTATTTTGTTCCATTAATGACTGTTTTCTGAATTAGTGGATATTAATGTTTTTGAGGGGATTCGTGGGCATTTTCACAATTCGTGGATACTAATAGAATTTTTGAGGTGAATACCTATTTTCAGAGAAATCAGTGCTGGGGAACTTCCTGAAGACTGAAGTCATGCTGCCCTAGTTTGGGCTTCTCTTTTTAATTACACCCCTTGCAGACTTCTAATGCTAAGATAATGGGTTTTTTGGAGGGAATGTGAGGTCTTCAGTGTGTGCAAGCATGAAATCCCCAGCTGGGAATAAGACCACGGTGCGTGAGCTTTGCAGGTCTCATCCATCCATTGCCGAAGGGCCGCACCCTTCCTTGGAAAGGCATCACCCCAGCCAATGGGTAGAAATTTTGAGTTTTGGAGCTTTTGAAGCCACAAAAGTGTGTAGCGACCTCGCTTGTCACTCCGTTAGCATCAGGTTTTGTGATGATGTTGTCTTTCAACAGCCGAAACAAAACCCAAATTCCGGCAATGCCTCGGTACGTTCCCCTGCCTCCCTGCCCAGCCCCTCTCTCGTTGCAGTGTGTGACGTGTGGGAAGGGCTTCAAGAAGCTCTGGTCACTCCATGAGCACAACAAGATCGTCCATGGCTATGCTGAGAAGAAGTTCTCTTGTGAGATCTGCGAGAAGAAGTTCTACACCATGGCCCACGTGCGCAAACACATGGTTGGTGAGTGCGGGAAGCACCGGCCCTCGTTAGGGGGGATCTCATTAGGGGTGCTGATGTGGGGGTTTTGGTGATGAAAGGTATTTTTCTATTGCTGCTATGTTGGGAATTTAGGGCTGGGCTAGCACTTGGTGAGCTTTCTCACCAAGAAATGTGGCTTTTTTTTTTATCCTGCAGTGCTGGGTGGTGAATGCTGAGCGTGTGTCTGCTCTGTGTTGATGCTTTTGGAGCAGTTCTCTGCTGCAGAGCAGGCGTGGCACCAGGAAATCTCAATTATTCTATTTAACCAGGAAAAAAAAGAGAGACATCAGAAGTGATCAAAGCAAGGTTTGAAGTGTAACCATCCTTCCCTTGTAAAAAGAGGATGAGCCTGTGGCGGCACTGCGCTTTGAAAAGCAAATCACAGATGGCAGCAACAGCCACATCTCTGTGCTCACAGGCAATAAAAAAGAGCAAAAATAAGGGGGTTTTTTTTGGTTTTTTTTTGTTTTTGTCAGGCAGTGGCTCACACTGGGTTGTATAATGGAGGGTAGGTCAGTGGTGAGCCCTGAAACACGCTCGTTGGTGCCATGGTGCTACTGCACCTCTTCTTGGGATGATGTCTTTGGGTTGTCCGAGGTTGGGTGTCAGTTTTGGGACCACCGAAGGCCAATGCATGGGGAGGATGTGTGACACTGCTCCCCTCTCCTGCAGCTCACACCAAGGACATGCCCTTTACCTGCGAGACCTGTGGGAAGTCCTTCAAGCGCAGCATGTCCCTCAAGGTGCATTCCCTGCAGCACTCTGGGGAGAAGCCATTCAAGTGTGAGGTGAGATCCCTTCTCCTCCCTGCATCCCCTGTGCCTCGCTTCCTCAAAAATGGGGACAAAAGTGCTGATCTGGGGAAGTGTCCTGCAGTTCACAGCACTTTGTGCTGTTTGGGTGTTTCCCAACTTTCCCGTGCTTTGCATTCCTGCCTGAAGGCCTCACCAACCCCAGGGTGAGGCTTTTGTAGAATCATAAACTGGCTTGGGTTGGAAGGGACTTTAATGATCATCCAATTCCACAACCACCCCCATGGGCTGGGTGCCCCCTACCAGATCAGGCTGCCCGGAGGCCCCATCCAACCTGGCCTTGGGCACCTCCAGAGATGGGGCACCCGCAGCTTGTCTCAGCAACCCCAAAAGTCATTTATCAACCACTCCTCCACCCCACTGCAGAACTGCAACGAGCGTTTCCAGTACAAGTACCAGCTGCGCTCCCACATGAGCATCCACATCGGCCACAAGCAGTTCATGTGCCAGTGGTGTGGCAAGGACTTCAACATGAAGCAGTACTTCGATGAGCACATGAAGACGCACACGGGTGAGAGCTCCCAGCTTGCCAGGATGGGATGGGAGGGGCAGTTGGGATGGGAGGGGCAATTGGGATGGGGGCTTGAGATGGTTATCAAGGAATGTATAGGTGTGGCACCGAGGGACGTGGTTGGTAGGCATGGTGGGGATGGGTTGGGGTTGGACTTGTTGATCTTAGAGGTCTTTTCCAGCCTTAATGAATCGGTGATTCTGTGGGGATGAAGGAAGGATCCAGTGCTGCTTCTCAACCTTTTTCCCCCACCGAAAACCCAGGTGAGAAGCCCTACATCTGCGAGATCTGCGGGAAGAGCTTCACCAGCCGCCCCAACATGAAGAGGCACCGCCGCACCCACACGGGCGAGAAGCCCTACCCCTGCGACGTCTGTGGCCAACGCTTCCGCTTCTCCAACATGCTGAAAGCCCACAAGGAGAAATGCTTCCGTGTCAGCAACCCCTTGGCTTCGGACACAGCCATCCCCCAGCCTGCTGCCAGCCCGGCCCCGCTGCCCCCAGGCGTCTCCCCGTTGCCTCTGCTTCCTCCCCTGCCACAGACCCTCCCTCCTCCTCCTCACCTACCACCCCCTCCTCCCCTGTTTCCTGCAGGGAGGATAAATTCAAATAACAACTAGGTGCCCTCCCCCTGCACAGACAGAAACTGCCCTTTCGAAGCACCCGGGGAGACGTGGCTTTGCTTGCTCTCTACCCCATTCCTCCTCGTTTTGGGGTTGTTTTGGTGTTACTTTTTTTTTTCTTTTTTTTTTTTCTTTTTTTTACCCACAAAGCCTTTCTCTGTGGAGAGTGGGAGCAGGAGGACGTCCTCAAGGAGTGTGGATGTGGAGGAGGGGGGACTGTCCACAAGGGTGCAGATAAAAGACATCACTCTCCATTTCGTCTTGGCAGTGGAGCGCCCTGGCAGCCTTCCACCAGCACTCACCATTGTAGGGATAACGGGGAAGAGAAGCCTCTCTCAAGGCATTTTTCCCACTGGGAGACAAAGGTTTGACCCAGCAAGGTGATGCAGGCTCCATCAGCTCCATCCCCAGCTCATCCCAACCCTTCCTGGTTGCCCTGTCACCGTGCATTGCATTCTTCTCCACGTCAAGAGGTTGGTGGGGCTCAGAGGGATGCGATGCTGTGCCATCCAGGGTGCCAGCTGGAATCCCACTAGTGGTGCTCGAATCCCTGTACTGTAAAGCTGGTCTTTCAATCAGGCTCTTTCCCCAAGAGCTGAGGTGTGTTAGCTTCCTGGTGGCATGCAGCAGAGTAGGGGTCCCCACTGGAGGTCATCATCTGGCTTTGTCAGCGGCCCTCTCCTCATCTTCCTCCCCCAGTGCAGGTTTTTCTCTCCAATAGACAAAAGCACAACACCGGTGCTGTGTTTTGGGGGCATGGGCAGCCAGCTGCCCCTTCATCTTTAGGGTGCCCTTCTCATCCCGTTGACAGCTGGATTTCTGGAGAAACTCCAGAGTTTGTAGGGTGGTTTTGGGAGAGCTGGGATGGCCTCGGGACCAGTGAGATGGCACCAGGTTGGAGGAGTGGGATGCAACCGGTCCTCAGCAGTTTCAGCCCAGAATAGTGCCTTAACAATCTGAATAAACCTGACCTGTGGGTGAGCTCCAGGTGTTGGCTGGGAGCCGTTGGGTCTCATCCCAAGCATTAGAGTGGAGGCAGGACCTTTTTCTTGCCATGTCAGGAAAGCCCACTTCGCTCTACCAAGTTTCACCACCCTGTAGGGTCAGCAGTCCCTTACAGGGACCAGAAGGGACTAGTGTGCCCAAGCTGTGCCAGAGAAGGCTGTGTTTGGCTTGATGATGCCCCGTGGTGTGGATTAGTACCACTTTGGCCACCCTGTGTGTTCCTCTCCCTGCGATCTCCCAGCTGGCCTTTGATTTCACTTATTCATGCCAGTGGAGAAGAACTGTGGTCTTGAGTAAGAGAGGAGCTGTAATCCTGTGAAGGCTTTGCTGTTGCCTTCTTGTTGAATGCTGGGGGTCCAATCCAGGTCTCTTGCTGCTGCAGTTTGCCTTGGGATGCCACATGTTGCTCTGATCATGATTCCATGATCTCTGCCTGGTAGAGTGTCTCTGTTGTAGGTTGGTTTGGGGAGCACTACAGGAGCTGCAGAGCCTCCAGCATAGGCAGAGAGGTGCCAGCCCAGGTGTGGGAGATCCCTTGCTGCCCAGGGGAGCTCTGCAGATGTATGTGGATGTTGTCGAGGTTGCAGAGGAGGCAGTGAGAAGGTTTTTTGGAGGGTTGGGGAGAGAGGGGATGTTGGGTGGGCTGCAGGAGCTCTTTGTTGGTTGCACCTCTGTCTGGGAGGTATCAGATTGTTGAGCCACACCTGGCTGTGCAGGAAGGCTCGGTGCTTTGTCTGCTGGGCCAAATGAGCAATGCACTTGTGCACATCTGCTGAACTGGGCATGGGAATGTGTCTGTGTAGAGCCAGGAGGGCTCATCATCGTGCTCAGGGGCTTTGCTGGACAGGAATATGTGCATTGAAATAGGTCTGAGGAGTGTCGGCTGCTCTGAAAGAGTAATGTTAGAGCTAACAGCTTAGGTGATTAGTATCCCCTGCTGGGTGACTAAGTGGTGTCCCCAAACCTGACATCCTTGGAGAGTTTGCTGCTCTCGTGGATGGTTAGCACTTTTAGCAATGATTTGCCTGTCCTTGTTCTGGCTGGGGTTCAGTGTTCCAGGATCGGTACCAGGGCCTCACTCTTATTTCCTTCTGCCTTTGAGCAGGGGGAGGATGTGATGGCACAGCTGCCTCGACAGATTTAACCTTCCTCAGATGGACACCCAAAGCTTGGCTGCTCTCTGTCCTTCATGACCCTGGGATGGTGCAAAGCTTTCTCACACACACACTTATGAGGGGCATGAGTGCTCAGTTCTTGGGGCCATTGGCTTTTTGAAGGGACCATGACCAGCCTGGGAGGTCCTGCTTTGCAGGAGCTATCAGTAGTACCCTTGGAGGTATTGGAGGGCCTTGGTAGAGCAATCTGCTGTCTCCTCCTCCACTGCCTCCCAGACAATATTCCTCCGGCTCTCACGTTTCTTTCCCCTAGCACTTGGCCTTGAGATGGGATGGGAGCCTGCATTGCAAGGAGGCCTCACCTTGCCTGCGTGATCTCCTGTGATGAACCCCATTGACCTGCCTTCGTGGTGGACTTCTCCCCAAGTAAATCCCCCCACCATCGCACCTGCACTCCCTTATCTGCTCACCTGGAGGTGGCTTTCCCCATCCCTGTTGTCATCCTCTCCCAGCGAGGACCTGTCCCACTTGGATGCTGACATGAGATGAGAGCTCCTTGTTGGAACTAACAGAGCCATGTTCGGTCCAGGTGGGATGAGCGGGTGCAGAGCACTTGCCTTCCCTCATCCTACAGCAGCTAGGCCTTGCCACATCAATGGAAAGCCTCACGACTGAGCTCAGCCACCTCCAGTCCCCTTCAAGAGACTGCCCAGAGAGCCGATTGGAGACGTTGAGATGTGACCATGCACGCAGCACTTTGGAGAACCAGATCCCTGCTGTTCCCTCCCTGCTTCAAGGCCTGGGCAGCTCCTAGGAGTCCAAGATGGCCTCCGAGCCCTTTTGTCTACACCCTTGTTCGGTCCTGATGTGTCATGTCTGGTTTTCGTTAACGTACTGAGACTCAAATGAGTCGCTCTCGCAGCGTCTCATCCCGCATTCATCCCGGTTGGACCCTTTAGTTCAGATGGGGGATGAGACGGGAGAGTTGGGCCCGTTGTGTTGAAGCTTTTTGTATTTTATTTTATTTTTTATTTTTAACTCTTGCACCTTAATCTCTCACATCCTTTCTCCGACGGACTGCGAGGGTGGAGAGGGGCTTGATTCCCGTTATGCAGCTCATGACTACACCCCACCGCAACGTTTGGCCGACAGCTCTGCCTGCACCCCAGACCTGTCGGAGTTTGGTTTTGATTTTCCCTTTGGTTGAACTCTGGGGAGGGAGGGAGGGAGCTGGGCAGGGAGGGTTGTTTTTGTTTTATATATCCCAGGAGCCTGGTAGCACAGACCAGTTAGCCTCATAAAGTCCATGAGGCGTGGCTGGCCCTTCGGACCACAGCCATAACCCGAGCACGATGGGAAGGTGTTGGACAGACAGACAGTGGGAACGGCTGTGACAGTGCAATAGAGACAAGCATCCGCTGCTAGACAACTCCACTGATTCAACTCTTGGTTTGCCTGAAGTCAAGAGGGAAGGACAGATGGACAGATGGTTCACATGGACAGAGAGAGCTTCCCCGCACTCAGCCCTGCCTGGTGACACAATGCAGCCACAATGGAGTTGGGTTGAATTTACTTAACAAAGAAAGAACTTTTTCAAAGAACAGGAAGAAACAAACAAAAAAAACCAACAACTGTAGTAGCATGGAGCTTGAAGGAAGCAAATGAAACCCCAAGCACTTGCCTCAAAACTAGTTTCTCACGCCTGGTGTTGGGCTCTGTATTGTTTGACGACATTCAGTATCAGTTGCCCAAACATGCCAAGTTAAGAGTGCATTGGTGGCTCTGCTAGTGTGAACAAACTAAACGAAGCACTTTATTCTGTATAGATAAGGGAAGACAGGGAGGGGAGGGGAAGCTTGGATGCGTTTCAGAAGCGTCTTAAGTAATGTTCTAGGAAATGTATTATTATTATTATTATTACTTTTTTTTTTTTTATGACCATGTGTAATCAATATATGTTTATCTCTAATGCCAAGTACAGCAGTTACTCTCTTTGGGACGGTGTTGAGGGGGAGGCCAACACTGCTGGTTCAGCCCATCATTGTGAGGCCACCAGGGCAAGTCATTGCCTTCTGCAGATATAGGAGAGTCTTGTTTTCTTGTTGGCCCCGTTGGCTGATGCCTGGGAGGTCCCAAGAGGTGCATCAATGCTGCCTTCCAAGCACAGCTCGCAGCCAGCCTTGGCACCACAACTCCAGCATGCATCACCATCCTAAACTATCGTCGGCCCACAGGTGCTGGAGCTGCTCTCTGGGCTGCCCGTGAGCACAACGAGCCATGGTGGGCTGTTCTGGGGTGTCCATAGAGGCCAGGTCCTTGGCCATGCTTTGAAACCTGCTTTTGGTCTCTCACCAAGGCACGTTCAGGGTTTCCTGGAAGTGGTGAGAGGACAGAACTGGGCCTTTCCACTGCGTTCTCCCGGTCTAGAAGTGTTATGACTGTTACCAAAGAGGTTGCAAGTGGAAGGACTGAATCAATAAACAATTTGTCTTTTATAAAAGAAAATGTAGAACTCTACCACTTTCTTTGTTCCCATGGCATGCTCTCACAGCTGCTCTTGCATCACGTGTGGACTCTGCGCTGGGTTTGGTGGGAGGTGTGTGGCTGTGTGAGACAGCCAGACTGTTGTGGGACCAATAAACACAGCTTTTCAGGGAAGAGTGATGCGTGGGTGAAGGAAAGGGCTGGATGCTTACAGCCGTGAGGTGGTAGTGGAGGTGAGGACTGAGACCCAGGGTCCCAGTGTAGGCACGAAATTTGGGTGCACTATGAGATCAGGCTCCACAAGCACCTTTGGAGGGAATGGAGAAACCAAGGAGCCCATCCAAAAGCACCCAGCATCTTTAATGATTTGAAATGGAGCTGTGGGAACTTCACCAGCGCCAGTATTGGGAAGCTAATGGAAGAAAAGCTGATTCTGCTGCACCCTTGGGATGTAATTTTTTGGCTATCATTGGTGAAGATATCCATAGGGGTTGTGGAGTTTTGTGCATCTCAGCAAGGAAAATGCTCAGTGACAGCAAGGAGTGGTGCCTCCCTCAGTATTCATCCTGGCATTTCTTACTGAAGATTGTCTTTGGGCTGAAACAGCCGTGGCAAGAAGTGCTGGAAGGTCTCTGGGCCAGACTTTTGCTTGGCCACATGTAACTGTGCTGCCTTCCTTGGGCCAGCTCTGGCTGGTGTTAGGCCTTGTTGCTGATGAGATAGGAGTTTTCAAGCTGCTGTTTTTCCTTTTATCTTTTCTTGCTCTGTGCTAAGAGTGGCACCTCCCAAACTTCATCACAGATGCAACCAACACAGGAGTGTTCAGCTCCTAGAGGACAAGTGCAAGGTGAGCAGCTGAGAATGCAAATGGGGATGCTAACTGAGCTTAATCACTGCTTCTCGAGCCATTATCAAGGGCCCACACATAACAACTTACTGAGATGTGACAGTGCTCCCACTGACTTCCAAGGGCCGTGCTGTTGGCTTCAAAGAGCCCACATTTGCTCAAGGAGCAGCTGAGCCATGGGAAGGAGCCCTCACTCAGGACCAAGCAACTACAGGTTTCCATTCTGCAACCAGCCAGCACTGCTGAGGCATTGGTTTCCAGTCCTAGGAGCAAAGTGCTATCCCACCCCTGCAACGCATTACTTCATTTCTTAATTCTAGGCAACAGCTCTTTCCACTTCTGACACAAACCTGGGAGTCTTCCATGGGAATTGCTCCAGAACTCAATGAAGGGTGACCACTTATTTAGTTATTTCAACCACAGATTTTTTACATTTCATCATTTTGAACATTTTGGTTGTCTTTTTTTTTCCTCTTTTTTTTTTTTTTTAATGCTATCAGCTGGAAGCCAGTCACTTCAGATTTATTTTTCACGTGAAAATGTTTCATTGCTCTCCTGACATAATCATCTTCTAAGGAGATTATCCCATAACTCTTAGAAAATCCTTACAGTGAAGGCAGGACAAGACTCTGGTTCCTTTACTCACAGAAAATTATCTTTTCTTGCAAGCTCATTTCAGTTTCTTAAGACTGCATTTTGAGCTAGGCAAATCTGACAGACTTCTGATATCGTAATTTTCATGCTCTGTTGAGGGTATTTATTTACAATATTTGTATTTGTTCTTTTTCATTACGTTCACCCCTGCTTACTCCCTGTGATGATGTCATCCAGCTGTTTTTTCTCTTCCTATATGAGGACTAGAAACGTATATCTATGGAGGAAATCTTTGAGGACATGGACACTAAAGCACCAGCTCTGAAATGGGGGAAAATAATTGAATCATAGAATCAACAAGGTTGAAAAAGACCTACAAGATCACCCAGTCCAACCATCCACCTATCACCAATTGTTCCCACTAAGCCATGTTCCTCAGCGCAATGTCAGAGCTCTAGAAGCTGGGGCTGCCCATGGGGCTGGTTTTCTCCATGCACTCATCACAGCTTTTGCTCAGTCCTTGCATTTGGTTGCCATGGACATCCATTTGCAGCTCCATCAACATTCAGAAAAAAGGAATTTGGGGAGAAATGATTTCAAGATTTATTCTGAAGTGAGCCACGGGTTGGGTAGCAGGAACATGGTTAGGTTTTTGGTCTAACACATCTCTGTCCTGCTGCCGGTAGACTCGGGTTTCTAACAAAACATCATCATGACCACTTAAAAAAAACACCCAAAACAATGCATTTTTTCTCAGTAGGAAGCTCGCTCTGAGCCAAACACCACTGAGATCTCCAAGAATTTCACAAATTAGAATACTGCTTTAAAAAAAAAAGTTCAGAACAGTAAAAATAAGAGACAGCATAAATATAAAACCTTTCCCTGAAGAAAAGCACTTGTCCCTCCATACGTGAGGACACTGTAATCTGTGATTGACCACAAGGAGCCCAAAAGGATGGAGATGAGTGTCATACTGCTAGCTTGACACATCCCCTCTTGCAGCCCTTACTCCGTTACATCTCTTCAGTCCAAAGTCATTACGGAGGTGAAGAACTAATTTCTTTCCCCCATTTCACTGTAGTGTTCGAGGAATTTCTGCTGCCAGTACTCATGTGCCTTTTAACTGTCTCATCCCTATGACCTTCACCACGTGGGAACTCCTCGGAGTCCCTCAGGTCTGATCCACACCCCTTCCCTTCTCTTTTCCCCTTCTTTTTCTCTCCGAGGTGCTTTGTAGCACCACACCGGCAGCAACCTCAGCTGAGGATACATATCAGAGACCCCTCTGTCTGGAAAAACATTCTCTTCGTGCCTTCAAAACCCTCTTCTGCCTCCAGCTGGAGAAGCTGGAAAAAACAGAGGAAGAATTGGAACAAGAGTAGCATCTCTTTGTTCTGCCAGCTGAGACTGGAGTAGCACGATGCTCCATGTTCTTTGGCCTTCCCCAGCCCCTTGCATGCTCTAAAGCCCTTTTTTAGTTACCTTGTGGACATCAGCCAGTTGCCGTAAGGCTTCAAGTTAATTTTCCCCCTCTCCCATTTGACTCAGTGAAACGGTACCAATCACAGACTCAGTGCCCTACACAATATCTAGAGAAACCTCATCTCCCTCCACTCCCCATCCATCCCTGCCCACTGGAGAAAGGAAATCATGCTACATCTTCGTTAGCCGCAGAACATTGAGGCGCACGGGAAGGAAAGTGGCACCAGAGGCGTATTGGATCTCACGGAGGACCCCTTCCCACTTCTTCTGCTCTTCATCATACCTGGGGAGAGACAGACAGCTGTGGTGAGGAAAGCATCTCCTCTCCCCACCTTATAAAGCCCCCACCTCCTCAACGACAGGCTATGACATGCTGATACCAGCTGCTGGTCCTGCAGGAGAGCCCGCAGAGCCCTGGGGGATGGGTTGGTACCACCAAGATGGGACATCCATGGTGAAGGCCCAGAGATGCCTGCTGAGGGTGCTCTAGAGCCACAGACCTGAGGGACAGGAGCTAGCCCTGTGTGAGCAGCTGTCAGAAAGTGCTTTCAGTCTCTGCTCCCGTGTAAGACAATCTGACTTCCAGCCCAAGCACTGGCTTAGGGAGAGCATTCATTGCACTGACACTGCCTCAAGCCAAAGAGGAGGACTGGAACCAGCACCAAACAAAATGCCAATCCAGGAGAAAAAGGATTTTCCCTGCTATTTTCATGTAGGAGGGCTGGGAGAAATCACTGAATCACCTAACTCACCCTTCAGCACAGCACAGGGCACATATCTCACCCAGAGACACCATGCTGAGCCTTCAGCTTTGTGCTGGGGTAACAGCACCTCCCAGAACCATCTACTTGCTCGGTGTCTGATGCTGAGTAACACCCCCATCTCCCATGGAGAGCCCCAGGGAAGGTCATCACCTCCAGACATCGTTCAGCTCCGTTGGCACCAGCTCCCCCGACTCCGTCTCCACCGTGGCGAAGCCCCCGAGCAGGTAGAGCACCCCGGACAGGCTGAGCAGGCTGACCGAGCTGCGCTCCTGCGGGAACTCAGGGAAGGTGTCCCACCTGCCATGGCAAGAAAGGGACACATTAGGGCACCCAGCCCACCCTTGTGTCTCACTGAGAACCTGCAAGTGAAGCAGCAGGTCCTATGGCAAGACTGGAGCCCAGAGCCCAAAGTCAGGGAACGCAGTTCTTGCGTTGGGTGAAGATGATGAGATGAAACAACAGCCCCACAAAGCATCCAAGGGCTTAACTGATTGATTAACCCACTTTGATCTGAGCCTGGTGTGATCCTCAGTAAAATGGTACCAATGACAGATGCAACTACACAATGCCCTACTCAGCAAGGCCTCATTGATGCCCAGTTGCCCAAGGAATACAGTCTGGGAGGAACTGATGTGAGGAGCTGCAAGGATGGTTGGAAGCTGCTTAGGGTACACCTACAGCTGGTCCTGGTGTAACTACACCCCAAAGGTGCTCAGTACGTACTTGTTGGTGGCAATGTCATACACTTCCACAGAGCTGGTCAAGCCAGAGTCGGTCACGCCAGCTGCCACATAGATTTTGTCTTTGTGCACAGTGGCTCCAAACAAGGAACGGGCAGTCTTCATAGGAGCCAGCTCCTTCCACTCAAACTTATTTGGGTTGTAGACACACACCTTCTTCAGGCACTTCCTAGGGAAAGAGGAGAGAGAAAGGGATGCTTGAGTGCCATCCCAGGGGCAGCTTTGCACTGAAGGAGTTTGGGGATGCCTGTTGTGAAGTGGGTCTATAGAAGGGATTTTGGTTCCCTCTGTGTTGGCTTCAGTGCATTTGCTTGGATAGGCACTCAAGTTTGCCCATGCCCAGAGATACTATTTCTGCATGACTGCTTTGGATTAGGAATCTTAAAAGCTCAGCACTGTGTGTGCACACCTGGATAAAGAGCCTCTCAGAACCATGTGTACAACCTTCAGTTGCTGTTTCACTGCTGCTAACTCAACCCTGCACTGCAAAACATCCTCACAAAGGTCCATGTTATCCCACACAGTGGACAGAAGAGTGAGCTAAGTGGATCCTCTTGGCCAAGTTATGGCAAGTTTTGCTCCCTCTACTTTGGGGGATGACTCCTTGGTTTCTCCTGGTTTTTGACCTACTTGTCACTTCCTTTGCCTCCAATGATGTAGACAAGGTCCTTGTGTGACACCACTGCGTGGCCATAGACTGCGTACGGAAGGGAATCAGCTTCACCCCACTTGAAGGACCTGGATCAGAGAAAGATGGGAAGAAAAAGGATTTGTAGCTTACTGGGTGAGGCAGAGTATGTGGCATTTTCCACACCTGGAGGTGAGCATAGATCCTGACAAACAGAAAAAACAGAGTCTTACAAGTATGAAGTTTTCAATGTGATAATGCTCAACAAGTAAGTTTTGTCATTCTAAATACGGAACAGAATATAAATATATATTTTGCATTATGTAAAAAATGAAATCCAGTGAGACTTCAGAGTTGTGGTCATCAAGGAACAACGTGTGCTTAGGTCCACATTCTGGAGTGCAGGGCTGTGCTGAAGCCTCTGAGTTGCTCAGAGCAGAGCCCACAGCTTTGTCTTCAAGTGGGGCTTTAGCACACCAGATCCCTTTATTTTTACTCTGTTGTGGTTTGTCTTGGGTAGCTAAAAATGGAGCCAGATAAAATTTGGGTGCATTTCTTGGACCTAAAAGAAGGGTCAGGGGACAGGTATGCAGGCCCAAATAGGGCTGGAGTTTCTCAGGATGTGTTTTGATGTCCATGTAGTTCAGATTCATTCAGAATCATAGAATCATAAAATCATTTGAGTTGGAAGGGAACCCTAAAGACCACCTGGTCCCAGTCCCCGCAGTGCACAGGGACCCCCACAGCTCCACCAGGTGCTCAGAGCCACGTCCCCTGACCTTCAGTGTCTCCAAGGATGGGGCACCACCACCTCTCTGGACAACCTGTGCCCATGCCTCACCATCTAGGGTAAGCCCCCAAAGACCTGCACTTCATTTTACATGAGAATGGAGATGCCTTCTAATTGCCTGACCACTCTAGGCAAACAACTGCTCTTGTAGGCCAGCACTTTACCCTCTCCAGGTTTGCTATAGTTAAACTCTTTACCTAAATTACACCAGAAATAAGAATGGTGCTGATCATATCTCTGCCAGCTTCCAGTCAATTCTTAGACCACCCCCATGCATGTGGCAGGAGGACACGCACTGCTGCCCAGCGTTCTGGAAAAATGAAATTGGTTTCAAATCACTGCCTCTAAAACAGCCTTTGAAGCAGACATATCTAAAAATAAATGGAGCAAAGGCTTGTTAACACCTACCACTGTGCCTCTTTAGGGCAGAGAGGAGCAGCCTTTGGATATTTCTGCCTCCCACGAGCAGAACAAGACGGTGCCTTTAAATACAGTTCATGACATAATCTGGTTCAGAGCCCATTGTGCAAAAATAATTGGATATTATGCCTGATATCTATCAGGGTGGGCCATTCAGCACCACATCTGAATACTTTCAAAACAAACTTTCCTGTCCTCAGGCACTCCCTGTGAGACCTCAAACCAATGGGCAGGAGCAGAAGGAAAAGCTTTTCCTCTCCTTTCTCCTCTGAAAAAGTCCCACATGAGCATCTGAGGAGATCACACTCCTTTGTAATTCAGTATCCCCATTTCAACTTCCACCTTGGGAGCTTCAATTAGAACAAGTGGTGCAGCTGGAGAGAGCAGCTCAGAGTCCCATGGTACAGCCTGAGTCCCAGGCTCTGGGTGCAGAGCTTGAGCTCTGTCACTACGCTCCGTTGGTCCCTGGAGAGCTGGATTCACTTTGCACAGCACCTGCCCCACATCCCCTGCCAGCCACCTCCTGCCCCACACCTGCACCCCAGCACTTACAGGCGGTCATAGCACAGCACTGAATCCAAGGTCTTCTCTCCCTCTTTCAGCTCTTTCCCTCCGACCACAAAAATGGAGTTTTCTGCCTCTCCCAGCCCAAAGAGGCAGCGAGGGGAGGGCAAGGGGGGCATCCCCAGCCAGTCCGAGTCCAGATGGTCATACTGAAAGGAAGCACAAAGTCATTAATGTGTGCCTTTCCCCAGAATCCAGAACAGCATCCATTCCCAGACGGACACGTTCCACTCTGTGGACCCAAGCCTTGACTTGGAACAAACTCAGCCATTTTTGGGTGGGAGATTCCCATGCTAGACCTATAAAAGATAGTTCCTGGGACTGGAAGAACCAAAATACTTAAATCTTAGAGGCTTTGCTTGAATCACTCCAGAATCAGCATGTGTCTATGTGTTTCATTTTGATATTTTCCATCTCCTCCAGGTCACGGTGTGGTGTCTACAACATGGGCTACATAGCTCACTCAGGCAATGAAGAGCAAAATGTTTCTCCCCTCACCATTTCTCTTTCTTGCAGGCCAAGATTAGTCAATGGGTTGCTCCTCTGCTTCTCAGGATACCGGTGTCCTCTGCCACATTGTGTGAGATGAAATGCATGTACTTCTGCACAAAGACGTTTTACACAATACCATTCTACCCAACATCTACAGGGCACTGAGCTCATGGAATAGAATCATTCAGGTTGGAAAAGACCTCCAAGACCACCAGGTCCAACCCCAACCCATCCCACCATGCCCACGTCCCTCAGTGACACATCTCTACAGTTCTGAAACACCTCCAGTGACCATGACCCCACCACCCCCCTGGGCAACCTGTGCCAACGCATCACTGCTCTTTCTGAGAATATTTTTTTTCCTAATAATCCAACCTGAAGAGACTGCAGTGATCCCAGCTGTTCATGCTGACCAAAACATGTGATAAGATGCGGAGACTGAGACATGCAATGCAGGCCAAACTCTTGGATGTCTGAGGATCGAGGCATTACCCCACCAGAAAACAAAAAAAAACCATGAAAGATTATGAGACAGAAGTGGGAGGGGGGGGGGGCTCTTCAGATCCCAAAGTGCTTAGAGAGAACTGTAAAACAGTTCTTCATTTTTAAGACAGCTTTCTGATGGAGGAGGAGCACTGTGGGTCAAGTTTGGAGTGACCTCTCGCAGCCGTTCGGTGGAGCCCTACAGGAGGAAGCTGTGACGGAGCACTGCCTGAAGCACTGTTTTCTATGGGCTTGGGCCAGGGAGCTGCAGCTTGTTGGGTTGCCTCCAAAGCCTCAGCTGGGTGCCTGTGATTGCTGTCCCTTTGTGAGCCGTGGACCACATCTGTGTTATTTATAGTGCAGGCCTGAGCAGCCCCATCACCGGCAGAGTTCCTGCTTCTCGATGGGTTCGGTATTGTTCTCAAAGCATAAATCTTAGAAGTGACAAATAAAGGATACTCTTTTCCATCTGGAATGCCAATGGAATTGTCCTGTTCCTGCCAAAACCTGCAAGGCCTCCGGGATTTATCAGCACTTATATATATTGATGCTTGTCCTTAAGTGTAAACTAACCCTGACTGAAGGAGGAACGTGAAATTGGGGAGGATAGAAACAGAGTCCAAAGGTGTGAGAGGCTGCTGTGTTATACAAGGCTTCATTGTACAGCTGCCAGCTGTCCTTGTGAAGCTCCAGCTGAAAAAGGCTCAGAACACTGCATTCATAAAGGATGAAAACTGGTTGAAGGGGCCTCCAAATGTCTCCCATCCAACTCTGCTTCTCAAAGCAGCCACAGCTTTGAGGTTAGAGCAGATTGGCAGGGCTTCTTGCAGTGAAATATGAACCATCCCCCAGGGTAGAGGCTTTGTTACCTCTCTAGACTCCTGCCTCAGTACCACACCACCTCCGTTGGTGAGGTTCTCCTTACAGCAAATTGAAATTTCCCTTAATGTGTCTATTGCCTCTCGTACTTTCTATGTGCAGCCTTCTAGCCCTGCCCATCTCGGCCCAGAGAGGTGGTGTAGTCTCCTTATCTGGAGATGTTCAAGGCCTTCCTAGATGCCTACCTGTGCAACCTGGTCTAGGGAAGCTGCTTTGGCAGGAGAGTTGGACTCAATCTCCAGAGGTCCCTTCCAACCCCTACAATTCTGTGATCTTGATGATCCATCCACATCCACACCCATGCATCCAGATGGGGTCTCACAAGTGCTCAATCAAAAGTAATAAATCATTTCTCTCAAAACGCTTGCTGCAGTCACGTTGTTAAATGAGTCCAGGACTTGGAGGACCTTTCCTGCTGCCCAGGGAACTAGCTTGCCTGCTGAGCAGAAAAACAGGCTGCCCATATCTGCTGTGGCCAAAGCTCCTCTTCAGCGCAAAGGGTTCTGTACCAAGCATCAGTTCCCCAGACATTCCCCACTGCCTTCCCTTTCCATTCTGCTTTCTCAGGCTGCCATATCTTCCCATTAATCCCTCATTTTATGTCCTTCATGTGGGCTGCATAGGCTCTGAAATCAGGCGAGGACAAACACATTCCTTTCACTCATGGTACAGGTACACAGTCCTAACCATCATAAGGTGTAAAGCTAACAAAATAAATAACACCAAATGGCATTGTTAGCTGAGATATTTTATAAATGGTGTTATTTTGAAAGATTATCAAGATGGAAAAGAGACAATCAGTATAAAGAGAAACGCTCACCTGCCTCCAAGGATCAAGGTTTGCAGGGAAAAACTCCACAGAGGAGGAAACTCCAACAAGAGATCCTTCCCCAGTGGTGGTCAGCCTTCAAATGGGGTCTAGGAGAGGTGAAGTCTGACTCCACCCCTTCTGGTCACGCAGGTGCATTGCCTTCACCTGTGCTCCCATGGCTGACTCAGTGCTCACCTCAAATCAATCAGTGGTTCAGGCCATGATTCAACAGTTCCCATACGCCCATAAAACATGGGAAGGATCAGACCTGTGTGTCTCAGCATGGGAACTTTTCTTGTTTTACCCTTCCAATACACTGTTGCTTCCTTCCACAACAGATGTGAGCCACGGGAGCTTGTTTACCCAGGAGACTTCAGGGTAGACAGGGAAGGACGTAAGACTCACTGGATTCCTACAGGGTTGGCAGTGCCCTGTTAGGTCCCTGCAGGGAAGGTTTTCTTGGGTTACAGCCCAACCTGGAGCTCAGATTGCCTGCTCACAGCTCAGCCTGCTCACAGCTTTGGTTATTGCTGAGTTAGAATAGACACTTTTCCTGCTGGATATCCCCCCAGAAATGTCACAGCAGAGTTTCCCTTGCACATAATGGAAATGACCGAGGCAGAGACTCAGAGATGGAACTAGAATGCATCCATAGACAAGAATATTGGAAAAGAGGCAGATATTGGTAGGCAAGGACGTACTCTGTGTCCTTGAAGTGTTTACTCTGTGGCTATAGCTGCTGTTGTTCCCTGTGTTGGCACCTGGCAGAGTCATCTCTATGTTTTGCTGGAGGTCCATGCCCAGGGAACGTAAAGAATGCAGAGACCTGGTGACTCCAACCTAGTTTTATGTGCCCTATGACAGGCAGGGCTGGACCAAATGCATTGGCCAAAGTGATGGGCCAAAATGTCAGTGGCCAAAAATCCCTGTTAGTGTTATGTATGATAAGACTATGGCAAGAAAATCACTAGTAAAGCAACTTAAATGTTTCAACTTCATTCACCTCTTTCATTTCAGCATCACGTGGCAATGGATATTGCTAACATCAATAAAGACTGGTGATGCTCCTGGTCAAAGAAAAGAAAGAAAACAAAAACTAGTACCTGTAGGAAGTAGGAACTCATGGGATCCTCTTTGTTGTCCTCATTGTAGTACAGTCCTCCGACAATGAAGATCTGATTCTCTTTGGTCACCAGACTGACATGATTCTTTGGGATTTGAGCAGACAGGGAGGCAAAATAGCACTCATTGGCTGTGGGATCATAGGCCACTGCTCCACTATCGCTCACCATGAAAATGAGGTCCTGGAGGAACATCCCAAAACGCATCGTGTCATTTAAGATCCCTGGAAGAGCATCTTCCTCTGTATCTTCCTCCTCATCTACTGCTCCATTGACAACATTGTCTTTTGCTTGCTTCTCATTGCTTTTCTTCACTTTCTTCTTCTTTACCACAGTGAATTTGCCTTGCTGGGCATCCTTCACCATCTGCAGTTTCTTGAGCAGCTCTGGGCTGGACTTCACCACGGCCTGCTTCTCCACGTGGTCCTTGATGTAGTCCTTGGGCATGAGGCGGAAGCGAATGCTTTCAAAGACAACAGGCAGGGCCTTCTGCCGGCTCTCCTGGTCCTTGGTGCCCACCCACTTCATCACCACTTCAAAGACGTTTTCCTCTTTCTCAATGTTGAGTGAGTCACTGGAGATGATAGCGATGAGCTCGTCGGGTGAGAGCTGGTAGAATTCCTCATCACGAGAGACCAGTGCAAAGCGATCACAGATGAAATCCCGAGCTGCCACGGCCAGCCGGGCGCAATCCAGCATCAAACCCAACCTGAAGATAGCCAAGCAGTTGCTGAGACAAAGGCGCTTCTGTAAGAAGGACACGCAGACAGTAAAGATGGAGGGGATCTGGAACATGTTGGCCACGGAGAAGATGTCCTGAACATTCTGCTCTGTGATCTCCAGCTCAGAGGTGTAGATGTAGTGGAGGATCTTGCCCATGACATCTGGATCAACATCTTCCAAGCTGACCTCCCTCTTCTTGCTCTCTTCCATATCTGAGAGGAACATGGCCCGGAAATAAGGGCTGCAAGCTGCCAGCACCAGCCGATGGCAGGGAAACTCCCTTCCCTTGACTTTCAAGACACAGTCCAGAAACTTATTGTGGTCCAACATGTCTTTGAGCCCATCCTGGAGGAGGGTTTGCTGGTAGAGACGCAGTTCTTCCACTTGATCAAAAGGCAAAGCCATGGTGGAGAGAGTAAGATCTTTTTTTTTTTTCCTAAGCTCTCTTTTGTATCTATTTATGAATATATCTGTATGTGTGCCTTCGGTAAAGAAACTTTCTCAAAGCAGAGCTCACAGGTCTCTCTTGCTTCCAGACCTCCGGCACACTGGGAATGTGAATCGCTCGCTACTATCGCAGCTGTCTGTGTACTTCAGCTTCCAGTGTAGGGCTTTATATATAGCCACCGTGCTACAAAGCTTAAGGAATCCATATTGGAGCATGTGTAAGACGATCACCCCTTAATATGACACACTGGACAAGGGGGGAGGGAGGGGACTGGGGAACAGCTGTACCTCAGCCTGGATGCTTCAGGAACCGTCCGTCAGTCGATGAGTCACTGCATCCCATGATGGGAGGACGTGTGCGACCCTATGGCACCTCCCCACTCCTGGGAAACATCCTCTGGATGAATCAAACACCCTAATCTGCCTTCTGGGTCACGAATGGCAGGGATGAGACCTCTGACACTGCTAAACAGAACATTCCCCAACCGCTACATCTTTTGCGGTGGTAAAAACAGACTGTGAATCCAAGCTGGAAAGATGCAAGAAGGGAGCATCCATGCGCTGTGGCATCCCTGAGTCCAGCTCGTCCCCAGGGCCGTGCAGGTTTGTCCTTTGTTCTCCTCTGGAGTCACTTTTGAAGGGTCTGGAAGGGGAGGGGGAACGAAGATAAGAGTTGTTGATTTATAAATAACTCATATATGGTGGCAGTCACTAAAAGCCTGTCTAGAGGAGGAGGCTTCATGAGTCTGGGAGAGGAACGGCTCTGCTTTGTCTGCAACATGTACTTTGGCCCCACCTGCAGTCTCTGGACACCTCATCACTAATAAATTAATTGTTTCCACATGTCATTGAAGCATATGAGGCAGAACCAAATACAGAGACACCTAGGAGCGGGTATCTACTTGTGAGTTTGGGAACTTCTGCTGGGTTCTAGTGGGGTTCAACCCCCAACGTGAAGCCTAGGGGCGCAGTGGGACCACGAGTGACCTTCAGCGTGCACTGCAAGGGCTCTGTCAGGTTCTGTGTCCTGCTTGAATGTCCATGGGAATCACAGAGCCTCATGGGGCCTCAGATGGCTGCTCCAGGCCCAGCAATTCCCAAGGAGTTCACAAGGAAGGTTGGTTTGGACAGACATAGGTGAGCAGAGTAACTGTGGTTATTTATAATTATGTTAAAACTTCTACAAGAGTCTGTTTTATCTCTGTTATTGTGGACCCTTTGGGCTTTCTGACACTCAGAGATGGCACAGATTTAATTAACAAATTAATTAGATCTATGCAAAGCTATTAGCCACGCTCTTCTTAGTGTATTTAAAGCCACATAACCCCTCGCTCTGGCATGGGCATGTTGATAAATATGCTTTGTGACATGATGGTTATCTGGGTAATGAGGGAGGGGATGACTCTGGATGAAGTCGTACTGGTGAGATTCCAGCAGCATCCCAGCAGCACTAATATAGCAGGGCCGTAATCATGTGCTGATTTCGGCTCATATCACCAG
The DNA here is from genome assembly GCF_038088225.1 of Cyrtonyx montezumae. Classification (NCBI taxonomy): domain Eukaryota; kingdom Metazoa; phylum Chordata; class Aves; order Galliformes; family Odontophoridae; genus Cyrtonyx; species Cyrtonyx montezumae. The sequence goes on from NW_027072037.1 coordinate 1,596,533, forward strand.
TTCAGGATCAGAGACAGGACCAGAGGACGAGCACTGATCTTTCAGCTGTGTCACCCATCAGCAATATTCATTTGCTTCCAGATATCTGGGGCTGGACAGCCCCATCCTTCCCTCTCCCTTCCCTCTGTGTTAGTGTTTCACTTTTCCAAGGTGGTCACGCTATTGTTTGGAATTTTCCTCCTCTGCCTTCGATCTTCCCTCAGCCCTGACTGGTTTTCATTCTCTCTGTGCTGCTCAGTGGCTGCTGCCACCCCAGCTTTCCTTCCTCACATCATGAGATGCTATCTCCTCTCACTGCTCATCATCATAAGGTGGCACTGATAAATGCAGTGAGATCTACCCAACATGGCAGCCCCTATAGAAAATACAAACTTGTATTTGTCTCTTGCCTGTGCAGCTGATTGGAAATGGGCACTGGCTGTGGCACAGGTGAATATCCCACCCTGGCACTGGTAGGAGATAGGAGATGGACTCAAAACCGTGAGCAACAGTGGCTGTGTGAGTGCAGGAGAGCACTGATCCATCTTGGTGTAGGTGTCTCATCACTTTAGAGATTGAGACTCCGAAATGAATCCAGTCCTAGAATGAATCAAGTTCTAGATTTTGATGAAAGGAGACCCAGATGAACTGTCAGAGGACTGAAATGCCTCAGAGACACCGTGGTTATTCCACCTGGTCTTGGCTCTCCCACCTTGGGGCTGTTGTTTATGCTCCCTATGACCACAGGAAGTCGATTCACCTTTGGGAGTTGAGTCACCGCACCCAAGCTGGACAGCTGTCTGAGATGAGTGGACTCTGCTAAGGTCTATCTTTCTCCATTCACTTAAATCGTGAATTCATCCTAGATATCTTTTAATGTTCCCAGTGCCTCCTCCTCCTGGTGAAGATGGATGCCATCCTTGTGTAGGCCTGTGACAGCACTGACACCTGTGAGTTGGGCATCTCTGATGTCTCTCTGCCAGTGGATCCTGATCTAATGGGACTACAGCAGGCACCCAATGACCAACGGACTTAAGTCTCCAAACAGGCAACAGTCACCCCACTCAGGATGAGAGTGAGTGAGTAGAAACATGTATAAACCATCCTTAGGGGATGAAATGTAGGAAGATTGCTCCATCTCATACATATTTTTAGAACAACAACAAAAAAGGTGTGTGGAAGAATTATAGCTGCGTTGGGTGAAGAAAGGTGTCTAGTGTAGAACTACTCATCTGGATTTGTAATTGTAGCAAAAAAAAATTGCTTTTCTTGCTTTCCCAGCCAGGTAATAATAAGGTTGGATTAGATACTTCCCCCAGCAGCATATGCTGAAGCTGAGGGTCTTCTACACGAGGCTGAGCAGTGAGACATGGCCGTGATAGCAGTGCTTTGGTGCTCCTGGCCCACAGGACCCCTCTGGGTTTCTAAGAGCAGTGATAACCAAGGAGACTCCTGGCAAAGGTGGGCAAAGCTCTCCCATGAGCTGTTCTCCAGCAGATTGCTCTATCAGTGTCCAAGATTAGCTTCTGACAGCGTCATTAGATGTAACTGCTGAGTAAATTTAGATCCTTAGTGAATGGGTTATTTTCTATCCCAGACTACCCAGGCTGGGAGGACAGTGCAGAGTCATCGGTTTTGCCATGTGAATCATCCTCTCCAACACCAGCAGATGGTGACTCTTTCCCTTCCTGTGCACCCAGGGATGCCCCAAACGACAGAGCCCTCAGACCCTGCAGCTCAGGGAGGCTTCGGCTGTCTGCAGACACCTGCATGGGGAAGAAGAATTGGATTTTAAGCTAGGAATGGGCACAACACATCGAAGCTGGCTTGATGGTACAGAGTAAATTTGAGGCATTGGAGATGTGCCTGCCAAAGGTCTGGTGGCAGACTTCTGTTTAAAAAAGGTGCACCTGGCAACTGAAGGGGTTCTTTGGATGTGACTGGAGATGCAACCAAGGCACAATACCTCGCTGCTCTTCCAGCAGGTGTCAAAATTGCAAACAGGCCCCTGGATCTCCCAGTTCCCGAGGCAGCCTGTCACCCAGGGGTCACTGGAATCATAGCAACACAACACTGATGATTGGTAGGCACCATAGATGTCCAACGATTTTTTACTACATAAATAAATGACATTTATCAGGGACTTTGTCAGTCACTTTGGCAGAGCTGAAAGCTGACGAGGAACCATTCCTGCTTCATCCACAGGGAAGCCAGAACACAGCAGCACCAAGCATCTCAACCCGTGTTGTGAAGTGGTCCAGATTCTACCCTCACCACACACTGACATCAATCAGACATAAGGCCACTGAAAGCTGCTGTAAACTGCAAGAGGGCTGGAGCTGCTTTCGGTGACAAACCCTCCCCAAGGCACCGTGGGGTCATTTATTTAATGCACTTCCCATACAATGCTCCAAAGTCTACTTCTCTAAGGAGGCTATCAGGCACTTCCCCTCCACCACAAAGTGCTGCCCTTCATTCGGTGCCCCTCTCCTTTGATTGTGTGTGTGTGTGTGTGCTCATGCAGCACAGGCTTAGGCTGCGTGCACCGAAGTCGGGCTGGGTGGCTGGAGGTGGCCGAGAGTTGGCTCTGAGCCCTCGGCCATGGATGGGAATGTAGCTTAAACCTTTGTCCATGGCATGCAAATAAGTGCTCTGTCTGTGAAGCAGGCGTGCCCCCTGCACTGCCACTCACCACGCCTGAGGCTGGCACTAAATCATTTCTCAAGATATTTAGGACTGAAGGGACCTGTTTTGAGATACTAACAGACATCACTCTGCTGACAGCAGTGGGAAGACAATTACTCTTCCATGTGCAGTTCCTGAACCTCTTTCCTTTTGCTATAAGAGACTCTTCTTATTTATTTATGAGCCTCTTGGTGGGCGTACATTGTGCTGAGCTATTTCACAGTCCTTAATGCACAGCCCCAGATGTTGAGCCATTTGCAGTATACGATGACCATTTCTTGTAGCAAAAGAAAAATGGGATGCTTTGGCTGAAAGCGACCTGGAAATGGGAGATCTGGGCTGCAGGTCCTGTGGGAGAGCCAAATGCTGGTGGATTGGGTGTTATGTGGAGCAGAGAGTGAAATCTCTAGGTCTGCATGGTGCCAAAGGGTCAGAAAAAGGATGGAGACTTAAAGATGTGTCTCAGGAGCCTATCTCAGTGGTCCACCATGTGTGGGGAGCCAGCAAAATGCTCGCTGTGCCACAGGAGACCCCTGCAGCAAAGGGGTGGCATGTGCCTTCCAGATGACTTCTCTATGGGTGAGCTACAGCAGTCTGATTGCCAGGAGTGCTTGGAGAGCCCCTGCCAGCAGCTGGCCTGGCAGAGGCAGTCAGAGGGGAGTCCAGGTTTTGGGGCAAGCCCATTGAGGTCTTCCTCTACTCTGCCTTGGGTTTGTCACTCTTCTCCTCTTCCATGGCCAGGATGCGTTCACGCTCTTTGATCAGCTGCACTCCGCAGTATGTGATGAACCAGATGGACAAAGTGCTGACAGGGAAACCTAAAGGTGGAAGGAGACATGGTCAACTTGATGTGCTGCTTATGGGGCCAACTCTTCTCAGGCACCTCTGCCCCCTGGGTGGGTGTGGGGGGGTCCCAGAGGTTCATGGCTCAAGTAGTTTTCCTTTGTGGATACAAACCAACAGCTTCACAGAGAGGAGAGAAATCCCCAGGGGCTGATTTTAGACGGAGAAGTGCCTGAACCCATGAGGGCATCCTGGACTACAGTTAATGTTGAGAGAACGTGCTGGAGTTTTGCTTTTTTTGACCCCCAGACCTGCTTTGTCTGTTGAGTTCAGTCTCAGCAGTTGGATTTGTGCCCATGCAACCTGCCAACACTCATCCTTGTTCAGCACTGCAGACTTCTGGAAGCTTTGGACCCTGGTGACACTGAGGGTTAACCTCAGCTTAGTCCCATCCCTACATAGAAACACATGTTTTTGTCACCTTGATAAGTAACAAGAGCTGGGAAATGCCTTCTACTTAGGAAGGGCCCATGGGCGTTTGTAACAACAAGCTGGGTATCCACAGCAGATAGGAGGCACAGGCTTTGTACCTGCTAAAACAGGACCTCTGCAATGAATAATGCAACCCACAAAAGCCAGCTAGCTCAGCGGGCAGGCACTTCTGGCACACAGAGCCCAGCAAGTCACATTATCCATTTCCTAAGCCAGCCCCGTCCCAAAGAGGGTTGGAGGACATGGATTCCAGGTGGCTATTTATATATACCATGAGTTGCTCGAGAAGACTCCAAAATACTGCCGGCATCTGCCAACAGGAAAGTGTAGATAATTCTGTTCATAAGGAGACTAGCATAAGGATTTGTACTCATCACCTTCAGGTTGGCTCAGGAAGAGCTACTAAAGAAAATGGAAATTAAATAGGACAAGTAAATCCCTTTCTCCAGCAAAAGGATTGTTTTGCATCCAGGGTCTCAGCCCAACTGGGAGAGATTCCCGACTGCAACCTCTGCAAGTCACAGCAAACACATCTGGAAGGCAGCTTGCACCTCAAAGAACTGGCATGAATCATAGAATCGTTAGGGTTGAAAAAACCAATAAGATCCTCTAGTCCAGACATCAACCCAGATGGGATCTAAGAAACTGTATTTTTACACCTTTCACAGAACGGACATGGTTGGGAGCAGAGCAATGGTCAGGACTTGGCAGCCCCACACTCTGTGTCTGCCCACGAGGACAGGGATTGCTCAGTGGGGAAGGCCAGTGGCACCTTACCTGTCACGAGGAGTCTCTTGGTGACCAGCAGTGCGAACTCCAGACTGTTGAGGGCTAGGATGTTGTAGAGGACAATGGCCCAGAAATTCACCGCCCCAAAAGCTGCCCTAATCCGCCGAGATGTGGCCGCTGACATTTTGGCCTACGTAGGAGAGAGGGACAGAGAGTGAGGGAAAGTCAGGCTGCAAGGAGAAGTTGGTCCAACAACAGCCAAAATCCATCAGGACGGTACACACGGTTTCATTCTGGGTACTCCTCTCTTCATCCGTTGCCATTCCTCAAGGCAGATGAATGCTATTTGTTGGGATTACTGTCAGCCCTACATCCTGGTCACTCCCACTCCCCAGGAGTGTGGAAGTGGTTGACAGCAATCTTGTAAGAGCACAATGCATCCCCAGGCCACTTAGTGCTGAGAGCTGCAGCGCCGTGGGGAGGGAGATTTCACTGCCTGTGGGTGCCTTAATCTGATCAAAAGTTCAATGAGCAGAGCAAACAGGATTGCCTTCCCATGTTTTTATTCACAAGGGGTCTTTACTGAATCAGTGTAGGACCCCCAGGCTTTGGGTTGGGAAAAACAAATAAACAAGAAAATTGTTCCCAGAATGGAATTTTTTCCAACTGCATCTCTGAGTCATCTTGGTCCCAAACAAAGATGGGGCACTAAGCTTTGGAGTGGCTGGAAAACAATCCGTTCTAAATATTTGCTTTTATCAGAAGTCAGATCAAAAGCACTCAGAATGCCAAAGCTTTTTGCAGAACAAGAAGAGCAAATGATTTCTGTATGGAAATGTATAAACATTTCCTATGGACAGACCTCAGATTTGGAATCCATCTGTGCTATTTCAGTGCCTCGCTGGAGCTGCAGTCCTGGTGCTGCTGGACTTCTTTTCTCTAGGAATGCTTCATCCTCTGCCTAAACCTCCCATGAAATATCATAGGGGTATGTGGGGATTTGCTCTAGGTGGGTGACACCACGCAGGAAATCAAAGGATAAAGAGCACCAGGGTTGTCCTTCTCTCGCATAATCATGCTTGTATCACAGCATCAAAGAATGGCACATAGACCTCTCACCCCCTGCCATAGTCTGAGTGCCCCCACCAGCTCAGGCTGCCCAGAGCCCATCCAACCTGGACTTGAGCACTCCCAGGGATGGGGCACTCCCAGCTCTCTGGGCAGTACATGGTCATAATGTTGATAAAGTCTGTAGGAAAGTACTGTAGGAAGCCCAGCCATGGACCCGCATGGCATCATCAGGGATGTTGCTCTTCAGCCTCAGCTGAATGGATCTCATTTGTCTAAAGATATATGAGTTCCCGACACTCATAGGTGTTTCCAGGAGCAGAGTTTGTCCCCAGGACCACCAAACTCCCCCCCACGTGCTCACAGCACATCTGCTCACCTCCAGTTTGGAGAGGGGTTCCCACTGGAAGAACTTCTGCACCCAGAGCTCGAAGTTGAGGCCAAAACAGTTGAAGACAGACCAGATGTAAACAATCTCACAGGGTCCCAGCCACAGAGTGGTGACAGCAAAGGTAGCAATGGAGGCCATTAGCTCCTTCACGATGTTGTCGTGGTTCTCACCAATGTGGTCATACACATACCTAATGGCCAATAAAAGTGATTGGTCCTCCCCATAGTCAAGGAAAACCCCTTCTCCCACATTTGCCCACTACGTGCTCCTCACAAACTTGTCAGTCTAGAGTGCTCCAGTGAGAAAGAGAAGATATTTTGGCTGACATGTTCTAGCAGGAAATGGATTGTTGCTGTAGTCTGGCTAATTCATGGTTCATGTTCCTAACAGAACTAGAGCTTCTTGAGGAAAAAATGCCACCTTTTTTCTCTCCTGTAGGTAGATGGTTGATAAGAAGAATTGGATGGGCTGTTGTACTTCATTTTGATTAGTTCAATGGTCTGTGGGATAAAAAGACCTAATCTGACTGCATGGGATTCACCCCAAAGTAAGGGCTTCTTATCTTTGGGATGAAGGATATTAAATACATCACTACCATATAATGAAAGAGGAGACTCCAAAGCAGACAAGAGATGGTTGAGCAGACACTTACTTGCACAGCCAGTCGTTGATCCCTCTGTCAAAATGCCTACAATACAGATGGCAAAAAGCATGTTAGAACACATGGTCTAATACACCTTTCCAACCAGAGAAGGTGCCTGGTCCCCCAGCGAGGTTTACTTTGAACCTCATTCACAGTGGATCTCCGTGCTCCTTCCTTGAATAAGTCCTGTGACTGTGTGATCCTGCTAACCTCCCTCCCTATCATCACTCCCTGCCCAAGAATATTTCCTTGGGTTATGGCCAAGTCTAGTTTGTATTTTCAGTATGGTCAACCTATAGGGCAGCTGCTCAGAAACACAACTCAGACCTCCTCATCTCCACGCTCATTTTCTTAGGGTCAAACATACCATATTCCATCAGCTACATACACAGAGTACTCACGTTTCTGCAAAGATGTAGAGCATGGTGATGCATTTTGGGGGCTGGGGTGGGTCCAAGTGGTCCAGTCTGGCAATAGTGTTGATGACCCCAAACATGACAGCAGCTTTGACCCAGTCGTACACCAAATTGGAATAGGCCAAGCCAGCTGGAGCAAAAACAGGAGTCAAATGGGTGAAGAGGTTTTAGTCTGGGAGCCACAGTGCCACCTGAGCTCCCACTGTGGATGAAGCAGATCTGGTAGACATGGTCAGCCTGCACAGCTCCATCTGAAGTAACATATATTTGATCAGGACATCCAGGTCTCTTAGGACGCCATAAATCAATTCTGGAGCCATCACAGCTGCATTAGGATTTCCTCCTGGCCTTCAAGTGCCACTCTACAGAGACATGGGACTGCTCTAGGCTGGTGTGGGTGTCACATACTCTGTGGCATCTCAGATTCTGCCACTGGGCATCACTGGGGCAGCTGAAGTCTTCCACCCGGCTGCCAGCTGAACACCAGTGTGCTACCATTACTCATCCTGAGAATTTGGCTTCTGGAAGACCCTGGTTCAGACCTGCTCAGAGCTCAATATGTTTGCTTATTCTGTGCCAGCCACCAAGAAGGGCCTACCTTCCTCTACCACTCTCTAGCAGCTGAATAAAACAGCTACAACTGCCCTGAACTGCTTCTTTCCAACCCATGCTTCAGCCCTGGGGTCGTTCCAACAGCTCACAAAACCCTTACCCTGATACTCAGAGTAGGTGAGCACCTGTGAAGGCACTGAAGGCACCAGATGTGCCCCTTGCAATAACATGGAGCTGATTTTATGGGTGCTGAGCTCCATGCAAAGGCAATGGGGATGACAAAGAGCTCAGTGGGAAGAAGAGGTACTCTACTCAAATACATCCAACATGGGCACTGTTGATGCTCCTCGATGGAGTAGGATGGAGATCTGAACTGCTCACCACTGCCTTGAAGCTGAGCACAGGATATCCCTCCATGACCACTCACCTAAGGACCAGTCCGAGAGGCGGTTCACAAACTTCAGGTCTGAGGGGAGGGTGAGGATGTAGAAGAAGTGGAAGAAGATGTCCACAGCAATGATGGCCCCCACGTGGAGGAGGGCGTGGACCCGAATGTTCCTCATCTCATCATCTTTGCGGCGCAGATCTCGGGTGCTCACCTGCCAGGATGGCAAAGCAGGAAGGGCTGAGCTGGGGGCAAGGTGGGAAGCAGGACTGGAGAAACATTCAGGGTGCAAACAGAGACTCAAGTTATGAATTTAGGGACATCTTTAGGAATCACACCATGACATACACTGACCAAATCCCTGTTGCTTAAAGAAGACCCAAGGGATGTATCCACAAGAAGAGGAAACATCCTCAATAGGGTAAACACCATAATCAAGGAGGTGAAGTTTAGGATCTCTCCTTGGGGTCATGCTCAAGATATCAATTTAGCTTAGGGTTGACCTTTGCATAGGTCACTAAGTGTGAGTGTTAGACGGTGTTTTTACAGTGGAAAACTTCTAGCACTAAGGTACAAGCCTTTATTCAACTTTCTTACAGAACAGCTGCAGGATTCGCTGTTCACAATGAGCTGTTGAGGCAGAGATCAGTATAGGATAGAGTGTGGCTTTATTTCAGGCACCTGAGACAATATCATTGCTTTTTCTGAGAATAAAGCAGCCACCTTCACTTTATCATTGGCAACTCTATTTCCCCACACTCCAAAAGAGTCTCCTTTTTATGTTCCCTTATATGTACTACAGCAGTTTCTTAGGGTTGGGTTTTTCCAAAACCTGCCCAATCAATTTTTCATGGGCCAATTGAATGTATTACATTCTTCCTCTGATAGTTTGAGATACAATTTCTTTGTTTTCTGTGCCTACACTTCTATCCGTAATCTACAATATCCAACTAAACCTGAAAATGTTCTGAGGCCATCTGACTGATGGCCTCGCTTCCCCACGTTGCTGTAAGAATTGCTGCTGTATTCAAAATCCTCTTATGCTTATGACTCTCCCTTTATTGCTGGTGAGAGGTGGGAGTTCTCTCAAAGCAATGTGCATGCTGCCACACCAGCCCTGCCGACAGAACCAGAGGATTCCTGAGAATTAAAGCCTCTGCCAGATTTTCTCCTGTCTGTTATACACCAAGTGCTTTAAGGATGCAGAGGCCGCTGAGTTGGAGAAGAAAGCAGGAAAGGACATGGGGACTGAGTCTCTGTCCCCAACATTTTCAGTCCCACAGAATGAGTTTGTTCCCCTACTCTCAGTAAGAGAGACAGACTGAGAGGGGCTGTCCAAGCCACGGATGGATATTAGAAAAAATTTCCTCTCTTTAAGAGTGGCGATGCATTGGCACAGCTGCCCAGGGAGGTGGTGGAGTCACAGTCCCTGGAGATGTTCCAGAGCCGTGGAGATGTGGCACTGAGAGATATGGTCAGTGGGGACGGTGGGGTGGGCTGGGGTTGGGCTTGGGGATCTCAGGGGTCTTCTCTGACCTGAATGAATCTGTGATTCCATGGAGTCACACCATCCGTGGGGACTGCAAGGGCCCTTCCAGGACGCAGCACCAGTAGGAGCCAGGGAGACAGATCCGTTCCATAATGAAGCCATACATCCCAGTCTGGGGAAAGGACTCAATCTGTCTGCCTCTATAATTACTGTTGGGCAATTAGGAACTAGCTCTACAATTAGCTGCCGGGCAAGCAGTGCAGGGTGGCACCTAGCCAGGAGGTGGCAGTGGTGTCCAGGCCAAGGCTGGTCCCCTGGCTGTGGGGTGGGAAAGGGGTTGGACTCTCTCACTGTGCCTTTGGGGACAGGGTTTTAGGCAGGAAAGGATGAGATTGCTCATTACGTGTCTATAAACATCCCGATCTGGGACTGCGTGGAAGGAGAAGGAAACAAAGACCCTCTCACATCACTTGCAGGGTGATGGGAGCTCGTGTCTTGTAGGCAATTCCAGTGTCCAGATTTATACACACTTGAGTGTCCTTAGTAGAAACACAGCCTGGGCTGTGTTCTGAGTTCATGAAAGAATATCTGAAATGTTTTTGCATCCAGGTTTCAAAGAGAGCCCCCAAATTATTAAAAGATAACATTCTCTAAAAGGAAGCAGAGGTAGTAATCATTAGCTGGGCTTCCTGGCACATCAGCAAGCTATACTAGCTTATTTGGACAACCAAGGCTGATCATTGGTGTAGAAGGATCCTAGGACTGGAAAAGCAGTGGCTTGACCTTTGGATGTGAAAGAACCCGGATGCTGGCAGCCCAGGGTTCTGCTCTTTGGAGTCTGCCCTTCACAAAGCCCCCTTGGCTGTGTGCAATGTGCGAGATGTCCAAGCCTGCTCATCTGGATCAGAGGAAGCATTGGAACGTAGGCTGCCAAAACGCAGCAGTGCAATGCTCTCCTGCCCTCAGTCCCAACACGGCACTTTCACCACGACAAACTCCTCCTCCTGGTGTTGGTGAGGAGAAATGGCCAAAAAAGCAAAAGGGAAGGTGAAAAACCCATCCGTTTTCACCCCTCACCAAAAAGCACAGCATTTTTGTGCAGCCTGGGCTGTGGCCACAGACTGCATGACTTCTATGAGCACTTACCCCTTCACTGTGGCCAACAGTGGGGATTTATAGACCTTCAGTTCACGCAGATCAACTCAAGGAAGCCATGGGGACACTCACCTGGGTGTGAAACTGGTCAAACGTCATGACGGGCCCAAAGAAGAAGAAGGGAAGGTAGAAGTTGTACTTGAGGAGGTCGAAGATGGAGAAGATGCCCTCCTTCCTCTCGGAGCTCTCAAGAGCAAAGCTCATGCAGCGCATGATGGTGAAGCCGCTTCCACCGTAGAAAAGGACATCTTGAAGATCAAAAGCTCCTGTTACAAATCCACTCTGGGTGAGAAACAGACAGTTACCACCGGGCATGCGGTGTCACTTTGGTGCTCCCTCACTTTGCAGAAGACATCCACAGTCAGGGTGGTTGGCAAAGCCCCTAATTATGCTCTGGCAATTATTCCTGCAGCTAATGAGCTGGGGAGAAAGCTGGGGCTCTGTTTTCAGTCTGGCTCCTACATCCCAGAGGAGCAGGAGGTCCTCTTAGCCAACCTGCCCCACAGTCACTTGGTGAAGATGTGGTTGTGATCTGGATGGGAATTGTCCCGGGACAGAGCCCTCCCCAGAGGGAGGAGGGAAGTGGTGGAAGCCCAATGTGGAGGCAGAAACACACTTCAGGAGGTGATGATGGGCAGGGATGGGCAGTACTGCCCTTCAGAGGGACTGCATGGCTTTATAAGGTTCTCCCTGGGCTTCTCCCCACCTGCCCAAGAGAGAAAGTCTTTAACGGGACAGGTAGGCATGAACATCACTGAACTCATCCAGCACTGCGTGGTGGGTGGGGAAACTGAGGCACAGGGGAAGAAAATACCTTACTTGGGGTCACCTGACAAACTGCTGCTGAGGCAGCAAGGAGGAAACCACCAGAATGTGACACAGCCCCCGTGGAACCACTCATGAGCTCAGTGCTATAACAGCCCCCTGCTCTCACACCCTGCATGAGCTGTCACAGGGCCAGGAAAAGGACTCAAGGTCTGGGGACACCCAAGGAGGTAAACCTAAGGAGAGAGATGGGAGGCAGAGGGGAGGTCCAGGATGGCACCTACCTGCCAGGAGCTGAAGGGCTCCAGCTTGATGGAGGCAAGGCAGCAGAGCCCGGCTGCATAGCAGAGCCACTTCTGCTTGGCCAGTGCCACGGAGTAGAGGATGAGGCAGTGGGACAGGATGATCATCAGGTAGGCGAGCCCCATGCTGCCCAGCACAGCCAGCATCCCATACAGCATGTACACCACGGCCCGGTGCTGCGAGGGGAAATCATCAGTGGGGTGGCAGCCCCCAACCCTCCCTCTTCCCCATCCATCCTGAAGATCTCCCCATACCTGCTCAACGGACACCATACCACCCCAGTGCTTTTCTCCAGCCCTGACTCACCTGTGGCACCGTCATGGAGCAGACCTTGGCAAAGAGGACGTGTCCTGAGAGCGTGAAGATGATGACGTTCCTGAAGGAGGTGAACCACATCACCCACTCGAAGTCAGCTACGTCCTGCGGGAGCAGCACCAGCTGCTTTAGGGTCCCCAGCCTCCATGCTCCCACCCCAATGCCCATTTCAAGAGGAAAGCACACGGATGCTGGGGCCTTTCTTCCCAGTTTCCACCCCAGGGCTCCCAAGCACTTCAGCTTTGCCATAAAATCCAGGGAGTGACATGAGCATGTCTTAGTGCACACAAACCAGAGCATCCTCTGTGCTGCAGGGCTACTATTTCCCTGACTACATTCACTGCTGAGAAAATACACAAGGACTTTTCAAAAGCATTCGTAGCAGAACAAGAGCTCTGCTTCCTCCCCTTACCATCTTTCTGCCAAAGTAGTGCCAGCCCGGCTTGATGCCATCCCGAAAGGCCTTCCTGTTCATGTTGTCTGCAGAAGAATGAGAGTCATGGGGAGAAGGGTTCAGGTTGGATAACAGGAACAATTGATTCTCTGTAGGAGTGGTGCTGCAGTGGCACAGGTTGCCCAGGGGGGTGGTGGGGTCACTGAAACTGGAGGTGTTTCACTGAGGGACATAGTGGGCATGGTGGGCTTGGGGATCTCAGAGGTCTTTTTCAACCACAGTGACAGAAGCAAAGAGGGAGCTACATTTTGGCAAGGCAAGGAGTCTTCTTCCCCATGAGGATGAGCCATGTGGGCCCAAACACCCCCATTCTAAAAATGCCCATTTCCAATGGAAAACCAGGAGTCAGGAATGTCAACCACTCCCACACGGGTTCCCACTTGGTGGGGTACATTTCTTCTGCCTCGAGGCAAATTGTCATTTCCATTGGGAAATGACACTGTTAGGGCAGGGTGGTGGCACACTAGGGGCAATGCTGGAGAGCCATGGGAATGGGGCCGTGTGAGCAGCCAGGCTGAAAGCAGTGGATATTAAATCCCTTTGGATGCACTCTAAAGGGCTCCCAAGTTGCTATCCTCCCCAAATAAATAAAGCTGATGTTGATAAGGATGTTGCATCCTTCCTTCTTGCTGGAGGGGAGGGACACAATGGGGGATGTTACCTCTGGATGCCTCAAAGATACCACTGCCACTGTACAGCACAGCACAGGTCACGACAAGAGCGTAGAATCCCAGCTCATGGCTGGGCAGCATCGTCTTAACCCCCATCACTGTGAGTTAGGGTGGGTGGAGGGGATTCAGACCTGGGAAAGGAGAGGGAATAAAGCCTGAGAGGTAAGGGCTCAGCCACCCCACAGATACCCTAAGTTACTGCTGGTCCTCAGCCACCCTGCTCTGGGGGCTCCCATGTGTGCTGGAAGAAGAAGAGGAGCAAACAGCACCAACTGAGCACTGGGGGAGCCCCAAACCCAGCCAGGATCCAGGATTTAGGCACATACCCATCCCCATGTTGGATGGGGTCCCTCCTGCATCACCCCTCGCTTCTTGGTGGGATGCAGGTCGAGCCCAAAGGTGCAGTGCTGGAGGGGATGCAGAGCAATGCTCCCATTCCCCTTCCCCACCCCCTGTCCCCTTTCTGCTGGGGTTTTGCCTTGCCCTGAGCTCTCAGCATGTGCATGTGGTCAAGGGGGTGTTCCCAAAGCCGTGGGCTAATTACTCCTGCCAGTGCTAATTAACCCCGGCACTGCAATGCTATTTCCCATCCCAACCTCCAGTCTCCTCCGGGGGTTGTCAGCTGCCCAAATCCTTGTGGGGTTGGGGGGGGGGGGTGCCCTGTCTCTGTCACCTCGGTGCCACCTCAGCCCGTGGTGGCAGTGTCTCTGCCCTGCCAGCATCCCCTGATCAGCAGAGCTCCACGTTAAGCAATTAAAAGCGAACTCACATCTGCAGCGCAAAGCTGCGGGATGGATCTGGGGTCAGCAGGCATTGCAGAGCTCGGGGAGGGGGGAGGGGGCACGCTGTTATCGCTCTGCAGTCCCTGTGCGGCAGGAGGGCACCGGGAGATGCGGCTTTAGAGAGCTTTTATCCCTTTTTCGTGCTTCTCAAGGATTTTATTTTGCGTGGCTATTTATTTGCATCAAAGCCGGGGGGGGGGGGCAAGCTCAGCGTTTCCCCTTCAGGGTTTCCCCCCCCCACCCCCCACAGCATCCTCACCCCCCCCCACCAAGGGCCCCCCTGGCTGCCCACTCCCCCCCAAACCCATTTCTCTCCCCATTACTGACCTTGAGCCCCGGGGGAGTGCCAAGGTGGGGAGGTCCAGCGTCCTGCACCGCAACCTGAGGGCTTGGGGGACAGGAGTGGGTTGGGAAAGTAGGGGACAAAAAAGCAAATCCCAAGGCAGAGCTTTAGGGGCTACTGGCTTCCCCTAGGGCATCTCTCAGCCCGGCCAGGAGGATCTGGGGGGGCTCCTTTCCCCCCAGAGTGCCCCCGGAGGAAGTTTGGCTGGGAGTGGAGCTCGGCAGCGGGAGGTATTTTTATTTTAGAGCAGCGCTGCAGAGGGGCTGGTTCAGGAGCTGTCTGTCACCGCAGCTGCTGGAGAGGACCTGAGCTGGCTGCCAAAGCCAACCCGGGCCAGGTCTGGGGCTGCTCTCCCAGCCCACGAGGCCGACCTCAGTGCACAGGTGGGGAAACTGAGGCACCCTGTGTGCAGCTGAAAGAAGGGACGAGGGGCTGATGGGGGCACGGGCAGTGTGATTTTGGGGTTGGCCGAGCAATGTGTGCCCAGCTGAGCTCTCTCTGCCCATTCCCTACGAGCTCCTGCTGGGGTTGACCTCCACGAGCTGTAGGTGGGGCTGGGGGAGTGAAGCAAGGAGGGCTGTGATCAACACTTCCATGGGCTGGCTGCGTTCGGGTGAGATCTGGCACCTTCTGGGCTCCAGAGAGAGCAACTGTGGCACAGCCACCCCAGGAGCTCTGTGCTAAGAGGATAGATGAGGGCAAGGCAGAGCCCACTCAATGGAGTAACACTGAAAAAAAACCCCAAAGCCTTCATCTTCCTGCCACATCTCCATCCCTACCCAGGACTGGGCTTCTCACACCCTGTCATAATTGACCACGTGCTCAGAGGAGGTGTAATTAAGAGATCAGTGTTGATAAACAAGAAATACAATTTGCCACGTGCAGCGTGGCCGTGGTGAGCCTCTACTCACTGCCAGCCACGTGGTGGATGTCCAGATTACACCAGGAAACCTCAGAGCAGGGAGAGCTGCGTCCACCTCCAAATCCTTCTCTCTGAGTGTGCTCCACATTGGGTGCCCTCAGCACGCTCACTGCTTGAGAAAGGAGGAAAGTAGGTCCCTTAATTTTTAGTATTTCATTATTAGATTTCATTATCTCATTATTTTATCTTCCTTTCCCTTTCATCTAGTTTTATGTTTCTTTTTTTTACCCCGAGGAATTTGCGAGCTGCCTGGATGGAAAGAGCAGCATAGGAGCAGCCCTGGGAACCGTGGTGATAAAAATCATTTAGCTTTAATTTATAGAAATTATTAAAAAAAATTAGGAAAAGAAAAAACCCGCTCTTCCTTTCTAATATAGTAAGATTTATTTTTAATGCAACCAGCAGCACAGGGGAACACCACTGTGTTTTACTGCCCCAGGACTGCAGCTTTAGGGCTAAGGGCTGTTTATGGCCTCGAGCTGATTTAATGACAGCATTTTCAAACATCTGTCGGGTTGCTGGAAGATGTGGCATGTGAACAGAAGGCACTCCTTTCCTTCATGTGCAGGGGAATGGGAAGGTGGTGTGGCTCCATCCCAACGGGGCATGGCATGAACATGAGATGTCAGATGGGGACAACGCTCCTCCTGGCCACTTCTACCTGCTTTGTATTGCTGTCTCCCTGCTGCTGGAGGAGCTCTCTATGGGGTGGAATGGAGGGAGAGGGTTACAGTAAACCATATGTGTTGTTTCACACTGCTTCAAGTTCCCCCACCAAGTGTGCCCATGCACATGTGCTGCTGGGAGCTTGTCAGCTAGGACCTCAGCAGGCACCTCCACTGCTAGCAGAACAGCTTGGGAGAAGGGAATGTGGGGAAACACATCCATCCATGTAAATGTTGATCCATTCAAAGTTTCATCCATCCAAACTTCCATCCATCCTTTCAAACTTCCATTCATCCACCCACCCATCTGCTTCTCCATCCATCCATCCATCCATCCATCCATCCATCCATCCATCCATCCATCCATCCATCCATCCATCCATCCATCCATCCATCCATCCATCCATCCCTCCATCCATCCATCCCTCCATCCCTCCATCCCTCCATCCCTCCATCCCTCCATCCTTCCATCCCAGGTCACAGAGGACACCTTTCAGCCCCCCAGAACAGTCCTGCCTGCCCCCTGTGTCACCCAGTGATACCACCAAAGCCCCACGCTCCCCCCCAGCACCTCCTGCTGCCCTGGGAAGTGCTCTGAAGAAAGCTCCCAGCACTTGGCAAGGACGACACCCTACACTAGTTGAAGCCCGCTGCCTTTAGCCCTTCTTGTCAAGGTCCCCTTTCCTTCCTGAAAAAGTACAGGTAACTATTCTTGCTGACAAATGAGCTGCTCTAAAACCCAAGGCTTCATCCCGTGCCAGCAGATGGGGTTTGGAGCCTTTGCTGTGTAAGTGGAGATGCGTGGGGATTGAGGTGGCATTTGTTGAGCGAGGCTGCCCTGTCCTGTGGGAGCATTGGAGGGGACAGGATGAGTGAGAAACCCAACACCCCTCTTGGCTCAGCGGTGGCTTAATTTAGAGCACAGGGGCTCTACTGTGGTGTTTTTCCATTTAAAGCTCATTCATTTGTCATGCACGGGGCGATGGCCCCGCTGCTTGCAGGGCAGCAGCAGCTGCTGGCTGAGGGCAAAGCAGTTTTCCCGTGTCCCTTTGTCCCTGCTTCCCCCTGCAGAGGAATTAAATGCATCTCCCCCTCACATCTCCCTGCTCTGCAGCCTTTCCTATGAGGCATTTGCTTCCAAGCTCCCAAAAATCAAAGCGACCAAGTGCCCTGGAAAGGAGACTTTCCCCCAAATGCAACCCCCCCCATCCCCGCGGGTTTAACGCTTGGAGAGAGCACGCAGCCCAAATCCACGGCTCTAAATTGGAGCAGTTACATGGGATCAGCTTTGACCTACTGGCTGATCCTCTGCCCAAGGCACGGAGAGCCTGCTCGTGTCGATGCTGTCTATATTTAACCGTGCTAATGCAACGTTACGGCCAGCGGGGGCTGCGGGCTGCACTCTTGCCGTGCTCGCTGTCTGTAGGCAGGCTGCAGAGAGGAAAACGCTGGCAATTAATGGAAGCTCAACAGGATTTATTCCCAGTGGCTCGGCTGCACTTTCAGAATGGGATGCATCCATCAGGCACTTCTTGGCTGCTTGCTGGAAGCACTCTGCTGAGACAACCTTTGGTCTTTGGACTTGTGTTTGTGGCCGAAAGCTGTCTGAATCCCATCGAGGAGTGTCCACAGCCTCCAATACCTACAGCAAAATTCACCATGGGGTTGTGCTTCACGGCTTCACCACCACCACCGGCCTGCATCAGCAGCACAGTGCATTGTCACCGTCATCAAAACTGCAAAGAGAGACTAAAAAGCTCAGAGCTTCTCAAAAAGTGGCCTGTGACACGACTCTGTGCTGTGTGAAGGCTGTCCCAGCAAAGAAAAGCCAGATGCAAGGAGAAACTTCCAAGGAAAGCAGATTTGGGAGGTTTCAGATCAAGCCCAGCTGCATCCCTACAAGAAATGGTGCTCAAACAGCAGATGAAAAGCACTGGGGAGATTCTCTGGCTGAGAAGCAGCAGCATGGGTTTCTGCAGTGAGATCTCACTGGCTTTCTTAAATTCAGTGACAAAAGTGTGTGCACTGCACCTCTCCCATACCTTGAGAAACGGGAATCAGCTGCTGCAAGGGTCAGCACGGGCAGAAGTCAAAGTCAGGTCACTCTGCTGGTAGTACAGAGGGAATGCATCTCAAAACTAAGGTGAAAACTGAGAAGTCCTGCAGAATTTGGCCTGAGTTCAAATCCCCACTGCTCTGTGCTGGGAGGCAGACTGCACATTGCCACGAGAAATGTTACCTACAGGTATGGGCTCCCTAAATACACTATTTCACTGTGACTTCTTCCTCCCTCTTCAAGGCATCTTTTGGTTGTATGCGTGAGTAAAAAAACAAAGGGAGAAAATGCTTCTATGCAACCCCAAACAAGCATATGCTTAAAGAAACAAGTGCTGCAACACTTAAGAGGTTTGCACCATATGCTGTCAAGCCATATGTGCTCTGTAGCATCTAGCACTCCCATTTTCTCATCTGAGTTTCATGGGTCGATTCGCTGCCACCTCAGGAAGAATTTTGCTAGAGAGCATCATGAGGACAGGAGACAAATGCTGACCACATTGGAAAGGACAGCAGTTTTCCTCTAATGAGCTTATGGGAAAATATTATTGATTCACACTTCTGCGTAAGCGAAATCAGAATCTCCAGCTGCAAGCTAGCAGCCTGGGGTTAGCAGCCACTGCACTGCAAAACCTCCATGTTTTGCCACAGCTCGTGTTGGGTGATCTCTCTGCTGCAGGCTCTGAAAATATCTGCAGGAGGTGGGCTGAGTGACTCCCTTTGGTCTGTGCTATCCCAAACACCACCAGGACGGAGCTGAACAGAAAGGAAGGACAGCTCACTTTGTCAGACCCTCCATGTGGGATTTACAACTCCTCGAGCTGACAGAAGAGTGTACTGCAGGTTGCAAGATGGCCTTTCCTCTGATGCTTCTGGCAGGGTGAGCGGGAGGAATCTCACAGGGAGAAGTTTTGGTCCCACTTGTTGGAGAAAGGCACCTTTGCTCGTGCTGGGAAGGGAGCAGCAGTTTGCCCATCCACAAATCCACTCTGGGACGGTGATAGTTGGGGTTAAAGTCTGACAAACTTCACACTCACAAAAAGAGGCTGACAAAGAAAAGCAGAAAGAGTTTTCAAAAGACATTCATCTGAGAGACAAGGCAGCACTATTCAAAAATGACTAGCCCTCTATTTGCTTGTAATCCCCAAGGCTAGCTCTCCACTGGCAGGCTGCATGCTAATGCCTTATTAGCTTTCATTTGGTGTTCTCATCCTGCTGCAAGAGAAAAGGACAGAGATGCAAGAGTTTTCAGCACTTTCAAAAGTCCCTCCTCTGCTTTAAAAAAAGCTGCCTGTGTTCCACCAGCACTTCTTCCTAATGAGAACAAGAGCTGCCTGATGGATGGCTGCAGAGAAATTGGGGAATTCCTAACGTGAGCGGCCAGTTTTGTATGGAATGAGCTCTTACTGGGAGCTGAATTTAAGGTAAAGTCTCACTGACTGGAGGAGCGCTCTGCAGAGTTTCCCTTTCCAGTGGAGACTACTGAATTTCAGAAACCTCCTCTGCCAATATGTTCAAGCAAAGAAAGAAGCTGGGATGGTCAGTGGAGAGCCCACAAACTGCACTTGCAGATTTTCACAGGCCAGGCTAATCCATTCCCTCAGCACTTGAGTACTACAGACAGCCTTAGGCAGACCAGTGTCAGTGTGCTGATAAGGACAGAGCTGGGTTTGCTCCTGGCAGAACTTTGGAAGGGGGTTGGCATAACTTTTGTAAGGCAAATTCCTTCATGTGCTGATAAAGGGAGCAGTTTAATGAATATCAAGCCCTCTGTAGGCAAATTCTGTTGAAGCGAGGGAGGCTTTGTCCAAAATCACACAATTGCAGCTCCCTAAACTGCACCAAACTCTGGCATGTACAGAAAAAAATACTGAATAAAGAAATGTGATATATGCATTTGAACGTTGTTGTAATAGGTGTAACAGCAAACTAGGGTTGCTCAGGCCACCTGTTTTGTGGTCCTTACTAAATTCTGAGTTTTTCACCTTGGAAGTTTGAGGGTCTTTGCCAGAAATTTATTGCAGTCAGAAAAATCTGACCATTCACTGTTTCTATGAGCAGGATATTTTTATGTTTATAATCGCTGGGAAAGCCTGTGAGAGAAACACTGTAAGAGACTAATATTTTATATCATTGCCTCAAAGTTTGCTGATGAACATGTCCAAACATGTACAAGCAAGTCCTGGGCAAGAGTTGTGAAATCCTTTGTCTAAGGGACAAGCAGATGGGCATGTCCTGGGGCAACGAAAGAGAGATAAGCTGCAGCTCAATGGCCGCTGAACACTCTTTTGTGTGGTACTCATCTCCGTGGGGAGACAGCCATCTCAGGAGAAGCTTGCCTGGCAGGCTAGCACGGGATTTGCCACGTAGGCAAGAGAAATGAAGGATAAAAGAGGGATCGACCACCATGAAGTTGTTGTGGTTTTGTTGGTGTTGCTGTGGTGGTGTTCTTCCTCCTTGCTTCTTTCCTATCTTTCCTATCGCTCGCCCTCCCTTCCCCATCACCCTTAACAGTGTCCGCCTTCCCCATCTCCCTGGTTTATAGTGGTAATAAACTGGTCGGACCAACATCTGAACTGTTGCTTCTTAATCTCACGCCGGGTATATACATAATCTAAGATCCTTGTTTCCCTCCTTTATATTGGAGCATGACAAACACCTGGTCAAACAATAGATGAATGAATTCAGAACCACCAGGAGAAATATAATTTCACGTAGCTTGCCACCAGCATGGTAATTCACTGCTGCAGGAGGTCACAGTCTTGCCTGTTGCTAGATTTTTGAATGCAGTGATATAATTTGATTACAGTTGTAATATTTTTTTAGTTATGTCAGTTAGGAGGGAAATAAGACTAATCAAGTCTTTTGATTCAAGGAGCAATCAGCTATCACCCATGAGGTCAAGGAGCTCGTTTCATCCCACGCTATCCAATACAGCAAGTCCAGTCAGGATTCTCTCTAGCTCTAAATTCCTCTTCATCATAGTAGTAGATTTAGTAGTTTAGTGGGTAGGGATGGCGATAGGAGCATGGTTGGACTAGATGACCTTGTAGGTCCTGAGAGCCAGCAGCCAGCTGCTTGCTAACTTTTACAGCCCAAATTTGCTGACTTGTAAAATCTTTGGTCTTTTTTGCATTTCATCTCCATTTCTCGTCCTCTCCTGCAGAAGATGAAGACATGACATGATCCGAGGCTGCAAAACTACACTTCCAGTGCATTTCAATTCATGGGCACAATGCCTGGCCTCCCTCCTTGCTCTGCAGTTCTGATTCAGGGCTCTGAATATCTTGCTTAACTCTTTTCTTGTTTCTGCTGCCGAATGGCCTGTAGAAAGATATCCTTCACTTGGTCCATTGTGTCTTGGTACAGTTTAAAGTCTTCCTCTTTCTTTCTCACAGTAGTCTGCAAAGCTGCCTTCAGAGCTTCATTCTCCTCCAGCTGGATCACAAGCCTATGAGGAAACAAAAGGAAACTTTCATGTGAGCTCTGGAGCTTCAAAACAAATTAGAACAGTGCTTCTGCTCCAGGGAAGAAAACACTGAAACACACGCTCTCTGGGCATTTTGTAACAGCCATGAGAAACAGCAGACCTATAAACACTTGCTCCTTCTTTCCCAGAGACAGAAAAAGATATTAGAAGACAAGATACTTTTCAGATATTTTGTGAAAGATTATATATTTTCTTCACCAATAACCTTGCAATTGATAGCTAAAAAGAGAGAAAAAAAGGCATCTTTCTTGAATTGTTTCCTAGTGCTTAACATTTCTGGGTGTCTGTGTCATTTTTAGGCAACTGGTGTAAGAACGACACAGGCAAACTCAATGCAGAGGATCTGTGATCCTTTTGAGGAACTGGACCAGGTAGTATCACTGCGATGAAGACAGCAATGAATCCTAGCTGTTACTGAAACAAAAAGTGGCAGTAATGCAGCATAGAGGAAGGGAAGCCATACCTTGTGCTGAGCTCCTCTATCTGTGATTCTAGAGGCAACTTGGACAGCTGGGCCGCAGAGAGCTCCTTCCTATCACCCATGTTCAAGGACATCCTTGACCGAACAGCAGACTGGCCTGGAGATTTCATCACAAAATGGAGTTTTAGTAAAACAAGCAATACAAGCAATCTTTTTCACCTTGTGAGATCTCATCTAAATCTCAGGAAACAGTGAACAAACACAGTTCTATGCATATCCAAGAAGACAGCGTAAATATATAGGACAAAGTTTTATTTTAACCTCCTTTCAGCAAAAATAAAGCATGATGAATTTGTATTCTGGGGCTAAATGTGTGTTCTGTAATATGTGCGTTTACATTTCTAGTCAAGAAAAACAATCCAAAATATTCAAGTGCCCCAAACAATAGGCAATAGATTAGAAGCAGGCAAAAAGCATGGTTTTAATGTCAACCTTGTCATTTCAGCTTATGACAGCTGTTGCTTCCTGAATGCCACCGATGACATTTGTGTGGGGCACACACTGAGACAGCTTTCTGAAAGTACTTTCTGATCCTCAGCATAAACATAATCTAGATTAAACTCAGGAAAGTAATTAAACATGTATTTCAAAGCAAGACTGCAGATTGAGAATGCTTTCCAGAATAAAGCCTTCTTGGAACACGCAGTGCTGTTCCTGTGGTTTTAAATGGACCCAAAATCTTATTTCAGGATTACATAGGAAGGGTTGCCACTGGGACTGGAGAATCAAATCTGGGAGTGACCAAGGAATCCCTACAACAGGAGGCTCAGAGAAGATGGGCAAGGACAGCGTGCTCATGAAGCTCAGAAAATAATGTGGGAAGCAACTGTAGCTATCAGAAGAGAAGCTGAACTAATCTCAACACCATCTCAGCACCAGAGGGTGTCCTTCCTTGTAGATAAACAGCTGTGTCAGCTGAGTAAATGTAAACAGCCTTCCCTAAAACAATCCATAGAATATACTGCCTGCCTGAGCCAGACAGAGCAACAGGGGGAAGTGTATGTGTGGCCCAGTCCAAAACCATACAGAAGTCAAACACCTAAACCTTGAAGAGAAGGAAGAGAATGGGCTTGAGAAGGCTTCAAGTCACATGTTCCTCTTGGTAGGTGGGGACACCCAGCATCACGATGCTTAGACCAGTGGTGTTAACCATGATTCAGCTGTATGTTGCAATTGCTACGCTGTACTTGTGTTGTGATTTCACTCTATCACTTTTCCAAATCAAAACCCCTCATAATGCAAATGCCTCAAAATAAGTCAGTTAACACACTGAATCCTTCTCATATGGAATATCTGAAAGAACGTGAAAGGGAACGCTCTGAGTACAGAAGTATGAGGAGAAAGGTTACACTTTGTAACCATAAAATGGTTCAGAACCTGACGTCCTGTTTCACAGGACTGAGGAAAACCTGCTTTTACTTACTTATCCATTCTCCTCTGGGATTATTCTTTGCTAATTACAAATTTGGACAAGAGAAAAAAAAAAAAAGCATCATTAATTTTAAAACACAACTAGGTTGTTTCTAACTACTCAGCATCCCTTGAATTGAAGAGACTAGGAACATTACATTAGCAATTAGATCAGCTCTCTCCAGTTTTGCATTTTCAGAAAGAAAATATTATGTTAATTAGTAGGTTCTCTAGTCTCTCTTTTATGCTCAAGTTTTCATCCCTTATTTCCTCAATTATCTGGCATGAAAGAATTTATATAACCTACAAGCTTTGCTGAAGAGATACGTTACAGACTTGTAGACTTGTTTCTTGTACAAACTCCAGAGAATTTTGGCACATCACGAGGGGCAGAGCTCTCTTCAAACAGCTGTGGCGAAAGATTGTTACCTCCTCATCTCGTGGACTTACATAGGATTTCTTCCTACTAACCTCACTGCCAATCCTTTTCTACATTTGCTTTTAGTCCTTAAGCAGACATGGCTAATGAACTAAAGTAAGAAGAGTAAGATAAGAGTGAGAAGAGATCTGTCAGGCTGGTAAGAACAGCCTGCTTCCTTCAGCTCTGAAATTCCAGTCTCTCAGAGATGAGTTACCGAACTATACAACAGTATTTGGCCAAAATGGCTCTGAACCTGAAGAGTTTATAGCTGTATCAATTGGAGGTTGCAAGGGAAATACAAATTTGGCACGTGCAGGACAGCAGAATAATACAACCAGGTTGTATAAAAGCTTAAGCTCAAAAAATCAGTTAGTTTCTCCTCCAGAAGACAGCATCAAGGTGCCCCTCTACAATTTAAGGCAGGGGGTCAGAAGAGAAAGCTTGGCATTGATGACTTATTCCCAAACTCAGCTGCCTACTGCCTATCCCTACTCACATTCTGATATCTTCCTCAGGAGCCATCTGAGGGCTCCAACGCCTCTTACATCCAACTCCTACTGAGAATCACAAGTGGTATCCCCTGATACAACTTCTGTGAGGCCTAGCACTGCCCTTTTATCAAAATGAATGTCCTGTATCTTAAAGCCCAAAGGCTGCAGCAATTGGCTTCCAAGCACTCTTCTGTCTGATACGGTGCTGGTAGCTGAACTGCAGCTTTCTGTTTTCTGGAGGGAGTCTCTCTGCTGGGATCTAAACTGTTCTGCACCTCTCTGTCAGTTAATACAGTTAAAGCAGCTCTAAAAGTCAGTGGTAGCAGAAAAAGACATGAAAATCAGCCAGTGTTGGCAGGGACTCTTGTCAAGGGCACAACAGCTCTGCTCCAAGGAACAGATCCATATTTTACAGAGGGAAGCAGGATCCAAGAAATCATTCAGTACTTATTTGGGAAAAGGTTCCTCTGAATCCTGTTGCTGTGAATTTGATTCTCTCTCTATGCTGGGTGAGTGAATGGCAGTGCTTCACTTCAGGTCCTGAGCACTGCGTACACCTTACGCTGGGGGCCCTCACCCCCCTGGATGAACCACAGTGAACACCAAGTGACTTCTTGCACCACTGTGCAGCTCCAGAGAGATTCTATTGCCAAACAAGGATACGATAAGAGCACTATGATGGGAGATGCAAAGAAACACAATGCAGTCAGAGTAGTATTTCTTACCTTGCCTAACCCACACCAAAGGAGAAACAAGACAACAGGTGGAAAGGGAGGTCCTGTTCCTACAGGTCCTCAATGCAGACCAGCTGTAAGAAGCTGACCAGGTGGGATTAGTACACAAAGCAGTGCTGCATGCAGTCCCTACAGAAAACCACACCATGCATCCACTGAGCTCTATGGCCAAAGTGTGGGGCAGGCTAAGAGCACGTACCAGCACTGTAGTGAGACTCGTGATCTCTCTAGGAAGCGTAACTCGGTCTGATGGCATCCCAGTATTTGTCAAATTGAAATTCCCATTACTACTGATGGTCTGTGAGCATTTAAACTCTTTTTACTTTAAGAAAATACATATAAAAATGGAAATTTCTGGAAAAGTTTCCTTTAGAATATGTGTCGTTTTATTGGTTTAGACACTTTACAGAATCAGAGTCCTTAAGCAATAAAAGAATCTGATCAGGGAAATAAAAATTTAACATCCGCCATGAATTCTCCTCCTTCAACTATGCTAGTAAGGCTCTCATATTTATAGCAGGAGATTAACACGTTCATGGGATAATAAATTACACTAGATCTAATTACTACATCACCAGCAATAGTTTTTCATGGAAGCTGACAGGCCTTAAATTGGGATGCGTCCTTTAGTTCTGCTCTTAACCTTCAGATGAATCTCCCACAAGTGCAAAGGGAACAGAGCAGTGGTCATGACAGGGACACAGTTCTTTCTGTAGACCACCAACCCCATGAAAACAAGATATTGCAACGTCCTGGTCCCTCTTAAATCTATGGCAGAGTCCTCTTGAACAAAGAGTGGCCAGGGTTTCATCTCTGGGATCAGTCCACTGCAATGAATTGGTCCAAATCCCTGTGTGTGAAGTCAAGCACTTGTGTAGGTTTGAGAGATGAGAGTCCAAATGTTGCTGCTGTCTATCGACCACTGAGGCAAGACGGGGGACAAAGGTGTAGGTAAGAGCTCCTCCTCACCTGTTCTGCTCCTCAGGGGAGCTTTCTGTGTACTTGTGATCCTCCCTGGATCCATCTGTAGTTTTTCAAGCTGCTGCTCCAAAATGACACATCGCCACCGCTCTTCCTGAAGTCTCTTTTCAGCATCCAAGACTTTATCACTGCCTTCTTCTACCCTGATATGCAAAAAGAAAAGGTGATGCAAAGCTTAGTTATGCCATGATCATAAAGAATCAGTGAGTCCTAGCACTGAATCCTACTTCATGCTGCATAGCTCCCAACACAGGGAATGGGAGAGTTTTCCATGCATCCAAAGGCAGAAATCCCAGTGCAGTTCTTCCAGATGACATCCTTTCAATTTGAAAAACAGAATTAACTAATGAATATTATTATAAATAATAGGTTCATTAATGGAGGCTGCCTAGATCCCTCAGCACTGTCTGTTTGTGTGAATTTCCTACTCAGATGAGCAGGCAAACTGCAGGGAGCCAAGGGGAGATCTTTTATTACAGGAATAATAAACTGCATTTTTTTTTAACACTGAGAAGGAAATTTGGAAGGAAAATAGTTTATAAAAACACTGTCCAGCATTCAGCTGTACTGCATCAGTTATCTGCAAGTACAAAAAGAAGCTGGATGTTGCTTTTAATAAACTTGGCCATAAGGCACCACCGTGGAAGGAAGAAAGTGGAAGAGAAGGCAGTGGCTCACTCTGCAATACAGTAAGGAGGAGCAGACTACCTCTCTGTTCACCTCACATAACATCTCAGAAAACTGACTGAAAAAATTCAGTGTGCACCCACAGATGCAGTCACTGGTGCATCTCCTGGGGCAGAGTCTGACACCAAATGATTCATAGGTTCATAGGTTCATTAGGTTGGAAAGGACCTACAAAATCATCTAGTCCAACCATCCTCCTATCACCATCCCTGCCCACTAAACTACTAAATCTACTACTATGATGAAGAGGAATTTAGAGCTAGAGAGAATCCTGACTGGACTTGCTGTATTGGATAGCGTGGGATGAAACGAGCTCCTTGACCTCATGGGTGATAGCTGATTGCTCCTTGAATCAAAAGACTTGATTAGTCTTATTTCCCTCCTAACTGACATAACTAAAAAAATATTACAACTGTAATCAAATTATATCACTGCATTCAAAAATCTAGCAACAGGCAAGACTGTGACCTCCTGCAGCAGTGAATTACCATGCTGGTGGCAAGCTACGTGAAATTATATTTCTCCTGGTGGTTCTGAATTCATTCATCTATTGTTTGACCAGGTGTTCCCATAGCATCTTGTACTACAAACAGTGGAGGAAAATGACAGGACTAGTTGGGTTTTATGCAGTTTTCCACCAATATGAGCAGCAAACTGAAATCTTGCTCTAGCTTTTCCCCTTCCCAAAGCAGGGCCCAATCCTACAACCTGAAAATAACACTGTGTTCTCACAGTACATTCTGCTCTGCGGTAAATAGTTGTGAAATACAGTCTTAAAACTCTAAACTCTACTGTAGAAAAATCCTGCCTGTGTAACCATTCCCACTGCTCTCCTCTTGGCAAAAGCACTGTATATGTTCCTTGAGATCTGTTGATCTATACTCCAACAGAGGAAGGGGAGAGGAGGAATGCCTCACGTTTTACATATATTCATGTTGAAATATAACTGGATATTATATTATCCTGAGGTCTTCCAAGAATTATTGCACACAATCTCACAAAATTTACTTTACCTGCTGGAGCTCTTGATGAATGTGTGATAACTGTGGAGCTGCTGAATCAGCAGTCTATGGTACATTTTACTTACAACTGTGCATTTCATTGCCTGTGTGTTCTTTGTTATCCTGTGTTCACAATGGCCCCCATCACTCACACCTCCACCCTTATCTAATTGCATAGCTCTGTTAAAGTCACTGGGCTCACAGATCTGGACCAAATTATCCCAGTGCATATTTCTAGGGCTTTTTCCTTAAAAGTACAGGAGATGATGAATTTTTTTATAACTGTGGTAAAGGCTGTTCTTTTTTGGCTGTGATTAGTAGTATAGAACAAAAATAAGTGGGAAATGATAACCAGTGCAAAATAAAGCAAGCAAGCAAATAGTTCTATTGATTTCAAAAATACAGAGAAAAAAATGTATCTTCCTATAAGCTGGAATAGAGATTTGGGGAAGAGATGCTGAATACCTTCTGACTGGGAAAATATTAGAAGCTGAATGCTTTCTAAAGAGGAAAGAGTGCTTTGCTTGCCCTCCTCGAGCATAGCTTGATTTTAACCTTGTCTCAAATTGAATTAAATAATGAGAACAAAAACATCACCGCTATGCTTCAGTTAAATCAGAAGAAATTCATTTAGAAGGGGAAATGGTGAAACTTAAAAGACTGTGAAATGCTTCTGAAACAGAAGTCAGGTTATAATTACAATATTTCATACTGATGAATAGTATTGCTGCCTCAGTAACACCATACATACATAAATACGCCAACTTCAGTTTTATCTAAGTGTAGCAGGCCTGAAGATGACTCCATTTTTTCTGCACATTAAGAGAATAAAGAAAATAAATCATCAACTAGGCAGTGAAATTGAGCAGAAGAATATGAAAGCCACTATTTAAGGGACAGTGTCACACTGGCAGAGCACGGCACGGACTCTCACACGTCTCAGCCACTCCTTAAGCACAGTATCCCATACAGGACACCAGCAGAACCATTGCTACCTTTTCTGCAGCACAGTGACCAGTTCCAGGAGCCTGTCTCTTTCCACTTCTGCAGCCTGGAACAGAGCCTTGTGCTCTGTGATCTGCGTCTGCAGCACTTTGAAATCCAGGCTGTCGGTGCCAGCGAGCCTAAAAGCAGCAGAAGCATAAAGAGTCTGTTTCCCATTTCACAAATGAAAGAAATGACAGCATTTGAAAAAAAAAAAAACAAACACATCAAAACACACTTGTTTGAAGACTCAGCCAGTGTGCACAGCTACACTCACTATCTGCCCCCAGCATCAGCCCCCATACTGCAATATATGGAATATGTAGAAACAAAGCCACTGTGAGTCTCACTAGAAAGGCCTTTTCCTTTGCAACTGTGCTCTCCATTCCCATCACCCTTGAAAACAAACTTCCCCTGCCATCAGTTCACAGATTCTCCTCCCATTGCTGCTGCCAAAGTAAGAGAAGCCTAGATGAGGATTCTCCAAAGTGCTTCACTTAGATATTAAATGGCACGCTATTGATTTTCTCTAACTGAAAGGCTCCAGGCAGCATTAGTGAAACAGCCTTTCTTACTCCTAATAAGTGATGAAATGAAGAGGCACCTTTTGCATGTATCCCATTATTATGTACTTCATTTCTCCTTTTAGGAGTATACAGGAATATCTCCTTTAGAGCCAACAGCAGGAGAAAACTTGGTGCTTGGGGATGAAAAATGGGGCCTAAAGCTAGCAACTGATTAAAAAAGCAAGACAGCGAGAAGACACCACAGCCTCTGTCAGAACCCTCTAACTGTATGAGACAGCAAAAGAAGCTGTCATTACTAAAACAAGGCAGCTAAAGGCTGCCAACAGTTTGTGCAGTACAGCAGGTTCTCTCTCTTGTTTCGGATAATTTGAGACACATACCTTCCAGGTGTGACGTTACTGCAGAGAAGGGAAGGTTTGGTAGCTGTCGACTCCACAAGCAGATGGCCCATCTTGGACACCGTGCTGAAAGGAAGGAAGCTTTGTTTGTTGAACACTCACCTCTACAGAGGGCAGATCTCCAAGAACTCCTCTGGTTTTCTGTGTTTGTTACTGCCTTGCAGGGGAGAGCCTTCTAGAGCCTCCTAAGGGGGCATCACTCAGGCTTTGCATACACCATAGCTCAGCTTGCTTTCTAACCCCACAGCACACTGCAGAAACACTTTTTTGACTGCTCAGTGGACAAAAACCTGCAGCTCAGTTTTTCATCTCTGTGCTTCTGGGGGTACTTGGCTGGCATGTCATGCCAGCATTTTGTATCACCATGTCATGGCATGCGGATGTCACGAGTAGCCACAGAGCAACTGGTGAGCAGAACCATCAGAACCAACCTAACCCCTGCTCCACAGCAAGGTGCAGAACTTTAATTTCCAGATGTCTTTAACAACGTACTTGGAATAAGTTTTTTGAACTCCTCCACTCTTAGGATGATCTGCCAGGATTACTGTGATAAGGGGACTCAAATGATAACACCAGAGTATCGCCTGCTCATGAGTTTTATGCATAATAACCCTATGTGCTTGAGACCCAAAACTCCAGTATTTGTCTTCCAGCCTTGAGTTCAGCTATCTAAAGGCAATTCCCTGTAGATGTAGCCCACCTTTCCTGGCCTTTAAGCTGCAGCTAACAGAGGATAAAGCTTTAACATAGTGGAAAAGGCAGAGCTGCTGTCCAGGCTGTGACTGGCTAACCCATGCTAAAACCAAGTGAAGGTTGGTAATGACACACGTGGCTCAGTCTGAAACTGCAGATTTTTACTTTAACGTTTCCAAGGGGCTGTAGATCCTATTTATAGCATTTTTCATTTCATCATTCTTGATAGGAAAAAATGATTCACTAAAGTAAAACGGAATAGACGTTTCATCAGCATATTAAAGTTAATGGAATGAGTGAGCCCTGCTGACCATGTTATTAACAGCTCCTGCAGTTTCAGACTCCTTTGTTGCTCACCTGACATCAGCCATTGTCTGGCCAGCACTGTGTTAGCTAGGTACACAAGCAATAATTTATGCATTGCACTTAGGGGCTCCTACAAAGCCTGTACCCAGCTCAGCTTTCATCCTCACCCTCCTGCTTACAAACTATCAGCAGACATAAGTAATTGGTGAAAGAAAAAAAAAAGTGGATAAAACAGATTTTCCCTATGAGAGTACTACACGTGTGAAGTTACAAGTCAGAGAATAAAGCCAACCAGGAGTGTTGAAGCCTGGAGATGCCTCCACTCTGCAAGAGAAACTTCCAATTAAGGATAGTGTTCCAGTGTTCAGAACATTTTGAAGAAACTTGTTTCAATTTTGTAGTAATGTTCTGCTTAGGCACAGCGAGACACCAGGCAACTGACAAGCCAGTCCCGGTGCCTGAAGTAGTGGGGCAGTCTAGTTAAGATTTTGTAAGAGAAATTAGTTGCAACTTTAACTCTCAACTCTTAGCAACAAACCCAGCATTCAAACAGGAATGAATACAGCTTGCCCTGGGGTTATGGTACCTTCACAGAGCCAGAGTGAGCCACAGTCCTGTCAGTGCTAGCAAAAATCAGACTTACAATTTGTATTAAGATGAGCATGACTTACGTGGACTCCAGTAAGGCTTCTAAAAGGATGCTTGTTAAGAGTAAACAAGGTGGTGTGTTTTCAACATTTCTGCAAGGAAACCCTGCTCAAAGCATCTTTATTGATTTAAACAATGCACTGGTGATTTACTGTTTACCTAAAATGGAGTTGTGTGTTAATTTGCCACCCTATTTTCAGAATGCTGCTCATTAGAAGCCCTGTTTCTCCTAAGAGAGAAGAATCACAGGCACTTAAGCTAACCACATAAACATTATCCGAGCTGAAGAAAGAGAAGTAGCTGCACTACCATCATGCCAAATGTAGTAATGTCTGCAAGTCTGTGTATCCTTTTCTGTTCCAGGAGAAGTGTCCAAGAGACAATGTGATTACAGATTCCCATATACCGTAAACAGCCTGCCACAACCACTGGCACATAGCACTAGTGGCCTGATAAAGTTGTTTGGGAAAACCATGCTTCTGAATAACTCACAGCAGTTTTAAAGATCGACATTAGGGTCTTCTTACCGAGCAGAAGCAATCCTTCCAAACTGATCACTGGCTGATGGCAGAGGCTTAAGCCCAGTAAAATGTAGATCTTCTGAGTGTGCAGAGGGTGGTGTAACAGCTCCTGAACTGTCCCCTTGGTGGGCAGATTTCTCCTGTTAATGTTGGAGCAGGTTATAAAACCAATTACACAGTTCAAAGCAAAAGAGTTGCATCTATGTCTGATCAGCAGATCATGATTATTGTTAGAAACATGCCAGAATTTTCAATTTACAGAACCAGTTTATAATCACTGCAGAACAGAAACAAAACGAATGTCAACAAGAAGTGAATTTTCATATAAAATCATAGGGTATACACCGTGTCTCTAGAGAACATACAGTGCAGCACCACCACTGCCAGTATGGTTGGTTTGTGTCCCTGTCACAAGATTTATCTTGGATTCAACACTCCTAGCCCCCTTTTCCAAGGTATCTGACAGCTTCACAATGTCACCAAAACCCTCAAGGTTTTTATATCTATGGGAACTGGCTATCTAGACACTCTTAACAAAGCCAGACCACAGAAGAAGTCTTTGATATGTTTGTGGACTGCCTTTCAATTCCTATGCCTGTGTTCTAGCAACAGTACCACCTTGCCATTGCTGGTCTGCCACACTGGAACATAACAGTTGAAGACACTTGAACATGTTAGCCCACTAGCAGCCAACCTTTCAGATTCTTCCATCTGTACAATGAAGTTTGCACATGGCTGAGATTCATCAGACTCTGATCACCACCTCGGAGATCAGAGGAAGTTTCTGAAGTGGATCACAGTGGGAATAATTTACTATGGGATCCCATCACTCCATGAGGGGTTGCAGCTGGTCAGCATGGCAAACTGCTGATGTTGGCCTCACCTCCATCTGCCTGCCTGCATCCTTCAGCAGCCAAGGAAGGGCAATACTGAGAAATCCCTACTGTGGCCCCATCCCTGCTGTGAGGAGTATGACATTCTTGGCATTGAGCCACATGCTGATGGCATTAACATCCCTATGTTTTCTGCTGTTTAAACAATTTGTGTACAAACAAGAAAGAAAATTAGAGTGACAAGAGAGAATTCCTGCTTCATCATTCCAGAAGAAGTGGCTGTCAGCATGGCAGGTACCATCTTGGTTAACATCAGAGAGGGAAGTGGAAAAGCAGATCTGAAATGATTACAGTTGTGCTTTTCTAGTTCATTTCTTCTGACTACCTGAAAGGTGAGTTGACCAATCTCCTCTTCCAGCTCTTTAACCTTTGCTTCTCGTTCAGCCACCATCTGCCTGAGCTGCTCTATAAGGCAGTTTTGTTTCTGAGCCTCATTGTTCAACTGCTGTCCTAGCAACTGCTGGGATTCTTTGTTCTTCTCATCCTGCTGGCTCAGGTGCTTTAAGATTTCCTGCATTTGTTTCTGTTGGCTCTAATAAAAGAGAAATAATGAGTGAGATATACACGTTTGTATACAGTGATTAGGAAGACTCTGTGCACGTTTTAGATCCACCAAGAAAGGTACCCATTCAGGAGTGCTAGGGCAAAACACTGCCCTGCCAAACTCATTCTCTGGTGTAAGCAAATTGATGTCACTGCTGCTACTATTTGGTCCACTATGTTTTAAGTGTGAGGTCACCTTGTCTCCTCCCAGCAGATAGCCATTAAAAGAATGGCACAGCACATCTACTTGTAATGTCCAGACGTGTTCTGCTGGGTAAGACAGCCTGTCCTCACTGGTCGTATCAGGGATTTAGGATGGTTCAAATTAGAAAGATCCGAGAACTGAGAGATTCAGTTCACTGGAAGCTTTGCTACAAAGCATAGCAGAAAAGAGAGCAGGCTTTTGACAAAGAAAGCGACTTTTGCATAATCTGGATAAAAGTGGAGATTTCAACGTGCTTTTTGTGACATTAGATCACGATCAAACTGTGTGACAGTGATATTAAAAGAGGGTAGTACGAGTACTAGTTGGACAGTGGGTTTTGGAGTTTGTCAGTGCCCATATTCCCCTCATGACTTCTAGAAAGGTGTAGAAAGGTGTCATTAGCTAAAACTATGTACAGAAACAAGGAAATATAAGGGCTTTTAAACTTGTGAGGAGCTGGATCAGGAGTCTCAGAACTAATTCTACTAGGAAGTGGCATATCTTCTATTTTTTTTCCCCTCAGTATTGTAAATTGAGGAAGACCATTTAGAACCATGGTAGGACAACACAGCTCTGCAAGAGAATGACAGTGGGCATTTATTTCAGCTTAACTGCACCACGAGTCCCCATTTAGAAGGCACCGTGTCCTCTTAGCTTCAGCTACTGCAACCAGATGTGCCTACAGTGTAGTACTCATGGTTCAGGTCTTGTGTGTTTTGGGCTGTGTAACACAACGAACCAAAGTGCAGGACTGCAAGCATTTGTAGAGAAAAAAAATGTTAAGTCAAGTCTGAGATCAGAATAGAAAACACAGACCAGCTTTTTGAGTCAGGTGTGAAGCCCTTCCTCTCACTACCAGACTTCCTAATTTCCATCTTTCTGCACAATGTTTCTATTCAATGCTTACAGCTTAGAGCCACCAGATTCCAGCTGTCACACCTGGTGCTGTTCTGCAGCCTTCACAGAACCTGATCCAAAATGCAGAAGGGCTTTAGCTAACTGTGAAACGTCTGGCCACTACAGTTTGATCCATCAGTTCCTGTACACCCTAAAGTTGTGTCACTGTGTCTTTAAATGACACCACATTTCATCACTTAGAGAAGGAGGGCTGACTACAAGGGCAATACCAGTAGGGCATCTATGAGCTCATCATCATGCTTTCCTTTCTCCAGCAGGGTTACGATCTGTCCCTTCAGGGTTTTCACTTCACTGCACAGCACTCTGTTCCTGGCTTTTGATGCATCGAGGTTTTTCTTCACTTCCTCATGATTTTTTTGGAGAGCATCATGTTCCACAGTGAGTTTCTGCAGTGATGCAAACACATCATAGGAAATGTCAGTCATAACCTATCACCAAGCCCTGCGTGCTTTGGTGAGCTAAAGCAGTCACACATTGCCTGGAAAAACTGGAAGAAAAAATGCACTGGCATATTGTATCATCCCTAAGTAGAAATTATAAGTAGTGCTACTCACTGTCTGTTTGCCACCATCAAAGCAAGGCCAGTCTGATCAGAAATAAAAGGTTGATTCAGTGTGTCAAGAAGCACGTGATAATTCTGTCTTACAGTGTAATTCTGTATGCTCCTGCTCTTCTGTTTGCCTCACTATCCTCCCCAGGAAAACTTTCTTACTTCCAGATATAGGATGGTGATGTCACAGCACCTACTAGAAGCAGTGCCTTGCAAATGCTGTCTCCTGAGCCACGCCTTCACCTAGCTGAAACTGGTCAGAGAGCACACTAGTAGTCCTGCAGTAATGGACAAGTACAAGGAATTCGGGGGAGTGAAGCCATGCAAATTACAGTTATCAAGGGAAACCCTCCCTGTGCTGCATGCCTGTGGCTATACATTTTTCATTCTCACAGCCAAGAGTGAAAGGTGTGTATTACCCCACTGATCACTCTACTGCACATTAAAATGTGGTGAGAAAAGCAGCAACTAATTAAGCTTTGGAATAGTGTCAGGTGGCTTTTACAGAAGTGAATGCAGGAAAAGAGCTTAGGGAAACATATGTTTCAAGCCTGCATATGCACAGTTGACACCCCACACCACACTCCCCATGTTTTTTTGTGGACACAGAACTTCATATCCTTTTCATTTCAGGGTTTACTGCATATGCCATTAGTTGTAGCCCTTCTCAACCCATAAACACTGGGTGACTCTGCCTTTTCGTAGCAATTAAATGCAGTAGATGGAGAGTAAGACCCATTTTGAAAACGCCTCTTGAAATGAGCCTGGTGTAATTCTCAGCTTTATTCCATTCAAATGTAGGAGCCCATCACCATAAAGACACATGAGGTGTGAGGGGAATGCTTGTATTTAACAATGCATAAAGAATGCACACCTGGACATATGGAGAGAGGGACGTTACAGACACTGGATCCAGATGCAGCAGGGATTTCTTCCTACACGTGACTTCAGTGCAAAGCCTGCGCCAGCTGCACTGCATCCCAGTTCCTATCTCCCACTGCCTAATATTACATACCAGGCCTAGCTGTCAGGTGGACGTATTTCAGGCCAATTAGATGCATCTGATGTGAATCATAAAGCAGAGGGAAGACCTAACTGTGTACTGAAAGGTTTGCTCGTCCACACAGGAGTTCAATGCAGAAAACAAGCACGGGTGTCTTTTGCTCAGCCTGTGAAGCATGACAGAACTTCCTCAGGCAGATCAGGTGGGCTTCCAGAACAGTCTCCAGGTGGGATATATAACATATACCCTGAAGGTAAGGCAGGTTACTGCACTAAATATCCCAGTAAGGCTCAGCTAAGATCACAGGATTTTACCTCCAAGGCTTCTTTCCTCTCTTTTTCCAACCTGCGAATTTTCAGCAAGTTCTTCTCTTGGGCTGAGCACTTCCTTGGATCAGCAAGTGCCAGCAGCTCCTCATCCATTTCACTCAGTGATGTTCTGCTCTTGTTTTGGCCCAACTGATTCTCCAGCTCTCTAACCTAAGGGACAGTACAGAGGCAAAGAATCAAAAAAGCACATAATCAAAGGGAGCTCAGACTGCAGCACCTTATCATTTATTTCTTGATATTGTCATGGCTAACAGACACAGAGGAGTGAATGAAAAAAAAAAACATATGCATTTGTTAGCTGCTAACAAACGTGGTTGTCTAGGGCATCTGTGCAGGGAGGAGATAGGACACGAGATGCACCCTGCTGATCCACTGACTGTAATTACTATATCCCCCACTGACAAAAAAGGGGGCTGTGGAGACTGCTCAGACAGAAATTTCTGCAGTAGAGTACAGTACAGTACAATATGTACAGACTTTGGATGAATCTCAGCCAGGGGGTCTAATGAAAGGAAAATGTAATTTGCCTGTGGGAAAACAGACATTAACAATTTCAGTCAGTCTGTAGTTTGACTGACTGAAAAATCGCAGTTCACTGGCATATAACTGAATATCAGAAAAATAGGAAGATTGTGTTTCAAATTACACGAGAGAAGTTTTATGTAAGATGCTGACAAACTGTCTCCCTGTCCTGATCTGACATCTCAGCTACAACGGTGCTCTTCAGAGTTAAAGACTTCACTTTTCCCAAGGGAACAACTTGAAAATCTTATCTGGCCTCCATTCTTCTTCAAGCACTGAGCAGAGCACAGGCTCCTTCTGTACTCAGTGAGGAGAGGCACCTTCACAACACCTTGGGATTCTGATTAAACTGCCACAGCTCTCCAAGGTCACTGAACTTTCTCCTCTGACACAGATGCTACCCAGCTTAAATACTGGGGTCTGCAGGTTTGTAACAGTCTAATGAATGCAGTCTGGAGGAATTCAGAAAGATTGCACACATCAATACGTATTTAAAATTTAACACATCACCACCATACACAAGCACACCCGTGCACTAAAAAACAAATTTCAAAAGTTACCCTAAAGCTTTTTTATATGGACAACTGCTTTCCTCAACACAGAAAAGACTGGTTATTTATTTGCAGTAAGTACTTTGTACTGGGGCACATAAGCAGGAATAGATGTTAAGAATGACTTTAAAAAGAACCAGTTTACCTCAGACATCTTTCCTAGAGAGAGCATCCCAGCACCCAGCTTGCAGGTCACTGTGCAGGGTCTTAACTCACCTTGCTTTGGAGAACAAGAATTTGCTGGGCTCGTCCACGCCAGCTGCCAGAATTGGTCAAGAGGCTTTGGATATTCACATCTTCACCGACTTCATTTGCTAAGAGCTACAAAGAGGGGATTAACATTAGCAGTGAGGCCAGGCTGAAACATACATGTTGGGAGAGGGGTGCAAAAGCTGCTCTCTGTAGAGGTACACACAAAACACTGTATCTAGATACACACTGTAACCTCTGTCACCTGTACCTGATGTCCAGTACCCCATGTGATGGAAGTTCTTTCAGATCATCATCACATACAGATTGCTGCTGCTTAGGAGGGGTTGACTAACACAAATGGCTTTATTTGTTAACGTAGATATTTCAGTATTTCAGTGTTTGAGTATTAGTCTTTTTAATGCAGTGCCAAAAAGTACTATCTAGTGGTATTTAGTTGGGTGCTGTGAGCAGTGCCTGCTACTCCTGACATCTGCTAATATAGTTAGCATAACAGGCTCCATTAATCACATGGCCATAATATGTAAGTGGCCTGATCATGTATCAGTCCCCTTCCACCTCCTTTTCTGCCCTGTGATGAGAACATCTGCCCACCAGCACTGCCACCAGGATGTGCTGAGCCCTGTTGTAGAACAGACAAGTCTGCAGTTGGCATACTGATAAGAACTATCCATACACAGGTGCTGGGTCACCCAGATATGGTGGCACTCATTAGGGATCAGGGAAGCACGAGATACTGACTATAAAATCAAGCAGCTGCAAGTCCTAAATGGGACTCAGAACTGAACTGCTGCTGGATGGCAAAGCCTGTGACCCCCTTGATGGTTGGGGTTTCCTCTTCCGGTGCCTTCTTTCTCCAAGGTCTGAGCGAGTGGTTCATGCTTCTGTAGGTGAATTCTGAGTCTAGACTATGGTTACTACATCACATGCTGACTAATAGGAATTGGATCTGCAGAAGATCTAGGTGATTAAAAACTGCAGGTGACTAAAAATACTAAATAATAAGCTACAGTACTTACTAAAAAAATCTATGTAACAATAAGCTATGATGGTTGCTAAGATTTTTATACAATAATGCAGCTCTAATTATAACCACTAACTTGCAGGTGCACCTTATTCTAGCAAGGATCTCCAAAAGAACCTGCCTGTCCCCCTGGCATCAGGAGAAAGGTGTCAAACTGTGCTACCTCTGTATAAAGAGCTTTTCACATTCATCACCAAGATTTACTAAGCGTTACTAACAGCTTTCAAAGTATTTAATTATTTTATATATGCTCCATAACTAGAACTAAACAGGAACAGAGTAGAGATGTTGTCTTAATACACACCCCTGCAATCAGGCATTAAGCCAGTCTCTCTCACACAGTTCTGAAAGAGCCACATTAACGAGAGCTAAAGTTAGTATGATGAGCATTTAAATTATTTATAAAAAGGTCAGCACAGTTCTATTTTTAGAACCATATTCTCTACTCTGATCTGCATTGCAGGTCTCTTACGCAAAGGAATGAAACTAAAGGAAGCAGAGCACCAAGTAATGCATTAAAATCCATCATGAATCAAAAAGGAAAAGGTTACTCTGGATGTCACTCCACCAAGCTGTTTAAACCTGCTTTAGTTCAAGTATGGTCTTTAATTTCATTAATGCCCATGGGACTGAAACCAACAATAAAAATAAATACATAATTAAATGCTTTGAAAAACCAATTTTCCTGGACTGGAACTTTGAAACCTTTAAGTATCTGTGTCCGTGATAAGGGCAGAAATAATGGCCACGTTCATCCACCTTATGGTGGCAGAGTATGACATTGGTGCAAGCCCATGTGACCACTGTATCTGTGGTCTCTCAGAGTTCACTGCAATCATGGAGGCTAAAGAAAGCTCCAAGAAAAAGCAGCCACCTTCTGATTTCTCATGACAGAGATCTTACCCAGGATCCCAGCCTCAGGCTGCATCCTGGAACAGTACCTTTTGGGTCATCTTCAGTTCCTGTTTGGCAGATTGCAGCTGGTTACGATACTCCAGCACTTTGAAGTTGGCTGTAGTTAACTTTTCTTGCAACGCTTTCACCTCTGGACTTTCAGCCTTTGAAGAAAAGAATGAGTTTGGTAAAAACAGAATCTGCAGTGAAAAACTGCAGTTATTACCATCCATAGATCCAACAAAACCTTTTTTCCAGACCAAGAAAACACATTCCCTACTTCCTAGGGTACAGAGGAAGTGAAAACAGAGCAATCTGGCTGTCCCCCAAAACTAGCAATGGGAGTACATCCCTGTCATAAGGGAAGGAAGGCACAATAGGAGAACACTGAGTATCAGCTGTTACTTCTGATCTGATTTCCTCTATACAGGTACAATTCATACCAAGTTTTCTTCTGTCTTCTTCAGAGTTGATTGCTTGACTCCTGCATCATTACCACCAAGAGAATGTATTTTTTCCACAGCTGTCTGTAGCTGGAAAAAAAATGCACTATTATAGATCAGATACAGTGAAGAGCACAACTTAATGGAAGATTAAGTAGAAAAAAAAGTCTTTATTTTCCCTTATATTTTAAATACCATCAGTAGAAAACTCTTGTCCTAAAATGCTTCCCAAAGAAACCTGTATTATTTTACTGAGGAACATATTCAGTGATTTCTGGCAGATTTTATCATCACAGGTTCAGAAAATACATATTTATACATACCAGTGAATGTCCAGTACAGTACAGACCAGATGTTGTTGCCAGTTTACTCACTAGTCAATAAAACGAGGATATTCCACCAAAAGCACATAGCTCTGTTCACCAGAAGAATTTAAAAGGAGAAATGACCACCTAATGCCCTACATCTGCAATTCAGTAATGACGCCAACACTCTTTTTCTTGAGCTAATACAGTTCTGAAGTAGTATTCCTCAATGTGTAAAGCATGTGTCTGCTATTGCTTGCACACAGAATAAGAAGGCAGACACACTGCCAACTACCACTCCCGAATCATGTTTTGTTGAGACTGCAAAGACTTCTTACAGGACCAAAGCACAGAGCTTGGAGCATAAAAGCTTGGGAAATGTTGCTTTAAGGGGCTGAGATTTCGTTCTTTGAGGTGGGAAGAAAATCTTGAATATTTGCCTGGATAAAAGAAGGCTCTGAGGAATAGCTAATCATTAAAGTTGTAACTGGAAAGAGTACAATTCAGGGCCACCTGAGTCTTTCTTTGCAAATAAATCCATGCTTAGGCCACCCTTCCATCCAGTTCACAAACTCTTTTGGCTGATGGCAGCTGCTAGGTCAAATTCTAATCGTGTTTTCTGCAAGCATCCATCTGTGGTCTTTGTTTATAAGTACCACTCTCTGCTAAGCAGCTGCTCAATGACCACACCCTG
This sequence comes from Cyrtonyx montezumae, assembly GCF_038088225.1. NCBI lineage: Eukaryota > Metazoa > Chordata > Aves > Galliformes > Odontophoridae > Cyrtonyx > Cyrtonyx montezumae. The sequence continues at coordinate 1,637,432 of NW_027072037.1, forward strand.
CATTTTGTTTGTGGGAACATGCTCATCTTAAAACACTTACGATTTCCATACTTTTCAGTTCTCATGCAAGCAAAGAGCTAACAATAAAAGAACAGTGTTTTCCACTGGCATAGTAGTGATGTGTTTGTAAGGTACCACCAACATCACTCATTTTGGACATGGCTTAGTGGGAACTATTGGTGACAGGTGGACAGTTGGACTGGATGACGTTGGAGGTCTTTTCCAACCTTGGTGATTCTAGGATCTCACTGAGTTTAAGCCATCTAGGAGCAGGCATATGGCAAGAGATTCAACTCACTAATTAATGCTTTTCCTGCTCTTAGTGTGGATGTCTCTATTTATAATTCATGGAATCTAGTCAATAAAATGGAAGTCTGCTCTTCTGCCAGGTCTGCATTAGGTCCAGCAGATGCGTGAACTGAGGACTCTGTTTTTGCCCACATACAGCTGTTTGTAGTCCTGTTTGAGGTATCCTACAACTATTAAACCCAAACTGCCAGTCCTGTCACATCTAACAGCCTTGTATGGGAATCTGAGAGGCCAAGCAGTGTCTCAAATGGTACTTTTTTGCCTACAAGCAGAGAACTGAAATGCACTTTAGTTGTCTTGGTTCTTTCTATCATCAGTGGAAAAAGATGAGTGCAAATCACCAACTCAGCTTCAAATTTCTAAATCAATGGGAATCTCTGCAGGTTCCTACCTGCGATGGCTCTTCTTACACATCACTCAACATTTCTGACAGATACTTCCACATTGTAGTTCATCCCTATCTCAGAAGCCACAAAGTGCTTTGTTGGGCTTTGATTTTGATGGTCCTAGTGTCCAAGGAACAGACTGGTTCATATCTGAGAAGCTTCCCTCTGCTTTGACCAGCAATTGCTGTTTCTTGACCTCCTATCCCAAAGTGTCTGCAGCCCCTTTCTTTTGGGTAAATACCTGAATATTTTAAGTTTCTGTCTGAATAACAGTCATCACACTTCCTCAGCAGAGGATTATAACCAAGATAATTTTTTCTGAAATTATGTATGGTTTGATTCCTTATGCATGTGACTTCAGAGGTCCCCAGTGTTATGGTTTTATGATTTTTGTTGTATTATTGATATTCCACCTCATAACATCATGTAGTGTATTGGGAGTTAAAGAGGCACTCAAGCAAGAGCATTAACTCCCAATACACTACATGATGTTATGAGGTGGAATATCAATAATACAACAAAAATCATAAAACCATAACACCCAGCTATGCCAGATATTTCTTAGCCAGCCAGCCAACTGCTCCACAAGACCCTTCTGACCAGAACTCTCTTGATCTATGCAGTTCTCAAACATCTCATCCGACACTTCTCCATCTTTCAAATGATAGGTGCAATTCAAATAGATGAACGATTCATGAAAAGATGTGACACAGTCAAAAATGCATTTGTCAGGTAGCAAAATAAATGTTACTGATACATTTAAGTGACGTCTTCTGAGGAGGCAAAGTGCAGTAGAACATACTGAAAATGATCAAAAATTTACCACAATTGCATAAGGAAGAGCAGTAGTAACCAATGAACAAAGTAAACACTGAGATCAGGGCATCTAATTTTCATTTTGTCTAAGAAAATTTAGTCATAAGTTCATAAGTTCATAAGGTTGGAAAGGACCTATAAGATCATCTAGTCCAACCATCCTCGTATCACTATCTCTACCCAACTACTAAATTAAGTCCTTTAGCACCTCATCTAAACGCTTCCTGTGAAAGGTCAGCCCATATAAAAAAGTCACACCAAACCAGAAAGATACGCCTGTCTGAGTGAAGATCTGCTACCTTAAGTGATCCAGTTTGTTCCTTCCTCAGTTCAGACAGCATTTATGCCACTTGTGCTTCAGAATACCAGCAAACATTCCTAACTGGCATTTCACACATCTTTGACTCCTTGTCACTTACTGATGTCCACTCCTAACTCCTCCCTTCTGCAATGGCGGAAACAGCTGAGGGCATACATCCCTCCCTCCTAGCACGGGCAAAAATGATGAGAACTCCAAGCACGGATGCAAGAGCAAATTCAAAACGGCAACATGAATCAACCCCACAGCTGCCATAGCTCCTCAATCCCAAAAGCTGGACTTCTGTGTTCTAGCACGAAGGAAAAGAAAACAAGAAAAACATCTCACTTCTCTCTCCAGGTCTTTGACTTTGTTATTCAGTTGCTTCACTTTGGCTTTTTCACTCTGAGTCTCAGCAATTATCTCACGATTCTTTTTGGCCAGTTCCACTATTTTAGTAGCTGCAACATCCCCTGCTAAACCAGACGTCCCTGGAAAGCACACATAAAAGCAAAGGATACTTCTTAACAGGCAAGAGTCACAATAGATAATGCTTTTGTTCTCTGTCCAGCACATAGTGCACTGTTGTGCTCTAAGTCACTGCTCAGTGCTGTGCCAGGCACTTCAATGAGGAAGAGAGGGGAAAGAGGTGACAATGATTCCAGCTGGACTGCTTGGTCCTTTGAGCAAGCACCGCACTGTGGCAAGCAAAGCCACATTCCGCACTTCAGCCACGAAAAAGACCACAGTAGTGGTCATTTCTACTTGGAAATGGCTGAGGTGTTTTCTGCTCATCGCTGTGAAGGACTGTTATGAACAGGTGGCATAATGTGGCATCTGTGGCACGTTACAGAAAAAGACATCACTCCACTTTGCACCAGTTGTTTATTTCTGGAGTTACTGAACCAGAGGTGCAAACTTTGGTAGACATCTGCCCTTCAAGGTCAGGGGACATTACTGCAGTTGAGTCCTGAACGACTTCCAGGAGATTTCTTTGTGTCTATTTACGTGCCCCTTGTGATTATACATGGAGCTTTACTGCATTACTGTGATCCTTAAAACAGACACTTCACCCACTTCCTCATCACAGAGGGTTTGATTAGTGTCATAGGTAAAGAGATCTCTGGAATGCCTTGCATGTCCTTGGCTTTTGCTAATATCAAACAGGTGAAGGAAATCTCTCACACAAGTGCAAAACTGATACAATTACACATAGTGCCCAAGAACACCTCTAGCCAGCTGTGACTAGCAACCTGCAATAACACCTCATGTTTGGGCTAGATGAAGACTGGGATATGTGTACAATGAATGGGCTGTTCTCGTCCTTTATAACTCTTTTATCCTTCTGCAGTATTCTTAACAATTCTTCCGGAAACATCTGTGAAGATTATATCCAAGAACTGGTGTGAGAGGCAAAGATGACAGACTACTCCTAAGTCAATTCTGAGTCCCATAAAACCTCTGGAGACCTCACAGAAGCTATGCAGAATACAGGTGAGAAAAGGACGTGACCCCACGTCACTATTTTAAAACCTTGTAAAGAAAATGAGAAGTGCATTACTTTTAAAAGCATTGCCACTGTTCTTGCTTCTATATCTGATGTGTTTCCTGTAGCAGCTGTTTATTCCTTAGCTTTCATAGCAAATAATGGCTGCTAAAGACCACAGTACGTACTGAACTAATCAAGAAACAGGCTCAGGCTCCCATGCAGTGCCTTCAAACGCATGGCACACATTTACTTAAAGATTTTTCTTTTTCTGAAAAGTGTGGGAGTCTCTTGTCACAAAGTAGACAAGAAAGACAGAGGTATGGAGCAAACTGCCACAGGCTGGTAGTGTGCCAGCCAAGAAGCTGCAGCAGCATATCTGGCTCCTGGTCTTGACCTAGTAACAGCATATCATCTACCCTAAATTCAAGCTGCAGATAATTACTAAGAATGAAGATGTAATATATGCATTATTTAGTTTTGCTTACTGCTGCTTCTCTCCTTCTCTACCAGCCAGGTCATCAGAGCTGTCCTGCACAAGAGTGGCACCCAGTGGAGGAGGTTCAAACTGCACAATTCAATCTTCCGAGGCCACCCGAACGACTTTAAAAGCTGGACTTTTTGTTGAGTCAGCATTCTGCGTGTCTTATTCAGGCATTTAAACAAAAGAAGCCTGAATAAGGAATTTAACGCTATGTAGCTGGGAAATCTGCAACACTGCTCTCTGATATTCATAAAAAAGCTTCTAAAATTTCCGAGTCATCATTTTTTTGTGCTGATAGTGGCAAGTTTATGGAAGACCTGTGAGGAGCACCAATTCCTGTGTATCCCAAAAGAGCTCTATGATTCTCTAAAGGGGCATATGATTACTGAGAACAGTACTTTGTGTCTCTGGTCTGACATGTCTGGCAATATCAGACAACTTTTTGTCCTTAAAGTAGCTCTAAGAAGTGGAGTAGGAGTACTCAAAATTTGGCAGCTCATATAAGTGAAGGAAAGTAAGGAGTAAGATGCAAGTGAGACACAGACCTGTAAGCACACATGCCAATCTGTGTGTTCACTGCAAGAACTGCCAGTGAGACTCCCAGGTGGAAGCAAATTCAATGGTTAGGTAACTGCAAATGCCAGAGTGTCAGCTTCGGCCCTCACAATCCTTTCTCAGCTAAAAGAGCTGAATTTGGATCCTCCTAGCAGAAGTTTATTAAAGGAGTGGAAATGGAGGCAGCCACAATACATCTGAAATCCTCCTTTTTTTAGCACAGAGCAGGTAAAACAGATGTCACATAAATATTTTACTTCCAGGAGGCTTATTTACCTCACAGTGATGTTGTTATCCTCCTCCTATTGCCATCAGCAAACACTGGAACTAACATAGCATGAACACAAAGCTACTGTGCTTACCTGACAGAGCCAATCTATCCTCCTGTATTTTTTTCTGCAGTTGCTTTATTTCAAAATCTTTCTCTGCCACCAGTTTGTAGAGTCTGCAGTTCTCATCTCGGACCTCTCGGAGCTGGTCCTGGAGTTGTTCATTCTCGATCTCAAGCGATCTGACCAAAAAAAAGAAGTCATAATGGCAGTCGTCACTAGAACGTGTTTCAAATAAATGCTTCTAGAAATAACATAATGAAACAACTGTATGCTGAATGAGCTGGGCTCACCAGGAATGAGTTTACTGAGGCAAGGAGAACATCCTGAACACCAGCTGATCATCTGATATTTCATCTACTCACTTACAAAATTCTGTATTTCCTTATGTTCCCAGGAGTAAAACAGCACAGAGCAGGTGTATTTTTCCCAGGGTTCCTGAGGCTGTTCAATAGTCTCATCTCATTCAGACTTACCTATCTGGTTCTTCAGAGGAAACCAGGTAGGCTTGCCATTCAGCACCTGGGACATTCAGGCTTTACTTTCTATGCTTACCTACAGAGCACAGACTGCAAAAGCTGCAACTGAGATTCATTCTTCCAAAATGAATAGTTCATAGCAATTCAGAAAAGACCAATTTCCTGTGTTCTCATCTGATTTTCTTGGAACCCCACCAGGATGGACTACCATCAGTTTGTATTGATAGTGTTACTTGTTGGAATTCATTTAGGAAGAAAGAAGATCAAAAAGCCCTCTGAATGGAAAAAAAAAAAAAAAAAAAAAAAAAAAAAAAAAAAAAAAAAAAAAGCTAAGTAATAGCTCTTAAATTCCTCAGGTCTAAATTACTGACCTGCAAATGGCAGAGATGCATTTCCAGAACTGCTAGGACTCTCCTGTACTCTGCACCTCACTCCACCAGGATGCCACAGCAACTCCTAAGATCCCTTATACCCTTTGAAATTCACAGCTGAAATGTGGGAATCGGTCTCCCTTTGCCAAAAAGAATAAATCACATTTCTACAGGAGCCTTTACATACTAACACAAAAAATGTTGAAGGGGACAACTGGTAAGAGGTCAGATCAGAAGCTTACATTGGCAAATCAGGCAGCCATGGAAAGGGACCTATGTGTGAAGATTTCCACCTCTTCCCAGAAAGCAAGAGGGAGAGCCTCAGTTTCCTTCTGAAAGCTCAGCTCCCTGCTTCCACACAGGTTTCTTTTGCAGCATGAACATCAAACACATTCCCAGATGCACCCGAAAAGTTCACTGGTTCATTCCCAGGTTCTGCCACAGCATACGTAATTGGGTGTGAAGCAATCTTAGAAAACAGGCAACCCAGGGTAACACAGAAGGAAGATCAGCATTTAGGGCCCAATAAAGCTTGGTTAGTGGCCTGATAAGACTTCCTAGAGTTGCCTTTCCCCACTATAGATTATGGGAGGGAAAACTGTCTCCAAGGTACGTACCTCACTGTATGGTTTTCCACCTGGGATCTGCTGGTTTGGCAGAGCTGGCAGTTCCTTCTACCCACCCATGTACCACAGCCCATTTCTCTATCACAGCAGCAATAAAAGAGTTTGTGGTGCTAAGGCTATAATCCAGATCACTGAAATGACTTGAGGTAAAAATCCCCTTGCCCCAGAAAGTGAGTTCAGTTCCCAGCACAGCCCTGAAAACAGCTGCATCAGTATAGCTGCAAGTGGTGAGCAGAAGCAGGAATTTTTTAAGCTGCCTTCACCACTTAATAGGGAGAAAATCACACAATAGCTAACACTTTAGTAACAGTAGACACCTTTGGGGTCTGTCCAACTCCAAACCCGTCCTAGTTTGCAAAAATACAAATAAATTGTGTCGGGAGACACTGACTACTTCCTAGGAGGAAGATGAATTATCTGAGCTGGAGTTTCAAATCTGGCCCAGAAAACTCAATTGTGCACTCAGCTCCAAAAGCAAGATAAAGGAAGATCCACAGTAGAATGTCTAGTATCCTGATAACCCAGATACTCCCTCAGTGAGTGAGATAAGACCCAAACCTCTGAGCCTAGTATGTTTTAAATCCTACCTTGTGTATCCCTGTCAAGTATCTTACCCATGAGGCAACCTTATCTACGATACTCTCCTGCACATACACTTCATCTCCTGTGGCTGTCTTTTGATCTACTACATCACGTCATATGGGAAAGATATGTGGGGGAACACTTCTCTGGGCCTCAGGCCTTTGGATTATACCTGTTAGCTGCGTGATGTTTTGCACATAGCAGATTCTGGAAAGGATGCGTGTAGGGAACTTGTTGACAAGGCTAGGCAGGAACTAACCAGCCATTCAGTCACCCTGAGTGACTGGAGATGGTCAGGCAGTACCTGCCTGGTACCTTAACCCCACTGTCCTGCAGTTATTTACTTGTGAAAGAGCACATCACAGTGAGAGTCTTCTTAGGATAATGAAAATGTAACACATGAAGACAAAGTGCTCTTCTACAGTGACTTTCATAAAGTCATTTGCTAAACATACTTTTGTTGACCACCTGAAGGAGCAGTGCTGCTACACTTTTACCTTTTGCTGTCATCTTCAGTTACAGGTTGTTCAGTTTCAAACAAGTTTAGATCACTGGGGACGTTGAAAGCCTCCTTTCCGTTGTTACCCTTCTGACTGTTCTGCTTTTCCTTCTTCCTCTCCATTAGATTCTGCAGTCTTCTTTGCTGCTGCACCTGAAGTGCTTTAAACTGGCTTTTAAAGTGTTCGTTCCCATTGATGTCTGACTCCATTACTTACTAGAAGCAACACAAGAAGAAAATGAAGAGCAACAGAGAGCACAGATCACCATCACATTCAAAACATCCTCTTCTAACAGCTGCTTTGTAGTTTTTCCATACTGACCTCTGAAAGCCTCCCTGCCACCACCTCCACCTCTCAGTCACTGTGCTCTTCAGCCTCACTTTAATGATCTTTCACCACAAACGCCTTTCAAACAGAAAAAAATCTTCAGGTCTTTTTCACTCCAACGTTAAAAAAAAAAAAGAAAAGTGTTTTTGAATGTTTAAAACAAACATCTTTAGGGAAGAGCAAGCTGGGGCTGAATCAAAGCCAGCAGAGCAATCACATTACGGAGGCTGAAAGGAGTGCAGGCAGGCTGCCACTCAGGTCCGTCCCCGGGCTTCAAAGGAAGGTGCTGATCCCCCATGCTGGGACTGATGGTGAAACAGAGATCCCTGTTTATCCTCACGCTCCCTTTGGGCACCAAGAGCGTGGCTTACAACCTCCCCTCCAGTTTCCAAACCCTGGGTGGTAACACTAAAGCAACGCTATTGCTATTAAATGCCTACACCCCTTTCTCTGTGCCTAAGGTGATCTGCTTCCCGGTGTGTCCCAGCCCTCTCTCCTGTTTAAAATCGAGCACACCCTCGGTCCGACAAACCCAATCGCTACAGCTCCCAACGGCACGCCCAGCAGAGAGCGATTAGCGCAGGGCCTATCTCACCCCGAGGCAGCGAGCAGCCCGATGAAGGACAAAGCGCATCTGCGCGTCTGCCCGTGAGGAACTCCACCCAGCACCAAGCACCGCTGGGGGTGAGTTCCGCCTTCCGCCCCGAGGCCGGCGGAGGAGCGCTCGGAGCCCGCGTTGGCGCGGCCCTCCCCGTTCCCATAGCAACAACGCGGCGGAGGAAGGAGCGCGGCCGCGCATGCGCACCGAGAGAAGCGCCGCTCTCCACAGCGCGGCCGCCATCTTGGCACCCTGAGCTGGTGGAGGAGCCGGCGTCTCTCCCTTCTGGGAGAAAATAAAGAGGACGGTGCACGGCTAAACGCGGCGGAGCAGTCTCCATCTGCCCTTCACGGGCAAGGAGCGGCCCTGGAGCAGCTGGGGGAACGCTTTTCAGCTCTCAGCACACCCCTCCCCAGTGCAGCCCCGCAGGAAATCCTTACACAAACGCTGCAGTGCTCTCAGCTGTTTATTCACGTTGCATCACACGCTGCTCCCTGCGACAGATCACGCAGGGGGAGGGCACACCTTGCTTTGTTGTAGACATCATCTTGGCACGATGGAATGTAGGCTAGTCATACAAAGTCAGGGTTGTTAGCTTTTTTTTTTTTTGCTTTTTCCATTTTATACCAGCTCACTTCATCAACACATTTATTTTTTGGGACTGCTGTGAAGAGATACAAGGGGTTCCTGCGTAAAAAGCACACTGGCAGTTGACAAAGGTTTTACACCTCACCAAAGGGGTTTTTCCAGATGCAAACGCTTCAGAATTCCTATGAGGAAAGGTTACTGTGTAAATCAGAGCTAGATCCCACTTCAAAGTGGCAAAAACAGACATTTTAAATGTTACATTTAAATATTACCCAGAAGAACACTAAATAAAGTTACAAAATACAGTAGTCCAAAGCTCTGAAAGCCTATGGTAAAAACAGGGAGACTGTGTCTTCATTAACAATGAATAAATATAACATTTAAATAGCTGAAACACACTGAATATCTCACGCCTTAAATAAAAAATAAAATAGATGTTTACAGATCTCTCTATTTCAGAAGTCAGTGCTACTAGAAGCTTCTAAATTACAAAGCTGGAGGTTGGCAAATTCCCCGGGCAGAGGTGACATGAAAGCACAATGCTGTCTTACAGACACAGCCTCTGCACCCTGGCTGAGGCCTAGCAAAGCTAGCTCAGATTCATCATTTTGGGCAACAGCGGCGAGAGAAGTCACCAATGGTAGGGCTGAGTAAAACAGCCAAAGGGACAAAAATGGGTGTCCTAAAAAGCAGGGTATGGCAGTGCCAAAGACAACCAGACTGCCATTCACATACACCTAGTACACCATCAGTTAGGCTGCCAGCCTCAGAACAATGTATCATATACAAAAATAAAGGGCAATTCTCTAAAACATTAAATTTTTTTCCTCAAGAACCCTTCGATATGAGGTTTATAGGTGCAGTACACAGGCCACCACCGGGACAGATTTAGGTCATCCTTCTATTACTCCTTGGGCTTTACCACATACTCCCGAAACATGGAGTACAGCACACCTACATGACAGAAAAGAAACAGTATGAGAAAAAGAAAGCTGGACACAGATCCAGAGCAATATAAATAGCATTTCCCTTCCTCTTCTATCATCTAAGTTTTGTTTGGTTGGTTTTTGTTTGTTTTAATTAGCCATGACGAACACTGCAGGCTTTTTTTATATACAGATATTTTCCTTGAGTGGATGTATGCAGATCCTCAGCCAGCTGTAGCCTGTTTTGCAGCCAAAGTCGAACTTTGCTCTTGCACTTTATTGGGAATGCAGTGCAGAGAAGCAGCATTTCATGGGATACACATTCAGTGCATATGAACAGCTGAAATACTTAAAGAGGGCCTCAGTGTACAAATCCCTCAGCGCATTCAGGGACAATTCTAGTCCTGAAAATAACATCACTGTCTATGCAAGCTGACTTTCCAGTGCATTAAGTTCAGAAATGACATGTTTGCAGGGGAAAACATTACCAGCAGGTGTTTTTCTTTTCTTAGCCTCTCATTTCAATATCCCCAGAAGCTTCCCGCATGTCAAAGTAGTTACAACCTTGACTCTCAAAGCTAGTGGAGTTTAATACTCAACGCATGTACTACAACACCGACCAGCAGGAAAAGGGGTGCAAGAAGGTCTCCACAACCCACGGTGCACACGTCAGGAACAACTCCCTGCTCAGTACGTACCACACGTTATTGCTCCCACAACGAAGCCCTGTGCTGCCACGCGCATGTGGATGAGGTGAAGCGACATTTTTGTGTTCCCCCGGTGCTTCAGTTTGTACAGCCCGTAGCCCACCACCACGGCAAAGCCAGCCATCCCTGCAAAGGACAAAAAACACCCGTGTAAGGAGCACCTCCTGCATCTTGGTGACTTTGCTCTGCCTCCAGAAGTCCTGAGAATAAGCATCTTTATTGTCTAATGGCTCTGTCCTTCCCACTGCTTTCCACCTCATTTAAATCACAGGTCAGCAGGGAGGACAGTGACAATTTCCAGAGGTGTTAAAACACAGCAGCAGAAACTCAGAGATCATTCTCCAGGTGTCAGAATTGCTTCGATAATTCTCAGGAAGCAAAAGTGCTGCTTGCTTTCTTGGAAGGAAGCTCACACTCAAGCAAACTGCTCAGCTTTGGCTGGGACACCCAGAGCTGCTGGCGCGTGGACGTGTCCTAACACATCACCTGCCCACCAAGCATGTTATTTTGGGTGTTGTCACACTTGGCCTGGGACACAAGTCATAAGTGCCCTGTTCCACACTTACAGGACAGAGGTTCAGCAAGGTCTCCTCACAGGGTTACAAAGCAAACAGCCCAGGCTGAGCCTTTTCCTGCTGGTACACAGAACAGCTCTCGCAGAAGAGCAGTGCACAGCAGCTCCCAATCCCTGCCACTTCAATCCACGTTTAGGATGATTACTTACATGGTTCAAGGAAGGCTGCCAAGTTTGAAGGGTTGTGTATGTTTTACTGCCAGAAGCCCAGACAGCTTGGCTACCTGAACAAGAATATTACCAGTCCCACCTGAGAAGCTAACCGCCTTTCTCTGTGCATGATTTACAGAATGGCTTCATTAAACACCAATTAAGAACAACAGTGCCTGCAAGCCAGCTCTGAAGCAGGGTGAGATATCTGCCCTGGGGGAACCCAGCCCACACAGCACTCCACTGAACCACAGAGCAAAGTCCTGCCACCACAGAAAGCAGAAGCAGTAATCAGCTGTTGTGGAACAGCTCACCCCAACTGACCTGCACACCATTTAAGTCCATTTAAGGCAGCTGGGAATCAAAGCATCTCCTGTCAGAGGCGGTTCCCAACCACGGGAAAGCAAAGGAGAAAGACCCAACCTTCAGCAGGTGGGATGAATCCCAGATGCCTGTCTGCTGTTTGGTTAGCTTCAGAGTCACTGCAGCAATCCCACGGCTGCCAGTAACTGCTTTACAGCGGCTGCCAGCCACACTCCTCGCCACATCACAGGATCACCTGAGTCCTTTTTCTTTGAAAATCACCTAAGGTTTGGGCTGTTGGTTTTTATTTTTCCTGCAGGTTCTGGGGTCGCTATTTAAGAGTGACCTCATCAATTTCTCTCTTGACACAGCAGCACATCCCACCCCAGGCTGTTACCGCACAGCGATCCCGCACGAGGAGATCATTTCAGAGAGGAAATCGTTTCTAAGCGATTACCCATTCACGCTGTGTGAGTGCGTTTGCCATATCGATTTGCCAGCCTATGTAAGCACATCCAGACCCAAGCTCACCAATCGGCACGAACGGCGTCTCCTTAAACTTCCGCAGCAGCTTCGACGTCTGGCTGGCTTCGGTCTCATACTCAGGATAAACAGGGTCGTGGCCGGACGACATGGTGCCTGCCGAGACAAGGCGTCCCCCGTGAGCTTTTACCCTCCTCCCGCGGGGAGAGCAGGAACCGAGCCCCGGCCCGCGCTGACCTTGCCCTACACCCGGGACACTCCGAGGCCTTCAAGGCCGCCCGTGAGAACCGCTCGGACGCGGACAAACCAAACCAGAAAGAAGATAGGGAAGAGATGAGCCCGGAAACCGCCCCGCAGCCCCCGCGCCCCGCGCCCACCGCTCCGCCCGCGCTGAAGTCACCGCTCCGCCCGCGCTGAAGTCGCCGCTCCGCACTCGCTGCCCGACACCGGCCGGCGTCTGCGGCACCAGGCTCCGCCCGCCCGCTCTGATTGGCTGGCGGCCTCGCCCCGACTGAGAACTACAGCTCCCAGAGCCCCGCGCGCCCGCCAATCCGGAGCCTTCACCTCCGCATCGGGGGACGGGGGGAGGAGAAGTCCTTATATGGACTGGGGGGGAAGCGTGACGTCATACAGTGGGAGTCCCACCCCCCCCCTCCCCCCTCTCCCCTCCCCCCCCCCCGGCCTGGATAGTGTTGGTTGTCCTCAGCAGCTGATGGACCCCATACTGAACGTATACAACCCCCTCCAAAAGAAAGAGACGTGGCCTCAGGGTCCGGAGCAGCTGCGCATGACCACTGAGAGGCCTGAGATGAGGGGCAGTGAAGCCGATGTCACCAGTGCTGTCCTCACCCGACTTGCTCCAGGACTTCAGCAGGGACAGAAGGCAGTGCCTGTGCTTGGCTGCAGATTGTCCTTGTTATTATTTGTCCTTAATATTTACTCTACCACTGAGAGCAAACAGGATTTGCAAAACCATTGGGATTTGGGGCTGAACTCAGCAAATTGTTGCATCCCCAAGAGCAGGTTTTTTTTAAGCTTCTGTTTTCAGGAAGCAAAATAGAACATAGTGTTTCCAACAGCTTGTTGGCTTTTTGCTTCAGAAACATCTTATGTTGATATAAAGCCATACTCAACATCAAATTGAAGTCCTCCAGTGTAAAGCAGGGCCCTACTTTCCCTCCATCTGATTTTTCTCCACCAGGCAGCGAATTGCCTTTTTTTACCTTTTATTTATGTTTATTTTCTAAATTTGAGCTCAGTCTGTCTCCTCCTTATATTGGGCCAGGGATTTTAAAGCCTAAGGACAGCATAGAAACCATTCCTGATTATGGAAGCAGTATCCAGGAGCATGAGCAAAAACCCCCTCAGATTCTGGAGGTGCCTAAAACCTTCCCCCGAATTTGGAGGCAATTTGTCAGAGCAAAACAGCAAAGAAAAGCTGAACATCACACCCTGTTCTTGCAAGCTAGGGCCCCAGGAAGAGCAGAGCCCTGTTTTTATAGCCAACAGGGAAGCAAGCAGCTCTGCTAACCCTTTCCTTCGTGCTACTGAATGTCCCTTAATGCGCTTTCCATTATTGATAATCTGGTTACGTTAATTGCCAGAGCCATTAAGGCTCTGCAGATAAAAGGAAAAAAATAATTAAAAAAGGAATCTGCAGTTACCAGCTCTCAAATGGAGTTAAAATCTGGTAATAAATGACAGCAAGGGCTGCTCTTGGCCATGGCTGTTACAGACACATTTAATTCCCTACAGCTCTGAGCTCTGTGCTCAAGGGTAGAAACTCAATTATAAACCCAAACTCACTTGGCTTTCATCACTGGGCTAACAGAGCTCCTGTCACCTGGAGCAGCCCCATCTGACCCTCTGCTTTTTGCTCCCTGCTAATGCGTACACTGCCCTGACATGCTCAAGGGCTTGTCCAGGCCTACAAGCATTGCTGCAGCAGCTATTTGCTGTAATTGACCGTGTAAATGGCTGACTTAGTTTCCTTTGGTAACATGAGTCTTACCTAGGCAAGAGAGACAAGCAGGTTTTGGTACTCCATGGGACACAGGCAGTACGGGGAAACACGTTTTGGTGCTAGGGCAGAGCTAGGGGGAGCTAGAGTGTGCTGTGAGAGACTCATAAGCTTTCCCTGGAAAGCGTTTTAAATCAGTAACATCTGTGTTTTCTGTTCAGAAAAAATTTTGGAGTAGTGGGCAAGGAAGTAAACAACAAAATGTGTCTCAGAGTACCAGAGCAAGTGCAGGGATAACACGGGGACCTGGCTGGTGGCAGCCCCAGTGCCTGAGCAGCAACATTTGACATCATAAGGAGCAAAGTTAACAAAATGAATAATACCAAATGGTATTGTCAACCAAGATACTTTATAGATGATGTAATTAAAAATATTATTGAGATGGAAAAGAGACAATTGAAATAAGAGAAAGGCTTACCTGTGTCCTAGGCTCACAATAAGAAACTCCAACAGAGCAACAATCAGAGAAAGATCCCTCCTAGTGGTGGTTGGCCCTTAAATGGGGTCTAGGAGAGGTGGAGTCAGACTCCACCCCTTCTGGTCACACAGGTGCATTGCCTTCACCTGTGCTCCCGTGGCTGACTCAGTGCTCACCTCATCTGACCCATCAGTGGTTCAGGCTGCAATTCAGCTGTTCCCATACAGACATCTGGCTGCAGTATGGTTTCCTGACATTCTCCAGCTGTTAACACTGGGTTTTCTGTTGATTGGTGCCTCTGTGAGATGCCATTTCCATCCCACTGTGCTTTGGGGTCGATTTGAGCCCATGCTATCAGCAGTGGTGGCACCACTGGTGTCCCTGTCAGCCACAGAGGTGCTGAGCAGGACGTGAACCATGGAGGTTCCTTGTTGTAAGGACTTATTGGAGATTTCAGCTCATTCTGAGGTCTCTGCTACTCTCCCATTAAGAACAGTGATATGGAATAGTGTCATAGAATTACAGAATCGGTTGAGTTGGAAGGAACCCTTAATGGCCTTTAGGTGCTGTCCCCTGCAATGAACACAGACACGCTCAGCTCCATCAGGTGCTCACAGCCCCATCCTCTGACCTTGAGTTTCTCCAGGACGCCCACCTCATATCTCTGTTCTTGAGATTTTACTCCCCAAAAGCTGTGCTGTTTTTTTCCACACAGTCCCCATCTGTGGAGCTATTTAGGGGACATGTAGACATGGCAATGTGGGATGTTGTTCAGTGACTGAACTGGGTAGGTCTTGGACTGTGGTGGATGTTCCCAACAATTAAATCTTTTACAAAAAAAAAAAAAAAAAAAAATTGGAAAGAGCATGCTGCCACATCTGGGGTTGTGACATGGCAAACCCAAGGCCAACAGGGAAAAAGAAATGAGAGGCAAGGAGGAGAGGGGTGAAGAAGGGTCATGGATGGATGGGGACAAACACGCATGGCAAAACGGAGGGAAGACAGTCGGAAGAGGCCGGTTACTTCTAAGCAAGCAGTTAGGCTGGGTAAGCCCGCTCTATCTCACCTCCTTACAAATCCTATCCCAGTTTTTTTCAGGGGTAGTGTCAGCACTGCAGTGCTGTGTCACCCACACTCTCCAAGAAAGGCATAATAGAGGCGGGTCTGAGGTCAAGTTCCCTCTTGCACCACTGAGAGGTTTGTTCCTAGAAGCCTGAGTCAAGCTTCAGGCATAATGGGAACTGCCCACCGTGGAGCAGCAGCTCTTGTAAGTGCATTTTCTCTTTTCCACTTGGAGATAATGGAAATACCTGGAGAGGTTCCTTCGGGCTGGGATTAATTTCAGAGCTCAACCCATGTGTTTGTTGGGGGGATTAATCGGTTCTTAGCTCTGCAACATGGGATACGGTGTGAATGTCAGTGCCAGTGCTGTATGGAGGAGGAACGACAGAGCCGGGGGAGAAGCATCTCAGAGGGCTGAAAGAGCCCCAGAAGTGAGGGTTGTGGGTTGCTGCCCCACTGTGGGTGCAGGCAGTGCTGGAGCTGTCTGGGAGTGTCACTGTATGTCAGAGAGGGTGGAAAGCTTTGGCTTCTTCCATGGACGCGTAGTCCAGAGTGCATTCAGCTGCAGATGAGTTTCCTCCAAAACATGAAGCAGAGAAGAAAAAAAGCTCATTCCCAGAAATTTTTCTTCGGTGCTGTCGTGCTGTGCATCCTTCACTACTGCCATCTGGTGCCACATGGTGCTCGCAAAGGGGTGGTGAGACAGCAGGAAAACATCAGAGCCCTGCCCCAACCAAACTTTCTTTCCTTTTCAGCCATCTCCAATTGCCTGGGATGGATACTTAGGTGATCTCAGACGTGGGATCACAACAGGTATGTCTGCAGCTTCGCCACTCACAGATCTCCACCGCAGGGACCCTCAGCACCCTGCTCCAAGCCTTGGGTGCTCTGAGATGCAGGGGCTTCTGCTTCAGCCCTTTCCAGGGAGCAGTCCTGGTTCTGGCCCTGGCTGCCTTTGGGAGTCTTAGTCATAAGTAGTGTTCATGTTAGCACATCCTGCCCTGGGGCCAGCAGCTTCATTTTCTCTTCACTCAGTGGTTCAATCTTAGGAAAAATAACTGGAGATTAGTCTTGATCTGTAAAACCCACTCTCACATTCATGGTACCATTGGGAGGTGGCTCAGGTAGATTTCATCTCCCACTGTGGGAGATTTCATCTCTTCAATGACAGACATTGCCCCCGTTTGGGTGATTTCAGGAAGATGACTTCTCGTGATGCTCTTGTGGTTGGAGTGTGCTTACGATCAGACTCTGAAATTAGGAAGTTCTCTCAATTATCAACCATTTCCCAAAGTCTGGACTGCAGCTGTTGGAACCATTCTGCAGTTCTGGGGTACAGGAAGAGCAACTCTAGTGCACTGCCTTTTGCAGGGACTTCAACCCACGTCTTGTCCCATGCTTTGATTCCTAGAATTGGCACAAGGAGGGGGCAGTGTTGTACCAAGAGCTGTTACTTTTTAGTATTTTGCTTCTGAGAGCAGTCCTACCAAGATAAAGGTGCTGGTGGCACGTTCTGCTTCACTGAAAAGGAGGATGTCAGGTTGGATAGTAGGAACAATTTCTTCTCAGAAAGAGTGGTAATGCACCAGCAAAGGCTGCCCAGAGCAGTGGTAGAATCCCAGTCCCTGGAGGTGTTCAAGAAAAGGGTAGCTATGACACTGAGGGGCACTGTCAGTGGGCATGGTGGGGGAAGGTTGGGGCTGGACTTGGGGATCTTAGTGGTCTTTCCCAACCTGAAGGATTCTGTAATTCTATGCCACTTTCTCTAGCAATCCTGGTGAACGCAGAGCAGTACACAGCTGGGTGTGGTGCTGGTCTTTGCATCATTTAGGGTAGAAACTTCCTCAAAAGTTTGCAGTGGTGTCAGAGGGAAGTGGTGAATCAGCTCAGAGGAGGCCATGCTTGTCATGCGTGGGAGCAAGAAAACCTAAAGGGTTATTTTAAATGTTTGTAGATGTCTGTCTCCATGCTGTAGACAACAGCCAAAGAGTGCAGGACATATGGCATGGATTTAAACCTATGAATGGAAGAAAACACTCTACATGTTCTTTTCCTGCAATTGCAATGACATTTTTTAATGCCCCAGTGGTCCCATTCTCTTGTCTTTTGCTTCTAGGCAGCCACTTGCCATACTCAGCTTCCAAGATGGCAACAACAGCTGCAGCCTTGCTGGATGGCCAAGATTACACTGCCAATTCAAGTGACTACCCGTACGAGTACCTGGATGAGGAGGATTACATGCTCTATGGCCTTTGCACCAAAGAAGAGGTGGTCTCCTTTAGCAAAATGTTCTTGCCAGCTTTTTACACTGTGATTTTCCTGGTTGGGTTCACGGGGAACGTTCTTCTATTTACTGTCCTCATGAGTGTCAGTAAGAAGAAGATGACCGAGGTGTATCTGCTGAACCTGGTGGTTTCAGATTTCCTCTTGCTGCTTACCCTTCCTTTCTGGGCCCTGTTCATTTCACAGTGGGTGACCTGGGATCCTTTGTGCCCAGTCTTAAATGCTATGTACATCATGAATTTCTACAGTGGTATCTTTTTTGTGAGCTGCATGAGTCTGGACGTGTATCTGCAGATAGTTCATGCTTGTTCTCCTCTCAGCTCCAAGATACGGAAGTCCTTCCTCATCTTGTTGGTGGCATGGGTCCTCTCCATACTCCTCTCCATTCCTGACGCCCTCTTCAGCAGCACGAAGGAAATGCACAACAAAACTGTCATGTGCACTCATGATTACGGCCAGAAACACTTATTTTGGAAAGTTGTCTTTCAGGTCACTCAAAACATCGTGGGTTTCCTTGTGCCTTTCCTCTTCATGGTGTACTGCTATTCCCACAGCGTGTGTGTCCTCACCACGTCTCGGGTGCCTGGCTCAAGGAGAGCACTGTGCTTCATCTTTACTCTGGTGGCTGTGTTCTTCGTCCTGTGGTTCCCTTACAACATTGTCCTCATCCTTCACTCCCTGCAATACATTGGGCTGATCCAGAGCTGTGAGAAGAGTAGGCAACTGGACTATGCCATACAGATCACGGAGAGCTTGTCCTTCATCCACTGCTGCCTCAACCCCGTGCTCTATGCTTTTGTGAAGAAACGATTCAGGTTGTACTTATGGAAGATCCCTCAGGCTTTCTGTAGGAAGAGCACTTTTGACATCCGGCTCTCAGAGACAAGCCACTCTTGCAGCAGATTCACTGCTCAGATAGAAATGTTGAGCATCAACAACACATGATAAAATACTTGCTGGCTTTTGCCGTGTGTCAAGGGGATACATTCAGACAGGCTCACACCTTTGCTTACCAGGAGAAACTACAGTAGGCACTTTTAAGTGGATCTGACCCATTGGGGGTCAATGAACTGTGTATGCCACATAGAAGTGCACTAAGCAGGACACTGTGTTTACCCAAGGGATGGATCCTTGATTTGAAAACAGTTTGATCATCTCAGCACCAGAGTTCAGAGCATTTAGCTGATGCTACAACGTGGTCTTCACTCCATGGGTCAGGTCAGTGGGAGGAAATGTGGAAGGGAAGAACAGCTGGGAAACAAGTCTGATATAGAGAGAGATCTTCATCTCCTGACCTACCCAGGGAGGGCCAATGGAACTTATGATGGGACACTTAGGGGAAGAGGTGAAGGTAGAGAAAATGAGGGGTGAACTGGGGAAGAACGAGGGTGGGAAAGTAGGGAGTGAGCTGAAGCAGCTTGCCCTGCGGATGGTCATCTCCTTGAATCCTTTCCCCTAACTCTCTCACCATGTAATGCCTTTGTATACCACATGAGGCTGCTGCAAGGTCCACGTGCCAGCAGCTGGATGCTGCACTGGGCACAAAGGACGGGGTCCCTGGCGTCCGCTCACCCCAGCAGGAGGCAGTGAGGAGCAGAAGGCAAAGTGAGTAGAGCCGTCGGAGCCCTTTCCTTCTTATAGCGTTTGAGACCAAAGTAGCTCAGCTCTGTCCATCCCCTCGGTCCCGTATTTACTTGCAGCAGCACTTCAAACATCTGCTCCTCCTTTCTTTTTTTTTTTTCCAGCCTGCATTGCATGTCTGTGACCTAATGTTAAAAACAGAATTTGCTGAGTGGAATTCTCCAAAGACCCCTTTTAAAAAACTCAGTGCAGCCCAGAAAAGGGGCGTGGCTTATGCTGCTGCAGAGCCCACGCTGACACCCATCCACTTTATGCAGCAGTCCATTGACTGCAGTAAACTCAAACGTACCTTTCACCTTAAAAATCTCCGTGTGTCAGCCAAGAAAAGAAATGACCTCACTCCAAATAGGAAAAACAAATAATCACTACCAATCAGGGCAGATGCTGTCAGCTCTGCCTCTGCATATCAGCTGCTGAATGGGAATAAAAAGCACTCTCCTCACTCTGGGCCATACCCCTGACCAGGAGAAGGGCTGCAATGGCATTCTGGGCAGCTTTTCTCTGCACCTTAATGGTATTGCTGCTTGGGGGGCTCTACCTCCTGGGAGCCTTTCGGAGACGAAGACCCAATGAGCCACCTCTGGACAAAGGCATCATTCCCTGGCTGGGTTACGCACTGGATTTCAGAAAGGACAGTTCAGGGTTTCTAAGTAAGATGCAGAGAAAACATGGAGATATTTTCACAGTGCTGATTGGAGGCTATTACTTTACCTTTGTGTTGGACCCCTTCTGCTTTGGAGCCATTGTGAAAGAATCACGGTCGAAACTAGACTTTGTGACCTTTGCAGCTAAATTGGTCCTCCGGGTTTTTGGCTACAAGACTGAAAAGTCTGTAAGGAGCACAATACATGCTTTTAGCACGAAGCATCTGATGGGAGATGGACTCAGTCTCCTGACGCAAGCAACCATGGATAACTTCCAGAAGCTGATGCTTTTCAAGCTGAGCTCAGGAGAGGAGAAGCGACCATGGCAAGAGGCCGGCCTCTTCCACTACTGCTACAACATTGTCTTCAGAGCTGGGTACCTGGCTCTGTACGGCACCGAGTCATACCAAACGACAGACAACAAGGAGAAAGCTCACGAGCAAGACCTCATCCACTCCAACCAGATGTTCACTGAGTTTCGGAAGTACGACCGCCTCTTCCCCCGCCTGGCTTATGGCATGTTGCTTCCCAAGGACAAAGCGGAAGCCGAGAGGCTTAAGAGGTTCTTCTGGGACACTCTGTCTGTGAGTAAGGGCTGTCAGAAAGACAATGTTAGCAGGTGGATAAGCGAACAAGACCAGTTTTTGGCAGGAATTGGTGTCCCTGACTACATGCGGGACCGCTTCAAGTTTATGATGCTGTGGGCATCCCAAGGCAATACAGGTCCTACTGCCTTTTGGCTCCTCTTGTATCTCATGAAGCATCCAGAAGCTATGAAAGCTGTGAAGGGAGAAGTAGAGAAAGTCTTGAGGGAGCATGGCCAAGAAGTGAAGCCAGGGAGCCCGCCGGTTAACATCACCAGGGACATGTTAGACCACACTCCTTTTCTGGACAGTGCTGTGGAGGAGACCCTGAGGCTGGTGGCAGCCCCAGTCCTGATCAGATCCGTCCTCCAGGACATGAGCCTGAAGGCGAGTGGTGGCACAGAGTACACTCTGCGCAAAGGGGACCAGGTGGCTTTGTTCCCACACCTCTCTGTGCAGATGAACCCAGAAATTCACCCTGAGCCTCACAAATTTAAGTATGACCGCTTTGTCAATCCAGACGGCACCAAGAAAGATTTCTACAAGAATGGCAAACGGCTGAAATACTTCAACATGCCTTGGGGAGCCGGCGTGTCCATCTGTCCCGGGCGGTTCTTTGCCACAGCTGAAATCAAATTGTTTGTGACCTTGATGCTGACTCACTACGACCTGGAGCTGGTCAATGACAAAGAAGAGGTCCCAGCCATAGATTTGAGCCGCTGGGGATTTGGGACCATGCAACCTGTTCATGATGTTCAGTTCAGATACCGGCAACGTGTCTGAGAAAGCCATGGTGTGCTGTTTGTTCAGATGTTGCTGTGAAATAAACCACCTGAGCTGATGGCTGCTGGATCTGTTTGGAGCCAGTGCCAGTATGTTCTCACTTGCTTAACAGTGTTGTGGCATTTATCTTTGTCTTACATCACCTGTTACCGTGTTCAGTTAGGTTATGTGATAAAAGCTCACCCGCACATGAGCAGGGGAGCCCAGAGAGATGATGGCACGGTGGAGGACCCCAAGTAATATCCTGCTGGGCTACTCCCTGCCCTTCACTAGGGCTGCCAGTCTGTTAGAAGCCAATTTGCACATGCCAAGAGGAGAATGGGGATGTAATAGCAGGTGGGAACCCAAATTAAGGACTACTGGGACTCAGCTGGGTCCCTTTGGGACTGTCCCACCAGAGTACCAGCCTCACAGCCCAGGCATGAGGCCCACTGAGATGTGCCACTGGGGACTGGGATTAAGGTGGGTTGCTGCTAAGGGGTGAGGTGTATTGTGAGGTGGAAAGGAGGGGCATGCGGGGATTGCACAGGGTTTATGGTGAGGTTATGGCTTGAGGAGGGAACCAAAGATGGAGAAAAGGAGGAATTTAGTTGTTGTGGGGAAGAAAGCAGAGTTGCAAGGGGTTAAATTGAGCAGGTGAGTGGAAATAGTCAGCTCACCCATACTCTTGCCTTTCCACACTGTACCCTATCTGCACAGCCTGTCCTAGCTTCTCATTACATCCCTTTCCTTAAGGACTGCCCTTCTGCGACGGGACAGCTGGGATCTGGTGCATGAACCTGATTCCTGATGTCCCCCCAGCTTTTCCTCGAGTCTCGTGGGCTGGTGGTATTCTCATGTAATGCCTCTTGGGGGTACCACTTCCCCTTTTTCTTTTCCTCCAGCACCCAAGGGAACATCAGTCCCCACAGAGGTCGTCACAGCACAATGAACCAACTTAATGCTGCACTGCCTTTGGAGGTTATCACAGAATCATGCTTAGGTCAGCATCCCTCCTGTGCTGGGGGCCCAGCCCTGGATGCAGTACTCCAGACTGCACCTCATGAGGGCAGAGCACAGGGGACAATCCCCTCCCTGCCCCGCTGCTGCCCCTCTGTTGATGCAGCCCTGGATGCAGTTGGTCTTCCATGCAGCAAGAGCACACTGCTGGCTCATGTCCACCTTTTTGTCCACCAGAACCCCTAAGTCCTTCTCAGCAGTGCTGCTCTTTGTGAGTTCTTCTCCTGTCTGCACTCAAATGTGACCCCGGTGCAACTCCCTGCACTTGGCCTTGTTCAACCTCATCAGGTTCTTGTGTGCTCACTTTTTGAGCTTGCCTGGGTCCCTCTGTTATGGATAATCAAAACCCACAACTCAAACATTTTATGTGATTCAGATCATCAGAGCCAGATTCTGCTTTCTGTTGTGAAGGACAGGGCTATGATGTTATTGCATACCGAGGTTACAGCAGTAGAAAACTCCTACAGAAACTCATACAGAAACTATCAAGTAGCAATGTCAGAGCCCCAAAAAACCACTCACATCTACCAGTAATAGCACAGGGCTCGACTGCAACACTTCTGATTCAACTCCAGAACCTTTCCACAACTCTATGGCTTTTCTCTCGTTTCTTTGCTCTGCTATCAAGAATCAATGAGCTGGAGCTCTTCCCAAGTTCTGGCCAGTTTCACAAACTTCCAAACTGGATGTTAGGAAACACTTCTTCTCTGAAAGAGTGGTCAGGCGCTGGGCCCAGGGATGCAGTCACTGACCCTGCAGGTATTCAAGGAATGTTTAGATGTTGTGTTGAGGAACATGGTTTACAGAGAATGACT
The DNA here is from genome assembly GCF_038088225.1 of Cyrtonyx montezumae. Taxonomy (NCBI): domain Eukaryota; kingdom Metazoa; phylum Chordata; class Aves; order Galliformes; family Odontophoridae; genus Cyrtonyx; species Cyrtonyx montezumae. Next base: position 1,660,558 of record NW_027072037.1, read on the forward strand.
GGTGATAGGTGGGCAGTTGGACTGCATGATCTTGTAGGTCTTTTCCAACCTTGTCAATTCTGTGATTCTATGATTTTGTGATTCCAAACCGTGCCCAGCAAAGCCTTGGGATAGTTGGAGAGGTCCAAGCTGTGGCAAGGGCTGTGCTGCCTGTGCTGCCAGCATGGCCGACCAAAGCAGCACATTTCTAAATAGTCTTTTGAAGAACCTTAATTTCCAGGAGAGTCAGACCCTGAAGCTGGTGCTGGTACCTCAACTCATGCCTTGAGACTTAAAATAAATTAAAAAATGGAGCTTCCTTGGGTGGTTTCTGGTGGTTTCTCCTCCTGCTGAAGGCAGAGATGCCCTAGGAAAAAAATAATCTGCATTTTAGTGCTTCGTTTTCTCATCTGTACTCCAGCTGGCGTGTGTTTTTTGTTATTGCTAGTACTGAGCTCAGGTCAGATTTGAGGGGTGGGTTCTGAACAAACATGGACTGCGTTTGGGAAAGAGATATCAAAATAATGACAATGACAATGGTTCAGCAGAAAAATCTGGCTTTAATTCCTTGTCAGGATAGATAATTTAACAAAACAGTATTGAGTCTGTAAAAGATTTCAGACATGCTCAAACGCATGCAAGTAGGAGAAGCAAAAAATCACTTAATTTCAGGAATAGTGTAAAAGCTCCAAATGGGTTAATCTGCAATCAGTGTTTATGCTTGGATGGGCTGGCCCCTGGCACCGGGCAGTCCGTCCCAAAGCGTAGCAGCAAGAGGAAAAAAAACAGCCTGTACCAACAGAGACCTTAACTGGTCCTGAAAAGCTCACAGACCAGACCTCATCACACTGCCTTCCATAACTCCTCGAAATCCAAGAGAACTGAGTGTGAAATCTGGCCCTAAGACCTTGCTTTTCTCAGGTGCACTGTGAAGACAGCATTACCTTGATGTTCAGAGATGTGCAGTCTGACGAATCAGCGTCTGCTCTGCACAGCACAGTGGGAACTGCTTTGCTCCCAGCTTGCTCCACACGGTGCAGGAGGAGCGTGGTGCTACAAGCTTCAGGTCCGGGGCAACAGGGGTTAAATGTGCTGGAAAAGGTCCCCAGTGGCCAAACATCATCGTGTCTAGTATTGAACTGTAACACAGTAGGAACTGATTTCCCATCCTCAGCCCTCTGAACACAGTGAGGTGTGGCTCGGGAAAGCCTCTGCTTAAATGCTGCATGTAGGGAAAACTCAAAAAAACCCAACTGCACCCATAGATACATCACTCACATCAGAGAAACCCAAAGGAACACGGAGGTTATAGGTACAAAGCAACGATGCAGCGAACGCCATCTGCCGCAGCACAAAGCGCTCCTCAGCAGATGTTGAAGACAGAGGACTGTAGGGTTCAGGATGCCCTGGGCTTTCCTGAAGAATTTGAAGACAAACTGATGTAGATGCAGTGAGGGGTTGTTGTAAAGTCCCATCTGACAGGTAGGCCAGTCATCTAGGTCTAATGGGAGATTTCAAATCCCCCCCCCCCCCCCCCAGAAAAAAACCCACAAGTTTTGTGGTGTCTGCACCCCACGAACCCCTTAAGGAACATGACCAGCTCCGTAGCGACAACAGTGCAAGAGCCCCAAGGTGGTTAACTTGAGCCCCAGGGAGAGCAGGCTACAGATCTGCACAGGATAAGGGTGGCACAGATGTGCAATTTATCAGTTACTGGAAAGCCCCAGTGCTGTTTCCCTCCCTGCACTCACCCCGTGCTACGGGTGCAATGTGCTGAGCCTGGCCAATGGATGTCACCAGAATCCCACCACCCGACCTTGTGTCTGGCACATGTCACAGACATGGCATCACAGGACATGTCACGTTGGGAAGGACTCAGGAGGTCTCTCGTTCAACCATCTGCTCACACTGAGCTGCTGAGGGCTTGGTCTGCTTGGATCTGTACACCCAAAGCCTTAGGATACGTTGCTGCCTAGCACCAGCCCCCAGAAACGCTGTGCTCTGCACTGTTTCCCCACAGTGAATCTTTCTGACTTCTTTTCTGTTTCCCCACTTCCACTATCACTTCCTTGGAGCTCTTTTCTCATCAGAGATGTTTTCCCCTTACAGGTGTTTTCCAGTTTCTTTTGGATTTTGCAGAACCACAGAACTGTAGGGTTGGAAGGGACTTCTGGAGCTCATCAAGTCCAACCCCAGGAGGCAGGTGGGAAGCCCACCAGTCCTTGTAGCAATGGGATAAAGCGGTCCAGTAACATCTGAAAGTGCATGGTGCTAGCATCCTGGAGCTGGGGCAGAAGTCAGTGCCCAGTGTTTGCACACTTGGAGTCTTTCTGACTTCAGGGAAGGATTTGCAAAGCTGCTCAGGGCTAGCAGCTAGTCCCATTGAGAGAGGCCTCTGCAAATCTTTCCTGCCTGTTCCTGGAAGCACAGAGCCAAGTGACCCACGTGCTGTTAAGTTACCGTCTGTCAGCTGAGCCACCTAACTGTTTGTATTTCAGCTCTTACCGTGTGGCAGTGGGTTAATTTGCTTAGCTATGCTATATTGCATTCACGAAGAACAAAGTCAGCTCGGATCAGCTGATGTGCAGTAACTCGACAGAACGGTTTGCTACCAAACGCCGAGAGCAGAAGGGGAGCGGGAGACGATCTGTGCCTGCCACCACATCCCCTTCACTGTGCAACCATGAGGCCGTACTTGGAGCACAGCAGGCCTCTTTTCTTTTCTCTGTCAGTGAGGAAATTCCTCAGTTTGGTGGTGGGAAAGGTAACCAGCGCTTGCTGCCTGTTGTCCAAACCTGTCTCCTGGAGCCATGGGCTCTGAAGGCACTCGGAGGCTGATGGTCTTCCCCTAGGATGAAGGGGAGAAGGTCAGTTGGGGTTCTCCCATTTGGGAGCAAAAGAAGGAGCGGCAGCCAGGATGTGCACAAACTGCCAGGGAAGCAGACGCTGCCTTACCAGGGATTTGCACACAAGGTGCTCTGGAGAAATGACACTGCTCCTCCGGAGAGACCCGCGTAGCACCGCGTGAGCTTCACCTTCCCCTTCCGGGCCGTTCTCAGGAACTCGCAGGGCACATCAGAGCTGACGGGGTAGTTGGCGCTCAGCCTAGCCCAAAACAAGAGAATCATCAGCACAAAGGGCATCGCCTGTGACGCTCCTTCTCCTGGGGATCCTCATCTGGAGGGAGGTCACGGCAGCGCACAGAAACATCTCATGGAGGACCGAATCCCAAAGGTCGGTGTTCTTCAGTGGGCTTCATGACTCCAGCTGCTTTTCTGCTTGGGGTAATGAGAATTTTCTTGTTAAAGTGGGTTTTTTTTTTTCTTTGTTTTTGTTTTTTTCAGAGGACCCTGAGCAAGAAATGCAGCTGCTGCTGGGCTGTAAAACCACCTCCTTATTCCACTTGGAGACATGGCTGGGACGGGGCATCCTTGCACGGTGCAGCCATCTCCACAGCCTCTGTCACATGTCTTTGGTGGCACTGCTCAAGGGAGAGGCTACTACAGAGCTTAATGTCTGAGTGGATACATCTCCCTTTGTTGATGACTCTGAAACTGCACTTCTAAAGCCAGGGGTAGGGGAGGACTGACTTACATGATGAATGCTGTGATTCCAACGGACCAGATGTCAGTCTGTGGGAGGGCTCCTTGCTCTGTCAGCAGTTCTGGAGCTAGAAGAGCAAATTGGTGTGAGCCAAGCTCCCCTCCAATGCTACAGCACAGAAGCCAGCACAAAAGCACCTCTATGCTTTGCTACCTTACTGAGGATGAAGAGGAAAATCTTTCTAGTACAGGGAGGTTGCTTGAACCCCTTGTTGGTCATGGCTGAAACGAAACCTTGAGAACATTAAAACCACAGGGCTTGCTGACAGTAACACTACAGCCTTGAGCTTAGCACACGTGGACACCAGCCAGAATGGCACTGGCCGTGACTTCTGGCTCTGTCCTCAATGGCCTGGGAACTGCTGTCACTGCCAACCATGCCCATCAGCTCACTGGGAAACTTCTTGCTGGGGCCAGCTGCAGTCTCAGTGCCTTGCCCAATGGCTCAGCCTTTCTGTTTACTGCAGATTGCATACAACATCAAGGGGTGCCGTGAATGAACTCTGTACTCACCCGTGGTTTCAACATAGTCCGTGCATTTGTCCATGGTAATGACCTTGTCTTGTGTGTAGAACTGTGCATTGCCAAAATCCAGGAGCTTCAGCAGGTTGGGCTCAGTGATGATCATGTTTTCGGACCTGAGATCCAAGTGCAGGATGCTGTGTGCGTGAAGGTATTCAAGTGCACTGAGAATCTGCCACAGGTAATCTCGGACCTCCACCTCTGAGTATGACGTCCTGGTAGAAGAAAGAGGATAGAAACCAGAGTGGTGTATCTACGTGCCCAAGAGCATTGTTCTGCCCACACTATCATCCTGCTCTGGTCGTCTGATCCAATGAGGCTCTTGAGAGCCAGGAAACAACTGCCCAGAATCCCATCCAAGCTGCCCACGAGCACCTCCAGGCATGGGATCCATAACCTCTCTGGGCAGCAGTGCCAGCATCTCACTGCCCTTTGACTAAAAGTTTCCTCCTAATATCTAACCTACACCTCCCTTCTTTTAGTTTGAGGCCATCCCACCTTATCCTATCACCTTCTGCCCACATAAAAAGTCGATCTCCTTCCTTTCTATAACTCCCTTTATCTACACAGAGATTTTTGCCCCTGTTGTGCGAGGCCTATGGATTTAAGAGGTTCAGGAGGCTGTGAGAGCCGCACATCAGAGAAAGCAGTGGTTGTGCAGAAGTCAGAATGCAGATCTGATGCCCACCATTCCCATCCTGTTAAATCAGAGGATTCCTGCAGATCCATTTTTTTGCCACTGTGAAAAGCAACACAGGGGGGAAACAAGGCTTCCTGATATTATGAGATATGTATAATGACAATTATGCAATGACAGCACACTGGGACAGATGGAGAGAGGTGATCCCACCTGACAAGTGAAGCAATACATGCTTTGCTACCTATGCCAGCCCTGATAGGAAAACTCATCCCTCCACTTATGATTACCGTAATGCCAAAGAATGGAGTAGTTCTGGTCCCACACACATCTCCTGGATCAACACCAGGTGCCGGGGGCTGACATAAGCTCCCTTCAGCTGAGCTATGTTGGTGTGATGAAGCTTCCTGAGGACCTGGTACTCCAGCAGCACGCTCTGCTTGTCCTCTTGCCAGTAAGGGATAATTTTAGCAGCTAAAGTCTTGCCGCTTACTTTTTCCCTGCACTGTCGGACGATGCTGAACCGCCCCCTGGTACAAAGGAACACAAAGGCAAGTTAAGCTTCTCTGCTACTCCTGGAAGAACCAGGAGCTTCTGTATTTCAAAATCACAAGGATCCCACGCTGTGTTTTTCATCCCTCCCCTCTATTGAGTTATTGCAGCAACTGTCACACTTTGCACATCCTCCTGTGTCTCTAAACTGTACAGTCACTTCAAATAGCCAGAGTGAAAACCTAACTCCCACGGAACAATGGTGTCTGGAGCAAGAGAACTAGCTCCTGTGGGCAGCAGCCCCTTTCTCTTGGCAGCAAGAGGATCCTGGATCCTTCTGGGACTTGATGCTGAATTTCTAGACAAAGAAAGCTGAATCCCACCCCCACGTCTGAAACCAGTCACTGCAAAGGGGGATGTAACAAGGAGAGGGGACTTTGTTAACTCTGGGATCACACCACAATACACTACAGGGCTACCCAGCATGTAGTGCTCGAACAGACCCTTTTGCTCTCCCAGAATATCCATGCTTAAATCCCACCACATCAAGGTGTTTTCACCAAGTACCATGACTCTAGCTGAGCAATTAATTGATCAATGTAATTTTTCTGAAGTCTAGCCACGTGCAGCACTTCCTGCTGGCTGGCTGAGTGCTCGGTTGGATCTCCTACCTCTTGATCTCTGTTTGGAAGGCATAGGTCTGGTAGGTTGGGAAAGGTTCGGGTGGTGCAATTATTTCACTCTCTTCCTCAGCTGCTGGGAAGTTCTGCGTTGCAGCAGGAAGCTCTGCGGAGAAAAAGTGGCAACGATTACATGGGAAAACAATTCTATGAGGAAACCAGAGCTTCTCCGAGCTGCCCTCCAGCACCTATGCACAAAGATAAAGGTGACAGCGGGGAGTTTTTTTTTCCCAAGTGTCAGCTTGGGAATGCTGGACATGTTGAGATGAAGGAGTTTGATGCTATGGGCTTTGGATGGAGTGACTGCAAAGTATGATTGCTGTTTAATCGTGGGCCAAAGGAAAACAGATGATTTAGGGTGGGTTAAAAATATCTCTGTGAACAGATTTTTACAGAGGACTCTTCTCCACTGGGAGGAAATTCCAGTTGGTTCATCCTTCCTCTTCTTGAAAGAAAACATTTTGTTGTAAGGATATTTTTTTCATGCAATTATGGATTTATTTATTTTAAGTGACTATTACGCAGTATTCAGAGAAGAAACAAAGAGTGCAATTATTTTGATGTGGGAGGAGCACAATGCTCTCCCAGTGCTCTTACCCAATTGGTCCTTCCCTGTGATTTTCACTGTGGCAGATGGGCTGCTGTAAGGGCCCATTCCTGCCTTACTGGTGCAGGCTATCCTGAAGCAGTAGGAAACGCCTCTGGAGAGGTTTCTGGCATAGTAACAGCAGTCAGCGATGTCAGCAGCCAGAGTCTTCCACTCCCCATCTGAGCCAAGGAAGACAGAAGAAAGAGATCAGGACTCATTTCAGACGGTCATTCATTGCTGTTGGTTGGTTGCTTGGTTGGTGGCTTTTGTTTTCTCGTTTCTTCTTTTCCAACTTAACTCACAGCATTGGTCATATGGAAAACCAGTGGAATCTCTAAGTGAAGGAAAAACTAATTTGATATGACCTACTTTTGTGTGTGGTGCAACTGGCTGTCAATGTGGCCAATACCTCTTCTGAAGTCAGCACTTTTCTGTTTGATCAGTCGAAGGTGTGACAACACTGCTTCAAGAGAATGGTGGAAATAGACCTCAAAAGCTCTGAACTAATACGGAAGCCACCTGCTTTATCCCTTTGGTTCTGTCTTGAATGCAACTGCAAGCATGAGGACAGGATTTCAGGGCATTAACACCCTCCTAAGCCAACCCAATACTTGAAAGTGGGGCCAAGTTCTCTCTGTTTTTATAACATTGAGGAGATGTCTTAGGAAGGTGAATCTGTAGGTTTGCCTTGCGACTAAAGTGTGAAATAGAAGATCAGCAGCAAACGTTTCATGTGATGCTGTGTGCCACACTTTGTCATTGCCACTGAAACATTATTCATACACAATCATTTCACTCCCAACTATGAACAACAGAGGTCAAATGAGGCTGTTTCTGGATAAAATTAATATATCCAGCAGGTAGAGAAGTCGTACAAATTGGGATTTAGGTCAGGGCTCAGCTGTAGGAGTTGGACTCGATGATCCCTTACGGGTCCCTTCTAGCTTGGGATATTTCACGCTTACCTTCACTCTTGCACTGGACAGTGTAACGGATGGAAGTGCTGGTTTCCACAGGTTTCCAGACCACCTGTGCTCCATCCTCGTACACCTCCATGATGTCTGGGGGTGCAGGGCTGGGAGGAACTTCTGTTGAGATGAGGCAAAAACCCAGCAACTGTTAGCTTTGTACAGACAGTGTTTCTGTGTTGCAGATATTCAAATATATTTGTGTTTGGATATATACACACATACATATATATATATGAAACTATTCCTCACAGAACAGAAATGTAACTGTGCCTAGTTTAAAATAAATATTAAGGTTTTGAAGTCTGATTTTATATCCATGTGTTTACTAGCTAAGTTCTGAATCCAGGAGGGATGTTAAAGTATGAAGAGGAGGGAATGAGGAGCTGTGGGTGCCTGGTGCAGGGAACCTGCTTTGGCAGGGGGGTTGGACTCAATGATCTCTTGAGGTCCTTTCCAACCCCTATGATTCTATGATCCCTGGAGGTACCCAAGGGGCCCTGGGTAGCCTGACCTGGTGGGGTTACCCAGCCCATGGCAGGGGTTGGAACTAGACGGGCTCTGAGGTGCCTTCCAACTCAACCATTCTATGATTTTACAAATTATCATTGCACAACGTGCCACGCTACCAGCTAGCAAGGGCTGTGGACTACAGCAGGCAAGGGAGAAACTTCCCCCTGAACACATCTGCAGGAATCTCACCTTGCAGGTGCTTTACAGGGACAGAAGTACTGCCATCCCTACACTTGGGTCTGCCTTCAGCTTCAAAACCAGCACTTACAGCATAAAAATGTAGATCCTTTTGTTACCTGCTTTCCTTACAACACAAGAGGTGGATGCTGAGCCCAGGGAGCTGGTAGCCACGCAGGTGTAAATGCCAAAATCCTCAGCACTGACAGAGAGAATAGTTAACAGCTGGAAGTGCTTGAGTGTGGATGAGATGAGGATCTGACTGCTGCTGTGGATTGGCATCCCATCTGTGAGGCATAATATATGAGAAATAAGTACCCTGCCAACGTATCCAGAGATGACACCCCATCCAGGAGGGACCTGCAGAAGGATGCAAGCTCACCTCTGAACCAGCGGATGTGCAGGGAGGAGTGAGGGGCCGTCCGGCACGACAGCGTCACGCACTGTCCTGCTGCGGCCGCCTGGTCCAGGAGCTCCTCAACGAACGAGGGTGCTGCCAAGGAGAGACAAACATTGACACAGGATGTCCAGGAGTGCTACGTGGGGAATAGGTGCGAGAAGAACACTGAAAAACACTTTTATTTAGTCAATGAGTTAATGTTTTGTTCATGCCCTGGCATTCTTCTGACTGTGCGTTTTCAGAGAAATATGTGGCACTCGAGCACAGAGGCCCTGGTCAGTTCCACATACACAGCACTGCTTATGCACCAGCAATACCTTTCTCTTTTGGCATGAGGCTTGGTAATTTGAATGAAGGAAGTCCCGATTTCCACTTCAGAGATCCTTCAGCCCCCGTTAAGGGCTCTTTTTCGACTGCCTCACTTCCCAGCTCTCCAAACTCTGTTTCAGAGAAAAGATGAGAAGTCATTCAAGTCCGTCGTTCTTTATCATCTAAAGCAGACAGTTCTGCCATTCACATGCAAATAGCTCAGCAGTGAGGGGCATCCTTATCAACGAGCCTATGGTCAACAGGCCAGGCTGTGACAACCATCACAAGGAAAATGGCAGATGGGGAGAGCATGGGATACTTAGGAACAGCGGAGAAACAAGGACAGGTTCTGTTGTCCATATCTAGGAACAACAGAGAAGTAAGGACAGGTTCTGTTGTCCAGACTTGAGTATCACCAAGGCAGGCAGCCAGAGTGAGTTTACCAACTTTGCCCAGTCTTAAACATTTGTCACGGTCAGATGATAACTGTAGAAGGTGACTGCAGGGATGAAGTGCCATCCAGCCCCAACATGCTTTTGTGAAGTTCAGGCAGGGGAATTTCAGCTGCTGCCATCAGCAGGCTAGCCTAGCTGACTCTGCAAGTAAGTGAGTTTTGCAATGACTGTGTAACCACAGCCTCAGATACACTAGGGAAAAAAAAAAAAAAGGCAGATGTAGCAGTGCCTGGTGATAGTGGTGAACCTATGAAGGCACAGAGTGAAACACTTACCTTCCTCTGACTCTGGCTCTGGAGATATCTTTCCTTTTAGGATTCTTGAAATATGGGCAACAGAAGCTTTTACTTTCTTCTTCAGACTCTGCTCCACTGACCGCTCTGCCGAATGAGACCTTCCATAAGGTTTGAAGAGCCCTGGCTTGTTGCAGAAGGAGCTTTTCTGCTTACCACTCGAGTCCTTCTGGGGGCCATACATTTCCCTATGGCTCTCTGACACCTTTCCTGTGGCTAACAGGTTAGCTCCCTTTGAATCCTCACATATTTCCAAATGATTCCTCCCTTTCTTTTCTTCTGCCTCTTCTCTGATGCACAGCCTCTTATCCTTATGCAGATGTCCCTTAGGAGGTGACCTTGCCCTTTCACTTAAAGGTATGAACCGTCTGCCCGTCGGTTTGGGCTGAGGCTTCCTAAAATTCATAAATTCAAACGGAAAATAGACAATGTCGTACAAGTCTGAGAAATTCAAATAGGCAGGCTCTACCTCCGATATGTCAAGTTTGGGAGTTCCACTTCCAAGACACGGCGTTTCATCCGACAGGTCTTTGATTTTCACCAAAGAAACTTCTGGGTGCCTACCAGTGCCCTTGCTTGCTGGTGCTTGGCTGGGGGCTTTTCCAACAGCCGAGCTGTCCATTGGGGGAATGCTCTCTTGGCTGGAACTCTCGAGTGCTAAGTCCTCCAGGTGTTCACATTCCTGAGGAACTGTTTGTGCTTGCTGCCCTTGCAGTACTGCTGGCTCCTCACTCAGGGCAAAATAGGATTCAGCAAGATCATCCAGCTCTGATAGTTCTCCTATTTTGCCCTCTTGTATGGAATGGCAGGAGATGTCTGTAGGTGCTTGGCCATCTGGACCTTTGTAGAACGTATCTGTGAGAGGAGAGATGCACTTTCCGCACTCTTCCTGACCAGCAACTGACTCTGCCCACACGTTCATCTCTTCAGACAGGGAAACCATCTCATCCACCAAACCTTCCAGGGCAGCAGACTCCTCATCACTGTAAAAAGAGGACCTGTGCTGTGAGAGCTCCTGACTTCCATCCCTGCGGAGTGACGATGAAATAGGTTTTCCAGCATCACAATTTCCACTTCCCAAGGCAGTGTCTCTGTCCTCTCCATAAACCACCAGCTGTTCCTCATATTCCAGCTGACAGACTGAAGCTGAAGACTGAACTTCTGATGGCGGAGCAGCTAAGGTACTTGGGTGTATGCCCTCCTGAGCAGCAGAAACTTTCCCACTAGGATAAGCAGCCTTGTGATGCTCCAACACCTGACTTCCACTCCCGGGGAATGGAGCAGATGAGGTCTGCCCAGCCTCCGGGCTCCCACTCGTTGTGGTGGATCTCACCTCACTGCGAAGTGATGCCTTCAGGTGTTCTTGCCTTTCACTCTCATGGACTGAAGGGAGATGAGGTTTTTGGGATGAAGCGGTTTCAGCTGGGTGTTTGCCCTCCAGAGCAGCAGGCACTGTGCCACTGCCTTGAGGAGCCTTCTGAGGTTCAAATCCCTTGATTTCAGCTTCGTGGACCAAACTGGGAGCAATCTCTGCAACAGATGGACCTTCACTCTTCAGAGCAGCAAGCCTCTCCTTGCTGTGAGCCGTCCATTCAGCGTGCCGAGCTCCGCCAGAGATGGAAGTTCGCACCGGTTTTGGTGGTGGGATTTTGGGAACAACTGGATGCTCCCCCTTTGGGATGGCTGATGTGTCTGCATGGGCACAAGCCTTCTTGTGGCCTTGACTTTCACCATCACGGGCTGCAAGTGAGGTGATCCCTGCAACAGTTGGTCCTTCATCCTCCAGGACAGTAGGTCTCACCTCTTTAGAGGTCTTCAGCTTCTGGTGAGCATCTTTGTGAGCTGTTTGCAGGACGGGTAGGATACCAGGCTGCTTGCCCTCCGAGGCAGTAGGCGTCAGAACGCTTTCATCAGCAAGTTGCTGCGTTTTGTCTTTATATACTGGAAAAGAACCAATTTCTGTCTTCAGGCCTGTTGAAGCAGCAGAGCTTTCGTGCTCTGTGAGATCAGACTCGGCAGCGCTGGGAGCAGAAGGCTTCTCGTGGGACTGTTTCCGCCTTTTGTCCATCCAGGGAGCAGCTGGGGCCGTCCTTTTGATGAGGAAGCCTTCCCCTTGTAGGTCAGGATGGCTGCGAGCAGACTCCTGGGGTGGGGGGCACACTCCAGGGGCAGACCTGGAAGTGGTCTCTGGCTGTGGCAGAGCCAAAGTGGACTGCTCCCCCTCCTGCAAAGCCGTGTCAGAAGGCCCAGGGATGGATCCAGACTTCAGGATTTCATGTTTTTGAGCTGTTAGTGCCGCCAGGTCTGAGTGCTGGGCAGACAGAACAGGGCCTTGGCCTTCCAAATCTTCCTCCTCAAGATAAGTAGCTTTTGACTTCTTCAGCAAATGCTTCCTATTCTCGCTTCTGTGAGGTGACACTGGAAGTCTCTCTAGCTGTTGCAAAGAAACAGATGGGCACCCATTGCCTTCACAGTGTGTGGAAGGAGAGGGCTGCTCCTCGGAGCAGTCCTTGCTGGCTGTCCTAACGTCTCCTTGCTCTGAAGTGCCCGCAGTACCTCCCTTGCCTGGCTTTGCAGAAAAGTCGCAGTGCTCACTGCCTTCAGGGCAACCTTCCTGTGCCATGATATCATAGTCTTCTTCCAAAATATCTTGTTCCCTCACGGATCTGGAGGCTCTCAGCCTGTAGTCATCCAGGGAGCGACTTCGGCTCGAGCCAGCAATAGCAGGATGCGGGGGTTTCCTCGCAGTATCAAATGAAGCCGATTTGGTCAGGGAACCAAGCAGACTCTCCCTGTGCTCATCTCCATCCTTGCTCTCCTCTTCTTCCAGCTCGAACTGTTCCAGAAGGGGTTCACGGAGACCACTGAGGGGCACCTTGGAATATCCAGCTTTCCGATAAGTCCTCCTGGCCCTGTCCAGGTGCCTCCTGAGCTCCCTGCCCGGAGAGGAAGGTGCCCTCGCAGGGAGCTCAGCTGCTTGGCTGTAGAAAGTGCTTTTAATGACACTCTGTCTAGGAACACATACAGGTGGCTTTTCTGTCCCATCCCCGGCCTTTTCAACTTTGTCCATTTCAGACAAAACTACGTCTGGCTTCTGTTTTTGATCTGATGGGCTTTCTGTGGAAGCCTTCACTGATGAAGGCTCAGCTTCATGACTTCTTTCATCTCGAATCCTGGGATGAAGCCCTTCCTCTTTTAAAATACTCGCCCTGAGCTCTTGGCTCTCTGTAGGTGATTTGTCCCCCGCTTCACTTTTCATTGCAGCATACTTCCTCCTCGTGGGTTTTACTGGAGGGACTGAGAATGTGGAGAGCTTTTCTTCACTTTTGCGCCTTGGAAGCTCCTGACTGCTTGGAGCATCAAATATGGACAGGTGTAGTTCAGGTGTGGAACCAAAATGCCTCTTCTTGGGGAAGTGCGAGTTCTCGTTGTCTGAAGACGAGCCGCTGGTACTGGAGGAGGTGCTCTCCTCAATGAGGTGCCGTGAGATGGCCAGGGAGGTGTTGTCGTGAGTCCTCTCTAGGATTTCTGGGATGGATCGCATCACCAGGATGGATTTATAGCACATCAGAGACCGCTGAAAACCGAAACAAAATGCGGTGCAATCAGATGGAAACGTGTGAGGAGGACGGTAAAGCAAAAGTATGAAAATGATTTCCTGCACTTTTCAAAGACCACTCAGACTACTTTAATAGCATGTTGCCACCCTTTAGTAGATACAGTTTGTTTAGGCCTTAGCTGTTCTCTGAGTATTCCTCCTCTCTCACTCGCAGCAGTGAAACTACATTGGCTTCACAGCACATTTCTTGTGATAAGAGAAGCAGAACACAGCCTTGGGTTTTTAAAGACAATCAAACAATTCAAAGCAGACAGAAAAAGGTTTTTTAACTGAACACACTAGTTAAGCACCTAGCTGGAGTAAATGGCCTTAAATCCATGGACTGTGGTATGACCTGCAGTGGTTTGGGCCAACAGAAGCCCCACCATACTGCAGGCAGTGGGAATCATCTGCTCCAACTTCAGCCACATCAGATGTGGCAGTTGAAGTTGAGCGGCTGGCCTTCACTTACAGCCAGCAGAGGGAACTGGGCATCCACAGCAGGCAGTCAATCTGATTCTTTTAGATGACTTCAAGAAAAGGGGAGACTCCCTGGGACATGTCTCTCTGCAGTTTGCCAATTGCAAAGACAGCTGAGGGGAACTAGCTTACACACAACCACACATCGTACGGGCACCTGCACTGTCATTTCCTCCCTGTTTGCTTTTCAGTGCTTTTAATTTCCAAGTCTTGCATTACTGAGACTAACTTACATCATGGGAGGTGTCAGTCTCTTCTCCATGGTATCCAGTGAAAGGACACGTGGGAACAGCACAAAGCTGCACCAAGGGAGGTTCAGGCAGGATAGCAAAAGAAACTTCTTCACTGTAAGGGTGGTCAAACTGGAGCAGGCTTCCTAGAGAGGCACCTGATGCCCCATGCCTGTCAGTGTTCAAGAGGCATTTGTACAATGCCCTCAAATAATGCTTTGACTTTTGCCTAGCCCTGAAGTGGTCAGGCAGTTGGACTTGGTAGTTTTTTGGGTCCCCTTCCAATTGAACTATTCTATTACGTTCTGTTCTATTCTGTCCTATGCTATTCTTACACATGCTGGACTGCAAGTGGCTCAGGCCATGTATGTCATAGAAATACTAAAAAAAACCCAAACCATAAAAACAAAGGGAAAGTCAAAACTTCTGCTGACTCCACTGCTCTCTCTGTTGTGAACAGGAATGCTGAAACCTGCTCATATCTGCCCACCTAAAGGTGGATGCCTTAATCTTTGTTTCAGTGGGTGGTGGAAGAGCCCTGCACATAACCTACGACACCAATAAAGCCTGGGTAATTTATTTCTTCACATTCATTGACTTCTTGGCTTATTCCCTATTTGTAGCCATGCTGAGATCTCTGCTGTGCCCACTGTCCTAGCCCAACAGACTTTAAAAGATGCTAATGTTGTTCAGAAATAATTAACTAAAAAGGGCCAACCTACCTTAAGGCCAACTCACCTGCCACTTGCTCCGAGCCACAATGAATTTGAGCTGCTTGGTGTTAATGAAATGAGCTGCTTCAAGGGGGAGGTTGTGCTGCCAGGTAGGATGAGAGGAAAATCAGTGGTTAAAAAATCCTAACTACATTTCCTGATTATTATTATTATTTAAAGGAGTGACTTCTTCCATTATTTATTTAAGAAATAATGGATCAAATTCTACAAGCTTATTATTGTAGGCAACATCAGTTTTCAATTATAAAATCAAACCTCGTTCAGTGCATGTGAGAAAGTCTCTATCACAATTTTTTTTTATCTCTTTGCCCATATGGATTTAAGCCATTGGGATATAAAACATAACCTCCTTCTGCAAAGCCACAGCTTCTTCTCTATACAAAAATGTTGTATTTACTCATGTTAGTAGTAATCTTTTGAAAGGGAGGGTAACCTGGCAAGTCAACCCCAATGTTCCTCTTCTTTCTCGAGAGTCATACCTACACTCCTACATAGGACAGAAAGTGGGCGACTGAGAGAAGAAATAAAACCACAGTCCTCAAACGGCCTGAAGAGTTGCCCCTCCAGAGGTCTCTTCCAAACAAAGAAGGTTTTAAGGAACCAAGACAAACTTACCATGAACCACCTGTGGGAAAGGCAGTCCAAAGCACCAGGCCTGTCTCTGATCAGAGAAAAGAACACCACGTCAGTAGCAAATCACTTCAATCAGAAATATCCCTGTGGGTGCCTGTGTTGTGTTGGAGCTGAGCACACTTACTTGGGCTGTTGCTGTAGGATCTGCTTTATAAAATCTTTTGCATCTTCACTCAGGTGAACAAAATCAGGAGCAGTCCATGAAACCTCTCCCTTCTGGATATTTAGAAGTGTTCCTCTGTCATTCTCCCCAGCAAATGGAGACTTGCACGTCAGGCTTGTTTATTGAACACCGTGAAATAGAAGGGGACAGACTTTAGACTTGTGTTTGCTGCTCAGACAACCAAAGCACAAACATCTACATGGAGCTTTCAAGTGCTTGAGGGACTCCATGTGTGGGACTTGCAGGACTTGCCAACAGCACATCCACTACAGAGCAACTTTTCCCCCATTTTCTCAATATCCAGTTAAATTACTTACCCCTGTTTGACAGGTAAGGCTGATGGCTACAGTAGGATGATGACTAAAATGGCAAGAGGAAGACCTGAGCACTCAAGACTACTTTACATAGGAACAATGACCTATTGAATGACCTATTGAACAATGACCTATTGAACAAAACCTATTGAACAATGACCTCAATGAATTTTTTCCTACTTTACATAGGAACAATGACCAGAAGATCTTTGGCAACACAGAAAGTGCGGCCAACAGAGGGAGTTACAAAATAAATCTCTGAAGAACTCAATGCTTCGCTCCCTCAGAGCCCACACTTGATGGAGCTGGAGGGCTCTGATTGACAAAAGGGCATCAAACGAGTACATCCAAGCAGATATTCTTACCTTAAATATGTGATGACTCCAACAGCCCTGAGGACAGAGGGAACAAAAATGTCAGATGCCCCTCATTTTTCTCCTCCTTCTCAAGCACACTGCCTCTTTTCCAGTGTGATAAATCCCCAAAGATTTTGCTTTCCCCCTTTGTTGCTTTTTTGTTTGTTTCTTTTCCTTTCTTTCAGCATTTTGATAAAATTAGCCTCAACTATCCTTTCGTTTTTAAAGCATAAGTGAAGAAGTATCAAAATAGTTCTTTGGAGTTTGTTTCTCTTTTCTAGAAGGTCTCTTTGGGTTGTGCTCTTGAGCTGCCACCTCTTTATTGAAGACCACTCTCCTTAAGATGCTTCTTTGCATTAATTAGCTGTCAGGCATCAATTATTGTTGACCAAAATAAACAAAAACAAACAAACAACCAAACAAATAAAGAGCTTTAAATAGCCCCAGTAGGTTTTGGATTCTCACTGTTCACTTTCAGTTCCCTTTGTTATTCCCTTTTGTCAAGGAAGCACCTCGATTAACTGCACCATTTCTACCAACATACAGTATTCACTCACTGATGCCCTTTTTGTGTAAACAATTGGTGCACTGGTACAGTTGCTACACTGCAGACATATCAGGCTTTTTCAGTAGCACAGGATTCTGCACAGCAGACTCCCCATTTCAATTCTACACAAAGGCAAAGCCACAGGAACTGAGCTTGGGACAAAACAAAGCCTATCCACTGCAAAATAATTAGATGTAACTGCAATAAATTACCCTGTGGTGTGAATGTGCACACAGTAACATCACTACGTACTCCTAAGGAAACATTTCTCCTAACCCAGATGCCCCAAGTTCAGGCTGTTCAGTGCAAAAGCTCTGTAGGAAGACAGCAGGTTACCAGATATCAGTTGCTTTTGACACCGGTGACTGAGTGACAATTTCTGGGGCAACGAATTCTGGAGACCCATATTTGCTGAACTGAGGCTCCAGAGGTGTGATCTTCTGAGCAAACCCAAAGTCACAGATCTTAAGGTCTTCCCTCTCAGGGTAAACCATGAGAATATTCAGAGGCTGGAAAATGAAATGAAATAAAATAAAATATTAAGAAGCTTATATTGAGATCAGGCAATATTTTCAGTTGCAAATATGGATAATTCAAATGGAAAATACCTAAGCCAACCAGAGGCTATGGCAAGCTAGTCCTGCCACTGCACGTTACCTTAATGTCCAAATGAAGGATGTTGTTGTCATGAAGATAACTGATTCCTTCCAAAATTTGCTTTATATACAATTTCACCTAGAAAAAATAAATCCAATTTTAAGCAATCGGTCATTAAGCCACTGAATATTAATATTACATACAGAGGGGCCTCGATTCCACCAATGTTTTTTGTTGTTTTATGTGATAGAGGGACAGACTGAACCAGCCACCTGCAACTTTGCAAGTCCTCTACCTTTCAATTCTAAAGTGACAGCTGACATTTCCCTCTGAATATTTTCAAGAAAAATCAGTTTTCCCAACAAAAAGGGGAAAGCCTTGCTTCTAGATGGGAGATGTGAAACCTTTTGAGCTTTGAGCACTCAATAATAACGATAACAAAAACTATCTGAGAAACCATCATTTCATTTCAGAGCTCGGTTTGGAGACTGAAAGGAAGTGGATACGTGTGCAATTCTAAGGGGACAGAGCATTATCTGTTATTAGGCAAGTGAAGATATAGGATCTCCATAGCAAAGGAATGGTACATCAGCAAATGTGGATCGTATTGGGCTGAATGCAATGCCAGTGGTTCAAAATCACTGGTAGTTTCTGGTCATTCCCTGAATATACTCAGCACTGAAAGCTGATGGGAATGCACTTTAAATCCTGATTCTGCTTTGACAGATTATCACTAATTCAAATATATTTTTCACGTTGGAAATAGAAAATGCAGATGAAAGTTATTCTGTGCTGAAGGATCAGATGGTACCCACCAACACTGAACACTGAAATAAGAAGGAAAAATTACCTCTGCTTCAGTGACCACACTCTTCTTGAATAAACGATCGAGGAGCTCTTCACTGGAACACCTCAGAACAATGTTAAGATAAAATACAACAACAGTTACAGAATCATAGAATCACTCAGGATGGAAAAGACCTCTAAGATCCCCAAGTTCAACCCCAACCCAACATGTCCCTCAGTGCCACATCTCCACGTCTCTTGAACGTGTGTTCAAGGCTCAGGAGACTGTGGTTGCTCCCCAGAAGAGCAAGGCTGGCCTTGGTTCTCTGATCTCCTCAGCCCATGCTGTCCCAAGTCTTCATGCAAAGCTACCACCTCAAAACCAAGTGCACACAAAGACCAAACACTTTGGATTGGTTTGGGGATTTGGGTTTCCAGCTTGCAGTGTTGGCTTGTGTCTTCTCACAAGTCCCAGCACCTCATCTTCCCTTCCCACTTACAAACAAGCCGTTATGCTGAAACTTCTCATACTTAGTGGTGTTTGTGTGAAGGTCTGTCTGCCTCAAGAGCCTCAGGTTGTGCTTTTCAGGAGGTTCCCACTGGGAACAGAGTCATTCCCTTCCACACATTCCAGAAAAACAACTCAATTCATGCATGCTGGTATATGCAGCTATCATGGCTTGTCCTAAACAGCAGAAACACAGCAACTCAGTGAGGACATACAGAGCTGTGCAATCCTGCAGTGCAGGGAATGGCTGAGTGTGTTCTGCTACCTCAGGAAAAGCTCAACATTGGTTATCTGCACAGCTACTTAATAAACGAGGTGTGCTCATTACTTTTCAGCATCCTTGGAGGAGGAGCACAGAAAAGGATACAACTCCAAGATCAAAATCAGGGTTTTCCGTGTTTCAAACTGATCCAGCAGCCTGGTAATCCTGTCGTGGGACAGAGAGGTGAGAATATCCCTCTCTTGATGCGCCCGAGCCCTCGTTTTGCTCCGCAGAGGGATGAATTTGGCGGCACAAGATACTCTGTTCCCTTTGTGTACAACTCGTTTCACAAAGCTGAAGCATCCCCTGTGCAGAATGAAAGGACAAGCCTGGCTCAGACCCACTTCAAAGCCCTCGCACAGCGGGTGCGGACCTTTCCTCCCCCCAGTCCTGGCAGCTCCTGCTGCTCAGGGCTTACAGTCTATTTCCCTGTGTGCGAGCTGCTATTGCCCTCTCCCGGCTGTCTCTGAAGGAAAACCCATTCCAGTTGTGTGCTGACAAAGGCTGTGCTCTCAGATCCCTTGGATGGACACGGCGCTGGTTACTTACATTGCTGTGGGCTTTGGAGCTTCGTATTACCCAAGGGCCATACCTGGGCACCTGTTCATAGAGTCATTAAGGTTGGAAAGACCACTAGGATCATCAGATCCAACCATCAGCCCGTGCCTGTGTCTGCTGTAGACCATGTCACTCAGTGTGATTATCCTGAAAACCTCCAAGCATTACATCAGTTGAAGCTCCATCGACTCTCCCAGCATGTCAGAAACTTCACAACAGGTTCCCAGCACCCCCGTATCAAGGCAATCTCCAATTCTGCCAGTGCTTTCACCACTTCAGATTTATTTGTGGTTCTGCCTCTTGTTCCTGCTGCTCAGCAGCTCAGGTGGGCAACTGGGTGCTGGAAAATGCTGGAAAATCCATTTACCTTCCAATCTCCTGCTTAACTTCATACAGGGAATGGAGTTTTCTCCGTGTGGCCACTTTCTTTGCTGCTTGGTCTTTCTTAGCTTTGGAAATGAAGAAAAATATAAAGGTTAATAATATTCAGATTGCTAATGGTGTACAAAGTGATTTCAGAACGGCTTAAGTCGGGAAAATAGACAGGGCTCCTCTTCTGCACAGAGTTTGGTATAGCTGTTGGATGACACAGCTTGCCAGCATACTCACTGGGGCATGGCCATGCTTATTTCTGAGGCCCATGGTGTCAGTTTGTCTCAAGCAGAGATAAAAGAAATGAAAAAAAACCCACAACTAATTTGTTCATCTGTGCAGGTCATTAGAAATCATTCCCTTTATACTGGATCATGACATACTGCTAATACACGAATGCTAAGTTGGAAATCATGGCAGGTATTGTATGGGTGCCAGAGGAGAAGGATGACAGAGCACACACTACAGAGGGTATTGAAGCAACTCATGCAGCTCAAAGAACGATGTTACCTTCGTGTACAACGAGCTCTGCTTTGCACAAAACCTCCCCTCCTGCATTTTTGGCAACGCAGGTATAAACTCCACCATCTTCTGAAACAACGTTGTCTAGGATTAAGAAATAGGTCGTTCCTGCCTTCCCTTGATGGAGCCTATCACCGTCTGCCAGCAGCGTAGTGCCCTGGAAGAATGGAACCACTTTTTGTTACTGGAAAACCAAGATGGAAACAGACATTTCTTCTCTTCAAGAAACGAGAAGGACGAGCAGAGCTGCAACACACACCTTTCCATCTAGCAAAAGGCACCAACAAAATGCTGGCTGAAGAAGTCCCCATGGCTAAATGTTTCTCTGCTTATACAACATTTCTCTTTCAGAGCCCATTCATTAAAATGAGGGCTGGGGAGGGGTCCCCATGTGACAAGGTTCATCCTTTGGTTTTTCCAGCACACCAAGGCTGCCTGACCGGGCAGGAAGATGTCAGATGAAATTTAACACAGACAGATTTAACAGTGATGCAATATTTGAGGGGGGAAACAATATTCTGGGGAATAATAAATTATTTATCTTACTTCCTACTGCGTTATTTACTGTCCTTGCACTCAGTTTACCAAGTAACTATGGAAAAGATACAGAGCCTAAAAGTCACGTCGACAATAGGAGTAAACCATTCTTGATCCCATTCCTGACCCTAAAAATGACAGCACACACCCTGGTGGCTCTCAGACAGACACCAATCTCCCTTCTTGCCTATTTATGTACCCAAAATGAACTTGTGAAAGGAACCCCATTGACACTGCATCCATCACACGGCAAAATTCAAGCGTGGTGGTTCCAGGCAAAACTGCAGCTAATTTAGAAAACATCTACAGAGGTACAGATAAGACCAAGGTTCGTAACTGGTGTAGAATGACAGAACAAAAAGACTTTCCCCACAGAAGTACTGTGCTGCAGCCATTTCAGTGGTGCTTATTCTCAGGCAGGGAAACATCTGCCCTTACCTTGAACCACAGAACAGTAGGTGGAGGGGTTCCTTCGATGACCGCCTGAAATCTGGCACGCTCCCCAGAATTCACCTGCACATCCTCTATTGTCACTTGCATATAGGGAGGACCTGGTGAGACACAATGGTTGGCTGTACTCACCCTACCACGACTTCGTGGGCTGGTGCAGTTTCAGTGGCTCAAATGGGATTTTCCAGAACCAGGGTATGATACTGGCTTGGAGTCAAATCAAGAGATACCGCATCGATATGTTTGGGTTTCCTTATATTGGCATTACTTTTGGGCTACTTCATGCTTACATGTTACTTGCTGTTTAAGGAACAGCTACTGGTGAAGAAATTGAATTATTTCAAACAAAAGCCACGGTCAGCAAGACGTATCACCCAAACTGGAATCAGTGACGGTCACAGGAGCAGAGCAATAAAGACAAGGCTCTTCCTTACTTGTTGGGGTTTTCTCCTCAGTCTTATACACACAAGTTCTTTCCGTGGTCTCGATATAAACTTCACTGTGTACATCCCAGACCACATCCCCTTCTCTTCTGTACCAGTCTCCTGTCCCCGCAGCTGGTAGTATTCTTTCACAAAACCCAAGAAAAAAGACACAGTCACACAACTGCAGAGCTGTAGGATCACACTTTGCCATTGAACTACGTGTTTCACCACTGGACAAATCAATATTTACGTCAAATTAATCAAATTAAAGAGTTTTGCTTTGGTGGAGTTAATTTCTCTCCGATATTTTACATCCTTCTTGATCAATGCATTTACAAACAGGACTCAAAAGACAGCAGCCTACCAGAGTGAGCTCAAACCACCACCAGCTTCCCTACAGAGGAAAATCTGTGTATTACGATGTATGCTCACCTGGAAATGGGAACAGTGTGCTCCTGAGTGCGTTCAGCTCCAGTAGCTGTCTTTTCGTGGGAAAGACCAGGGCTGGGCATGGGTACACTTGGTTCTTCAGTTAGAATCTGCCTTTGTGCTTTGTCTGGTAGCAGAAATAGGGGAAGTTAGACACATCAGCTATGAGGGCACACCTGAATACCAGAGCAAACATTTTAAGCCATCTCTGGTCTGCCTTGTGTGAGAACGGAATCCTTCTGAGCTCCTCCGAGCGCAATTGTTGAAGAAGAATGGACACCCCATGAGGCAAAGGGCTTGAATAACAGCAGAGAGGCTGAATGGACACAATGCTGACTGGCAACATGAGCTTTTCTATAAGGAAACGCATGCAGACACAGGTAGGGGGGGTGGTCAGTAGGAACAAGGATACAGGGTCAAAGATCCCATCTGGGTGGGGAATGGACTCAGGCTTTCTGGTTACCAGTGCTATCAAAACATTTGCCTTTTTATTCATGTGATCAAAGGGATGATTGTCAAGTCCACTTCTTATTAGAGTAATGCCTTTATTAATAACTTAATTAGTTGCCTCAAGTGAAAGAACTGCCAAGTCATCTCCTTCACTCCTCTGCAGTTGAAAATAAAGATGTAATCCATTTCACATTTTACTTCTGATGATTTCTGAGTCATTCTGTTTCACCACAGGATTGTTTGCATGGATGATTTCCCACAAAAAAGGAGAAAAAAATCAAAAAAGATTTTAAAGCCCTGTCATTTTTAAATGGTTTTTTTTTTGGTCTAACTCTATGGAATGCTTCTATTCTTCTACAGCTTTAGGCAAAAAATATCTTTCTTTTTGAAACGACATCTTTAGTTTGAGGGCTGCAGGCTACATGACACTGTCCTTTTAGGTTTTCATCTTGGAGGCCCATTATACTCTGTCTTGAAACAGAGACAGACAAGTTGCTGTGGCAGAAGCAGGAGGAAGAGCAGCAGGGCTGCAGCTTGCTCACGTGCTTTAAAAACAACACAAATGTGAAACCTGTGCTCAAGACATTGTGACACACATCACAATTGTGATACACATCGGTTAAAAGATTGAGAAGTCTTTTCAACTCCAGGGCTGAGGAACTGCAGGGGAACTTGTGCCCAACATGATATATATTCTCTGGTAGTTGGCAAAGGGATTTTAAATTTCCAGCTTGCTTTCAGCAGACAATAAGAAAATCAATAGCCCTTCCCCACCCCAGGACATCCAAAACCAAATTACTTCTGTGAATGCAACAGAGAGGAAAAAGGCAAACAAGGAAAAAAGGAAGCTGGGAATAAAAGGGAAACAGAAGCAAGGGAAAAAAAAAAGGAAAAGGGAAAAAAGGGGAGAAGGGGAAAAAAGGGGGAAAAAATAAAGATTAAAAGCTCATATGTGGAAAAAATCCTCTACTTCTTCACTACGGGCAGTTGATGAACCAAACTGCTTGAGACAGTTTTCAAGCTCCTGTTTTCAGAAATCTCTGCCCAACCCACCCATCCCAACTCACACCCCCACGTTTTGTTGGCTCTGTCCTTTTTGGACCCATAACTGTTCAAAACAACGAAGCAGAGAACTGAGGGGGAAAAAAATAATAATTGTTCAACATTTTTTATCTTTATCAATCTCCATGCATTATTTTCCAGACTCGCTGCAGACCTACCCTGCCCCCCAGCAGCCTGGGTTTGGGTGCTAGCTTCATGGAGCAGCAGAGGCCCAACTGCTCCATGCTGGCCAAGGCCATCTCCTCGTGTGTCTGGAGGAAGATCCACAAGCAGTGATGCTGAGTCCACGAGCTTCTTCAGAGCTGTCTTGATCTCCTTATCAGCACGCCGAAGGGAGGCCTGGACAGAGGTCTCCAGCTCTGACTGTGGGGATGGTTTTCCTACAGACAAGAAGAACAGCTTTTCTCTCTTTGGTGCAAAAAGAAAACAATGGCAACCTGAAACCCATTGCAGTCAGATGGAACATCTGTCATCACCTCCTTCCCCTCTGCTAGAGTTCACAATAAGGAGACAGGCACACAGACTTCAGACAGACGTGTCCCACCAGGCTGAGGATACTCCCAGACAGTGGAAAGAGGGATTTGTCACCCGACTCAACCCTACGTTGTCTGCTTTGGCAAATACATTTCCACTGGGGTCAGTGAGACAAAGCCAGTGGTGATGCATTGCATTTACAGAGAGGCTACGTGTGAGGAGGATGTTATTGCCTCAGGGAAGGGGAAGGAAGAGCAAGCTCTTACCAGACTCACCCGTGCCCCTTAAATAGGGGTCGCTGCATCCTGAGCCTGCAAGGAAGGATTGTACAGAAGACCATGCTTGCAGAAGATTGTGTTTGTCCTACTAAATACTGCGGTATTTAGGTTTGCTCAACACCTGAAACTTTTAAATTTGCCCTTGAAGGTGCTTTTGCAAGCTAGCTCTCGAGGCAAGGTCATCTGTGTATACAGTGCACAGAGAAGCATTGTAGAGGAAGATGTAACTTCTGCCTCAAGGAATTACAGTCCTGAAGGAAGAGAGATGACAAAGCTTTCTGAACAAAACTGGATCCTCAAGCACATCACTGCAGAACATACACCCAGAAGACAAACAGCACTCGCTCATCCCCATTCAGAACTGCAGAGAATAGGCCAAGGTAAGGGTATGGGCTGAATCAGGTTGGAAAGGACCTCAGGAACTAATCTTATCCAATCTCCTGTACAGCACTCCTTCCACAAATCTTGATGAGGCACAACAAAGGGGCGGAAGACATCTAAGAATACCAAAATACCCATCAAAGAAAGACAAAACCCTCATCAGATTAAAGCTATTCATCATAGTCACAAAGGAAGAGTACAAGCTCAAATAAACACGCAGTCCATGATAAATCTGGCTAAAAAACTCCACTTTGGACATCCCATTCTGGTAGCCCATGCCTTTATTATTTTAAACATACTCCCCATGGGAATAGAAATACATTTTCCATGAGTAGAAGAAAAAATGAATCTGAAAAAGTGACACCCAGCCATACCAGGAGCTGATTCCCAGTAGGCAGCAGCCTTATGTGTGATGTTGTGAAAGCGCCAACGGGAGCAGCTCTGCAAACCTGTGGGCCAAGATGCAGGGAGAGTAACTGAGAGCTTACTGAAAGAAAAAAATAAGAGTACGTGCACACAAATGCGTCCAATTCAATTCACACCATTCACACACAGCGTGCCCTACAGCTCTGTTTCAGCTCTGCTTCTTTCTCAGCCTTGAGGAAGTAAATTCCCAAGATAGACCTTAGCAGGAAAGCTAGTTTGGGTCAGCCCCTGTTCTAGACATAGAATCATGGATTGGCTTGGGTTGGAGGGGCCTTAAACGCTCCTGCCATGGGCAGGGTTGCCAACCAATAGGTCAGGCTGCCCTGGACCCCATCCAACCTGGCCTTGAGCATCTCCAGGGCACCTCAATTTTATTCTATTTTCAATGTCCTCTTTGTGATGATGGAACATTTCTGTTCTGGAGCTCCTGATGGGAAAAGGAAGTTTGGAAGTTTTCCTCATGCTACATGATCCAGACTGCCCCATTGGAGTCCATATCTTTAAAGACTTGGATTTCCAGGAGCTCCTGTTGCTGCCCAGTGCTGCCCCACCAGCTGGGCAGCTGCCAACAAGAGAGCTGTTTGGAAAGGCATGAAACACCCTTAATATCTATCAAGGAGCAGATACAACTCGGTCTAACTAGGATTTGTGGCACTGTGGTCAAACATGATAATAAGCTCAAGTTAAGAGGCAAGAGGTTTGCAAACATTCCTGGTTTACAGGACCAAATGGGATTCTGCTCCCCTGTGTCTCTAATAGTAATACCTTCTTCCTTATTAGTGATGTTACATGATCAAAGCTATAATCAAAGCTTCTGACCTGAACAGCATGAATATTAGTTGTGGTACCTCTAGCTAATCCTGAGCTGATGATGCACATGCAATGGACAGCCTGTTTACTAGTTCCAAAATCGTGACTATGAACCTTTCCACCTCACACCTCCTTCAGCCAATAGCCAAAAACACAAGAACCATGTGGACTTTGAAGTTCCAAATCAGCCTCAGGGACCCAAGGAGGCAAGGACTGTTCAAAATTATTGGCTCCTACACTGAATGGGAAGTGTCCACCAAAACAAGTTCTTTCATTCCAACACTTCTGGAACTGTCCATAAAAAATGGCAGCCAGAACCCAAATGCATTACCATCCTCGGGCTGCAGTTATGCTCCTGCTTAAGTCGAGGGGAGAAGCTGATGAAGTGATGGACTATCAGGTGCAGATAACAGAGAAGAACACAGAAACCAGCAAGTTTAGAGACAGCCGATGCAAGACATTTATTGATATCAGCTCAGCATCTAACAGTGCATCTTGCATTTGTTGGTTTTTTGTTGTTGTTGCTTTTTTTATCTCAAGCAAACTGAAGTTTCCACTTTATTCATGCCCATTTGCCTGCAGGTATTATGGTAAAACATTTCTTGAATTAAATTATTTTAAAACAGCTGTATGTTTTCGTCTACAAGAGATAAACCCCCACACGTCACATTAGTCATCTACACAGTTTAACCACTTACAAGCAGAATTTTTAATCTCTAGGAAAATATTTTGAGTGTATACGTAGCGGGCTGCTCACAAACCTTTCATTCTGTGAACAGAAATGAAAGACTTCAAACATTCATTTTCATTGATTTTCTTTTGCTTAGATTTCAAACGAAGGTATAAGCAGGTGTTGATGTTAACTGCTTTGAGCTAATGATTATTTTTTTTTCTAAGACCAC
The DNA here is from genome assembly GCF_038088225.1 of Cyrtonyx montezumae. Lineage (NCBI taxonomy): Eukaryota > Metazoa > Chordata > Aves > Galliformes > Odontophoridae > Cyrtonyx > Cyrtonyx montezumae. The sequence goes on from NW_027072037.1 coordinate 1,687,458, forward strand.
TGGAACTGCAGTTTTCCAGTTTCTTTAAAAATAAATAAATAAATACCTGAGCATCAGCCACATCAGACAGAACCTCCACATCTCTTTACAATTCTTTTCGGGTAAGTGTATGTTTTAAACAACCACTACAGAGCAAATTCCTTTCTCAGCAGTGTCTATGTAAGTCACAGAGTCACCAAGGTTGGAAAACACCTCCAAGATCATCCACTCCAACTGTAATCCAAAAGAAACCCACTTCTTGCTTAGGAGTTACTCTGGATAGGTAGTTGAAGAGCTGAGATCAGAATCAGGTCTGACACAAAAGCATTTTCATTTTCAAAAGAATTTTCCTATTGTATATTCGCTACTTTCCAATGCAGAGTGCAGTATATGAACAAAGTGTGGATTACGTTGCGTACTTACAAAACCAACAGTATAAACCAAAGAGCTCTTATCAAAAACAGGAGAGTAACACAAAAGAGGCTTCATGTCTTTCACCACATGTAATCAATAAGAAAGTGCCCTCTATCTTGAGGGTAGTGCACATGGTATTACAGAAGATATCCTGTTTGGATCTTGAAAAGCAGAAGACTGTGAAATGGATTCATTTTCATCACTGCACGATCAAGGTTCAGCCACGGAAGAAAAAGAATGCATTCTTTTCTACAAGCACCTCTTGTAAATTCAGTCCCTCTTTGCAGGAATATTGCCTGGGCTCACAATATTATCCAGTTGGGAAACACTGAGGCAAAACATTATACACCAACATTTCCGAGGCAAAAACTCACCAATCCTCTCTGTTCACACCACCTAAAGTTCAGCTGCATCTGAGCATTTCTGGTTTCCCTGTTCCATCTAAATGAAAACATTTCCTATTACAACATGGCCACACAACTCAGCAGGGGACTCTCCACCCCACACCTCCATCAGATCGAGGGGACCAGTGCGTGGTCTTACTGAGATCAATGACAAATTCCCATTGACTTCAACTGGAAACGCTATTTGGGCCTTCCTGGTCTTCTCTCTCCAGGACTGAGGAACGCATTGAAGCCCTCTGTGCGATACCCATTTCAGTGAAGCCAACTGAAATGGGCCATGCCCAGTACATCTGAGCCTCACAGGCAGCAATCTGACTGCAAAGCTTCAGAGAAACTCAGCAGAAAGCAGTAAGGTGACCCCTGCAATTCAATCCAACATATACAGTTTCAATAACGCAAAGCAACTGTAACTGGCTGTGCTGCCAAGCAGTGCAATGTATTACAAACCAATGCATTTTTCAACCAGGCATTTGTGGTAAAGATCTGTTTGTGGTTTTCTTTGGTTTTGTTCTTTTTTTCCTCTTTTTTTTTTTCAACTGTTTCTGCTCCTGTTACTTTGCTGCAGCTCCGTGGTGAATTCCTTTTAGCACAGTAGGAGACATTGTGCATCCATCTGCTGACAGTAAAGTGTCACCACTGGCACAAACAGGAGACCAAATATACCAGATAATTTTTCCAGTGGTATCTAAAGACCAGTGGTTCTTTGTATGCATTAACATCTGATTATAGTTGCAGAAGTCATTTTGAGCAGCACTTTAAACTTTTGCTGCCCATTTAAGTAAACCTATATTTTAAAACATGGTTTATAAACCCACTGCACTAGTATGCAGAAAAAAACCCGAAACCTACATCTAGTGTGGACTTGAAAATAGCAGTCATTGTTAAAAATGGTCTTTTTTTTTGTTGTTTGTAGTTTTTCTTAAGGCAGAAGAGAGCAATGAAATCCTTGCCTTCCTCAAGTCAGAGCTGCTGGGACCACTGACTCCAGTCAAGTCAGGATTTCAGCTGGAAGGTCTGAGCAGCCCTCCGCGTTCCATGCATACAAATGCAGTACGTCCTCTATGTCTCACTCTGTGGCAGAAACTCATAATAATTTAACCAGACTGTGCACGCTGAAAGGTTTAGGAAGAGGTTTTTGATAGAGCTAACTGGTGTCGGAAGTGTAGAGTCAAAGCAGTGTGAAGCTTCATGACCTTTGGTGCGTGTAGTGGCAGGAGATGGCTTTAGCAGGGAACAGTCCTCCCAAGCTGCTGCTGGAGGATGCTGAAAAGCATTGATTCTTTCACCTCCTTGCCATGCTATCATTTACAGGTTGGCACTTGAAATAATTTTTAAGTACGTGAACAAAAAAAAAAGCATTTATCCATGTGTATCTGTGCCTCAGGTAGGAGAATCAGGCTTTTCCTAAGCCTACCCCCACAGCTCTCCAATGGAATGATATATGTTCACCTCGATCAAAGCTTTTACAATTGCATACTGATCTGACAGACATGTTCCCTTTAAGACTGGAAAAGCTCATATTTAAATATATTTTTCTCAAAGATATTCCCTCGTACGCGTTACCTTGTAATCACTCCCACCAATTCCCCTCACCTACAACAATTCTGATCATTTGTTTTTTGTTGTTGTTCTAAAACACTGCTTTCTCTTGCGTTGGAAATCATGCTTGTATCTGCTCAGCTCTGGGAGAGGTCTTCTGTGCTGATGTGCAACGTGACGGGCTCACCGACAGTCCCATAGCTGAGGGTTCTCGTGGAAACTTCAGTTTTAAAGCTCGACTGTCCGTTGTCTGCCGACAGCTGGACTTCAGTGCAGAAAGATGGTTTCACAGTGAAGGAGGGAGCAGAGGAAGCTGCCGCATGCACCCCAGGTGTCACCTCCATGCAGGCATCACTCACATGGAAGGAGATGTTGGAGGAGCCTACAGACTGCACACCAGTTACTCGAGATGTCGAGACGAACACGCTTCCTGGAATGTGCTCCTCCAATGTGCTGAGAAATCTCTGCCTGGGCTCGGAAACCACAGGTCTCCCCAGGTTCAGCAGCACTGGCTTTCCAATGGTGGGCTCGCTGATCTCTGTCTGGAGCACGGAGATCTCGCAGGGTTTGTCTGTTGTATGGTTCTTATCGTTGCACCCGTAGGTCTCGCCTTCTTCAGGAACGTAATCTTCGAGGTCCTCCAAAGTCAACATCTTACCGTTGTGGGTTAAAACTTTGAGGTTCCGGGTGCTGATGTCTTCTGGCTGTAGTTCCTCTGGTTCATCGATTATAACGACGTTCTTCTCTTCCGGAAGGACAGCTTCAATCCCTTCGGGTATCCCCTCTTCAACAGGCCAAGACGCATCTAACTCATCCACTTCTTCAACCTCCGGCCTCACCGGTGAGAAGAGAAGTCCATCCTCATCTGCTGCAGCCGTCTCAAACCTGAAGCTCAAAGGTTCACCCCCGCAGGCAAGCAGTGGGGAAGCAACCCTTGCCCCACCGTGCTCGCTTGTTTCCTGCGGGCAGCTCTTTCCTTCAGATCCACAATCAGTACATGAGTTATTTCCGAGCAGTTCCGACTCACACGGAGAGCTTCTGTCTTCGTTGCTGCCTTGAGGTCCTTCCTGATCTGCTGTGTACACCAGAGGCTGGATATTGACTTCAGAGAGACTTTCTTGGGGCAAAGAAGATTTTGACTGTTCCACCAATTTATTGTTGGAATTATTTGTATTCAGATCATCATCTGGGGAACGCATTGGCCTTGAGCTGGGAAAAGTGAATGTTAGCACTCCTGACTCATCTTTTTCTTGTTTGACTGGGGAAGATCCTCTTTTCCTTGCAGGCTTTGGTGATTTTTTCACCTTGAATTCAATTATTTCTTCCACTTCAACCCATTTGGGCTTTTGCTCTTCCGTCTTGGTCTCCACAGTGATCTCTCGTGCTGCTGCTCCTTGCCTGTCCTCTGGTTCTGTGACATAAAGCATCGGGACAGTAGACTTCGAGGTCGCCTCTTGCTCATGCCTGTGGACAGGTTGCCTAATCTTTGAGACAAAAACTGGCTCTGGAGTTGGCTCCGCTCTTGGGGAGCGTGAAGGTGAATGGTCTGAAGAAGAACGGGCAGGAGAAACCCTTCCCCTTTGCCTTGGGCTCTTCACCACAGTAGTTATCGTTTCCTCTCTGATGAGGGAAAGGGTTGAAATGGAGTTGGCAGGAAGACAAGACATTCTGGGGAGCCACGCTCCGTTTGCACATGCCAGTGTCGATCAAGGTGCTGTAGTGGGGTTAGTCTTAGGCGCACTCCAGCTTTGGGTGAAGCGTGTCATTTTGAAGGGATACACACACAACGCACACGCCCACATGCCCAACGCTGCTTACTTGCTGAATCAGCCAAAACCTCTTTGCCCAGAGTGGATCCCAGCTCCTTCAGCCTCCTTGAGTGCACAAACACAAGTATGTCCAGATGTGAAATGGTTTTCTGGACACTATTATATCTCACGTGCTTGCAGTGAACACTTGTTTTGTGCCCAAATAGCAGTTTGACCCAAAGGATTTACTCGCTCTAGTTTACCTGTTTCCTAAATGTCCTTGGCTAAGATCTAGGCTTGGTCAAACCGAATGGTAAAATGTTTTTTTTATTACAGTAGGGTCAGTAATTTCCTTTCTTTTAATAAGTCTATGCTTTCTCTATTTTTTTATTCTTTTGAGACTAGAGATCTTTTTCACAGGCAGAATAGTAACAGTAAAAGGGCATTAAGTATTTGGAAGCCAGGAAAGGAAAGTTAGAATACTTCCTGCAGAAGTCAACTATGCCAAAATATACCTATTTTTACTCTTCATAGTACTGTTATTGCAGACACAGCCTGATCCTACTATCAGCAACAGATATAGGAGTACCAGATCAATCTGGGAGGCCTAGTTGATATTTCTCAGAGAAATTCCGATGATCTTGATATTCTTTGAGGTATTCAGTGTGGTAGGAATTTCTTACCACCTGAGCATAGATATATCCTGCTTGTATCAAGATAATTGCTTACTCCCATCCCACGGCAAACTGACTTTAAATGCACCTGGGGACAGGAATATCCAAGGTCGGATATTAAAGTTCCTAATTTATATGTTCAACATGCAGTTTTCCTGCTGAATTTTCTTGTGTCATTTTTTTACATGGAAGAATATGAAGGTAAGAACAGAGTTTGATTTGCAAGCGTAAGGCATCTGACGTTTGGCTGCAGAGGTAGCTGGATCAGTGCAGCGAAGAGGCAAAGCTGGTTTTGTTTCTGTCCTGAGATTTTCATTCTACCTCCTAGCAACAGAGAATGAAATAGAACGATCGGAAGGATAAAAACAACCACCAGCTCCAGGAAGGAGTGATTACGAATCAAAACAATAGCTTTTTCTTTCTTCTTTTTCACAGTTCCCTCACCAGCCTCAGCATCTGGCCTGACTAGGTTAATCTGCTCCCGCTTTACTCTTTCCCACGAGTTAGCATCACTTTTCCACTCCCCCTTCCCACTCTGACCTTGTCTCTGCAGAGTCTTCATCATGACCACAGCGCCTTTGGAATTATCCAAAACCAAGCCTCTTCTGATGCAGATACGAATGAACCCACACTGAGTTCTCACTAGACTTAGCTCTACATTGCGAGGTTACAATACTTTTTGGTTCTGGGATTTACAGAGACATTGCTCAATCCTGTCCCTAGCTTATCTGTTAATGTATTTCCTTCTGGTAATTTCAAAAATGCTTCTGTTGCTCAGCTCACTATGTTCTAAAAGCTGCAATGTGCCCTTAACAAGCTGTTCCCAAAAATTACTCCATAACTATCCTAATTCTAGCTGGGGGACTCCCAGATGAACTCATGACCCCATTTACCAGCAAAGGGAAGACAATTTCCTTTAGAATCATGGAATCCTTAAGGTTGGAAAAGAACTCTAAGATCATCTAGTCCAACTGTCAACCTTGTTCTGAGATCCCACACATAAAGGTACCAACCCAACATCTGGTGGGGCTGCAGCCCTTTATTTAGGAATCAGTTCTTGAGCTGCCCAAAGCAACGTGTTAGAAATTTATAAGTCAGCTTAGCTGATGGTATTTTGCATTATTTTGATATTATTTAATCAACCAATAGTAATACTGCTTCTTCTGATCTGAAATCAGAAAGGGGGAAAAGGAGTACTTTTAGCTTACTGAGGTGAGATGTGAAAAAAACATTTTTCGAGGTGATTTCCAGGCACAGAGATGTAGAAAGGTGAGATTTACTAAGCTTTAGATGAGGTCTGGATGAGAGAGATTGCTTCCTGCTCAGGACTTTCTTGGGATGTTTCTGAATGTGATATCAAGAAGTATATCTCTCTTCCTCCTACACAGTGGAAATCTGAGCCCTGCACCTTCATTTTCTGATATTTGGAAAGTCAAAAAAATTAATAACTTGAATTGTTAACTTGAGAAAATTAGTCAAAGGCAAACCTATGTCCTGTGCATCCTTCACTTTCTCTGCCTACTCACTGGCTCTGCAGGGTAGAAGCTGCTCAGAGGTGGGGCCATGGCTTCATACAGACCACTGGCTCCAAATGGCATGGATGACAACTGATAGTCATCACAGAAAATAATAGAAGAAAGGAAAGATAAATCACTTTCTTACTCATATTTTAGCTGTTGTTTCACAAATCTGTCTCATCGTATAACAAAATTATTTCTAACAAAGGCAACTATTAGAGTCAAGTCCAAGCCAAGGACTGGTTTATCGAAGTTATGACTCTTGTGGGAAGGTATTTCCCCAAAATATCAATTTCCTGGTCGCCTGTGGCCAACAGGACATGACCTGAATTTCCTGAAGGTGCTCTGACAATCTAACATATAAGGACAAAGTCCATCTTCCAGGATCATACAATTCAGTTATACCCTTCCTTATGATACTTAAATCCAAGAAGATACTCAAAGATTTTAATGGCTGATGAGATCCTACACCAAAAACATTGTAGGCTGTATATGTTATGTTTGCATATCTTTTTGAGTAGCCAGTTCCCAAGGGTTTATTTCAAAGCTCAGAGTCAGATTCTACCTTCTTGAGCTCTTGTGCAACTCCTGCAACATTCAGTGGAATAACTTTTTATATTGGGTCCTAACAAAAATTGGACCTGTGCTGTGTCTAGCTGCAACGTTGCTATTTCTTTGAAAGGGACAGTGAGATTTTTTGGGTGGTCGCTTTGTATAACACAAAATACCATGAGATCTGGTGGAATAGGTGTGAACAGACTTGCATGGCCAATAAACACAAGCTTGTTATTGGATCATGCAGAGGCAGCAAGGCAAAACACAAATGTTACCAGAGAACAACAACAACAACAAAAAAATCAGCACTTACATGATGATGGTTTTCTTGGGCACTTTAGTCTCTTGTTCAGTGACTACAAAGAAAACAGTATGAACAGCATGGGGTTAAAGAGAGGCAAAAGCTGAAATGATGATATTAACTTTGCTCAGTTAATCAGAATAGTCTGGAGTGAAAAAAAAACCACCTGTACCATCCCATCCATGCTTTCTGTGGTTATTTCCAGCATCACCTTTAGTGATTATGACCAAGAATGAGAATTCAGATGCTCTTTGAACAGAATAATTTAGATTTGCTATTAACTTCTGTGTTGAGAGCAGTATTGTAAAAACTACTGGTTGTTTGTTGTTGGTTTTTTTTGCTACTGTGAGATCCTGACTTTTGTTTGGAAGGCCAAGTAAAGAAGAAAAGATACTGCATTTTGTTTTCCTTTTTCCTTTCCCTGTAATAAGGTAGTGATGGTGTAAGAAACCTGGAGATGCCTTGAGATGGGAAATCTTGTAGAGCTGAAATGCTTTCAACTGTGATTTCCCTTTCTAGAAGGCTTTCCTGCAATCACTAAACACTTCCTACTGTGGACTAGGGTGCAAAATCCAAGCTGACAACAATGACAACAAAGATCATTATCGTCAGAACAGAAAATGAGCATCAAAAATCTGTAGGAAGCCCGAGGTAGCCCTGTAGCACACTCACACCTGCTCCTTTCCTTCTGTTCTAACGTGTGCAGTTTTCATGAGCCCTGCCCCACACTGAGCTACAATCCCATAAGGCATGCCAAGGTATATGTATATATAAAAAAGCAGAAGATTCAATGACTTTGCAAATATTTTGCTCAAACTGTCTCTTTCAAAAATGCAAAAGAGTGTGTGTGAAGAGCTAATAGTGATTGTCAGCAGGCTCCCAGCTCATCTGCTGGAATTAAATTGAGACACTGAAATGGACTGTTCTGAACCTATTCTGAAGGGCTGAACTATGTGAGATCTGGAAAAAAAAATATTTAAATCACCATCAATCCCCACCTCTTCTTGAATAAGTTAGTAAAGTTTCTAAGAAACTTCATTTAATCTCAAAGTGGTTTTCTCAGCAATCGGACTGCAGTCTTCTAGCCAGCCTATAATCAAGCAGCTCTGGTCATTTCCATTCGGTACAATTCAGAATGAACTGCAAATAAAAAAAATAAAACATCCCTACAATCACAAACAATTCTCACCCAGAGAATTTGTAGTGCCATCTGTCCTATCTCTTACGATGTTTTCACTGGTGGCCAAAAACTGACGGGGTATTACAAATGTGTTTGCAATAACTTTGCAAAGTAGAGTGTATAGTTTATCTATCTGATAAATAAAGGACAAAATCCCTTTCTAACATTTATATGTGAGAGCTATTTATCTACTTTCTCTGCTACTTAATATTTTAAACTCTTTTTTTCAATTGTGAAATGAACATGATTCAGTGGTGGAAGATGAACTATGCTCAGAGAACTGCCTTGGCCTAAGTTGGAAATTTCCACTGAGTTCTTAGAGCCTTACACTGATGCTGTGCATTTTTTTTATTCATAATGTAAATTCCAGATCAAGTTATCGATGACCAAAAGATTAATCCATAGCAGCAAGAGAAACAGTTCTGTTGTAAACAACCTACAGCAAGTGGGTCCTGATGACTTGCAGTTCACTGCAGACACGTCTATTTTGCATGTGCTGTATCTGAGGTGTGAGGGAGGATTGACACAACCCTCTGTGAAGGATAGAACCACATGAAAGTAGGATGAGAGAATCTGGGTTTCTTTTTTTCCCGAGAGGAAAATATTCTGCATCCATTTTAGCACCGGATTTATCATTTCAACTTGTTTGAGAGCGTTGTAGGAGAACAGCTTTGCAAAGCAGGAGCCCCTGAGAAGCAGGTTAAAAGCTGTAAGCATTAGGGTCAGCCAGTGCTTCTGTAGGACCAGACTGCTCCTTGGTTAATGCGTTCAACCAGCGCCTTGCGAGCTATGGAACATTTAGGCTAAGTCAGAATGGAAGTCGGCTCTGGTTGCTCTGAATGGTTGAAAGGTGGTTTCCAACGTGGCCTTTCTTAAAAACGTTTAAGTTCTACTCTTCCCAGTTTTGACTTGAGCTTAAACCCATTTCCTTGCATAGTGCGTACATCTCAGGGAGGAACCCACAGCGGAGGATGCACAAATCTGTCAAGAATTGCTACAGGCAATCACAAAATGGGAACGTCAGGGCTGTGAAACAATTCCCTAAACTGGGTGAACAAAATGGGAGTACATTTGGCAAAACAAAATGCAAATGTACCCTCTGTCAAGGGGAAAAAATGTTCTGTTCTTGCAGCAACAGAGGCTGCTGAAAGGTCCAATCGTGCTCTCTTCGTTTTTGTACTTAAAAGAACCTTGTGGTCTGCCCAGAAATGTGACTAGGGGGCAGATATAACAAAATGTAAGTAACAAGGTGGATATCCTAATCACCACCCCAACAGGAGAACTTTTAGACTCGTGTGCACTATTTCTTCAGTGAAATGGTAAAACAAAGAGATCGAGTGCTCCTCTGCATTTAAAGCAGCGTGACATGTGAGAGCCTCAGGATATTTGGTTCACAAGAAGGACGTTACCTCACAGAATCACTAAGGTTGGAAAAGACCTCTGAGATCCCCAAGTCCAACCCCACCCCATCCCACCATACCTACTGAACACGTCCCTCAGGGCTAACACCTCCAGGCACAGTGACTGAGAGGAAACTAATCTGCCCTAAGCACTGCATGTGAACTGAGGCAAAGCTACGAGGACATTTCTGTTGCCTAGCTGTTACTGTGCTACATTCTTTAAGGTTTTCTTCCCCTTCACTTGAATATCCCAACCTTTCCCCTACTACTCATTGTCCTAGATTTGCCTGCTCAAATTCAGCGCCTCTCAGAAACACTGGGTTTCTATTGGGGGAAAAAATGAATGAGTTAGTGAACGTGGGATGAGGGAATTGCAGTAACAGTGTGTTAAGAAGGGATGCCAGAGCACGCCAGCCCACACTGGGTCGGATCTGCTGTATGGAGGTTAAGCAGCAAGGCAGGTGGCCACAAAGCAGACAGTCAACTTGAAGTCAAAGAGACAGATCTTCTTTCCATTATGTCTTTTTTTTAAGTGTCTAAAATTCTTCAAATATCCACAGAAAGAGGATTTTTAAAGCAACTCTCCATTGACTTCAGTGCAAAAAAACAAGTGTAACTTAAGGCAGAAGTCAGGCGATCCCTTAGTTCAGTGGTTTCCATCCTTTTGAATTTGATCCTTTCTACAGATCTATAGATTTCCATACCAGGAATTTAAACCTAATAGCAAGAAGTTTGTTTTTGAGACCCCAAGTGTTGGTCTGATGACCATCACTGGCTGCAGGTCAGGACCCGTAAACCACTGTACTAATGGAATCTCAATTGTGATAGTGGGTTTGGCTTGGAGTAATACACAGTACAGGAAAGACAGGAGAATGAAAACTGACATAATTGCAACTGAAGCTCCTTGGGTGTCTCAGGAGGCTCCCATTATAGTCATTTCATAGAACTAAAGATAAATCAGGTCAACTGGAAAACGGACATACAGCCATTTTCTGAGGTAGTAAAACCACACAGCAGTAATGTAGTCCTCTTGGTGAAGTTATAAGAGAGTCCAATTTTCACAAGGACAAAAGATTATAAGGATGAAAAGCAAAAGCCTGCCTGAGATCCATCCACCCTCCTGTTCTTTGCCAGATGAGGTTGATTTTTCAATAGGTAGATCAAAGTGGTTACTGGGTTCCAGAGAAGCAATGAACTCCCTCCTTGTACAAGTGCACTGTGCCAAGCTCATCCCTGATGTGATTCTGCTCAGAACAGCCATCGTGGTCCATGGGAGAGCCTGCCCATTGCTCTGGCTGGCTTGGAGCAGCTCCCACTGTCTCACCCTGGAGGTCACTCAGGGATTTATTTATTTCCCTAATACCAAGCTCAGTCAGTTGCAAATCATAGACCAAAGACTGTTTCATAACAACAAGCTCCAATTACATTTCTTCAAACAAGCTCACAACATCTTTTTGTTTATGACTATGGGGATGACTTCACTTGATTAATTCAGGGCTGAACACATACATTTGTAACCCCATGAGCTGTTTTACAACCTTTGCTTTCACAGCATCTGCCTTGGCACAGAGAAACTTCATGAAGATATGCCATCCTAACAGTAATTTGTGTTCCTCTACATACTGCATATAAGTTATTTTCCTCTCTATGTCTCAGCAAGGACAAAGCATTAAAGTACTTCAAGATTTATGCTACCAAAACAATTGTAGTGTTGCTCTACTAACAGCATTCTCCCTGCTATGCTGTTTGATGATTTATGGTACTCTGGTAGAGGACCAGAAGGAAAGCAAGCATAAAACCAAAACGAGTGAATACCTAGATCTGGATACTGCTCTTAGTGTCCTGGTGTGTCTGAATCCTCTTAATGTGTAGCAATGCATTATTGATGTCTACAGAGGGCTGACCCAATGCTCCATCCAGACCAGGACCAGCATGGGGAAAATGATAAGGAAATGAGAGTGGAGCACCATTTTTCCCTGAGTACTTTTCCAGGCCCTGGTCATTTGCTGCTCGAGTCAGAAGGTCTTTATATTTGATGGCTCTCACTCGGATGTGGATAAAAACACTTAAATCCTGTCAAAAGTACACTTGCACTCTTGTTATTATCCTGAGTCAATAAGAAAATGTTGATGATGAGGAAAGAAGGTTCCACTGTTCTTGGCAAACCTCTGGCTTTCATTGTCCATGTCCCAACTAACTGCATGTGGAAGAGCTCTCTGGCAATGATGCTTGTTGGCAAGGAATGACCTATGCCTGCCCTAGTCCTCTCTCTCACCCTTCAAAACACTAAGCTGTCTATGTCTGTTGTCCCTTGGCCATATTACCTCCTGAACTGCTTCTGGGAGCTGATCAAGAGAGACAGCACTGGTTGGCCCCTGCCCAGCCATGCAGGGACACTCCTAACATGTATGAAGAACCAGTTTTGAACGCTAGGGAGTATTCTGTAAACAGATATGTCCACTAATCTACATTTGTGTACCTAACAGACTGCTTGCAGACATTACTTTAGTAAAAAGGTAACTTCAGGAAGGTAACTTAAGAAGTAGAAGTGCTAATAAAGAGAAGTGTTATTGATTCGTGTAAGATCAGCCCAAGTCACCCTACTGGTTCTGCTGGAAGACACATGGAAGAAAAGGAACAGATTCTATGATTATGTGAGCAGTCCTAGCTAAGAGATGAACTAAAGTTTCTCAGGGCTGACAGCAGTCAGTTCTCCTTTCCTAATAGTTCCAGAAGTTTTTCAGTAGCGTTTCAGGAAAGGACCCACACATCTGTGGCTCTAGTTACTGGCCCCTGTCCTCTGTCAATAAAATGTCACTCATGTTCTGCCAGGCTGACACACATTTCCAAGTACTGCAACAGGAGTAGAGATATTTTTCTTGAGTGGTGTGACATACCCTTCCTTTACGCCTCCTTTTTCATATAATGCACTTATGAACATTATATGATGAAGTTGATTTGCCAGATTTGGAAATCAACAGATGGTGATGGGTATATGGCTCAGCTGCAGTATACCCATGCACATCTTGATGGACATACGGATACATGTACACCAACGATCAACATGGATAAGATGGCAAATATGTTTGAACCTCAACGAGATGGTTTTAGAGTAATACACTGACATACAGAGCTGGGCAAGGACCATACCTTCTATGGTTATGGCTTGGTCTCCTCTTCTCTCCTGGGTCAGGGCTGCAGCAGTGTGATGGTAAAGTTCTGCTCCACATTTTGCTGACCCTAATCTGTTCACCAGCTAAAGAGAATCATGTGGTACTCAATAAAATGCAGGATGCTTTTCTATATTAAAATCTTTCCATACTGTAACAACAAGTACTTTTCAATTCCACGCCAACAGAAACAGATGAATCTGTGACCACAGCTTCAATGAAAACAAGTTCATTATAATGCTTTACCATGAATGACTTACACAGACAAGTCATGGCACAACAGCTAGCTTAGTTACTCAGCATTTGCTCTGTTATTTGGTTCTAAAGTAACTGTCTCTGCCCAGAGGTCAGATTCCTGTCATATGCCATTTAAGTGGTAGTTAAACAGTTGGGATTCTTTCATCATCCTTCAGTCTACTGAACTGTACTCAACCAGCAAAACACTGAATCTTGGGATCTTATCAAATAGCAGAAGCCAGGTGACGTGGTTTTGCTAAAATTCTAGAAGTCTTTAAATTGGATCACATCACATAAAAAATCTATGGAATAACTGTGGAGCTGCTGTGAGCTGTGCCATATATCATTTTATTGCTGAGCCCTCAGAGCTTATTTCTATTTTATTACAGTGAATGCACAGATTGACTAAATTTTAGAAAATATTTTACAGCACATTCATTCTGATTTTGTGAGATACTTCCCATGGATGCTTGCTAAATATATAGGAATGGCAGTGCTTTCCATTTCTATTTAAACTTTACTTCTTTGTTTTGGACTTGCAGTGACATAAGTCTGTTCTAGTTTAAAGCTGGTCCAGAGAAAATACTCACATCAGAATGATCCCAAACTTTAAAAGATGTAACTCTAGAGATCTGGATTTGAGTTTCAGAATAAGCTCACTCTATCATTACTTGAACAACAGAACTCTCAAATCAGAGTCATCCCAAAGCTTTTGGATGTTCAAGGTCCAGATCTAGGGAGAATCTGTCTTGTATAAACTTGTTTGGTATGATGCCCAACAACAATTGCTCTGTCACTAATCTCATGTAATGGTTCTCAGTGCAGTGACTTTTCCAGTCTACGTCACATCAGCACATCTATAAATCTCTCTGAACTTACTTCACATTCGTAGTGTCCCATATCTTCATTAGAAGGGTTCTTGACCACCAGGACTATTATACCACTCCGTGGTTCACTGAAAGTCTGATATTTATTTGTGTCCTTCAGCAGTACACCATCCTTGTACCATCTGCATGTGGAAAACACTTAATATGAGCCAGGAAAAATAAGCAGTATCAAGAGACTGCCAGTTCACTGATCCACCCATCAGACTAGTGGAGGTACAATCAGGAGTTAATCATTAGATAAATGCTTGTTTCTTGGAAGACAGGTCTGCAGAAAGGTAGATCACACGTGGATACTGAGCCACAAGGGGTGCAGGGATCCTTCTTAAGAAATCTCATCAGCCAATGCAGGGAAATGTGCTTCTAATCATGAAAAGCTGTATCAACCTTTCTGTATGAATATCCCAGATGGTTTGAGCAATTCAAGTGTAGGACAAGGAGAATAAAGCAATGATAAAACACTGCCAGGGCATGAGATTTTATATCTAAGCATTATCTGTGTATTGTTTCAGATTCTAGCTAGAAAAAATTGTTGAGAAACTAAGGAAAGGTGGGATTGGGAAGATCCAGCGTGAGGATGGTAGTAAGGTGGAAAACACTGAGAAGAAAGGGTCACAACTTGGGAAAAAATAAGCAAGGAGGATCTTCTGACCATACTAAATGGGAATGTGGGATTTGTCCCAAAGCTGCTTGAGGAACTGACCTGATCTGAGGCCTCGGTGCTCCTTCGACAGTGCAGGTAAATTGAGCATCCTCACCTTCCACAAAATAAGCATTTCTAACCTTGTTCACAAATCGTGGTGGCACTGCAAAGCAAAGATGAAGGTAGTAGACAGCTGGAAATATGGCAGTGCTCTAACAGTTACAAAAACGTGTCCCTGACCAGGTGACTCTTAGGATTTCAGCACACAAGACAGTAAAGACCCCATTTTTTACCTGAGATTTCACTACTACTGTAACTTCAAGAAAACTTATTCTCTCTTACATACTTCTGGAATGTCTTGATATTCATGCTTAGGGAATTACATTGTCCTTTTTTAAACAACACATCTGCACACGTCTTTACCTTGAACAAGGATCTTTCCTAAGGTACTGGCATTTCCAGCAGGACTGGAAGCAAAGCACATGTACTGTCCCGAGTCAATGCCTGTTAGGTTGTCCAAGATCAATGTGCAGGAGCCATCAGGGTCCTCTATTATAATGTGATGGGGATCCACCTCCACTGGTTTTCCATCTTAAAAATAAAGGGAAAAAAATTCTTTGTAAATAGTTAAGTATCAGTTATGTTCTCTCCATGGGAATTTCATCCAGCACTTCCACTTCAGAGGAATGAGAGCTGCATTTGCTTTCTAGCACCTGATGTCAGTGGTTGAGGAATGAGCTCTTCCTCAAAAGAACAACTTCCTGTAGGTAAATCACTGTTTGTTTAAATTGTTCATCACAGAAGGATCTGTATTGCTTGCAGCTAACATTAAGGCTGGAATTGGGTATTTCAAGGTGACCAGCTTTTAGATTACGCACTGACAGCTTGGTGCAGAGCAATGCATGGAGAGAAGAAACTTGGAGTGTTTCCTGATTTGCTTCTCATACCTTTGTACCAGCTGACAGATGGCCTGGGAGCTCCTGTCACTTTACAAGCCAGCTTCACTGTCTCTCCCAGCTCAGCTGTACAGTCTGCCAGTTCTTCCTCAAAGTCTGGAGGGACTGAAACAGAATCAGTAGGTTAGCCCCTGGGAGGATAGGATGTCTATAGGATGACTATGGTTAGTACATGAAGATATAGGTAAGATGATAGGCAGCATTTCTGCAATTCTGCAAAGTTCAGAAGGGAAAGCTGAATGGGAAATGCTTAGCAGCTAATCCCTTTCATGGTGTCATGCTGTTCTTGCTTACGTGAGAGTAAGTTCAGTCTGATACTTGTTTGTTGTTGGCTCTAAAGATGGGCCATAAAAATGTATGAACTTGTTGCTGGCATGGAAGTATTTTTGGCCATGTAAGCAAGCACATATTCAAACACACAAAGCTACCAAAGTTAAGATAATTCTCCAATTAAAATAAACCCTTGATATCCAATCAAGAACTCAGTTGGGCTCCATACAGCCAAAACTATGTTTTGTTAAGAGATTCTTGACTTATTCCTACCACACAAAATTATGTGATACTGTTCCTATAGTCTTCTTCATTAGAAGATCTATCCCTGCGGAAGGAATTTGTGGATTGAAAATTGGCATGAAAAAAACTGTGAGGATGAAAGCTGATCACTTTGGTGATACACAGTCTTGGTTCTCCCGATGGTAAACTGAGGGAATATGGTCCTGGTCAAGGTGCCTACCCTAGTTCAGACAGAGGGCTTAACTACAATCACTCCAGTGAAGTTTACTGCTTGCAGTCAGGCTGTGTGAACTGCTAGAGCAGCAATGTGATTTTCCCCTGTGGGAAGCCTCCAACCCTCATTCAATCGAGGAGGTGGCAGATGACCCTAGATGGTTTCCATCTGTCCTAGCAAAAAAATCACTTAATCAGGGAGCCAGACCCAAGCAAGCCATACTCACTCCAGACAGGCTGGCTGATTCGCTGCTGTATGCCACAGATCTCCTTCACCCAGGAGTTCTTGATGTTCACAGTACGAGCCTGAAGGAGGTACTTGCGGACTGAGTCTTCCCGTTCGTGCCAGATCTCAAAGGCACGGTCATCCCCTTCCACGATGTCGTTCACATCTATGTTGTTCAGCTACAAACAGAAGGAGCACAAGAAGATCATCAGGAACCCTTTGTTTGTTTCAGGTAAGGCTGATTTGCAGTCGGTAGTGAAATCTCAGAGGTTAGTACAATTCAGATCTGGATCTATCCTTTGTGAATCAGAAACATCATCAATACATGTTTTAAATGGAAACAGTTGTTAAATACCAGCAAGTCTCCTGCTGCCAGTGCATATGCTCTTCAGTGGATGCTAGTTATGCCATTCCCATTAAAGCTATATTAGATGCTCTAACAGCAGAAGAGGAAATTAGAGTAATGGTCAGACTGTGGGAGAAATGCAGCATGGCTTTGGCTGAACAGCAGTGAGAGTCACTTCGCAGCCCTTTCTGATGTTTGGATAGCAAATAAACATTTTCCTGTGCAATGTTCTGGTTTAGATGACCTGAAGTTCTCAGTGACAGAGAAACACTCTACGTGAGGATGCAGTGATCAGACCTTCATGATGTTTTTGAAGATGTAACTGTAGGTGTCTGTCTTTGTGTCTCGCTTTGGTTTGCAGATCACAAGATAATTCCTGAAGAGGAAGACATGTCTTTTGTGTCCTTTCCATGCCATCCTAGCTCCTGGAGCTCCTTCCCAAACAATGAAGTGGCCCTGGCAGAAAAAATAAGAAAGAGCACATGGTGGTAACTGGAATGACTGCTGTGGTGACATCACCCCACCATTTTTCAGCAGGGAGATAACAAATTTTTGAGAGATAATAACTTTTCACCATTGCATCCTTTCCATGAACACCATTGTTTTATCACACCGTTTGAGCTCCCTCACCAGAGCAGAATGTTCATTTTCTATATCCTCATGAACTAACAACTCTGTGAGATGGATTTCCCCCATCACCATTAGGGAGAAGCAAGCATGTTTGTGGTGTGATTCAGCGGGCTTTTGTTATCAGATGTCTAAATGCAGACAGCTGAGTTGTCCCAGACTGTCTCACAATCTCTGTAATATAGCCTTAAAACTCAGCTCAGCAGAACACTGGTTCTCATGCAAGAGAGGGGATACAAAGAGGCAGAGTAAATAACTTGCCCAAGGTGACATGGTAAGTCTACAAAGGTACAGGAATTTGAGTGCTAGAAACATGCTAGAAGTCAAGGAACATGGCATCATTAAGGCTGAAAAAGATTTCTAAGATCACCCAGTCCAGCCCTACCCCACCATGCCCAGTGACCACGTACCCCAGTGCCACATCTCCATGGTTCTGCAACCCCTCCAGGGACAGTGACACCACCACCTCCCTGGGCAGCCTCTTCCAGTACCTGACCACTCTTTCTGAGAATAAATTGTTCCCAATATCCAACCTGAACCTTCCCTGGTGCAATCCATTACCTCTCATCCTATCACTGTTATCTGGGTGAAGAGGCCAACCCCCACTTTGCTACAGCACCCTTTCAAGCCACTGTAGAGATCTATATGGTCTCCCCTGAAGTCCTACGTGGTTTCCTAGGTCATCTTTCCTCTGCTCCTTTTCCAAGAGTCACCTGGAGAATCACACAGCTCTTTTGAAGATACATGAATAGCTTTGAAATGACATAAACTGATATCAAGTTTTCAATGGAGCACGTACGAAGTACATTATGTTACCTTGAACTGACGTGCCCTGCAAACTAGCCCCTTTCAAAGAAGGTAAAATTTGTCCACATACTTTGCCCATAGTAGGAGAGGATGAAGGAATAACATACTTAAAAACTGGGGAATGTGGGGTGGGAAGGGTTCAAATCAAATCCTTTCCTATGAGATGAGAGTGTTGGAAAGGGAAATAAGTAATTAAATGTGAGCTTGGCCCATAAGCACCTGTACTCTTGTTTTTCAAACCTTTGTCAAGCCAGTAGACCCATCCTTCCTACATACAGGGACGTGTCACACTGAACAGCAAGAAAGGCAATGAACAAGTACTCTGTTTCAGATATGGAGCTTCTAATGGAGCTTGTTGTAGGACCTAAGGCTGCATAGAAACTAGCAAAGATGCACAAATCACAGTTACCTGTCGGATGGGTTCACCGAGGCTTTCCAAGGTCCCTGGGTAGTTCTCAATGAGTGAGACATGGAGGTTGTTTTCTGCTCTTCGGGTCAGTGCAGACACAATGGCGTAAGCCTGCTCCAGCAAAGTGCAGTTTTGGCTATTTCTTGCTTTGTTTCTGATCAGTTCCTGTAAGAAATCATGGAAATACTACTGTGCAGTGAGAAAAAATAAGCACAATCCTAAATGTGGGTTTGTGATGTTGGAAACTGTGAACTTTCATCTGGATTTACAGTCATAAAACTACTTGGAGAGTACCATCACTGACAGTGATTACTGCCTTTACTTAAGTGGAATTTGACAGTAGTTACATTAGAAGGGAGCCAAGAAATTTGAAATAAAGAAGGATTTTTCCCCACAGGCTGCACAAAGCAAAACGTAAAGCCATAGGAAACAAGCATATGGTGTATGCTCTTCACCTTGATAATAGTCTGATACTGCTGGATCCTGTTGATGGGCTTTTCCAGATAGTGCTGCAATGGTGGGATAAGTGACTGCGAAGGATCTTCACTTGTTAAAATTTCATCTGTGTATCTCTGGAAAAAAAATACATAGAAGAATGAGAAATTATTATTTTAAACAGCAGTAGTAAGGATAATGCTCAGAAAAATGTTGATATATTACCATTTCATAGACCTAACTCACTTGGCCATAATTTGATCTCTCTACCACACTCACACATAAATATGTTCACATAGACATTGTGTCTATTAGAGACATCTAGATAGCAAATACAAATTATTGTATGTAGCAATGACTTCCCACCAAAGTGCTTAATAACTCTGTTCAGGACCACAGTTGATATTAATAACTGCATTTCGTGATGCAGTAGATTACAGGACACAGGTTCAAGGGGTACATGGGTTACTGTTTACCTTGTAGAAATCCTGCACAGCTTTGCTGACAACAATTGACTCTGCCTGTACCCGCCCCACCAGGTACTGGATGTACTTATTAAACTCTGCCTCATGTTTAATAAAGCACATGGCCACGTCATCATCAGTGTCACATTTCTGCAAGCTTCGGAGGAGGACACTGAGGAAGAGAAGGGAAAAGATACCTCAGGAGAAAGCAATGCAATGAGGCTAGAATACAGCCAGATCTCTAAATCATCAGGCACAAGCTCAAAGGAAATGACTGGGGGGGGCTGAGGGATGCTGACATGTTCACATTAAGCTTCCCAACGTCTCTTCATCCAGCACAGTGCTGTCCCTCTTCATTTGAATTTCTGGAATGCCTCGCAGGATGGTAGGGACCATTTTCATGGGTTTAGCACAAAGTGGGAAGTCAACCCTTCCTCACATGCTTATGTCTCATTTTAAGGGTCTAAACATCTAAACAAGTCGTGAGAGATCCTTCCTCTGCTGCACAGAGTATATCAAGACAAGTTCACATACAAAGAGGTTTTTAACAGTGCTGGTAGCTGACGGCATGGACTGACTTCAGCAGATGGAGTCTCTTTGAGGAAAAAGCAAATGGAGAGAGAAGGGAGGAGATATCCCACAAAACTGTCCTCCCAGCAGTGCCCCCCACAGTGCTTTTCCCAGAGTAACTCTACATTTTCATTGTCACCTCAAACTCCTTGTTGGTTCTTCCTGCTATTAGCACTGGTTGGAGCACATACTGTTCAGGGCAGATGCTGAATGCACACTGGTTGCTGAATCCCTTAGGCTGGAAGGAAGAGCTGAGTTCTGTGTGTACATATTATTGGCCTCCCTAATGTAAATCAAAAGTTGCAACCACCAGGAAAACGGGGAAGAAAGGGGTAATTCTCATGCTATTCATGGATGCTTTCCATAAAAACAATCCCTTTTCATGAGAATAACTCATGGAGCTCTCTCAGCATTGGAAGGCCTAGCAAATGTAGACATTGTGCAATACTTCCTTTCCTTGGCAAGCATGAGAAGCTCAGCCCAGACCCTGAGAATTCACTTTTGACCAGCAGATCTGCAGGGTCATACCTTGTGGTATGCAAATGCATTGTAGCATGAGGTGGTACATGGGAAGCTTGCAACATCTGGCTGTGTTTTGAATGCATTGACACTGGTATCAGTTTTAAATGAATGTGTCTTTATGAAGACAGCACTGTGTTCTTCACAGTAACCATAGCCAGCATAGCTATGAAACCAGTAAGTGAGCCACTTTTTGGTCCTAAAGGAATGCACATGGGGATGCCTACCTGGAGTGGAAGCGAGTAATATCATCAATATTTCTGAAGATGGTGGATTTCTGACTGGCAATAACTCCCGGGACACTGGGACAGGTCTCGGTGTACCTAAGGTGATGAGTCTGTAGAAACTGTAGGTCTTGAATGTAATCCTCTTCTGAGATCAACAGTTCTTGAATGAGAACACTGAAGGGGAGAGAACGAGCGAGAAAAAAGAAAAAAAAATCATCACTATTATCCTCAGCATACTGAGATTTTTTGGCATGAAAGTAGAGATATTTGATCAGAGGAACAGATATCTTGGATTGAGCTGAAAAGATTTGTAAGGGATTTGATCACACAGGGAACTTGGACACCCCACTTATGTTGGGAAACCTACTCCTACCTCACAGGAATCTACTGCTGGTGCAGATGAAACAGAGCAAGAGTGACAAAAGGGTCTGTGTAAAGTATACAGCAGCAATGTCACTGCCACATTATGCCACCAAAAACACAAATATTTCTATGACAGAACACTCAGCACGCACTGCACTTCACACCAAGCTGTAGCAGTGCTTCTGTGGGGGCTTTCACTCTTTATCAGAAAACATCCTCAGATAAAGAGTGCACTGAAGTACTGAGGTACCAAATTGTAAGGTTTTCTCTTTTGTGAAATACAGAACTTCCATAATTCCATCACTAAAATCCTTCTTTCAAGTCTTACTATGTGATGTAGATTCACTAGAGTATTTCTTGGCTTTTTGATGGCAGAAATCCCTCAAACATCAACAGTTCTAAGCCTTAGAAAGAGTAAATGGCACATCTCAGAGGAACAGCTCTGGCAGGAGTACCTCAGTGCCAACATTCATGTTACATCGGAAGACAACAAGACTCAGCATTGCAAATACCAAACGACAAGAGCTTACCTTAGCTTCCTTTTATATTCATCTTCAGAAACACATTCTCCAGGGAACTCGGGAACTTCTGTTGTTCCCCACTCTGGTGACAACTGAAACACACGAAAAAAGAAACGCATTCACCTGACAGTGGTTTTACCAGTGCATACTGAATAATATCCCTCATTCACCTGTCAGTAACTACTAAATTAGAAGTGTGTGATTGCTTGGAGGATGATAAGGTTCCTCAAACCCAGGTACTCCCGTGCTCACACAGAAATGATGTGTAATCAAAATATGAAAAAGCTCCATCAAGTTAAAGATCCCTTCAATGGTTTCCTCCATGCCAAACCGTGCAAGAGGAATGTCTATAAATAGCAAACAAACCACTTAATTGTAGATAGAAAATAAATACAGCATGATCTTACCTTTAATCTCTTGTCCAGATAAGCTGGAGATACCCAGCCCTGCCGAGAGGGGCTGGATTTTGTGGGTTTGGTCCTGACCAACCACTTCAGGGGATGAGCTGAATCGAGGACTTCCACATATTGGCCTTCCTTCAAGGTGATTGTCTCCTTGTCGGGCGCAGCGGGCACGTAGTCAGCTGTGACCATGTACACATCAAAGATCTGCAGGGATGAGACAACACTTCTTTGGAGTTCTGAAGTGAATACAGAAACTCCAGCAGAACAGAAGGGTTTGTGTTTTCTTTACCAGCTCCTTCATGGCAAAGGGAACTGCTGTTCCCTTTTTTTGCAATCGGAACACTGTATCAAGGAGGCTAAAGCCTTATTTTCAAAACTGTCCAAAGTGTTTGGGTTGCTTATAGTGAAACAGTGAATTCTGTGACAAAGGAAAAGAGTGGCCCTGAAGAATGGCCATCACTGTCAAAGGTTCAATTTTTTTTTCTGTCTTCTCTCTCTCTTTTTTTTTTTAAGAAATATTTTGATATAAACACCCCAAACACTGGAATTTTTACTATTTTTTCCACTGTTATTCCAATGAGAAGAACTCCTCAACAAAATTCTTCAGACCAACTGCATCCAAAGGCACAGAAAATCAAACTTTTACTTCCTTAAGTTGAGTGGTGAAGAAAAAAACAATTGAGTAAACAAGTGGTACATTTTGACCACGTTGATTTGAACAATTTGTTCAAGGTCACAGAGTGAGCCACGAGAATCTGATTCGCTGTGCTCTATATCACACGTCCCTTACACTGTATAGCTAAATGTACCTACTGCAGTGAGTTACATCCCAAAAGCAGATGGAGATCCTTGGAACTCTAAGTTTGATCATTTTAAGTGAGCTTTTCTCCTAGTGTGAAACTTGTCCATTGAGATCAGAGAATCATAGAGTACCCCAAATTTGAAAGGACCCGTAAGGACCATTGAATCCAACTCCTGGCTCCACACAGCAGCACCCAAAGAGATGTTGTACCTCTCCTCTGGAATCCCCATCTTCAGATTCAGAGGAGGACTCTTGAGCAATGGATGAAGGTCTGGATCGGCCGTGGCGAGGAGATGCAGAGGGGGTTTTGGATTCATCATCACTTTCTGCACCTGGCACTCGGAGCGTAGCTGAAAAGCAGAGACCCCACACAGTATGAAATTAAGATCTCCTATTTGAACGTTAAGCAAATATGTAATGATTTTCAATGTTATGAAAACAAGCATTGCCCAAGAAGAGCACTTGGATGGCTTAGTGTGGCATCCTTCTGATGGATAGGACTGAATAAACAACTGGAACGTCTCTGTGCACGAGGCCCTGTGCCTCCTTCATGCATTATCATTACATTCAAAGAATATCTTTGCTTCAAGACAAAAATTTACTGTGAGAAAAACAGCACAAGGCAAGATCATTACACGATGCACAGAACAAACTAGATTTTTTCATGTAATTCATCAGAGCAGCACAGTTTTCAGCCTTGACTCAACTAAAAACTCCCCTTGGGACTAAAACTTTAAGACATGGGACATCTTGAAAGCAGGATTCCCTTCAGACTCAGGAGCACTGCACATCTGAACAAGTCAAAGCACTTGAGATGTTCAAAACAAACTTCTATTTTTAGAACTTTCCCTGTAACCCCAGCAGCTTATGTTGAATAAAATAAACTTATTATAAAAGATAATAAATAGAATGAAAGAAACCTCATTTAAATAAACACTGTGTGCCAAAAATGGACACTGGCCATTTCAGTGCATAGTAACAGCTTAGTGCTGCTCCAAAACAGCAGACTAAGGTGGGACAGTTTGGATGGCCTCTCACTAAAAATTAGCGTTATTAAACACGTGCTAGTGTTCATATGCTTATGCAGGATGGCTGTCTCAAAACCCACTTTACAAATCTTGCTCATATTTAAAGACCAGATGATGACTAAGAAAAAAAATTACATATTCTATACTAATTAGATTACATTTGTCAGGTTGCTTACCCTGACTTATTTTTGCAGATACCATTTCTGAGATACGAGAGGTAAGCTTCTGGAAGAATTCTTCAGTTCCAACGTCAGCTAATGAAATTGGGGTTTTGGGTACACCTTCTCTACCAGCTTCGAGGTCTCCTGAAAAGAAAGAATTCTGTATTAAGCAGAGGCTTGCAAGAGAAGAGGAGGATAGATGTAGGTGGTTATCATGACAGACATAGGCAATCTGAGCTGTAGGTGTGAAAGGCAGTGGTAGGAGAGAAAAGATGGTTCATCTTACCTTCAGAGGTATGAACAGCTCTGGAAAAAAAAAAGAGAAAAAAAAATTAGAAGTTAAATCAAAATGTGCAGCAATAAGCAATAAGAAACGACCTCTCCTGTACATAGGAAGCAGAAGGAAGTGCACTTTGCTTTCAGAGTTAAACTGCACATCTCCTAAGCTTCAGTTATCAACAAAAGACTACATGTAGCAAACAGAACAGAGGAATATCAGCTAAAAGCCTTTGGAAAACACAGCCTACTGTCCATTAGTCCAACTAAGATTCTGCTTTTCAATTAGGACTACTTTGTCATCAATGGAGAGAGGCAGACAATTCCACATAGCAAACTGCTGCTTAGGAAGGGAAATTCACTCTGCAAATTGACATTCTGGAGTGAAACCAGTTGATTCTCTTAGGGCAGATACACTCTAGAAGCTAAAGTGAGTTCAGGTGGGTACCGCTTTTCAGAAAGTATCTCCCCAGCACCCAATGGCAAGTTGAGAGGTTCTTCATGTGCATCTGTTGGCGAGAAGTTTACAAGCAGACCCTTCTGATACATGCATACCTTAACCCTGTCAATCTTTTTGGCATTCTGGTTAGGAGATCAAAAAGGAATCATAGAATGGTTTGGGCTGGAAGGGGCCCTTGAGATCATTAAGTCCCAACCCCCCAGTTACAGGCAGAGACAAAAGGGAGCAATATTTTTATTCAAAACTAAGTTGTCTTTTTTTTCTGTTCTTGTCGCCATCTTCCTTGATAATCTTGAAGTAATGACTGATGTTCATATTATGGCATTTATAGGATGCTTCATTCATGCAGCCTCAAACATGTGTCCATGACTGAATGCTCTGCATTCTCAGCATTCCCAGTATCAAGGACTATAGGTAAGAGCCAATTCCATTTTAAAGATGGAGAAAGATGAATTACAGAGTGGTCAGTACTACAGCTATTTGTATTCAGAATCTATGTACAGGATCCTCAGTGGAAATGGACTGTTTTTTGTTTTTGTTTCTGTTTTTGTAGGCACTAAGCCCCTCACTTCTCACTGTTTTATTTCTGCAGGATGATAGCTGCACTGCTCCACTGCTTCAGCCTGGGTTGCCAGCAACTTACCCCAGGGTGGTCATAATGGCTTCTGATACCATCACACGCTCTTGAGTCAGGACTTCAGCCTCTTTCACTGCAAGATTAGGGTTCAGAATCAGAAGACAGCAGATGTAGGATGTTCTGCCCACTGTAGACACGTTTTCTAGACATGGATTTGTGGGAATACTGGCACACTGAACCTGCCCCATTAGCAGCTCCTCAGCTGGGATGCATACTACCACTCACACAACGCAAACGTTTTGCTCCTCTTTCTTCTCACGCAGATGCAGGGTTGCCCCATCTCTCTATATTGCTTAAGTTATGCTGCTGCAGATCTTGGCACAGTACAAAAGTGAGATAAAAGGAAGGCTGAGAGCAAAATGCTCCCAAATCCTTCCCAGTGGTGGTCCTGCTCAGTTTGCATTGACTTGCCCATTTCTTATTGTGGGGAACGTGCCAGAAGAGGCAGTGGAAAACTCAGCATTAGAGGAATCAACTCTGTCTGCCTTAGCTGCCTCAAGGCAACTCTGCAATGCAAAATGCCTCACCAGAGTGAAATATTCACCTTCAAATATGGTGTTTTGTTTTCCTAAAGCATGACAGTTAGTTATTTTATATAGTCTTTCTTTTTTCTTTGTGGTTAATGTGGTTCTTTTTCAGACTTGCCTGCTCTTTATATGGAAAAGATGCTGCTTTTAATCAAAGCCAGGTTCAGAAATCTAAAACATTATAGGAGTTAAGAGCATCATCTTTCACAAGGCAAGAAAATTAATGCCTAATTCTAGGGAAATGTATTTATTTTGCTTGTGACTTGATTAATTTCCTTATCAGTCACACTCCCAGGAACTCTATGAAAGATAATGTAGAGAAAATGTCTTTAACATAAGATTTACCATCTGCAACTTCTAGGTTGGCAGTGCAGATGGACTGGCCAGCCTTGTTGGTAGCAATGCACGTGTAAGCACCACTGTACTTCTTTTTAACATCCAGCAGGATTAAACTGTGATGCATATTGGAACTGGCGAGTTTATATCCAGGAGTGTCTGGTTTGATCCACAGGATGTCCTCCTGAGACTCTTCTTTCAGCCAAGTAATGGTTGGTGGTGGATGTCCTGAAGGAAAACCAAAGCAATGAACTTCAATTTTCCTAATGGTGCTACTCACACACAATTAGGAGCCATACTGTGGCAAAGTGCTGCTTTTGGCTCGTTTCCTGATGCTTCTCCAGAAATAAGGCATGGCATATAATAAAGGAGCACAAACCTTTCTCTGTCTCACTTGTAGAGACTTTTTCTAAAAGCAAAGCTGTTAATCAGTAGGTATTCATAAGACCAGTGTTATTATCTCCATTCTTGCAAACAGAAATATGGAGGTGAAGATGTGCTTTCCTTCAAAGTGCACAGCCTGTTACAGTTAGTATCACAGACCCAAACTTCAGACTAATATAGGAAATGATGCTGCAATGACTTGGGCCCAGAGGAAGTCCAGAATGCATCATAAAGATATGCAATTCAAATGTTATGGAGGGAGATAAGGTAACTTGTCCACTTACCTTCAACTTTTACAGACAACGTGATGCTTGCACCTTTCTTCACCTTTTTATTGGTAAACCTTTCTAAGAATCTTGGTGGTATCAGCTGCTCGTGGGAATCTGAAAATGACATTGATGAAACATGGTGACATCTCCTGTATGAGTTCACACAACTCAAAAATTCTCAGGGCTTCTGTCATCACTCACTATGGCTTCTCTCACCTGTTTCTGTCACTTCTTCTCTCTCATCAGGATCTGAAACACAAGGGAAAGAAACAAAATGACAAAAAAAACCCAAAACCTTTCTGTGATTGAGTTGATAGAAAAATAGAAAGATGATTTCAGGTGATTATCCATTGCAGAACATATTACACAGAAATTTTGGTTCTATTAAAACACTGTGATTATTCATTAACAAAAACGACAAGAATAGTCCAAATCTCAAAATTGTAGTGTCTTACTAGAACAGCCTCAAGAATCATTTATAGGAGGCCTCAGTTTTAGTAAAGTTAGCCATCAAAGTCATTGAGGTTGGACAGGCATAAGATGTATGTCTATGGGACACCCAGCAGATCCTAGAGAAAAGGCATTTCTCATCTTCAGGACTCGTAGTAAATTACAGCTGAAATAAGATAAAAAGATGTAATATTTTAAGTACAACTTTCCCCACCTCCCTTGACTGCCCTTGGTAGGCTTTCTCAAGAAAAATAACAGTGTGAAAAGGAAAGACTCACTGGAATAGAGACAATTGAGAGCCCAAAATGGGCCAGTACCCACCTTTGACTACCAGCCTGGCTGACGAATATGCAGAACCAGCAGAGTTGATGACAAATATCGAGTACTGGCCAGCATCAGACTTACTGACATTGAGAATTTCCAGTGAGTGGAACTCTCTTTTGTCAATCTTCAGGATCCGATCTGAGGCCTTCAATGGCTGTCCATTTTTGAACCAATAGAGGCGAGGCTCTGGGTACCCTGTGAGGAGCCAGTACAGACACAAAGAGTGAATTGACATATTTGATATGGTGACATCTCCAACCAGGAGATCCTTGAGGACACTGAGTCCTCAGCTCTGCGCATGGTTGCTGTTTTGAAGGGCTGCCACATTAAAATTGGCTGAAAATTCATGAAATGGTATTTATTTGTGAACGTTCTTCTCTATCTCTTTTGTTGCTGGTACTCCCTATATTTATTTGCACACCTGAAGACCTTCCAGATTGGGAAGGCAATGCTTATATCTGCCTTGCAAATCACAAAGCTAAAAGCTGAAGTCTTCATTGAAATAAAATGTGAACCTATGTCTCTTGTTTTTATCACAGTTTCAGTAACAGTTTCAAAACCACAGAAGCCAAAATAGTTCTCATCATTTTTTACAGGCAGAAATGGGTGAAAAAAAACAAAAAAAAACAAACAAAAAAAAGCCAGTAGATTCTCCTCTCTCTGTGGAGAGGCACACTAGGATGCTTTTGCAGCTTCTAGCATGTAGCAGTGACTCCCTCACAGAGTAAGGCAAATCTAGGATTATTTTGTTCATTAAAGAGAATAAACAACACTCTCACTGTCTCACTCTCACTGCACAGACTGAGGACACAACTGCACAGTTGGGCTGGATGATCTTTGAGGTATTTTCCAACCTAGGTGATTCTACTACTCCAAGAGAACATCAGAAAACTTGGTCCAGCACTTCAACCTGACTGGAAACCTGGAACAACACCAAGTGTTGTGGGCTCTCCTCACCTTTCACCTTCAGGTGAAATTTAGCCAGTGGTGCTCCTGGTGCCACATGAATATCATGAAGATCATCGAGGATCTGGGGCAACTGCTCCTCTTCTGTGGTGGATTCCTCTTGTTCTCGACTAAGAAGCAATTCAAATTAGAAAGAAGAAAGCCAGCAAACCAGTGAAGAGTTAGGAATCAGGATCACCTATTTTAGGTTAATTCAGTGCACGTGATTTGCCATCGTGGCAGCAGAATCAGCACCATAAGACATTAAAAGTGAAGATATTGTGAAGAAATACTCAGACCACCATGAAGGCAAGCTTCCACATGAGGAATGAGTGTTGTAGTTATTTCATCTGAAAACTCAGCTGGTCAGTATTCCTTTATGACAATACACCAGCCATGCCAGATACAGCAAAAATGGGCTTAATATAAATATAGGTAGCCATCTTATCAAGGCAAAAGCTAGAAAGAATTAAGAGTTTGATATTTTACCTTGAAACATATTCTTTGGCACTGTAGTAAGAGGATGTCTCTGTTGCATCAGCTGCTGTCTCGTAGTCAGTGCTGGTCACTGTTAAGTGGAAAAGGAAATGTTTTCAGTAAGTTGAACTTTGAAACCTTCATGTTATCATGATTATAGATTCCTTGTTAATGTGAGTGAACAATTTCACAGCACTACTGCAGCAGACTCCCACATCTCCTTGATTTATGGAAGCACCTCAGTTTACCTGAAAAAGTTTGCTTAGAGCCACTCCTTGGGTTGGCAAAACCCAAGGGAACCCATGAGGTCTGGGAATGAAGCACTTTGTGGGCAATGTGTATGTACCATTTTTTTCATATGTAGACAGCATTTTTCTTGAAAAATATATATCCATCTCCAACCATGACCTCTTGGCTCAGTTTTTTTCTGCAGTGCTATTGAGACTTACAGTCCACTCGAAGCTCGGCCTTGGTTGAAGCCACTCCCATGTTGTTTTCAGCAAGGCAACGGTAAACACCCATGTCGGTGGGGACCACAGCTGTGATGATCAGCTGATGGCAGCCTTCCTGGTCCTCGTTGATCATGTAGTGATCATTTTCTTCAATAGCTTTCCCATCCTTGAACCAGCGGACCGTGGGGAGGGGTTTGCCAATGACAATGCAGTCAAAGCTGACAGGATAGCCATCTTGTACCTCTTGGTTTTGGAGCTCAGTCAGGAACATGGGAGCTAAACCCATGGCAGTTAGAAGGGATGAAAGAAAAACTGTGTTACAAGATGCAACGTAGGAGCCCTGCTGCCCAAACGTCCTTCCTTCCCTTGGGGCAGTTCTGAAATCTGTTTCATTGATTTAAGTACAGTAATCACAGTATTCATGGCCATATGGTTACAGTTGGACATTTCTACTGTGAAAAGCAGCTCTGTAAACAAGCGAGTACTTTGCAGCCCCTGCTCTCATCACTGTCTTGTCCTTTTCTCCCACATATGAAAAAAATAAAAATATTCTTTTTTTTTTTTTTCCCAATTATGTAATCTTTCCAGGAAAGTGCCTGCACAAAAATAAAAAGATTTTAGAAGTCACTTCATGAACGAGGAGATAACATTCTGACCTGCCCCAGCTGCCTTTCTCACAGAACAAAACCAGTCTGCTTTACCTACCTGTATCAGAAGTCAGCAAAGGAGGTGGTGGTCTCAGAACTGGTGGAGCAAACTTCCCAGGGGTGGGGGGTGTTGCCTTCCCAATGCGCAATTCAATTTTCCTTGGGCCTTGTTCCAAAATGTCGATCTCCACGGGAATCCCCAGAGCACCAAACATCTCTCTGAAACGAGCGGCGGCTGTTTTTGCCTCGGACAAGATCTCAAACTTGATGTAAATGTACCGATCGTCCTCACGATATGTCTGTTGGTCAACCACCTCTACGTCCCCTTCGTCTGCGCTGACAAAGAGCTCTTCCTCCACATCAGACATCTCTGTTGAGATCTTGGCCCTGAAGAGCCTGTGCAGCCTCCTTCCTGC
Organism: Cyrtonyx montezumae; assembly: GCF_038088225.1. Classification (NCBI taxonomy): domain Eukaryota; kingdom Metazoa; phylum Chordata; class Aves; order Galliformes; family Odontophoridae; genus Cyrtonyx; species Cyrtonyx montezumae. Next base: position 1,718,294 of record NW_027072037.1, read on the forward strand.
TTTACGGAAAGCATCATCCAGCTCGCTGCCAGAGGAGCTTTCTGTCTCACTATCAGTGCTTTGTTTAACACGCTTCTCCTTAGGAAGCGCTTGAGGTTCCTCAGCACCAATCACCACCTTTGCACTGTGTGAAACTTTCCCAAATTTATTGGATGCCTCACAGGTGTATTTGCCCGCATCTTTCCTATCCAGGCCAGTGATAATCAAAGAGCAGGTCCCATCGCTGTAGTTGTCTATGTGATAGTAGCGGCCGTCTGACAGTTCCTCCCCGTCCTTCAGCCAACGAACCTTCATGTCACTTTTGCTGTGGGCCACACACTCGAGATGCAGAGTGCTTCCAGGCTCACCAGAGAAATCTTTGAAGGTCTCGGTAAACACTGGGCACTCCTGTTGCTTGATCTCTTTCCTGACTTTGTAGCCCTTGAAAGCAGCCTGGATCTTCACAGCGGCACTGTTCATGGAAGGATCATCTAAATCTGCTATTTCTGGTTCAGCTGGTTTAGCACCTGGGGCAGCCACAACTGTCTCCACACTGGATTTCTCCCACTGTTTCCATAACTTGCCTGTGGAGATGGACTGAACCTTGGTAGTAACACTGACACTTCTCTTCTCAGCTTTCTTGAGGTAGTTCACTAGCGAAGGAGTCCCAGCTCTAGATTCATCATCTGAACTTGTGAAAGAAAAATCTGCTTCTCCTGTCCTAGCCAGCTCGTCGCACGTGGAGTACTCCTCTGAGTAATAGTGAGACTGCTCTGCTTCTTCCTTCCTCAGCTTCTGAAGCTTCTCATCTTCTTCGGGCACCTCACTGATGGAATCCAAGGTGGGCTCCCGGCTCATCCGGCGCTTCTTGGCCAGAGCTTCCCACAGGAGGTGAAGGTCTCCCTCTTGTGCAGCCTCAGGGGGCAAGCTGGGCTGGATGTGGCCATCCACCAGCTCTTCCTGTTGGCTTGCAGGGGGAGCATCCTTGGCAATATCTTTTAGCATGGTCACTGGAGGAACTGAGGAGAATTAAAGATATTAAATGACATAGCGTATGAGAAAGCTCTGAGAAAGCGCATGGAAAACATTATTCCGAAGCGTGGACAGAAGAGTTTTGGTGGCAGTTAACTAATCACTATCCTGTGACATCCAAGTAACATGTACATAGAACAGGGCTGGCCAAACAATGTTTTTAATTCCTCGCACATTTGGGTAAATAAATAGATTCATAGATAACCCCAAGTCGGAACAGACCACAAGGATCATTGAGTCTGACTCTTGACCCCACAGAGGACCACCCCAAATCCAAATCTGTCTGAGAGCACTGTATGACCTGGGAAAATCTCAAGTGAGCATCTCAAAACTATCAGAGCTTCAGAAACATACTGAGCTGAACCAAAGAGTAAGAAAACAGTTATTCGCAGATGTTAGATATAAGTGTGTCAAAGAAAACAAATTCCAGTCCAGGCTGTGGAGATGCCCCTAGATGTCCATAAACAGAATTGATTTAAATTCACAGCAATGCACACTCTATACCTTCAAGGCACAAGCTGGCAACAGATTTGACTTCAGGAGAAACCATGCAGGTGTATGTGTCCTGATCTTCAGCTTTAAATGCATGAATAATGAGTATCTGTTTTTTTCCATCAGAGAGGATTTCATATCTTCCTCCAGTTTGTATTCGTTCTTTCCCTTTGAGCCATGTCACATTCTCTTTGATTTCACTTGACAATTTGCATTCCAAGCGAGCCACCTCCCCTTCAGAGACTGATCCACCCACCAAAGGATGGGTGATGGTAATTGAAGGTTCTGTAATTGAAAAACAGGCAGATTAACATAAAGAATACACCACAAATGTTAAGGCGTTTTGGAGCACTCTGTAAAAGTATTCAAACATCCCATCCTTCATTTACAGATTCTTTAACTGCTGCAGGCAAACAAAAGAAAAAGGAAAAAAATAAATAGATCAATGTCAGCATCCAAAATGGGTGCTTCCAAAATAACCATACAAGCTGTCTGAGGGGAGAAACAAGTTCCATTTAAACGTATACATGCAAAAGACATTGCATTTTTCCCATTCCTGTGTTTGTTTGCTGACCTTCATTTACCCATCACAACCAATATTCAAGCAGTCCCATGGATCCTAGCAGATCTTAAATGTTTAGAAGCTATGAGAGAAAACAATTGCATGATAAGAAGAATAAAAAAGAGATTGATAGAAGTTGTGTTCATTCCAATCTTGAAAGATAATATATATATATATATATACGTACAATTATGCTAGTTTAGGAAGAGTTAAAAAAAATCTCAGAAAGATTAAAGAATATTTAAAATAAAATATTTACTCTGGAAGAAGGTTTGCCAATGGCGTGCTGCTTGTAGTGACAGCAATACTCGAAGTCAAGACTGACGTGTTAAATGCACAGATGTTGACTGGGACCTGATTATTTAGTGCACATCCAAGTGCCATCTGTCCCTCTGCCTATTTCACCTGGTGAGGGAACCTCTGCCCAAATGATTTTGATTTCTTGTAGGCAGAGTGAGCATATGCAGTTATTGGGGTCCAGCTGACACACTGGAAATTATGTTGCAAAAACATCAAAGCTGAGCTTAAGAGAAAAAAGGTGAATTTTATTTATTATTATTAGAGTAACTCCTGGGAATTTTCTGGGATCTCAGTTATCACAGAAGGAGTTGCAGGAAAAGGTTGGTGGAGTGGCTCTCTGTTCCACATCCAAAGTCATACCAGTAGACAGCAAAGAAACTGTATTCTCCAGTACTCTTTCAAAGGGGTTATCATAAAAGATAGGCAATCATACGAAGAAGGATGGGTGAAGAAGACAACAGTGCCCAGAACTGCATCAGTGCCAGCAGTAACCAGCCTTGGTTACTCCAAACACATTCCAACATGCCTCTTCTGACTCATTCCACTTGAGCTCCACCAGAAAAGAAACGAATGGCGACGGGACAACACAGGGATGCAGTGCAGGCCACAAGACTTGGTGCAGCTTGGACAAAGAAAGGGTCGAATAGTAACACAGCAGGCTTTGCTTTGTGGCAGCCCAATTTGCCCAAGCCCTTTCTCCTATATTGTGTCGGCAGCAAAGCACTGACAGATGTTGCCAATTGATCTCTTCCAGGAGATACCTGGAATGGGAGAAGCAGACATTGCCATGCGAAACAGGCCGACAGCAGCTTGCAGTCCTCCACGGGGCCATCTCTCCTTTCTCACCTAGCTGCACCATTTGAGGGAAGTGCACTGGCTCGCTGGCCCCAACTCTGTTTACAGCTGAGACGCGGAATCTGTAGGGTTCGCCCGGGGTGAGATTGTCCACCACAAACTCCATGCTTTGAATAACGTTCTTGCTGCATGACTGCCAGCCAACACCTGGGATTTTCCTCTCCACTTTGTAGCCTAGGATGTCACAACCCCCGTCGCTCAGCGGCTTGTACCAAGACAGAGTCACAGAGTGACTGCTCGTGCGTGAAACTTTTGGTTCTTCAGGGGGATCAGGGTGGGCTGAAGGGACAACAGAGGTCCAGTGATGCACAATGTGAGCAGTATTGCTTTCTACTGAAGCGGTCTGAGAACCTTCTACCAACACTGAGAGGAAAGCACGACAAACACAACGTTTGATTCATTGTAAAGCTGAGTGGGTATGTGGCTGTGGCCACGGGGTGAATATGTGCACTGCTGATTTCTCCTGCACTGATCTACACTCCTGAGAACAAATATTCATTTTCCAGGAACTTGGCTGAAAGCTTGGAGTGCATTTGGGCTTTGATTTTATACAGCTCTGGCCTGGCCTTGGTGGACATCATGCTGTCATGTTGTCAATGGGCTACAGAGTCACTCTGGTAACTTCAGTGGCAAGTGTAATTGCTAAGTTACAGCATCAGACGATAACAAGTAAATACATGATGGGAATGGAGTGGTGTCCTATCAAACTGGCTACTGACGATTATACTCAGTACAACAGAAAATGTCCCCCACCTAACACTTCTGCTTAAAAGACAGAAATATCTATTTTAGTCTTCAAGTTCGAGGCATTTACCAAATCAACAATCTGCCACAGTATTCCAGTCCAAAAAATTCAAGGCAGAAGAATCAGCTCTTTCATATATTTCATAGAATCAGTAATGTTGGAAAAGACCACTAAGATCATCAAGTCCAACTGTCAACCTATCACCACCATAAAATCCTGAAAACCTATCCAGTTCATGGTTTCACTGGGAGGTGAGAAGGATGCCTGTAGCAATTCAAAGGATGGTCAGTTAGTGTCTCTTGAGCACCTTCAAGTACAGCTAAAACACACTGCAATTATCTCATAACCATCCCTGGGGTTATGCCATTCCTGGGTGATCAACCTATTCCTCTGCAGGAAGTAGACAGGTCTTGGGGTGCTGGGATGGGCTTTGACAAATCATTTGTATTACACACCCTACAAGGAAATTCGGCAACTACTGTCTTTTCCACTCTCAAAATACTCCAAGAGGTTCTCATTCTCCTATCTTTGAAGCACAAGGTAGATGTCACATGGGTGAATTCCATGATAAGACTGTAACACGCAACTCAGTAATCTATAGAATACTGTTTGCCTTTGTGCTGGAGTAGATCAGCAGATTTCAAAGGGTTCTCTTCTGCCCCTGATAATTTTTCCTAGCACGACTCCCTCCTGTATCCTCATGTTTGCTGAGGGCATTGTTGAACTCTGTGTAAATTGATTTCCATACAACTGTGTTACATTTTAAAAAGGACTGCAATGAAAGAGAGCTGGTGAACATCTCTACCATCACTAGCCTGATCTAATTTTCTTCTAATGGGCCCAATTATTGCTGGTCAAAGAACAAGTTGCCCTGCAGCACCTTCTCAGGCTAAGTTCACAAAGGCAAAGAAAAAAAAAATCAGTATGAAGATCAGAAAATTTGAGGTTGTAGCTCAATTCCAAAGGAGATTTCATTTCTAGTGTTGCTAGGCTAGAATGACAGACGTGTACAACAAACGGACTTACCTAGCACAGATAACTTGGCTGATGCAATTGCTTCCCTGGAAGCAAATGTCACCTCTCCTGAATGATGTAGTTGGGCTTTATTCAGAATAAGTTTGTACTTGTTTCCATCTGCTTGTATCTCCCAGTCCTCATCTGGTTGGATCTCCATATCATTAAAATACCAGGTAACTTCATTAACTGGCACAGCTTCGCTTAGAGCACAGCTAAATGTAGCTTTCTGCCCTGGAGAGACTTCCACATCTGTGAGAGGCTGCAAGATCTGGAGGCGCCATCCTACAGAGGAAAACAGGCAATCAGACCCTCGATTAGTGAAACAAATACAGGTAAGAGAGGCTGTGGGTATTTATGTTGAATCTCTGGGCAGTCGGGCCTTGGAGACCAAGGGGATCATTAAGATGGAGGTTACATATATCACCTGATCAGATGGTATCCTTGGTGGCCAAAACTTTCCAAAACTTGCAAAAACCATCCAAGCAATGCTCTCCTTTGCCAAGCAGCAGAAAAATGAAATGGAAATTCCTAAAGGAACTTCCTCTCTGCTATTCATGACACGTTCCTGGCTCATTTGCCCTTCCCAATCAGAAATGTAAGACTCCCCAAGCAAGTCTTGCAGTTACCTTTCACCGTGAGGAAGGCCGAGGTGACTGCATCACTGCACATAAAAGTCACCCTACAGTTGTCCTGCAGGGTCAGGTTCTTCAGCAGCAGCAGATGCCTGCGCCCGTTCTCAAAGTAAACCATCTCCGTGTTTTCTGTAGTCTTGGCAGGCTCATCATCAATCAGCCAGTTGTAGTTGTAGCACTCGGGCTTGGAAAGATAGCATTCAAACAGGGCTTCCCCTCCTTCCACTGCTTCCACGTTCTCCAGGCCCTGGACAATGCTGTTCTTGGCTAGTAAGGAAGGAAAACCAACAGCATTAATTGTCTGCTGCGTACATCTGAGTATCAACAAGCCTTGGATCACTGGATGATTCCCACTGCTGAAAAGCTGACAGAAGTGGTGAGGATGTGATAAATTGTGATTGAAGGCCTAGCTTAGGATTATAGAATAACCCAAGTTGGAAGGGACACACGAGGATCACCAAGTCCAACTCCTTCGCTGCTATTTTTCCACCAGGCTCTAACACAATACTACATATAAAAACATCATAACTAGTGAGGTAGTTAAAAAGTAATAATTAACCTCTGGGACTTCATTTCACCTAGGCTTCCTACAGAAACCTGACTTCTGCTTTTGCAAATAAAGACAAGAAATGTTGGTGTTCGTATGAACCAGACAAATAGTTGATAGGGAAGGACAGCTCAGGAAGATAAAGCATAATAAAATTTCTTCAATCCCACAACAGGAGATGTTTCCTACAGATCTCCCAGGCAGTACAATTACCATCAGAGCTGGGGAGATGTAAATCAGATGACTGCTCACAGTGCAGCCTGACTCCCTGTCATGCAAAGCTATGCAAGAGTGTGTTACAGCTGGCAAAAAAAAGTCTGCCATCTGAGTTAACAATACAAATAGTGAGTCTTCCTCTGGGAAACACACAAAGAATTAAAACCTATATTAACAGGATTTTGAATGGTAAGTTTCTGAGTCGTTATGAAGGCTCTGTGGTAATGGATTAGGTTTATCTTCTCATGCATGTGTGGTTAATTGTGCGGTCAGAGACGTGCCCGTGCCTACACACTCCATTTGCCTGCAGTCACTGCATGCATCTGTTGGCCTTTGTACGTAAGCAACCAGCCTGATGCCAAATTAAGCCCAGGCTGGTGCTTGCAAATGTAATTTCTGCTAGACTGACTCCATGGGCAAACTGTTTGTGCAGCACTGGGAACGCACAGTTAGGTTGACACGATGTACACAGATACCATAGAACGGTCAGCACCATCAACAGCATAAACCAATGCCCTGAGACTTCACAGCTCTTCAATATGAAGTGAAAAAACAACGCTGATTTACTCATTTGATAGCAGAAAAAGACAAGAGCATGACATTTTTGTATTTTACAATACTCATGCTTATGGAGAACAATGAGGGTTTTGAATATCTTGGAGAGTGCATAATTTTGTTAGGACCACTCCAAGCCTTTTCTATGTGCTTTTTCAGAGCACTACTTTCCCTAACTATGAAAAACAGATCACTGCAGATGCTAACTCCTCTGAGATGCTTTTAGGTAATACTCATTAATACCTGTTTATTGCTAAAATGGAAAGAACTTATCAATGTTGAAAACACTACTTTTAATAACACCCTGAAGGTCTTCACTCACAACTCTAATTAGGCAAGAAGACATAATTATTATTAACAGAACACAACAACTCAGAAATCAGATCTGAACCCCTGTACTTGCTGGTTGAACTAATTCACTTGGTGACTGAAAACAAGAATTCTACATGCAAACAGCAGCAAAAACCTAATGGACATCAATATCAAACCATAAATCTGCTCTTAATTTTATCTGCTGATCCTCAGGACCAAGTGCTGATTGCAAGTGAGAAGGTATGTCCTGAGTGATCAGTATTTGAAATAAGTAAAATCCCAAGCTATTTCAGCTTAGTTGAAATAAAAATAAATTCAATGCTACCCATTACCTACTGGTTTTAGAGAACTCGTGTGTAAAAAGCACTCTGTAACAGTACAAAAAAAAATATGTTGTTATTATTCCTTTGGACCAACATTATATTGTCAAGTTCACAATAATTCAGCAGGAAGCATCCATAGCACTGATGTGGCAGCACAAATCCAGTTCCATGTGGAAGACGTGTAATAAGTGAGTGTTAATTAGAGCTCAGCTGCAGTGAAATGCTGCAGCTTCCTATTCAGTTCCCAATAACTGCTACCTATTTTCAGCATCGTTATCAGCCCTGGCATGAACACCAAAGACCAGGTTCTAACGTGTCACTTCTTGTGAGATGCTGCCATGATTTTTCCACCTCTTAGTTGGAAACCATGATAGTCTTCCTCTTTGGCTGGAAGACCTCACCTTGAACGTCAAGTGCAGCCATCACTTTAGTGCCTTCAGCTTCACAAGAATAGATGCCACTGTCTTCTGGTACCGTAGGTTTAATTTTTAGCATGCTTACATTCCAGTCCTGATCGATAATCACTCGCTGCCCATCTGCAAGTATTTCCTGATCATTTTTCTTCCATATGGCGTGCACTGGCCTAGAATATTGGCATATGAACTCTGCTGTGCCATCTTCATCAACAGTTATATCCTGCATGGGACTGACCACTTCAATGGTTGGATCTGTCAACCAACACGTCAGGAAGGACATGCATTAGTGGATCCTCATGGAAATGGCAACTTGGAGACTTTTGACAAGCACAGAGCCCATGGGAAGCAAGCAGAGTAAAAGTGCAAGCAGGAAGCTGTCTGGACACACTGGGCATGAGCAGTTTAGTCTGTGCACGTGTCAGCATCAAGCAGGATTGAAGCAAAACTGGTGTGTTAGAATGTAACTGTCACAATGGGCCGTGGACCACCAGCCTGCACTTTGACCATCCCAAATAGAAACTTCCATGCAGAGCATCTGCTGAGATTCCCTCCAGCTCCAGTTTTCCTCCCAGCACTGCTGAGATGCTCAAGGACGGGAGCTTTCACGATGGGTGTGAAACACTTCACAGAATGAGACAGGAGTGCAAATCTGAGACAGAGAGTGCAGTGGGTGGGCTGCAGTGAGGTGTTCCCTGTGGTACAGGACCTCTCAGTGCCATGAACCCTACACTGGAGGCTCCTTTTGGAGCAGACTGCAGCCACTCACTGTACAGAAATGCAATGCACACATGCAAATATTCATTCCTGTCACGTGCTAGTGAGAGATATAATTTGGGGGAAAATGATAACCATTTCATCTACAGCAGCTGTCCTAGAGCTATGTGAACCTATTGAACTCTCCCCCTGTCAACCACTGCAATCTCAATGAGAACCCCAAAAATACTGGGAACAGCTGGATGGGCAGCTGCTCTGAAGAGCCAAGGGGTTGGTTTTAAACATTCAGAGTCCTTCTTTTAATAGTATTTCTGCTTCTTGGAGAAGCAGAGGAGAGTAGGAGAGCAAATCTAACCTTCATGAGCTTCCAAAGCAGCCCAGGAGTCTCCCCCCAAGATGTCAAATTGGATCACCTGCATGCAACTGCAATACATGTGCTGGAAAGAAAAATCTTAATGAAGTCTGAAAAGTAAAGTCTCTCTGCAGTATCCTTCTCAGCAGGATCACATCAACCCCTTTAAAAACTTCTTAGGGCTGCTGATGTGCAGCTCAGCATAAAAAGATGACAGAGAAAGCTAATATCTGTCCTTCACTTTCAAATTGTTCTTCTGATCAGATAGAATAAACTGCATTGCAACTCTGTCTGAATAGTCCTGTTTAAACTGGTGAATCAGGTGGAGGGTTTGGGGTGTTACTGGAGGACCTTGGGAAGCAAAGACAGTTTTACTAACGTCTCTTAGAAACTTTTTCCAAGTCTTGATTTTGATCTCTAAGTCTCCCTCCACCATTCGCTGTGTCTGCAAGTGTGCAGATGGAGAGGAGGCATCCATGGCAAAGCCTGGGGATGTTTTGTTATGCCAGGACTGAAGAAGCAAGAAGGTGTCTTTACAACTGGAGGAATACATTACCATCCCATTTCATGAGATGCACACACGCTCACAGCAAATGTCACCTGTGGTCTTGAAGAAGGAAAGAGTCCCATTTCCAATTGCAACATGCCACCATTGGGCCAAGCCCTTGGCAGCCCCAGCAGCAGGAAGCTCCTTGGACCTTAGGAGCCAAAGGGCTGCAGCAGAGCCTGTGACCCTCACTCTGCCCAAGGAGGTCAGGAGGAGGCAGCCCTCAGCCTTTTCTCATTTCCCCCTGCTCATACACAAACATTTCATCATGATGTGTCCCTGAGTTAACGCAGTTCTAGGACAGTGACAGTCTGAAGACAGATCTGTTTCTAGATGTCTGGCCAAAATGAAGTGCAGGAAGTTGGCTGTGAATACAAGCATGGTTAGAGTGTCACTAGTTTTTACTTTCCTATTGAGCACAGTGTAACACAAGTGGTTTTTTTTTTCCCAAAACCCCAATCATTCTAATCCAATTACAATCATATGCTACCATGATTCATATTTATATTAAAGACATTTTGTTTTAATAGAAGCACAAAGTATCCACACATGTGCAGAAGCATGAGCTATGGGCTTGGATGAGATAATCTCCGAAGTTCCCAACATGAAAAATCCTGTGATTATGTGAAATTAAAATTGGGCAGGCGTTTCTTGGGTTTTACACACTGCCTCAATGCTGCATGATTCTCGTGCTAGAAACAAATAATATGGCATCTTATCACTGCATGGAGGTAAATTTCCTGAATGCACAAGGGTCACTGTTAGAGAAGGAGACATCAGTCTGACTCAGTGGATCATTATGGTGAACAGTTACAGCATGAGGGTAGATTTTAATAAAGAACATCTAACACCTTCTATCACTTGATATAAAAATCCCATTTCCAAGCAAGGAATAAGTGTTGCTTTTTCCTCAAAAAAATAACAGCTTTTCCCAATGGCTATAAGAGGTTTGAACAGGAAGCAGCTTGCTTTACCATGAAGTCTGGAGCTCAGTGTTATTTGCAGTTTGTGGCTACCCTTACCAAATGGGAACCAACATTCATCCAGCAGACAAGACTTTGCTAGTGCAACGATCAGCATTAGCATTCTGGCAACCAGTAAACGTGGCCCACTTCCTTGTGATGCAGCAATGTCATATACCAACTGGTTTCCAGAGTGAGCTCTGAAGCCATCAGCATATGAGCACAAGGCCTTGTCTTGGTTAATTGTGGTGTTTTAAGGAAAAAAGTTGAGGGGAGATGAAAAAAAAACAGACACTACCACCAAGGTGAAAGCACAGATCCTTCTGTATTGGTTTAGCTTGACTGAGATGGCCAGTACAAGCAGTAGCCCTGGCCCTGCAGCCCTTCCTCACCTCAACCACTGAAACTATGTGGTTATATCTACAAGACTTCTGGAGCAAGTGTGGCTGCCCTCAGAAGCAGAGAGCCCCAGGACTGTTGTGCCACAGAAGAATTGTGGAGAGATTTAGTAAGGGTAGCCAGGAAGGCAGAAGCACTTGCACACTGAGCAATTCCAGAGGTGGCCATCTCTGTCTTTCCAACAACAAAATACCTTTGACTAATAATTTAGCTGAAGATATCAGAGAGCCAGCTCTGAAGGTGACAGTGCCTGAGTCGTGGCATGCCACATCATTTAGGGTTAAAGTGTGGATTATCCCGTCCTGCTGAGAGATTTCAGTCACAAGGTTGTTGTGAAGGGGAGATCCGTCGAGCCACCACTGCACGTTCTTCATGCCTGGGTGGGACAGCTCGCAGGTGAAAGTGGCCGACTCACCCACAAAGACGTCTGTGTTCTTTAAACCAGAAACTATGACTGCTTCTTCTTCTGTATAACAGAGCAAGAGAAGGTGCCAAAAGAAAAGAAAAGCATAAACATACACAAGTTCCTCCCTGTAGAACTAACCTAAGCAACAGCGCACGTTGTCTGGGAGAATTAAACTTGTAATGCTGTTCCAGGGTTAAAAAAAACCCCACAAATCTTAATTTTTCTCCTACCCTTTGCCCACCTTCTACCTTTCACCCACACACAGGGTAGCGTGACCATCTGCAAACGCTGGTTCATTGCAAGGACAATGAGGAATCCCTGTGTGTTGCAGCCTCCTGCACCAACAGTTGTAGGTGATGTGAGGCAGATGGGAAGCTTACCATTTAAATGGGATGATTATGTTCAGTATATGAGAAAAATAAAACAGATATCAGCAGTGATGGAAGGCATACTGAACAATACCAGATTTTCAGTACTCTTTGTAATAGCTGGTCCAACCAAATGGTTTTTAGGCAGCACCACCATCTCCTTTGGTGCTCAGTGGAGTGACTGTGCTGAACTGCAGTAAGGTATAAGCATTTGTCTGACCTCAGCCTGAAAATAAACGTTTATATTTTCACTGAAATCAGGGACGAAATGAACAGAATTCAATTGGTTTGCATCTGACACAAACTTGGACAGTTACTGCCAAATACTGTGGAGTAAAAACTTCAGGCAGCAAAACCAGAGCACCCCCGCCAGCCTTCATCTTACCTTGCACGTACACAGAACCTGTGGTGATCTCATATCCAGTGCTACAGGTGTAATCTCCACAGTCATCGAGTTCCACACCGTGGATGATGAGCTCGGCACTGCAGCCTTTCAGTTTCATCTCATACTTATCACTGGGCTGAATGACCACCCCTCCTTTTCTCCACTCAACGGGAGCATCTGGCTTGGAAATCTCGCAGTGCAAGGTAACTGTTCCCCCCTCTTGAGACTCCACATTTTTCAGCTCTTCCTTAAACAGCACGGGCAGTACTGCAGGGGAGAAGCAGTCTCAACAGTGATGGTGCCCAGAGGTGAGTGAATTGGGCTGAGTAAGAGGTTTCACATGGGCATACCCATAATATTCAGTATAAACAATTAGAGGGAAAAAAAATCTACCAGTCGCAGCATTTGGACATTCAATCACTGAAACAACATACTGAGAATCATAGAGTCATTCAGGCTGGAAAAGACCTCTAAGATATCCCAAGTCCAACCTCTGACCCACCCACATTGTGCCCACTGACCACATCCTCCAGTGCCACATCTCCATGGTTCTGCAACACCTCCAGGGATGGTGATCCCACCACCTCCCTGGGCAGCCTGTGCCACTGCAATTACCACTCTCTGGGAGAAAAAGTTGTTCCTAACATCCAACCTGAACCTTCCCTCATGCAACTCGAGGCCATCACTTCTTATTTTATCACTGTTATCTTAGAGACCAACTCCCACCTCACACCAACTTCTTTTCAGTGTTCTAGAGAGCGATAAAGACTCTCCTGAGCCTTCTCCAACCTGAACCCTGTTTCCCTCAGCTGCTCCCCATAGGACTGTGCTCCAAACCCATCACAGGTTTTTTTTGCCCTTCCATGGACACTCTCCAGTGTCTCAATGTTTCTCTTGTAGCGCAGAACTCTGAAATGAATGAAACTATACAATCCAGATGTATAGCCACTAGAAGAAGACACAGAGCCACAAACCTAGTGCTGCCCAAGCACATATAGCTATAACAGCTTCATTTAAAATGAGCCTGCATTCTTCTTTAAAGAGCGGATTTTGGATCAAAACCCTTCCTGTACTTTAAATTCACAAACACAGAGGGTTAATGATAATTCAGTGATTAAACTTCCATTAGTGGGAATGATTGGTGATCGGTGGCCGGTTGGACTGGATGATCTTGGAGGCCTTTTCCAACCTTGGTGATTCTATGATTGTATCATTACAGCTCTACAGAAGGCAGCCATGGCTTTTCTGCCTTCCAGCAAGGCTTCTCCTACCTTTGACTTGCAATGATGCAGTGGTCTGTTGATCCCCTGAGTCACACGTGTAATCGCCCGCATCCTGAACCTCAGCATGGTAGATGAAGAGCTCAACAAGTGTCCCCTCCTGCCGGATCTCATACTTGTCACCTGAGTGCAGCACTGTATCTCCTTTCCTCCACTCCACGGGCGCGTTGGGCTTTGTCAGCTCACACTGCAGCATGGCAGTGCGCCCTTCCTCCACCTCCTCATTTTTCAGCCAGTGTTTGAAAAACACAGGAAGGGCTTGAAGGGGAGAATGGTACAAAGAACAGCAAACTCAGATAGAAAACAGAGGAACGATTTGTTGACAAGGTACTGGTGAAAACTGGAGTTGTAATGTCATTCATGAAGTTCATGTACAATTCTGGCTTTGTTTACCTGAATAAGAGGGATGTCTATTTCCAAGTCAGACAGAGGAGGAGAAGGAGGAAGAGTTAACCAGCAGGGAAAAAATCAGTTCTACAACAGTTCTGCATTTCTTTTTTCATATCTAAAAAAACCTAAAAGCGTTTTGTTTTGTTTTTCCAAAAAGAATTCCCAACTAATTTTTTGAAGCCTGAATGGTTTTTCATCCAAAAATAAGACCACAGAATGGATAGAAATACTCAAAACAATAGAATCCTGCTGACCTGAAGCTGCACCATTTCAAGAATTTCAGATCATAAAGGAAAAGATCAGTCACAGAACAGTTAAGGCTGAGGGGACCTTTGGAGGACTTCCAAGGAGGGAATTCTTCCACCTCTCTGGATCACAGCTCCATCATCTGACTACCCCTCATCATAAAACTCGTGTTTCTTTTTTACTAATCTGATTTTCTCTTGATTAACTTGTGCTTCTTGTCTCACATCTGTTTGTTGTACACCCTAATAAAAGTCTGTCTCTCTCTTCTCTGTAGTCTCCCAACAGACATTTGCAGACAGCAGCGAGGTTCCTCTTCAACTTTCTTTTCCTCAAGCTGAACAAACTCAGCTGCTCCTGCCTTTCCTTATACTTCATCTTCTCTAGACCCATGACAAAATTGGTGGCCTCTGCTCCACTTATTCCAGAACCTCAAAGTCTTTCTCCTACTCGGAAGCTGCAAAGAGTGCAACAAACTCCTTCAGTTGATGTCTCAGAGCTGCTAAGCAAAGAGGAAATCTTACCTTTAACTTCTAGTCTGGCAGTGGTCTTCCCATCAGCTGTGTGGCAGCTGTACTCTCCTGAGTCCCCACAGTCCAAATCGTGGATGACCAGCGTGTGCACATTCCCATCCTGCTTGATGCTGCACTTCTGGCTAGAATGGATGACAGATGTGCCTTTCTTCCACTGCACGGGCACGTCAGGCCGGGACACCTCGCAGCACAGCTGGGCTGTGCCACCCTCCTGCAGCTCCAGACTGTGGAGGGCCTTCACAAAGGTGATGGGAGCAGCTGTGGAGAAGAGATGCAAACACTGCCGCATGCTTCTGGTCTCCTCTGGAGGAGTTCAAAACCTGCCTGGATGTTTTCCTGTGCAGTGCACTGAAGGGAACCAGATTTTTGAGGGGAAGTTGGACTAGATGATCCCCAGAGGTCCCTTCCAACCCCTACAGTTCTGTGATTTTGAACCAGATGGAAGAGGAACAAACAAGATAAGGCACTGACACAGCCAACCTTTCCAAATCAGAATAACTGAAGGGTTTTATTTTCAGGGTGAGGATCTGAAAACATCACAAGTGGAAGATGAATTCAGAATCTATTCTTGATATTCTTCAGTGCTGATTTGAATGCATCTTAGATACTTATTTTGAGATAGGATAACTTGTCCTCAAAGGATGTCTGTTTCACTTCACAGACTATAAAAATGTCTGAAATGACTGGCTCAGCTGTACATATCTAACTCTTCAGTGCCTAAACTGCGTTAGATAAATCTCCCAAGATTTGCAGAGACCCTCCCACCAAAATACACTTCTCCAAAAGCTAAGGCAGCACTGACAGTGCTTACCAGTACTTTCTGAATCCTTCTTTTTGATAAGTAGCTCACCTTGGACTGTTAGCTGTGCCCCTGTGGTATGCTGCCCAACTCTGAAGCTGATGGGTCCACAGTCTTCTAGAGTCACCTTCCTCAGGATCAAAGTGTGACGTGTCCCTTGGACTTCGATCTCATTCATTTCATTGGATTGCAGGGGAACATCCCCCAGGAACCACTGAGCATCCTGAGTTGTTTCCTGGGACAGTCTGCATTCAAACACTGCATCTTCGCCTTCATATGAAGTGACATCCTTCAGCATCTCCACTATGGTTGCTTCTGGTTCTTTATGGAAAGGTCAACAAAGTTTGATAGCTACTTTCAAGTGATACCTCAAGTGATACAGGTTAATCATTGTGTTATATTCATTCTTGACAAAACTGTATTATTTGAAAGAGCTAACATCCACAAGGCACATTACATTTATAATGCAGTATATGTATTGTGAAAACTTTGTCAACAGATTTGAGTGGTTGACATTAACATAAAACCACAAAGTCATTGATTAAAGTCCTGTTTCTAACTTCCTAGAAACCACTGGCTCTGTTCCCTTGAAACCACCTATACCTCCAAAATCCCTATGATTCAGTTTGGGCACACGACAATGTCTAGCTGACAAATCTCTTAATCACTGCCATAGTAATGAGCTCTGTTCAGCTCTTCCCCGCACGAAGTCCTACCTTTCACATGCACAACTGCAGTGGTTTGCTGGTCCCCTGTGTCACACATGTATTCCCCAGCATCAGCTTCACTCAAGTTGAGAATCGTCAGCTCAGCCACAGACTCAGCTTGGTGCATCTTGTATTTATTGCTTGGTTGCAGCACTTTCCCAGCCTTCTTCCACTGCACAGTGGCGTTTGATTTTGAGATTTCACAGCTTAAAGTGATGGTGCCACCTTGTTCAGCTTGCTGGTTTTGGAGTGGTTTTGTGATGACTACTGGCAAAGCTAAACCAAGAGAAATCAGAGGAAGAAATAGTTTCATTGTTGACTGAATTTAGTGAAACTTTAGGGCCATTCCAGACTTGATTAAAACTCGGTGACCTTAAAGCACAAAAGAGGAATGATAAAAAAAAAAAGCACTAAGCAATCTGCACTCCCCAGGAATCAATGGGCACTGCACACACTGACCACCTCTGGGAATCACTTCACAGTGGTGTAGCCACAGTTGTCGACTCCTGAGCATCTCCAAATGGGCATGTCAAAGCCACAGCTCAAATGCCTATTCCTGATATCCAAGTTCCTGGCTGAATAGAAGGGCACATGGAAAAAGATAGTGACATAAAGCCTTTCATTTGAAAACTAGACCCAGAAGAGGAATGATGTCTGGACATTCCTGCATGCGTGTGTGAACACCGGTAGGTCTACATAGAGTTCTGGTAGGTTGATTTACACACAGTGTGTACAACTCGTGTTCTTTGAACCCAGTTGGATAGAAGAACCACGGTAGCTCCACAAAAACTGCTGAACTAGGATTTACAAAGGTAGGAGATGGGATTAGGGAAAAGAGTGAATTCACAGGGACTGAGTGATGGGTGTATATATGAAGAGAGAGATACGAAGGTGCTTGCATACGGCATAGGAATGGGTAATGCATTCTGTGGGACAGCTGGGCAATGGCTTGAGTTAAATTTTTTTTACAGTTGCTTTTGCAGGGAAGGCATCCCATTGCACAGCTAACTCCTGCAGTCTCATGAATCTTGGGAACCAAGAAAGAGAAAAGGAGAACAGAAATAATATCTTGAGAGACAAGCTTAGTGAAGATCTAATCTGTCAGCAGCATCACTGCTGAATCCCATCACAAAAAAAAGGAAAAAACTCTCTGTGACAGTGCTCCTGAATCTTAGATATGGAATCCCTTAAATTAACAGAGAGTTCCCTAAGAGGTGAAGTGAAAGCTCGTTTCACCTTTCACTACTAAGTTTGCTCATCACCAGAATCACAGGTGTAGTCTCCAGCATCCTTCAGCTGTAGTTCATGGATGAGTAGCTCCACAGCAGAGCTCATCTGCTTCATCTCATACTTGTTACTGGCCTGGAGCAAGACCGACCCCTTCCTCCACCTCACAGGTACATTGAGCTTGGAGAGCTCAGCATGAAGGGTGACAGCAGAACCTTCCTCAGCTTCCTGGTTTTGGAGTTTCTTTTCAAAGAGTGCTGGAATGGCTGTGACCACACATAGAAGCACAGACAGCCACTGTCAGAGGATGGGCTTACAACACAATTATCACTGGATCTTGGATTTAATGTGGCAGCAAGCAGGTGCATTTCATCACAGGAGATAGATGCTTCACAAGAACTTCCTGGCTCC
Organism: Cyrtonyx montezumae; assembly: GCF_038088225.1. Classification (NCBI taxonomy): domain Eukaryota; kingdom Metazoa; phylum Chordata; class Aves; order Galliformes; family Odontophoridae; genus Cyrtonyx; species Cyrtonyx montezumae. Next base: position 1,736,000 of record NW_027072037.1, read on the forward strand.
TCTTTATTTTAATTGATCTTGTAGCTCAGAGAAAGACTGCATTGTCAGCAGGGTATATTTTTTAATTTTTTTTCTTTTTATAGATGTACTAACACATTTAACTTGTTTGTAAGACCGTAGGCACTAAACTTCTTCAGGTACCTTGCTCTTCAGCTGGAATTGAGAGCCCAGGTAACTTTGAGCACTTTGATTCTTAGGCACTCTTTGTCCAGGTGGGACCACAGCTCAAAAAATAAAGGTGGCTGAGAATCAAAACAGTATCATTATAACTTTACTTCCAGGCTTGGTCTTCTGAGTGTCCATAAAGAAAACCTTTAGTCTAAGAATAGTGGAAGTAGTTACATTGCTTGGGACAGCAGGACTTAACTTCTGAAAGAAAAAAACTCAACTACTTTGTTCAGGTAAAGTTGAAGTCAAGGCTGTAGATAACACTCACTCATTAGTGCTTAGTCAAGAAAGTGGAAGGAGCTTCTTGTCTTAAAAGCAGAACAAAACAACCTACCTTTAACAGTTAAAGTGGCAGTTGTTTGCTCGTTTCCATTATCACAGGTGTATTTGCCTGAGTCTTCTGGTTTTAAGTGATAAATCTTTAAAGTGTGGATTGTTCCCTCCTGTCTGATTTCATATTTGGAGCTTGGAGAAATCACCTTGGCATCCTTCCTCCACTCCACCTCAACATTGGGCTGGGAGAGCTCGCAATGCAGGATGGCTGTTTCCTCTTCCTGGAATTCTGTGTTCTGTAATTTCTTCTTAAAGACTGGAGGTGGCACTAAAGTTGCAAACACAGTAAAGGAACTAAGATTCACCTTTATTTGGCTTCCCTACTAAAAAACAACAGCTGGACAGTTAAGCAGAGACTTTAACTTCTGTGTAATATTTTGAAGGAGTTAAACAAGTGAATGGATTTCCGATGAAACCTGCTCACGAACACTTAGCTTCAGGATCCTGAAACTGGTGATTTCTCTATATCCTTCCATCCATAGCGATGACAGAGTATGAGAGCACATTAGTGCATCACATGTGCTCTGGAGCACAAGCACACTGCTAACGTGAGCTAACAAGAAGTGAACCGTGGTGGCCTTAAATTTGCTACCAGAATATGCAAAAGCAAAATATCACCTGATCTCACAGATGTTTTCCACATCACAGAGTACTTTACCTTTTACTGTGAGCTCTGCTGTGGATGTGTGTGGTCCCACTCGAAAAGTGATGGTGCCAATGTCCTGCTCAGTCACCTTTCTCAGTGTCAGCTTGTGGATCTTTCCCTTCTCCACTGAGATCTCGTTCATTTCATTATTTTGCAGAGCAACATCTTGTAATTTCCATTCTACATCCCTTGCGTTCTCATGAGACACCTGGCACTGAAACGTGACATCATCCCCTTCAAACACCTCCATGTCCTTCAGTTGACTCACAATGGTCACATCAGGCTCTGCAAACAGTCAACATATAGAACAGAAAATATGGACCAAATCATAGAATCATTCAGGTTGGAAAAGATCCTCTAAGATCACCAAGTCCAACCTCACCCCACCCCCACCAACCCCACTGACCACGTCCCCAAACACCAAATCTCCATGGCTCTTGAACACCTCCAGGGACGGTGGCTCCACCACCTCCCTGGGCAACCTGTATCAGTGTTTGTCCACACTTTGGAGAATTTTTTCCTAAATCCAACCTGAACCTTCCCTGGTGCAACATGAACCCATTACCTCTCACAGACTAATACAGGTAGGAGAGGACTTGTGGCACTCATCAGGTCCAACCACTGCCCATAACTGGACAGCATGTTGCTCAGTGCTGTGTCCAGCTGAGTTTTATTGACTCCCCCAAGGATAAAGGTATCATATTCTCTCAAGTTATATTTCAAACTCCGTTGTTTGACTCCTTTCAGTGTATGTGGTTCTATGACCGTTATAAATTTGACCTGCACAGACTGGAAAGCTGGGCAGGGAGGAACCAGATGAGGTTTAAGAAGAACAAGTGTAGCATTTTGTCTGGGGAGGAATAACTGCATGCACCAGCACAGGCTGGGGAATGAGCTGCTGGAGAGGAGCTCTGCAGGGAGGGACCTGGGTGTCCTGGTAGACAACATGTGGGCCATGAGCCAGCAGTGTGCCCTGGTGGCCAAGAAGGCCAACGGGTTCCTGGGGTGCACTAAAAAGCGTGTCCAGCAGGTCAAGGGAGGTGATACTCTCCTTCTACTCTGTCCTGGTGAGGCCACATTTAAACTACTGTGTCTAGTTTTGGGCATCCCAGTTCAAAAAAGACAGGGATGTTCCAGAGAGAGTCCAGCACGGGGCCACAGAGATAATAAAGGGCCTGAAGCATCTCCTGTATGATGAAAGGCTGAGTAATCTGGGTCTGTTCAGCCTGGGGAAAAGAACACTGAGGGGGAATATGATAAATGTTTATAAATATCTACAGGGGGATAGGAGGCAAATGGGAGAAGCCAGGCTCCTCTTGGTGGTGCATAGTAATAGGACAAGGAGTAGTGGCCTAAAACTTGTGCATAAAACGTTCAGTACTAACATGCAGAACATTTTTATGGTGAGGGTGACAGCACTGGCACAGGTTGCCCTGAGTGGTTGTGGAGTCTCCTGCTATAGATACTCAAGACCTTTGTGGACACCAACCTGTGTGACCTACTGTAGAATACCTGGTGTAGGGAGCCTGCTTTTGCAGGGGGGCTGGACTCGATGATCTCTTGAGGCCCCTTCCCAACCCCTTCAATTAAGTGATTTTTGTCTTAGTGTTTTTATCATTTGCTTTCTCTCAGCTACGCACTGCATGTTGATATTTTTTTTCTGTTTTAATTACGTTTGATATTGTAACTGGGTGAATAATGCTTGAACGTGAGATCTGAAAGTCAGAATTTTGAATTTTTTTGCAGTAGCAGATATCTTCACAGACCAACATTAAATACTGATCCTCCCTACTGTCTTTTTGCAAATAGAGTTGCTTATTCTCTGGGTTGGAGTATCTGGGTGGCACAACGTTCACAGCAGGGCTCACTGGATCAGTGCACAGAGTGTTTGCACTTTGTTTTGCTTGAGTCCAGCTTCTAGGACAGCTGGGTACATGCAGATCTGTGCAATGATCATGTGGTCAGCCTGCAATAGGCAGAGGCTTCTCCCTGAATCTGGTGTAAATACTCAAGGGCAGTACAGGGCAGTCTCCATCTGCACAGAGAGTACACATCTGGTCCACCGAGGCCCACCTCTGCATGAAAAATGGTGCAGCTAGGCACAGCATAAAGAACACCTGTATCAGTGAGGAGCCCACAGGGTGGCTAGGTGTGACTGTTCCACACTAGTGGTCCAACCTGAAAGCAAGCTCTGCCTGTAGTGCTGCCATGTGACTGGAAGCTAGGAATGAACTCCAAGCCCCGAGTCGAAAATTACAGCTGCATTATCCTCTCCTCCTCACCAAGTGATTCTTTGCCTCACTACATTCTTGAACAACAAGATTTCATATTACATCACAACACCCTTCCTGTGCCCTGTGTTCATTTGTCACAATAGCAGCGGTGATACTTCCGAATCTTAGCATCTTAAATCCCCTTCCCCCAGTAAGCATCTCTTACCTTTCACGGTCAGCTTTGCAGAGGTTGTCTCATCTCCAACCTTGCAGGAGTATTCTCCAGCATCACTGGGCTCCAAGTGGTGAACACGCAGCTCATGGATGGTGCCCTGCTGCCACATTTCATACTTGGGACTTGAGTGAAGCACGACTCCATCTTTCCTCCACTCTACTTCTGCTTTGCTTATAGAAATCTCACAGCGCAGCTTGGCTGTTCCTCCCACCTCCACTTCTTCATTCTTCAGCTGCTGCTTCAGCTGGGGTTTGATGGCTGCAAAGTGAGGAAGGAAGTGAGTGTGTGAAGTGTTAGCTTGGATGAATGAATGTCAGCTCTGGACAACTCAGCACAAGGCACTTGAGATCTGAAGCTGCAGAACAAGTTTGTGTTAAGTGGATATACTAAAGTTACATATATCCAGACAAGGAGTGAAAATTCCCCAGATGTGTTTGTTTCCAATAGAGTCTAGGGTATCTTCCATTACATCCTCTATGATCTGCTCTGGATATTGAAAACTCTCACACAAAAAGATTTTGACTAAGCAGGATGTGATACTTTCTGATTAAAACTAGCATAACTCTTTGACTTCTAACAGTGGTTATAAAGCTTTAAGCACATCTCACATCTCTACCATCACCTTTAGACCCTACTCAGGCAACAGAACATCCTTCCAGATGGTGTGCACACAAATGGGAACAGCCCAGACCACAGCTTGCCACTGATGAAATCAAGAAGGGAATATCCATCTCATAATTGCATGAGCAGTTGTGAAAATTCAGTGCTGCAGTTCTGTCATCTAAGACCTATTAGGATGCATGTAATGGGAGCACTTTTTCACCTGCCACTGGGACTGCCACTGGGACAGCAGCTTCTTCCCAGGTTGGATTCAGCCCACAGGACACGTAGTTGAGAGTGCTGTGTCTTAGATGAAAACCACAAGTTCTACCCAAATGTCACAGACAACCACAGACACATCACCAGTGTTGACTAAGGCAGACATTACTCTGCTTTGCCTAAAAATATTGTTCTTGGGATCCTCATGGGGGGACCTTAGAAAAATTAAAACCAGTCTATTTAAAAAAATGTGTTTTTGTATATGTCTTACAACCAGATGTTGAGCTGAGTGAGTCAGCAGTGAATGACAGAAGTTAAGAACTATATGGGCTTAAATAGCCGTTCTATCATCTGGTTCCCTAAGATCCAGTTTTCTGTATTCTGGTTCACGACTAGACACCTCATAAACCTTTCCTCTTTATCTTAATTTTGTGGGGGACTTAGTCTCCAAAGAATAACAAAATGTCATCTACACAGTTTCACAAATCCTTTTGATCCTCTGTTCCACCTTGATGCGATGCTAACCATTCACTCTGAGGACTGCTGTGCTCTGCTGGTCTCCTGTATCACACGTGTAATCAGAAGCATCCTCTGGTTCTACATTATGGATCACAAGCTCAGCTGTGCAGCCATGTAATTTCATTTCATATTTGGCGCATGGGAAGATCTCCATGGTGCCCTTCCTCCACTCCACCGTTGCATTATCCTTTGTCAGCTTACACTGGAATTTCACAGCAGCTCCTTCTTCAACCTCCTCATCCTTGAGCTCCTTTGTGAAAAGAACTGGTCGGGCTAAAGGAAAATGAAAACAACAAAGAAGAGGAGCTTTTATTCAAGCCAGAATCAAGTCCTGATTGATACGTCTACAATGATGCCTGGGTGAACGAGACAGTGTGCTCTGCAAGTGCCATGCTCCAAGGCAAGATCCATGTTTTCTAATAAGCCTGGTTGTAGTAGCAGATATTTCTGTACGAGAAGCAGCCACTGGCACTAACAAAGGTTCCTTCCTCTGTTCCTTGACTCACATCTTTCCCAGTGCTGAACTATTTGAATGAATTTATGCTTCAGCTGATGCCACAAAGATCTCATGAGAACAACAGTTGAAAACTCCACGAACAGCCTCAACAGACCAGGAAGGTTGTTGCCATTCTCTTTCCAGGATTTGGAAGGATTTTCTTTTTGAAATACTTAAACCATGTATCACATGAAATATTCACACATTACATTAAAGCATTTCTCTTTCTTTTATTTCTCTTCCACTGTAGAGCCAGAAAGTATTTCTTCTTAGAACCCAAGACTCAAATATGGCACTGGAAGAAGGAAGTATCATCCTCTTCCATTTTCTTTGGAAATATTTATAAAGAAAAAAAGGCATGTAATCCTATTCAAGATGTTGTCTTGTGCAAGATGAAATCTATTGCTTTTTGAGTCAGCTCACACCACGTACCTCTCACATGTAAAGATGCCTTTGTTTCCTGATCCCCAGAATCACAGCTGTATTCTCCTGTATCTTCTAATTGGAGATTATGTATTAAGAGCTCTACCAGGCATTCCCTCTGCCTCATCTCGTATTTCTCATCGGGCTGCAGCCCCACTCCTCCTTTCCTCCATTCCACTGCAACATTTGGTTTTGACAGCTCGCAGCAGAAAGTAGCTGTACTTCCTTCCTCCGATTCCTTATTTTGGAGGATTTGCTTAAATGTGACAGGCAGTGCTGCAAAATTTGAGAGGGAAATGTTTTCAGAGTGGTCTAGTCCAAAAACGACCCAACCCTACCATCATTCTTCCGAAAAAGCCTAGTTCTAATGATTCCAAAATCCTTGGTCTGCACTTCTCCTCCTTGGCAGCATCTTTCTTGAAGTACTGTGTGAACCAAGAGTTGAGGACAGACAGTGAAGTTAGGGAAGAGTTAGGAAAGAGCAGTCCCCAGAATGGCCTAGTGTGTCATGTGAAGATGTCAGACCTTCCTGTGGAAGTCTCTCCATGCCAACTAGGGGTGCTTCAGTCAATGACCACCAGGACACAGTGGGACATGCTCCCTCTACTCAGACCTTTGTTCCTCAAAGAAAGCCTGGGTGTTTGCAGTATTGAGCTAAGAGTATTCCCCCATCCCCCATGCATGCCCTATATAAACTTCCACAAACGTATAGACGATCAAGATAGGGTTCAAAACATAAGTACAGTAAGAAGTGGTAATGAAGTGATAAACTGACGGGAAAATACAGGCAAAAACTTTCAGGCAAAAGTACAAAAGGCTGTGGAAAACAGATGAGGTTGCAATTGTTTGCACTCATGGATTGTATCCAGACAGTCTCCAGTTAATAACACAGTATGTTCATGTATTATAATAAAACTTTATCCACCAGTTGTTGTACTTGTTATCATCTCAATCAGGCACTGCACTCAAATATGCATCTCTCATGTCTAACAAAGCAATCAGCCACCCAGAAGAATCAATCTGCCTAATTTATTTCCTGTTATCCATTTCCTGAATTACCATATGCAGCCACACATTCTGTGCTCATAGGGCAGGAGGGCTCATCACATGTTGACACTGTGACAACATTAAATTGCTTTGATGCTGATTAATCATTCCAGAAGCTTCAAGCAGAACCTCTCTGCCCTGACCACGTGTCAGGCTGAGATAAAATACGTATACTGCCAGAGAGTATAACAAATCAGTATCTGTAAAGATGCTAAAAAGTGTTCCTTTCACTTCATCTCTATTGAGCCAAGGGTCAGTACTCTGCCTACCATGTACAGTTACTGCAGCTGTTGTCTGCTGATGTCCAGAGTCACAGGTGTACTTTCCTGAATCATCCAACTCCAAGTCATAAATGACCAATTCAGCACAGGAGCCCTGCTGCTTCATCTCGTATTTGAAACCAGGGTAGAGAGTAGTATCTCCTTTCCTCCACTCTACTGGAGCCTTGGGTTTGGTAAGCTCACACCTCAGGGTCACTGTCCCACCTTCTTCGGCCTCAGTATTCTGAAGTTCTTTTTTGAAAAGTGCTGCTTGGGCTATAAAATAGAAATACAACTTGCAGCATACTGGAGTTGGGGTTTGGGAAAGAGAAAGCAGAAAGAAAATGGAAAGACCAAAAGAGCTTAATTGCAGAGAGCTCTAAATCTCAATGCTCTTGATTGAAAGTACAAAGCTATTTCCCCAGAGAGATGATAGGAATATCTGCAGGACAAGAAGAAACCAGTTTCAAGGAGTTACACTTGCCACAAAGGTTATTCTAACTTCATCCCAATCTGAGATTGCAAAATAGCTGAATATCTCTCCCATTTCTGAAGGGATATTCCAAAGATCAGCAAGATTTGTAAGTGTTCATATCCCATCTCATGGCAGAACACTTGCAGGAGAGATTACAATTACCCTGACTGTAAGAGACTGAGGCAATGCATTGAGTACTGCACTGCATATTCTATTTTCTACCTGATCTATTAGGCTGTAGAGGCCATACTATTCATAGGTTCATAGGTTCATAAGGTTGGAACACACTTCCACACACTTCCTTTATGAGTCACAGCCATGTCTTCTCCGTAAGTGACAATATAACACAAGTGAAAAACAAAATATATCTCGTTTGTTTGTTTGTTTTACCATTGACTGTCAAAGTGGCTGTTGTCTGCTGATCTCCACACACACAGGTATAATCTCCAGCATCCTCCTCATCCAGCTCGTGGATTATCAGCTTTACAACAGCACCATCTTGACTCATTTTGTACTTTTTGCTTGCTTTGAGCACCTCCTGCCCTTTCTTCCACTCCACCACAGCAGGTTTGGTCAGCTCACAGTGCAGAGTAGCTGTCCCACTTTCTACAGCTTCTAGGTCCTTCAGGTCTGTCTTGAATTCTGGAGGCAGTGCTGAAGAGTAAAAGAATGACCATATAGAGACTGGATATTTGTTAAAAAAACAGCTAGCCAAAGTCCATTGGGAAAGGATGCATGGCACAGGTCAGTGGAACACAATGGAAACATCTTCCTTGGACACTGCATCAGGGCAAGGAAAGTGAGAAGAACCAGCAGAGCTGAGGAGAACAGACACTAAAAGGCACTGCTTTTCCCATTTCTAACAGTAGGAAGAAGCATATAGGCTGCCTCCAAAGGAAAACAAAAGCCCAAGCAAACAGAAAGGGAGTGGGAAGAGACTACAACAATAGAGACATGGGCAGGTCTAGGGCGTGGAGAACCTTAGTCCCAAGGATTACTTTACCATGCACTGTTAAGGCAGCTGTGGTGGTCTTGTTTCCACAAATACAGGTATAATCTCCAGTGTCATTCAAGTCTAAATTGTGAACTACGAGCTCCACCACACAGCCTTCCTGGCTCATGCTGTACTTGCTGTCCGGGGTGAGGATGCGATGGCCTTTCTTCCACTGAACAGGGGCAGAAGCCTTGCTGGTCTGACAGTGCAAAGTGGCCATTCCACCTTCTACTGCTTCTTTGCTGGTCATCTCTTCTTGGAAAAATGGAGGCACAGCTGCGGGATGCAGGTAAAATGTATTACAAACTGAGGGTATCTCCTGGAGCAGGTGGGAGTGGGAGGTGATGGGATACGGTTGTGAAGGTTACAGAAGGACACAGCATCAGCAGAAGAGAGAGGGAAGAGAAACATAGACTTCCTAGTGGGCATACATGAATTCTTTCAGGTTTATGTTGGCTTCCTACTAGCATAACCACACTGCAGTCAAGAGATTTACGCCTGCTTTCTCCCAGTTCCTATATCAGGAGAACCAAGAGGAGCATCTGTGATTTCCCTAGCTCGTGCGTATGAGTGATAACATTTTCCACAAAGATCATCTTTTCTTACTTACGGAGCAGCCCTGCTGGGCTCTGAGTGTTTGCACAGCTCCTTTCTCAACATCATTCCGTGTTCCTTGAGGCATCATTGAAAAGACACAGCCAGGGCTCTCTTGACCCCAGAGAAAGTCTCCAGATGCTGAACCCTAAGCCTGTATTCCTGTCTAAGAACACACTGCCCCTGCTTGCTTAATTCTAGCACCCATTGCAAGTTATATCTTCAAAATAAACGTCGTGAACTTCACATATCTCCCTCTAATTAACTAGGTGGGATGATGGGATATTCCATCCATTTCACAAGGTTGGATATCTCAGATCTCAGACTTAATGACTCACTCATAGTGGTGGAGCTAAATTAAAATGCTCAAGCTAGATTTGTCACATTTCTCATCTGCAGCAGTGTGAAGCTGAAACATCAGTTTTCATTGCACAGCAGCTGGTTCTTGCACCAAAATAAGACCAGAGAAGGTCACAAAGAATTTATCTTTTCCTGCCTGGAAGATTGGACCTCCAATGCAAACCTATCTTTTTGCATTAGGATGCTGGCTAAGGGCACAAAGAGCAATACAAACACAACTCAGCACGAAGTCAGGGCCACATTTGGAGTATGGCTTATTATACCCTACATTCAAATGGCACAGACTGAGAGCACCAGAAGGGAAAGGTAAAGAACAAGCAGAACTGTGCTTCAGGAAGGAAGGGAAGAAAAGGAAATATAAAAGAATAATGGATTTACTTGTTATGAAAGGAGAGTCAGAAGGGAAAGATGGGAGGATAGCAGGTCTGTGTTTGAGGAAAGGAAAAAACAAAAGGAGGGAGAAGAATATAGAGCAGTATTTTCCAATCAGCAGCCATCAAAGACAGGAAATAGTTTTTTCATACAAATGGAAGTGTGGTTATTAAGGATGAACAAACAGAAAAGTGAACACCTGCTAGTAGAGGATAGGCATGTCTAATTAGGAAACAGGTCCGGGCAGTTTTACCCTGTACTGTTAAGACAGCTGTAGTCTGGTGCTCTCCGCACACACAGGTGTAGTCTCCTGCATCATCCTCAGCCACTCCATGAATCACCAGCTCTGCCTTGGGCCCTTTCTGCCTCATGTGGTATTTCTCACTCTCTTTGAGAACCCTCTGGTCCTTCTGCCACTCCACCGGAGCAGCCCTGGTGAGCTCGCAGTGCAGGGTGACATCTCCACCTTCTTCTGCTTCCTCATCCTTTAGCTCTTCCTTAAAGAGTGGTGGCAGAGCTGAAGGACACAACACGGACAAATGGTCACCAGAAAAACAGAATTCTGATCCTAATTTCTCCTTATTTCTTTTTTTCCTGCTTGGGATTATTTCCCCTTTTGCCTCCCTTTTTTCAACCCATTCTAAACTCAGCCTAGGTCACCTCTGACAGCATCCTTCTGTTTGCTTCTATGATTTACTTCTCATTTTGAAATTTGGAGCCCAAACACAGAGCCCAAATCCGTAGGGGGGGGAGGTGGGGGGGAACAAAATCAAAACTGTTTACCTTCAGGAAAACAAATCATTAATATTTATCTACAAATGTGACTTGTGCACAACTTGTATTAGCAGTACAGCGTACAAACAGCACGTCAGAAAAGGTCCAGGTCTCAGGAGCATTTGGAAAATGCTGGAGGGGACAGAACTGGGTCCCTCTGATTGCAGATCCAAGGACTGTTACTCCATTAACAGACACTCATTAAAGAACAAGAGGTTCTTACAGAACCCTTCCTGCCACCCCCCAGGAGCAGCCGTGGCCATGTCACAGCTGCAAGGTTTCTTCCAGTCCCCATCCCTCACCCTGAGCAGCTTCTGAGAAAACTGAAGCTGGCTGAGGACAGCTGTGGAGATGGGAGGGGGAGAGGGATAGTGCTGGGAAGTGTAAATGCCCAAGAAAAGGGATCTTGAACAGAAAGAAACATCTAATCCTCCAAATTTCATAATGATGCCTATCTATAACGCTATTAATTTTAGTAATGATTTTTTACCATGAACTGTTAAGATCGCTGTTGTCTTCTGGTCACCACAAACACAAGTGTAATCTCCAGCATCTGTTACATCTAGGTCACGAATGACCAGCTCTGCAGTGGTGCCAGGTGGGCTCATTTGATATTTGTCACTTGCTCTGAGCACTTTGGACCCTATTTTCCACTGCACTGAAGCTGCTTTGCTCAGTTCACAATGCAGAGAGACTGATGCTCCTTCTGTGACTTCTTTGTTTTCCAGTTCTTCCTTGAAAACTGCTGGCAGTGCTGGGAATGGAAAGCCAATAGACAACATATTTATACTTAGACCTCTGCACTTATTGAGTGGCATCGTGAACTATTAATTTAAGTACAATCAAGTCAGATAATCTACATGCTGAGGTTACCACTACACTGATGTGGAAAACAAAATCCACCAATGACAGGAAGAGAAGAATTGCTGAGCTGGAAGGTCAAAGTGCTGCAGGCTGGATGGATTCAAGGTGCAACTTAAAGAATGTATCACAGGGTTGCCTTCCTAAACATCACAGTCTAATATGAGCATTTCATAGAATATCCTGAGCTGGAAGACATCCATAAGGATCACTGAGTCTGACCCCTGGCAGTTGGGCTGAGCTCTCAAAATGGAGCCACAATCCCTCAAAGTAGGGCCATAAGCCCTCAAAATGGGGTTCTGACCCCCCAAAATGCCCCAATATCCCATGCCATGTTCCAGTACATCCTGCCACACCCTCCAAAGTCACCAGCTCTATGCCTTTAAATTTATAACACTGTTATTTGTCTGCGTGACAAAATAGCTGTTTCCTTAGCTTCCTTTTTAGGAAAATCAGACCAAAAAAAAAAGATGCCAGAAAAAAAAATGTTCTCCTTTTCTGAACACAAATCAATTCCTAGGGAAAATCCAAAAGCTGACAGGCGAACATTTCACACACAGCAGGATGCTGCAGGGAATGAAATTGTGAACAGCTATCTGCAAAGTGAGTTTACCATTCACTGTCAGAGAAGCAGTGGTACGTTGGTCTCCACACACACAGGTGTAATCTCCTGCATCCTGCAGATCTACCTCACGGATTTCCAGCTCTGCAAGGACATCATCCTGACGCATGACATATTTTTCACTGGCTCTGAGGATTTTGTTTCCTTTCTTCCATGACACAGGGGAAGCCTTGGTCAGCTCACAGCGCAGAGTGGCTGTTTGGCTTTCCACGGCCTGCAGGTTCTTCAGCTCCTCTTTGAAAAGTGCAGGCAGGGCTGAAGGTTGTGAAATGGACAGAGGACATTAAAAAATGACACACCTCATGATGGGCGAGGACATAAAGAAACAGAGGGGAAGGAGTTTCAATTACAATTGTAGTCCTAGGACATGGGAAAAACAAATAGGCAGAAGAAGAAAAGTAACCTGGGTGCAACCAGAGCTCGAATACATCCTACAGGTTTATACAAACCCAGGTGCAGGTGGACACACAACAAATAGTGATGAGCTAGTAGAAAAATACGCAATGGTACAGACACGTGGGTATGTTTTTTTTACCATTCACTATCAAGGCAGCTGTAGTCTCCTGTTCTCCACACACACATGTGTACTCTCCAGCATCTTTCAGCTCTGTGTCGTGGATGAGCAGCTTCACGACGGTGCCCTCCTGCCTCATTTTGTACTTGTCACTGGCTTGGAGCAAAGTGCTTCCCTTTCTCCACTCTACTTGAGCAATCTTGGTCAGCTCACAGCGCAGAGTGGCTGTTCGCCCTTCTGTCACTTCCTCACCCTTCAGGCTTTCCTTGATGTGTGCAGGCAGTGCTGAGGATGCAATGGATAGAGGGTTAAATGGAGCTGCAAACAGCCTCCTCTGGTTGAAGGGCAGAGCTGGGGGAGGGAAAGGCTGGAGCAAGAGTGGGGAGAAGTCCTAGGGTCTGGTTTCACACCTACGTACTTCATAAGGTCTTAAAACCACTTTGTATTAGGGGGCTGGGATGTAGGTTTTCCCCTTAGATCAAAAAATGCAAACTAATTACTATGACCATGATGTGCAACATCAAACCCAGAGAAAACCATACAGAGGTAGCAATAAACGTGGGGGGTGGGGGTGGGGGAAGAATCAAAATCATGAGTTTGATAATGAGGACATCTAGATGAAAAACATTATTACCGTGTACTGCTAAGGAAGCTGTGGACTGCTTATCCCCACACACACAGGTGTAATCACCAGCATCACTCTCATCTAGGTTATGGATCACCAGCTCTGCAGTGGCATCCTTCTGCCTCATTTTGTATTTCTCACTAGTTTTGAGCACTGCGTGCCCCTTTTTCCACTCCACTGGCGCAGCCTTGGTCAGCTCACAGCGAAGAGTGACTACGTCACCCTCAGTGGCTTCCTCATCTCTTAAATGTTCTTTGAAGAGAGCAGGAAGGGCTGAGAAACAAAGAGCAAACGTTTTCATGACATGCAACTTTCAGCCATCAAAAAGATTAACAAGATGTTCACTGCTATCCATGCCTTGTTAATGACAAAAACAGCAGGAATGGGAAGAGCTATAACTTCCTCACTATGCTTCAGCCTGGAAAACTGGTACAGAAGGTTATACTGCCATCAGGAAAAGAAGTTAAAGGAAAAAAAGAAAAGATTTATGCATGCGAAAGATTTATGCCTACAGACCTAGCTCAAGAGTTAGAATGAATGCAAAAGGCTGAAGAGTACAACAGCACAGGCATCTTGAATGTGCTCTTGTAACAGTTAAAAGGAAAAAGAAATAGGATGTCTCCATTGTGGACATCTCAGGAGGTTCAGGAGTGTCCTAACACTGATCTCCTCTGGAACAACTGATAGAATTGTTGAGCATTACACTGGGTAGTAATGTGGTAATACATACCCTGGGAGTAGTAGGATAGGACAGTGTCTGCTAAGGCTTTGGAACGGGGTGGGGAACACTTTTGGATACAGAATATGAGTGAAAGAGTTGAAGAGGAAGATGTCCAAGCCCTGACTTTGACTAGCAAAAAATAAATATTTGGGAATACAGATGTGGAGAATAAGTGGGCAGCTACCCATTATGAAGCAGAAGAGGGGTTCGTGGGTCTTAGGACAGGCAATGACAGCCTAATTTCCTAAAGGATGTTACGAAGGAAACAAGAATGAAAGCTTCCATTATTAAAAAAATTGTTAAATAAAATCAATTAGAAGTAATCTTAAAGGGCAATGTTTAAGACAGCAGAAAGCTTCTCAAATAAACTATAGCAAGGGCATAATTATACAGACCATCCCACTCCAAGGAATATCAGGAATAGTCTGCAAATTCCTCATTGTCCCAAAATTCAGAGAGCCATAAAATGTGAGAGGCTTAGATGAGTGTGAAAGAAATACTAGAGAATAGAGAGGCAAAGTCAGAAAGGTCAGGTTCTCTGTGCATCTCAGCAGCATCAAGGGCAGTTTCAAAATTCTGGACTTGGGTACTTTTTAGACAAAGAGACGGACTAGGAAGAAGAGCTGAAAGATAATCTACGGTATGACTTTGACATCAAATGTCTCCAGACATAGCTCTATGCCCTGTGCAGTTGTACCCAGCACCTGGGTGGTGACTTCTGCTCACAGTTCAACTTCATTGTATCTTGGTTGTGTTGAATATTAGCATGCAAATTCCAGAAAATCTGGCCAGCTTGAACTAGAAGAGCCTGAATATAATATAACAAAATTCTGTAAATTGATCAGAAGAAAGAAAAACAACAAAGAAGAGGTTGGTCTTCCTCTTCCAGGGATTTATGTTGATGGTGACTCAGGGAAAAAATGAAGTGTTTAAGTTCCTTTTTTTCTAATATTAAAAGTTAATGATAGCTACAAGAAAATAAAAACTCCGAAGACAATGATATAGAACAGTCTTACTAACTTTGCAGGGGGAATCAAGCTGGGAAGGGAGAGAAACTGAGAACACTGTTAACAGGATTAGGATCTTGATGGAACAGTGATGAGAAAATAGGCTGCACTGCAGCAAGAGCACGTGCAAAATACTATATTTATGAGCAATCAACCATGCAAATACAAGATAGGGAATAATAGGAAGCAGATATTCAGAGAGAAATTTAGAATTACAGGAGATCACAATTCAAATGCAAGTCAAGATATGCAATTCTGATATGAAAAATAGCAATAATTACAATAGAATGTATTAAATGGACTGTCATACACAAAGTACATGACATGTGAACCAAGACACTTCCATCCTGCTCCTGTCTGAGAACCTCACATGGAGCACTTAGGTCCATTTGTAACCACTGTGCTTCCAGAAAGATGTGGATTAGCTGAAGACATTCCAGGAAGCAACAGAGATGAGCTGAAGTCTAGAAAACATGATCTAGGAAGAAAGTGTGAAAAATGAAGCTTCTTAGTTCAGAAAAGAGAAGAGAGATGGAGACGTGATATAAGTTTTCAAATCTGTGAAACAGTTTCACAGACAACTTTTCTCCCTCTCCACAGTGTTTGGAACAAGAAGAAAGGACCTAAGCTAGCTCAAGAAAGACTTCTGCTGGCATTAGAATGAACTTCCCAACAGTAACAATAGTCAGGCAGTGGAACGGGCATCCAGGAGAGCTGTGGATGCTTGACCATCAGAGGTTTTTAAGTGTAGGTCACAAAGGGACGATGATTGGGACTAGATGACTGTAGAGGCCCTTTGCAATTCTATTTCCCATAGTTAAACTGAACGTTCAAGATGGAACCTGTCCTTGTGCTATACGTAAACATCAACATGAAAAAGTGTGGGAAGTAAAGCAAAGACATTGACTCACTGACTTTCCAGATGAGAAAGATGGCTGAAACTACTTCCTGCTGTCCTGCATTAACTGTGGAAGTCATGGTCTCCTCTCTTCCAAAAGAAGTTTGCGGAACTTTTGACCAAGAACTGTGAAGAAGTCTCATAAGCCATAATGCTGAGTATTCAGAAATGCCAGAATACAAATCTACATAACCCCTCATCAAAGTTACACTAGAAAGTTGCACTGGATCAAATATTGTCTGTACTATTCATACTGATCTGTCATGTCCTAACCTAACTTGAAATCTAAGCACACACCTGCTACTCCATCTGCCCAGGCCCAATTCAGATGTATGTAACAGAACAGAAAATGTAAGGGTGTAGAATCCTTCTGTGTGTTACAAAGCAATACAGTCATGCACCAATGGAAGCAGGAAGCAAAAAAAAACTTGGGAAAATGTTAATACAATCAATGACACTAGAATTCTGGCTAGAAATGGGTAAAAAATAATGTGTTATTGTTGGTTGTTTTCTCTTTTACCGTGCACCGTCAGCACTGCAGTAGTCTTCTCATCCCCGCACACACAGGTATACTCCCCAGCATCCTTGACTTCCAAAGCATGGATCAGTAGTCGTGCTGTGGTGCCTTCCTGCCTCATGGAATACTTTTCACTCGATTTGAGCACTTTGTGCTTCTTTTTCCACTCCACAGGGACGGCCCTAGATAGCTCACACTGTAGTGTGGCTGTTCCACCTTCTGTGGCTTCCTCGTTCTTCATCTCTTCCTTGAAACGTGCAGGCAAGGCTGAAGAGTTCAAAACGAGGAGAAAGTGTGACTGATCCATTCAGGTAACCACTTATCTGCAGTCTGTGGGCCATGTATGACAAGCAATGCCTTCCCTAATCCAGGTAGAACTGATAATAACTCTGAGAATCAGCTGATAGTGACTTTGGAAAGACTTGTTCATAAGCAGAGCTTTATCTTATGGCATGGTCTGTGGCATGAAATGGAGAACCACACCACTTATTTCTTCAGACTCTGCAAGACTGAACCCTGCCTTACTTTGGGTATTGCCTACTGCAATGGAAAATAAAGCCAAACTGGGGCACCTAAATTCCATCATAATGCCAATCATTACTGGAAAAGCTCATCCATGAAATGACACTTCAAACATCAATCTCACTTTTTCACGAGATTTATGCTTGGGTAGTGAAATTATTATTTCACTAGACTGTGAAATTATTCTCAAAGAATGTTTAACACCACACTATTCATCAAAACTCATCACCTCAGCTTTGGAACTGTACCATCTTTACAATCAACTTCATAGTAATAATACGACTTCCCTTCTTTAGAAACTACTTGGGACATCAAAGAATTGGTCTGGAACCAAGATGAATAACTGAAATTTTTGCAATAAACATCTGACCTATGCCTGGCATTCACCAGCACCTTTGGGCCTTTGTGCAACCACATGTAGCTAAATTCATCTGAAATAAGGTCGCAATTTCAGTAATACTCTGCTTTTTCTTCTTTTTTTTCTTTTTTCTTTTTGTAATCTGTTTGGAAATAATCTGCTTTATAAGGTAATAAGGCTTTTTTTACCATTCACTTTTAGTGCAGCTGTGGTTTTCTGATCTCCATAACAGCACGTGTAATCTCCAGCATCTGCCAGATCTAAATCATGGATCACCAGCTCTGCAGTTGTGCCCTTGCATTTTATGGTGACCTTGTCACTTGTCTCCAGGGCTCTGTCTCCTTTCCTCCATTCCACAGAAGCTGCAGGCTTGTTCAGTTCACAGCAGAAAGTGGCTGTGCCATTTTCTGTGGCTTCCACGTTCTTCAATTCCTTTTTAAAATGTGGAGGGAGGGCTGAAGATCACAGGTGAAGAGAGAACACTTTAAAATTGAGGAAATACCATATCTTGACTGCTCCACTGGCTTAAAACCCTTTGATTTCTAAATGTTTTGATTAACTGATATGGTTCATGAGAGCCAAACAACTTTAGGGGCATCTCTCCCTTACTCATCGCAACATGAGTCGTAAATCAGGATTGCAAAGCAGTAATTTCATTCTAAGATGTAAGCAACAGAAAGCTGAGGGCAAGCTTTAAATGAACCTGCACAACTCTGTCTTGAGATCAGATGAACAATCAAATGGAACTCCATTTCTTAAAATTCCAGGCTGCCATGCATAATTCTCACCTGTCTTTCTCAAATGTTATCAGAACAGAACACTTTGCAATTACATTTAAGAGGTGAAACCTCAGTGATAAGTGATACACCTAGAAGTTAGTTAATGGAAAGTGGTATTTAGTACTTAATCAAGATCATCAGTATCTGTTTCCAGGCTGCATTAACGTGATGGAACAGGAAAGGGCTGTAAGACACTGTTTATCATTCTCATGTAAAGGACTGAGTAAAAGACATCTGTCATAAAAGTCTAAAGGAAGAGATGGAATCAATGCCTATTTCTGATCCTGCATGAAAGCACAGATAGTAATGCAGAAATTCCCTACTAAATGTACGTATTTTTACCATGCACTGTCAGGGATGCTGTAGATGTCTTGTCTCCACACACACAAGTGTAATCTCCTGCATCTTGTTCCTCCAGGTTTTGGATTGTCAGCTCAGCAATGGTATCCTTCAGCCTCAATTTGTACTTGTCACTAGGGCTGATCAACTTGTGTCCTTTCCTCCACTCCACTGGAGTGGATTTAGTCAGTTCACACTGCAGAACAGCTGTCCCACTTTCTGTGGCTTCCACATTGATGAGTTCTTTTTTGAAAAGTGCAGGCAAAGCTAAGGCATGTAACATAAACAGAGTACATCAAACCATTAACCAGACCTTGAGGAATTTCAAGAAATGTGTAGACATGGCACTGAGGGACATTTAGTGGGCATGATGGGGATGGGCTGGGGCTGGACATCGGACACCTTAGAGGTCTTTCTTTTTTAACTTTAATGATCTTTAGAATCAGGTCCTGTGTACCATTAAGCCATAGTTCTCTGCAAGTTGCCTCGTGTGGTATCACTGATATAAAAAGAAAGCAACTTGCACAAGGAAGTACCAGCCCAGAGGAAGGGAAGCACGTAAATACCTTTACATGGAAGAAATAAGAGGAAATAAAATCATGCAGAGAAATCGGAGAGCTGCTTGTCTCTGGTTTTGCTCCTGTCCTTAAAAGCATCTCATCCTTCAGATACACCTCAAATACAAGTGTTCCTTTATTCTGTTGGAACTGCATGTGAACTGCTGGAGGGGCATCCAAAGCTTTTCTCTATTTGCCACAGGATAGATAGAAAGAAATGTTGTCTCACTTCTCCCTAAATCAGGACCTTCAGAGTAATGGTTTGTTGGTGGGCTGTTGGTTGTGCTTTTCTTAAAGCACAGTTTCATTGGCACAATATATTGCAGTGCTGCAAAAGACTCATTTGCTCCCACATGGAAAAAAAAACCTCTTTCTAACTGAGCTCAGCATTCTTAATGAACTTTCCTTCAAGTTAAGCAATGGCATCCAGTGACATCTGAGAGACACAGAGGACAAACCCTCTGAGAACAAGCTTGTAGCTAGAGGCCTAGAAGCTTCGGGCCCTGCCAACTACTCTTTTCATTTTGAAAGCATTCAGAGGGGTCTAGGGTATGAAACCATCATGACTCCACACTGCCATTAGGTGATCCATTTCACCTGAACACTGGGAGACAGGATAAAATACAAGTGATCAGCAAACCAGATGGGACAAGGTGGTCTTTGATGACTCTTCCAACACAAGACATTTTAAATTAAGAAAAGGTTGTGGAATCAAAACATCAAAACCAGTGAGAAGACCTCTCAGAGAAAAAGGGTATTTGTGAGATGCAGCTATGATAAAGGAGAGCATTTTTTTGTTACCGTGGACTGTCAAGACAGCTGAGGTCTTCTGATCTCCACACACACAAGTGTATTCTCCAGTATCCTCTACCTCCAGGTCTCGGATCAACAGCTCTGCAGAGGTTTCCTCTTGTCTCATCCTATACTTATCACTTGATTTGAGCACCTTGTCCCCTTTCTTCCACTCCACTGGGACTCCGACCTTGCTCAGCTCGCAGCGCAGCGTGGCTGTTCCCCCATCAGTGGCCTCTCTGTTCTTCAAACCCTCTTTGAAAAATGCAGGTAAAGCTGAGGGACAGCAATATGAGCAGTGAGATGTAAGCTCCGAGGAGTTCAAATTACACAGCGATATTTAATTTCCTTTTTCCTTCTTATTTTGAGTGGACATATCAATACAAGAACATTAATATTCCCCATGAATCAGTATAAGGAACAAAACGTCGTCACTGGGCCAGGATCCAATGATTGCTGTAACCCTCAGAGATGCTTCACATGTACTCAGAGAAACAAACCAATGCAGACAGAATTAGAAGGCCTTTTTTTTTTTCCTGTGAAATTTCAAATAAAAGCAATGAAATTGAAATTTCGGGAAAAAAAAAGGGTTTCTCACAACGAAGTTTTAAGCCATAATGGAAGCAAAATGTTTTCTAAGTTTTAAAATTAGGCAAATGAAAAGGAATTCTACATTAAAAAAAAAAAGAAAGAATGAAACACCGAGTTTCATTCTAGAAGTCAGCTTGAAATGAAGTTGTTCATTTCAATACGTGATAGGAAAACAAGCAATATACTTCCATTGACATGTTCTTTCAAACATGTGCCAGTTGCAACAAAAATAATAATTTAGAATAATTATCACTTAGGTAGTTTGCACTTGCTTTGCACAGGAGAGAACCAGAACACAGTGGTTACTGGTCTGTATGTATTAAACCACTTTGGTATCCCAAGAAAATAGAGGGTGGGAATAAAATTCCAGGGTTTTGAGTTTGATGAAACTTTAAAAACATTAAGTCAAGATCCCTTTGGGGCCATCGATTTCAATGTTCTCGAGCACTATGGGGATTCTAACAAAGGAGTTTGCAAGAGGGAAAACCAAGATATCAACCCTTGGTAGCAGCAATCCTGGTTGTCTGTTTTTTCCCCAGTCTCATACTCCTCATACTCTGACACCCCTCCTGTGCCATGCACACCAGCCGTGTTGATGCCAACAGGAATACATCACTGATGTCAGGTGGCTGAGGATGAAGGCCTGGCAGAGGAAGGAGGTGGCAGGGTAACGAGGTGCCTGTTGCCCACATGGACAGAGAAAACACAGATAGTTAATTTTAGCATTTGTCTTGATTCTTTTGTTTTACCATGTACTGTTAAAACAGCCATAGTCTGCTGGTCTCCGCACACACAGGAGTAGTTTCCAGCATCTGTCATGTCTAGATTTTGGATTACAAGCTCCGCAATGACACCTTCACGCTTCATTTTATACTTGTCGCTTGACCTGAGGGTCTTGAGGCCCTTTTTCCACTCCACATTAGCAGCAGCCTTGTTCAGCTCACAGTGCAGAGAGATGCTTTTACCCTCTGTAGCTTCTTCATTGGTCAGTTCTTTGGTGAAAAGAGTGGGTAGGACTGCAGAGTAAATGGAATACGGACATGGCATCAAAGCTGAGAAAGCCTGACCCACGATCTACTTGCTCTCTTCCTTCATCTCCCTGAAGCTGCATGCCACAAGATTTTCCTCACACTCCAGGATTATGCTTTAAAAGTAGATTTTAAAGCAAGCTTTTTTTCTATCTACAAACTTTGGTTAACAAGTCATTTACCCTTTATTTTAAGATCATAAAAATAAAGGCCATATTTCAGCAGGGCACCCACAGCAACTTGTTTCCCTTGAACAAAACAGCACTTCTACAGAAGTGCCTGAGCTGGGGCACTGTCTATATTTTTATAACTGGAGCCAAACCTTAAGCCAAACCCTTGCAAATATGCTGCTATCTTTCTGCAGAGATAGAGCATATGTTTGGTGAGAAATGAAACAAAACTGATTAATAAAAAGGGGGCCGGGAGCAGTAAGAGTGTGAAAAAAGGAATATACTTTCATTAAAATACTCCTAACTTAGCATCACACTTTGATGAAAACTCTTTCTACCTTAGGAACAACAGATGTAGCAGCCTAGGAAATTAAGAATAGATATTAATCCAATCTCTAGGACAATCCCTGTGAGAATAATTTCCAACAGCAGCTGCACTGAATTAGGAATTGTGTTGAGAGGGAGACCAGAGGTCATTCAAACACAGCACATCAAGAGCACATCAGGTGAGAGGAGAGGCAGAGAGGCAGTGGTGGGGCAGGGAGAAAGAGAGGAGAAAAAGAGGAAAGAAAAACCTATCAGCAAGGGTGGGAACGGGAAAGTGTGGAGAGGTAAAAGGCAGTGGGGAAAAAAAGAGAAGGAATTCAGAAACGTGTGCTGAGAATTTCTTTTTACCATTTACTGTCAAAGTGGCTGTAGTCTGTTGATTTCCACACACACAGCTGTAATCACCAGCGTCCGCCGAATCCAAATCCTGGATCACCAGCTCTGCAAATGGGCCTTCCTGCTCTATTTTGTATTTTTCACTCGGTTTGAGAACTTTATTCCCCTTTCTCCACTCAACAGGAGCTGATTTGCTCAGCTTACAGTGCAATGTGACTGCCTGGCCCTCTGTAGCTTCCTTGTTCACCATTTCTTCTTGGAAGAGGATAGGCAAGGCTGAAGGATGCAATACCAACAGAGATGGAATCAGAAATATAATGAAATGACCTGGACCTTTTGGTGAATTATTGGACTGCAGGGTATATATTTAATCAATGGCACTACTGTTAAGTTATATAAGGGGAGAAGACTTTCTGAAGCAGAGAGAAGCAAATTAGAAAGAGCAATACAGAACATTGCTGAGCTGCCTCAAAGGAAAACAAGAACAAGGGAATACTCTCTACAGGACAACTGGCTCCACAGAGCTGACAACGTGAAACCTGTACAAAATCATACTGACCAAGCGTCAGACAACCAGAAATGTTGTCAAACATGCTAAGCTTGGGGTTTAATGAGGAAGGTGGGTAGAATGTTTACCATTCACTCTCAAAGTAGCTGTGGTCTTCTGGTCTCCGCACACACAGGTGTAACTCCCAGCATCAGCCAGGTCTAGGTCTTGGATGACCAGCTCAGCAAAACGGCCTTCCCGTCTCATTTTGTACTTGCCATTTGGCATCAGTGCCTTCCCATCCTTCCTCCACTCCACTGAGCTGACTGCCTTGCTCAGCTCGCACTGCAGCGTGGCCGTTCCACTCTCTGTACCTTCCTCATTCTTCAGCTCTTTCTTGAAGTGAACTGGCAGGGCTGAGAGATGCAGAATGAACAAGGGGTTGCAACCCAAGGCACCTCTGGTCAGAAGCTGCATTGTGATTTATAAATGAAACCCCAGACCTTATTCCAGCACCCTTATCCTTAAACATATCTGTCTTTTTTTTTTTTTTTTGTGGCTTGTAACAACATTCTCTAGCAAATAGTGCTGTTGCAGTCAGTTTCTGATTTGACCAACACACATACAAACAGCAGTCTAATCCAGATAGGAGGCAAAGAATCCTCCTTAATAGAAAATCCCAAGGAATCTTTTTCCATACTAATTGGGGTAGACATACACGAACATTAGCAACTTTCACTTGAGAAGACATTACAGAAACACACATGCTACACTGAGAGTGGTGAAATCTGGTTGTGGATGGAGGCTGGGGGAAAGGAGTGGCATGGCAACTTGAAATAGCAGAAGGACGAAAAGAGTAGGCACAGGACATAAAGGATAGGGTTGACACAGGACAAAAAGGCAGGTGTTGAAAAGGAATACGTAGAGAGGAAGAAAGAAGGGATGGACAGAAACATTCCAGAATTTCTGAGTTATTTCTGACATTTTGCCATTCACTGATAAGGCTGCTGTGTTTTTTGGCTTCCTGTTACACATGTATAAGTGGAAGGATGAGAAGAGTAGACAGAGGATGTAAGGGTAGGAGTTGAAAAGGAATGTATAGAAAAGAGAAGGACAGAAGTATTCCAGAATTTTGTGAGTTATTTCTGACTTTTTACCATTCACTGATAATGCTGCTGTCGTTTTTTGGCTTCCCACTACACATGTATAGTCTCCAGCATCCTTTGTCTCCAGGTCATGGATCAGCAGCTCGGCCACCATGCCCTCTTGTCTCATCCTGTACTTGTTACTCGGCCTGAGAACAGTGTGCCCCTTTCTCCACTCCACGGGGGCCTCTCTGCTCAGCTGGCAGCGCAGGGTGGCCGTCCCACCTTCCAGAGCCTCCAGGCTCTTAAGTTCTTCTTCAATGAGTGCAGAGATGGCTGAGGAGTGAAGCATTGTCATTTTACTTTAGGGGCATCATTAACAACTGGCTTCCTCTTTATGGGTCTCAAAAAGCCAAACCAAATTCCTTTGGCATAGCTAGTGGACCCTGACTTACCTGCACTTCCAAGGCTCTACTTGCACTTATTTGCTGGGATTTAAAACCAAAACAACTATTTTTCAATCATTGGAACATAGAGGCAATTATTCCTCTGCTGCCCAAATGCTGTTGGTTGGAGATGTGAAAAAACTGTTTAAGTAAAGAAAAATGCATATTCTTTAGCAAAACATATTCACCATCTTCTTACCTCCCAGCTTAGAACTCAGGTGTCTATGTCCTGAGCAGAAAACAGAACAGTTATTTCCAAGGCAAGGAAAAATATGTTTATATCAGGTCAGGGTTATTTGATTGATAGGTTTTAGTATCAAGTTACAGTCCTAGAACACAGGTAACCTAATGGACACAGCGTGAGCTGCCTTTCATTTGTACTGATTCCATTTTTTCTGAGCACCCATTGCAAATGTGCAGGACCATGGCAAGAACAATAACAAATGGTCACAAGCAGGTGTCTCATTCCTACCATGGATTTTGACTTGGGCTGTGGTCTGCTGGTCTCCAGTGTCACAGGTGTATCTTCCCGCATCTTCTGGCTCTGCATTGTGAATCACCAGCTCTGCCAGTGTCCCCTTCTGCTTCATTTCATATTTGGCACTTGCCTGGAGCGTGGCTTCTCCCTTCTTCCACACCACAGAGGCATCTGCTTTTGTGAGTTCACAGCACAAAGAGACAGATTTCCCCTCTTCTGTTTCCGTGTTCTCCAGGGTTTGTTTAAAAAGGACAGGCACTGCTAGAATACAGGAACAGGGATCAGGACAAACCCCCACTGTAGAATCGTAGAATAGCTCAGGTTGGAAAAGACCTTCAAGGTCATTGATTACAACCTCAGTATAACCATACTACCCCAACTCTAACAAGCCACCACTAAATCATACCCTAAGCACCACACCCAGAGGGTTTTTAAACACATTCAGGGATGGTGACTCAACCATCTCCCTGGAGGTCCTATTTCAGTGCTTAATATTCTGTGAAGAAGTTTTTCCTGATATCCAACCTGAACCTCCGCTGGTGCAACTTGAGGCCATTTCCCCTTTCCCTGTCACTGTCACCAGTGAGAAGAGACCAACCCCGCTTTCTCTGTAAGCATCTTTCATGTATTTGAAGACAGCAATGAGGTCTCCCCTCAGCCTCCTCTTCCCCAGATTAAACAGCCCCAGCTCCTTCTGTTGCTCCTCATAGGACATATTCTCCAGGCTCTTCCCCAGCCTCACTGCCTTTCTTTGGACCTTCTCCAGCACCTCAATGTCCTTTCTGCATTAAGATGCCCAAAACCGAACACGGTACTCAAAGTAGGGCCTCACCAGTGCTGAGTACAGAGGGAGGATGACTTCCCTAGTCCTGCTCACCACAGCATTCCTGACACAAGCCAGGATGCTTTTGGCCTTCTTGGCCACCTGGGCACACTGCTATAGGATCACAGAATTGCTCAGACTGGACAAGAGGTGCCCCATGGTCATTCAAAGTCATAAATCATAAAATCATAGGATGGTTTTGGTTGGAAGGGACCTCTAAGATCATCTAGTTCCAACCATCCCACTATAGGCAGGGACACTTCCCCCTAGACCAGGTTGCTCACAGCCCCATCCAGCCTGGCCTTGAATGCTTCCAGGGAGGGGGCATCCACAGACTCCTTGGGCAACCTGTTCCAGTGTATCACCACCCTCACAGTAAAGAATTTCTTCCTAATATCTAGCCTAAATCTACCCTCTTCCAGTTAAAACCATTTCCCCCTGCTGATGGCACTCGAGAGCCTTTAAAGAGGATGTCTGGTGGATTTGAGGGAATCTAAACATCAATCAGTCCACCACCTGCAGTTTGCCAGGGATTAGATTTGACTGTGCAGTGCTCCTTTCTGCTCTTCCACGTTATGTTTCCACGTTCTGCCTGTGCTCCCAAGCTCTTTATCTCTAACTCCCATCTTACAGCCGTGTAAAACAGCTAACCAATCAGCCTACTCAGCAGGAAGAGATAAGATTTAAAAGCTCAGATGCAAGACAATGAAATTACATGAAAAATACGTACAGCTACTTCCACACGTGCAATATCACCATTATATTTTAATCATGAGTTTGTAGATGGTGCTACCACAGCAAAGCAGTGCAGAGTGGAGGAGGGGAAGTTGCTTTTTAGATTGTTTTGTTGGTTTTTTTGCAGAAAATCTATACAGCAACACAAAAAGAAAGTGCTGCAGAGCAGCCAACGCTGCTTACCGTTTACTTTCACCTGAGCAGTGGTCTTCAGTTCCCCAGCAGTACAGGTATAGTCCCCAGCATCTACGGCTGTCACATCCCAAATGATGAGCTCTGCCACAGTACCTTGCTGCTTAAATTCATATTTCTCGCTGGCATGCAGAACAGTGTTTCCTTTCATCCATTTCACTGGGGTATCAGGTTTGCTGAGCTCACAAGTCAGTTTGACTTGTTTTCCTTCCTTAGCTTCTTTGTTTTGGAGCTCTTGCTTGAAGAGAAGTGGCATTTCTGAAAAGGGACATTGTACACATTCAAGCTTGCAAATCACCGTTTCCTTTCTGCTTCATTGTTTTTCATTATTATCCAGGTAGAAAGCCACAGGAATGAAAATGCACTAGCAAACAGAGTAAACAGATCACATCTGGCTGCTAGAACACTATCACAGCAAAAAAGTATCTGAGACCAAATGCTTTCTTCCTTTTAACCACTATTTGCAATAGCTAAAGACAATTGCTGCTATTATTGGTGTTATTATTAACAGAGGAAGATGCTTCCAATGCAGTAGCACCGTGTGCAACTGGTCTCAGCACTTGGAGCAATAGTAAAATTTAAGCTTTAAGTATCTTTAGCAGTGTCCTAATGCTCAGTTATTTGAATTTTTCTCCCCTGTCCCCCTAGCAATAAGCATCAAGGTGGTTTATTGTGTACAGGCATAGATGCAGAAGCAATGCCCTACTTCAGCTTCCCTTGGCATTCTGGGGAGACAACCAAATCCATGGAGCAACACACAGAGTGTACAAAACAACCAAAGCCAGTTTCATGGGTGCAACTTAGACATGTCTTGGTGACGTCAGGTTTGGGAGACACTGAACTAGATTGCAGATCTGTGCCTAGAGCTGAGCAGCTGGTACAATAAATATCATCCTCACTGAGGTCACCTGGCATGTAACACAGAGGACACAGAGAAATGACAGAGAACCTTTTCTCATGACCAGCAGTGTTTTGGGTTTTTTTTTGTTATAAGAAACCACAGCAGATTTTTATCAGACATGAATGCAGACTTAAAAACAGCACCAAAGAAACGCAGAACACAAAAGGGTCCCTATGGACGCTCCTGTGCAGGCTCTATCACAGCCTGGGATTCAAGATTTTAAGGTCAGCTGTAGTGGAAATAGCACTTACTGGGGAAGAGGAGAAGGAAAAAAAATGTCTAATAATAATAATAAAAAAAAAAACCAGTCCCCCAACAATAAAAGCAATCCTTCTCTTTCTGGCTGGTGCTGCCTTCTAACACAAGCTGATGCATATGCAGGTGAGCTACTGATCCATGGTGCATTTGTCCCGTGGCTATTGAAAAACTGCAGCCTATTCTTCTGTTCCCCTTTCATCTCTAGTTTGTGGACACCCACAGTGACACTGGCTCTGACTTTTTCTGCTGTTGTTGCATTCTGCTGTGACCATGATCGATAAAGGAATGTTACAACAGTGTAATCTGTTGTAGGCATCTTTGTGACTTGATTCCTCTGATCTAAATCCATGTTTGAATCCTACATCCATCCACCCTGCTCTGTGGAAGGAGAAATGGGGGAGGCATGTAACACTCATGGGTAGTTGGATAACACTCACTATGAATGCTTTTTTTTTTTTTTTACCTAGCAGAAAAAATCTTCATCATTCAGGTCCTACTGAAGTCAACACAGATCTTTTCTAGAACCAAATAATAGTTTGGGTTGGAAGGGACCATACAGCCCACCCATTTCCACCCCCCCTGCTGTGGAAGTGCTGCCAGCCTCTAGATGAGGCTGCCCAGGGCCCCATCCAACGTGGCCTTGAGCACCTTAACTTTGTGTGTTTTGGGTACTGGACAAATATTATAGTGCTATGGGAAGTTTTAACAACTGGGACATCCTCATTACATCAAGTTCTTCTCTTTCCTTACACAGCAGACCTCAGCTCTGAAGTGGTTTCTTGGTGCTCGGCAAATGCTGTGAGCAGCTTACCTCCCTCTTTGTGCTCGGAGGTTCAGGTTGACTCTTCCAGTGAGTCAAAGACTTTTTGTTCTTGCTGACTTCTCTAAGGGGAAGGTTTATAGTGTAAGCAGAAGGTGTGTCTGGTTTTGGCCCAGCTCAGTCCCAATGCTTCATAAGTTCATAAGTTCATAAGGTTGGAAAGGACCTATAAGATCATCTAGTCCAACCAGCTTGCTTCACATACTTTCCAAACTTGCACAGGGAAGTACACTAAAATCTCTTCTATCTAAGAAGAGAACATTTGTTTCAGCTCAAACTAAACCTTAACCTTATTGACTTCTCCCTGACCACATTCTTTGTAATAAGTGCTTTAGGATATGCTACTTTCAATAAATGTAGCTGTTTTAAACATTTCTCTAGACAAATGTGGGTGTATGAGCTCCCATCTTGTACAGAGAGAGCACTGGAATGGGTTTCAGAAAGTGACTCATCCATCCTCTGCATTATCTTTTAGACTGAGTAGATCCGAAGCACAAGTCTTATTGGGAGCAGCTGAAGGAACTGGGATGGTTCAGTCTGAAAAAGAGAATGCTCAAGGGAGACTCATTACTCTATGCAGTTCACTGGAAGGAGGGTGTACTCTTTTCCCAAGTAACAGCAATAGGACAAGTGGAATGGCCTCAAGTTGAGCCAGGCAGGTTCAGGTTGGATATTAGGAAAAACTCCTCCTAAAGAGGGATCAGGGGCTGGAATGGGCTGCCCAGGGAGGTGGTGGAGTCACTATCCTTGGAGGTGATCAAGAACAGCAGAGATGTGGCACTGAGGAACATGGTGAGTGGGCAATATTGGTGGCAGCTGGACAGTTGGACTAGATGATCTCAGAGGTCTTTTTCAACCTTAATGATTCTGTGATCTTCTACAGAGATTGTCACCTTTCTCTCTTGATATCTGACAGCACTAGAGAGCTGATACTTCCACAGAGATAAAATCAGGTAAAATGAAGGATTTTCCTGTTTCATTTTCCTGTTTCACATTCTACCACCTGTCCAGATGCTAACCTGGATGATTTAACTAGAACTGCACTGAGCTGCAAAGACACGAGGTTCCTTTCCAGTGCTGTTTCACATTTACATCACTTCCACGCATTGTTCTGAACTTGGTGATGGATGACAAGGTGGAACCCAAACCGTTACTCCAAATGTTCTTACCCTTGACAGTAATAAATGCACTACTTCTAGCTGCTCCATCCTCACACTCATATCTGCCACTGTCTCTTTCTTCTGCCCCATAAATGACCAGCTTGGCTTCAAATCCCGACCGACTGATGTTATACTTAGAAGAATTCCTAAGGCTCTTCCCGTCTTTGTACCACTTTACAGGGCTGTCTGATTTGGAGGTTTCACAGTGAAGAATCACATCCTCTCCCTCAGTGACTTCAGTATCAACCAGCTCCTTTGTGAAGATGCAGGGCTTTTCTAGAATCACACAAAAATGGTCTGAGATTTTCACAAGAGGTGCAGGTCTTCAAATCACAAGTAATCTGTGAGGCTTATGTCCAAGATTACTTGCACTAAAACTACAGGTTAGCATGGCTACAAAGCCTTCAGGAAGGCATTAATCATGCCATAAAATCTGCCTTAGTAAATACCTAATGCCATCTGGGAGAAACTGACAAGAAAACGCTGTAAAATACAAGATCTTTCACATCTCACTAAACTCAAGGACTTGTTAGACAGAGGCACAACTTTCCTAAACACTTCTCCACGCGTGCTTCTTAATCTGAACCTTCCAGTGTAATATAGAAGGTTAATTCTATATGAAGCAAGGTCCAGTTCAGATTTCTGAGACAGTCATATGGAGCAGGGCCCACTTCATCAGTACAAGGACTTCCAAGCAGCAGGCAGATATCCTAGACTGGTCATGGAGGGGATATCTATCATTAATGGAAGACAACAGACACCACCAAGGACTGGGCGTTCATTTCCAAAGCATGTTTTTAGGATAGAGGAGTTGAAATACTCTCTGGAAGTCTTTCATTAAAGCCCCTAGAAGCAGACTAAGCTGGATAGTAAAAGCTAAATTGACCAAGGTAGGTCTTACATCTCCTAGCATCTGTCTCATAACCCAATTAATTGGAAAATCAAAAACAGTTCTCATCTGCAATACAGCATCACATTTTGGTGTTACCAAACGAGTCAACTCTTTGCAAATAAGATCTCTCATTTCACTTTAAAAATATCTATTTGCACTTTCATAGGAAGGCAAAAACTGTCAACTGAGGTAAATTTTTGAATATTGAAAAAAATTTCCTTGCAAAAAACAGAATGATTCTGACAAGAATGAGAATACAGTATGACACAACAGAGACTGAGTGTTACACATCTCTGGGTAATAAGAAGTATTTATATTTCCACTAATAAAACAACACTTCTCTAAACTTACACTCTTAGGTTGTCTGGCACACATTCCTTCCCCATAAAAGCAGATTAGCATTGCACTTTTTGCCTAGTTTAACCTCTTTGGAGAAAATATTGTCAACCATGAAGAACAGAGCATGTGTAATGTTTCCTTTCAAACAATGAAAAATTATTTTAAGACATACTGGTTGATCTTTTTTCTTTTTTTTTTCTATGAACAAAATAATTTCTTCTCACTTACCATCACAGTGGTACCCTACAGCTTAGCTGAAGGAAAACTGGACACAGTATCCAGTGTATCACTGTTATAGTATAACATTCCTATCTGAGGTCCAATAAACATACTGACAGTTCTCCAGTATTGCAAAATGTTAATTTCCCAGTCCTAGTTTTTTTTATATAGGTGACAATACACTCAAAAATATATAGATATATAAAGGATGGGGCCAAATTTGTAGCATTTTGTTCACCTATCCACATTATCTCATAGTTATTTCTATGCATTCTCTTCTCTCCTGCAGTTTTTATGCTTGAATTACCTTTAACAACCAAACTGGCAGTTGTTTTCTTATCACCAGCTTCAAATGTAATGACCCCCGAGTCCTTCAGAGAGAGCTTTTTCAGGGTTAGCAAGTGATATCCACCAGGCTGAGACTGGATGTCATTAAGTTCATTGGTATGGAGTGGGGTTTTATCCAAAAACCACTGCACCTTGCTATACTCTACAGGAGAGATTCTGCATTTGAACATGGCAGATTCTCCTTCTAACACAGTGACATCTTCCAGGTCTTCTGTTATTAGCACTTTCTGGCCTGAAACGAACACAGATACATCAATTACTGGAATCTTCCATTCCTAACATGAAAACCATTATGGAAACATCCAAGACTTTCCACGTGAGTATTTCAAGATAGAAATACACTCGTGATACAGAAGACTGAAACACAATTCCCCTATCACTGAACATAAAAAACTATTCACAAAAAGGTAATTCATACAAGACACACGTGGATATAGAATGAAGACACTTTCAGAGTATCAGAACACATACAGCAGAACAAGCAGCCAGCACAAGGAAAATCCTATGTTACAAACATCCTC
Source organism: Cyrtonyx montezumae (assembly GCF_038088225.1). Lineage (NCBI taxonomy): Eukaryota > Metazoa > Chordata > Aves > Galliformes > Odontophoridae > Cyrtonyx > Cyrtonyx montezumae. The sequence goes on from NW_027072037.1 coordinate 1,767,996, forward strand.
ATAATCTCATCCTCCAACCTAATGTATCTGTGAATCTATAATGGAACTGCCTGGAATGTAGCATCAGGGAATTTTTTACTTTTATCTTAAACATTTTGATGGAGAACTATTTTTACCTCAGAAAAGTCAGAGAGAGAAACTTCACTGTTGAGCAGCCTCTCCTTATGTAAGCTTTTTTTTTTTTTTAATGCTAGGTAAAGCTCTCCAGGTATAAATGCTCCTAATCAATCAATTGTTCTACATGTCCAGTTTCATGTTGCTCTACTTTTGTCCACATCCAGTGTATATATGTCACAAGTATGAGCCAAAAATCAGTGAATGTGCTACTCGAATGCTGAGAAATAGATCCATCCCTATGCATGGATGGCAAGACACAAACATCTGTACTCACAGCCACCCAACAGCACTGCTCTAGTTGGTACAGTTCCCTCCCATTCTGTGCAGTTTGCTTTGTGCATGGCCTGTGAACTGCCACAGACAGCTGCAGCCCCAAAGGTCTGCCATAAATGTACAGATTCTACCATGATAATATCTCCTACTGGAGAAGCAGGATGCACAGTCACATGGCTTTCTTGAGTACCTTGTACGACTAGCTTGGCTCTGGACTGGGCGTCACCAATGTCACAGCTGTACGTGTCACTGTCACTTTTCTCCAGATTTTTAATGGTCAGCTGCAGGTCTTGCCCTTTCTGTGTCATCTCATATTTCCTGCCAGGCCTGAGTTCAGCTATGCCTTTCCTCCAAACCACAGAGGATGCAGCTTTCTCGCTCTGACATATAAAAACTGCAGTTCCATTTTCTTCAATTTTCAGATCTGAAAGTTCCTTGATAAAGTAGTTAGGCTTTTCTGCAAGGAAAAAAAAAATGGAGGGATGAGGGTACAGGACAGAGAGATATGTTACCCCAACAAGTCCCAAACATACAGTGAGGTATTGAATCTCCTTTGCCCTCACTTACAGAACCACGGCATATAGAGATGGTCTAAGAAGATCACCAGGTCAACATTTTGACATTGGGTGTATATTTATTCCAGATGATATCTGGAAAGTTTAATACCATTACACGTGCGCTGGTGAGATCTCATCTGACAAACTGTTCTGATTACCCATATTCAATGAAGACTATTTCAAATTGCCAGCTTTGCTTGGCTCATCAACTAATACCCAAGAATATTCAGTCTCCAGATTAAAATAATAATAATAATAATAAAAGACTTTAATCCATAATATTTTCTGAAAACTTATAGTTGATCCTGCTTAAGAAAACAGAACATCTCCTTCAGGTTGCAGATATTTACCTTGACCTCTCTACATGCCATCCTCAGCATGCGTTTCAACTCACCTTGCACTGTGACCCTGGCTTTTGTTTTAGAGTCCTCTGTCTCACACGTGTACTCCCCACTGTCTTTGACAGTGGAGTCGTGGATGATCAGGATGGCCCGTGTTCCCTCCTGCTGCAAGTCATATTTCTGACTTTTTCGGATTGCTTTGCCATCCTTGTACCACCTGACGTTCACATCAGGTTTCGACAGCTCACAGCTCAGGCTGATGTCCTGCCCTGCTGCTGATGTCTTATCCTCCAGCTGTTTTGTAACCTCCGTAGGTTTTTCTGAAGGTAAAAAAAATGTATTTTGAGTAACATACACTTAGAGCAGGATGTCTGTCTCTAAATGCATGCATCTACATGCTGGAGATCAGTCGGAGAGGCACTTGCTCCAGAGGCCATTCTACAGCAAGCAGTAATCTGATAAATATGGGCAACAGAATTCAAGGTACACTATATTTTGTCTTAAATTTATCCAACCATAGTGATGAACCATGACTGAAAACTGCTCCTTTTCTTCTTTCCACTGATTACATTGGGAGGATGGTCTAAGACGCACACATTCTAGATAGGAATTGTTTGTACAGATAGATGACATAAAAACCATTCTTTCAGCTTAGACTTAGAGGATATTTACCCTTACAGATCCCTGAACAGATTATTCCTGATTTGTTAATGGAACAAGTTGTAGTGAGATGCCCATTTCCAACACAACTCCCACTGCATTGGGCAGTTCTCTCATTTGTGTAAGAAGTTTCATCCTTTCACTTACTGTCAAGGGAAATTCTCAGTGTTTCAAGGTTCACATAGAAGGTTGTTATTTACTTTAATCGTATCTTGAGTTTGCCCTCATGATTTACTTCTTATCAGAAGACAGTTGAAGAAATCAGACCCCAGAATCTCTCTGATTTCATTACCTTTCACTGTCAGGGAGGCTTTGGAGGTTAGACCACGGGCAGTGAAAACCACTTCCCCAGTGTCAGCAGAATTCACACTTTTGATACTGAGAGTGTACTTCCGACCCACGTTAGAGGCTTTAAATCGCCCACCACTTTCTACTTTGCTCCCTTTCAGTGTCCAGTTAAAGTCATCGATGCTTTCATGGGACAGAATACACTCAAAAGTACAATCTTCTCCCTCCTGGATTTCAGTGTTTTTCAGTCGTTTGGTAATACCTATGTTCAGTTCTGAAAGATAAGAGGTGGGTTAATATGAGGTCTATATGGAGAAAAGGCATTTATGATTGACATGAGCAGTAGTACTGGTGCTTTTAGCTCAGGATTTGCAGGACACCACTGCTTTCCTTACTGATGTTTGACTTGCAAAGAATTTCTCAGACATTCTCCACTCAGAATTACCAGAAATCTGCAGAAAAATTATCTCCTGGCTCAGCTCTGGAAGTATTGTGTGAAGAGCAGCTCATCCCATGGAGCACAGTGAAGATTCAATGAGCTACAGAGAGAAAAACCTAACAGAAAGACTTGAGGATGCTACGTGAGACAAAGGGTTTTGCCTATGACAACAAATAAGAAGGTTTAATTTCTTAATTTGTTACCATCCTACCCCTACTGGTGTTCAAACCATCCAGAAATTCGAAACTTCTCTCATTATCAACATAAATTTCATGAGCCCTTTCCCTCCCTTCAAGAAACCACAACAATTAGAGGACACGTGGGATTGTTGTCTTCTTCACGAGTCAGTGCTGAACTACCTTTGTGTTCCTACAACAGATCCTGAATTAGCAGCATAGCCATATGAAATAAGTTCTCTTTTTTTCATTTATGGATTTACTTTTCCCTTTTTTGTGTGCTTATGTTTTCTTTGGACGCGTGGATTTTTATTGCTTTTTTTGGTTTTAAGAAATCAGTTGCCCTTTTTGAAGGATTTCTCTATTATAGGGATGTTTAGTACATTCTTGACATGTTCAGTGATGGGAAAATTAGATATATTTACTTTAAAGAGCAATGGGAACTGTCCAGACATCACAGTGGTAACAGTGCGTTATTGTAGAGGTCATTAAGGCTCATGGGAGAGTAGGTGTAAGACACAGTGACCAACCTGAATGCATTTTCAGAGCCTCTTTTCTGGCAACAGGACTTACCCTGAACTCCAACCTTTGACTTGGCAACATCAGTGCCAATATCACAGGTATATAAGCCTGCATCTTTCTTCTCAAGGTCGTGGATAAGGAGGCACAGGGTCTTCCCAGACTGTACCAGCTCATACTTGTTGCCAGAAGTGAGCACAACACCGTCCTTTTTCCAGACCGGTTTGACCTTCTCTTTGGAGACTTCACATTCCAGTTTAATCACACCTCTCTCCTCACCAAAAACATCATCCAAGGACTTCATGAAGACAGCAGGCTTCTCTGAAATTAAAGAGACAACACAGGACAACGGGATATTTAAGTTGAGATATTTCCAGCTGTTTATGACTTTTGAAGAGGGGTCAGCAAACCCCTAGCAATACTGATGGCACCAATACAGAACCAAAAGAGGTTTCACATCTGATGACAGAATGAGTGTTATGGAATTCTGAGCTAATCCGTGGGACAACACAGGGAATAGGAGAGGCAGCCTGCACTGCCTTGCGTGGGGACTGATACTGTGTGAAGTAACTGGGATGCAGCTGAAGAGCTGGCACTGCCCTCCCATGCAGGGAGCAGCAGCTTTAAGAGGATATGCTGCTGAACACTTTTGCTTTTCCTGTCTTACTGCCTCCTTTTATCTATCTTAAAATATATTTCATGCATGAAATGCTTATACAGGCAAAATTTTTCACCAAATATAAAAGAAAGGAGGAAGAGGAAATCCTTCAAACTCCGAGTAGATAAAGAACTAAAGCGCTTGGGAGATCCAATTAGAATCATAGAATCCTTAGAGTTGGAAGGGGCCTGTAAAAGTCATCTAGTCCAACTCCTCTGCAATGAACAGGGATATCCACAGCTGGATCAGGTTGCTCAGAGCCTGGTCATGAGTCACATCAGGAGGCAAGACACACAGAGAATGATCTCTGTTCCTACAAGAATGTGGAGGATATCAGACAGATAGAACAGAATGTCTCAGAATGTTTCCCACTGATGTTCCCATTCTGGATCAACATAGATACACAATGGAGATAACTCAGGACAACAAATCACTATGAGTTACCTGAGCATGCATGTACTGATGTGCCTCTAAAGAAATTTTTATGTCGTGTTTCAAGGAATTCCAAAGAACTGACCAGATTCAGCATGCAACTTACCATGCCTAGGTGGTACATGAGAATTTGTAAAACTCTGCAGTTAAGTTGTGTGAGATGTTAAGAATGACAGCAAGCTGCATTCTTATTGATGAACTGGTGCCACTCAAGAACAGATACACTGAAAGCTGTGTCCTACCCTTGGAAGCAAACACAAGCTCTATTCCTCACACTCATAAATCCTTAGAGACAACAGCATTTACACCACATACTATTGAAGCAGTAAAAGAAACTGCTCTTGAAACTCTTCTTGTTAAGTGAAAGGATGATTAAGAGCAATCGAGAGTTTTGTCAGGACACCAAAACCATCTTCCTTTGTTGATATTCATCTCCTTCAACGGAACCTTCCACTGGAAGAAAGCCCCTGATCACTTGTCACCCCTGAGAGGTGAGGTTTAGAAGTAGGATATGGTAAATTATGGCTCCTTAGTATCTCTTAATCACATCCAAGAGGACTGTGATCAAACCCACCTATCACCTTCAGACGCGCGCTCTCTGACACCTTGTCTGACTTCATTGTCACTGTGCCAGCATCCTCAGGCTTGACCTGCTTCATTGTCAGTGTGTAACAATTGCCAGTATTCTTGATGTCATTGTAATTATTGGTGTAGAGGAGGGTGCCATTCAGGAACCATTCCACATCCTCATCATCATGGGACAGCTCGCAGGAGAAGACAGCAGAACTCTCTTCTTCGATTTCCACATCCTGCAGGTGTTTGGTTACTTCTACATTGCGGGCTGCAGGGAAACAAAGCGCACCATTACCACTGTTACTATAAACCAGTAGTGTTACCACAGACAGAGTTCACAGTGCTTAGAGGCTGGTAGGTGATTTAGTCTGAACTCGGGTCGTTACATTTTGCCAGCTTGGTTCTGCATTTAGCTCAACAAAAAAAAAGCATTGCAGAATCACAAGGTTGGAAAAGACCTCTAAAATCTCCAAGAGCAACCCCAGCCCACCCCCCCACCATGCCCTCTGACCATTATCCCTCAGTGCCACACCACCATGGCCCTTGAATACCTCCAGGGATGGTGACTCCACCTGAGCAGCTTGTTCCAGTGCTTGAGAACATTCAAAAGACTATGATGTCCATTTTATTTTACAAATATAATCGTTTAACTTTTATTTAAGGGTAAGTAATTCTTTCTGAAATGCTAATAACATTACAGCAATGTCTAGATTGCCCTCAGAGCTCCAGCCCCTTATTCTAGTCCCTGCACATTATAACTAAGTTCTTCTTGTCCCACTGTTAAGAAATGGTCACAAAGAGGATGAGATGAAGACAACCATTTGGGAACAACAGGAAATAAATGATTTCCTTCTGCAATCCTTGTAAAGAGATTTGTCTTTGCAGCTTCTCTACTGATGAATGTTTCTCCAGGATTTGCTAACTTATGAAAAGAGATTTGAAATATTAAAAGATTCTGTCATCTGCAAGGCCAAGCTTCTACCAAGAGGCAATTCCTGGACTGTTGGAAATGACTGAGTGGCTTGCCTCTGAGTTTTGCTCTCAATGACACAGGGATAATCTTTCTTGTCTTTTCTTTTTTTCCCAGAAGAACTGACTTTTCTTACAGTTTCATTTTACAGGGAAGAACTGTCTGAACAATGCCATCATACTGGGATGCAATAGAATGGTTGGACTAGATGAACTTCGTGGTCTTTTCCAACCTCTATGAATCTATGACCATTATGAATAACAAACACACAACAGGTAAAAGCTGACACAGTGGACAGACGAAACGAAAACCACAGACATGCACCAAAAATCAGAAGCCTATCACAGTTTAATCCACAAACAAAAAAACCCACAACGTTTTTACCTAGAATTATCAAAGAGTTTCAAATAATTCAGTTTCTTGAACAAAATGGAAATACGTCTTGAGAAAAAAAAGTTCAGTTCTGTGTAATCCCATCACCTTACCCAGAAACTGCCCTTGTGTGTGCATAACCCAACTGAGGGTAAATATTTGATTTCAATATATTGTAACTTCTGCTCAGTGCACAGTATAAATGGCTCAGTGAAAATAATATGTGTATGTAAAGTTAGCAAAGAGGACAGTAGATATCAACCTCAAGAAGAAATCTCAGGTGAAATACTAAGCCAAAAGGACACGGAAGAGGCAACCCTTCCTGCTCATACCTTCAACTGTCAGCGTGGCCTCAGTCTCTGCAGCTCCTGCCCTGCACTTGTACACACCAGCATCATCAGGCTTCACCTTCAGAATCTTGAGTTCTGCTGAGTGCTTATCCCTCTTGATCTTGTACTTCTCAGAGGGCTCAATGGGTGTGTGGCCCTTGAACCACTTCACAACCTTTGGAGAAGGCCTGAAGTCACAGGACAGGATGACAGAATGGCGTTCCAAAGCTGTCTTGTCCTCCATCTTCCTGGTGATCTGTATATGGTAATCTGAGAAGGAGGGTTGGAGAAGAAGAAAGGATGAGGGCGATTGGAAGAAGAGGAAAGTATCTCATATGTATTTTATGCTGATTAATTTCACGTATGCCCATGTTCATGACAGTTTTGTGAACTGCTTTGAAGATAAAACAAATGCTTAGTATAGGGAATGCTATTGCTATATATGTTAATTTCTATAAAATAAAACTGTATATTGTCTACCAAATTCACAGTCCAATTCTTGTTCAGTGCTTATTGAATTTCATTAAATTGAGGATTTCATTCAAGTAAGAGTGAGCTGAAGGCAAAACAAGGACTGCAGGATGTGAATGGAGACTCTTATTCTGGGAACAACAGAGGATAAAAAGCCTGGAAGCTTCATTCCAGATCAAATCAATGACAAAGTGGATCAAGTAACTGTGCTATCAAACTTACACTTGTCTAGTTGAGAAATACAATAAATATCACCTATTTTGACTTCTTTGGTATACCTAAGGAAAAAAACCTTAGCTCTGTAGATCCAGATACTAAACAAATCATTCTCATTTAATCAGATCCCTTATTGAAACACAGCTGTCTCATTTAGTGCCCAACTGCTTTTAACTGGGAATGAAGCAGACCTTCCAGGTATACACACATTATTTCAAAGAGCCCGGGGAAGGAAGATTGTACATTAAAACTATGTCTGAAAAATTACTTCCCAGAAGCAGTTTGAGAGATGATTCCTCATGATGTAATCCAAGCTAGGACACGTTACCTCTGACAAGCAGATTCGCTGTGGATTTGGATTTGCCAATTGAGAACTGAATGGTGCCTGTCATATCAGTAGTGGTTTTCAGTATTGTCAGACGGTGGATGGTGCCTTCTTGCTGCATGATAATGTTTCTGCCAGCCTGTAAGACTTCTCCACGTAGATACCACTTGGGAGGTTTCACTGATGGAATGGATATCTCACATTCAAATTTGGCTTCTTCAGGCTCAGTCACATCCTCGTCACACAGCTCCTTCACTATATTAATGGATTGCTCTTTATGAAGAGTGGAATAAGAGAAAGCAGAGATTTAGGAGACAGGAAAAAAACCCTTACTTTATCATCCTGCTCACTTATGCCAGCATTACTGCACATCTATCAACTCAAAATGCCTTAAAACATCTTGAAACAAAAAGCATGTTGCTGTTAATAAGTCAGACAATAAGACTTTGACAACCTGAAAAGAGTCCAGATCTCCCAATTCCCAGTCTAATTTCCAATGCAAACCATGATCTTCCCACCCCAGTATCAAACTCCTGGCATTATAAAACAGAATAGAGGTTCAATGAAATGCAGATATTGATAATGACTTTGGTTAACTGCAGCAACTTTTCTCTGAACAAAAAGCTTTCTCCTATTAAAGGCCTCTGTAACACAAATCTAATGACTCTACTGAGGAGAAAGAACTGTATGTTAATTTTCTAGGATGTGCTTGCCCTTATAGTCATAACAGGAAGCAATATCAATTGATTTCAGGAAACAAACAGAAAACACTGAATTTAAATAATCGTTTAATTAGCATTGTGTTTTCAAAGTAAATGACAATTCCTTTTGTATAAGTCTATCTACATTCCACTGCATTTTTTTATTATGTTTTTTTTTTTACCTTCAACAAAGAAATGGGCACTGCTTTTGTCATCAAAGGCATCACAAGTGTACGTGTCCTCATCTTCATAATCTGCATCGTTGATGATGAGCTTCCGATACACACCATCACTCACAATTTCATATTTGTTGCTAGGATGGATTTCAACATCTTTTTTATACCACTTAACTTTGGCGTTGGCTCGAGACACCTGGCACTCCAGGAATCCCCGATGCTTTTCAAGCGCAATCTTATCTCGCAAAGGCTTCACAATTTTTACAGGCAACTCTAAAGAGAGCAAAACAAACACATATATAATGATCAGCACAGTTCCTGTGAAAGAGGTCAATTAAAAACTCAGCAGCAATAGTTCTTTTAAGGATGGTTACTTGGATGGCGACACTCTGTTAAGCACTTGATCCATTGCACAGCGAATAAAGAGCTAATGAAAAGAAGACTTGTAATCCCTATTTTACCACTTGGATGGCTGAATTTCAGAGATTAAGAGTAATATACTCAGCATTGTACAGCAGTGCAGTGGCAATGCTGGGGTCTGAACTCAGATTTCCCGAGCTCTTGAGTAGTGTGTTAATTCAAATATCTTCCTTTTCTTTCTCAATACACTACTTAAGTTTAACATTATATATAAAAATAAAACAAAACAAAAAACAACTGTGTTTTTTTCAAACAGCAAGAGAAAATGAAGAAAAAGTCAAGTTGTGTTTTTTATTCCTCAAGGCTGAAATACCAATCTGAAGTCTAAAGAAAGAAAATCGGCAGTAAATCCCAAACTACATGGTGGATATTTCACAGGCAGAAAGGTAGGTAGGAGTTTTCATTTCTGTGAGAAGTCAAACTTCCTCAACACTCAATAAAGGGTGTTAGTTTGTTTATAATATGAGATAACTTGAACAGAGTTGTCATCGGAAGCATAATTACCTTTAACTGTAAGATGGGCACGAGATTCTGCCTTTTCTGCTACAAATTTGATTTCTGCTGCATCATTGACTTGGACACGTGCATAAGTCAGTGAGTAGGTCTTTCCTGAAGCAGAGAACCACAGCATCACTAAGGTTGGAGAAGACTTCTAAGGTCATCTTGCCCAACCACCAACCCGTCCCCAGCAAACTGTGCCCCTGAGTGCAGACACACAACCACACTACCACACACAGCTTCCTGTGAGCTAACAGCTCTGAGGTACAGTGCCAGGCTGATATCTTCCATCTGGTTTCACAGCTCCACTACCTGTCCTCATGGTAGCAATGCCACCCATTTCCCTACATCCTCATCCCTGTCAAAGCATAATCTAAACATGGCTTCCCCAAGGACTGACTGAACGCAGTCGCCATCATCTGTAAAGTACTTGGGACAGAAGGATGCCACTCACTATCAGAGAAAAACCCCTTTGAGAGGTGAACTGACTGCCCTGTTCACTCCCACTTTGGAAATAATTGCACCAATTTCCTACCTGCAGCTGGCAGCATAGGATGGTGGGATAACCACACGTTTCTCACACTGAAGTTCCCACCACCAGTCAAGCTACAATCCCAAAACTAAAGGGGAACTTTGCTGAACCTTCTTAACTTGATTTCAGATGTTCCTTCTGCTGCTTCTCCAACCCACACCCACTCAGGAAAAGGATCCTCCTCTCACACCCTACCGTCTTGACGCATTCTAATGTTGTCATCAGCCTTCAGCTTGTTGTCATCTTTGTACCACTGGGTTTGAACCTCATCGTGTGAAATCTCACAGACGAAAGATGCACTTTCATATTCATTCACTTCCACATCTTCCAGTGGTTTAACAATCCTGATATCTCGAGCTGTGAAACAGCAGACACATGTTTGTCAGGGTGCAGAGCCGAGTGCAGCATGCTTACCTTATGCATTTTTGCATAGAAAATAAAAAGGATTATACTGTATTCTAAATCAGCATCCCTTCATGAGTCATTTCTCTCTTCAACATAGTAAATACATTTTGCCCTTGAACTTAAAGATAGACTTACTAGCTACAATGGAGCTCAATGCAAATAACTTTTCGGAAGCCAGAATCTCATTAATTCTAAAACCTGACACATTAAAGGTAGAAAAACCATAGAATCATAGAATGGTTTTGGTTGGAAGGGACCTTTAAGATCATCTAGTTCCAACCTGTCAGCTATAGGCAAGAAAACCTCCCTCTAGACCAGGTTGCTCACAGCCCCATCCAGCCTGGCCTTGAATGCTTCCAGGGAGGGGGCAGTCACAACCTTCTAGGCAAGCTGTTCCAGTATCTCACCACCCTCACAGTAAAGAATTTATTTCTAATATCTAGTCTAAATCTGCTCTCTTCCAGTTTAATACCTTTTCCTCTCATCCTGTTGCTAATTGCCCTTATAAAAAGTCCCTCCCCAGCTTTCCTGTAGGCCCCTTCAGGTCCTGGAAGGCTACTATAGCATTTCCTCAGAGCCTTCTCTCTTCTCCAGGCTGAAGAGTTCCTGCTCTCTCAGCCTGTCCCTGTAGGGAAGGTGTTCAATCCCACTGATCAACTTAATGCTCCAACAGCTCCATACCCTTCTTGCACCAGGGGCTCTAGAAGTGCTCCAGAGGCAGTACTCCAAGTGGGGTCTCACAAGAGCAGAGCAGAGGGACGGAACCACCTCCCTCGACCTGCTGATCACACTTCTCTTGATGTAGCCCAGGATACAGTTGGCCTTCTGAGCTGCAGGAGCACACTGCTGGCTCTTGTTGAATCTTTCATCAACTGACACTCCCAAATCCTTCTCCTCACGGCTGCTCTCAAGCTATTCTCCATCCAGCCTGCATTTGTGCTTGGGGGTTGCCCTGACCCAGATGCAGGACCTTGCACTCGGCCTTGTTGAACTTTAAGAGGTTGGCATGGGCTAACCTCTCAAGCCTATCCAGGTCCCCCTGGATAGCATCCCTTCCCTCTAGTGTGTTAACTGCAGTAATCAGCTTAGTGTTGTCTGCAAACTTGCTGAGGGTGCATTTGATCCCACTGTCCATGTAGTCTACAAAGATGTTAAATAACATTGGTCCCAACACCGGTCTCCACTTAGACACTGGGCTGTTGACTGCAACTCTCTGTGTGCAACCATCCATCCAATTCCTTATCCAGCAAGTGGTCCATCCAACAGACATTTTTTTCTCCAGTGTGGCAATCAGGATGTCATGTGGAACAGTGTCAAATGCTTTGCACAAGTCCAGGTAGATGGTGTCAGCTGCTTTTCCCCTATCCACTGATGCTGTTACTCAGTGATAAAAGGCCACCAGGTTTGTCAGGCATGCTGTGACCTTGGTGAAGCCACATTGGTTACCTCCAGTCACCTCATCTTTATTTTCCAAAATATGCCAAGGAGAACTAGACAGAACTCTACAATACCTTGTACAATACCCAGTCTCTCCTTTGCTTGTGTACCCAGAATATATGTGGAATCTCAGACACAAGTTTTACCTACATAAAATCTCAATTAAAAATGTGACACAATCCTCTGCATGTCTGCACTTATTTATGTCAAAATTGGTCCACATTCATGTGCTACTTCTGCCCTTTCTGTCTGAAGGGCCTGGAAACAACCTCAGGAGCAGAGTTCCTACATAAACCAGCCAGTACTGAAAGAGCAACCCATCCTGGCTGCAAACTGAGAGAGAAAATGAGAGTTCAACACAGTGAAACGGGACAGATGTTCACGATGAGACAGCTAACACTGAACCCAAGTGGCCACACGAGGACAGCATGTAGTAAGAAATAAGAAAAAGCATCCTTTCAGATGTGCCTTTGGAAGATGGCATCTGCCAGAGCACAGCAGACCTGCGTGTTCAGTAACCAATCTGATGCTTCATAGCCTTGTGATGAGTTACATCTGGGGGTTAACCAGTGTAACACATGGAGGGAAAATCTGTCTTGAGCATAAAGAAGAGAGGCAGCCAGATATCAGGGAATTTTCTTTAGCATTTACTACACTTGTAAAAAAGTATAGCAAGTCTTGAGATGGTACCCAGGGACTGTCCAGTTTGTATTTAGGCAAAGTTCTTCTTTGTCAGTGTCAGAAGCTGAACTAAACCATGGGCATGCCAGACACGGGACTGGCTGATCTAGAAATACTATTTAAATTCCAGAAAATGTAAATCACTTCTCCTAGATGGAAAACTCAATTAGCACTTCTTCCAAAAATACTCCTCTAAGAAGAGAGCAAGCACACAACAGCTCTGCCAGTATTTCTCTCACTAAGAATAGAGGTGTCCAAAATGACTAACCAAGAAATTCCCAAACTGCCCATGAAGCATTTCTTGCTGTGGAGCAAAATGCCACAATAGGATTTATTTCCTCTTTCAGTTAAACATACCATGAACCTTTAGCGTAGCTGATGTCTTGTCTTCAGCTGCTTGACAAGTGTAGGTTCCCTGGTCTTCATATTCACACTTGTGAATGATGAGACTTCTCTTATTTCCCTGGGAAGTAATGCTCACTGTTTTACTTTGCCGGAGCTCCTTCCCATCCTAGAAGGGAAAAAGCAAAGTTAGATCAGTCCTTCCATCTCTGCACTGAGCAAAAGGAGCCTTCAGACCTGTGCTTAATTCACCTGCTTCCCTGGACTTAATGGAACCATGCTTACTGGAAGATGTGCTGAAAATTAAGCACGGTGCAATGTCTTCAACATGCAGGAATGGCTATAGAACATGCATAAATCTTGGCTGACCTATGACAGCTTAAAGCACTGCAGAGGATAGGCAAGAAGACTTTTTGGACACTATCTTGAAGAAATGACATTCTCCCCATGTAGAGGAAGAAACAGCTGAGCCCTAGGAAGGTATACAAAGTACCTGAGCAAATCATCAGGAGCAAAGAAAACCTTAAAACCTAGTTCACATCAGGGCTATAAACCATGGATGAGAATTTCTGTGTGAGAACTGAAGCTCAAGATTGTACTCCTACCAACAAGATTTTGTGCAACAAGACTTCAGGAGTTCACAATAAACTCAAGAAAAAATTTAATTTCGACCTGATAAATGAACGCAGAATATAATAAAAAAGAATGCTGATCTGGGCAAGTAAACAAGCATAAAAGAAAGAGCAAAAGCTGTAAAACAAAAGCACAGACTCAAATCCCTTAGAAGTAGAATTAAAGACTCTCATTCATTTCCAGAAAAGTCAGAAATGAAAATGCCATTATGTGCCATACCTTGAACCACTTGACCTCCACATTGGGCCTGGACAGCTCACACTCAAGTGTGACTTTGTCCTTCTGAGTGACACTAACGTCTGCCAATGGCTTGCTGATTTTCACAGGCAGTTCTGGGAAGGAAAAAAAAGGATGTGCAGTTAGTAGGGAATGAGGTCTCCAGGAGCACTTGGCATGAGGAACAACGAATGGCAGTGCCTACTTTCCACGTTTAATGGAACTTGAAAGTAACAACAAAATCCTATTGCTGTGAGCACGCTATCATTACTTGTGCTAAGGACAATGACATTACAACAACCATCCTGATATGTGAGAGGTGCAACTTGTCCAGTGAGTAACATTCTTTGCAGTTGCAAAGAAAGCTGGTTGTATTCTTAAAGTAATCAGGAACAGGAGCAGATAACCATGTCCCACACCAACCAGTACCTGTCACGGTGAGCTTCCCTGATGAATGAACGCCTTCTGCTTTAAAGGAGATGAGTCCTGCATCCTCAAGTGTCACAGAAGAAAGTGTCAGTGAATGTTTTTTCCCCTGGACGCCCATCACGATGTTTGGTGCGGGCTTCAGCCGCACGCCGTCCTTCTGCCAAGTCCCTTCCACATCCTCATGGGACACCTCCACCATAAAGGTGGCAGTCCCCTTCTCAGGGACTTCAAGGGGCTGCATACCTCTCACCAGCTTGATCTGTCGCACTGGAAAACAACATAGTAAAGTTGGGGAATTCAGTCCGGGAGATGAGAAACAGAATCACAGAATGAATCGTAGAATGGTTTGGGTTGGAAGGAAACCTTAGGATCGTTTAGTTCCAGCCCCACTGCTATAGGCAGGGTCACCTCCCTCTAGACCAGGTTGCTCAAAATCCCATCCTGCCTGGCCTTGAATGCTTGAATCAGGACTTCCAAAATAAGTTACATTCCTCTTCTTTCCCTAGGTACAATAAACAACCTTCACAAAGAAAAAAAAGAAAAGAAAACTTGTTCATAACCAGATCCATGCGTGCTCTTCTTAAATGGATCCTTTTAGATGTAAAAACACAGCCACAGGGAAAATTTTCAAGTGTCCTCCTAGGTATTATCCCACTTCGTAGTGAAAACAAGACTGAAAAAAAATATTTTTGCAAAGTTTTTCTTGTCATAAAGCAAAATACATTTGGGGAATAGTAGAACCAGATAAAATTTACCTTCATATCAAGAGATTTGCAATTTCGTTCTCATGTTCTTGGTATAATTTCTGCTATAATTAATTGGCCTAATTATGCTTTTCCCCGATGAGAGCCTAAAAGTGTATCACAAGAAGGACCAATTTACCCATAACTTTTTCTTTGTCCTACTCAGCCATCACTTTCTGTCCATAACTGAAAGCAAAATATTCAGCCAGATTATAGGCTTGAGCAGCTCAGTTGCTTCTAGGATCTCCCAACATCTTAAGCTTAGAACACACACTTGTCTTTTGATTAAGCATCTTTTATAGTCAAGTAAAGCAATAGGTTCTCACATAGCTATTCCTCATTTACTTTGCTCTGAAGGCATTCTCAAGCCTTGCAGTATCAGTCCAGGGAGAGGGGAAGGGGAGGGAAATCCCACACTCCTCTAACATCAGTCTTCTCAGCCTAAAGTTCATCAGCAAATAATGGCAGTCCATTTTGCCAACTGCCAGTCTGTGAGCACTTAAAGAACATCTGCTGACCTCAATATGAGCTCTAATATATCAAAGAAAAGAATATATCCAAATGTTTGCTTAAGTGACAAGAAATGTGGAGCTTGCTTCTATCATAAAGCAGTGCAAGAGCTCAATGCCATTTTAGATGGAGGATTTGTACTTAAAATAAATACAGCTGAATGAGATTTTTGTACACTACCCCTTTCCTGCTGCATCTCATAACTAAGGTTTGGATTATCACAAGAATTATCTACTACCATTAGCCAAACTCCAGTTTGGATCACGCTTCAGCTTGAATCACTTGGAGTTTCAGCCACTTAATGAAACTACCTCACGTATGAGACGTGACTGCAACTGGATATCTGAAAGCACAAATCTCCTAGTTATCTAGTACCAGCATTCTCTCCTCCCATCAGAACATGAAGTTTTTAAACCAGGCTCATGTAAGCTTGCAGGACACACCTTGTGTAAAACTGTATAAACACTGCTGGCAGCTATCAGGCAGTCAGTTGCCTCCTGTATAGACCCTGTTCCATCAGTTTTTACTCCTGCCTACAACAACAGACAGTGACCAAACACTCGTGCAACTGAAATACATCTTAGTCACTGGAGGTGTTCAAGCACCATGGAGATGTGGCACTGAGGGACACGGTTGGGAGGCATGGTGGGGTGGGCTAGGGTTGGACATGGTGGTCTTTTCCAACCTGAATGATTCTATGTTATTGCTGGAAGGAAAGTGGCATAACCAGAGTTTGAAAAAACTGCCTTGGGGTACAACTCATACCAGCAAACTGCCCCACTCTGCACTGCATTCTTGCAGCACATGGTGTCAATGAACTGCTCTATTTCTCTATCTTCTGTGGAGCCGTTCATCTAATCTAACTGAAACAGCAAGCCTGAACCTAGATATAAATCAGGATCACAGTCACCAGAAGTTCCTTAAATATTCAGAAAGACGCTCTAGAGAGTAACTCAGTGCCTCTACAAATTGAAGCAGTCTCTGAGCATCTCTGCATTTTCCAATCTCCATTGGCACAGAAGGATCCGATGTGATGCACATGGCCCAAAGATTAACACTGACTATCATTTGGAGGTTAATGCCTGCAGGTTACTTTGCTCGTTTCTTCTTCTTGTTCTTTTTTATACAGATATTCAGTTTGGAGAAAAGATGAGCAACTGCCAATAGAAGTGATAACCGCATGGTTTGGGACACCGAAGCAGAGATCTGTGACAACTGTCAGTCTAGAATATTTTGATGATGAAGTTGTCTTAACAGTGCAGGCAAGTGATTTGACAAACTCTGCTCTGTGTGAGACAGTTTGTCACCAATTTTTTATATCTTTGATTCCCAGTCTGCTCTTAGGCAAAAAACAAAAACAAAAACCAACAACCAAGTCCTCATCTCACCCCTTCCAGCTTTTGCCTCACAGAAGGGGCAAAATAGAAACACTTTTATACAAGCAGAGAGATTTGTAGAGAGATTTGTAGTGGAGTAACGTAAGTAAGGATAGGAAGTTGAAGGTGTTAGGGAGGAAATCCAGGCTTTAGCTACAGGGCAAGTGGACAGAATCATGAAGCAAGGGCCAAAATCCAAACAACTCTCATTATTTCACTGCACACCACAATTCCTCTAAACATAAGCTATATTCTGCACAGAACGTCTATGCACTGCTGAGATTCTAGCACAAAAATCTGAACCAATGCAACAAATCAACCTGTCCACCTAGTGCAAGGGAACACACACCACTGGAACATAAAACTGTATGGCTTAAAATACCTAGAAAAGTCACCTAGCCCTTCTCCATTGTTCCATGACATGCTCAGCTTTTTGTGTCCCAGATAGATATTTCACTAACTTCTTCTTAAACCCATACTGGCTTCAAAATCCCTCCAAATGAACTATTCAGTCATCCAACCATTAAAAAGGTTTTGTTTTGGTTTTTGTTGTTGTTGTTGTTGTTGTATAACCTTGATCTTGCTCATTGCAATTGAAGACCATTATTTCTGCATGGAAAACAGATTGCTTCCTTCCACTTTCTAAGAGCCTGTTGTGTACTTGAAGTCTGCTATCAAGTTTCTCTGTACCTATTACTTCTGACCTACACAGCACCAATTGGTGGCAGGGGCTTTGCAGACAAATTGGATAGACCTTAAGCACTTACATTCTGTCCTCTTCTATTCTGTTGCAATCATGGATGCAGGAAATAGGACAGAGGTACAGGGCTACAGCTGAGGCATTAGCTTACTTGAAAGCATCCCTAGATAGATTTGTTGTTGTTTATCTGTTTCTATTTTTTTTTAAACTCTGACTGAATGTAAAGAGATGCTCTGAAAGATATGCTTTGCAACGAGAACAGATGGGTAAGCAGGGAATAGGTTGCTAATAGCCACACAATAAAAAAAAAAAATGGAGTGCTCCAAAATGAGAAATTTCAGAAGAAAGAGAAGAATCAGCTAAGAGATTATGGTCCATGACATGCCCTCTCTTCTATCTTATCTCAGGTATTTGTCTGATGGCCAAGCCCATGGCCATATCCCCATGGCAACTAGGAGTGGCAGTGTCCATTACGATAATGGAAGAGATCTGATCCCAAGTTCAAATCCCATCCAGCATATTTACAGACCTGGCAATCATTCAACTTACTTTCCACATTGATCTTGGCTTGGGTCTTGTCATCAGGACTCTCACAGCAGTAAAAGCCCCTGTCTGCAAAGGAGATATCCTTAACTATCAAGATATGCTTTGTTCCCTCAGCTTTGATCTCTATTTTTTCACTGGGTTTCAATACAATGCTGTTCCTCATCCACTTGACCTCTGCAGGTTTGGTCAGCTCTACCTCCAGGGTCACGGTGTCTCTCTCTTCAACAGTTCTGGGCTCCAGTTTCTTCTTGAATGAGATTGAGGCCTCTGATAAATGAGAAGAAATAATAGTAAGAACGTAGGAAACCCACAAAACGGTTTTTTAGAAATAATTTAAATGGTGGCTCCAGTCCCACTGCATTCTGAGGATTCCTATTTAAGGAAACAGAATTCCATGCTGCTGCCATAAGCAGAGGAAAGGCCACATAAAACCCACAGACCACAGCACCAGTGACAGACTGCCAGCAGGACATTACTGCCTCTCACCTCGCACTCTGAGATTGGCTGTGCTTTCTACACCCTCAGCATTGGCAGAGATTTCAGCTGCATCTTCCAGTGTCAGATCAGTGATGGTGAGGCTGTGGTTGGTGTCCTTCTGCGAGATCACATATTTCTTGCTGGCTTCAATCTTGACACCGTTCCTGAACCATGTGACCACAGCATCACTGGGAGAAACAGTGCACTTGAACACGGCCTCTTTTCCTTCTTCAGAAGCCACATTGTTGAGACTGGTAACAAATTTCACCACTCTGGGAGCTGATGGGAAAGAAGAAACCACTCAGGAGCACATCTTTGAGATGGTATGAGCACCTTCAAAGAGCCAAGAGAGTCAATGATTTTATTGGAAGTGTCAAATTTTATAACTCGCAGCTGATCACCATAATGCACCATCACATCTCCTGTCTGTAAGCTGTATCTATAAAGATGCAAGAAAACAAAGAGGCAAAGAAGGGGGAAAAAAAAAAAAACCTTTTGGGATATTTAATTCTTAAGCCTTATTGCAGCATGAAGGTTGATTTGCCCATATACTACAGGACCTGAGCTCAGCAATGGTGCTCTTCACAGAGGTTCCACAGACATTTAGAGAGGAAGTGACATTTTGTACTTGGTTGTTAACACAGGGAATGGCATATAAACACAAGAATAAACTTGGCTTTGCAGTGTTGTAATGTCTGATGAGGAAAGCCAAGGATCCTTCCATACTGTCACCCTTCATTTCCAGAGACATACCTTTGGGAGTGATGGTAATGCTGCACTTGTCATCTCTGGACTCACAGAAATACTCTCCCTCATCCTCAGCCCGGATCCCTGTTATTGTAAGGGTTCGTTTGATCCCCTCCTCGTGAATCTGGAAACGTTTTCCTGGCTTGATCTCAACTGCATTCCTTCGCCACACCACCTTCCCTTTGGCATGGCTCACTTCACAGGTCAAAGTGATGCTGCCTCCAATCTCAGCATTAACAGCTTCAAGCTTCTTGGCAAACTTCACTGGGATTTCTAAGATGGAGAGGAAATAAAATAATTATGAGAAAGTAAAAGTTAAGAAATATGTTCTTCAAAACCTATTCAAGCCAAATTGAAAAAAAAAAAATAAATAAATAAAAATAAAAATAAAAACACACACAAAGAAACCCCCAAACAAACAAACAAACAAACAAAACACAGACAGACAGACTTGGTGATCAGGTTAGGCTGAAAAAAAAAAAAACCCAAAAAAAAAAGCAAAAGATGGAAATTTTGGGAGATTTTTTGGACATGGATTTATATTACCATTCTGCGATGTAAGAACAGTGCCTTAAGCAGGCTTAAGGTTTCCCTTTCTGATCTTCTACCTGATGAGATGCTTGGAGGATTTTTGTTGCTTTCATCTATTGGTTGGGATTGTCTCTTTTTGCTGCTTTTATTGGGGTTTTTTGTTGTTGTTTTTTTTTTTTGTCATCAGAGTCTAATTTGCCTAACTACAATTAAAAATCTGTACAGATGCAAGAACCCCAGCAGCTACATTTGTATTTCATGTCACTGGAGATACAGCCAATGGAGTTAGGGAAATCTGGAATGTGACACACTCAACCTGTTGGATGGATCATGTCCTGCTAGCAACCACTCCCATCCAGACACAGCTGAAGGGAGCTGGTGGGGCACACCCCAGCTGCAGATTTATCCAGCATAGGTGTCTGAAGGGACATAAACCCCATTCTACATACTCCTCATCAGCTTTGTCATGCTTAGCAGAGTAAGGAAGAGCTGAGGCTCTGCCCATGTCCTACTGACTGTGTTAGGAGGAAATAGAAATTGTGTGATGACAGTGGGGAGCAAACACCAAGTAAAAAACCCATCATAGTCCTTGATGTCCCAAGTGATCAGCAAAGAACAAACTTGGACCTCTAGAAGCAAGAAGGAATTTTCTGGTCTATGTTGGAGATGCCACAGCAGCTGCAACAGCAATTCAAGTCTAAAGGTTGGAACAGCTTTTGAGAGAGGACAAACTTCACTACATCCTCCCATGAGAGAAGATCAACTGTTAGGAAGGGACACAATTTGCAGGCTGCTATCTGCTCACCTTTCACTTGTACTTTGAATTCCTGCTTGTCATTCTTTGTCTGGCAGGCATATACAGCAGTGTCTGTGCTCTCTGCCAGGTTCACTGTCAGAGTCCTGGATGCCCCCTCACTCTTTATCTCATACTTCTTGCTTGCCTTGATTTCTCTTCCATCTTTGTACCACTTCACTACAGCAGTTTCAGGTGTTACTGCAGTAGTCAGAGTGATGCTATCATGTTCTTGAACAACGAGAGGCTCCTTCTGGACAAATTCCTTCTCAAATTTAGCCTCTGGTTCTAGGAAAGATATTGAAATAGGAAAACTAATAATTTATCAAATCCTTAAACACAGCAGTTTTCAGTTTCCCTCTCCATGATTCACAATTGCATACCAGCTCATTTATAATCTGCTACAACATAAGGAATATGGCTGATGGAATGTTTGCTGAGTAGGAAGAAAGAAAATGATCCATCAGGAAATCCAGAGCTTCTGCTTAGAAGAGAAACAAAGGAATGGAAAACGAAGTATGCATTTTATCTGCTACCAATGAAGATTTGTTTTTTAAAAGTAAAAAGATGTGTAATTATCCTTCTGAATTTCTAGAATTCTAAAACTAATTGAGAAATATTAATATGCTAAATAAGGCCTAAGGATGGCCTATTTTCTATTTGTTCTACTCCCTTTCTCTTGGCCCATTCTTTATCTTGTACAATGCCTTGCCACAGAACTGTGCAATTCTGGGACACACAGCAGCAGAGGGGGTTGTCTTAGCCACCTTCCTCCCTATCTCTATTTCTACTCTTCAGAATTTCCTATGTCTGCTTTCAGCTCATGGTCACTGAAACAGATCAGGTGATGAGGTGTGCAAAGGATTTCACCCCACTAACATTACATGAAAAAAATGAACCTAATGTGTGATGTGGTTCACTGATGCTGTCCCAGGGGAAATCGTGGCTGCACCATGCCTACAGGGTAGAAGACAGCCAATCTTCCTCTAAGCCACATGGATTGCTGCTTAATTCTCCCAAAGTGAATGCTCACCAGTTGCTTCCAACTTGAAGGTCAGCTTCTGGCCGGCTGCCTCACAGACATATTCTCCAGCATCTTTCTTCTCCAGCTGCTCCACAATAAGACGCCGGGTTTGGCCCACAGTTTCCATTTTGAACTTTCTAGAGGAAGCAAGCAGTCTTCCATCCTTGTACCATTTTACTTCGGTTGTATCCTGGGCTACTTGGCAGCTGAGGGCAGCACTTCCTGCCAGGACAGCGCTCACCTCCTTCTGCACCTTCTCCTGGTTTATGAATGCAGGTTTTGGCTCTGAGTGCAGGAAAGAAAGAAAATATAGAATGAGGGATTGTATTTACAGGAGGTTTGTATGTACAGGTTGGAAAATTTTCAGGTTACCACTTATGCCCAAAATGATTGCCTTCCCTAGAGAATATTAGCTCTTCTGTTTAAGCAAATTGTAATGTCGAATCTAGGGAACCCAGAACAGCACTCCTGGCTTCCTGAGCAGATTTCTCATGACTTTGCCACAAATGTGACTGTCAAAGGCACAAAGGAAATGTGCTCTCCCTGCAGCACTCAGGTAGCCCGGCATAGTGGCTGGCAAAGCACCCAAGTATGTTTGCAACTTCAACGCTCCCTTTGACATCACAAGCTTAAAATAGGCTGTGGACCTAGGGGACCTGGCCAGAAGGTCCCATTGCTGGGAAACTTTCCTGACAAAAAGGGCATTTAGCACCTGGCGAAGTACTGGGGCACCTCAGAAGTCTGAGGTCTCAAATACACTATATCACAAATTGGAAAAGAGACATTTTCAACCTATCTCAGTGTCAAAGCCAAAACTGCAAATGACAAAACGTATTCCAGCTACACGGTTTTCAGAAATGAGATTGAAAGGAATTTTAGCTCAGCTGCTTTCAGGCTCACGGTCGCTGCTCCAGCACTGTGCTCAAATGCCTCATGGCAGGAACACTCTGGGCATACATCTCCTCACTGCTCTTCTTTCAAATTTCAGCTGAAAATGATTCTGTTCCTCATCCTGATAGCTCTTAACTTACTCTTCCATTTTTTGCCTCACCAACCCAGTCCTTTCTTCCTTGTGGGTGATCTGCAGATACCTATTTTACTTTGACTTCAAGGAATACCCAGCTCTATCAGGTCTGTTACAGTGAGTGCCAGACTCACCCAACCAAGTGCAACCTCCACCATAAAGGCATAGTAAACAGGCAATGTGCTGCTAGGAGGCGTTCCTGCTGCTCCTCCCATGACAGGCTGCAAACATAACATACACTCTAGCCATACCACATGTACTTGTCTTGGTTGTTTCAGTGAATAAGAATCACCCTTTGGGATCTCAGGCATAGGAGAGATCTGAATAATCAGTTGAATATTACTACCACTGTACATATATCAGCAATTATTATTCTACAGACAGACTGAGATAGGCCTTTGTGCCACGCTAAAACCAAATGCCTTCACTTGCTACAAATCCAGGCAATGGAGTACAGGAAAAAAGATTAACACATCACAGACTATTGCATCTGGATCACTGTACAACAGTAATTAAAGTTTTTACTTTACTGTGCTGCACTGTAGTCCAGACAAATGATGTCTTACCTGTGACGACAATCTTGAAGGTCATTTTCTGGCCAGCAGCCTCACAGGTGTACTCCCCAGCATCTTTCTTCTCCACCTGGCTCACCACCAGCCGACGGGATTTGCCCTCTGACTCTACCTTGAACTTCTTGCTCGAGGTGATCAGTTTCCCCTCCTTGTACCATTTCACCTCGATCTTGTCCTGGGCCACCTCGCAGCTCAGTGTGGCATTTTCTGTTGGTGCAGCCTTCACCTCCTTCTGCACCTTCTCCTTGTTTGTAAAAACGACTTCTGGCTCTGAGAAGAGACAAAGGTTCAGCATGCTGAAGATATGAATTTGCCCACTGCCCTTTTAGCTTATAGGAACCACTGGAAACCATATCTTTGATTTGACAGAACACACCTAAAGCTGTTGGAAGAACATGAGAACTGTGCCATGGAGGGCAATGTTCTCAGTTTTCATTTGCTTGTGTTTGTTGTAGTTTTGTTTCCAAAAGAAGCTTTTGGTTGCTTTGTCACAAAAAGATTTGTATCTGTGCAGCAAGCTATGAGATTTCCTGCATGGTTCTTAAAGCCATTGTACTGTGGTCGAGGGAAGAAATATTTTGGCTGCACCTGAGCCCAAATTGACAAGTTCCTAGTGTCAAGAAATGTACCGTGCTGCATCAGAGACCCACATAATTAATTTCTTTTGTTCACAATAGATGCCTCTGCTATCAGCCCTGGGTCATTCTGGCTCACTGCAAAGAGTGACAGACCAGGACTTCATGTTCAGGGCTTTGTCTCTTTTTCCCATCCAACCTTGAGAAAAGCCTAGCTTATCTCACATTCTTGCATCCAAGTGCTGAAATATCCTCACCCTCCAGGAGACACATTAGTCGAGTCACTTGAAAGAGAATTAGGAGAAAGAGGGCAGGTTGGAAAGCTAAATTGTTTTTCCTACTCAGGAGCCACAGTAGGGCAATGAATCTTGGATGATTCTCCATAGCACTTTCTTCACCTTGCTGCCAATTACTTGATTCCTTAGAAACACTGATGTGCACAAAACCTTCCAGTTATATCTTCCCCACAGGATGAGATGAGCCATTCCAAGATTAATAAAAAGGGATCAGACATTGGGCTGATACCCAAGTGCTCACCATGTTGCCTCTGTTCTAAACCATTTTGAGAATCAACTGACTGCAGAGTTGTCCAGTCATACCAATGCATGGGGATGGAGGGGAACAAGTAGAATCTTTGTATGGATCACTTCCCACAGCAAAGGGAAAATTATGAAGTTTTTAAGGATGGAGCTGCCTATTCTAAGAACTTTATGGAGTTTTATAGAGAAGATATAAAGAGGAATATATTCAAAACTCTTTTCTCCATTTTCCCATCAGTCCTAAACCATAGCAGTCACGGTTCCCAAAAATAGGACATCTAAAAGGAAATTTATATAAAGGAAGAATTATTTTTCTAAATATTTCAGAAATCAGAAGGATGGACCAAAGAATGTTCTCCCTCACCTGTGACAACAATCTTGAAGGTCATTTTCTGGCCAGCAGCCTCACAGGTGTACTCCCCAGCATCTTTCTTCTCCACCTGGCTCACCACCAGCCGACGGGATTTGCCCTCTGACTCCACCTTGAACTTCTTGCTCGAGGTGATCAGTTTCCCCTCCTTGTACCATTTCACCTCGGTCTTGTCCTGGGCCACCTCACAGCTCAGCGTGGCATTTTCTGTTGGTGCAGCCTTCACCTCCTTCTGCACCTTCTCCTTGTTTGTAAACACAAGTTCTGGCTCTGAGAAGAGAGAGATACATTTGTTGGGACACTTGAAAGAGGAGCAGGATTTTAGGAAGGAGTCAGAAAATTGAATCTGTTCTTCCAGTCTGATATCCCAGTAAAATGATGCACAGAGAAGTGGTGCAATTTGTGAATGCATCATCCCTAGAAATGTTCAAGTCCAGGCTGGATGGGTTTTTGAGCAGCCTGGTCTTGTGGAACGTGTCCCTGTCCATGACAGAAGGATTGGACTTGAATAATCTTTAAGGTTCAGTCCAGCACAAGCCATTCTGTGATACATCTTAAATGATTCTCCATGACACTTTCTTCCCCTAACTATAATTTACTCGATGTCTTAGAGACATTCACTTATAAAAAACATTCCTGTAGTATTCTCCTCACAAGATGAAATGAGCCCTTCCAAGACAAACAAAAAATGTGCAAACACAGGGCATACACCCTAGTGCTTGAAATGAAGCTCCTGTTCTGAAACTGAGAATCAGCTGCATTGCAGAGTTGTTCCTGTTGTATCAACATGTGGGAATGGAGACGTGCAATCAAAACTTTCCTTTCTATGGCCTCATTCCCACAGCAAAAGGAAATTCCTGAAGATTTTAAAGAATGGAGCTACCTCAGAACTGTATTTGGAATAATTTGTTCAGATTCCTCATCAGAGATAAGCCATCACAATGATCAGCACCATAATTTTAAGAATAACAGGAAAAACTTCTGAACTAATGATCATTTTCTAAAATGTTATAGAAATAGGAAGCAAAGGCCAAAGAATGTTCTCCCTCACCTGTGACAACAATCTTGAAGGTCATTTTCTGGCCAGCAGCCTCACAGGTGTACTCCCCAGCATCTTTCTTCTCCACCTGGCTCACCACCAGCCGACGGGATTTGCCCTCTGACTCCACCTTGAACTTCTTGCTCGAGGAGATCAGTTTCCCCTCCTTGTACCATTTCACCTCGGTCTTGTCCTGGGCCACCTCGCAGCTCAGCGTGGCATTTTCTGTTGGTGCAGCCTTCACCTCCTTCTGCACCTTCTCCTTGTTGATAAAAGCATCCTCTGCTTCTGGAATTGAAGGCAAATGGGCAGATTTAAGACATGAAGCTTTTCTACACAGCCTTCCCCAAATGTCCACATCAGTCTTTGGACTGTATTATTGAGGACAGATTTCCCATTCATATTTCCTGCCAGTGCTATCAACCGACTGCCAACATCTGAACTACATCAATTGCCAGTGAAGGACATCCCTTCTGACAGCCTAGAACAGGTTAGATAGCCATAAACTTGCTTTCATTTCTACTAGCATCACGCTCCAAAATATCAAAATAATCAATTTCCCCAGTGTCCAGCATACACAGTCATTGAAAAGTTTGTTTGATGTAAGGGGATGGGCATTAAATTGTCCAAACAAGCTGAGCTGTGAGCTGGTTTGCCAGCAAAAGCCAAGCTGTGCTTGAGAAGCAGTCTCTGTGAGCACATTGTGTTTATTATCTTTACTTCCCCAGTGCTCCAGGGATGTGCCACCCCAGAA
The DNA here is from genome assembly GCF_038088225.1 of Cyrtonyx montezumae. Classification (NCBI taxonomy): domain Eukaryota; kingdom Metazoa; phylum Chordata; class Aves; order Galliformes; family Odontophoridae; genus Cyrtonyx; species Cyrtonyx montezumae. The sequence goes on from NW_027072037.1 coordinate 1,794,502, forward strand.
CTGTGTTTCCACACTGAATTTAAACTAGTTAGCCCCATGATACTGTACTTGTTTAGCAATGCACTAGTTCAGAATCAAAAAGCAAATATATGAACTCATCATTTTGCTTTGAATTCATCAGGACACAACTGAGGATCCAGGTTAAATCCTGTTTGTGATTAAGAAATAGTGAGGAAATCTATTTTTCTCAGCTGCTCATTTCTGAGAACAGTTCTAATAGCTCTCATTAGTTGGCAGAGGCCATAATAAAATAATTTCCTCTATGGAATCATAGAATGGCTTGGGTTGGAAGGAACTTTTGAAGATCATCCAGTCCAACCTCTTGCCATGGGTAGGGACATCTTTCACTAGATGAGCTGCTCAGTGAACCCACCCAGCCTGGCCTTGGACACTTCCAATGATGAGCCACCCACAACATTCTCTGGACAATCTGTTCCAGTGTATCACCACCCTCATCATAAAGAACTTCTTCCTACGTCCAATCTACCCTTTTCATTTTTGAAACCATTGCCCCTTGTTTTATTGTTATAAGCTCTGGTATAAAGTCTTTTCCCATCTTTCCTGTGAGACCTCTTTATGTATACAAAGTCTGTCTCCCTCCATTTCTGAAAAGAAAAGCACCAGTTTTAAGTCCCTTTATTTTTTTAAACATTTCTTTCATAGTTGCCGTAGAGAAGCAAACAAAATATATGTGAATACCATTTTAGTAGTAGATTTCTTCAATTTAATAGAAACCTTCTTCCAGCATTGTGACCAAATGCCATCTCCAAGACAATTCAGTAAGAAGCACTTGAGGGAGAGTGCTTGCACTCTGGAGATTTTTTTTAATATTCTTTAATTTTATCTGTAATTATTGAATTCTCATTTTTCTATCCCTGCATCTCGCTGAAATTCCCAGGGAAATTCCATGATGACCTTCAGTCTGTCTTATGCTTAGGCTATGGAAGTCCTCTGTGTTCATAACTTCAAAAGGAATGATTGTGAAAAGTACGTGAGTAAACAGCAGAATTTAAGTACTGGTTCCATCACTGACTGCTGGGGTTGAATGCGTCAAGCCACTTAATTCTCCCCTCCTTCATGTCTGGGGGGTTCAATACAGATGAAACAATTTCACTCACCTGTGACAACAATCTTGAAGGTCATTTTCTGGCCAGCAGCCTCACAGGTGTACTCCCCAGCATCTTTCTTTTCCACCTGGCTCACCACCAGCCGACGGGATTTGCCCTCTGACTCCACCTTGAACTTCTTGCTCGAGGTGATCAGTTTCCCCTCCTTGTACCATTTCACCTCGGTCTTGTCCTGGGCCACCTCGCAGCTCAGCGTGGCATTTTCTGTTGGTGCAGCCTTCACCTCCTTCTGCACCTTCTCCTTGTTGATAAAAGCATCCTCTGCTTCTGTAGGGTGAGAGAACATTTAGATGCACAGATATATATTCACACTGTCCAGTGTATTCAAAACCAAATGCAAAATGCTGCTTATAACAACTTCGTGTATGTTTGTAATTTTAGAATGGTCTCATTCATACTGAAGGTGATCCAGATTAGATCTGTTCTATTAATTACCAATGACCCAACACTTCCTTCTCTGGACAACTAGTGGTCTGCTATAACCATATATTCTTCATATATTTAAATATTCTTCGTATTCATACCTTTAAATATTCTTCATACCTTCAAGATTTGCAAACAATGATCATTTCTAAGCAAATATATTCCTTATTTAAGCCCAGAGCTGTCTCTGATCGAGCCCCTTGCAATCTCCCTCCAATATGTGGATGGGAATCTAGCTACACTAACACAGCAGTGAAGGATGCATTATGTGGATAACCAGAGATGCTTTTTAACTCCATTTCTCTCTGGTTCTTGGAGCTGTGTATGAACTTGTTCCTAAAAAAAAATCTGTTTTTAGAGGAGGGCAACAGTTTTATGATAACATTAATTACACATTAATTACAAATTAGAGACAAATCAAACACTGAATATAAGCATGTTGTGCTCTGTGACATGCATGTGTCAGGAATAACTCTCTAGAATAACAGTGGCAATTTGGATATTATTCAAAACTGAAATGCCATTCACACAGAACAATGTACTCAAGCAGTATTTATATGACCTCTGATTAGGTGTTCCTGTCCTTGTCAACAGGAGTACTTCTTTTACCTACAAATCAATCCCAATTCTTAACCAAATCCTCAACTGTGTAAATAAGGTTTACGTTACTGAAACCCAGAGGTCATTGCTCATTCTTGGGAGTAAGGAATATGACATCATGACACAAGTTCACTTAATTTCAGCCACCTGAGAGTTAGCACTGATCTCGGATCTCAGATTCAGACATTAGGGCTTGAATTTCCCAGTGAGAATGAGAGATTTGGAGCTCTGCTGTAGACAGTGGTGATCTATTCAGTGGAAGGTAGTGGGAGATTTGCCTCGTCCTACAGCAGACACCTGAATGTCAGCTCACTCCTCAGACTATATTGACCACAACTGACCATACTCCAGCTACCCACACACAGGTGTCTTGGGTAATTTGACATGTCCTATGCATCCAAGATACCTTCACGAGGTTGGGAAATATACAAGGGACTCTCAGGAGTGCCTTCCCTTTCTAACACAGCAAGTGGATACCAGCAGGGATCTGTAGAGAATTTCAGGTTTAACTGCAAACTAAGTGGGACTCATGGGCCATTCTGTGATGAGAAACATCTCTCACCTGTGACGACAATCTTGAAGGTCATTTTCTGGCCAGCAGCCTCACAGGTGTACTCCCCAGCATCTTTCTTCTCCACCTGGCTCACTACCAGCCGACGGGATTTGCCCTCTGACTCCACCTTGAACTTCTTGCTCGAGGTGATCAGTTTCCCCTCCTTGTACCATTTCACCTCGGTCTTGTCCTGGGCCACCTCGCAGCTCAGCGTGGCATTTTCTGTTGGTGCAGCCTTCACCTCCTTCTGCACCTTCTCCTTGTTGATAAAAGCATCCTCTGCTTCTGGAATTGGAAAACATTGGGGAAAATATATATATGACATAAGCAGTCTGTGACTGGAAGATCTTAGAGGTAATTTGCTTCTACATTGTAAAGTGCCATTTTCTGGAGCAACATTGCTTTACAGTGTTTATCACATGTTATAATGCATCCTCAGCACAGACCACATCATCATCCCATCTCTAGATAATGTCTGCTGTCAGCTGGGATTCCTCATTTTCAGATTTCTTTTAATGAAGACGAAGACAACTCTTCACCTTTGTATCTTTTTGATATTACTTCATTCTACTTTGGAGATTGGCCAAATGTTGCCCAATTACAAATTGCAGACCTCACAATCCGGAATCTATAGGAACTTATGAGCATCTGAGTACTTCAGATTATCACTGGTTGTTCTGCAGAAGACTAACTTTTGACTCAGCCCTTTGGAAATGATGAAGTCCTTAACATGGAAAATACTTGGCCTATATTAAATATTGTCACTTGATTTTATGCATGAAGAATGGTTTCTACCCTCAGCCATCTCTAATTCTTCAGAAAACTGGCTGAGGTAATCTTCTCTTAATATTTAACACATGTAGAATAAAGTGTTAAAGTCCACAGTACCCTTTGTGTCAACAAATGAAATTAGCATCAAAAAGATATCAAGTATAATTAGTTAGGTATATGCATTTAAAAGATTCAGTTATCACTTCGCTAAGTGGGAGCAATTGATATACTGAATCTTTTATTGATTACTTTAATGATTGTTTTATCTGGGTCTCCTTTTACCAATATCTGAATCTCAGAATCACAGAACTGTAGGGGTTGGAAGGGACCTCCAGAGATCATCGAGTCCAACCCTGCTGCCAAAGCAGCTCCCAGCCCAGGTTGCACAGGAAGGCATCCAGGTGGGTCTTGAATGTCTCCAGAGAAGGAGACCCCACTGCCTCTGTGTGCAGCTCCAGTGCTCCATCACTGCATTGGGAAGAAGTTCCCACTCACATTTGTGCAGAACTTCCTATGCTTCAGTTTGTGGCCACTTCCCCTCATCCCATCACCACACACTGCTGAGAAGAGTCCGGCCTCGTCCCTTTGCCTCCTGCTCCTTAGATATTTATAAACGTGGATCAGATCCCCTCTGAGTCTTCTTTTCTCAAGGCTGAACAGCCCCAGCTCTCTCAGCCTCTCCTCATAAGGGAGCTGTTCCACACCCTTTATCATCCTTGTAGCCCTCTGATGGACTCTTTCCAGCAGATCCCTGTCTGTTTTGTACTGGGGAGCCCAGAACTGGACACAGTACTCCAGGTGAGGTCTCACCAGGGCAGAGTAGAGAGGGAGGATCCCCTCCCTTGACCTGCTGGCCACACTCTCTTTAATGCAGCCCAGGATCCCATTGTCCCTCTTGGCCACCAGGGCACAGTGCTCATGGCCAACCTGTCATCCAGCAGGACACCCAGGTCCCTCTCTCACAGCTCCTCTCCAGCAGCTCATCCCCAACCTGTACTGGTGCATGTGGTTATTCCTCCCTAGGTGTAAGACTCTACACTTGCTCTTGTTAAACCTCATCCAGTTCCTCTCTGCCCAACTCTCCAGGTCTCACTGAATGGCAGTACAAACTTCTGGAGTGTAAGCCACAACTGATAGCTTTCATGATAGTGTGTATTTGACATGTGGAAGAACAGATAGACCCTAAAAAAATGGGTTTCCATTTATCTCCTAGTGGTTTGCCCTACAAAAAATTATAGAAGTGTACAATATTTCTGATGCACTTACATGATGGACTTCTCCAGTGCTAGCCAGCTACTAACAACAGCCTGATCTAGAACAAGCTTCCTATGCCTGTTTGGGTCCCAGGAATGTTCCCAGAGTCTTGGGGTTACTACCAAAGGACAGGCACCAAGGATGAATGCAGGACTAGCAGGCGTGGGGGGGGGAGGGTTGACTTTGCTTTTCATTTGCAGTGCAGTCATAGAAGATAATTCATGCAAACAGATTCAGGCATACTCAGCTCAGGTGATCAGGAAGGCTCCCAGCTCCACAGTAGTCATGGCAAACCCATTCTATGACCTTCCTCCCCACTGTCATTCTGTGAATCCTTCTTCTGTCATCCTTCTCCCTTCCTTCATGTCTTTCTCCTCTGCATGCTGTCTGAACTCTGAGTGGCAGGAGCTGCCTGGGAGGGTAAGTTCAGGTCATGCTCCTGTGCTGCTGACCGTCACAGTACATGCAATCCCAGGATTCACACCACAGCTCTGCCACCTGCACTGCAGTCCATGGAAAGAGAGGGAGCAGGGCAGAAAGCCAATGCAAGAATGCAATCTATATGCTCTACATTTGAAATGCCTGGTTGTATTGACTGTAGAAGTACCATTGTCTCCACTTGTCTTCAACAGACCCTGACGAATTTCAGGGGAGGTGCAGGCTGGATGTTAGGAAAAATTTCTTCTTAAAAAGAGTGGTGATGCAGTGGCACAGGCTGCCCAGGGAGGTGGTGGGGTCACTGTCCCTGGAGGTGTTCAAGAACTGTGGAGATGTGGCACTGAGGGACGTGGTCAGTGGGCATAGTGAGGGTGTATGAGTTCTCACACTTCTACCCTTCCATTTCTCTTCCCTATCCCAGCTGGGACAGTGAGCAAGTGAATGCGTGGTGCTGAGCTGCTGCTGGGTTCAACCACAGCAGCACAGGAGTTACTATCCTCTGCATTCTTGCCCTTCAACACTAAGCATTTTTATAGCAATATGAAAATGTGATCATATATTTTAATGAGTTTACAAAGTGATTTACACTAGCAGAAATCCGCCTCAGAAACATGTCTTAAAGCTAAGCAAGTAGTCAGTGTAGATGACATTTCCAATTTCTGTCACTGTTTGCTAGAGAATTTCCACTAAAATTAAAGAGAACAACTTTCAGGAGATGAAGCTTTGGCCCACTTCAAACAAGGATTTCAGTATACACCACAAATACTGAGACCAGATTACAGAATCAGCCCTTTTTACTGTATTTTTCTATCAGTTTCCAAGGTGTGTAGCATGTGTTCCTTTTTATGGCAAGCAAAAAGGCCTTATCTGCGTCCCATAATACTCAACACTGAGCACCTAACCTTCAAGATGTCCTTAAAATGGGGTGGTTCTGTGCTACTAGTGAAACCCTGGGGTACAAGAACCCTGAAAAGCTTTCTGAGTGCAATGGTAAGAGGATAAATTAAGACTCAGAAAGCCATTGCATGTTGGGATAAGCTAGTAAGATGAGGATTTCTGCAGCGAAAGAGCCAACCACTCAAAGAGTACTCATAATCCCTCCTGACTTTCACACCAGATCGTTTTGCAGTGAGTGCTGGACTCGCACGTCATGTTACAGTGGTACACATGAGAAATACAGCAACGGTAGCTAGGCGAGCACCCTGTGCTTATGGCAGAGGGGGTGGTATTACATTACCCTGTGCAGCCATGAGGTCATCCAGTCTGAAAGAGAACAGAAAACCTTTGGTTTCTGAGGCAAACAGCTAAGAATAGCCCTCGGCTAGCAAAATGCAAGTGTAAAAGCACTACATTTCTGTGTTTTCTCTCTACACCTCTGCAGTAACATACGGGTTGGCTTTAGCCACTGAGGATTAACTTGGTTGACTCCAGCTGTTGCCATGGTCTTTCCATCATTGTTCATGTTTCATTTTCTCTGACAGACACCTCTCAAACCTAATCTTCCTGTAATCCACTCTTGGCTAAAACAGTCAATTTCCTGAGCCAAAAACTTGAGCTACATAACTCATGAAAAAGAACTGAAGGCCCCTACATAACATCCCCATGGTGTGGGAACAGTAAGAGCTGATGGCAGCAGGAAAACTCTCTACTATAGGAGCAGAGGCATATTGCACATTAAAGACTGAAGGTGCAGAATGCCCCCAGTGACAGTGAGCAGAAAAGACTGCAACCTTTACAAGGGAACAGAACGCAAGCCATGCCTTGCAAGGACTCCAGGTCTCCAGCCTGTGTGTGAGCAGAAAGTCAGTAGACTCCCAGTACAGTTGCTCCTCTACATAGCTGATAAAATGCCAAACCTTGGCCAGGATTAAGCTCCAACCTGTTCAATGCCGAAAGAAAGGAGAGGAGAAAATAGATTCCCTGTCCTGATCAGCTCAGAATATGAGACAAGAACTGTGAAGTTAACAGAGATCATGTTGAATTATAAGCAAAGCGAGTAGAGTGTAATCACAAATAAAGCAAAAGAAAAACCCTTGTCATCAGCCAATTCAGTCTCTCAATTCTGCCAGTTCTGGTCTCTCAGAATGCATCTGACATGCCCACAGTATTTGGAGCCTAAGTTAAAGTTTACTGGATCTTGTGCAATATATCTCTAAATTCAATATAAGAGTATAAGGAGACTTACAGGCAGTTGAGTGAATGATATCAGGATACCTACCTACATGTAACAAGTATACTTGCTGTGCCCTAGAAATCCTTACAGAAATGTTAGCTTAGACAAACATCAAAAGGCATCTCAACAGCATTTTTGCTTTCTGGACAGTTTAAACAGGGAAGGAAAACAAAGCGACAAAGAAAAGGCAATGAAATGTCAACCAAAATGTGTTTCCTACCTGTGACATCAATCTTGAAGGTCATTTTCTGGCCAGCAGCCTCACAGGTGTACTCCCCAGCATCTTTCTTCTCCACCTGGCTCACCACCAGCCGACGGGATTTGCCCTCTGACTCCACCTTGAACTTCTTGCTCGAGGTGATCAGTTTCCCCTCCTTGTACCATTTCACCTCGGTCTTGTCCTGGGCCACCTCGCAGCTCAGCGTGGCATTTTCTGTTGGTGCAGCCTTCACCTCCTTCTGCACCTTCTCCTTGTTGATAAAAGCATCCTCTGCTTCTGCAGATTGGGAGAAGCAATTTACAGTGCACAATTATGTTCACACACTCTACAGTTTTCAGCATTAAATACAAAATCCTGCTTACAAGAACTTATAATGTAGCTGTGTCATTTTAGAATGGTCCCGTTCATAGTGAGGAGGCTATTCAGATGGGACATGGCCCTGCATACAACCTGAGGATGATACATCAGCTGCTTCTGAGCAAAATATTCAAGTCCCTTAGGAGCTCAGCTTCCTTCCATCTTTACAGATGCACGTTATATCTGTCATTTTGTTCATAGGTTCATAAGGTTGGAAAGGACCTACAAGATCATCTTGTCCAACCATCCTCCTATCACTATCCCTACCCAACTACTAAATCAAATCCCTAAATCCCTTGTTCTGTGATGTGATGCACAAGTATGTAACCAACCTTTTCTGCCTCTTGTATTTAAGCTTTGTCCACTCCAGATGTTTGCTTGAGAATGATCCCAGACCAGGCATGGGAGCTAGCCCTACTTATATCCCTATAAATAACAATAGTTTATATATTTGTTTACTCCTTCTCTACTTCTTCAGAAAAGAAGGACTGAAGTGGGATTTGGTGCACAGACTGAGACATATAGCTTTAAGAACCTGTGTGACAGAGTACAGGCACATGCTGGTGGCCTGGTCTCTCACTGCTCAAGGAAGGTCTTCACTATGCTGTCCCTGCAGCCTAGAGAGTGCTTTATTTTGCTCTGTACTTACTGGAAGTCGTGGATTGCTCTGTTATGAGAAACATCTCTCTTACCTGTGACAACAATCTTGAAGGTCATTTTCTGGCCAGCAGCCTCACAGGTGTACTCCCCAGCATCTTTCTTCTCCATCTGGCTCACCACCAGCCGACGGGATTTGCCCTCTGACTCCACCTTGAACTTCTTGCTCGAGGTGATCAGTTTCCCCTCCTTGTACCATTTCACCTCGGTCTTGTCCTGGGCCACCTCGCAGCTCAGCGTGGCATTTTCTGTTGGTGCAGCCTTCACCTCCTTCTGCACCTTCTCCTTGTTGATAAAAGCATCCTCTGCTTCTGCAGATTGGGAGAAGCAATTTACAGTGCACAATTATGTTCACACACTCTACAGTTTTCAGCATTAAATACAAAATCCTGCTTACAAGAACTTATAATGTAGCTGTGTCATTTTAGAATGGTCCCGTTCATAGTGAGGAGGCTATTCAGATGGGACATGGCCCTGCATACAACCTGAGGATGATACATCAGCTGCTTCTGAGCAAAATATTCAAGTCCCTTAGGAGCTCAGCTTCCTTCCATCTTTACAGATGCACGTTATATCTGTCATTTTGTTCATAGGTTCATAAGGTTGGAAAGGACCTACAAGATCATCTTGTCCAACCATCCTCCTATCACTATCCCTACCCAACTACTAAATCAAATCCCTAAATCCCTTGTTCTGTGATGTGATGCACAAGTATGTAACCAACCTTTTCTGCCTCTTGTATTTAAGCTTTGTCCACTCCAGATGTTTGCTTGAGAATGATCCCAGACCAGGCATGGGAGCTAGCCCTACTTATATCCCTATAAATAACAATAGTTTATATATTTGTTTACTCCTTCTCTACTTCTTCAGAAAAGAAGGACTGAAGTGGGATTTGGTGCACAGACTGAGACATATAGCTTTAAGAACCTGTGTGACAGAGTACAGGCACATGCTGGTGGCCTGGTCTCTCACTGCTCAAGGAAGGTCTTCACTATGCTGTCCCTGCAGCCTAGAGAGTGCTTTATTTTGCTCTGTACTTACTGGAAGTCGTGGATTGCTCTGTTATGAGAAACATCTCTCTTACCTGTGACAACAATCTTGAAGGTCATTTTCTGGCCAGCAGCCTCACAGGTGTACTCCCCAGCATCTTTCTTCTCCACCTGGCTCACCACCAGCCGACGGGATTTGCCCTCTGACTCCACCTTGAACTTCTTGCTCGAGGTGATCAGTTTCCCCTCCTTGTACCATTTCACCTCGGTCTTGTCCTGGGCCACCTCGCAGCTCAGCGTGGCATTTTCTGTTGGTGCAGCCTTCACCTCCTTCTGCACCTTCTCCTTGTTTGTAAACACATCTTCTTTCTCTGCAGGAGATCACAATAGTCACACATTGACTTTTGCAGTAGTTTTCTGCAGAGCTTACTCCAGTTCCCTCTATTTCACTATACTCAGGTAGTATCATGATGCCCCATTAAGACAGAAAAGCACTTTCATCTCCATTTTGCCTTGGGAAATGATAGGTGTGTGGGACAAAGCTAAACAATCCACAGTCTGAGCACAGATTTGGACTTGAGATTTAGAGCACCTGCATGCACTGCCTAAACCCTCCTCCCTCATCTCTTTTTTTCTTCTGACGTCTCTCTGCAATTCCACTAAATCAGAAGGGAGAAGCCCTCAGATCCAGGTATTATTCACCTTTTTCCACCTATCTGCATCATTCTAATTTTGTAACCAGTGCTCTTGAAACCCCTCCCCTTTTATCTCTCCTTGCACACCCGGTGTGTTCTTGCACTGTAACCCTGCACACACCAGCTGACTGCAAGAGGTGCAGAAGTTACCTTCCTTGCCTATCATTTATTGCAGTTATTCATTCATGGATGTAAAAGCACGTGTATAAAAGTGCTGCTATGACACTTGAGAGCAAAGCAAGTCCTACAGCCAAAATAATTCACACCAGAGAGGACGTAAGATGACCCTCCAAACTCAAGACACAACAGAATGGAGTATTCCTTTATCTCTGGGATTCCAAGCATTGTCTCACCTCTGACTCTGACTTGGAATGTTGCTTTGTCATCCTTTGTTTCACAGGTGTAGCTCCCTTGGTCTTTCAGGGTCACGTTTTTGACGATGAGCTTGCGGAGTGTCCCCTGGGAGATGATGGTTGTCCTCTGGTCCTGCTTCACCTCCAGTTGATCCTTTTTCCATACGACAGCTCCATTTGCAGCTGACACCTCACACACCAGTTCCAGGTTTTCAGAAGGACTGACTGATATTTCTGGAGTCGTTTTGGGCTTGTTGACAAAATTAACGGCTTCATCTGAAGAGAAAAAGAGGCAGTGGTTTACATCCTGATAAGGCAGAGTTAGAACTGATGGTTATTTCTCTGCTCGTCACACTTGGGTGATCAAGTTTCATCTCTGGAGGTACTCATGTACAAACGTGTGCATGGTTCTGTTGTGATTTAATTATGGTAGTGTTGAAGGATACGGCAACAAGCTGCTCTTACAAGTCACCAAAGTCCTCCAGCTGAGATTCTGCAGTCACCTGAACTGAAGTACTCATTGTTCATGTTCTAGGCCATCCAGAGAGCTACTACACAATGGCCTTCAGTTTGACAGCGGGTTGCTGACTAATTCTTTACCTGAAGATACACATGAAGAAACGATTCTTTCATATACGTATACATACACACTTATAACAGTTAAACTTGTTGATCCCAGTGTGTACCTTCCAACTGAGCTATTCTATGACTCCGTATTAACAACTTAAGCCTCATCATAACCAATGTGAAAATTGCAGCAGAACTGCTTTGATATCATAACAGTCAGTGTTTTTTCCAAACAGGTGGAAGTGGAAAATCTTTGCCATTTCATTTTCATCCTTCTGAAGTAGTGCTTAGCCTCAGTGCTAGTGGACATCCTATTATAATGCTCCCACGTACCCCAGTATGTCATGAGATTGCTAGTTTTGCACCAAGGCATTAATGCTAGCCCTGTGTAAGGAAAGAGTGAGCTCAATGCAGATGCTTCTTCTCATTTTTTAATCCATTTTGTATTCTGCACATGTTCTTCTGAAGCTAAAATGAAGGCAGCTAAGTAACTTGTTTGCAGTGTGTGAGCAAACCTATTCAATGCCCTGTCTCTAAGCTAACAAGCAGCATTGGATGAGCACATCAGTATTTCATGCCCTTCATTCCATGGAGCCAGCTCCTGCTTGAGGAGCAAGCTGATGGCTGTCAGCTACAGGCAGCCCTAGCTTCGTATTGCATTTCTGTTAGCAACAACTGTTGCTTTCAGTCACTGAGTATACCAAAGCTAATTGCTATGCCAGGCATGTTTATGGCATCAGCCAACAAATATTTCTTTTAAAATTGTAATTGTCAGGAGCCATCTATTCTTTTAAAACTAGATGACCAAAGAACAGTCCCTCTAGAGTCAGGCTGTTGAGAACTAATAAAATAAATCACTATCATATAGACAGATTACTTTCCTGCCCTACGATCATCTTGTGACCAGTCGGTACTCCTAATTAACCCTGGTTGATGGCTTTTCTGTCTGAGCCACGTGATGTTTTGTCATAGGAGTTATAGCTAGGGTTCCCTTAACCCTACACTCATGGTCACCAAAGCAGGAAGCATCCAGTCTCAGGGAATCATGCAGGAAATCATGACTTCTGCTTTGCATCTACCAGTTTAAATGGAGTTTTCTTGGCTTGTTTTTGATCAGTTTTTCAACAGGTAAAGCCAAGGCCTTTGAATTACACTCGAAGTGAAAATGCAAAATGTAGGATTCTCAACTAAACTGAAGTGGAGGCAGGATTCAGAGTGAATACCTGAGCCAACACCACCTGCAATCAATCCCATATCTTAGGAAACCCTCTACTGATCCCAAATCCATTGCTGTGCTTGATCTATCAGCTCAGCCAAGTTTTCAGTTATCTGATAGTGAGCATCGCGGTGATGAGGGGTGGGCAGTTGGACTGGAGGATCTTTATCAACTTTAATGATTCTGTGATCAGAGTATCATGGACATGCTGTTACATTTCACAAGCACTGCACTGCAGCATGTGCATATGCAACGAGAGGATTTCAGTAAAGTATCAATTCATAACTGAGAACTGGGCTTTAAAATACAGATGCAACTATAAGCCAGAAAATAAATCTTCCCACCAGGCTCTGCAAATGTAGTCAGCTGAATTTCACAGGTATTGAATTTCACTGAAAATTTCTTGTGTTATTTTACACTCCAGCTCCACCCTGGACAGGAACATGCCAGTGACAAGCATTACTCCTCCAGGCTTGACCTGACAGTGCTTTACATGTACTTTATGCTGATGGGCACATGCCATGAACTAATGGCTGTGCTTACAGCACCTCAGGGAGACACCTCAGAGATCACAGCATCCTTTGGGAGCAGCAGGAGACACAGAACTCTCCAAATACAGAGTTTAATTTGTCAAAAGAGGAGACAGGACTTCCACAATTTCAGTCAGAGGTTCAAAGGTAATTTAAATGCTGAGGCAATCTGTGAACCAGAAGAATGAAGCCCAGATGTGTGTATTCGAACTGTGACTCCAGCTCCAGCTGCAGCTAAGGCTGACCTGAATTCATCACAACATAGTTATGTTATTTGCTCGTACTGTGGATTTGCACAGGGACCACAGTAAGGCCAGAACTTCTTAAATAGTAGCGTACAATCTTTGTCCTAAATACTGGAAACCTACAGGGTTGGACAAGTAAAATGAGTCAAGTCTTAAGTGCTTAACCTGGACTCTGATCTCATCTTGGCCTCACAAACCTACCTGAGACTTTTAAATCAAAAATCAGAGTGTCCTCTCCAATTTTGCAAATGTATGTTCCTTCATCATCTTTTGTCACAGCTGAAGCCACAAGCTTATGCAGTTTCCCTTTATCTTCCATTGTGAATTTCTTGCTGGTCGTGATTTCTTTGTCATTTTTGTACCATTTAACCATGATGTTGGCTTCAGAGGTCTCAGAAACAAATTCAACTTGTTTTCCAGCGATGGCCCTGATAACACCTCCAGTTTTCTCTTTGTTTACGAATTTTGCAAGTGCTGAAACAAAATACAGACAAACAATGGTGGTAATGAATTGCAGGAATACTGGTGATCATGAGATATTCATTTATCATACGCCCAAATGTGCATATTCCATCTTGGATCTAATGACTAGACTGTAATTCAGAAGCAGTCAAAGTGTCAGTTTTTATAAACCATGTACCAGATTATCACATCTCCAAAAGGCAGAGGACATACACCCCATGGGAGATTCAGCCAAGGAGAGAAGAATCCTAGGCCACAGGGCTTCAAGAAAATATCTGAAATAGGAAAACTGAGAAAGGAATTATAAAAAGCAAACTGGAAGTAAAGCAACGGAGGATGTTCAACTGCTGCACTGTAACCTCCTCACAAACAAATCAGCTCTAAAAGATGAAGATATCATTTAGGGCTGAAAAGAAAAACAATAATTCCCCTCTGGAAATGAACTGGAGCACAGAAGTTAGACAATGAAACCAGCACCTATTAACACATAGCAGAATAACTGACTGCAAATAGTCAAAAGAGTCACTGCTGTCTTAGCCAAAAGCCTAAGGCCACAGTCCTATTTTACTCCAGGCAATGGAAATTATTTTCCAACATCTTGTTAACATATCATTTTAAAACAGCACACACAACTGGGTTGGTCTGTTGAGTCTGTGCAGTCAAAGCTGCTAAAATCAAAGTCTGAATTATGCATGCATTTTTCTGTAATTCCAAGAACATGCATGTGTATTACAAACTCAACAATGTTCTACTGAATGCCTGTGTTTTAGGAGCTCAAAATCTAGTGGATGGACACTGAGGCGTCTGAGATCCTGTAAGTACATTTAACTCCATCCTATCATACGGTCAAATTCAGTTCATTCTTCAGAAACTGTCTCTCCTAACTGCACTCCCCTCACCACTGCTGGAAGTGAGCCCAGCCACACAAAAGCTGTCGTTGGCTTTCAGTGCAGATACTGCAACACTGAACACTGACATGCCTGAACACTGTGCTGCCATTCAGCGAGACCTGGACAGGCTGGAGAGCTGGGCAGAAAGGAACTGGATGAGGTTTAACAAGAACAAGTGAGGAGTCCTGCACCTAGGGAGGAATAACCACGTGCACCAGTACAGGTTGGGGATGAGCTGCTGGAGAGGAGCTGTGAGAGAGGGACCTGGGTGTCCTGCTGGATGACAGGTTGGCCATGAGCACTGTGCCCTGGTGGCCAAGAGGGACAATGGGATCCTGGGCTGCATTAAAGAGAGTGTGGCCAGCAGGTCAAGGGAGGTGATCCTCCCCCTCTGCTCTGCCCTGGTGAGACCTCACCTGGAATACTGTGTCTAGTTCTGGGCTCATGGTACAGAACAGACAGGGATCTGCTGGAAAGAGTCCATCAGAGGGCTGCAAAGATGATAAAGGGTGTGGAACACCTCCCTTATGAGGAGAGGCTGAGAGAGCTGGGGCTGTTCAGCCTTGAGAAAAGAAGACTCAGAGGGGATCTGATCCACGTCTATAAATATCTGAGGTGCAGGAGGCAAAGGGACGAGGCCGGACTCTTCTCAGCAGTGTGTGGTGATAGGACGAGGGGAAATGGCCACAAACTGAAGCATAGGAAGTTCTGCACAAATGTGAGTGGGAACTTCTTTCCAGTGCAGTGATGGAGCACTGGAGCTGCACACAGAGGTGGTGGATCTCCTTCTCTGGAGACATTAAAGACCCACCTGGATGCCTTCCTGTGCAACCTGGGCTGGGAGCTGATTTGGCAGCAGGGTTGGACTCGATGATCTCTGGAGGTCCCTTCCAACCCCTACAGTTCTGTGATTCTGTGAACAAGGATGTACAGCTTCTGGACTGCACCACTGAGCGTGACCCCCTTCCTGGTGAAATTATGGGGTCCTCCTTTGGCTCAAAGACCTCACGAGTCCCTATCCACAAGCAAGGGTTTTGCATAGAGTTCCCCTGCTTCTGGTTACCTAAGCCGTTCAGATTTCTCTGAATCTGCAGTAGAGCTTTTTATTACAATCAGATTATTAAGTATTTGCTAGGGAATCAATATTCATTGGTTTGCACAGTGATGCAGACATCTAAAGTTAATCCACTTGGCAAGCTGCAAACAGGTGAGAAAAAAAGAGAAAACCCAAGTCCCAAATCTGCCCCAATCAAGGGTTAAGAAATACCCAGCAAGGAAACAAACAGGGAAAGGGAAGAGAACATGATGGTGCAGCCAAGGGCCTGTCCAGCTCTGGTCCTGAAGGGAGCAGTCCAACCATGAGGTCCTGGAAGGGACAGAATCTCCTGATCTGCCAGCACCAGCCATATTTTCAGGGTGCAATGAGTTTGCTGAAGCCACTTCTATGGATAAGGAAGTCAAACCAGAAATATGGAGAACCATGAAGCTCCATTGCTTATTTTTGTCTGGAGGTTTCTGTTTCTGGTCGTTCCTCTAGAGACTCAGAACAGTGTTGCTTTCCCTTTAGAACAGAACTTCAGAATTGCAGAATCATTCAGGTTGGAAGAGATCTCCAGATCCCCATGTCTGACCCAAACCCACCCCACCATGCCTACTGACCATGTCCCTCAGGGCCACATCTGAGCACCTCCAGGGATGTGGACCCCACCACCTCCCTGGGCAGCCTGTGTCAGTGCCCCACCACCCTTCTTAGGATAACATCTCCTTTACCCAGCCTCCCTGCCAAGGATGGAGATCTCCACTTCTCCACCAGAATGGCACACAGGTTTAAGGTTTGGGAGGGAGAACAAGAAAACGGGTCCACTCATGCACTTTCCCCTTCCTTAGGAAAAAACAGAGTAAAACTACAGCCACAGCAGACTGAAGCAGACTTCTCAGATGTCCCACTTGGATGCTGGAGGTCATGTGTCATTGACGTCTGGCACGTGAAGTCTCGTGGCAGCACAGTGCATGACAAACTGCAAGAACACTTCCCTGTGGGGCTCCTTTGGGCACGAGGCCCAGCAAGTGACACACCTCTGGCTGCAGCTTGGCAGAGCCTCCTGGCAGCCACGTGATGCTCGTGTGTTAGATACAGCTGATCTGTACATCAGATGATTTACCAGCTAGCTCTATCTGACTTACAGGAAGAGAAGATCAAGGTGGAGGTGCTGAATGGTGAAATACTGGGAGAGCATGGCACGAGTACAAGATTTGTGTGCCCGGGGATGTTCAAAGTCAGGCTGGACGAGGCTCTAAACACCTCATGGAGCTGTGGTGTTCATTTCAGGGGAGCTGGACTAGCTGACAGCAAAGGGTCCTGTCCCTTCCCTTCCCATTAAAGGGAATTCAAAATAATAGCATTGATTACTCATTGGATAGTCACATTACGGTGTAAAGCTCATGGAAACATCCATCAGCTAATTCACTGAAATCTGTGGGCAGATCCACCAGTGTGATAATATTATGCAGAGAGAAGAAAACCAAAATTAAGACTAGCTGATGTGTGTTGGCAGAAAGTTCTGCTCTCCATAAATTTAGTTCAATTTTTCAGTTTTTTTCTTTGGGAGCTGTCTCCGTGCCTCTTTGGAGTTTATTCTTTAAGAATAACAATTAAGTAAGCTCTCCAATGCCAAAGTGCATACACTACTCTAGGGCTCTGTTGTTTCTGCATGGATCAACAAGGATGACAAGCCAGCAGAATATGATGAAGAGCCTCATACATACTCAGTACAAAAAAAAAGGGGCAATCATTGCTGGGAAGGAGGCACATTTGCATTCTTATAATCTGCAGAGAGTCCTGCTCCTATGGAGCAAACAAAGGGCCCTTATTTATTGCAGTCAAGGCCCAGCATGTGGATCTCAGAGATCAGACCTACAACCCCTGTGGGAAAACAGGGAGCTGTGTGGAAAAGTTCTGTTTCTCTCTACATCTATGTAAGAAAAAAAACCCACAGTGGAATGACAGCTAGGTGAACACTCCTTTAACACTTCACAGGTCCCTTTCAATTTTTGGATCACTGCTATAAAAAAGCTATTTACAAAACCTCCGGTGAGAGAAGAGCAGGAAGGTTAGGATGCTCTCTTTCCTATTTTTCCCTTAATTCCTTCTGTATTTTAGGGATGAATCACAGGACAGAACACAGAAATCAAGTGGCTCTACAAAGTGGATTTGCCAGTTCAAATCAAAACACCCCAGATGCTGCCTGACAACAGCTGTCCTGGAGGCAGGTGAATGCAGTCTGTTGGCTCTGGGTAGGAACAGGACAGCCCAGACTGTCACATACCTTTCACTGAAAGCTGATAGAGCATTTTATCCCCCTCGCAGATGCACTGATATGTTCCAGCATCCTCCATTGCAACGTTGCGAATTTTCAGTACGTGCTTCTTCCCTGCAATTTGCAGTTCATATTTTTCACTGGCCTGGAGCTCCTTCCCATCCTTCACCCACTTCACCGTAGCATCTGTGTCTGAAAGTTCAGCCTGCAGTTTGGCTTCCTCACGCAGTCGAGCAGAGATCTTTTCTATATCTTTGCTCTTGTTGGTAAATCTCACTGCAGCACCTGTCAGAAGCAAAGGCCTCGTTATTTCAATTTATATCAGGCTAACATGATAAATATCTGCTGCAAGGTCTTTGAAAAAGTATTACGTTCTGTTCCTACACTTGTGGTCATGTCAATACTAAGCAATTGGAAATATTTAATTTGGTTTTCTTGTCAGATTCACTAAGAAAAAAGAAATACATCTCTTTCTACTGATTAGTAATGCTCTAAACATGATTCTGCAGAGGTTTTCACCCAAAGACAAATAAGTCCTCCCAAAATGAATGTTTCTTCATTATCTGATGCAAAGCTGAGGGATAGAGGTATCAGTGTTTTGACTGACAGAGAAATGGAGAATGACCAAAGTAAATACCTCTCACTCTCATCTTGGTGCTGACATCAACATTTTTGGCAACAAATTTCACTTCTGCTCCATCATCGTTCTTGGTGACATTCTTTATGATTAGACTGTGAGTAGTTTGGGTTCTCTTGATGATATAGGTCTCATTTTCCCGTAAGATTTTACCATTGAGGTACCAAGTGCCAGAACATGTTGTTGTAAGGTCAATAGTAAACACAGCATCCCCTCCAGGCACAGCTTCACCAGTTGTTAGGGGAGATCTCACAGCCAGGACTGGTTCTGAGGAAGAAGAACAATTCAGATGTCTGAAAGCAAAAGGCATAAGACTGCCATGCAGCAGAACAGGTCTTCCTAAGTGCAAAGCGCTTATACTAAATGAAACATGAGAATAAAATCCTGCACGTTTCACATGCACTGAAAACAATGCACAAATGGTGAATGGGGTTTGGTTTCTACAGCTGCAATTAACTGACTTGTGGCACTAGAGCAACTCCTGTTTTCTGCATAGATATAACAATGGGTATATTTTAACTAATATTCACTAAGATGTTTCAAGGCATAACAGACCTGCTAAGCATCCCAAACCACCCAGGATGCCTAGCAAGCATGTTATTTTTTAATGAGAGTATTGCTCTCATATTTCAGAAGGATCCTCAGCAGGCCACCCAGCCCTCTAATGACTTCCAGGTATTCCAGGGAAGCACAAGCATACTCAGGCAGCAAGGGAAAAGGAGGACACGACAGCAGAAATGATCAGAGTCTGAGCAGAGACTGTTGAGTGCAACATGAAACTTCTGTTATGGTTTTATGAAAGGAAGAAACATCCCCGTGGAACACAACGATACCATGGCACATTGGCACCCTACAGATGAAGTCTATCCCTGGATTTCTTCTAGTTGCTTTGAGAAAGACTGACTGGAACCTGGTTTTCATGGCATCATGATCAACACATTCACATTCTTTAGATGCAAGTCTGTTGTTTCGTTTATGGATGGAAGATTAAATCATAAGCACATTTCTGCTTTTCCCTTTTGCACAGGTTCTGGAAGAAGCACTTCTATGCTTAACATCTGTTACAGAAAGCTCTGTCTCTCTCACACGTGTGAGATATCAAAACACAAGCATATTCACAGCTCTGTCACAGAAACCTAACTTGCATCACTTCAGCAATGGGCAGAGGTTGAAATGAGATAGAACCAGGACTGAAGGAAGACTTTGGTGTGTTACTGCACCGCTCTCCTTAAAGTCAAAGGAAATGTCTTCAAGGTACCAACACAGCTGCTCAGCACCGACTGAACCATTTCTGCTGGGGTTTTTTGTACTTACCAAGGTGCATGCTTCCTGGGAATTCCAGATACGGGCTCTGTCCGTGCACGTTGACTGCACACACTCGGAACTGATAATCAGCCTCTTCTGAGAGATTGCTGACAGTGAACTCTGGGACAGGGACGTTGGACTCGTGGCACCTCACCCAGGTAAAGCCAGTTAGTTTCTTGCGTTCCACGACGTAACCATCGATTGGAATGGGGCGGTGCATGTTTGGAGGGGACCACGCGAGCGTCACTGAGGTTTCTGTTTTATTTTTCACCACGGGGTCAACTGGGGGCTGGGTGGGAGGTTTTCTGGGAGCTGAACGGAAATAAACACAGGAATTTCATCATAAAATCATTCAGGTTGGAAAAGACCTTCAAGATCATCAAGTTCGACTTGCAGACTGAACTACTGAGTGTCCACGTCTCTTAAATACCTCCAGGGATGGGAAACTCCAAAACCTCCAGGGATGGGAGACTCCAAAGGTGAAAAACAGTGAGAAACACACTGTATCTGACTGAGGAAAACTAGAGCTTACACTGGCCTAAAGGCTACCCTAGGTTAATAAACCTCTGTATGGAAAAGCAAGAGAATGGATGAAAGATCCTTTCAGAATGCATTACATAAACAAAGGGTTTTCTATGAACATTTCATAGGCTTAAGCTTTCAGTGCTAGGTACAGATCCATATCTCATCCTATACAGTTCCTGGGTAAAGCAGGCTAATACTCAGTTTGTTATTTTCACCCAGAAAGCAGACAAAATCACCATTTGAAGTTGACCAACACTGTGGTGTGAATCCAGGCATAAAGAAGAAGTCCTACTCTTCATCCACCTGCCTACTCTACATCACTGAAAAGGGACTGACTTGCACTCGTTCTGATCTGCTGCCCACGTTTATTCAACCACATCAGTACCTCCAGAACTACAGACAAGAACACAGATGTGCCTATGAGAAGCACTGTCTGACAGTGCACCATGGATTGTATGAGGAAAAACCATAGATTGTATGAGGATATTTTGCTATCTCTACGCACAGATATGGAATCCTGAGATGCAATGAAAGACCACTCCTATGCCAGGAGCCCATGGTCTACATCCCTTCTCAAGAACCTGTTTCAAAAGAGTATGGACTTGTTTTAGTCCAGATTCTCAACAGCTTTAAACACAGACCAGCTAAATGTGGCACAACTGCAACAGTGTTTAGGTAAATGATAGATGAGGATAAGTAGTGCAGTGGTTTTGGAGTCCATTCCTCCATGGAGGTCTCAATTGCTTGTTCCATGAGTTTGGCTGTTCTCTGCAGCCTCTTTCTTCTGGGAATCTGTCCTCTGTTCTGCTTCTAAATTCCATACCACTCCCACACAGAAGGCCTTTTGTAAACTTTGTCTCCCAAGAGTGATAGCTGTCATCAGGGATCTCTGTCAGGAAAGGCCTGGTTTAGCAGTTTATGCAGAGACAAGTTTGGGGGCTGAGGAATTCGCTCCAAACGGAAATGACACAAAGGCATGTCCTCACCATGGGACCCTGCAGCCAAGGACACGTGGCTCTTTTATGGTACCTGAGGTCATATATGATGAGTTAATTCCTGCAGTTATTTGCGTAGTGAATACATTCACCTTCTGATTGCTCATGAACATTTTAGATGTTAAAATCCCATCAGACTTATTCACTATGTGCTGCCACTGATACAGGCAAGATGCTAGGAATTACCTGATGTGCTCTAGTTACAGACTACTGACACAGTAAATGATTGATTTCATTTAATTTCGGCTATCAGAAAGTTAGGTGTCTGGTTTAAGTCAGCCATCCAGCCTCCAACTATAACCCTAAGGAGAACAGCACATTCAGGAGCAACTCACCTCAGCTTAGAGAGGCACGAAATCATAGGATCATAGAATGGCTTGGGTTGGAACGAACCTTAAAGACCATCTAGTTCCAACCCCACTGCCATGGGCTGGTTACCCCCAGCCAGCTCAGGCTGCCCAGCACCCATCCAACCTGGCCCTGAACGCCAAGGATGGGGCATCCACAGTTTGTCTGGGCAACCTGAAATGGAAGCAACGAGCCACAGGTTGAAAGTACTCAGGATTTCATGACTGTAGAGAGAGCCTGTGTGCTGAATCTAGATTAAAAACTGAAGATTATGGGAGCTGAGCTGCTCTCTGCCTCAGTTTACTCTTCTGTAAAACAGGCATGGTAATAATGCAGAAGACTGAGCAAATAATATATAAATATTGCTTGCCTGGTAAATGATATTAAACTGCCAACAACAATCTCTTCCAGCTAATGGAAAATGGTGTGGACACGGTGTACAGGATTCTTCCAGTAGTTAATCAAATATACAAAGTGTAAAAATAGGAAATCTCAATGTGATACACTTTTCCTTCATTACATAAATAGACACATAAATGTTTTGGGGTGCACTGTTACCAGCCTGTCAGTTGCTGCTGGTCAGAGACAGATTCCAAAGGTCCCACTAACATAGCATGAAGCTGAAAGCTAGACGCTGGAATCAGATCTCCTGACCTTCCCATCAGAAATTGAGATGTAATATTTTGCTCAGAGGTACCTGCTTGTAGGAGGACAGCTTCTGAGTTTTTTCTTCTTCAGGAGACAACTCTAGCTTCATAATTTAAACAACAGTCAGAAGTTAAACTGAGCTTTGCCACTCCCATCAAAATAGAATGAGTGGTTGGATGGTACAGCTTTCCAAATAACTTAGAAACTGTCACAAGAGTTAGTAAGATGCCCACTTTTTTTTTTCTTCTCATTAATACACGTAGCTTAACAGCATCAGAATGCCCCAAGAACATCAGATAACACAACAGTTGTAAACTTTTTTTTAAGGATTCCTTTTTGACACTGAGCAATTGCAATCTGGTGGTGCTGGTGGGAGAAGGGAAGTACAATTCTTCCCAAATAGTGAATAGAGGTATGCTCATATTCAGACTGGAACAGCAGCACAGCCAGAAATCGTTCATTTGGGAAACATAGCACCAAAAAACAACAAGAATAACTTCAAATAATCAAGCAGCTTTACCCAAATTTCATGTTAGGTCCACTATCTGCTACGCTGCACTTGTTACTACTGCTTAGCTTGCACAGATCAGATTTGCAAGCTGAAGGAATCCTACACCCTGCCTCCACTTCAGGCTCTCAGGTAAAGCTGAACAACCCAAAGGCCTCTACTTCTAGCATAGCTACCACCAATGCTCAAACGCCTCCAGGGATGGGGCATCCACTCTTCCCTGGGCAGACTGTTCCAGGCCTCACCACCCTCTGAGAAGATACCAAGGCTGAATACAAGGGAAACTTACTGGTCACAGTGAATTGGGTAGAAGTCCTGCTTTCATCAGCCACGAAGGCAATCTCACCAGCATCTTCCATCGTACACTCTCGGATGATCATGGTGTGTTGCTTGCCGGAGCGCGTGATGGAGATTCGATCGCTGGGTTTCACCTCTTCTGTGTTTTTCAGCCAGCAGATGTTCTGGCATTCATTGTCCAGCTCCACGCAGAAAATGGCCGTGTCGTTAACGGAAACTGCAGTCTTTCGTGGCAGCTTTTTAATGATGTTCCCTTTAAGTAAGAAAGTAACTATGGTTCACAAGCAGCAGATATAAAATGTCCGGTATCGCTGGATGACCCAGATGATAGCCAGATCAGTCCACAGCCCTCACCTAATAAAACATAGTAGACACTACATGCATCCCTCAGTGAAACCCTGGGCTCTGTGTTACACATAACAGTTCATCCCAAGGACTTCTTTTGTCCTTTAAGAATGGAAAAGCAATTTTATTTTAATATAATCACTCATGATTCTAGTTTAATATGCAGTGCCTCCTTTCGGGTAGAAACTGCATATGTGGCCTCATCAAGAATAGATTTGACAGTGATATGGCTTTTATTTCTGCATATGCTGGGAAATCTCACAAACATTTTGCTGAAGTAGGTCAATCTTAAAACCAAACAGGCATGTCTTTGGGATTTTGCTTCCACCAAATGACCAGCAGATGACACAGAATTCATGTGCACTGATCACCTAACTTAACAGAAAGTATATATGGAAAGCACCACATCTGTTTCTAAAGTGAACACAAATACTCACATGGAATGAGTTCACTTACATGTGGTCTTTCCATGCTGCAGTGATTATGATTTAATATAATAATGTCAGAGTTAAAAAATGTGATTATTCACATGCGAGTTTGTACAGATCAGATGACCCCTATCAGTGTGACTGTCTCTAGCCTCAGTACAGACCCTGAAAAGCAGATGTGGCCTCAATCAGGCAAAGCATCTAGAGATATCTAATGAGAAGCAATGGTGAACTGTTCATGAAACAAAGCAGGCAGACATCATCAGGAGTTTTCAGTACACTAGTTTTCTGTTCCTCCTCTCTGAAGCTTGGCCACGTGTCTGCTTCATGCTGCCATAAGCAGTGCCATTGAGTTGCTCATCTTGCCAAGCTCTCACATTCTCCCAACCCCACCCAGCTCTCTCCAATCTTCTCCCCCTGGGCAGTCACAGGGCTTCTCCAGGAAGGCTCTGCCTCCTTTCTCTCCTGAGAGCTCCACCTGGCTCAGTCACTCTCTTTTTAATGGAACATATCATAGAAACATAGCACAAACAAATAAAAACAAGTACAAACTGTCCTACCAGGACCTAACACACTTGAAGTATTTGACTGTTCTAGCCCTAGCAGAAGGCAAAATAAAAGGATGTCTGTCTGAATGCTCAGGTGCCAACACTAAATTACTCCTTCTGCCTTCACTCATGTCAACTCTTATGCCTGTGCTATTTAGGCAGAAAGGAATTTGAACAACAATGTGCAGCACCCAGCCACCTAGCACCAGTTTATGTAGCAAAAATTTCTGTTTTCAGATGGAGTAAAGTCAGCCTTCAAACGAGACAGGACAACTGTGATCCCATAGGTCTCCACCAGTGCAAGCACAATCACCAAAAAACAGCAGGTCCTGAAGTTGTGCAGCTAAGTACTTTTTCAGACAGCAAATCAGTGAGTTCTGAACTGATGTTGCCTTCTGCCAACTGTGTCTTTGGTGTGCACGTCTACTGGTGTGAGACATCCACAATGTACCCGATCTCTACTTACATTAACATCAGTGCCAGACCGCTGGACTCAGGGGTCTTGGACATGGACTTTTATCTACATTTTACCCTTTATTCATCAGCCTTTCAAACTCCAAAAAGCAGCTTCTGATGTCAGGACTCTGAAACATGAGTCAAGTTTCCAGGCTGACATCATACCAGTGATGACTACAGCCTGCATTGGACCGTAATACAGCTGCCAAGTCAACTTCCCAGCCTGATCTACCCCACTCTCAGACAAGATTTACTGTTGTTTGCCAGACACATGACAAGACCTGTGTAAGATGGTGCCAGGACACACATCCATGGGTTGGAGTCACATCAAGGAAAGTCTACAATGCTGAGCTAGAGCTCAAAGGCTTTGCCTTACGGGGTACTGCTTTACACTTAGGGCCCCACTAGGTGACATGTCTTGTGCAGCAACACAATCTCTCCTCATGCTATGACATGTCCCAGATAAGCCTTGGCAGGAGACCCAGGGACCCACTGACCAGTGGCTCTCCTCTCACACCGTAGGGGAAGCTGCTGTTCTTCTCTATGTGCATGGGATAAATGCCCTTTGTAAGCTCAAGTCCGGAGACTCTCACGTGCATCTCTCACTCAGCAGATGAGACTTGGCCCATCTGAAATAGCAGTGCCCTTTCTTACCTTGGACAGACAATTCTGCAATGGTCCTGCTCCCTTCTTTCATCTCACAGATATAGACAGCATCATCATCTGCAGTGACGTTCTGGACTGTGAGCCGGCGATATGTGCCCTCTTCTTCGATGTTGTATTTCTTGCTCTGACGGAGTTTGGTTTCCTCCTTGAACCAAGCAGTCTCCGTACTAGGAACAGGCACCTCACACTGGAAGGTGGCAGATTCCTTCTCCCAGACTTCAAGATCCTTCAGTTTTTCCTTGAAGGGTATTCGTGGCTCTTTGGGGGATTAAAAAGGAAGGAAGAACAAGAATTTGTGATAGTTTAGTGTAAGAGGCATGAAAAAAATCTCAGTTAGAAAAACTTAAACCCTATGGAAAGCAGTAAGGCCACAAGGAGATGTAGGGCACCACGAGGAGGTGTAGGGTAACTTGAGCCCTCCCCTCAGCCTCCTCTGCTCTGGGCCCAAGTCTCCCAACTGCCTCTGCTTTCTTTCACCAACTGTGCCGCACTGCTCTGGCTTTGGGAGAAAGCAGAATGCAGATCAAACAAGAAAACAGCTGCATGGCAGCAAGGGGAGATATTTTACGAACAGAACAACACAGATACCATTTAATTCTGGTGACAGCTGAGCTGTGAAATTACCCTGGTACCCCAACAATGGAGAAATGGGCACTGAGCTGAACAGAACAGACAGTGGTCCACAGCCACATCAAACCTAGGCCCTATACCCCAGATCTGAGCTCTTATGACCAGGACCCTCCACACCATAACACTGGGATCTGTATTGGGCATGCTACTGATTTGCAAGTAGAAGGGGCACAAAAAACACTTCTGAGAAATAAGGGTTAAAGTGTGAACATTCACACACACATAGAGCACTGAAGCTCATTTTGCAGCCTGTGTCAATTTCTGTTGGACAGAGCATGGTTTAAAAGTTGTTCCTGTGCCTTTTGGTAGCTGAGCCATTGTCTGTTCTTCTGCCCCATCACTAAGAAAGGACTAGGAGGGTCTGATGCTAAATACTGCTTAGGTTGTTATTCTGGAGCTGGAAGTTCACATGTCCTCCATACCTAAGGAAAGAGGACATGCTTTTGGGTTAATGTGCCTCATTTCAAGGCAAGTCAAAGTCTTCAAAAAACCTTCAGCTATGGTAATACAGCCCTTTCTCCACATTAATTTCCTTTTTCTCTCTATCCAACAGGCAGCTGGGACTCCTGCATCTACACCTGGAAGCACCCCATGTGGACAGTGGGAGTGAAGTGGATGCAGTTCTCTTGCCATGGGACCAAGCAAGAGGATGAGGTCAAGAAAGCATTTATCAGAACAATGCCAAAATTGAGGAAGTGAATTCAATGTAACTGCGTGAGATAAGAGGGACTCTGGAGCTGACTATGAGAGCACAGTGATGTGCCCAAGGGCCAGAAGGAAACACAAGGCACCTCAGAAGTACACAGGCTTGTTTCCATAATTAAACCCATGTCATTAACACCTCTCTCTTTACAGCCACTGAGCAGTCACAGATATATTCTGAAAACAAATTTGCTTCCACTCTCCTGACATATGCACACATCTTATTTTGCTCTGAATGAGGCCTCGGAGAGACAGCAGAAACAGCAGCTGACAAATTAAATTAAAGACTGCTGTTTTCCCAGCCTGCTCCTTTTTCCTGCTTTGGAGATGTGAGAGAGAGGCCCTGAAACCCATCGTCTTTTTAATTCCTGAACATACCTCCATCTTCTCTATGTAGTCTAACATGCCTGGTCAGCCATCAGACAAAAGAGGCTAATTTGGGTAATGTTTACATGAAAAAGACTTTTAGTGAATTTTCTACTTAACTAGCTAAATAGAGAAACAACTAAACACGCTCATTCATGCACTGGTCAGGAAGATGAGTGGAGCAGAGATCCCTACATTACTTTTTATCACACCATATTGGGATGTAATCCATCAGATTGAACAAATTCTCCAGTGTAGGAACCCTCTCTGATTGATCTGTACAGGATCCAACAGAGTTCAGAAATATTCTGTGCTATAGCTACCAGAAGCATTTCAGGAAGAGGTGCTGCAGACATTGGCATTACATTTCATCTGTCAGACTCCATAAATATCGACTGCTCAGTTCTAAATGGCTGTTTGTCATGTATTACTCTTTCACAAACTAACTCTCATCATAAGCTCCTCTTAAGTAAGATTCCAACAAGGTAGATGAAGCCATCTGGCAACCAGCCAGTTTCCTTATCCAAAACGTCCAGAATATCTAACAGATGCCCTTGGAAGATAAGCAGAAAGTATGTTCATCTGACGGCATAATTCTCACAAGAAATCTCTGTTTCATACAAATGCCACCAAAAGTACAAAACAAAGTTTCTGCGATCACTCCAGATCAACCTTTCCCTAGAAATGTTTTCTTCTGTGCAAGCTCAGTAGTCTGAATTTGAACACCAACTCTACTTTGCCCTTACAGCATCTCAATTCCCAGCACATGACTCATTTCCATTCACAGAGTGCCATGAGAGGTCATAGAAATTCATCTCTACTGTCAGTATGAATTTCTTTTAAATGATGAATTCTCCACAATTTTTTACTGTACGTTTTTTTTTCTATTTGTCCATTTTTAGCCAAAGCAGAAATGCTCACTAAAGCGTACAATGAGGGCAATAAAAGCATTTCTATAGAAGGAGAAATAGGAGACCTACAAAATTCTGTCTACTGGGAAAAAATGTGAAATGGGAAGAAGTGAAGCGGAGCCCTGAGGGTGCGTGGAGCAAGAGCAGCTTGTGGAGTTAGTGGAAAACTGCAAGAGCTTAAACCAGCTATAAATTTGGCTGCTTGTTCTGAAAACACGTCTCCAGTGTCATAGACTTTTGTTTGGTCCATACCAACCAAAGTAGCAATGAGGTGATGTTATGTTTTAAATACAGGCCCTGCTAACACATATTTTGCTAAGAATAGGTGCAGCCTGCAAAGAAGCTAGTGTCCTCTTAACCTTCCCAATTTATACCGACCTGCCTGACCTGGGCTTTCACCTGCCTACATTTCCTCTTGCCTGCTCTTGGCCTTCTTGCAGTTCACTCCATTTGTTTTCCCAAAGGCATTTTTTTCCAGAAGTGATCCAATGAGAGTAAGAGTACAGAGAATACTCTGAAAAGGAACAATCTAAAGGCATACAGACTCCTGTTATCTCATTCCCTCATTTCTTTCCTTAGCTACAGCACTTCCCAAATTGCCTTTGTACCCCCCATATTTCTCACGTTGCAATTCTCTTTTGGATCTCAAATTCAGACACCATGTCAGCCAAAATCATTTTGTACCCGAGGAAGAAAGAAGTGGCTTTGGCAGCAATCTGTTTTTCCAGGCTCGATCCTGGCTGGCTGGCAACCTTTAACCTTTCCATACAGTATCTGATTACTTAACTACTTACCGAGTGCCTCTGTATTCAGAGTCCCAAATTCCTTTACTCGGATGAACATTGCTTGGCCCAAGGATAGAGACCTGCATGCTCTTATTACCGACTTTACATGTGGCTTAGGGATATCTTCAAAGCCCTCAGGAAATTCAAATAATTCATGTTTCTCCTATCATCTCCACTCTTTGATTTGTTAAAGAGTAGAATTTTTCTAGGGAGAAGTTTATTGACTTCTCTTTACAACTCACGTGACTCTCTTCACTCCCTTCTTTGGGACTTCTATCTAATTTAGTACATCCCATCCAGGAACAGTTAAAAAAAAAAAAACACTTTTTTTCTTTGAGTTCAATACTAAACACATGGGTTTGGCAAAGTGTTGGGTTTAGGATCTAGACTGAAAAAAATACAAGAGGCAAGTTAGGAGCTGTGCCCAGTCCTGTGCCCTGAGATATTGCCATTAGATACTTCTGAGAGACTGGATGCTGGGCTAGATAGTTTATCTTCTTATTACATTTTAAACACCCATAAATATAATCGCTCAAATTCTCATGTTGAAATTGTGTGCTGTATGTGACTAGAGTGCCCAGATTGCAGTTAAACCCATGAAGCTTGCCTACCCAGGTATCTATCTATGCCTGTGGGTAAGCACTGAGGAAGCAGTGTCACAAGCTCTCTAAATACTCTGTTATCTGCACGCAGTCCAATGCAGCCACATCATTTAGCCTCTTCTGCACAGCTGAGCAAAGAGAAGATGATCTACCCATCAAAACGTGACTACAGATGAGCTAATGGCATCACCAATTGCATAAAGGACAGAGTTAAAAGCTCCTTTCATTGCTACATCATCCTGCGCTGTCTTTGGATGACTGAGAAGGACTTCTTGTGACACAAAGGAGAGCCATTATTCAAGGCCTAATTATAACCAGCAGAAGTAGATTTTCCATGGCAGCCTTGGCCTGGTCAGAAAGCCCTACATGGTATAGTATCACAAAGAAACAGACAACAAACATTTCCACTTGAGCCCTCTGACTCACATCTCTTGACAATGGACAATGATGAATAGCCCTTTGCCATGGCGCTTGCTCCCAGGCCTGCTGCTTCACATGCTTTATCTGCTTTGGATAACACAGGCTGCACCCCTTGGGAATAATCAAACAAACACAGTGCAGTGCTCTGTGGTGCCAGACAGGCACTAGGCGAGGAATGGAGCTGGAGCCATGCTCAACAAGAGCAGCCACCCCAGAGCCTGGCTTGGTCTTCTCCTTTGAATCGCATCTCATACGGTAATCACAGCTTTAGGGAAGAGCCAAATGCTCTTCTTGACACCACTCAGCATCTCCATAGGATGGCAATGAGTGGGACTGGTGCCAGCAAGCTGCATGGATTGCATGTCACTGATGGACACAGGACATGAGTCACTGCTAGGAAAGACAGTGAGAATGAAGAGAGGTCCAGAAGAGGGACACCACTAAACTAAATGAGACCACCATGTCTTTCAGACCAGTATGGAATGCAGGCATTCCCTATGCATTTACATTTCTGATACATTTTGCCATGCAAAAGGGCTGGGGTTTTTTTTTGGTTTGTTTGGTTTTGTTTTTTTTACATCTGAGAATCAATATATAGGTGCTGCCTGGATTTCAAACTGCTTGCTGAAGCCTTGCCAAATAGAAGTTTGAAAATATAGATTTTCCTTTGTGAAAACGTGCACTATATGTTTGCCCGTGTTCTGAAGACCTCGATCTGATTGCAGCAGAGTTGAGGGACTCTCTGAAGGCAATCTCATCACCAACAACCAACCACTGCAAATAGAGGCATCCTGGCACTGGTAGAGCTCTGGGAGCACACCAGGACTGCAGGCTGCCCAACAGCACAAGCTTGGAAAAGGCTGAGGAGGTCTGGCAAGAACAAGACTGCTGGTGGGTCACTCTGGGCAGGCTGTGAGTGGAGCTGGAGTAAGACCCCTGAAGGGTCCTATGCAGCCTGACACAGTGTGCAGGGAGGAGTTTCCTCTACTACTGTTTAATGGCATGTGGTGAGAACAGGCACGTGGTGAGTATGTGGTGTGATTGAACCCTACAGTGAATTTAAATGCAGGTATGATTAAAGCTGGAAGGGAAGATGAGGCTTCAGCACTCACTGAATCAGAGGATGGCAGCTGATCTCTGCTGTCTCTCCACACTTTGTAGTAAATATCTAGTTCATCCCAGCTGTCCCACAACATGCCAGTTCTACACAGAATCGTTAAGGTTGGATGAGATTACTAAGATCAACTCATCTAACCATGAACCCATCACCACTATGCCCACTAAACCATGCCACTCAAGGCAACATCTACTCTTTTCTTGAACACTCCCAAGGACAACGATTCCATCACCTCCCTGGGCAGCCTGTTCCAATGCCTGACTACTCATTATGAGAATAAATTTTTCTTAATATCCACCCTGAAACACCATTCATTCCTGACTCCAGGTCACCTGTTCCAGTGCTATAACCCCATTTCAATCTGCAGGGCTTTTTATGCTCAACCCGTTCTCCCTTCCTGCAGTTTGGTGGCAGAAGCTCTGTCCAGTCTCACACCAAGCTGGAAGCTGAAAGACAGAGGCACCCACCTTTGACAGTGACCAACACAGAGCTGTACGTCTGCCCCGCCAGGTTGGAGGCCGTGCAGGTGTACAGCCCATTGTCCACTTGCTTGCAGAAGAGGATCTTCAGCACAAAGTTCTCCTGATCGTCCTCATAGATGACATGCCTCCGCCCTTCCACGATGACCTCGTTGTCCTTCTTCCACACGATCTCTGGCTTAGGCTCCCCCGTCACGTAGCAGCTCAGCTTGGCGTGCTTCCCCTCCGTCACACTGCAGGTCCTCGTCAGCGTCCCGAGCATGGCGTTGCGAGCCCCAAGGCTGGCTGCCCTCTCGTAATCCCGGGAGAGGCTGTAACCGATGCCAGACAGCCCTTCTGTCTTGGAGTAAGACTGGGTAGATGTGGCATCAAGAGCCCCATGGGAGACGTCCATCTTCCTGATCTCCTCCCGTCTCTTTTGCAAGTGAGACAACAAAGAGGTGGTCTTGCTGGTATCGAAATGGCTGCCTGGGTTGGAAGAGCCCTGCGTTTCCACAACCAGCGCTGCAGAAGCGCTGGCAGAGCCGATGGGATTCTCAGCCCGACATGTGTACGTGCCACTGTCCCCCAGCCGGGCACACTGAATGGTGAGAGCATTGGACTCCCCAGCTGACTCGATCTGGAAGCGGCCAGCGTCAGCCCGGTTCCTCAGGTGTCTGCCATCTTTCTCCCAGTTCACAGAAAGGGGAGGGCTGCCTTGGACTTTGCATTTGAACATGGCATCCTCTCCCAATGTTACTTTGATGGAGGAAGGTTTCTGGATGAAATATGGCGCTGACTCCGTGACAGTGGTCTCCTCTCCGACTTTGATACTAACAGCTGCAAAAGCTTCCCCAATGGTGTTCTTGGCACGGCAGATGTACTGCCCGCTGTCCTCCAGGCTCAGATCATAGATCGTTAGCTGATAGAGGTCCCCATCTTCTGTGGTTTTAAACCTTCCCCCAGACTGGACTGGAAATTTGTCCTTTTCCCAGCTCACAACTGGGATGGGGTTTCCAATGATCTGGCAGCTCAGGGTGGCATCCTTCCCCACGGACACCATAAATGCCTTTGGCCGGGTCAGGAAGCGGGGCACTCCACTGAACGAGCTGTAATCCATCTTGGTTACCTGAAGGGTGAGAAAGAAAAATGTCACAAGTGAAAAGATTAGATGGTGCAAGCAAACGACTGCTGCACTTTCACAGCATCAGAACATTTGTCCTCCAGAAAACAGTAGGTACTAATGTATAAAGATGCTAAGTTATGAGTGATCTATCAAGATACCTTCTTTATGCCCATCTTTCACCTATTTTTTTCTCCACCTCTTTGCCCCGAGTCTTTTCAATATTTTTCCTTTTCCTTGCATTTGTTGTTGCTTTAATCCTGCCCTTGTTAGGCACTTCATCTTTATTCTTTATCTCCCTGGTCTTCACCCACTTCCAGGCCTTGTTCTCTGAACCACATCCATGCAGATCTTACAGCAAACCCCATCCACGCAGTGGGGCACAGACATCCCTGCCATACTATTGATAACATTTTTCTTTATTCCCGATTTTTATTGAACAGGACTTCGAGATACAGTCACTTTGACCTCAGTGATGGCTAAGGAGTATCCATCTAGCTGAATACAGACCTTCATCTAGACACTGCAGACTGCATGCACTACATAAGCCTGGACAGATCCCACCTTTGCCTTCTTGCTCTCATTCACAGAAGCACAAAGGCACATGAGGGAACAACCATGGGGAACATATGCTGGAATGCAAAGAGTGCCAGACTTCCCCAGAAAAGCAGCATGTGGCTTAAGGGTTGCCAGAATGACAACTCATCACCCGCTGACTGGGTCCAGTTCTGGGTCTTTCCTTTCAAGAAAGACATGGAACTTCTAGAGAGAGCTACAAAGATGATGGGGCCTGGAGCATCTCCCTTATGAGGAAAGAAAAGCCCTGGGGCTGCTCTCATCATCAGTGCCTATACATATCCAGTGGGAAGGAGTCAAGTGGATTGGGCCAAGCTCTTAGTGGTGCCCAGCAACAGGATAAGGGAACAAACTGGAACACAGAAAGATCCTCGTGAAGATAAGAAAAAAATCCTTGACTTTGAGGTTGGCAGAGTGCTGGCACAAGCTGCCCAGAGAGGTGGTAGAGTCTCCTTCTCTGGAGGCATTCAAAACCCACCTGGATGCTTTCCTGTGCAACCTGCTTTAGCGGGGGGGTGGTCCCTTCTAATCCCTGTGCTTTGCCCTCAAGGTTAGCTGCACACCAGCTGTTTGGCAGCACATATCAACCAAGAAGAATCATAGAACCATCAAGGTCGGAAAAGACCACTAACATCTAGTCCAACTCTTAACCCATCCCCACCATCTCCAGGCAACCACATCCAACAGTGCCCTATCTCCACAGTTCTTGAATGCTTCCAGGGACAGCAGTGTTCAGAACTAAAACTGACAGCAATCCTTAACCATTCCACACCTGCAGCTGTACGATGCCACACGCTTCTGCATTAGCTATAGGAATGATTCAGGGGGGGTCCGCATAGCTTCTCTCACCTCTGTGCTCTTTCACCTTCAAAGTGCCACTCACAGTGAAGCAAACAGGCACTGCGTTGGGAGGAACTCAAAAGAAATAATAACTGCTCAGTGCGACAGAAATATCCTGCTTAATCCTATGGCAGCCTGGCTTCCCTGCTGGCCACACACCCACCCCCTCTCTCACCCAATGGCAGATGCCCTGACCACTTTCCTCTCCAACTCCAGCAGAAAGCAGTAAGAGTAGGCCAAAAACCTGCTTCCTTGCTTTAGCTGCAATTCAGGCAGAGGATCCATCAGGTTTTCCTTCCTCCTCCAACTCCTGTTGCAATGCCTTGAGGTGAACGTGCAAATCAGCGATGGCAGAGAGGAGTGAGAGGTGGCTGGGCTGCCTGCCACCTGATGTGTATGATCTTGGGGAAGCTGCTTATTTCCCCATATCTTAGTTTTCCTCCCATTTTCTTCATATCAAAACAGGGATGGGCTCACGCTCAGCATACATGAGGAGGCAAATGCCTCCTCTTATATAGAGGATCATTAAGGTTAGAAAAGACCACTAGGACCATCTAGTCAAACCATCTGTACAAAACAAATCAGGCATGACTACTAATAGCAAATTATTCTTCATTCCATTTACTCTGCTGGAGGTCGAAAGACACAAACCAACATAAAATTGAATCATAGAATGGCCTAGGTTGAAAAGGACCTCATAGATATGGACTTTCAACCACCCTGCCAGCCACTAGAGCAGGCTGCCCAGAGCCACATCCAGCCTTGCCTTGAATGCCTCCAGGGATGGGGCATCCACAACCTCTCTGGGCAGCCTGTTCCAGTGCATTACCACCCTCTGAGTGAAAAACTTCTTCCTAACATCCAACCTGAATCTCCCTGTCTCCATTTGAAACCATTCCCCCTCATCCTATCACTATCAACCTGCATAAACAGGCATTCCCCTTCCTGTTGATATGCTCTCTTTTAGTATTGGAAGGCCTCAATGAGGTCACCCCGGAGCCTTCTGTTATCCAAGCTGAGCAAGTCCACTTCCCTCAACCTTTCCTCACAGGAGAGGTGCTCCAGCCCTCTGATCCTTTTAGTGGCCCTCCTCTGCAGCTGTTCCAAGAGCTCTGTGTCTTTCTTGTGCTGGGGACCTCAGGTCTGAAGAATGGGAAAGTAGTAGCACAAAAATACAAGATGGTATTCATTTGAATCATTACTACCACTGAAGATGGTGTCTCTGATCTAACCATCAAACTTGACTTGGGTCACAAATCTAAGGTAAAAATATGGGAAAGTCTTCTTTATGTATTTGTCAGGAAAATCTATACTATTTCCAGTCCTAATCTATCTCCTCCTTCTACATATTAAACTCTTAAAGAGCTCCCAAACACACTTCTCTTTAGGGGACGTTGATTCTTTGTAAACCAATTCAATTTGGATTGTTTTTTCCTTTCTGTTACTGAGCATATTTCATTATTCCACCAAAAAATGTTTAGCAATTAAAGAAACTGTTCTCAGTACTTAATCCTGAAAACTAGTAATGGGGAAAGAACAGAAACAAATGCTAAAAATGCAAAGAATTATTAACTTACACCCACTGGTGCTAATAATGACTGACTCTCTGTAGTAGTCACCTTCATTACAAATATATACAACTCTTTCTCCTGGTCTCAGACTGCTCCAGAAATCTGTGAACCAGTTTGCACTTCCTATTCCCTCTGAGTAAATCCAACCTCTGCCCTCACTTGAGCTTTAAAGCATATTTTCCATAAACGCTTGCAAGGCTGCAGGCAGAGAAGCTGCAAGAATGGCTGGAAGATGCAGACACAGGCATTGGGCTGGAGCCAAAGTACACTGAAGTCAGTGGAAATTTCCACTGAAGTCAACTGGCTGATGATCGGAGCTTTCTACTCATTTCAGGCAGTAAAACTCTAATTTGGGGTGGTGAGATGCTGGGGTTGAAGTCCATCCCTAGAGAATCAAACAGCAGCATCTACTGCAGTAACAAAGATTAAATCAAATCACGGACTTGGAACCCTTGCCCCAACCTTCCCTGACCATTAGGTTGAATATCAGGCCGCACTGTAGCATGGAATTGTTTGTCTCTGTCTTCGGGAGGTATTGCCCTATTTCAACCTTCCCACACCAACTCCATTCCAGCTCCAAATCCATGGTATCAAAAAGAGCAAAAAAATGAAGTTCAGCCATTTCTCCCTTGAAGAGAGTGACACTGCCTGGTGCCTGCATCTCGCTTCTCTCCAACGCAGTGAAGCCATGCTGTCCCATCAAGCACAGACCTCCCCATGCAACATCAAGGCCTCAGATTCGTTCTGTCACTTACACTGTACCTTGCTCTCTACCAGCTTCCACCACGTGCCCTCACACTCAGCCATTAGAAATGGCAAGAACACCAGAAGCAAAAAACAGGGATCAGGGAAGATAGCGTGCTCAGCAATGTAATTTTACATATATTTCAAAAATGGTGGGGAAACAAAATAAGACTTACTCCCTGATAATGGCCTCAAGCTGTGCCAGGGGAGGTTCAGGTTGGGTATTAGGAAGCATTTCTTCTCTGAAAGAGTGGTGATGCAGTGGCACAGGCTGCCCAGGGAGGTGGTGGGGTCACCAACCCTGGAGGTGTTTCAGAACCACGGAGATGTGGTACTGAGGGATGTGGTCGTGGTGGGATGGGTTGGGTTGGGGATCTTAGTGGTCTTTCCAGCTTTGATGATTCTATGATTCCTTACTCCTTAGGTAGGTTGGACTCATGAAAACACATTTTTTTTACATTTAATTAGTAGAAAACGCATCTCCCTTAGTTAGACCAAGACGAGAAGCAAGAGGGAGAACACAGCCATGTGGGCACGGTGCTGTGAGGCCAAGATTTAATTTTTCTGCAGTGCAATGTTTTAAGCAGAGTATTAAGCAAATACACCAATGTAGATTCTTTACAGTCAATGCAAATTTCAATGCCAATATTAATGCTCTGCAAACGTGAGGACTGCTCTCATTATATTAATAGGAGAGCAAAACATGAATAAACCTCGTCAGTGCAAATGCTCCTTCCAATTAATCTCAGACATTTACTCGTGTCATGTTTCGCTTTATGATCCCACCGTGATGAATCATTTGCACAGCAGAGATCACATTCACATGTGGGTATTTCTGAGCACACTGAGAGCGATGCACACGTCATTTGGCCTGTGTCACTTATCTTTCAATTTTTCACTCTTTCACCGAGGAAAGAAGCACAAGTGTCAAACAATGCAAATAAGTCAAATCGCCGCCCAGGAAGCATCAGCCAGCCATGCACACAGGGCCTCCCTGGAGGTGTCCATGGAGATGTGGCACTGAGGGTCATGGTCAGTGGACATGGTGGGGGTGGGGTGGGATTGGAGGTCTCAGAGGTCTTTCCCAGCCTGAATGATGCTGTGGTTCTAACACCTGCCTAAGCCTGAACAACTGCTGATGTCTTAATGCAAACCAAAAGCACAGAGGTTCTCCTGAAATCACATTAAGACCTGTCCTGTGCCTTCACGATCATTGCCTCAATCAGCTTTAAAATTCATGTTTCCTGGACTTACTTCTGCAGTACTTCCCTCCTTCCTCTCCTGAGATAAGAGGCAATACAATCGTGGAAGCTCCTGTCTCTGAGTCCCAAGCCTTTCAAAGAATACTGCTAAAACATAAAGCTTCAGATAAAAATCAAGGCAGTGATGGTATCCGTGCAGTTTACATGATACATCTGCCTGTGTTTTTCCAACTAAAAATCAGAGGAAACTGCTCTGTGGGTGGGATGGGAAGCTGATGGGTCATAAAATGGGCAGTGCGGATTTCCTTTGATGTTTTAAGTGCTGCTGGGCAGTAATCTCACTGCCTTATTGCTCCTAACAATCTCCCAGGAAACAAACAGTTTAGAAAGCAAATGGCACAAGTGTTGTGTCGGCTGTAAGCTCAGTGATGTCAGAACGATGGACACCCACGAATCATTCCAGTGGTGCTTCAGAGATGAAAGGCACAGCTGCACACCCAGCACTCCGTGCCCATTATGTCTCCAAACGAGGTGCACATAGAGATTTGTGCAGATAGACTGATCCGAGATGACAGCATCCATCTGGCACCTGCTTCATCAGAGCAGGAACGGGATCTGTCACTGAGGAGATGGACACAGAGCTGAGATTCAGCTACTCTGAATTCCACTGCAGTGAGGGACAGCAGATCTGGCACATCCAAAGGTCACTGGATGAGCAATGGAAGAACATTCTATGGTGGCTAGAGGATAGGTAGGATATAGGAGATACAGGATGCAGAGAAGTCCATGCAATAAACTAAGCCTACTGCAATAAGCTTCTGTCAACTCAGGGTAGGACTCATTCACATTCCCTATTACCTCTATGGTCAGCTAAAGCCCACGGGAGAGGCTAAGGCAAGCTTCATAGGTGGCCATTTGCTAACATGTAGTGCTAAGCATGAGCAGCCCTCACCAAAAAGTTGGCTGTGCTCGAGACAATTTTACCCATTTGACCTGAAGAGTAGGGCAGATTATGCAGTATCTAGGAAGGGACCTGAATCACCTCATGCTCCTGGTACAAATCCTTCCTCAATAAACAGAATACTTCTAATAATTGGTAGCAAACAAGAGTGAAACCTTTAGAAAATTCCATCAAGCATC
This sequence comes from Cyrtonyx montezumae, assembly GCF_038088225.1. Classification (NCBI taxonomy): domain Eukaryota; kingdom Metazoa; phylum Chordata; class Aves; order Galliformes; family Odontophoridae; genus Cyrtonyx; species Cyrtonyx montezumae. The sequence goes on from NW_027072037.1 coordinate 1,833,232, forward strand.
ATCCACGTGGTTTGTGCAACTACTGGGCAATGGAGTCAGATCACCTTCCAGTCACCTAAGTAATGCATGATTAGTTGGTGCAAAACAACGGGAGACTGAAGCCAAATGGATGACTTTGATATAGACAGAGCTATCACTTATACCTCTCATCCCTCTTTCAGCCATATACACAGCATTCACTTTCCTTCTGACACATCAACAGGCTCAAGTATCTCCATGCACTGGCAGAGACTTCTTCCAGCTTGGTCCTTGTGGCAGCATGGAGCTTTGCTTGGGATTGCCCTTCCAGTGGGGCTACAAAAACAATCCCAGAAGTTTCCAAAGGACTAAAGCTGCTCAGACCAGCCTCTCTAACACTCCAGATTACACGTCATCCTCTTGATTTTCTAACCCTGAAGACGCCCAGGCTGCTCCAATGAAACATAAATAACATCTGCAACACAGGGGAGGTCTTAGGTGTAGGGTGCCACTCGTTGCTGCTTCATGGGGGTGAAAAGCACAGAAATAGAGGGAAAAAAAAGAATTCTGGGGGCAGAAAAGGAGTGTTGTAAATGCCAGCAAATTTATCACAGATTTCTTAACTGGGTTTTGCCTGTAGCATCTCTTGGATGCAAGTGGCTGTGGCAGAACACCTACGTCTGCAAAGACCAGGAGCTCAAGCAGATGGAATCTGAAAGGTTCAGGAGCACAGTGGACTCACATTGATTTATATCACTTAATTGGTCCTTTCCATAGACCTCTCTCTCCCTTGCAATAGAATCACAGCATCACCTAGACTAGAATATATCTTCAAGATTACCAAGGGCCACCTCTGAACCACGTCCCTCAGTGTCACCCCCAAGCATCCCTTAAATACCCCCAGGGATGGGGACTTCAGCACTTCCCCGGGCAGTCCATTCCAGCAGCTTCCCATGAAGAAATCCTCCCTAATATCCAATCTATATCTCCTCTGGCACAACGCGACCATGTCCTCACATCCCATCACTTGTCACATGCATAGCCATGAATAAAACAGCCCTGAAACAAACACCCCCAACTCAAAATACTTTCCCATCAGCATTAACAGAGAAGTAAACTCATTTATATTAAGCTGGAAGTTTCAGCACAGTGTATTTCCTATGGGAGGGAGCTGTGAGACGATAACAGCCACCGGGACAAAGAATTCCCTCAATGAGCTGCGAGACTCCAACCCCAGTGCCCGTATTCTGAGGAGAACGTCACTGTCCTAACAGACACTCCACCCCATTGAGCTGTGGGGACAAAAATAGCTTCAGCTGTCGGGCTCCATCTCTGCCCATCGCTCACCAGAACCATTTGGAGAAATGCAAGGAGGGTGGGGGCTGTGATTTGAATCAGCGTCGGCACCGGCGAGGAGCTCGGAGGGGAAGAGCTCTCTTTGAGGACTGTGCCCTGCAAATAAAACTTTAAAAGCACTTCTTGCATTCACTTCCCTCATTTCTCCAGGCTCTTCATACAGCTATCGTCGGTTTGGGGACAAATTACATCAAACACAACTGATAACTGTTTAAAGCTGATTCTCCCCTATTTTCTCCCCTGATTCGATCTGTGTTTCTTTTTTAACACAGCCAGAAGTAAGCAAGCAATGCAATCCATGTTTCCTCTGAGGAGAAGGATGGATTTACCATCTCTACCCTCAGTTCCATCTCCAAAAGTGCTTCACAAACCCTGTTCAAGTGCAGTAACACCGACACAGAAGCAATCTCTCCCCTTCTGTGGTCACAAACACTGTTCTCTTTTTTTATCCCAAATACCCAAATCTTGCAACTCTCTGTAGCTGAAAATTTCAGTCTTACCTGGAGCCTGAGGAGGTAAAAGTCTGTGGGCAGGGTGACAGAAATCCGCTTCCTATGGAGATGACAGAAGGTGGAAAGGGGAAAAGGGGAACAGAGGACATGGGGACACCATGTTGGCTTTGGTTCCCCCCTTTCCCCTTCAGCAAAATAAAACAGAAACCCCAGTGGCGACAGGGACGCACGGCACAAGGTCCCCCCGAGTTCCCCGGCAGTGCCTTCGCCGCTCGAGGTTGAGGCTGTGCCACCCCCTGCCCACCCCTCCTGGCTGTCACATTGCTGACGTGCTTTGCTTTCCCCCCACAGCACAGCTCCAAAATAGCTCTGGGTGTCATTTACCAGAGAGATTAGGTTTCCTCCGGGAGAGAAGCGAAAGGGCATGGTTTGGGGACTGGCCGGGGCAGGAGGTATAGGGGGGAATCAGAGCTGGTGTGGGGGACAGAGTGGGTCAGAGCTGCTCGGGTCAGTCCCACAGCCAAAGGATAAATACACAGGGACCAAGAACAGGCAGAAAAATACCAGCTTCGGACACTGCTCCTCACTAAAGGAACCACACAATCATCCATGTTGGAAAAGACCTCTAAGATCCCCAATCCGACCCCAACCTGTGCCCACTGACCACGTCTCTCTCAGTGCCACATTCATGCATCTATTGAACAGTTTTCTCAAAGGCATCAGCTCAATCGTGGGTGTACTTAGAACCTCCCAGGCTGAAGCTGTTACAATAGCCAGTAAGCAGCAGTAACAAAAGGATCTCTCCCTTTCTGAATGCTGCAGGAATAGCACTGAGGTCTAAAAATTGTGCTTTCTACATTTCCCAGTAAAACTGCTGCTTCTAACTATTTGCTCAATGCAGAGCTTGCAACCAAAGTCTGCTATTTTGAATTTAAAATCCAGTCCCACTATTGATATGGGAGCTAGAAGACTCAGCTGGCTGCCCCACCAACACTTCACCTCCACATGGCTATCAGGAGGGAACTACAAGATATGCTTATTTATGGCAGCAAACAAAACAGATAATGCTCTGAGCTCCCAAGGGCAGGGATCAGTTGGAGGCACAGCAGTTTCAAGGTTGGAAAAGACCAGTCAGATCATCCAGCCCAACAACCGCCCCATCCCCTCCATGAAACATTTACTCAGTCACCTTCCAGAAGACAATCCCAAAGGGAACTTGTATTAGAAACATTGAAAGTAGGGGTTAAAAAGAGGAAGAGGGACCAAGGGCAGGGGACTGTAGCAGTTGTGCAATATACAGCATCAGTGTACAATTATTTAAGCTATTTCTGTCTTGGTCTGCACAGCAGAAACCTCAGTTTTGATGCCTCTGGTTAAGCCCCATATTGGGCTTGTGTTGGGTGAAAACTAAAATCCAGTGTGATCTGGATACCAGTGAGATTTCATTGGAAGAAAAGCTGAAGGAGAAGGTGACAAAGAGCAGGACTCCACAAATGTAATGCAACAAGATGACCAAGGATGCTGGTCAATGAAAGACACATTGAAGCCACCTAGAGCTACAAGCGTGGCTGGTTTCTCTGCACAGAAGATGGGCACAGGACACAGCTGGCTGGTGACTCTTATAAGGGAGAGGAAGGACACAGCTCTCAAATCTTACCGTGGTCACAGCCCACCAGTGTGACATGGAGATTTGGCATGGTCCTTCTCCAGTCAAAATATAGTCAAATTACCCACAAAAGTTACTCCAAAGGGGAGAATAAAAAGGTATCTAGATCTCACATTGCATTTTCATAAGTTCTTCCAGTTGATAGAAAGAAACAAATGCATCACAGCTTAAGGCATCACTGGGAGAGCTTCACAACTCCAAACCAGAAAACACTAAGAGGAGATGAAGTTCACAGTACAGTTCCAAGTATCATTCAAAAGACAATAAGGTCAAAAATGGTAGGCCAAAAAAAATGAGAGAAGATCCCATCCTGATGGTGAGCCTCAGGAGATAAGGACAGGAAAACTAGACAGACAAAAGGCTTAGTTATTGATGGAAGGGGAAACAAACAGCCCACCAGCTGGACTGGGAAACCCTGGATGCCTTACAATGCATCATTCCAGATAGTTTTCCACCCAGTTTGTGCTCTACCCATCCAGTCTGTATTTGATTATAAGGATAGTATGGCAGAAAATATCAAAGCTGTGCTACAAATCCACTGTTTTCCCCATACCCAACCACCTCATGGCAGAAGGACACCAAGTTGGTCAGGTCCACCAACCACTGATCTATCAACACTGACTGCTCCTAATCTCCTTCTGGTCCTTCGTGGAGCACGATCTGGCCACGGGTAAAAAAATTACAGAGGAAGTCTTCAAGTGTACTCGTTTGTTTTGCTTAACAGTCATCATTCTAGCTGGAACAGCTGCTGCAGATGGAGGTGTTGTTGAGAGGGTGATGGATCTTATTGACTCTACGAAGGCACTTTGCCTTTCCACGTGGAACCACTGACTCTGAGCTGCGTCCGTGGAGCCTGATGCACCTCTGCATGGTTTTACTGTGCCTGCAGTTTAGTTACAAGGCAGTTTCAGGCAGCCTTGCATGCATCTTCTTAACTAGATCCCATGTCCCATCTTATCTTGCTTCTAGTCTCTGTGATTTACTAGCTAAACACAATATGAGCAAGCAGTTCCAAATATGACTGGGAATCAAAACGTGCAGCCTGAATAACCAAGTCATGCTTCCTCCCCATACTTTTTAAGACTTTACAGTAGCAAGTGAGGTGAAATGTGATATTCTGTTGAAAGTCAGGAGAATTTGTGAAAACATGACATAACTCAGACACTGGTCAGGACATTTGAGCAATATTGATTTCCAAACCACCTTCGAAACTTTCATGGGGACCTTCACTTACTTTAGGGCTCTAGTTCTTATCTTTATGTTCCACTTAAAAGAGCTCATCCCACTCACACATCAGCTGCCTGTGCACCACTCAAAGCCATCAGCAGCAGTCCTACAAGTTGCTTTCTTCTGGACATTCCAACCAAGATCAGGCACAGAAGGTGAAACAAATGGAAATAAAGTCTAAGGTAGCTCTGCTTTGGTATAAAACAGCAGTCACTGCCTATTTACTTGCAGTTGTAAGACAAAAAAAATCCTTGGGAATAGGCAAACCCATCATGTTTAGCTTACTTCATCTACCCAAGCAAGTAGCATACTCCAAACTGATCTGCAGACATTCCTCTGGACAGAGGCAAAGGTCCATAGTAAGCTTTGTAATAAAGAACTTGTGACTCTGGCTGCCCTCCAGCAGCTTACGCTGCCCAGAGTCCCACCCATGGCCTTGCACACCTCCAGGAATGGTCAGGAAACATCAGACAGAGTTGTTGGAAGGACTTCCAGCTGTGTGCTCAGTACTGTGATTCACCTCTTGCATTTCACAGAGATGGATAAGGAATGCTCCTTTGTTTTGCCTTTGGCCTTATCGTGTTTTATTGCTGTTTGGTTTAAGGAAGGCTTTTAAACATACTTTGGTCAGCAAATGTGAGATCATCTTACACGGGTGAATCTTTCCTAGTCTGAGAAAGAAGCACCAAAACTGGGCTTAACTTCAGCAGATTGTCAGATAACTTATCCAACAGGAAGAAGATCCCTGTTTGAATTACCCCCACACTGATGTATTTTCAGGAGCATTTACCTCATGATTTCACTGATGTCCTTGCAGCTTGTCTTATGGTCTCTGCCAGTGCTCAGGACTATGCAAACAAGCGAGCATCACTCATCTCCTTTCATAGACTCTGACTCAAATACCTTGACAATAAAGAAAAGACCATGTCTGTGGAAAGGCAATAAAGAATAGACAAAAGTGACACAGGATCAGTACCAAAAGCTTCCCAAAAGAGCTTATAAAGGTTCATAATGCCATCTTTTTCAGTGATTTCATGCCCTTAACTTAAACTTTCTAGGAAGTAGATCTGAACCACTTGTCCTGTTACATAACCTTGAAGACCCTGGACAGGACAAACACTCCATGCCCTTCTATTCTGAAGGAACCTTTGTCACAGACACAGAATCTCATTCCTGCTTGTCTTGGTTTCAACAGCTCTGGTTCTGACCCACTGATTGGGACAGATATCAGGTTGGATATTAGGAACAACTTAGTCTCAGAAAGAGTGGTGATGCACTGGCACAGGCTGCCCAGGGAGGTGGTGGGGTCACCGAACCTGGAGATGAGTTCAATGATATTAAGGGACATGGTCAATGGGAATGGTGGGGGTTGTCTGGACTTGGGAATTTAGAAGTCTTTTCCAATCTGAATGATTCTAGAGTGATTTAGAATGATTTAGAAGAGTTATTCTAGAGTGATTTAGAATGATTTAGAAGTCTTTTCCAATCTGAATGGTTGGAAATGACAAAGTAGAGTGTCTATGGATAAGGATCAGGGGGATAGTCCTTAGGAGTGACATCGTGGTGGGGGTCTGTTACAGACCACCTAGTCAGGATGAAGAAATAGATGAGATGTTCTATAAACAACTCGTAGATGTTGCACGATGGCCAGCACTCGTTCTCATGGGGGACTTCAACTTCCCTGATATATGCTGGAAATACAATACTGCGCAGAGGAAGCAGTCCTTGAGATTTCTAGAATGTGTGGATGATTGCTTCCTGACTCAGCTGGTGCAAGAGCCTACCAGGGGAGATGCCTTGCTTGACCTACTTTTCACTAACAGGGAAGGACTAGTAGGGGATGTGAAGGTTGGAGATTGTCTTGGCCAGAGTGACCATGAAATGGTGGAGTTTGCTATTCTGGGTGCCGTCAAGAGGGTGACTAGCAAAACTATTACCTTGGACTTCCGGAGGGCAGACTTTGACCTGTTCAGGACACTTGTTGCAAGGGTCCCTTGGGACTTGCTCCTGAAGGGTAAAGGGGTCCAGGAAGCCTGGATGCTCCTCAAGATGGAAATCTTAAAGGCACAGGAGCAGGCAGTCCCGGAGTCCTGTAAGTCAAGCCGGAGGAGCAAAAGACCAGTGTGGATGAACCGGGATCTTTTGTTGAGACTCCGAGAGAAAAGGAGAGTCTATGTCCTCTGGAAGATGGGTCAGGCTACTTGGGGTGACTACAGAGAACTGGCCAAGATCTGCAGGCAGAAAATTAGAAATGCTAAAGCCCAGCTTGAAATTAGGCTGGCTACTGCTGTAAAGGAGAACAGGAAACCCTTTTACAAATATATTAACAGCAGGAGAAAAACTAAGGAAAATTTCCCTCCTTTACTCAACGAGGCAGGCAATATAACCACAGATGATAAGGAAAAGGCTGAGGTTCTCAATGCCTTCTTCACATCTGTCTTTAATAGACAGGACAGTTGTCCACATGGTACTTGCCCTGACCTGGAAGTCCGGGACGGGGTGCATAATGCACCCCCTGTGATTCAAGCAGAGACGGTCAGAGATCTTCTCCTCCATCTGAACTGCCACAAGTCCATGGGGCCAGATGGGATCCACCCAAGGGTGCTGAGGGAGCTAGCAGAGGTGATTGCCGAGCCACTTTCTGCCATCTATCAGCATTCCTGGTTATCTGGAGAGGTCCCACAAGATTGGAGGCTTGCCGATGTGACTCCCATCTTCAAGAAAGGCCGTAAGGAAGACCCGGGGAACTACAGGCCTGTCAGCCTGACCTCGGTATCAGGGAAAGTTATGGAACAGATGATATTGAGGGAGATCACACGACACGTGCATGGCAATAAAGGGATCAGACCCAGCCAGCACGGGTTCACCAGGGGCAGGTCGTGCTTGTCCAACCTCATCTCCTTCTATGACTGGGTGACCAGACAGGTAGATGAGGGAAAGGCTGTTGATGTAGTCTACCTGGACTTCAGCAAGGCCTTTGACACGGTCTCCCACAGTATTCTCCTAAGGAAACTGGCAGCCCGTGGTGTGGACAGGTTCACTCTTCTCTGGGTGGAGAACTGGCTGGAGGGCCGTGCCCAGAGGGTAGTGGTTAATGGAGTTAAGTCCAGCTGGCGTCCTGTAACGAGTGGTGTCCCCCAAGGGTCAGTTTTGGGGCCCATCTTGTTTAATATCTTTATTGATGACCTAGATGAGGGAATTGAGTGTACCCTCAGTAAGTTTGCAGATGACACAAAGCTGGGAGGATGTGTCAAACTGCCTGAGGGTAGGGAGGCCCTTCAGAGGGATTTGGATAGGCTGAACAGCTGGGCTGAGCAAAATGGGATGAGGTTCAATAAGACCAAGTGCCGGGTCCTGCACTTTGGCCACAATAACCCCATGCAATGCTATAGGCTTGGGGCAGAATGGCTTGAAGAATGTGGAGAGGAAAAGGACCTGGGGGTGTTGGTTGATGCTCGGCTCAACATGAGCCGGCAGTGTGCACAGGTGGCTAAGAAGGCCAACAGCATCCTGGCCTGTATTAGAAATAGTGTAGCCAGCAGGAGCAGGGAGGTGATCATCCCCCTGTACTCAGCTCTGGTGCGGCCGCACCTCGAGTACTGTGTTCAGTTTTGGGCCCCTCACTACAAGAAGGACATTGAGGCCCTGGAGCGTGTTCAGAGAAGGGCAACAAAACTGGTGAGGGGCCTGGAGCACAAGTCTTATGAGGAGCGGCTGAGGGAGCTGGGATTGTTCAGTCTGGAGAAGAGGAGGCTCAGAGGAGACCTTATCGCACTCTACCACTTCCTGAAGGGGGGTTGTGGTGAGGAGGGGGTAGGCCTCTTCTCCCTGATAAGTAATGACAGGACGAGAGGGAATGGCCACAAGTTGCGCCGGGGAAGATTTAGATTAGACCTGAGGAAGCATTTCTTTTCTGAAAGAGTGGTCAGGCACTGGAATGGCCTGCCTAGGGAGGTGGTTGAGGCACCATCCCTAGCGCTGTTCAAGAAGCGTTTAGATGAGGTGCTTAAGGACTTAATTTAGTAGTTGGGTAGAGATAGTGATAGGAGGATGGTTGGACTAGATGATCTTATAGGTCCTTTCCAACCTTATGAACTTATGAACTTATGAACTTATGATTCTATGATTCATTACCCTCAATTGGACCAAATCCACTCAGCTTGAGGAGTAAGGACCAAAACCAGGCACAGTTTCACTACTGCCACATTGGAGAAAGAGGGCAGAAGAAATTACTGCAGGCTCTCCATCCCCTTGTACATCCCTGTACACCCCATGCCTCCTACTTCAAAGCAGCCAGACACTGGTCGATCCCAAATCTACTTCTGCTTCCCAGTAATCCCCTAATCCTTCACAGATCTGCACTTGCTTGGTCATTTCCTAACAGATTATTTTCAACCCTTTTCCTCTGAAGATTTCATATATTTTTTCAGACTTCTCAGATTCATGATTGTGGAACTCTAAACCTGATGTACCAAGGCTGTGACATACTCCATCAAAGTCAGATTTTCAGTTGCAAATCACAAATCACAGCAGAGCTCACTTGATTTCATTTGACAAAGGCCTCTGCCCTGACAAAAGCTGTGGCACTGAACTTCCCCATCCCCCAGGCACCTGCTTGTGGTTCCAGGTGAAAGCATGAGTGACCTCAAGCTTTTCTATAAATACAGATGTAGATCACAACTGCAAAGTGCTCCCACTGTACAGCTGATAAACTCCTGAAGGGATATTCATCATTACCTACTTTCCATTACATGACCTCACATTCCTCCTGAGCTTTACTGACACATACCAGAAGCCGAAGGGTAGGGAGAGAGCTATAGGAAACGTTGCCAGACTTCTCAGAGGCACAGAAAAATGACATAAGTCACAAGGAAAATCCAGACAAGACAGGAGAAAAAATGGATGTCTTCCTTACGAGACTGGTGCAGCATTGGAGCAAGCACCCAGCGAGGATGTGTGACCTCTGCTCATGAAGAAGTGCAAAATGTGAGCAGACAAGACCTTGAGCTATGAAACTGGCCATGCTGTCAGCAGGGGTGGAAGCAGATACTGCAGAAGTCCATTCCAAGCGACAGTATTTTGTGATCCTATGGGCTCATCAGTTCTCATGAGATGTCACTGAGTTGGACTCAATCCCTTCCAGCCTGGGATAGTCTATGATTCTGTTCATGAAAGCTGTTTAAAACTTGCTGAATGTTACATGGGTCAGCTTTGATATCAAAGGAGTTGAGGTATTTATATAAAAGATCCACCCGTGACCAGGCCTCCATCATTTCTCCAGAGACTGATTTTCTTCATGAAATAAAAAAAACTCCATCAATGCTGTTAGACACAGGTGCTGGATTTATTTCTTCTTTTACACTGAGAGCAATGCAATTGCCACTGCTAAATAATATTCTCTGTAGAAAAGAGTCATTTCTAAAAATAAAATTGTTTCTCAAAAACGTTTCCATTGCTTGTAAGCTATCAGCATGTCTCCTGTTGGGGTTTTCTTTGTATTTCCTCTTTCTGATCCTCTCTTTTCTGTCATAACTTCACCTGTAAACAGTCAGTCTTTTCTGACAACACACATTCCTGAAGAGCACAGGGTTTTGGTTGGTTGAGTTTTGTTTCTTTGCCTTTTCTGTCCACCCTAGTGGTATGGCTTCCTGAGAAATGACATTTCCATGAAGGTTAGATTCAGTTTGTAGCAGATTCCTCTGATCAAACATCACCAAGTGCCAGGAGCTTGCCAGCTATGTTTTGGCTACTCAGCATGAGCAGCACCTTTCACTGCAAGGTTAGAAGATTTTACATTGAATAAAATAGAATTTAAACATAATGAAGAACTCGTCTGTTTTTGAACGATTTCTTTGCTGAGAGCAGTGAAGCTCTTCAAGGATCTCAGAATCACAGAACTGTAGGGATTTGGAAGGGACCTCCAGAGATCATTGAGTCCAACCCTGCTGCCAGAGCAGCTCCCAGCCCAGGTTGCACAGGTAGACGTCCAGGTGGGTCCTGAACGTCTCCAGAGAAGGAGATCCACCACCTCTGTGTGCAGCTCCAGTGCTCCATCACTGCATTGGGAAAGGTTCCCACTCACATTTGTACAGAACTTCCTATGCTTCAGTTTGTGGCCACTTCCCCTCATCCCATCACCACACACTGCTGAGAAGAGTCCGGCCTCGTCCCTTTGCCTCCTGCTCCTTAGATATTTATAGACGTGGATCAGATCCCCTCTGAGTCTTCTTTTCTCAAGGCTGAACAGCCCCAGCTCTCTCAGTGTTTCCTCATAAGGGAGGGGATTCACACCATTTATCATCTTTGCAGCCTCCGCTGGACTCCTTCCAGGAGCTCCCTGTCTGTTCTGTACCACGAGCCCAGAACTGGACACAATATTCCAGGTGAGGCCTCACCAGGGCAGAGCAGAGGAGGAAGATACACCATCTTGAATTGCACACAGTCAGCTGCAGAAATCAGATAGGAGCTGGGCAGAAGGTGTTGCGTGTAAGTATTCAGACAATACTGAACTACTAGAAGAAATGAGCTGCTGTTTTACCTCACAGGATGTCTTTAACATGACACATTTAATCCGCTTCAAACTTACCTAAAAGCAATACCTGTCTAAGTACTTAAGTAGTACCACTGATGTCAATGGGATTAGTCAGATGTTTTAAGCTAGTCACCTGTTTATATGGATTGGTAGTGATAGGACAAGAGGGAATGATTTTAAACTGAGACAGGGCAGATTTAGGTTGGATGTTAGGAGGAAGTTGTTCACTCAGAGGCTGGTGACACACTGGAACAGGTTGCCCAGAGAGGCTGTGGATGCCCCATCCCTGGAAGCATTCAAGGCAAGGCTGGTGTGGCTCTGGGCAGCCTGCTCTAGTGGTTGGCGACCCTGCCCATAGCAGGGGGATTGAAACTACATATCTTTGAAATCCTTTTCAACCCAGGCCATTCCACAATTCTACGACATACATAAATCTCCTGCTTGTTATGGGTTTCAGTTGAGGAAGAGGCATGAAGATAGATAAAACCATCTCATTTTCTCATCCCAAACCTTTTCCAGCCCCTCCAGAACACCTTCTCACCTTCTTGTTGCCTCTCCAGCTCACCCATCTCTTGTTCTGCTGAGTTGTGTGTCTTCTTATCCAACACTCTTGAATTTTATGCATCCATCCACATCACAATTCATCAGCTGGAAGTCAGAAGTCTTCTCAGTAACATCAACAAGCAAACAGTATGGAAAAACTTCTCATTTTTATCTGGAACTACAGCAGAACCAGATGTTGGGTCAGATAATCTTTATGGATCCCTTCCAAACTGGGATATTCAGTGATTACTCAAATCACAACAGTACAATTAAACTGCACATCTTCATTTAAAAAAAAAAAAGAAAAAGAAAAATCAGGCTATCATCAAATATATCAATTAGCATTATTTAAAAGTCAATGTAAGATAACTAAACACTATCAGATTAATTTGGGGCTGTGAAGGTGGCAATAGCAGGCTAGGAGGAAAACGTTTAACTGCTTACACAAGTATCTTCTTTGCAGGCAAGTTGCCAATATAGCTGTACTAATGCAGTTGCAATTATTTCATTGCAGGTGTTTTGGAACAAGTATCAAAGCAACCAAGCTGTATTTGAGTAAACATGGAGAGTCATCAGTGGAGGCGTGCTTCACAAATCCTGCTCTCACCACGACTGACACGGCTGCCCTGAGTTCTGAGCAGGAACATAGCATGCCTCTTGTTTCCATCCCAGACTCCTCAAGACAAACAGAATCCTCCTATGAGTCGTGCAGTGCTTGAATTGCTACCAGTAACAAATTCACTATGTAAGGATTAATCCCATCAACAGCATATGTAAGAAGGGACAGCTTATGATCCATCTGTAACTAGGGGAGGAACCACAGCCAACACAACCAGCCAGAATTACAACATAACATCTTTATGTTAACAAGATAAATCACCCTCAACCATTATAAACTGCTTTGCTACTGTATGTAGAATATTGTCTGATTTGGTGTGATAAGTGTTTGTAGTTTATCAACGATGTACTTTGGTTTTTGAGGCTTAAACCCACCCAGTGTGCACACAGACACACTGTCAATGTGCAAACCCTGATTTCAGAGTTTCCATATAGTCAGGTCTGCCAAAAAACCATCTTGCTGAGCGCGGGGGTAAATGCAACTCTGCACGTCAGTAATATGCAAAAGCACCATCTTTCAGCATCTTACACATTCAATGTAAAGGAGTTCTGTTGCCACTTATAATTCATCAACAAGTAACCTTGTTGACCTTGCATCCAGCTCAAAGGACATTCCTTAGGCCCAAGCACCACAAATATGAACCCAGACTGCTCCTCCTTCATCCACAGGACTTGTCAAAAATAATAAAAACAATGCCATAGAAAATGAAGACTGTTTTTTTTTAACTGTGTTAAAGCAGAACTCATAACTCATCTCTTCAAGGCAGAAGAACAGAAAAAGTCAAAACTCTCTTGAAGAGCAGCAGCTGACAAACAGTGCAAATTGAACTAAATGAAACAGCAAGCCAGAGCTGTTTGTTAAGGAGGCATACAACACAGCTGGTTATTTAAAAGCAATCCATCACATACATAATGCCCTAATAAATTACACTGGCCATTACTGAGTGCAGCGTTCTTCTCAGCTTTCTGAGACTCTCATGCACACATAACACAAACCTTCTCAGCTCCTTTGGATGTTGTACAACCAGCAATTATCTTTTCTAGTTCTTAAACAGCTCTATTATACTTCCTTATATCTCTGTCAGATCTGCTGAATGGATCAACTCCCTGAGTCCTCCTGAAGCAATGTGACACCAGCAGTGTCAACCTTGCTATTAAATAAATGAGTTTGATCAACAAACATATAAAAGATGCTGCAGACACCAAATAGTATATTAAAATATAGACACTGTTAATCTTTGCATATGTCATAAAAATAAAAGGAAACTCACTTTACCCACGTGTAATGGCAACAGCCTAATTTTATGAAAAAATCATGCTCATTAGCTTATTACTGTGCATAAATGAGTTTTAAACCAGCTAAAAAAATGTCAAGTGACTTACACCTGGCAAGGATTGCAGGTTGACTGTACGTTCCTTCTAACTCACTTTCAAAGAGCTATGTGTGAATAATTTCTTTTCTAACACTCATTTGGCAAACAAGCAGAGAGGATTTATAGCTCCAGTTCCCCAAACGTATAAAAGCTGCTCCTAACTCCATAATATTTCTCTTCTCTAACAGCACAGACAACAACTTTTTTTCTCCTCTGATTACAATAGTGCTAATGAAGAAAAAAATGACTTCCCATTTTATACAACTGAAATTGATTGGGATTTTTTTTTTAATTAGAAAGTAATCTACAACAAAAAGTAAGGGATGCCTAATTTCACATCACATTCACAAAACAACAGGGTGCGCTGGTGACAATGAACTGCACCAGAAATAAATCCAGGCCTTTGGATGGCTGTGGCTCATTGCTGTCCAAGCAAGTGGGAGAGAAACAAGGTGCAAAATCCTCAGAAACCCACACATTTAATTCAGCCAGAGTTCCTGTGATGGGTCTGTTCCTCAGCTTTACAAGAGAGCAAAAGTGTCCTGCTAATTCCACGTGCATTAGCATAGGGAGGAACAAGATTAAGAAGGTCAAGAACATACTTTTAAAGAGTTTCTTCTCTGCTGGCTTCAGTGGAAGCAGGGCCACAGCACCCATCTCTTCAGTAGCCTAATGCACTTATTTAAACATGACATTAATTAAATATATGTACTCCAAAGTCAAATGCTTTCGTACATTCACCAATGTACAATATTCATTACTCTTGTCCAATACTGCGTATAATTCTTAAGAGTTAAATAATCCTGAAGAGGTTTTTCCACCTTAACAATGCTACAAAAACAATGTAGAATGCTATGGCCATAAGGTATAATCAGACACACCTTTCAGAGCAATGATGACGCTAAGAACAAAATCCTTGAGACACTACTGCTTAGGGTTGCTCCAAAGTGCAGCATTTCAACATCATCCCTCCTGAACGGTGTATGGGAACTGCTGAATCACGGCCTGAAGGATCAGCTGAGGTGAGCACTGAGTCAGGTGCAGAAGCACAGGTGGAGGCAATGCACCTGCGTGACCAGAAGGGGTGGAGTCTGACTCCAATTCTCCTAGACTCCATTTAAGGGCTGACCACTGCTGGGGAAGGATCTCTTGTTGGAGATCCCTCCTTTGTGGAGTTTCCCCATGCAAGCCTTGGCTCTCAGAGGTAGGTAAGCATTTCCCTTTATACTAATTGTCTCTGTTCCATCTTGATAATCTTTCTAAATTACCCCATCTAGAAAATATCTCAGTTAAAAATGCCATTTGATATTATTCATTTTGTTACCTTCATCACTTACAAACAGGATAAAACAAAAGCAGCTCTCTGAATTGGTAAGGAAATAAGAAACCTATATATGCCAGACTGCTCTCCAAATCCACTCATAAAAAATCCACTCGTAAATACACTAATAGCTGAGAGCCACGGCTCATTAGTGGTAACACGTGTTGCATTAATACAGTTGTTTAAGCACTAAAACAGTTGTGTGCTGTAAGAGGAAAACTGGAATTACTCATTCTTTTCTAATTCTCACCCTAAAGATTTCCACTGACACATAACACTTCTGATTGTCCAAGCCACGGAATGGAGGCTACGTAACAGCAATGCAATATGTGAAATCTTCCACACGGAGAACCAATCAGTTAAATAGCTTTGGTAACCTAAGATAGAGCTGGCTTTGTGTAAAAAATCTTGCAAACATCCCCTTCCCCCCCAAATCCCTACATATCTTCAATAAGTCTATAAAAGAATGGACATATTTCCTGAGTAAATTGTCAAATCTGATTATCTGGAAGGTTTGGCAAAAAGATCCAACTTTATATTACTAAAATAGAATTTTAAGTAAGTAATCAATAAACACATTAAAACAAATATGGAATGTTTCCAAAAATCTGTATTACCATGAACTCATGTGAACAAAGAATATTTGTCAGGTTAGTGTGTACTATGTACAGTTACTGGCTTATAACCCGGTGAGAAATCAAGTCTCATTTCTAATCCTGAGTCACAGTTTTTTTCAGTTTCCTGTTTGCATGTACCTCAGTGCAGTACTTACAGCAGGTCTACAAAATCCTTGCTTTTAAGATGCAAAAGATGTAGTTACTTGGAGTAAGACAGGAAATCTCAGTCTTCATTGGTCTAGCTTGCAACAGGCAGCACAAACTCTGAAGCATCTCACGCAACCAACATTAAACACAGGAGTGTTATTTGAGCTAGAAACATGCTTTCCTGGAAAGTTCCTTGCAAGGTCAGCCTCAGTCTGAAGAGGAAATTGAAATAAGGGTAATTTTAAACTACGATATCAAAACCCGTGGTTTCGTTAGCTTAAGAATTTTCAAATACAACAGAAGAGTGTTTTCTGCCTTTACTTCTGACTGTATTTACAGCAAAATGCTCTTAAGTATCTCTCTTTATGTATAACTCTTCCTTAGTTCAGCTCTACTTCAGAGGAAAATGCTTTTTGGCAGCACTCAAAACTGTATGACTTTATTTTAACTAACCTGTGACACAGCCTGAGGCAAAAAAATCCTCGCAGTGTTTTCCAGGCATTTAAATCACTACCGTCTCTTCCTACATCTCTCAAACATTACATATTTTGATTATTGAAAAAACAAAAACAAAAAAATCAACAACAGGTGATCACACCACCACAGTTGCAACTGAAGCACATCAGGGATAATCCACATGGCACAACAAGGAATTCCCACTTTGCAAATTTTTTACTGACAAATCAAACTCAGAAATTTTACAAAAGTACTCTTCAGGATGGACACGGTTCTTACATTCATTATTATTTAAAGCATCCCCTAATGTAAAGCTTTGATGATCATTCTGCACATGGGTTTTCCATGGTTTTCTGTTGGTCACTCTAGAAAAACTTTCCTTTGTTGGCTGACTGAAAAAATACAATGATGGATGAACAGATGAATGTAATTTCTGAGCAGCTGTAAAGTCTTCATAACTTCTAGAAAACAAGTGTCTGCTCCAGGACACTTTATCCCAAGAGACACCAATAGGCTGATGAGAAAGATCAGGACAATGTTTAGTTTGTTCACGTGCATCACTTTTCATGATGTTACCCCTTGCTCTTTCAGTTTTCCAGCACTCTTTTTGAATGATAGTGTCATCTTGAATTCTGCTTTGCGAAGAAGAAGGGCTAAAATTGGGACCAGTTATTTCAAAGCCTTCACTTAAGCTTAGCTGCTCATAACTGCTCAAATGCTGATCTGAGTCTGTGCTTTGAAACACACGCCCTTCTCGGAGAACTGAACTACTATTTTCCAAAGAGGAGCTTTCAGGATAACTGTTTTTCAGAACGTTATCATTCTGAGTGTGGGGGTCAGACCGAGAAAGCCAAGACTTGATCAGACAAAGCTCTTCTAGACCTCTGTGCAACACCTCCACGTTGCATGACTTGAGCTCTCGGCAGCAGGTCCACGTGCACATCAGATCTGAAAAGTCCTTATTGTCTACAGAGTGCTCAGATGAAAGCCCTGAGAGTTCATCACTGTTTCCTAAATCTGAAGCCCACATTGGCAGAAACAATCTTGAATGAGATTTCCTGTAACAAAACTAACAGAGCTCCAGCAACAACAAGTTTTTTACACAGCAACACTTGACATCCCAGGGTTGCTTTCTCCCCTTGACACATTTCCCCTTATGTTATTGGCTAACAGTTCCCAGCTCTCCTACAAAATGCAAGGGGAGGAAATTCCTCCTGCAGTTGAATAAATGCTAAATGCAATCTGACTGCCACTGTTGATCTCTAATGTCTATAGTACACATATTCAAAACTTTAGATTTCACAATTATTTTGCATGGGACGATTTATAGTCGATCTCTCTATTATTTTAAACATGTTTCTTTCCCCCCCTAAATGCTGAAACCCAAAGGAAGACCAAAATCACTGCATTTCTAACAGGTTACTTCTAGTTAAAAAAGTTTTCACTTTTCAAGGGCATTTATAAGAAAGACCCTCCTCTCCCAGTTCTGCACAATCATTCAAAACGTCCCACACATGGATGACAGAAGATGTAAAAGTGATACAAAACATAAGAACTTTTAGAAGAACCTTACCAATCTGTAAGTGGTTCTGCCTTGTTTGGCTCTTCTAAAATGCTTGACACCATCCTGACCATATCGGGGCCATTGCCAGAATAAGGAAGATTTATCTGGGCACTGGAAAGTAAAAATGCCAGCATAAGTATAGATAAGTACATATTTCCTTCTTTTTTTTTTCCCTACTAAGTAAAACATACAAAAAGAAAAGTGTTAATTTAACCTTTCACTCACATTAGCATTTAGTGTGCTGAATTTAAAACATTCTCAACACATATATATCAATTTCTTCCTGCATTAGTGAATTCCACAGCCTAAAACGAGTAGAAAGTTTCCTTCAGAATTCCTGTTTGGCATTTCTAACTGGCTTCACATGACATTTCTCTAGCTGCTATGTTGAAGAGACAGGGGCACCAAAAGATTTTCCTCTTTCCAATCAATGCTACTGTTTTACAGAGCCCAACACCTCTTCACATCGTGACTCTCTCCTTTGTAGTGTAAATATGAACTCAAAATCTTCTTCACAGTGCAATGATGGAGCACTGGAGCTGCACAGAGAGGTGGTGGAGTTTCCTCCTCTGAAGGTGTTTCAAGACCTGTCTGGATGCCTACCTGTGCAACCTGGGCTAGGGAGTAGCTTTGGCAGAGGGGTTAGACTCAATGATCTCTGGAGGTCCCTTCTAACCCCAACAGTTCAGTGGTTCTGTATCATTAATTCAAACTTAACACGCTAATTAAGATGCTGTATGTTGCTTCAACAGATTTCACTGTTCTTGTTCAGCTCATTCATTTCTGCCTCCCTGAAGCTCTCAGCTTTCCCCTGGTGTCAGCTTATCCAAACAATTACACTGCTTGCTTTGCTACAGAATTATTCATGCTGCTATCTGCAGATTAAAAAAGCCCAGAGCTGTGAGATAAACAATCAAAACTGTTCGCTTTGCTAATCTCTTGCTACAGTGAGGATTAGCCACTGATGCTTTACTAGCTTTTAAGACCTCTCCAATTTTAGCTCCTCTGTAACATGTGCATCTCCCTTAACTGCTACCTATCAGCATCTCATGAACCTTGGAGTTCCCTCTCTCACAGCCTCAAACCCCCTCTTTCTTATTGGTAAGTGACTGACATGCACACACACAGAAAAAAAGAGGAGCTGTTGACTCCCTTGGATATAGAATCATAGAACATCAAGTTGGGAAGGATCCACAGGGACTGTAGAGTCCAATTCCTGGCTCCACAGAGGACCACCCCCCAAAAAAAATAATCAAACTATGTCTGAGAACAGTACAGAGACTGTCAGAGAGATCTTGACACATTAGAGGGGTAAGCAATCACCAACCACATGGAGTTTAACAAGAGCAAGTGCTGGATTTTGCACCTGGAATGAGGCAACGCTGGCTCTATTCACAGGCCAAGGGATGAGAGGCTGGTGAGCAGCCCCACAGAAAGGGGTCTGGGGGCTCTGGTTGGCAGCAAGATGGATCTGAGCCACCAGCCTGTCCTGGAGCCAAAAAAGACCCTATTTCCATGAGGGGGAGACCTCAGAGGGAATGGCACGGAGCTGTGTTGGGAAGGGTCAGTAGGGGTGAGGGAAAGGTTCTGCCCCAAAGGGCAGTGGGCACAGCCCCAGGCTGACAGAGCTCAGGGCACATTTGGACAGTGCTCTCAGACGTGGGGTTTGATTCTGGGGTGGTCTTGTGCAGAACCAGGGGCTGCACTCTGATCCTCATGGGTGCCTACCAAGCTGAGGTATTCGCTGGCTCTAAATAGTAGATATCTGACACTAGAAATGCTAGCAGCAGCAGCATGGGTAGCAAGAAGAAAAGGTACCATGCCAACCTGCACCAGCCAACCAACCCCCCAAACAAGGCAGTATTATATTGCCATCATGTGGTACCAGGAAAAAAAAAGAAATACTGGGAAGCTTAATATTAAAATACTTTTTTATGCATTTCTAAAGCTGCAATAACTGCAACATTACAATTTTGATTGCTGTACACAATACAGCCATACAAGAATATATTTGAAGGAGAGAACAATTACTGTGGGGGGGTGTACTGTAGTTTCTATACTGTGAAGCAATCATTCCCTGTTTCTCACAGTGCTTGTGTAATTCACGAATATGCAAAGTCACTCTTCTGCAGAGCTGGCCTACCAAAATCAAGAAGCCTCAATGCCCTTCTCCATACCTTTAATAATCATTATACTGAAACCAGGTTACCAGAAGTGCATGCAACAGGCAATATCTGGAAAGAGCAAATTCCTCTGGGGAAATAAAATTGTTTCTGGTTTTACCTTTACTCCTCGATGAGGCTCAAAGTGATATACTCCTGGAAAATGATAAATAATTAAGATTTCAGAGGTTACCATAGAGGACTTCATGGAAGTCCAGTGGAGGGATGAAAAGGTAAGACAGCTTTGGTCTTAGGATTGAGAATCCAAGAAAAGTGAAGTCTGTTACACTTTAATGGAAACCCAGCAATCCTTCCCTCTCTAGAAAGCACTCAAAAATTTTCCTGTTTTAATTAAGGGGGAAACAGAGCCTTTTTCTCACAAAAGGACATTGATCTTTTACTCCAAGAAAACAAAAATTAGCTAATTTTAGCTGACATTTAAGACCACTTATTTGTTCTTAATACATCATTCACATTAATGCACGGTACAAATCAAAAACGACTTTGCATTCAGCCAGCATCCAATACAGTGATTTTTATTTCTTTTTTTTATATAAACTCGCACTCGAGGGCTTTACTTCAAGGGCACATTGGGCAGGCTGGCATATTTTCAAGAGCAGCAGTGCACGTATTTATGTTTTCAGCAGCAGAGGGGTGCTGCTTCCACCTGACCTGCATCCAACACCGTATCGCTCCTATTTTATATTGTTATATATTTTATTTTATATATTTTATATATATAAATATATATATTTTATATATTATAAATTATCCCTAATTTAATTTCCTACAAATTATTCTTACAAAACTTTTAAAAGCTTATATACCTACGTACACAAAAGCTGTGTGTGTGTACGTAAACATACCGTCTCTTGGTGCAGTCTTGTAAAGAAGTTTTGGTGCCAACATCTTCTCCCCGTGCTGACCAGTGACTGTGCAGGCAGGAGGATTCTGGGCTGGTAATTGCTCCTAGTAACGGGGAAATTAATTGAGCATCCATCTTTTCTTTCTATTTACCTATGTTGAATATGGGGGGGAAAAAAAGTTAGATGATTAGGTCAATGAGAGTAAAGGTAGCAAAGAAAAACCTCTTTCATTCCTTGAGCTAAGTATTTTTTCCAGGAGAATGTAACATGGGAATCACCAAAACACAGTCTAAAACTCACTCCTTTCCTTAAAGCTTGCTTCCCTGCCTTGAAACAGTCCAAATTTGATGAATTTATGAGGCTCCTAAAAATAAGCAAGTAAATAATAAAGATTTACTACGCAGTAACAGGAATTCTCTGCAGATTTCACATTGCAGGCATTCACACACCAAGTTCACAATCCCAAAGTCTTCTAGCCTATGACAGGAGATGCACACGTCCCAGGCACAGACATCACTTCTGAGAAAACAGAGCAGAGCAATAACCAGTGTTAGATCCCTGTAAACACAGGACATTCCTGCAAAGAGCCCAGTGCAAGCAGGGGGTGACATCTGTCACCATGTTTTACTCTGTAAACTTTAAGAGAAGCAATGTTCCTCTTTCACCTTCAGCCCCCAAATGCTACAGTAAGCTGCCACCACATGGCCCATCAGTGTATGGATAGCAGGGCCTGGAAAAAAATGGAAGAAACTCACAGATAAAATGACTAGAAGTTAAGATGTATTTATCCACTAAGATCACTTCTGAGGCCATGAGACCACATGGAGGTGGTCTAACTATCCCCAGCTTCATCTGGATGTGTTAGACAAAGATTCTCAACAAAAGCAGGGTTAAAACAAGACCAAAGAAGGACATGGTGTGTGTGTCACTGCTGTAGCAACCCCTTCCCAGTAAGCAGCTCTGTGTGTCTATCCACGTCTCATCACACAGAGACAGAAGAGTGCAGCAGTAGAAAGTTAATGGAAAAGAATTTGCAGAGCTGCTGCTAGCACATGTCCTGTGTGTGCTCTTGTTTACTGTGGTACCAAGCTCTCACTTTTCTGCTTCTAAGATAAAAACTGCACTGTTACTTGGAGCCACATTTATATGCCCAGAATTGCCATCACTGTAAGACAGCATTTGCTGCTGGAGAAGCATCTCCAAAGCCCTTACCAAGCAAATAGGGAAACTGACACTGACTGGATGAAGCTGTGTGTTAAGTCTCTCTAGAGCCTCTCTAGAGGTGTCATTTCAGAAAGCAGGAGCTCATCAAGGCCAAAACTCTAGTAATAATTCAGTGGCATCAGCAAGAACATGGTCTTCTTTAGCCCATGGGGAACCAACACGCAGAGATAAATTATGCTCCTTGGCTAAAAGACAAAATACTTCTGCATAGATTAAAAATAGGATCTGTAACTAATGGATTTGTCTATTATTTTCAGGGCCATTAGTCACTGCTAATATGAGCTGTGCAGGTTGATGTGATTAAAGCTCAGCAGAAGAAGTACTTCATGTACCCTGGACACTGCCTCATCTGTTAACACTTGCAAATCACAGCTCCTAAACAAGTGGGAAACTAATCTGTGCTTTGTAGCAAGCTGCATAAGAAAGGAAAAGGTGTAAAACAACATGCTGTCTCCCACAGTTTGCTTTATTTTCAGAGTTCTTCACTGAATTTCAGAGTGATACCTTCCTTGTCAGGCTGTGCAAAGGGCTGCCTGCAGAGACACAGACAGCCTTCATTCAGAACTTCTGCCTTAAACAAAATAAATCAATGAAGAAAATGCTGTCTCCACCTAAACCAAACAGCAGCTCCTAACAGTCTCCACTTGGATTCCTACTTCATTCTTTCCACCCCGAAACCACTGCTACCACTAAATTAGACCATCTCTGAAACCTAGATAGGCCATCTCAGCAGATTTTTTTTCTTCCTTTCAAAGCATAACAAAACACAGCTTCTGTGAAACAGAAATATGCATGTGCTAAGCTCCGTACCTGTAAGATATCTTTTATCTAACACCTTTATGAAGCTATATAGTATCTTCAGGTGGACACGGAGGGCTTTTAAATTCTGAGAAGCTCAGAGGGGTAAGTAAACTTGAGCACTGACCAAAAACATTGGACCTAAATCAGGAAAAAGTCCTTTTACAGCCACTTCCCCTAAAACTGGAGGAACAAGTCGTTACAGAGAACTGGGTACAGATACTTCGGTGCAGATACTTCCAGTAAACAGCTGTCAAATTTATTTGCAAAGTCAGTAAATGACAGCACTGCACAGTACTGTTACTCCTTCACTGAATGTATTCTTCCCTGATTTATTGTCTAGACAGATATTTCATATTTTTAGGGGCTCCAGAGTCCAACCCCACTGCCAAAGCAGCTCCCAGCCCAGGTTGCACAGCTCAGCATCCAGGTGGGTCCTGAACGTCTCCAGAGAAGGAGACCCCACCACCTCTCTGTGCAGCTCCAGTTGTGCAACCCCAACAAACAGCATACAGGACATTTCTTCAACGTTAACATTACAGATCTGCAAACTAGGGCTGTGATCCAAAGCCACAAGCCCTTCAAAAGGTGCAGTCCTACCGCTCCTAAGTACATTTGCACACAATGACATAAGCCTCCCAGCCTTACTCTGAAGTGGGAGAGGGCAGGTTTTGTTTATAGAAGACTCAACACACTAATCCCCAGTTGAAGAAAAACTGCTCACACAGCTCTGATATCAAGTTGCCAACTGTAAAAACAGAGAGCCCAACTTGGCTGTGAGATGTTACAGCTAAAGAAAGGTTTGATGAAAGCAGCTTGATCCTTAAATCAGCAAGCAGCCCATGACACAGCATCAAGCAAACAAACACACGCTAAAGCAGAGACACACAAGGGGCCTTTATGCAAACAGCAGCTGACTTTTTAACCCAACTGCTGATCATTACAACTCATCCAAGAGTGGCTTAAATATATTAAAAATAAGAGCGCAGGATGTAGATTGTATCCTTCCAGATATAGCATTCGTACTAATATACCCCCAGTAAATCTGTTTATTTAGGGATCCAACTTTCCAATTGAAGTTAGGAATTAGTTGTCCAGATGCACTGGAGTATGAACTATAATTTAACCTCCACTAAACAAAGACACTTTTCCAAAAGGTATTTTAAAGAGTTAAATTTAAACAGACATACAATTAAGCAACCAACAACGTCAGCATCTTACCAAAAAAAGGTCTCTGAAGTTATAAAGCAGCAAATGGGGCCAAACAGAGTTCTTTTAAATCAATAGTAGAATTAGAATATGCCATATACCGTTAGCGATACCTGTATCTTAACTTCATCAGACTACTAAGACAAGATAGAAAGATGCTTTTCCCACTTGGTCACCTCCTCAGCTTGAGAAATTCAAGCAATAAACAGAGAGGCCTTTAAGACTGCCAGCTTGAGCAAAGCAGGTCATGATGCTGTTTGACAGCTTTAAACTGCTTCTCAGCTGAAATTAATGGGGAAACAATCACCAGCTGGAGAAGTTCTTCAGTTTCTCCAAGTACCCTCAAGTTCCCCAACTGCTTTGTGAGGCTTGTGATGTTACCCTCACTAGAAAGCTCTGCAGTTTCCACACTGGGAGACCTTTGGAGGTTTACTCAGGTACCCATCATACGTGACCTCCTGCATGGCCAGATGCTAACAGCTCTGCTGCAAACTGCAGCATCACAGCAGCCCAAGCAAATGCTAAACAGTTCAATCACCAGAATACCACTACGTGGACGTACAATGGGAATTAAGTCTCTCCTCAGCTGTATAATAGCTGCACCGTACAGGACCCAATGCCCTCAGAGCAGTCTCCTTCTTACAGAGGCTTTCAGGAACTGCTGGCAAACTCCTTTGAGTTGGGAACTGTTTCCCAGATGGGAAAACGCACTCTGCTGGTTGTAGCAAGTGTGCTCACAATAAAAGGAGCTTCTAAGCAACTACCTTCTGGCGATCACATGCTTTCAAACCCTTCCAGTTGCAAACCCAACAACTGAGAGAGAGAGAGAAAATTTCCAAACCAAAAGCTGTGAGCTTACGTTAAGGAGAAATGCTCCTCACATGTACCACAGGGACCTTAGCTCCCTCTATGGTCTGTAGGAAGCCGGACTGTGTAAGGCCCCCTTGGTTGACTGATCCCCTAGTGTTGACCAGCCAGGTGGCTTCTGCCAGATGCTTCTCCCAGTGCTTGAATGTGCCGCCACCCATTGCTCTCAACGTGGTTTATAACAAGCCGTTGTAGCGCTCGATCTTACCAGCAGCTGGTGCATGGTAGGGGATATGGTAGATCCATTCAATGCCGTGTTCTTTGGCCCAGATATCCACAAGAGAGTTTTTGAAATGAGTCCCATTATCGGACTCAATTCTCTCTG
Source organism: Cyrtonyx montezumae (assembly GCF_038088225.1). Taxonomy (NCBI): domain Eukaryota; kingdom Metazoa; phylum Chordata; class Aves; order Galliformes; family Odontophoridae; genus Cyrtonyx; species Cyrtonyx montezumae. The sequence goes on from NW_027072037.1 coordinate 1,858,513, forward strand.
GAGTGCCATGTCGCCATAGGACTTGTCTCTCGAGCCCTAAGATGGTGTTTCGGGCGGTAGCGTGGGGTACTGCATACGTTTCAAGCCACCCAGTGGTCGCCTCCACCATGGTGAGCACATAACGCTTACCACTGCGAGATCGTGGCAAGGTGATATAATCAACCTGCCACGCCTCCCCATATTTATACTTTTCCCATCGCCCTTCCTGCCAGAGAGGTTTCATCCTCTTGGCTTGTTTAATTAAGGCACATGTGTCACAGTCATGGATAACCTGTGCAACGGCATCCATAGTTAAGTCCACCCCTCGGTCTCTAGCCCACTTATAGGTCGCAGATGGCCTGAGGTCTCATGGGCCCACCAAGCTAAAAATAGCTCTCCTTTGTTCTGCCAGTCCAAGTCGATCCAAGACACCTCAATTCTGGCAGCTCGATCTACCTGATGGTTATTTTTCTGCTCTTCAGTAGCTCGATTCTTGGGCACATGAGCATCTACATGGCGCACCTTTACACCCAACCTTTTTGTTCGGGCAGCAATGTCTTTCCACAGTTCAGCAGCCCAAATAGGTTTACCCTTCCGTTGCCAGTTGTCCTGTTCCCACTGCTGCAACCACCCCCATAAAGCATTTGCCACCATCCAAGAGTCAGTGTAAAGGTACAGCATGGGCCACCTCTCCCGTTCAGCCACATCTAAGGCCAGCTGGACGGCCTTTACCTCCGCAAATTGGCTTGACTCTCCTTCTCCTTCGGTGGCCTCTGCAACTCGTCGTGTGGGGCTCCACACAGCAGCCTTCCATCTGTGATGCTTCCCAACGATACGACACGATCCATCCGTGAAGAGGGCATATGTCTTTTCATTCTCTGGTAGTTCGTTATATGGTGGGGCCTCTTTAGCACGTGGTATCTCCTCTGATGGAGATGTTCCAAATTTCTTGCCTTCAGGCCAGTCCATGATCACCTCCAGGATTCCTGGACGGTTGAGGTTCCCCATCCGAGCTCGCTGTGTAATCAGTGCAATCCACTTACTCCAGGTGGCATCGGTAGCATGATGGGTGGGGGGAACCTTTCCTTTGAACATCCAGTTCAGCACTGGCAACCAAGGTGCCAGGAGGAGCTGTGTCTCAGTGCCAATTACTTCAGAGGCAGCCCGAACCCCCTCATATGCTGCCAAAATCTCCTCAGTTGGAGTGTAGCACTCCTCTGAACCCCTGTATGCTCTGCTCCAAAATCCAAGGAGTCGGCCTTGGGTCTCTCCAGGAGCTCTTTGCCACAGACTCCAAGTGGGACCTTTCTCTCCAGCAGCAGTGTAGAGGATGTTTTTCACACCCTGTCCCAACCGAACTGGCCCCAGGGCCACGGCACGGGCTATCTCCTGCTTGATTTGCTCAAAGGCCTGCTGCTGTTCAGGACCCCATGCAAAATTATTCTTTTTTCGGGTCTCTTGATAGAGGGGGCTTACTATGAGGCTGTAGTTTGGGATGTGCATCCTCCAAAAACCTACTACACCCAGAAAAGACTGTGTCTCTTTCTTGCTAGTGGGTGGTGACATACTGGTGATTTTGTCAATCACATCTCCTGGGATGTGATGATGTTCATCTTGCCATTTTACTCCTAGGAACTGAATTTCTTGGGCAGGCCCCTTCGCTTTGTTCCGTTTAATAGCAAAACCAGCACCCAGAAGAATTTGGATTATTCGCTCTCCTTTTTTAAAAGCTTCCTCTGCTGTATCACCCCACACAACAATGTCATCGATGTACTGGAGGTGCTCAGGTGCCCCACCCTGTTCCAGTGTGGTTTGAATCAGCCCATGGCAGATGGTTGGGCTGTGTTTCCACCCCTGGGGCAAACGGTTCCAGGTGTACTGAACGCCCCTCCAGGTGAAGGCAAACTGTGGCCTGCACTCCGTGGCCAAAGGAATAGAAAAGAATGCATTGGCAATGTCAGTGGTGGCATACCACTTGGCTGCTTTTGACTCCAGTTCATACTGCAGCTCCAACATATCTGGCGCAGCAGCACTCAGTGGGGGTGTGACTTCATTCAGGCCACGGTAATCTACCGTCAGCCTCCATTCTCCACTGGCTTTACGCACCGGCCATATGGGGCTGTTAAAAGGTGAGTGAGTCTTGCTGATCACTCCCTGGCTCTCTAGCTGACGGATCAAGTGATGAATGGGGAGCAAGGAATCCCTGTTGGTGCGGTACTGCCGTCTGTGCACTGTTTTTGTAGCGATAGGTACCTGCTGCTCTTTCACTTTCAGTACCCCCACAACACACGGATCTTCTGACAGGCCAGGTAAAACAGACAGCTGCTGAATGTTGTCTGCATCTACAGCAGCTACTCCAAAAGCCCATCGGTACCCCTTGGGATCCTTGAAATGTCCCCTTCTGAGATAGTCAATACCGAGTATGCATGGAGCCCCCTGTCCAGTCACTATGGGATGCTTCTGCCAGGTTTTACCGGTGAGGCTTATTTCTGCCTCCAACACAGACAGTTCCTGAGAACCCCCAGTCGCTCCAGAAATATGAATCAATTCTGTCCCTTTATGACTCGGGGGCATCAGAGTGCACTGTGCACCAGTGTCCCCCAGTGCCTTATATCTCCGTGGCTCTGATGTGCCAGGCCATCTAATCCACACAGTCCAATACACTCTGTTATCCCTTTCCCTCCCCTGGCGGAGGGCAGGGCCCCTCTATTGGTTACCTGCAGTGATGGGAGCAGTTTCGTTGGTGGCTGATCTCTGCTGCAGTTCTCTCACCCGTGCTCGCAGTGCACGAGTGGGTTTTTTATGCCACTTCCTCATGTCCTCTCCGTTTTCTCGTAAGAAGCTCCACATGATGTAAATTACTGTTGCCAAGAGTGCATTCAGAAAAACAGATAACACAGCTGCCAGGCTGGCATCCTGAACATTGGTAAAGACCTGAAAAGAGTACCTGGAAACCAATCCAAATGCTGTATAATCGGTCACGTTAGCCAGGGTGTTGAGGCAGGAGGCATGTAACCCCCTCAGCACACTAAAGTAGCTGTATGCATACATTACTCCGGTGCTGAACATGAGGAGCTTAAAAAGACGCCAGCATGCTATGAGGTACATGAAAACCCTTAGTCCACTGAGCACCAGATTTACAATGGAGTACCAATACTGCACTGCCCGCATCCTCCACCAATAATTGTCACGGTGTTATCCGTGACAGTGACCCAAGGGAAACCGAGGAGGGAGAGAGGAGGGAAAAAGAAACTGCGTCAGTGGCCGCGGGAAGAGATGGGTCTACAAAAAAACAACAGCACGATCTGAGAAGGAACGGTAACTTCACTAAATCTAATAAAATTGAACAATTGAGAGAGAGATAAGACTTCCAAACCAAAAGCTGTGAGCTTACGTCAAGGAGGAATTGCAGGGGAAGCCCACGTGCTGAACCTCCACGGCAGCCCAGAGGAGCGCGCCCAGGCGTTTTTCCTCAATAAATAAGTTATTTTCCTATGACCCCATGCCTGAATTCAGACAGATAATGTTTCGCTCACACCACGTGTTCTTTCATGCTATGAAAGGATAAAGGAATAGCTTAAATTAAGACATCCACACAGATAACAGGAAAGGCTATCAGAGCCTTTTTCATCTTTAAATAATAACAAAAAATAAATAAAAATAAAAGCTATTCTGGTACGTTGATTGCTATCATACAAAAACAGATCGGTTGCTGGGACGTGTCATCCATCATCAGGCCAAGTGTTACTGCGAAGTCTTGAGACTGAAATAAAAGGGAAAGCATGGTGCCAGCAAGCTCCAAGGGAGTCCTTCCAAAAACCTCAGTTTATCCTTTAGCTGTGCTGAACCTGAAAACATACACTGCTCATCCTCAACAGTAACACCGAGGCATTTCCCGTGCTCCAAAATCCATCTTACAGAAGACAAGAGAGCTCCCAGCATCAGCATCATACACACCTCTGCAGCACTGACCCGTGATAACGCTGCTAAAATGTGCTGAAGAATTTTCCACAGTACAAAATCCCCCCCAAATATTAAGTCATTCCATACAGCCTCCCTGACATTGTAATCCATAGAAAATGAAGAAAATGAAGCTGTCCTTTCCAAACACCTCAGCCCTCACTGACGTTATCGCTGCTCTCCCTTTGGTCACCCTCCAGAGAGCTGTACTGGCATAGAGCAAAGGCAACCGTCCTTCTCTACATCTGCTGCAGGCGAATTTAAGCCCCCCAGTATGCTCAAATGTAACGTAGGAAGTTTCACGCTCACTACCTCACCCAGGCTTTCAGAAGAGCACATTTGCACTGACGTTGCCAGTAGCACAGACTGAATTCAAGTGTTAGAGGCAGCTTGATCCCCAGCCATGCTCTGATGAGGGATTAAGGAAACAGAGAAAGTCCAAACATTCCCAGCGTTATGGCAACACAAACAGTACTGGAGCACAAATGCTCTTCTTAACCATACAGATAAACCCCAACAGCTTCAAGCAAAGTCTGACAGCAAAACTTTGCTCTTCTGTTTGACCTGGATGAGGCGGAGGAGAGGGAATCCAGACACAAATGCACAGAATAAGAGAAAAAAAGTATGAATTATTTCTGCTAGCTTGAGAACATCGTGTTACACAAGAACAGGAATGCATTTCTGAAGGGCTCACTGTCTTTTGCTAAGGGTGGGAGCAGACAGAGCTGGGCTTCAGCAGCTTCGAAACAGCCAGGGGTGATGTGTAGGACTCTGCACTGCAAACCCTGGAGCGCACACACACACACACACACACACACACACACACAGGAACACGTGGTGCTCACGTCCACGCAGCTGTGCTGAAGATTTAAAATGCTTTTGGGAAAGCATTGGAGATGCTCACAGAGCCCTCAGTCTTCTCAGAGGCAAAGCTGCCACAGTTCTTACAAGCCACAGCAACGAACCCCTGCACGTGCTGACAAATGCAAACTGGTTTGAGTTTTCTTTCTTCTTCATTTTTGGGCTGAGATTTTTCAGCTGCATTCGGTCTGAGACAAAGCCCTGGTGTGGGTTTACCTCATCCCTGCAGCTGAACCGGGCACACTGGGGCAGTAGGTGTGACAAGCACAGCAAAGGGATGGATTTGTACCATAAAAGTGCCCCGTTCTCAGCCCGGGCTGCACTGTGCAACCATGCTCAGGTGTTCCTTGCAGCCTACCAAGTTTGGCAAGACACTTCACAGCAAGAAGGACATGGGCAGAAGGATATGGGCAGTCAGTAGTGGGGCAATCCCTTCCTATAAAGGCATCACATCACCCAGGCAGTGGCACTCCAGTGATTTATGAGATGGCTCTGCTTGTCCATAAGGAGCATGGATGGAGGGCTTCCTCCAACAGTGTTTTATTCGGGCTGTGTGTACACTGTGGCAACAGCACCATTCCAGGCAGGCTTTGTGCAAGGGATGGGTGAGAGGAAAAGCTGCTCCTGACAAAGCAGCATCACCACAGGCACTGCAGGCTCATATCCAGAGGATCCTGAAAGCATGAAGAACTGCACTTTTATTTTTCCAGCACAAAGTTAGGAATCCCAAAGCCATCAAGATTGGGTTGTGCAGAACACGTCCCTGGTCACCCACCAACCCTACAACCTCTTCTGTTGTCTGTCCTCACACAAGGTAGACAAAAGCTGGTCTCTCTGATCCAATAAAGCTTTAATGAGATATTTCACAGCAAGCAAAAGGAGTTTTAAACAACAAAAGCTTTTTTTTTTTCACAAGCAAGTCCTCTTCGCAGCAACAAAATGCACTTTGGATGTTCTTTATTACCAATACATACACAAGAGCTTTTTCAGTCACCTGCTCACTCTCTCATCACCCCCTTCACCACCCATGCCATTACCACACTGGACACGAGGCATCTATTGCAATATAAAAATAAATCAGCCTCCAATAAATTACCACAGGTTGAGAAGGTTAGTAAGCACAGAACCTGCCTGGCTTTGAGGATGAGACGGATGCAGTGCCTTGCTGAAACCTTCAGGAAAGTTCTACTGCTTTGTGCATTTACCTGGGTGTCCCCTTCATTTGTAACCGTGCAACTAAAACAGCAGCGGGAATCCTTCCTCCTCTGTAACTGTGCACACATTCAGGCACACATCACTAAGATGCCAAGACACAGACTGTTGTTGGTAACTCCATCAGTTAACACCATAGGGAAAACACAGCAAGAGATCATTCAGCCAAGGACCAGTACCCCAATACAACAGGCACTCCTGGGAGTGCCCTAAAGCACTTTATTTCTGTAAAATATCACTTTCCCCTCTGAAACAGTTGTCTGAGGGAATGAAGCGTGCGTGGCCAAGGTGAGCAGAGGAGCTTGGATGCAGGCTGCACTCCCTCTGCTGGCTCTGAAGCAGGGCACAGGATGGGGACATTTGTGAATCTTACCACATTTCCCATCGTGGGGTGACACATTAAGAGCAAATCCGAAAGCAGAAGATATTCCTCTTCCTGAACATAATTAGAGCACTGGGAAACAACAGCAAGTTTAACGAGAAGCTCAATGCAACAAATATTTTGCAATGAACACTTCAGCCTGAGCACAGCAACGATGGGCCCTATTCAAGGTAAGTGCAGCATGCTCCCCAATAAAAAAAAACATAATACCACAGATGGGATATTACAAACAGATTTCAGTGCATACAGTGGTGAAACTCAGGATTCAGCAGGAGTCTAACAGCATCTGCCATCCCCTAAATAAAAGTGGGGCACCTTCAGAAAAAGATGCTGTCTCCTGTGTCCCCTGTCTTGTAAAGGTCTCTCCACAACGTGTACCAGCGATCTGCTGCTGGTTTGCATTCGTGCAGTTTAAGCCAACCAAACACCACAAGGAACAGCTGAAGGCAGTCACCTTTCCAACCCTGTCACACAAAATATATTCTCAACAAGGCAAATGTGCACGTGGTGGTTCCTCACTTATTTGCTGGCAGTTTTTGGCCACCACTCGGGTATGCTCGCCGTGAGCTTCACTTTATCACCTGCTACGTTTAGGCAGAGTGGTTCATTTATATTAGCCAGCCTCAGCAAAGCTATGCCAAGTTCATCTCCTCCAGCTCGAAACTTGCCAGCTGCCTTTCCTGATTCAGTCAAGATTTCAGCCCCTTCAGGAACACTTTCCTGAGGAAGAGGAACTGAAAACTGCACGGGCACCAAACGCTTGCGAATGACACCCATGTGGTGGGTCCTGGCTGTTAGCTCCTGCCCAATGTAACAGCCTTTGGTAAAGCTGACACCATTCAGGTAGGCCAGGTTGGATTCCAGTGGGAGGGCTACTCCAGGAGGGAGATCTTTCACACCTTCAGGAATCCCTAGGGGAAGAAAGCAAAGAAACACAGTAAGATTGACAGTATTTCAGATTTCTGGAGCATTCTTCCTCTGGGTTGTAAAACCAGAGGTGAGAAGAAGCAAGGTGAAGTAATGAGCTTGTGACAGAATCAAGAAATTCATTTTCTTGGGGGATGAGCTGCTGGAGAGGAGCTGTGAGGAGAGGGACCTGGGTGTCCTGGTGGATGACAGGCTGGCCATGAGCACTGTGCCCTGGTGGCCAAGAGGGACAATGGCATCCTGGGGTCCAGGCGTAAATACATCGCTAGTTGAGCAGGGTTAGCAAAGATTACTTTAAAAGGTAATTGGAAAAACTGTCCTGAAACCTAATTTAGTGAAGCTTACAGCACTTCCCAGACACACTGGTGGAAATGCAAAGCACTCGGAGCAATACAGACTCCCACACAAAGACATCAACATTTAATGTCAATGGAAAAACTGTTTTTGCCTTCATCCCACGGGCAGACTTCAATGTCAATAAGAGTTATTTTCACAAAAGTAAGTTGGCCAACTGTCCTTGCCAAAGCACAAATGTGGTCTCAGTAGCTAAGACTGCTCCTTTTATGACCAGTGCTGGACCCAGTTTCTTGCAGCATCACACAAGACTAGTGCTGGCATTTCTGGGAGGCAGCATACCACCACAGTCCAGCCCACTCTGACACATTAACAGTTCGCTTTTCAGCACCACGTGGACTCAAGTTGCAGTCACTGTTTAATAGCAGAGGACCATCCTCTTTCAGTCTGCTAATGAATTTAATCCACTCTCTGTGACGACACAGTAAGATCAATGGGAGCTCTGCAGAGGCTTTCAGGATTGAGTTCCTTGTAAGATCAAACACACATGCCTTGGCCTCTGAGTTAACTCTGCAAATTCAGCTGTACATCTTAAGGAAGGTACATTGGAGTGTTTCATTTCCTTTCCTTAGTAACAAGGAAAACACAAACAGTGTAATATTCCAAAATAATTAGAATGACTCAAACCACTGAAGTTTCACAAAATCACAGAACTGTAGGGGTTGGGAGGGACCTCCTGCACCTCAGATATTTATAGATGTGGGTCAGATCCCCTCTGAGTCTTCTTTTTTCAAGGCTGAACAGCACCAGATCTCTCAGCCTCTCCTCATAAGGGAGCTGTTCCACACCCTTTATCATCTTTGTGGCCCTCTGCTGGACTCTCTTCGGGAGATCCTTGTATTTTTTGTACCAGGGAGCCCAGAACTGGACACAGTACTCCAGGTGAGACCTCACCAGGGCAGAGTAGAGGGGGAGGATCACCTCCCTTGACCTGCTGGCCACACTCTTTTTCATGCACCCCAGGATCCCATTGGCCTTCTTGGCCACCAGGGGAACAGTGCTCATGGCCAACCTGTCATCCACCAGGACACTCAGGTCTCTCTTCTCAGAGCTCCTCTCCAGCAGCTCATCCCCCAGGAAAATGAATAATTCCTGATTCTGTCACAAGACAGAGTTGTAAGTATTGGACCACTCCCATCCTCAAAGCAGCAAACAATTCCTGCAGTTATCACAAAGTTAAACACACCAACACACACCCCTGTGTATTTTTATTCCACTGCTTGATCTGTGGAGTTTGATAATGAGATCCTGACCATCAATTCGTTTAGCCCAAATCCAGTGACAGCGCGCAGAACAGGACGTGGCTTTACCTTGCTTATACCTGTGCCTGTGGTAATTCTGAATGCCTTCAATCCGACTTCCAGGGATAACCTCCAGCACATTCACTCCTGTCTTTATAATTATTCTCCAGCCCATGACTTCTGCTCTGGGGTCAGGAGTTAAAACCAGAGCCCGGTCTGCATATTGCCTGAGGGAACTGCTGATGTCCCCAGCGTGCTCCCCAGGGATGACAGCCCACAAGGAGAGGTTGTGGCAAGGGGCGATGCTGACTTTCCTCCGGATCTTGTACAGCATCAGATGTTTCTGCACGGTGTCCAGCACGCTGCTGTCACACTCCAGCAGGATGTGTGGCTCTTCTTCTCGACCCTCGTGAAGCCTGAAAGGAAAAGCAACACCTACGAGGTCAGGAAAGCCAAACACCCACCAATGGAGGAAGTGAAATACAAGAAGGGAGTCGTCAGCTGGATACAAGGATACAAGGCAAAGGTGATTTTTTGTTATAAGAGTGCTGAAGAGCTGGCACAAGTGGCCCAGGGAGGTGCTGGTGCCCTGTCCTAGGGCTCTGAGCAACTGACAGAGCCGTTCCACTGCAGGGCAGCGAAACCACACCACATTCTGAGGCCCCTTCCACCAAAAACCAATTCTGTGATTCGATTCCCTGATTCAAACAGGCTTTATTATCTCGATCCTGGTCTGAATCCACAGACCAACTTTAATTTTTCGTCCCCCCCCCCCTCACCCCAACCGACCACGCTCCCGTCTGCGCATGCGCTCACCTGTACACGAGGAGGTCGTAGAGGCAGCGGCCCTGCACGTTCAGCGCATGCGCGTACAGCGCGCGCGGCGGCCCCGCGGGGCCCTCCCCCGCCGCCACCAACCGCGTGACGTCGTTGGTCAGCAACCCCTGCAGGAAAACGGCCGCCTCGGCGCCCCGCACGCTCAGAAGCGCCCGAGCCAGCGGGAAACAGCGCCAGGCTCCGGCCCCGCTCCCGCCGTACCCCCGCAAACTCCGCAGCCCGGGCAGGCGGGCCGCCGCCCTCACCAACATGGCGGCCGGTTGTCAGGGGGGCGCGCCGCTTCCCGCCGCTTCTGCCGCCATCTTGTGTGTGTCGGAGCCACCTCGCTGCGGGGAGGCACGCCTTCACTGATTGGCCACGCCCCTCCCGGGTGGCCACGCCCCCGCGGCAGAGCCCTGAGGGTCGTTGCGTCAGGCGCGGTGCGGCTGCTGGTGGGAGCGGCGAGAGGGGAAGAAAGGGGAAAAAAGTGAAAATAAGAAACAGGAAGCCTTTGTTTTAATTCCCCGTGACCCTGAGTACGGAGCGGCACTGCAGCTGGGGTAGGGAGCGAATGGAGGCTCCGTCCCTGCTCTGCACTTGGGGCTCTCAATGGGGTGGTGGGGTGGTAAGATGCAGTGCCCCGTGGCCCACGGGTTGTTCCAGGGAGGACCTGGATTATTCGGGTTGGAAAAGACCTCTGAGGTCACCAAATCCAATGCCAGCCACCGTGCTCACTCACCACATCCCTCAGTGCCGCATCTCCACGGCTCTGGAGCACCTCCAGGGACGACGATCCCACCAGCTCACCGTGCCAACACAGTACCACTCTTAAATAAGAGAAGAAATGGTTCCGAGTATCCAACCTGAACCTCGTCTGGATCGACTTGAGGCCACCTGCTCTTGTCCTGTCGCTGTGACGTGGGTTCAGTGGCTGACCCCCACCTCACTACCACCTCCTTTCAGGTTGTGGCCTCCTCCAAACTGAACAATTCCAGTTCTCTCAGCCACTCCCTTAAGTCTTGTGCTCCCCTTCTCAGCTCCACTGCCCTTCTCTGGACGTGCTCTTTCTTAAAGTGGGTGCCCAGAACTAAACCTCACCAGAGCTGAGTACAGGGGGACATTCCCCCAAACCTCCTGGGGAGCATCACATCCAACCAGGTGTGTTTGGACACCACAGAAACAGCTTATTTTACTTTCTCCAGCTTTTCTCTGGTCTGCAGAAGATCTCATCCACAAACTCATGTGACATGCAGTCATTCAACCCTTGCCCTGTGCATTAAATGCTTCACTGCCACGGGCAGCCTGTTCCATGCCCACCACCATTTGGGAAAGAATCTTTCTCTAATTCCCATCTCCCTCCCCTGACCTTGATGAGGGGATGGAGTCCACCCTCAGCAACTTTGCTGATGATACAAAGCTGGGAGGAGCGGCTGTTAACTCCAGAAGGCTGTGCTGCTATTCAGTAAGACCTGGACAGGATGGAGAGTTGGGAAGAAAGGAACCAGATGAGGTTTAACAAGAGCAAGTGTAGAGTGTCTTGCACCTAGGGAGGAATAACTGCATGCACTGGTAGAGGTTAGGGGATGAGCTGCTGAGAGGAGCTCTGAGGAGAGGGACCTGGGCGTCCTGGTGGATGGCAGGTTGGCCGGTGTGCTCTGGTGGCCAAGAAGGCCAATGTCATCCTGGGATACACTTAGAGCGTGGCCAGCAGGTCAAGGGAGGGGATCCTCTACTCTGCCCTGGTGATGCCTCACCTGGAGTACTGTGTCCAGTTCTGGGCTCCCTGGTACAGAACAGACAGGGATCTGCTGGAAAGAGTCCATCGGAGAGCTACAAAGATGATAAAAGTCATGAAACACCTCCCTTATGGGGAAGGACTGCAGGGGTCAGTGCCACAGCGAGCCAAGCTCAGCCACCAATGCTTACTTCACTTTGATATCAACCCTGCAGCCAACAGCAAGGATGAATTCCCCCTATTCCCCAAAACTTGTTGGAGGGCTGTCTTGTTCTTTGGCGATTGTTTTTCAGCTCTGAGGTGCTGCTGGCTGTTGACCATGGGCTTTGAGCAGAGCCCCGCTCATCTCTGCCTCATGGTGGGAGCCAACGGAACCCTGGAGACCCCACAACCACCAGAGGAATGGAGAGAAATGCGCCCAGAACCTGCGTGCTGAGGCCTCTTTGGACAGTGGAGGTGAGTGGATGCGCCTGTCCCTTCGTGGCAGGGACTGAGGTCTTCATGAAAACTGAGCTTTGGTTGGACTCAGGTTTGGGGTTGGACTCGGGGATCTCAGAGGTCTTTTCTGACTGGAATGATTGTGTGTTTCTTTCCTTTTGGAAGGCAGGTTTTCTCAAAGGGCTGTCCCGTTGTCTGCTCCGTAACTTTGGGCTCAGCGAAGTTTTCTCACTTTTCAGAGCACAGGCTTTCCTAGGCAGCTTCAGCTCCTCGCCTGAAGGAACTGCAGGCAGTGATTCATCAGAGAGACAACACATCCCAAACAACCAGAAGGTCAACTACTTCTTAAGGCAAAAATATTTTGCAGTGATTTATGGCTGTATGTGGGAAAATAGAGGTCTTATATGGCCAAAGCAGGCAAACAATAGATGGGGAAGGATTTCTTCTCATCAGCACTCATCCCCCTTCTCACGGAAACATCACACGCTTTGCAGACTGTAACAAAAGGCAAGTTTTATTCCATTTTATTAGTAATGGGTGTGGAATAGCCAGTTGAAGAATCAGGCTGATGTTTCTTTCTCATTTGACCAACGCTTAACCTAACTACACTCCAGATGTAACATTTACACTGAGAAACACTTAGATTCAACCTCATGTACTCAAAAACTTTCTAGTACAAATAGTTAGTACATAAAAAAAAAAACAAAAAAAAAACCAAACAACAACAACAAAATCCCAGAAACTTTGTAACAGCACAGACTGGTTATGGCCTTGAGTTAAGTTCAAGTATTTTCCAGTGGAATGCAATGCAAGCAACAAGGTAATCTGGCTTTTACGTGGGACATTCCTGGCCCTGAATGGTAAGAACAGAAACGCAGGGGCGGGCACTTCACCCAGCAAAGCTCAGTGAGAGGATCAACATTTACGATTAGTTCAGCTACAGAGCTAAACCTGTCTGGAGCGTGAACTGAATGACTAACCTGCAGAAAAGAAAGCAAAGTGTTAATTACACTACTGGCATTTCTTCCATGGCCGATGCTGCCCGTCGTCTGCTTGGAATTCCTCGAGCTGCCGTTTCGGTTTGTGGTGGGGTTTTTGCTTGTGGTTATGCATATTTTGCCTTCCTATCCTTTTCCTTCCCAACAGACACAATAAAGACAGGATTTCCCTCCCTGCCCTGGATGGGGTCAGTGCTGTGGAGATGGTGGTGCCTTGGTGGTGGTGGTGACTCAGTGGAGCACACAGATCATAAGGGCTCCAGAGGGCAGGCAGTGGAGGAAAGGGGGAAGTGAGCAATTCGATATATCTAATTATAATAATAAACCTCCATATTTTTAGGGCTATCTGACTCACGCTGGTGGCTGGAGGAACAGCGGCGACTCCTTGGTATAAGAGGAGTCAATAGGAGCCTGGCAGCCCGCCACGAGATTCTGGCATCGAGCAGTCCTGCCAGCAGCATGCCCTTGTGCTTCAGTCCCTGTCAAAACCCTTAGAAAAAAAAATGGGAAAGCGAGACCAGCCCTCATTTGCAAAGCATTTTATGCGAGGAAGTTTTCAAGCCCTACAGAGCAGGGCAGTTACCCAGTTACCCTGCCTGACGAGGAGCTCGTATTGAACACCCAAGTGTCTGCCCCGGCTCTAGTACTCATCAATACTGCAATTATTGACTCCCACTATGGAAAACAGTGTGTGCGCATTAAATGTGCTGGTGACACCAGCCAGGAGGAGGCTGCAAATCTGCTGCCAGGGCTGCCTGATCATTCCTCTTGGCACGCTGGATCCGTGGCATGGAAACGACAGGCTGGTGAAAGTAGGGTTGCTTGGCTTACAGCAGAGCTAAAGGAGATGAGACAGTCTTCAAACAGCCCAAATCTTCAGGGGAATAGGCCTTGGGCTCTCTGTACCTTCCTGACAGCACTGCCAGCAGCACCCAGTCTCCCTGCATGGGTAGGTGCCTATGTGTAGGACAAGGAGCAGCACGGGTGGATATGTTTGTCCTACCACCATGCTGTGAACTTTCAGAGCCCTTCATGGAAAATTCACATGACAAAGCATCCCTGCACACGACGTGTGTGCTGCTGCAGACGGTGCTGCTGTAGGATGCACTGAGCCTCCTGTGTGCCACAGTTGTCCTTATCCAAAGGGAACAACTCCAGCAGCAGGAGCAGGCAGTGCTCCAGGCAGTGCTTTCAGGGTCAGGCACAAGCCTGGAACTGTCTTCAGACTGTTACTCGAAGCCATAGCGAGTATCTGTAGCTGGATACCTCGTAGAATGTTTCTCTGCATCTTTTTAAACCTACTATTTACTACCAGCACTGTTCTCCAGGGGCACTGCACCAGGTAACGTGGTGGCTGGGGAAGAACAGGCACCCTCGGGGCTTCCAGACACTGATCTCAGGGTCATGAGAAAGAGCCCAACAAGAAGTTACATAGAAGAAATAGTGGCATGAGGGCTTTTGTGCTGGCATGGCTGTGAGAGAGCAGCTCAGCGCAGGAATGAGGCTGTGTTCTGTAAGGATTTACTTCTTCCTTGTAAACTTGGATCCGGAAGGCTCTGCCTACTTTGCCTCCCTGGTGGGGAATCACCCCAAGCATCTCGAAAACATCTCAGCTCCAGGATGAAACCACCCCACCAAAGCACATCCAGCAGCAGCAGGGGCTCCCGCAGCTTCAAGGAGACAGCCTTAAAACCAAGCAAAGCCAAAAGAAATCTCTCCATAAACTAGGGGAAACTTATTGCTGCTGCTCTGGTCCTTGTCCCCCATAATGCCAGGACTGCTGCTGAGCCCCTTAGCAACCCACCCATTCCCCACTGCCACCCCTTCTGGATCCAAGTTTTCCCAGGGGAAGTGGAAAGCCGTAAAGTTACCGGAGGGTTGATATCACGTTTATGTATACATCTATGTATTCACACACACGTTCACATGTCCATATATATACTGACATGTACACACGCATCGTATACGCGCTATGCATAGGTCTGCTGCCTGCCACTATGCAAGAGTTTGATTAAACAGAAAAACAAATCTGCCAACACCTATCTTCCCAACTCTACTCAAATTTAGCACAAGAAGAAGTTGATGCCCTTTATGACATTGTTTTCCTGGTTGAGAAAAGGCACTTTCTGATGATGTGAAGCAGCAGTTTGTTAAAAACACCGTGACTGCAGTGATTCCCACCACATCTGTAGCAAGTGCTACTCAGGCACCGGTACGAGCAGCGACGTCACTGCCAGCTCACGCTGCGGAGTGCTTGGCTGTGCTTGCTTTTTGTTTCAGCGCAGAATATTAGGTGAGAACCATCGGTGCTGTGCTACGCATGCACCTCTGCTGCCTCTCCTTCCAGTGCTGCCTGCTGTGCGCTGAAAAATTCCGGCGAGACGTTAGCTGGGAGCGTGCCGTGAATGTTCGTTGATGTATCAGTCACTTTCCATTCTAATAGAGGGATCGGAAATTAATTTTGATTAAGGATATTTAGTAATTAAAGGCTGTCTGACCACTGCACAGCGTGTGGGGGTTGCTCTCTCCTTCCATTACAGCGGGCTGACCAACCTTGCTGGGATGCAGTCATCGCTGTCACTCACCGGAGGTTCCCAGGTGGAGAACGTGTTGGGAAGAGGAAGGAAATGTCTTTTGTTAATGCACCGGAAGACGGTACTAAGTTGGTCTGAAATTCATTTTCTCTCTTGACTTCCACAGAAAAAAACATGTCTGTGCCCTGTGAAATAAACTCAAGACAGCACTGAAAACCAGAACCCAAAATAAAACCCCACTTACGCTGCCTTCTCTGCTGCCAGACAAGCTATATCCACACAGACGTCTTTCCATCCTTACTGCTGGAGCTGCCTTTCTCCAAGGACGCCTTGGGCTTAGCGCTTTGCTTCTCCTGGGCGGTGTTGGCCCTATTCTGCTCTACCACTGTGCCGCCCGAGGCAGGGCTGCTGGTCCGGGAGGGCTGCGCGTTGCCCTGGCTGCTGCCGTAGCTCTGAAATGCTATGTCCAGCTGCTCCTGGGCCACTCGCAGGTGTTTGTGGAGGGTGGACAAGTCCGCTGGGATGTTTTCATCCGGGCTGGTGCATTGCTGCTCCTGAGCGACGTTAGCCAAGTTCTGCTCATGAGCCATCAGGCTGTTGGGGATCTTGGTGGACTTCTCCGATTTCACCACCAGGTTGTACTCGGGAGGGCAGGAGATGTTCTTAGGGTAGGCGTAGTTATAGGGGGGCTGCCTGAAGCTGTTGATTTTCCGGTTGCGGATGGCATCTCGGATGGTCCCAAAGCCCAGATGGAACATCTCACACATGTTCAGCAGCAAGCACAGACAGCTCACCACGTACATCACCAGCAGAAAGATTGTCTTCTCTGTTGGCCGGGACACAAAGCAGTCCACCGTGTGAGGACAAGGAAGTCTGTTGCAGACAAAATAAGCTTCGACCTCAAAACCATAGAGCAAATACTGCCCTATCAAAAAACAAACCTCAAACGAAGCTCTGGTAAGCAGCTGGAAGACGTAGATTTTCATCAGTCCTTCCTGTTGGATTCGCCTCCTCCCATCGTGCTTTTGCTGCTCTTTGCTCTTGGGCTTGGCTTTGGCTTTTTCAGTTTCTGCCGTGTCGTCGGAGATCATGGGCTCCTCTTCGTCCGCCTCCATCGCGTCCTCCATGTTGCGCACCGCCTGCCAGTTCAAAGCAAACTGCTTCTTCTTCTTGAACCCCTTGAACTTCTTCTCCTCCTCCGCTGACCGGGCGATCCGGTGGATGGCATAGCCCAGGTACATGACCGAAGGAGTGGATATCATGATGATCTGGAAGACCCAAAACCTAACGTGCGACAGCGGTGCGAAGGCATCGTAACAGACGTTGTCACAGCCAGGCTGCTTGGTGTTGCAAGTGAACTTGCTCTGCTCATCAGAGTAGATGGATTCTCCACCGACTGCCGTCAGGACGATGCGGAAGACGATGAGCACGGTGAGCCAGACCTTCCCCACAAAGGTGGAGTGGTTGTGGATCTCTTCTAGCAGGCGGGTGAGAAAGCTCCAGCTCATGTTGGTCATAAGGGCTACTCAGTTATAACCTGCAGGAACAATGGGGGGGGGAGAAAAAAACAAAACGGCTTACAGCTGTAAGTTAACATCCCAACGACGTGTTTTGTTGCCTGTTTCAAGATGAGAAGAGCTTGGGCAACTAAAAATGAATGCAGTGCACCATGGGAAGCCACCAAGGCACATGAGAAGGTGCTCATCTTGTTGTAGCTGCTTGCTCACATGCCACGGGCTCAGGCGCCCAAGCTGAGTGCCAGAGCAGGGGATGCTGAAATGTCTTTTATTAGTGAACCTAGAAAAATGCAAAGTATCAAAAAAAAAAAAAAAAAGAATGGGAATATTTATATTTACAGGCTGATGTCCCTTTTAAGTCCCTTTTGAAAAACAAAGCAAAACAAATGCTTAAATCAAATGCAGACTCTTTTATAAATAAACCTTCAAAAGCTTTCAGAGAAAACCATGCATTTATTTATTAGAAGGCCTGTACAGCTGGGGAGGAAGAGGAACCATTTTGTGCTCAGCCTGCCTTGCAGTGGGGTCTCAGCCCAAGCTCCTTGGCATCACTGGAGCTCCTCAGCCCTTCAGGCATCATTAAAGGCAGGCAGTAATTGTACAGCTGGGCTGGCAGACACCTGAGGGTGAGAGCAATGGGGAGAGCACCAAGACACCAAGGGCATTGTGCTGGTGGACAGCAGGCCCTCACCCTCGAGCAGCAGAGGATGGGCTCGTCCTTTCTGCACCCCTGCATCCCTCGTCTGCACTAGGCTCATAATAGCTACTGAACCTTCACTGAGAGCACAACCCACAGCAAACCTACCCAAATCCCCACGCTGCCCCACAGCCCTCTCATTTACACAGGTAAGTGTCAAGGAGGACAAATTATGCCACAAGACACGAGTCTGGTCCTAGCTCAGCTTTCCAGCACTTCTACATGGAGACACCAAACCACACCCCAAAGTTTGCACTGGAGGCTTTGACCTCATGGAGTGGGCCTGGAGTGTGAACAACCTCGAGCAACAGCACAGGAGCAAGAAATGCAACGTGATTCACTCCGTTCTCCACGTTTTGCTTCCCTGGAATGTTATTTTGTTCCTGCTGCTCCTTAGGACGGGCGCCAAGCAGCTCTGGTTTGCTCAACACTCGCCTTGCTGCTGCCCTGGGAGGTAACGATGTGGCCCGAGGCTCAAGATGCAGCAAAATTCTTCTACTGTCGAGGGCTCTCGAGAGCCGGCAGATGGAATTTTCTAACCCTGCTATTTCTAGATCAAACAAATCCTCTGCGAACCCAAACCTCCGAGTCTTCACACACCAGAGTGGGACTGTGGGAGCACTCTGCAGATGGTGCTGAGGAATGTTCCCGTCCTGCAGCTGGGGAAACTGAGGCAAGGAGTGAGGAAGCAGCATGCCCTAGCCAGGAGAAGAGGGGAGAAGGTCTCCTCGCTCCCCTCAAGTTACCTTCTGAAGCTTTCCATGTTACGGGGACCAGAATCCCCAACTCCTGCCTCAGTAGTGATGCCTTGAACCCAACAGTCAGTACAGAAATGCTGCTGCAGACGCAGTGGTTCAACCACAGAATATTGTGGAAAGCGATCACCCACTATTTATTTATCGGATATTTTTGCATTGTATTCTTTATTTCTAGACTGAATATAAGGAAAAACTGCAATAAGGGTGGTGAAGCAGTGGCACAGGTTGCCCTGGAGACACGCAAGGTCAGGGGATGGGGCTGTGAGCACCTGGAGGAACTGTAGGTGTCCCTGTTCAGTGCATAGGAACAGCGCCAGATGGCCTTTAAAGGGCTCTTCCAACTCAAATGATTCTATGATTATTTGCTCAGAGGTGGGAAACTGTCCTCCATGAGTGCCTTTGGCTTCTTTTAGACTCACTTCAAAGCACCCCCAACCCTTCCTTTGCTTTGTGTACCTATTCAGCCATGAGAAAAACGGGACATTATCTGACCTGCGGGATTCATGCTGGCACTTGGCCAAGCACCATCGGGAAGGGGTGGAAAGGGAAAGCACTGGGGTGCTGACTGCCCACTGTGGGACACGGCACATCTGTCCCTGGAGCAGCCAGGGCAGGACTGGGGCAGGTCAACCCAGCCTGGTGGTCTCCATGCCCCCATCAGCATCCCCAGTCAGTTGCAAGCCTCGCATGAAGCTTGTTATACACAGTGGGCTTCCAATGTCCTGTAGAGAACTTCATCTGTCATCTCAGCACTCACCTAAAGGTGTCTGAGGTCAACATTGGATAATTTGTCATTTCCCAAGCCTCGAGAACTGTGGAGGCCTTATAGCAGCTTTTCTGTACCTAAAGGGAGTTGCAGGAAAGACGGGGCTCT
This sequence comes from Cyrtonyx montezumae, assembly GCF_038088225.1. Classification (NCBI taxonomy): domain Eukaryota; kingdom Metazoa; phylum Chordata; class Aves; order Galliformes; family Odontophoridae; genus Cyrtonyx; species Cyrtonyx montezumae. Next base: position 1,877,796 of record NW_027072037.1, read on the forward strand.
TTGTCCTTGGCTTTAAACTAAAGAGGATAGGTTTAGATTAGGTATTAGGAAGAAATCCTTCACAATGAGGAGGCACTGGCACTGCTGCCCAGAGGAGCTGTGGATGTCCCACCTCTGGAGGTGCTCAAGGTGAGGTGGGATGGGGTTTTGGGGAACCAGGCCTGGTGGGAGGTGTCCCTGCCTGTGGCATGGGCAGGGGATGGAGCTGGATGGCCTTTAAGGTTCCTTCCAACCCAAATTCTGTGGTTCTGTGATTCCATGACACAGTCCCCACAGGTCAGAGTCACCTCCCAGTAGCAATTTTGCTGGGGCAGTGAGGGCTTGACAAAGACAATGATTTTGGAGCAAATATTAAGTTCTGACCTGACATCTGTTAGCAAAGCACACGCTGATTCCTCCGGGATGCTCATTTCAGGCAGGAGCACCTGGCAACGTTGGCTTAAAACCCCTCAACAATCCCCCTGCATCAGGGAGAGAAATCGCAAACCAACAGAACAACCAAGTTGCTTGGAGGACACGATCTGTGGATGCCAACTACCAGCCAGAGCCTGTGCTCAGCCTGCTGTGCACATCTGGACAGACAGCAACATCTGCAGGAAACATCCCCCAGCTGCTCCTGCACTGCCAGGACCCGGCTGTGCTTCTGGGCATGACTGCACCTCAATGGCTGTGTTGTGCTCCCACGTGTACCCACCCACCCAACAACAGCTGAAGGAGACGAGGGAAAAACCCTCCCGCGATCAGCCCACTGAGGCAAGAGCTGTGTGGGGCTGCAGCAGGTAACGGATGGGGTCGGGGTGGGGCTTGTGGGGCTTATTTACAAGCAGAGAAATCCCAGGGGGGACTCAGCGTCCCCGCAGCTTGGAACCCATTCATTGCAGCTGCACACATCTGGCTGACTGGCACCGGGCACGCATTTCACTTCCAAACAGCTACAAATAGAAGTTGGGACCTCTCAACGCGACAGCGGCAAACCGAGCGCCTTCGGCTCAGCCTTAAAATAGTGCAAATCCCACGGAGCCAGCAATTAGCCCTCGGATCCACTTTCTCACCGCCAAAATCCCCTCCGTACATTTGCAGACACAGCTGTCAGAACCGTGAAAAACTTTAAAACTTGAGTCTGAAAGAAGCAGGACGAGGAGAAAAAAAAAGAAACATGGGGAAAAATGTATGTATAGCTAGCTTGACGTCCTTCCTTTCTACTCGCTTCCCACCCAGTTGTTTAGACCAAAGGGAAAACAATGGAAAACGTACTCACGAAGACATGGTGCTGCTTGCCCTCCTCCACCAGCATTCCTGCGCCTTGCCCTAGATAAAGTCCCGCCGTGCTCACGCCATGCCCCACCGGGACGCCGAGCTCCGCGGCAGGATTTAAGGCTCTGCAGACCCCGCCTCTGGGGCAGCCCAGCTCCCACCCCAGCCCCTTTCCTCAGCGGGTGTCCCCGAGCTTTACAAGAAGGTGCTATATATACCAGGCAGGAAGGAGGCATCAGTTTTTAAATCCAAACAAACCGCCGGGTCTGGTTTTAGGAACGGTGCCTGGAATTTTGCTGCCGAGCTCTTGAGCGGACTGGAAGTAAATTAATAGCATCGGCTAGCGGTGCTGGTAACAGATTTGTAAGACAGAGAGCAGGACTAATAGGGAACATGTGGAAAACGCATTTTGGCAAAAGCTCCTTGGGTAGTGAGCTGAGGAAAAAAATAAAAAATAAGAAGAGGCAAGGGTCTGAAGTGAGAAGTGATCTGAAAGTTCTGCCTCGCTGCTTCCCCAGCTCCTGGATGAGGACAGCCTAGGAGGGCTCTGGGGCACATTTTAGAGCTTTCTGTGGAAAGGAAAAGAATTTAGTAAGTGTGGGGATGTGCATGAAGCTTAAAGCAAGTGGAGAAGAACCCCTGGGGCACCTCTCGTCCCTGCTCCATTCCTTATTGTCACCAGTGGGTTCAGGGCTCAAGGTAGCTGCTGGATGAAAGTGAAGAACTGAGGCAGGAAACCTCCCCAGGAGAGGGAAAGAGCAGAAAGGATCAGACCCACCCCTAGAGGGGGTAAAAACATGGGAGGATGCACATTTTGATGCAAGGGGACATATGGTTTGTCAGGAACCTTCATCCCAAGAAGGTTCTGACCAAGCAGGATATTTCAGAGAGCCCAGTGGGATATGAGGTGGCAATTCCTGCTCGCTGGAGCATCTCAAGGAAGCAGCAGCAGCACAGAACCATGAAGGCTGGGAAAGACCTTCAAGATTACTGAGTCCACCCATCAACCCATCACCAATATGCACACAAAGCACCTTCTAACACCTCTCCATGTTGGCAGAGCTCTTCAGCCAAAGCACTGTGTTCACAGGGGCCGGCAGATCCAGGTGTATTGTGGTAACTTTAAATTATAAACTAATTACCTTTATTCAGCGATAAGCTAATTCATTGTTCAGAAGGAGCCATCTCTGATAGGCAGGTGGAAAAAGACTCATATTCAGGAAAGTCAGATGTAGAGGTGAACATACCCTTGAGAGATGGCTGTCACACTCAGAAGAACAGGTTTGGGAAAGGATCTGGGGGGAAAATAAACCTTTAAAGAGGTTCAGTAGTCATGATCTGCCCGCATACTTCAGTGCTTAGCACACCTACAAAAGCCTGCACCGCCAAAGGAGCTGAATGGATACAGAGCTGGTTCCAGAGACTGCCTGGGCTGAGATCTCCTCCCAACCTCCCAGGACATCTCCCAACGAGACCAGACCAAGAAAGAGAAAACTCACGCCTGCATGATCCTTCACACGTAGGGACAGTGCGGTGTGCCACCTGGCTGTCACCTCCATTCTCCCATCCCACTCCCAGCACATTTCACACCTGCTGCCTCTACGGGACCGTGAGACCCACCAGAGCTGAGGGATGGCCACCGACATCTCCTTCCCACCACAGGCTGGGGCGAGACCTCCAGCAGCTCCAGCTGGTGCAGGATAGAGCTGCAGAGCAGTATTATTAGTTACTTAAAAATAACCAGCTGAGAGCAACTTCCAGGCTCTGCAGGAGTGCAGGCAGTGGCTTTGAGATAAAAGGCAGCTCCGCACGGTCCCAGACCCATGGGTCATGCAGCCTCTCCAAGCCCTTTGCAGGTTATTTATACACACAGCAGTCTCTTCTGGTGGATGTCTTCTTGGAGCATCCGTGCTGCCAGTGAGCTGGGCATCATCTGCTCTTGCTCCAGGCTCTGGTGACTGCGTGGTTCCCACCACACCGACCCAACTCACCGCCTGGGGAAGGCTGAGTGTTTCCTCCTGTCTGCTTTTGTTGTGTTTTTACCATTTGAGCAGGTTGTGCAAGGGCCAAAACCTTGGCTGTGTGTATCCAGGGTAATAAAAGAATGGCAGGGGTATGCACACTTATAAACAGCCTGTGTTTTCTTCCTTCCAAGGCAGACACTGGAGAGCAAACAGAGATTTTTCTAGCCATAAATAAACGTTACAGGCTAAAAGAGCAATAGGAACCTTTTCACTCCCTGCGCAGCATCCAATGCCCTGAGCTCCACTTAGTGCTTGGCACTCAGAAAAGGAAACAAAGGGACAGAGGGATGGATGTGACAAAAGCCTGGACACTTCTGGCTGCTGGAGGTCACCTCCCCAACCTGGCACCACCAGCATTCCTGAGCATCATGACGTGTTTCTCTTGAGGACCCACTGAAATGAATGACTGCTGGTATTAATTACAGTTCTGTCAGGTGTTACTTCTTCCTCCCATGTGATGAGTAGCAAACGTAGGCATCCAGTCTGACTCCAAACCTACGCAGCTCTGTACTGCACTGCGCTGAGTTCAGTTTCTCCTCTTTCACCTTTTGGATATTCATTTGATTTGTTTCAAAACTACACAAAGTGAAGAAATGTGTTCAAATAACGAGCTTGCTTGTTACAAACCAAAACCCGTGAAGCAGCATCACTGTTTGGAGACTTATCTTACAGAACATAGAGAGGAAAAAAAAAAAAAGAAAGAAAGAAAGAAAAAGGAAAAAATAAAAGAGGCAGGTTTTGATTTTGTTGGTGCTTCTGATTTGTTGGACTGCTCTTTGCAGCCCCACGCCTGCAGCAGAGCTGTTCCAGAAACAGCGTTCAGCAGAGATCTTTGTCAGATGTAAACGTGCTTCGGGGAAGGGCAATGTCCGTGTCAGCGCTTCCTCCCATGCTCTGCTTCCCTTCCTCCTACCATTATCTGCATTGTCTTCTGCTGGCCCTGGGTAGGCACTGCTGGGGGTGGAGGAGGAAGATGAAGAGGAGGAAGATGAGGATGACTGCCCTTGACTTACATCTAGTCCAGGTTGTGGGCTCTCATCTGTCTCCTTTTTAAGGGTGTGAAAACGCGTGTTTCCTCAACCACCACCTCTAGAAGGCCAAAAAGATCACAGTCCTGTCCTTAGTCACAAGAATCAGAGAATTTCTGCTCTTGTTTAGCAGCACTAGTGATTAATAACTCCGGCATTTATGCACTATTTCCTGTACAAAGCAGGGTTTTATGGGCTCATTTTTGACACAGAATCACAGAATGGTTTGGGTTGGAGCAGACCCATTCCAGTCTCTGACACAGGCAGGGACACTTCACTCTAGACCAGGATGCTTTGGGTGTTCTCCACATTGTTGGACTCATCAGGGCTCACATTGTAGGAACACCACCAAAACCTCAACAATCTTACAAAAAGAATGTACGGGCAGGATCAAACATGCCCATGCTAAAATCTGCTCCGTCACAAAATTCCACGTGGACTTTCCAGAAGAATGGTGATGACAAACCCTGTTGCCAACATGGCACATTATCCCCATCATCGCCAGGTTTCATTCCTCTGTGCTCCCTGCTCGGCATCCATTTAATGGCCCATGGTGGTGATGGGATGAGGGCAGGACCTGGTGATCTTAGAGGTATCTTCCAACGTTAATGATTCTGTGAGCAGGCATGGTGAGTTGATGGTTGGACGTGGTCATCTCAAAGATCTCTTTGAACCTTAATGACTGCATGAATGGGCATGGCGGGGATGGGTTGATGGTCGGACCTCAAGGGCTCTATGATTCCACAATCTCTTGAAGTTTCAATCTGGAGGTGGGTCTCTGCCTCTAGCAAGGACCAAACTGAGAAAAAAAGAGCCCATAAGGATTTGGGGCTGTGTGACAAGAGGATATCTGGAAACAAGGTGAAGGCTGCTTTCTTTAACACCCTTTGAAAATATAAACCCTCGCTCTCGATTGCCACTAAATTTGGAGCACGGTTTGGCATCAAAGCCAAGTCAGAAAACAGAATTTCTATTAAATTTGCTTTGGTTGAGGATCAGAGGAAAAAGCCAGATGTTAGCAGGATGAAGAATGTTCCTGCTGAAAAACAGTGCAACGTTTCCTTGGGATTTCACTGAATCATAACTGCGGAAAGGTAAAAGCACTTCACTTTGAAAATGACAAGAAAAATCCAATAAAGGGAAATAACAATAAGATTTAAATCACAAAGCACAAAAGCCCAAAGGAAGCATTTAAGCTCGGGCTGGAGCACAGAAGCGATTTATTCCAGCCCTTCCCAGCTGAAATTTTCACTGCAATGGACACATTCCTGAGATAAATTTTGATGTTGACAAAATCCCGTATTTTTTTCTGATGGAACCTTTTTTTTTCTGAAGTTTTCAAGGCCGACGTACAGAGAGGTGGCAAGAAAAGGACCGTGATGGGGACACTGCCCTTTATGGCATTCTTCTCTCTGTCTGTTCTTGCTCCAAAGCAAGCAGACCCGAGGCAGAGATCTGCTTCAACAGCCAGAGGTCTCTGCAAAGGCCAAAGCGAGCAATTATTCCCTTTATTTGCTTCCCTTTCCTGAAGCAGCCAGAGCAGCAAAGAGGAAAAAAAAAAAAACATTTCCAACCCCACCCCACGTGCTGGGGCCAAACTCTGCATTCGTGCTGGACCTCGTCTCCCTCACCAACCCATCGCATCTCCTGAACCCTCATAACAGGAAGCAATAAAGCTCCCAGCCGGCATCCCCGGTGTCACCGGTGCATCCCTGTGAACCCGGCCAGGCTTGACTTGCTGGAGACCTTTCTAAACTTGCCAAAACTAATTAAAAAAAAAATCAAAAGAAACCGGAGGAAGTGGATCCCCAGGCAAACAGCGGCTGTGCTACAGTTCACGGTGCATCACCTCCGCCTGACATCACCCTTAGCTCCTCCTTTAGTGGTTCACTGAGCAGAGATGCACTGAGAGGAGAAAGGCCAGGGTGCATATGGGAAAGACGAGGGAACTCTGGAAAAATTCAAACGGCCCATTTTTGGCTGTTCCAGAGGGTTGTTTTTCTCCTAGCACCTGTCCGTGGGCAGAGGCAGGTGTCAGAGGGGAGCCTGGAAGAGGCCCGGCAAAAAGGAGGAGGAACAAGGGGAGCAAAGAGCAGAGGTTCATCCAGTGTCCTGTACTTACAGCAGTAATCAAGCTGGGAGTTGCAGCTTGGCATCTTAGAGATGGAGGATAAAGATAAAGCCCCGAAGGACACGTTAGAGATTGGAGATTAAGACAAAGTCCCAAAGCAAAGGCAGAATGTTGAGTCCTCTGACACCACACAAGCAAACCAGGACACGCTTGACATCTCCTCCTGCTTTCCTCACCTAATCCTGCAGACACTGAAAACACATTATTTCATTTGCGCATGGTGGATTGCTGACTCTTAAGAGTTTGACTGTTTTTGCAGCAGCCCAAGTAAGAAAAATTATGGTTTCACCTCCATCACCACATACCTCTTCCATCAGACACAGTGGGACAAATGTCACTGTGAGCAAATCCCCATATCACATGTAGCAGCGCTCAGGACAGTTCTCCCACCAGAATTTAACTAGGTCCATACAGGTTGGAGCAGCCCTACTTCCCCACCAGAAAGTGGCAGCAATGAGAACTGGGTACAAAGGTGTAACTGCTTCTTCACCACCCCAAAAATATCATCAGTTTGCCAAGTGCAAGCTTTTGCAACACAGAAACTACATGAATTTTGCGTGAAGATGCTGCCCACCAATCCGTGTGGGAATAGGACCCACTTGGATGCAACCTTATCATCCATTTTCCAGTACTCATAAGATTTAAACACGGTTAAAAGGGGAAAGCGTGTGGATCTCAAACGTGATAAATGTGGAGATAAACAGGTTGGACGTGCTCTTGCCAACTGTTGTTAGATAACAGACAGAACTGGAAGTAAAGAAAAAGGGAAATGTTATTACTATAAGAGATTTCCTATCCTGGCTAGGTCCCAGAACAACTGGGGCAGTTTTCTACTCATCCGACCAAGATTTACTATCATACCAGTATCATTTCAATGGCCACTTAGGTAACTGTACACAGAGATACTTAAGCAGTTGGATCTACATGCAGAAAAGAGGAATATCAGAGAGAGAGATGCCCGGAGGAGTGGTACAATACCTTCCCCAGCAGTCCTGGGGATGGGAGCATTGGCAGAGGTCGGCCGGTCGGATCCGAAGGGGAGCACGGGGTGGGAATGGCTGGAGCCTTCCTGGCCTTGTTTATATAGGTGGGTCCCCACCCTGCGTGAGGGTTTTTGCACTCAGCCTCACAGCTGGGTCCCCGTGCCAAGAAGTTGGGCCACGTGTCTTTTTTGTCCCCAAAGCTCACAGGATGAGAGGGGTGTTGGATGGGTGTCTCTGCCCGGAGATGTAAGGTGAGGTAGAGAGGTGCTTTCAGGCTGCTGTCCATGTGGGAATGGAGCCAGTCTCACCTGGCATGAGGCCATGCTGCTGCCTGAAGCCTTGACATTAAGAACTTCAGAGCCTGAGGTCTGAGCTCTTGGGCACCCAATAGGGAGCTGATGGCACCTTCCCCACCCCATCCACCACAGTGTGCATGAGCACACAACTGCCTGTGTGATCTGCTGGGCATCCAGGGATCCAAACCAGTGCCAGGACCACCAGTACCACCAGATCTTACAGCAGCACCACAATCAAACCCTACACCATCACCAAGCCCTACACCACCTCCACCAAACCCTATGTCACCACCACCAGAACACACGTTACCACCACCAAACCCTACACCACCTTCAGCAAACTGCATATCAACTCCACCAAACCCTACATGAGCACCACCAAACCACTGTCACCAAACCCTACACAAGCACCACAAAACCCTACACCATCTCCTCCAAGACCTGCACCACCTCCACTGAAGCCTACATCCCATTCTCTACACCCTCCATCCTATACCCACATCCTGCAGTACCTCACCCCATGATGTCTAGGTTGGGACCATGGGCTGAGGGTTCACTATGACCCCATGCACAGGGCTAAGGCAGATCCCACACATTTGCCCCTACCAAAGGATGGACCAAGCTGGTCCCTGCTGCCGGGACGTTTTCACCTCACTTGGAGTCTGGTGTAAAGGAGCCAGGAGAGCTGAGCTGCAGCCAGATACTCTCAGAGGATCCTCATGGGATGTCACCTTCATCTCTGCAGCACTGCCCTTCTGGACAGAGGACTCTCAGTAGGAGAGGAGACATCTCAGCATAATCCCTAGTGAACAGATGGGGCTGTGAGGGTCATCAGCCCCGGGGTGTGCGCAGCCCCAGGGCTGTCCTCCAGTGTGAGTGCACACTTTGCTTTGCAGCAGGTTGCTCGGGGGAATGAGCAGCAATGAAAAACTAGAGAGGAGAAAGGGCAATATTGAATCCAGCTGTGAAAACAAAGATTAAAACCCTCTGAGCCTACAACCTCCCTTGGCCAACGAGCGGGAAAAATGCGCCAACGTTAATTTCTGTCTCCTCATCCATCCAACAGATGTTTTTTCATGAATGAGCATGTTGGAGGCAGAAGAGGAAGAGGGGGAGATATGGGAGGAGGAGGAGGACAGCCCTTCCTCACCTCTGACACAGGGAAGCCTCTGCATGAAGGCTGGGCTGCAGGGCTGAGCCAGCAATACTTGGGGCTGACCCACAAGCTGAGCAAGTGGGAAATGAGATGAGGCACTTTTTTTTTTCCCTCTTTGCTGATAGAACAGAATGCTCCCAAAGGTAGAAATGTTTCCAAGAGATCACCAGGTGCATGGGAGCGGGTTCTGGTGCAGCAGTGAGCAGCAATGAGCCCACCAGTGCTCCCAGCATCACTGGGGCTGAGCAGGGGTCACGCAGTCCTGTACCAGGCACTTGGCTGGCTCCCAAGCAGGGATTGTGTGATGAAGGCTTTCCCCTCTGCCAGGTCGAGATGGGACACTGAAGATGCTACAGTCACAGTTTAGTCTTCAATAATACTAAAAGCCTGTCCTGACATTCATCAAATGGCCTCCCAGTTTTCTGCTTGCTTTTCTTTCCTTCAAAGCTTTCTTGCCAGCCCAGATCCATTTCAGCCTCCTCTGCTGCTCCTGAACATTGCTATGTTTGAAGAGTTAAACAGTGTAAAATGCAAAGAGGGAGCAAAAGAGAAATCCCTTGTCCTCCTTCACCGTGTTAGAAACGCCAAGTCAAGGTATCAGTTACCCTACAGGGAGATACTGAGACACTGTGTTTGCTGCTGGTTGGTCCCCCATGCTGGTTGCCAGCTGGGCATCTGGTCCAGTGCATTTTGATATTCCAGAACCCATCAGGAGACTTTCTGGCGTGAAGATCCGCAAGCATTGGCCTGGCCACAAGCAGAAACTGAGGAAAGAAGATGAGGTTGTGGGAGGATCTTCTCGGAAATTTACTCTTTCCACATCTGGCCCTTCCCCTCCTTTCCTCGTGACGGTAGGATTAGATGATCTTAGTGGTCTTTTCCAACCTTAATGACTCTGTGATTTTCTGCAAGGCATCCTCCCTTCAGCCTCCAGACAGAAATAATAAAGAAACCACAACACCATCTGTGTTTCCGAGGAAGCATGAGGAGTGACACACAAACTGAGAACACAGAACATGCTCGGCAGCCTTGCTTTACAGTGGACAATCTGCACACACATGGGCAAGGTAGAGAGCTTCAGGCCATGCCTGCAGCTGCAGGGAGCTGGAGGAGCAGCATCCAGCTCACTGAGCTGCGATGAACCCAGAGACTTAAACTGAGTGCAGATCTTCATCCATCATGGCCTTTATTCCTGTCTGGGTTTTGGGTCCCTGTTGCTTTTGGAGCGTGGGAGCCTTCACCTCAGCCCCCTAGAGACACTGCTTGGCCACCTCTGTACCACCTCCTGGGTGACCATTCTGCCATACTTCCACTGCAGTTCTGTCCCATGTGGGTCTTGACCCAAAGCAGCAACACCACTGCATCCCTCTCAGATGGGTCTCTCCTGTCTACACCCTCACTGCTATGCCCCAAACATTAATCCCCTTCTCCTCTGGCCCTGCTGGTTTAATCTAGCTCCAGCTATGACCAAAACCCAGCAGATCCTCTCCGTGCACACCTGAAGCCACATGTCAGCATCCTCAGGACTGCAGCCCTTGCCCTGCTGCTTTCCATTCAAGCGTCCTCATTCCATCCCCCTTTCAAAAAACTGGCTGACCAAGTGTTTTATTTCTTCGGCTGGAGCCCTTCTTTTCTGCTCTGGATTTAATTGTTCAGTCGTAACAGCCAAGAATTTCCATAAACCTGATGGAAAATTAAAGAACTGGTGCAGGAGCGAAGCCACCCCTGCCTCGGAGAAGGGCTCTTTCATTTCCTGCCAGCCATCCTCTTTCAGGCTCTGGGAGCAAAAAGCTCTGTGCCTTTCCAACCACTAAATCCCTCCCTTGGACCCACAATGGGGGCAGCTCAGCTACACCTAGTTCCAGCTATTGAAATAATGACAACAGCCTCCATCCCACAGGAACTGACCCCTCTGCTGTAGCCAGGGCTGGGGGAAGTGTTGATGACGTGTGGACATCGGTGACCGTGACAACTTTCCAACAGTGTGTGCTGAAACCAATGCACAGCCAGAGGTGGAGGGCTGCGAGCTCAGGGATGGGACGTGGAGATGCTCAACCCGATGGAGAAGCCATGGGTTGTGTGGAGGATTTGCTTTGGGGCAGTCCTATCAGTCTGGGGTGCTTTGCCAGAATGCTGTGCACGTCCACGTATCCAATGCTGTGGCTTTTTGGGAGCTTTCCCCTATAATTTAGGGAATTAACAATTCCTACTTTTTTTTTCCACTCTTATCCCCTGCCAACGCCACGAAAGAAGAACAGGAGGACTTTGGGTAAAGAGCAGAGCTGGGTCAGAGGTGCATCCGTGGGCAGGTCTGTTTTCAAGAAGCAATTACTGACAGGGAAGAGGCAAACCCTGCATTCCTCAGTGAAGGAATCCGGATGATGTCACCTCCTGCCTGGGACAGGAGCATTCCTGTGTCGGGCAGCCCCTGTCCACACTACAAATATTTGTGTTGGCCTCTCTGTTGGGAGCTTCCCTTTACAAGGAATATCAGCAGGGTGGGCTCTCCTACTGTGGCTTTCTCTCCCTCCCTTTCTAATGGGACACAGTGGCGTAAAGCACATCAGGATCTTTCCTAATCTACTGGCTGGGACTAAAGCCCTTTTCCCTGGATGGGGAGGCTCTGTGGATGCTTCCAGGAAAAGGGCCGTGGGGTGATGGGGCAAAGTGTGGGGTAGTGCAGGAGGGGAAGGTTCTACCAGCAGAAAAACTGCCCCTGGCCACACTCCTGGGAGGCACCAGGCTCTGGGCAGCCTGCTCTCGTGGTTGGTGACCCTGCCCACTCAATGATTTCTGAGGTCCTTTTCAACCCAGGCCACTCTATGATTCATTCTAGGATTCTATGACACTTCAGGAGGGACCCTAAAGTGTTCTTTAGGATGCTTGGGTGGGATTCAGTTGCCTGCACCCTGGTGTCGAGCCACCCTTTGGAGCTCAGCTGTGTCCAACAGGAGAGGGACCATCCTGCCTTCAGCAGAAGGGCAGCAGGATGCTTCCCGTGGGCTGTCTGTGAGCTTCAGTTCCTCCAAACCCCACAGACGTCGGTGGGATCCCCCATAAATTCTCTCCCTTTAAGCAAACCACGAGTTGTACCACTGAGCTCCTGGAGATTTCACAAAGCGAGGAGGTCAGGGGCACGGAAGGGAGCTGTGTTCATACCGACAGAAGGTACTGCCCTGTATGAGAGTGGGGATGAGCTGCTTTGCTTTATCTGACAGCACGTCTGAGCAACCCCTTCTGGAGGTTTCCCAAACCAATGCCTTTCTGCTGAGCACATCATCCTGCTAGGTCAGGGGCTGCAGGCAGGCAGAGAGCCCTGGGTACCGTGGCCCAGTGCCATTGGTGTCACAGCCTCACTGGGACCATTGGGTGAGGTCCCCTCTCCGTGTGGGGCTCTCACCCCACACCTTAAATCAACTCCTTCCCGAATCACTGCAGGTCTATCAGCAGTGCTCTGTTGTTTTTCAGCTCCGGTTATAAGAGGCATCAGCAAATATTTCAGGCTGTAGATAAACTACACCCCGCCAACATAAACACTCTGAGATGCTCGATGCAAATCACCTATCAGCACTCACAAGTGCTGCTAAAATTTTCTGGACAAAAAAAAAAAAAAAGTGCTGTGACCCACCTGGAGGGCTGAGTTAAAAAGAGAGATGGCAGTCCAAAGCTTGCAGCAGGGGCAGCTGCTGGGAGCACAGCTTTCCTCTCATCCTCCCACCTTGGGATCTCCAGGCAAGTTCTGCTCGTGGAGTATCAAATAAATCAGCTCCACACCCACGCACATCTTGGCCAGCGTGTAAAACCTCACATGTTTTTGCTGCTAGACATCTCTGGCAGAAAGCTGCCTGCTTTCCTCTGCTGCTCTCCTATTCTCGCTGCCCCGAGGAGTGGGGATGTCAGCTTTTTTCATCCATCTCCTTCCATTTTCTCCTCAAAGAATCATTCATGCTGGAAAAGACCACTAAGATCACCACGTCCAGCCACTGACCCCCACCATGCCCACTGACCACATCCCTCAGTGCCACATCTCTGTGGACCCTGAACACCTCCAGGGACGGTGACCCCTCCACCTCCCTGAGCAGCTGTGCCACTGCATCACCGCTCTTTCTGAGAAGAAATTGTTCCTGATATCCGACCTGACGATGCCCCCCACTCATTCAGAGGATCAGAAGCCTTCCCAAGGTCCTCCTTGGGTCACAGTACAACCACACCACGTACAACCCAGCACAGACTCCCCCGTTGGCCACTGAAGCTTTCTCCAGTCTCAGGGCAGGAACATCCACACTCAAACCCTACAGCAGACACGCAAACAACATCAACCCCAGGAGATCTGGCAGGCCAAAGGGACAGACATCCCCCCCCAAATCACGAGGGCACGCAGCCCATCTCACCAGGGGAAGCATGCTGGAGCTCCTCCGGCCCAATGGATCTCCTCATCACTACACAGGGACACTGGGCAGCTCTCCGTGCCTTGGTCACAGTGGTGCAATGTGTCACCAAACACCGTGTCCAACCTGTGCCTGTTCAACCAGGAGCCAGTTTCTGGATAGAGCAGCAAGCCTAGCACAGCAAGGGGGGGCTCACACACCCCTACGTCCAGGCCTCACCCTTGCTCACACCCAGCTGCTCCTGCTCTATCCCCAACAGATGAAAAATGCTTTGGGTTGCTGGTGGCCTGAGAGCTCCCACCTGCCTTTAGCCAAGCCAAGCACCTCATCTGAATGCAACAAAGCCCCATTGAACGTCAGTCAGCCTTCCCCCTAGTGCCCTTGGAGAAGTGGCTACATCAGAGACGGGCTGCTCCTCCCCAGCTCTGCATCACCTCGGGGGCAGTGGGAGGACTGCGTGGGCCAGCAGCCTTCCCAGCACCAAGCAGACACAGCCAGGATATCTCGAGTGGCTGAAAGCTGAAAGATCCCTGCCCAGGAGCAGTATTTCTGAGGGAAAGCGTTCGTTTCCTTGCACAGAATGACCTGGGTTGAAAAAGACATCAGAAATCATCTGGTTTCAACACCCCCTGCCATGTCCAGGGTTGTCAACCACTACAGCAGGCTGCCCGGAGCCACATCCAGCCTTGCCTCGAATGCCCCCAGGGATGGGGCATCCACAGCCTCTCTGGGCGACCTGCTCCAGTGCATCACCACCCTCTTTCTATCATCAACGTGGCATTGGGATGGAGCATTGATTTTGGACACTGACCCACTGTGTCCCCACTGATCACTGAATCACAGAATACCCTGAGTTGGACTGGATCCACAGGGGTCACCGAGTCCAGCTCCTTACGTCATCTTGCCTCTCTTCTCCCCCTCTCCTCCTCCAGCACTTCTGCCTTTTCATCAGCTCTGCTTATTTGCACTTGAAACCCTGCAGAGCCAGTGCTCACTTGTGTCATGCCCAGGGCCACACGATGCTGGCTCCAACCAGAGGAAAGCACGGGCTGCTCCTGCTGCAGAAAACCCCAGGGACACGGCAGCGCTCACACGGGTCCCCAAAACACTCTCCAGGTGAGGGAATGCACGTCTGCTCTTGCACCTCCCCATGGCTGGGCAGCCCGGGTGGGAAACAAGGAGGTCAGCTTTACAGTAGGCTGAGTTAACTGTTTCTGTCTGGAAGAGAGGAAGAAATAGCACCACTGTCTCCAGCAGGGAAAATGGGATGAGAAAAACATGCCCCAAGGAATTTGGCTCAGGAATCAGCAGAAGGTTTCCAAAGCAGAGAGTGCTGGATGCACGGGTAGGACCATTTCCCAGGGTGAGTGTCACTAGCAGTTATTGCTGGATTTATGGCATTAGGTGCCCAAAGACATGGTCCTCAAAGTCCTCCTCACCCACGGTAAGGGATGGCAGCGTCCTGCTCAGCCTGCAGGCTTGGATGTCAGCAAGAACTACTTCTCTGGAAGTGTAGTAATGCAGTGGCACAGCTGCCCAGGCAGGTGGGGGGGTCACCACCCCTGGAGGAGCTGAAGAACTGTGGAAATGTGTCACTGGGGAAGCACAGTCAGTGGGTGATAGCAGTAGTGGGTGAACACTCAGACAGAGGTGATCTTAGAGGACTTGTCCAGCCTTCGTGGTTCTGTGATTCTACATCAGGGTGCCAGCTCCCAGCTCCTCTGTTCCCTACAATTCCCAGCCTGCAGCTGCAACCTGCCACCAAGCAGGAAGCACAGCAGGAACATCCCAGCCCTCCTGGTGGGAAGGAAGCAGGAGATGCGTGGGGCAGGCAGTGATGCTCCAGCTCAGCTGCCCCTGAGCAGCGTTTCCGGGCCACGTTCCCAGGTTCAATCTGTTTACATCCCGCTGGTGGGAGAGCTATGTCAAGACAGACCTGATCCTAATGGAGAGGGGAATGCTGGCTGTGTATTCGCTCAGCAATATGGCCTCACTGCCTGTCCTGACCCTGTGGAGCAGCTCATGCTCATCTGCAATATGTGGGGGGCAAAGGGTCTCTTGGTTTGCTTGGCCCAGAGCAGAGGGAGCTGAAGGGAGGCCTCAAGGTGGCCTGCAGCCCCTCATGGCAGCCTGTATTTCCATGGCAGCCACCCCATGGCTAGACTCAGGGATCCTTGAGGGTCCCCCTTCCAACTCGGGATGTTCTGTGCTTCCAAGAGAAGGGGAGGACCTTGCTGTCACGTACAGCTGCTTCGTGGGAGGTTCTACAGAAGACGGTCCTGGTTTCTCCTCTGAAATGCGGAGTGAAAGGACAAGCTGCAGCCAGAAAAAGTTCAGCCTCCCGGGAATAAATCATTTTCTCCATGACAAACACTGGCACGGGGAGCTGGTGGGATCTCCACCCTTGGAAGTAACTCATTTGGACAGGGCCCTGGGCAATTCCACCCAACAAAGTTGGCCCTGCTTTGAGACCTCCCAAGGAACCTTCAGCCCCTGTCACCCTGCAATCACATCACACATCACCCTCACCATTCCCATCTGTCCCCTGCCCAGCATCCCTCACGCACACAGAGCTGGGCAGCCACCCCAGGACACTGCTCTGCCCCAGAGGAGCGAGAAGATGGACCTCAGGAGAGGACATGAAGGTTGGAGGGACCCTTGAGTCATCGCCCAAGGGCTTGGCTTGCCCACACAGAGCCTTAGGGACAGCCCAGGGCTCTGGGGGCTGGCAGCCTTGGGGTCCTCACCTCTGGGAGGGCAACCAGAGCGCTGAGGGGATACACCACCGTGCTTAAAAAACATCCCCAAACAACACCTGACCCCTCTGCAGAGGCAGAGAGATAGATAAATTGCTCCAGCAAAGTTAGAAATCAAACAGTAATTTAACTCCTTATTATTTAATTTATAGGGGAGGAGTAAGACAGAGGTCCTCATTTTCCCTCCAGTTTCCATATCCCCTCTCTCTATGGGTTGCTCAGGCAGCACGCAGCAGCCCTGCAATCTGTTCTCTTTTTTCTGGCACCGAAGAGCAGAAACAACAGCAGTTTACATGGCCTGTCACCAAGATCTCCAAGCAACAGAGCGGGTCAGAGGGAGCTGCTCGGCCTTAAGAAGGACCCTTGTGCTGCTTGGATGAACCTCAGGTGGAAGAGCTCCAGACAAGCCATAAATCAAGGGAGAGCTGTGCTGGGGGAGCAGAGCGTTGAGCGCGCGCCGTGCCGTGCTCCACCTCTGTTACAGGGGAAGGAGGGGTTTCCTTATGACATACACCAACAAACATCTTCTGGTATTTCTGTCTTGGAGAACACCCAAGGATTGTCTCAGAATAGCTCGTGCAGTTTGCAGGAGTTCCTTCCTCGGGATGCTTTCTAAGGAGGCTTTTGGTGGGAGGCACTGCGAGGTAATCTGGGCAGAACGAGAAGGTGCCCGTGGGTTTTTGGGTTGGGTTAAAGGTTACCCTTTCATCTTGGGTTAAGGTTACCCTTCTGAGGGAGAGTTAAGGGTTAAGGAATACCCCTTTATTATGCGGGTTTACCCTTTTGGGTTAGGGTTCTATCTGCTCCCTGTTGGTCGGGTTCTGGACCCTCTGCTCACCCCCTGCCAGCACAGGACACGGCTTTGTCCTACTCAGCATGGATGAAATGAAGTTATTAGGACAACTTCTTTGGTGGAGATGAAATGGACTCGAGGGGATCCCTTCCAGCACTCAGGAAACATGCTGGCTGCAACCAAGCTCACTGCACCCACCCTCACAACACTCACTGTGATGATATCGATGAGCTGGGGAGAACAGGGATGTAGCTGAGGGTCACCCACCAACCAGGGGGAAGGTGATCATTTCTTCATGAGGATGAAAACAATAAAAGCTATGGAAATGCAACAGCATCTTTAAGCTAGGTCTACCTAAGGATCTAGAGGCGTTAACAAGGGATGATAACTGAGCTCACGTCCTTTAAAAAAAAAATAAATAATAATACCACAACACAAAAGCACCTCACAAAGAGCATCGTCCTCTCAATGGAGCTTTTGTCTGTGGGTCAGAGGCAGCAGCTGCAAAACTGCAGCTTCTGCTGGGCTGAGATGTGCACAGCAGTTCCCATCAGCACCGGGGCTGTAAGGAGCAACGCCAACGTGGAGCAGTTGCACTGGTGGTCCCAAAGCAAGCAGGATGCAGAGCTGAGAGCTGGCTGTGCTGGGTCTCACAAACATAACCCAAGGGTCCCATAACAGGATTTGGTTCGGTATCCGAGGAGCAGCAGAGCTGTGGAGGGCATGAGGAAGAGTCAGGCTCTGTGCCTGAAGCTCACTGAGTGGCCTGGGCTGGGAGGGACCTCAAAGATCATCTGGTTTCAACCAACCGTACGCAGGTGGAAAACCAGATCCCAAAGCATCTCCTCATCCCCTTTTAGGGAAAGACCTCCAATGGCTCTGGGATGTGGAAATTTAGGATGGGGACCAGCCAGAGCCCCAGAGCACAGCAGTGTCCCCATCCCCATGGGGTTGTCCCACTGACCCCGACTCAGAGCTGCCCAGCCTCCTCCTGATGTCAGTAACTTAAATCAGATAGAAAATGGGATCTCGGCTGCCTTTCCTGCTGCCTCCCCACCTCTGAGAAGCAGAGCCCTCCACCAGAGCCCTTCCTCTCCCTGAGGAAGGAATTTATTTCTTGCTCTCCTCAATTTTTATCACTTTTCCTCTCTTCAGAAGCAGCTCAAGATGAGTCCAGGAGAAGGCTGACCCAGGCCAACCTCAGGGCCCAGGCAGACCCTCCTGATTTTCAGGCATGTCCTCAGAATGGGATGACCCCATTTTCATCCTCATATTTAATTCTTAAGAATCTCAGCCCAGCTCTGTTTGGGGCCCGGAGCAACGCCTCCTTCTTCCTATTTCTGTAACAGCTTCAAGCAAAGCCCTGGATCCACACAGTAAGCAACTGCCAGACCCGAGCTGAGTTTGATTCCTTTACCTTAAGGACACAACTGAATCCAAAGCATTTTATAGGAACAAAACAATCCGCACAGCTCCCACACATTACAATAGGATGGGATGGAGAGCAGAGCATCCTTGAGCACCCCTCCCCCCCCCCTCACCCCAACGTCCCCTACCCAACCTTCAGTGTCACCCATACCTTTCACAGCCAGGAAAAAAAGATGCGGGTCCTCACCGCATAACCGCAGCCCCGGGGGTAAATCCCTGCAGCTCAGCTGCCCACAGCCCTGCAACAAAGCCAAGGAGGAGGCAATTATCCCTGGGCATCTCGCTGCCAGGCACAATGCGGCCACAGCACAGTGACTGTGCTCAATGCTGGCATTGTGTGTGTGTCCCCCCCCACCCATTCCCTGCACGTGGCGTGGAAAAAATACTCCAAGGGTGCAGCAGAGGGGGGTGGGAAGAAAGAATTCCCCCCATAGAGAGGTAGGAGCTTTCTCTACGACCATGGTCAACAAGACAAGTTAAAAGCAAAGGGGGTTCATAGAATCGGAAGGGTTGGAAAAGACCTCTGAGATCAACAGCTGCCCAAGACTCATCACCACTGTGACCCTCGTACACAGAGCTGTTAAGGTTGGAAAAGACCACTGAGACCATCCAGTCCAACTGCCCACTTATCCTCACCATGTCCCTCAGTGCCACATCTCCACAGTTCCTGAACACCTCCATGGACAGTGACCCCACCACCTCTCTGGGCATCTCATCCCAATGCAATACCACTCTTCCTGAGAAGTATTTTCTTCCTAATAGCAGCAATGAAACCAGCAAAGAGCCTGGAGGTGCTAACACAGCCATCCTCAGCTCCAGCTCCAGCTCCAGTGCCTGTAACTCAAGGGGAAGCTCTAAAGCTGCAGCAATGGCTGGGAGCACCAGCACCCGTGCTTTGGGGGGCAGATGGAGCCTTCCAAAAAATACATTTATAAAGCAAAACACATGTGGGAAAGCTGCTGTGCTGCAGGGAGGAGGCAGCAGAAGGAAGCCTGAAGTTTGCAGAGCCCATGGGCACGTCCGTGCCAGCCACAAGCACTTGGCCACTCCATCCTTCCCACTGGAGCGGGACCTGGCTCCCAAGGGTCTCCTCATCATGGGACGAATGTGTGCAGAGCTCAACGTGGGCACCAGCATTTGATCTTTTCCTCCTCCTTTCTTTTTTATTTTTCCTCTTTGAAAACACTGCCATGACCTCTGGCAGCCGGGACGGGGAAAGAAAAACCCAGAAAACATCCTGCTCCTCCCTCCTTTCATGCCTGGGGAGGAAGAAGTGCAGAGCCAAGAGGGGACCGTGTCCCTGCCTGCACCAGCATCCTGTTGTACCAGTTGCCACTGCACACGATCTGAATTGCAGATGGCTCCGGGCTATTTATGGCGATGGAGCCACGTCGGGGACGAGCAGAGTCACAGCTGCTATTGTCAGAAAAAGCAGCACCCATTTTTCTCTGCTTTTTGCTCGTTTTCATGCCTGAGCTCTAAGGAATTATGAGCACGGTGCCCCATGGGTCAGCGTCCCTCGATCCCCAGGGATGACACAGCACACCCTGAGCTCAGTAAGATGACCCAAATTCATCACAGCGGGGCTGCCCCCAGCCCCACGCTCCTCCTGACATAGCAAAGGGACCAAGGGTCTCCTCCAAGAGCATCACTTGCCCTGGTACCCCGTTCCTGAAGGAACAGCACCCCCAGATAGAGCCCAGATGGAGTTGGTTATCCCACATGAGGATTAATCAGCAGTTGGGGTTTTCTGGGACCTACCTGACCTCAGGGTGAGGCAGCAGCAGCCGGCACGCAGCGCTCCACTCGCTGTCCTGCAGGAAGCACAGGCAGACATCAGCAGCACAGGCAAAGACCACGTCCCCCTCGGAGCTGCAGCCCTCTGAATGGGAGCAGCATCGTCCCCAGACCACCCCAGTGCATCCAGGCAGCTCACTCCTGCTGCAAAGCCAGGGCTGATTTGGAATATGGCAGAAAAATGCTGCGTCTCCGAATCACAGCATTGTATAGGATACAAAAAAACCTTCAAGGTCATCGAGCCCAACCATTAATCTGACCCACCCAGCCCAACCACTACACTGTTAGTGCCAGGGCCCACAGCCCCGTGCCAGCACTAAACCCATCGACCCCAACAGCAAAAGTTGAAGGCAGAGTGAACCGCAGACTGAGCCAGCGATGGGCAAAGCAACAAATCCTGATGTTTTCCACTTTTTTTTTTTCCTCCCCTCCCCTCCTTGCTTATTTTCTGCTACAGATGCCCAATTATTTCCCAGGATTGCTCAGCCCCCGGGGGCCCTTTTTGCAATCACATGGAAGCGAGCTTGAAAATCAACGCTGCCTCCAAAAGCAGCGATGCCAAGAAAAGCCATGGCAAGGACAGCGCTCCGGCCCACGGGCTGAGGGGGGGAACACGATGATGGAAAGAGCCACGGGCAGCTGGATGGGCTCGGGGCTCATTTGGGCTGCTCGATGCTACCCTGAAGCATGGCTCCAGCATTTCTTGGCTTCCCCGTGGTTGATTTGGGTTGGGACACTCAGAGCGGGGCTCCGAGGCGCTGCCTGCCCTCGTGCGTCCCTGCTGCAGCTCCGTGTCAACACACGGACATTCCTGAGCAGCACCTGGGTGTCCCGTGCAAATTCTGGAGGAGATCTGTGCTGTCTCACATCATAAAGACACCAACTATATACACTGGCCCTTGAAACAGTGCTGGTATCACCACAGGAAGGAGCAGGAAGGTGGGAAGAGCCATCAGCAGCAGTAAGGCTCCATCCTGCAGCATCCCCCTGCAGGGAGGATGTAGGGGGAGGCATCAAGAAGCTGCCCAGGTGAGAAGGTTGGGAAGTGGGGTGCAGACATCCCCTTATATGGGCACAATGGGGTGGTGGGGTCACTATCCTCGAGGTGATTAGGAACTGTAGAGATGTGGCACTGAGGTGTGGGGTCAGTCAGCATGGAGGGGTGCGCTGATGGTCAAAGCAGATGACCTTAGAGATCTTTTTGAACCTTAATGAGTCCATGATCCTGCTGCTCCCCAGGCGTGGCCTTATGAAGAGCCCCGGGGTGCCTGAGCTGCTCTGACAGCTGATATTCTTGGTCTAAAGAGGCTGCATTTTCTTTACGGTCCACAGATTCATTGCATTTCTGCCTAAAAATCAACATGAGAAATAGGAGACCTCCCCCCCCTGCCCCCTGTATCTTCAGTCACAGAAAACCCACGGTGGGGAGACCCCTGTAGCCCCCACTTTGCCCGTGGGCACGTGGTTGGTGCCCATAAACCAGGCTGTGTTTTATTGAGCACAAGGTGAGGCAGTGACACCTTCTGTGGTTCCACACACGAGGTACACTCTGGCACGGGCAGCTCCCAATGCCAGCAAAGAGCTGCTGAGAAAGAGCAGTGCAGCTGGAGAACATCTCAGCCTTCTCTCCAGGGCAGCTGCTCTGCTCAGACCACGGAAAATGACTTCTGCAGATGGATGCCTCGAAGGGCAGAGCAGACAGAGGTGGCCGTCCCCTCCTGTCCTCTGCCATCCCTAATGATGATTCTTTGATTCTAAGCTGCCACTGCCCTCGTCCTCAGGGATTCCCTGCTGTCAGCATCCCTCCAGCCACAGCTGTCCCTCCCCATCCCCATCGCTCCCTCGTCCCAGGAGCAATTTGGGAAGGGACACCCCAGCTCATCTACCTGCTGGGAGGGGAACCTCAGGGCACACTGCACACCTCCAGAACACGACACGAGGTCTTCTTTTGCCCCAAATCCCACAGTATTTGAAAGACAGGTCCTCCTCAGAGCGCTGGGCACAGAGATGCTCAGCACACCACCACCACAGGAGCAGCCCTCTCCCCATCCCTCCTTCACGTACCCCCGTCCCAACGCTCATCCCTTCACATCAGCGCGGGCATCGAGGCGTTCACTGCTTCACTCCATCACACACAGAGGCAGCAATGGAAAGCAGGTCACCCGACACAGGGCAGGATATCGAGGACATCCCTCCCCGTAACCACCAGGAAAGGGTGCAGCAGGAGGCTCAAGTGGCCCCCACGAGTTTATCCCCCAACCGAGCATCACCTTTGTCACCTCCCACCGCCGGGTGTTGCTTACCTCTCCTGCAGGCTCTGCTCGGGGCTGGCAGCCTGGCTGTGGGCAGGGGGGGGCTGGGGGGCACGCTGCTGCTGGGCACGTCCATCTGGTGGCAGCCGGGCAGGTCCCACGCGATGGCCGGGGACCTCCGTGCTCCTCGGCGTTGCGCTGCTCGCTGCGCGGGGCCCTGCGCTGTTCCTGCTGTCACCTCTGCCATCTAGAGGGGAAACTTCACCACTGCAAACATCGTGCAGAACGTTAAGCGTTATGGTATGGGAAAATCCCGGACCGTGGGCAGCGCTGAGAGCTCCCAGCGACGCCCGATGTTGGGATGTTTGGCTTTAGGTACGACCCCAGGACGTTCCCAAGAGGAGTTTTTGGGGTTACTGAAGCAAAGCTTAGAATGTTGCCACATGAAACTCATGACCACGGAAGGAAGAGCTTGCTCTCATCTGTGATGGATTGTCAAGAACACTCCAAGAGAGGCAAACGATGAATATAATCTCTATTGCTGAGTATCAGTGAGGTGCTACAACGCTGGTCCCCAGCATGGAAGAATGACTTTAACACATTAGGAGACCTGACCTGAGCGGGGCAGCTGGGTAAAGCAGAGCTGAGATACAGGGGATGAAACCCAAGAGCTGAGTTAGGACGTGGTGTGCGAACAGGCCTGGCCCAGCACTGCACGTCAGCCTGGGCTCCTTGTGGATTTGCCTGGAGCTGTGCTGCACCCCTGCTCCCACCTCTTTAAGCTCTCAGTGAGGCCCAGGGTGTGAGCTGCTGAGGGCTCTGAACCTGCCTGAAAGCTTCAGGGCTGAGGCTGATAAGGCCGGGGAAGGAGAATGCAAACCACGCCCTGCCCCGGCCAAGCACAGCTCTCTGTGTCCCAACTCAGCAACAGCATGAGGAATGGAGATGAAATCAACATATCCTTGCTAGGAAAGAGGACTGACTGACTTCTACTTTGTACATCATCCAAAAAAAAAAAAGATCGCACAGCTTGGAAATCCTCTGCCCAATTTGTCGGTGTAAGAGCAACCAAAAAAATCTACCTGCACCTGAAGTGGAACGGTACAACAAGTATGTCTGAATTACAGCACTGCTGCTGAACTAACAGAGGGGAGGAACAACTATCCACCTGAGGTGTGAACCTGGGAGAGCACACGCCAAGCACCTGGCAAACAGAAACACGAGCATGAGCAGGTTTTGTTCTCCTTCCTTTTAATAGAAATATCCTAGAGTAAGCCAGGAGGAGGATCGGCCTAAAGGGAACGACTCTTGGAATGAAATGCTGTGATGTGGCTCAGGAATGATGTGATAAAAGTTAAAGCTTCCAGGCAGGTTCCGCTCAGGACTTCCTGCATTCTTGGGCCTTCTGGATTTCCTGCAAGAAGATCAGGAAAACAACTGAGCAACGTCACTTTTGGGAAGAGATGGTTTCCCAGATCTGCAGAGCAGGAGCAGTCACTTCAGCAGTGCAGCCCCACACAACGTGCCCCAGCTCCACAGCACTGAGGCTCCTGTGTAAGTGCTGGCCTTGGGACACAGCAAGCTGTGACCCAGAGGCTTTTCACAACAGCACACCCCTCCTTTCTTCTCCAGAGAGGGAGAAATCCCTGTTGTGCCACTAGTCCAGGACTCAGCTGGATCAGTTTTCCACTCTTGGGCCACAAATCCACCACCATGCAGCAGCTCAAACTGGCTGCCTGAGGACGGACTGCTCAGGGAGAAGGCAGCAAAACCCCCAGGACTCACCTTCAGGAGCAGCTCCTTCAATTCGGAATAGGCTTTCTCTAGATCATCATTAACAATGACCATGTCAAAGAGGCCAGGCTCTTTACCTAGCGAAGGAGACAAGGACAGAGGGCTTACAGAAGAACATGCTCCACCCCTGTGTCAACAATCGTGCACGATCTGAGTTCCTGCAGCATTTTATTACCACTATTATTTCAGCCACTGCTTACGTGCTTCTCCACTAAATGCCCTCAAGGGAAGAAAAGTCAGATGTCTGTGCAGAAAACAGCTCCTCCATCCCCAGTGCACCCCTCTCCCTGGGCACTTTGCTCAAACTTACTAAGCTCCAAATCTATCCGAGCCGCAGTCAAACGCTTCTGTAGACTTTCTTCTGTCTCAGTCTGTCGGTCCCGTAGTCTTTTTTCCTAAACCAAATGACAAATACATGAAAGATATGCATATCCCAAATGCTGCATGCAGGAAACACCCCCATCCCATCACCACAACAGAGATATCTGCTGCTGTCAGCAACAGCAAGTGTGATGTAATGCTCTGCAGAAGGCTGGGGACCTCGATTCCAGCCCAAACCAGTGGCCAAACTGGGCCTGGGCTCAGGATGTCTGATCCACAGTACCCACTCTCTTCTTCTCCCCTCTCTTATCCTCATTTTTGTTAACAGCATGTTCTGCTGTGAGGTGCTATCTGTCAGGCTCTGGACCCATCACACTGTTGGCTTCCTCCTCCATGAGGAATGCAGACTGCTTGATTTACTGAGAGCACAGGGGGAGAGCCAGCTCTGGGCACAGAGCTGGGATGCAGGAGCTGCGGGTTTCTCTGCCATGTGCTCCTTGCATGGCTTCAGGGATTCTCACCAGAGGAGACTCAGGTTGGATATCAGGAATAAATCTCTTCTTTCACTACTCTATAGGACCACATGAGAACAAATGGGGTATCAGATTTCCAGTGCTGCAGAGACAGCCTCCTTAGGTTTAACTTGAATAACTCCTTACCTCCCAGTGTAAGCACAACTAATGCATTCAGAGCTTATAACCCAACACAAGCAGCCACACTGACACCTGGAAACTGCACACCAGACCCAAAAAAATAACAGGGCAGAGCAAGGTTTATCACGGGGACCCAGGCTGGGCAGAGCTAACAGTGTGCTTGGAAACACCTCCCCCACTCCCCCAGCCCTTAAAAACATATCCCTCCAACAGCAAGGAGGGGGGGAGGGGAACCCCCATGGCTTCAGAGCAAGACGCCATTACCTCTAACCGCCCAACGGCAAAGGAAGGCGGCCGCTCACCAGGACTTCTATGGACGGAGGCTGCACGGAGATGTAGATGGGGTTCAGCTCTGTCTTCTTGATGTTCCTGACGCCTTGGATGTCAATGTCCAGGATGCAGATCTGGTTCTTGGCCTGAACAGCCTGCACCGCACCTTTACTAGGGACAGACCAAACAGGGAAGGGCTCAGAGCCTTGAGCAGAGCAGTGGGGCCTGGGGCCTCCCAGCAGTAGGGCTGCATAGGGCTCCCGTGTGCCCAAACATGGAGGGAAGAAAGTCTGCTTCGCTCTTGCTAAGCAGCTTCTCCCTCCTCGAGTGTCCTTTGGGCTCCTGGGGTAGTGCTGACTCCTGCTGGAGAGGCTGGCAAAACCCTGGTGGAGAGTGTGGAAATAGGTAACGTGATCATCCCACGAGGAGGTTGGCTCAAGCAAAGCTCATTAAGCTGTGTTTCCCTCTGACAAACACAGGAGCAGCCTCACCAGAGAACTTCCCTTCCCCAGTTTCCATACCCATGCACTCTCCTGATGCTTCAGACTGCTTCACAGGACACACAATCAAGAAAATCCTGTAAAGATTCTCTCACGTGCTCAAAGTTGGCTGTGCCTTCCCAGGAAGTGGTCTGCATACAACTGCCTCCAGTTTCTTCCTAAATACTTACAGCTATCCCTCAAAAAGCAGCAACTCCATCCCTCTGCCAGTACACCAGAGGATTAGTTCCTGCCTCATCAGAGCACTCCTCAGGCAGGACTCACACAGAGCTGTGTACAGGACCTCCTCCAGGACAGGGCTCAGTGGCAATGCTAGGAGCTCAGAGGTGGCCACTGCAGGTGTTTGGAGAGAGCTGAACAAGGAGTGGCAGCAGAGATGAGGAGAAAACACTGCCCTGCAGCCAGCTTTGAACCTGCCCATTCCCTGCCTGTAATCAGGGCACCTCTTTGGATCTCTCTGCACCAGCAAAATCTGCTTTGTGATGGGAAGAGCCTTCTGCAGAGATGTGCTGAACACAGGCTGCCTCCAACAAGCACTCCTGTCCCATCCTGTGGCCTAGGGGTGGAAGCAGAGCTCCGGCCACGGAGGACTCCTTACTCCCAACACTCCTTCCCCAGCTCTGTCCAGCCATGCTCCCTGGTCAGCAATGTCCTGTGTGCAGAAGACAAAGCCTTCACAAGTGCAAAGCACCCACAGGTGTCATGCAGCAGATACTCAGGGCCACAGTACAGGTGTCCATAGGGTGTGAGCAGAGCAAATTGTGGTGACAAAGATGGAGAGACCTCAGCCCACGGTCACTACAACCTCCTACTACCTTGTCCAAGGGGGCAGCAGCAGGAGTCCAGTCCTGAGCATCACCCACAGCAAACCCACAAGATGTCCCACAAAGAGCCACAGGCTTCATCTGCAATCCCTGGGTGTCCAGCAAGTCCTGCTACAAGCAGTCCACAGGGAGCCAACAAAAGCTCTCAGCACAAGGCAGAAACCCCACGCCTCACCCTGACTGCAGCCTGTAATTTAAGGCAGCTTCCAAGAAGCCCTTGTTTCTGTGGGCTAACCAAATGTGATTCCTTGACTCTTTCAGGGCTCCTAAAGAAATTCATTTAGGCATTAAATATTAACTAGTAAGATTTAGGGAGCACAAAGAATTGTCAAAAGAACTCCTGTGATAAGCACGAGGGACTCTCCAATTTTTCACATATATCAGCAGAAACATCCATAGGCACTTGTGTGGAGAACATAGGCTTGGACAGCTTCCACACCTGCTTTGTTTGCCAATGGGTATTTCATGTTTTGGGTTAATTTCTGACTGGGTTAACTTCAGCCTCCCACACTGCTTATTCTGTGTGAATACACAGAAGGAACTGAAGAAGCACACGTAACCCCCAGCCCTCTTGATTTCACCCAGGGTCAGCTAAACCAACACACTTCTGGCTCATTCCAACACAACCTTGTTTCTCAAGTGTTCCTTCTGGTCACTTTTGATTCACGTTGGCCCATTCCACCCATGTTTGAATTTTGTGGGAATCAAATGTAGGAAGGAGTCCTCAGCACCCACCCAGGGGGAAGGGCACTGCCATCCCCTCACACCACATGAGGCATCAGAGTGCCACCACCTCCACTGCATCAAGCAGAGTGGATTAAGCAGGGAGCACACGAAGGAAGGAAGCCTGTCCTACACACCACAAACGCAGGGATTAAGGAGACTGAACTTGGCTTCTACTTGGCACTGGGTATTTGAGGTAGGAGGATGAACTGTCAGGTTGGTTTCCTCTTGCCAAATGAGCAAAGCTGAAAGCATCGAGGCCAAAGCAGAGACCATCCTCCTCTAGCAGCTTCAGAAGGCCACGGCCAGATCCCAGAAAGACTGCCCTAGCTGTGGGGAAAGCACTAAGGTCAGTGCATGGTGCATTCAAACAGCTCTCTCTCCTCTGAAGAAAGGCTGAGAGCCGGTGTTGTTCAGCCTGGAGAAGAGAAGGCCTTGGGGGGACCTCACTGCAGCCTTTCAGTGCTTCAAGGTGGTTATTAAAATCCAAACCACGAGGATAACAAATGAGCCACCGTAATGAAATGCTAAGTCAGCAATCATTCCTTCAGAGCTGCACGTTCAGTCCTGGGGCCTCAGGCTGATGTAGCCCGTTAGGAAATAAGCCTCAGAAACTCACTCTGCTACCTCCAAAAAATGCTCAAAAGAGCACATTCAGCCCTTAAAGAAATGCAAGCCTTCCTGGAAAGCATTTCAGTGGCTGTCTTTAATTCAACCCATTAAATCTCTCAGACACACTTAACATTCCTCCTTAGCAGGTCCTTTGCTATAGTGCCACAATTTCCTAACAATAATTACATAAGATATTTGACTTCTAATTAACATTGCCGCTTAATGTTTTATTGATCTTCAGCTCCCATGCCCAGAGCAATGCTATTTTAAAATCCACCTAACTCTTCAACCACAGCCAAGGGTGGCACACAACACATCCATGTGCAACCAGCAGCTTTAGTACAGCAGCACTCACACTTGCTTCACAAGAGCCAATGAAGACATCATCTCTTCTGCCCCTGGATTTACCACATTCAGACCACGAGGTAATGTGGGCTGTATGGACAGGAAGTGTCCCCATGTTAAAACATCTTGTCCTGCAGCATGGTCTCAGCTCCCAGCACCATGGGGCAGGTCGTGCTTGTCCAACCTCATCTCCTTCTATGACTGGGTGACCAGACAGGTAGATGAGGGAAAGGCTGTTGATGTAGTCTACCTGGACTTCAGCAAGGCCTTTGACACGGTCTCCCACAGTATTCTCCTAAGGAAACTGGCAGCCCGTGGTGTGGACAGGTTCACTCTTCTCTGGGTGGAGAACTGGCTGGAGGGCCGTGCCCAGAGGGTAGTGGTTAATGGAGTTAAGTCCAGCTGGCGTCCTGTAACGAGTGGTGTCCCCCAAGGGTCAGTTTTGGGGCCCATCTTGTTTAATATCTTTATTGATGACCTAGATGAGGGAATTGAGTGTACCCTCAGTAAGTTTGCAGATGACACAAAGCTGGGAGGATGTGTCAAACTGCCTGAGGGTAGGGAGGCCCTTCAGAGGGATTTGGATAGGCTGAACAGCTGGGCTGAGCAAAATGGGATGAGGTTCAATAAGACCAAGTGCCGGGTCCTGCACTTTGGCCACAATAACCCCATGCAATGCTATAGGCTTGGGGCAGAATGGCTTGAAGAATGTAGAGAGGAAAAGGACCTGGGGGTGTTGGTTGATGCTCGGCTCAACATGAGCCGGCAGTGTGCACAGGTGGCTAAGAAGGCCAACAGCATCCTGGCCTGTATTAGAAATAGTGTAGCCAGCAGGAGCAGGGAGGTGATCATCCCCCTGTACTCAGCTCTGGTGCGGCCGCACCTCGAGTACTGTGTTCAGTTTTGGGCCCCTCACTACAAGAAGGACATTGAGGCCCTGGAGCGTGTTCAGAGAAGGGCAACAAAACTGGTGAGGGGCCTGGAGCACAAGTCTTATGAGGAGCGGCTGAGGGAGCTGGGATTGTTTAGTCTGGAGAAGAGGAGGCTCAGAGGAGACCTTATAGCACTCTACCACTTCCTGAAGGGGGGTTGTGGTGAGGAGGGGGTAGGCCTCTTCTCCCTGATAAGTAATGACAGGACGAGAGGGAATGGCCACAAGTTGCGCCGGGGAAGATTTAGATTAGACCTGAGGAAGCATTTCTTTTCTGAAAGAGTGGTCAGGCACTGGAATGGCCTGCCTAGGGAGGTGGTTGAGGCACCATCCCTAGCGCTGTTCAAGAAGCGTTTAGATGAGGTGCTTAAGGACTTAATTTAGTAGTTGGGTAGAGATAGTGATAGGAGGATGGTTGGACTAGATGATCTTATAGGTCCTTTCCAACCTTATGAACTTATGAACTTATGAACCACCCAGGCTCAGTGGTGATGCTCTGAGTGCATACCTCGTGCCATACATATTCCCTGAGAACTCTGCGTGCTCGATGAATTCACCAGCATCGATTTCTTTCTTCATTTCCTCTCTGGTCGTAAAGTGGTAATCTAGAAACAGGAAAAACACCTGGAAATTAACAGCTTGAAAGGCAAACTTCATGGCCAAACAGGACACGCACGGGTGCTCAGGGCAAAAGCACCTGAAAACCTGCTTCAGACAACCCTGGCAGACAGTAGATATCTACCTTCTAATTAACACATACAGCTCTCCCTCTCCACCCCAAGTGACCAGACAGCTGCTCCAAAGCTTCTGGAACATTCTGTGGCCAGGTGTGCTGCTGTGCACCCTTCTTTGTGCCCCCTCCCCTCTTCCCTGCTCAGTGGGAAACTCCTGGAACACGTTGCAGACTGCCAAGGCCAGTGATTTGAAAGCATTTATGATTAAAGACCAGAACAGGGAAAGACAGAGAGTGAGAGACATTAAAGGGAAGATCAAATAAAAAAAAAATGAACAGAATGGTTTCTCTATCTTTTGTTGGAATGTTTCCCTTTCACTTCAGAATGAAGACTGCCTTTGGAAATTAAGTGAAAAACCCATTTTGTTTCTCTGAAATACATTAACAAACCAGAAGAGCATCTAGTCAACTGCACACAGGCTATTAACTCAGATAAAGACATCTCACTAACCAGGTGCATCTCCCAAAACACTGTGCCTTCAATGCAGCTAACCAGAAGTGCTTGGCACTTGGGAAATCAAGCCACTCAATTCCCAAGCATGGACTGGGATGCTTAAACTGAGAGCCATAGTTGAAAATCTTGGTCAATGTGGCAAAGGGAGTATCTAAAAAAAAAAACTGAGAGCATATACTCTGCCTCAGTTTCACTAATTAATTCAACTTCAGTTTTGCTCTGCCAAATCCATCCTTCTTCAGATCTTCTCTCCAGAGCACAGCCTATGCTGCAGAACTGCTGTCACTGTGGTCTCACAGCCACTGAGGTCAAAGCCAAAAGATATACACATTCACATGTCATTACTGAACACTCCCTCCTGCCTACAACACACCCTTTAAGCACAAATGTAGGACCATAACTTACCTGCAAGTCCCATAAAAACTTAAATGTTTTCACAGCAATAATTTCTTAAGTCTGCCCAATCACTACACACTCACCTTTGCCATTTACTTCTCCAGGTCTTGGCTGCCTCGTTGTATCTGTAAGCAAAAAACAGCCTTGGAAACTGCAGGAACAAGGCAGTAGTAGTATAAAAGAAATAAGAACACCACACATAGAAAACATCACATTGTAAGCTGATCAAAAATGATCAAAGCTTCTGGAATCAACTAGTGCAAACCACAGCACACTCACAACCAGCCTTTAATTGAGGAATCCTACATAATCCGAAAGCAGTCGTGACTGTTAGGTGCAGAGCAGGCAGTCTGGGTCTCACAGACTGGGTTTAGCTTCTCACTCTGCTACAGACCTGCTACATAATCCTGGACGTGTTACTCAGATCCCTGCCTCAGTGCAGGGGAATTAGTGTCCTACTTTGCAAAGTTATCATCTTTGGAAAAGATTAAGCAGCACCTACAGAGATGCTTAAAATAGCCAGACTTAAGGAACAAGGGCAAAGTGCTGCACAAAGCAGGCAAAATAAGTCAGACTGCCTTTGAAGCCTGTTGAAGTCATTCAAACTCACGTTATTTTAAGAAGATGCTCTGTAAACCAAAAGAAACCTGATGGTCAGCGTGGAAGGCAGTGCCAGTTATTGTATTTAGGACTGGCAGGAGTTTACCTAGTGCAGTAAGGCAAACAGGTGAGTGAGCTACGTGTGCAGCCCAAACTGCAAGGTGTCAGTAAGGGAAAAGGAAACATTTGTCTCACAGTGAGTGAAAGACTCTCTGTACTCTGCTGTGGCTTCCAAAAATAGCTTGCACAGCAACACTGGTGACCCCAGCGTTGCATTATTACCCTACAGTGCCTTTCACAATGCCACAGAGAGCAGCACACCCTTATGCAGAATTCAGTAGGGGAGGAAGGGGACTGTAAAATAATTCTGCTCATGTAAATGGCTGGATGGCACAGGCAAGCATATCATCAGCACTGGAAATTACGCAGTGCTGATGGTTATCATACAAATCCCTCACTTTGTCCTAAGCCAATGCCCCTTTCCCACAGGCTCCCAGGGACACAGAAGTTCTGCTCACCCACCTGCTGCATGTCAGGATGCAACATTTAAATACTGCAAGCCACATCTCCCATGACTAAGGGAGACGTCCTCTTGGGTATCTGCCAGCTCTGCCTGCAGCCAGGTGTGAGTGGATTGTGTCAGCAAGCCAGGGTTATTTGCACATTACAGGGAACTATGTGAGATCGAATAAAGGTCCCCTGCACTCATTTAAAGACACCAAAAACCCACAAAGATGCAGGCAAAGAACAGAAGCCTGTTATATGGGACACTAATAGAAGTACAGAACTGGGCTCGTGGCCTCAGACTCCTCCCCTGCCCTTCCACAGAGACAGTCAGATACTCACGAGAGACACTGAAGCCGAAGATGTTCTCATAATCTTTAAACAATTTCTTTATCAAAGTGCTCTTCCCTGCACCTGATGGGCCACTCAGAACCACTGGTCTTGGTCCCTGCATGGCTGCACAGACAAACAAACACATGGCAGGTTAGAAATATGTAGGAAACACAGGTACAGCTTCCCAGTGGCATCTCAGGACCATAAATGTCTGTCCTTTATCATTCAAAATGTTACATTATGAGAAATCAGAAGGTGGGAGCTGATGGAAAACACTGAGGAGTGCAGGAAATAACAGGGAAATCCAAAGAACAATTACATCAGCAAACCTGCTGCAAACAGTGCAAGCCACCACTAAGCAGAAAGGGCCCAGCCTGGATCCAAGCAAAGCTGAAGATGGGGCCACCATAGTGTCACCCTGCATTGCTTCTGGCCATGGTCTGCATGCATAGCACAAGGGAAATAAACCTCAAATCCTCACAGCAGTGCCTGGGGACACAGGCAGCAGCAGGCCACAGCTGTGCTTTGCAGCACAAATGGCAGCTCGAGGTGCTGCAACAAGCAAGAAGGGTTTGGTTCCCAGCAAAGAAAGAAGGCAGCCCTGGTCACACCGACCTCTCTGTGGTCATTTCTTCAGCCAGAGGGAGAAGAATGGGTGTTTTCACCCACCTGTCCCTCTGGGGAGGAAGAACAGTTAATTATTAACAAGTGAATTAGGAAGAAATTTCTGTAGGGGTATTCTCTGGGGACTGTCATGCACCAGCAGCAATTGGGCAGCTTCTAAGGCAGAGGTGACAGAAAGAACAGGACAAATCCAGTGGGTTTCTTTTTTCCCTACTTAAAACCCTCTCTCTTCCACAAGCAGTGAAGTCCCCAGAAGGCATCTCCTCAGCCTCACCAGCTGGGTCTGGCCTAAGGAGCATTCAGCACACAGACAGCATAATGCCTTCCCACGTTAAATTAGATTGTAGCAATGTCACCCTGACCTTACAAATCACTTTTCAAAGAGCCCTAAGCCACATGCAGCCTCTTACAAAAGCAGCTGCAGCCAGGGACGGTGTGGCTGGCTTATCCAGCCCTGCTGCCTACCTGACCCAAGCCAGGTCCCTCCTTATCCCCAAGCCACTGCTGTACAGCTCTGTGATCTCACACACACCTATCAGGCAGAAAAATCCAGCAAATCAGGAGTTCTCTGTGTTCTCTGCTATCCAAGCCTCAACAAAAAGACAGGCACACAAAGACTACACAGTCTGAGCAGCATCTATTGCATACATGGCTGTAAGAACACCCAAGTTCAATCAACAGCTATCAAGGAACTGTTTTGTTGTGGCAGGATTAGTCACACTACGTGTACGTTACCATGCTGCTGAAGGAGGCTCCATCATCCAAAAAAAAAACCAGTATAAATGAAGAACAAATCTTGAGGAAGTCCTCTAGGGTACAAACCTGTGCCATTCTTCCCTGAGCCACTGATAATTTCCAAATATCTCAGGTTTTCTCTAGGTTTCCCATTACAGAAAGAAAACAGCTTCCTGCACCTCCCCAAAAAACTCCCACTCAATGCCTGGAGAAGGGAAGCAACACTGCTCCTGCTGACTTTTCTAAAGCATCTGTCTCTTCTTGTTCCTCCCACCCATAAAACAGCAGGAGAGCATCAGCAAACCCTAACCACCGCTTGTGAAACGCCACAGAAGAGAAACACCCCAGCCAGGATGCTGCTCCCCTTCCCCTTGAAACTTCTGCCCTCTACGAGGCAAGCAGCAACGTGAAGCTGCTCGAACCACTTGTGATTATTTCATCCAAGCCCTGGGAAATTGGGAAGGAGTAAGAAAGATGGGCACAGTACCCACTGAGTGCTGGCTGGGAGTTCCAGCACACCCCTACCTTTTGCTTTTGCTCCCTCACAGCCAATTCCAGCTCCTCACAGCAGAGAAAGGTTCTCAGTCTGAGCAGGCAGGCAGAGAGCTGGGCTATTTGTGAGCTGACTAATTACCGAGCTGCAATTTTAAGACAGCCAATGGAAAATGTTCACTGATCTTTAATCTCCTCTTGCACTTTCTGCTTTGCTCCCTGCTCTCCTGGCAGGTGAAGTCACAGGTACTGTCAGCAAGCCATGTGCTGGCATGGCCAAGGCACACACTGCCTTTGGCATTTCACCTTCTGCAGAAAATGTTCTTGTTTTGGACTGAAGTTGGCATGGCCACTGCTTCCAGCCACTGCTCAACCTCAGCTCAAGAATTAACATAATCATTGTCCACAATGACAACAAATTCCCTTCCTTGCCCAAACCTCCAACCAACACATCCCAACCCCTCTGCAGTGGGACACAGCACACGTCTGGAACTGCTTTGGCTCAAGTACTACAATATCAGAACAATAACAATCACACTCAAGGTGTCTGACCAGTGTGTTGGCCTTCTATGATGGAGCAACGGCATCATTTGACAGAGGAAGAACAACTGATGTTGTCTATCAGGACTTGCACAAGGCCTCTGACATGGTCCCACACCACACTCTTGTCTCTAAATTGGAGAGATGGATTTGAAGGGTGGGCTATTAGGCAGACAAATAATTGGTTGGATGGCCACAGTTAGAGGGCTGTTGCAATGGCTCTATGTCCAGGCAGAGGTCAGCCATGAGCAGTTGCCCCCTTGGGGGTCCATCCTGGGAGCAGTGCTCTTCAACACCTTTATCAATGCCAAGTGGTGCAGCCAATACACCCAAAGGAAGGGATGCCATCATTGCTTATTGAGGGTACTCTACTGGCCTCATTGGCAACTCTGTGCACAGCATGGAGGGGTTAGAACCAGGTGATCTTTAAGATCCCTTCCAACCCAAGCCAGCTTATAAGGCGCTCAGCCCAGATGCTCACAGATCACAGCTCTCACCCATCACAGGTGGTGGCACTTGGCAACAATAAAAATCAAACCCCAGGTTTGCACAGTGCAGAGCAGTGACTTGGTTCCACATCCCCAGGGAATGCCTAGCGTGGGCAACCTCAGCCTACGACTCCAGCTTTTGTGTTTCTACAAGCCTCCTTTAAACCCCAAAACTGTCAGTGGACAGGACCAAGCCTCCTTAAAATCCTTTATCAAAGGGCATTAGTGTACTCCTCCATCAGAAGCCAAATGCTCTGCCCAATCAGGCCAAATGCCAAACACCTCCCAGCACCCAGTTTTCCTCTTCTGGACCATCAGTCCAGAAGAATCTGGATCTGGTGCGAGATTCTTAATCTGGGAGATGCTGCTGCAGCTCTGACAACTGAGCATCTTTGTATCTGCTCTCACCTCTCCTGTGACTCTTCCTCTGGCTACACCTTGCTCAGCAAGCCAATTGCAGACTTCACCACCCTCAGTCTCGTGCTGCTGAATGCCTGGGAGAGCAGTCCAGCACAAGCAATGCCATCAAGGATGCTGAGTTGCCACCACTTGGCCCTGGATGCAGAAAAAGAGTTTTGTAGTCTTGGACCGAATGAACACAGCGAGATCAGTTATGGGATTGACTCCAAGAAGTCACTCACAGCAAAGAGCCAGGCTGCACCCTGATACTACTCCATTACTTAAGGCTTTCAGCCTCAAAGATCCTGCCAAGCACTGTTCCTCTCCTTCTCACAGCCTGAAGCCATCAAAACCCACAAGAAAAGCACTGAAGAAGCCTGAGAAACCACATTTAGTGGGTATGGGGCCTCGTAAACCTCCTTTTTGGTTTCCAGCCCAGTGAGGAATCCACGTGCCATGTTTTGGACTTACAGGTGTATTTTTAGCAGAAGTTTTATTTATTTTTTCCCCTTTGCTCAGATTTTGGCGCATTCACAGCAGTTGATTCCCAAACACAAAGCACAAAGGAACCCTCCTAAAGTGGTTTTGAACCCAGCCTAACCACCACGGGTCCCCAAACCCACAGCAGTGTGGTTTTGAAGCTGCAGATGAAGGCTGCATAGATGCTGCTGGGACGCAAAATGATATGGGGGGGACAAACAAGAAGCATTCAGGAAACCATCCCACAGGCAAGGAGCAAATCTCAGTCTGGTCCTCCTGCTACAGCTGCACCAAATTTTACCTGGCAGGTGGCAAGTCAGCCAGCAGGACAAAGGACAGACATCACAAAGAGTTAAACATAATCAATGCTGATTAGCAGAGAAGCTTTAAAGAGAAGGTAAAGCCCCCCTGCAAAGGAGAAAAGCAGCTTAAAGGACAGTCTGTCGGGAGCCCCAGCTAAGGTCTCCTGGATTAGGAATAAAATCCCACTCCCTATTTTTAGCACATTCTCTATGAACTCCCAACTCCTCCTTTCTAACTTTTA
The DNA here is from genome assembly GCF_038088225.1 of Cyrtonyx montezumae. Taxonomy (NCBI): domain Eukaryota; kingdom Metazoa; phylum Chordata; class Aves; order Galliformes; family Odontophoridae; genus Cyrtonyx; species Cyrtonyx montezumae. Next base: position 1,914,377 of record NW_027072037.1, read on the forward strand.
GGACTGTTTCTTAACAGCTGCTGGACACACAGTCATTAACCAGGAGCCACAGGAACCATGCAGAACAGAGCTCAGAGGGGATCCTGCCTGAATGTGCTGTGGGTTGTTTTAATAAAAGGCATTAATCACTTCTAGCCTTTCTCCAAACTTTTTCCTTGCCCTCTCGAGTGGTTTTACTTGTGACACGTGAGAAGGAAAGGGCAGCTTTCTGCTGGCTGCTTGTACAGAAGCATACCTGAGCACCTGTGCAGCAATTGGGCTGTCACACCAGCCCTGTGAAACAAGTGGTAACAAGGATCCGACACAGATAGGCTGCTAATCAAGAGCAGACACACAGTGCACTATCTCCTGCCTTCATTATTTCTATATGGGGATTTGTCTGAACCACAGCTGGCAATTCCTTCTTCCTTCAGAGAAGTGCCGACAGGAGCTGAGCAGCCCCACACAGTTGTGGCAGCAGCCGGTGGGCACACTGAGCAATGTTTTACCTGCAAGCAATTACCAAAAAGTGCTAATTTAGACTCCTAGAATCGCTCAGGTTGGAAAAGACCCCAAAGATCACCAAGTAAAACCACAACCTAACCACACTACCCCAACTCTTAACAACTGACCGCTACATCATGTCCCTGAGCACCATATCCAGATGGTTTTTAAACACATTCAGGGATGGTGACTCAACCACCTTCCTGGGGAGCCTGTTCCAGTGCTGAACAACCCTTCCTGTAAAGAAATTTTTCCTGATATCCAACCTGAACCTCCACTGGCACAACTTGAGGCCATTTCCCTACATCCTATCACCTGTCACAGTGAGAAGAGACCAACTCTGCTCTTGCTGCTCACTTCTCAGGTATTTGAAGAGAGCTGAACCCCTCAGCCTTCCTCTTCCCCAGACTAAACAGCCCCAGCTCCTTCAGTCTCTCCTCAGTACAGGTCACATTCTCCAGGCACTTCCCCAGCCTCATTGCCCTTCTTTAGACCAGCACCAGCACCCCAATGTCCTTTCTGTACTGTGATGCCCAGAATTGAACACAGTACTGAAGGTGAGGCCTCACCAATATCAAGTACAGGGGAAGGATGACTTCACTACTACTGCTTACCACACCGTTCCTGACCCAGGCCAGGATGCTGCTGGCCTCCTTGGTTACCTAAGCACACTGCTGGCTCATGTTCTGCCAACTGCCCATCAGCACACCGAGATCCCTTTCCGTCAGGCAGCTTTCCAGCTACTCCTCCCCACACCTGTAGGGTCGCCTAGGGTTGTCGTGAACAAAACAAAACGCAGGACCCAGCACTCGAAACTCACACAGTTTACCTCAGCCTATCGAGCCACCCTACTCAGATCCCCCCCTGCAGCGCCCTTCTACCCTCCTGCACACCAACTTTTCGTCACTCCGACGGCGGCGCGGCCCTGCTGCCCCCCACCAACCCGAGGAGGCCGCCAACGGCGCGGATCCCCTTCCTCACACCCCCCACCTCCCCGCGTCGTTCCCTCGGGTTGCCGACCCCACTCCCCTCGCCTCCGTTGCCCTCCGCCCGCCCGTTTCCCCCCACAGGGACCGCTCACCCGCTGCCCGGGCTATGGCCCCGCACAGCCGCCGCCACCTCATGAGGGGAGGGGGGATCCCGTCGCCCCCTTGCTGACGTCACGCCGACAGGATGACCCCGTCGCCACCTCATGACGCCACGCAGGGCGGGAAGCGGAGCCGCTGGGCGAGATCACGTGAGGGGGGGCAAACCACGAGCGCGGGGTGGAGGGGAGGCAAGAAGTCACGTGCTCTGATCGCGAGGGGTCGGAAGGAGAGGAGGTTGTGGGCTGCGGAGCACGGCGGTGGCGGCGGGAGGGACCACTGTGTGGCGGGGGGGGGGTGGGGTGAAACACTGCGTCGGGCGAAACCATTGTGGGGGGGAGCGCCATCTTGGGGTCGGTGTGGGGGGCGGGCGCCATCTTGGGGCTGTTGTGGGGGTGGGCGCCATCTTGGGGCTGAAGGCTGTGGGTGTCCCCGCGCTGTGCTGTGCTCTCCCCGCACGCTGTCCGTGCCCTGGTCCCGTGCTCAGCCCTTCTCGTCCCCCAGGTTGTCCCCAGGAGGCAGCGCTGCGTCCCCTCACGCTGGGCACTATGGCGGCCGTGTGGAGAGCGCTGAGGTGAGAGCGGTGCTCGGCCCTTGGGAGCACCGAACCGAAAAGTGGGCTCGTCACTCATCTTCACGTATCAGCACTCACATCCCTCGGAGCATCACGGGATCGTTAAGATTAGAGATAGACCACTCCTGAGGAATCATTCCCTTCAAGGCCTCCTGGCTCTGGGTTGTCGTTGGTTAAGGGCAACAAGCGTTTATTCACAGAGAAGCTGTAGGTGCCCCATCTCTGGAGGAGCCTGAGCTGGTGGGGGGCATCCCTGCCTTGTGCTGGAAATGGGTGCTCTTGGAGGTCCCCTCTGACTCAAGCCATTGCGTGACTGATGCAAGGCCTGTTTGTGGCAGTCCTCACGGTCAGCACGAGATAGAGGGCTGCAAGCACAGGGCACAGCCTTGCCAAGCAGGAGCTGAGGGTCCCTGATGGCTGTCCCTGCACACTGTGGGGAGCGGGACCAGCGGGAAAGGTCCCAAGCTTTGGATGGTGCTAACGATGGTTTTTCCTCCCTGCAGTGCCCTGCAGCCCCACGCTCTGCCCCGCTGCCTCCACACGGCCTGCAGCTGCCACAACTCCAACCGCACCTCCGTCACCCACCTCCGCCGCCAGGTGTACGGCCGCCTCTACCCTCTGCTGCTCGTCCGCACCGACGGCTCCACCGTCCACATCCGCTACAAGGAGCCCAAAAAGATCCTCATGGTAAAGGCACTCGTGATCCCCGCCGTGAGGGCTGTGTGTTGGTTGAGGTGCCTCAGTCCTTCACAATCCAGTTCTCCCATCTTTTGTTTCGCAGCTGCCTGTGGACAGCAGCACGCTGCCCGAGGCGGAGCGCAAGGCCCGGCTGCGGCGGCAGTTCCCCAGCAAGCTGCAGACCAGGCAGGAGGAAGCCTTGGAGGAGCTGGACATTGAGAAATACAAGAAATTTTGGAAGAAGTGAGACGCTGAGACCTCCCCCCCCTCCTCAACAAGCGGTGGCTGACGGGGTTTGATGTCACAACGGGAGAAATAAAGAGAAGAGCGATTTTGTTTAGAGATTATTTGGGTTTTTGCCTCATTTCACGCCTGTTGTGGGAAGCATGGCCTCTCCCACCCCCTCCGCACTGCGTGGTACCGCCCGCCGTCCCTCCCTGCCCGGTGGTAGAGCCCGGGGCGGGGCTACAGCGCGCGGGCCCCGCGGCCCGGAGAGGTGCGTGATGGGGTGGGGGGCTGGGTCGGGGTTGTGGGGGGGTTGAGGGTTAAGCCTTTTTCCCCCTCCAGCATCTCCGTGCTCTCGGGTGTGCAGCCGCAGCCGTGGGGTCGCGGTTTCCCCCCTTCCCCACCTCCCGTACCGCTGGGCGGCCTCTCCCGGCCCGTGCAGCCCTCTCTTGGGCTTTCACAACTCATGCAAACCCGCTTTGCCAGCTCAGGTAACCCCCCTCAACCCACGCAGATCCCCGTTGCGAGCCTATGTGCCTCCTTTGTAAGCCATACAAAACTATTTCCCGACCATGCAATCCCCAATGGGTCATGCAACCATCTCCCTCCAACCCATTACACATCCCATCTCCAGGCCTTTAAAACCACATCCCCAACCCCCCCAAACCCCCACCCTCCGTCTCTCCAACCCCTTTGTCCACACAGCCCCCCACCCCGAGCTGTGCATCCCAGACATTGCACGACCCACCCCATACTTTGCACCCCCTCCGTTCTTCGCAGCTCCTCCCCTCCCCAAGAGCTCAGCGAGACCCCCACCTTGATACCCCAACGTCTTTAGGATTGCACTGGTGGGCACCTCTGCCCCATTTCACTGCTGGGGGGCCCCACACCTCCCCAGTCCTCCCCGTGTTGCCTTGCAGGGACGGCCTGCTGCTGGGAGGCGATAACGGGGCCCATCCCCGCAGCACCCAGCCACCATGTTTGGCTCATCCCGAGGAGGGGTCCGGGGGGGCCAGGACCAGTTCAGCTGGGAGGACGTCAAGACGGACAAACAGCGCGAGAACTACCTGGGTAAGGCCTTCATCCCCACACCCGTGTTTGGGGTGAAGATAAGGGGCTGGGGACGACGTTGGGGCGGTTGTGTCCCCGCAGGAAACTCGCTGATGGCGCCGGTGGGACGTTGGCAGAAGGGCAAGGACCTGACGTGGTATGCCAAGGGCAAGCAGGAGCCCGCCCCGCTGTCCCGCGAGGAGGAGCTGGCGGCCGTGCGCCTGGCTGAGCAGGAGGCCATGATGGCAGCACTGTGAGCACCCCCCAACACTCCCCCCGAAACCGGGGCTCTGAACCCCACCTTCCCATCCCCCCCAGAAAAGAACAGCACAGCTGTGGGTCTCCACCGCCGAGAGTTCGCGGTGTTAAACCAACTGAACGTCCTTTTGTGCCCTCTGCGGTTGACCAAGGGAAGCTAGCTGATGTTAGTTGGCCTTTGGGATTGCAGTCAAGCTGTGTGTGCTGTTTCTCACAGCACACGGGCAGGCAGAACCATGGGGTGGTGGGTGAGCAACTGGAGGATGGGGTCGGGGCCAAAGGGGAATGGCCAGCGGGGTTCTGTGCAGTTAAATGTAGTGTCCTCATCATGACTTGGGCATCAGACAGGAAGGTGTCCTGAGCAGCTTAGGGCAGTGGGTGTTTAACAGTGAGCACGGCCCCACACTGCCAGAGCTCAGGGAGCGCTCTCAGATGCAGGGATGGGTTTGGGTGATATTGAGGGGGGAGGGGCTGCGCTCGAGGACCCCTGTGTGTCCCTTCTGACGCTGTGACTCCGTGGTTCTGTGACTCTAGGGGCTACAAGAACGTGAAGAGGCAGCCCACCGGCCTCAGCAAGGAGGTGAGGCCATCCCCCCTGTCCCTATAGCTCCGTGCATCCCCCCCAGCTCTGTGTTTTCGGGGGGGATCTCAGTGCTTTGCCTGCAGGACCTGGCTGAGGTGTGCAAGCGGGACGGTGCGGAGCGAGCCGAGGACGTGGACCGGGTGGTGGGACTGGGCAGCTCCAGGTGGGCCCCGAAACGCTTCGTTTCAGTGCAACGTTTTGAAAACCAAGTACCATTTTGTTGTTCATTTGGCATTTTTTGATGTGCTTTGTGCCCCCAGCGGCAGCGCCGGGCGGGTGATGCTCTCCAAGGAGGATAAGGAGGCGGCCAAGATGGGGCTCTCCGTCTTCACGGTACGTTGGGGTTTGACCTATGAACAAAACCAGCAGCATTTAGATGGGAAATGACTGCTGGAGGGGGGTTCATTTGTTCCCAAAGTTATTTTTCCCTTTTCAAGGGAGAGAGAACAGCATTATTTTGGGGGGCGTTCCTCGAGGCACCGGGTGGGCCCACACACTCGCTCTGTGCTTTTCTCTCCCCACACATCAGCACCAGAAGGTGTGCGGCAGCCCCGAGGCGTCTGGCTCCAGGAGGAAGCAGGACAAGGAGGAGAAGGTGGAGGAGAAGCGGTGAGGACCGGGACACATCCCACACCTCCAGCCCTGCTTGCTGGGTCGGAACCAGCCAGGAATGGCCGTGCTTTTCCTGGCAGCCTTGAGCTGAACAGAACTTTTTGTGTCACAGCTTGGTTTGGGCTTGTTCTGCTTCACAATGAATCCCCCCCTGAAGCTTTGGGTCACGCTCAGAACTCCTTTTTTTATGTGTTTTACTGTTTCTCCTTTATTAACGAGGTCTGGTGAACATCCAGGCAGCGATGGGGGTGGGTTTGCGGTGCACAGACCCGTCAGTGCTGCCCTATTCCGATCCCGCAGGACAGAGAGCAGCAAGAAATCCAAAAAGGAGAAGAAGAAAAAGAAAAAGAAGAAACACAAGAAGGAGAAGAAGAAAGACAAACACCACAAGCGGGACAACGCCGCTCCCTCCTCCTCCTCCTCCTCCTCCTCCTCCTCTGCGGATGAGGATGAGAGGTAACCGGCTCAGAGGAGGGGGAGGGGCACGCCGCCGGGGTACATCCCCAGCGGTGACACCGTTCTGTCCCCTCAGACGCCACCGGAGGAAAGCCCAGGACCGCCCCGCTTCCCACAGCGGCCGTCCCGAGGCATCGCGACGCCGACGCCGTCGTGACATGGACTGCTCTGACAGCAGCGGGGCGTCGGGCAGGAGCCCTTCCTCGCACCGCCGCAGCAGGAACGGCCACCGGCACGAGGGGAGGAGGAGGAGGAGGAGCAGGAGCCGGTCTCCCCGCTCGCACAGGTCCGGGCAGCGTCACCATACGGATTCGGATGACTGAGGGGTTTTGCTGGAAGAGATGTTCCCTGGGTTCGTAGCTATTTTTAAGGTTATTATGTAAATTAAAGGCACAGCTTGACAGCTGCCGGGGCTGGGTGTGGCTGCTGGGCGCCGCTGACCTGGTTATGGTTTGGATGTTGTGCGACACGTTCCCCCTTTGGGACCTATAGGAGCTGTCACCTTCGCTTCCTCTAAGTTAAACCTGGCTTGGCTTCACCTGTGCGAGCAGAATGCATCAGATCCACGCTGACCTCTGTGGGGTCCAGCACACAGCTCTGAAAGTCTTTAATTTGGGGACACCCGGGCGTGAGCTGCCAGCCCTGCTGAGGCAGGAGGAAGCAGAGACATCACGGCAGTGAGCTCTCATTGGGGATGGATGGTGGGGCGACACGTGTGTCCCCTTTGCCTGAGAAATGTCCAGAAGGGAAAGCACTGAAACGAGTCTGTGGCAGATGGATGGGGCTGGGCCGCGAGTTGTTCCCATGCAGGATTTTAAAGCACGGGTACTTCTGTATGTGCTCGGGGTGTGGATCCATACATGAAAACATGGGTCTGTGCGAGTCAGCGTGCCCTACACGGGGCTGCCCTGAGTGTCTCCTCGTGCCGGGGACCGGCGTCATTTTGCACTGGGGCAGTTTTCAGGGTCTCCTGTTACCCGTGTGGAACAAGGGCAGCATTCACAGCAGTGGGATGAGCTGGAATAAAGCCCTTCTGTCCCGCTCCCCTCCCGGCTGCAGCCACGTGCTTCACCCAGCTGCTGCGGGCAGCAGATGTCGTCGCGTGGTTTCTTTCTTTGCCCCCTCGAGATGTTTTTTTTTGGGGGGTGGGGTTGATGCTGTGCTGGCAGAGCCCTGGAGTGAGGGAGCTGGGAAGGAAGGGCACCCGGCCCAGCTCGTGAACCAGAGGGCACGAGGAGCCGAGCAGTTTGAAGGTGGGGCTCAGTCCCCTCCTGCAGTCCACACTTCCGACCCCACAGAGCAGAAGAGCCAGCACCTCTGAGCCCATCTCCAAGCGCCCGTTTCATACCCTGAGCTGAGATGCCGAGGAGCAAAAACGCTTTGAGAAAAATACAGGAAGGGGAGGGAAGGGTCCTCAGCCCGTCCCCGCCCCGGGGCTGCGCAGCCATCCAACCGCCTCTGCTTTCCTGCCCGAGCTGCCGCGCGGGTTCGTGCGGAGAGGGATCAGAGGGCCGCTCCCAACACAGCGCTGCGCTCCCCAGCTCCAGCGCGGCCGGGAGGCTCTGCTCTCCGGGGTTGGGCTGCAGCACAGCACAGCACAGCACGGAGGTGTGGGAGTTGGGGGTCAGCTCGCCGGGACAGCTTCAGGATAACCTGACCTGCAGGAATTGCTTAACTCAGAGTGCAGGAGGAGTCAGAGCTGAGCTCACACAGCACGCTCCAAAGAAAACAGCGGTGAGAAGCATCCCACCCTGAGCTCTGTGCGTGCACACGCAGTCACCAAACAAGGGGGGTGAGGGGAAGCAGAACGTGCCCAACAGAGAACCCCACGCAAAGCAGCACAAGTTTCATGAAACTTTTTATTCAACAAGTATTTCATTATGATTCTGCCAAGATGATCGAATGAACAGCAAGGCATACAAAAAAAAAAAACCATGAAATAGTTAAGAGATTTTATTCTAATAGCTTTAATTACAGTGCTCGTTTGTCGAAATGAAAACTGAAAACAAGTATACAAAACAGTTGATTACTCATCGTGTACTGAAAGCAATAAAGGTTTCCACAACACTAAACAAACCAGTTCTGATAGTTCCTCACGTTAAAGTTTAACAGCTCCAGCTTCTTCAGTGTTTATCAAAATACAAAAGAAAAAGTAAAGAGGTCATTTTTTTTTTCATTTTTCTGATGGCAAATCTGAACCTTGCAGTATGAGGGATGCCAAGGGTTTTCACACATATACAGACATGGGATTGTTCCAAAGTGGGATTGAATACTTCTAGAGTGGAATGACTCTCCTAACTCTCATGCTTTTTTAATTCCCCTAGACACTATACACGATGTTTGGTGTTTTCCATGGCAATTCTTGCTCAAGTACAGTACTTTCTGACTATAGAGCTTAGGACTAGTACAGGCTGTGCTTTCTGTGGAGAAGTTTGCCTTCTGGAGTGGTTTACACACAAAAGTACAAAACACCTTTGACAAATACAACAGGCTAAAAATGTGACTTCCAGAAATGATCCGTGTTCGCCGGACTGACAGATCCCCCCCGAAGCCAAAGGCAGAGGTCCAACAAATCCTGGAGCAGGAACCAACACGAGCTACAGAAACAGCTACAGGAAGAGCCAGAGATCCGCCCGCGACCTGCGTCCCGACCCCACGCAGCTAACCTGCTGCCAGCCACTGCTTCACTGCTCCACAGCGACAGGGCCAGGGCAGCAGAAGCTATGGCAAACCTTTGTGTCCTGAGCTGCTTAACTTCTTGACTATTAAAAAAAAAAACCAAACACACCGAATTCAGGTTAAAAACCAACCACCAAAACGGACCTCACAGATCTCACAACCCAACCGAGATGGTATTCAGCTCTACTGCACAGGGACTGCTGGCAACCCCTATGTTACACCACTCCATCCCTTCCAAGTACTCAACAGCGAGTTGATTCTTTACAATAAAAAAGCTGAGTAATATTGCATAGGAGTACCAGAAACTGCCTCATTGGAAACAAAAACTATTTACATTAAATAAGAAACCTAACTGTTTTCTGGCTTGGATTTGCCACATTTACAGCATGATGCAATATATACTGTGACAAAAGAGATGAAAACAGCTTCCGGCACTCAATACCACAAAGTAGCACAGTTTGCCACATTAGAGTAAAGCGAAGGGCGAATAGGAGGAAATAAGAGGGAGGGGTGGAAAAAGAGGGAAGAGGAAGGTTTATGGTTTCATTTCTGGTTTCGGAGCTGATTGGACAACCAGTCCAGTCCTTCATAGAGACCGTCCCCACTGGTGGCGCAGGTTGCCTGGATGTACCAGTTCCTGTGACGAAGAGAATGCAGTCCGAGTTTGTCTGTGATTTCTGCTGCATTCATGGCGTTGGGCAGGTCCTGGGGAGGAACAAGAGACACTGTGCTCTCCTGCTGGCCGACGAGCACGGCCCGCCCTTCCTGAGCTACTCTGATCAATCGTCAGCATTAAACCCACTTCTATCAAGTTTCTGAACACTTCGAGTTACTCTTCCAGAACGACCTAGTGGATTAGTTTCCTACTGAAGCTATTTAGTCTATACCTGAAAGGTTTAAAAACACAACGAAGAGCGCAGTGGCAGCATCACAGAGCACCCCCCCTCAGAAAGCAGAGGGGATTGGGATGCTGCTGACCCACAGCTGCGTACAGCTCACATCCTGTTTCATTCGCTCTCCACTCAGGAAATGTTTTGTGCAACTGCAGCTTTGATTCAACCTCAACCTCCATCACCAAGCAGCACTCAGCTCAGCACTAGTCCCATTTATAGTCCATTTTCCTGTTCCTAGAGAAGGCTTTTTCACCCTTCCCAAGCACAGCTGATGAAGAAGCAAGCTCTGCCTGCTCTCAGCTCACTCACACGAGGCAGCAAGCCCTGCCTGCTCTCAGCTCACTCACACGAGGCAGCACGCTCTGCCTGCTCTCAGCTCACTCACACAAGGCAGCACGCTCTGCCTGCTCTCAGCTCACTCACACAAGGTGCTCCTCAGAACACGGACACACTGTGTGCTTTCAGGATCTGTTACAGCTAGACACCTTCCTTCAGCATACCTGCTTGTTAGCAAACACTAATAGAACTGCATCTCTCAGCTCATCTTCTGCCAGCATTCTCATCAGCTCTTCTCTGGCCTCGTTCACTCGTTCTCTGTCATTACTGTCAACCACAAAGATCAGACCTAGGGGAAAGCAGACAAGGAGTGTGAGCACGCAGCACGTACTGTTATCATGCAACACCTGGCTCTGGGCGTCAGAATTAAGCTGTGAAGAGAAATGATATGAAAAAAATACAGCTTGCATCACTGTGGTCTCACATCTGAGAGAAAGCCTGCTCAGCTGATGCGAGTTGTGCTGCAGCCCCTGTGTGTGCTTCTGGAACTGGTTGTCCAGCTACAGAACCCCTCAGTACAGCGAGTAGCAGCTCCTGAAATCCCATGGCAGGGCTCTAATGCACGCACATAACAAAGGCACAGCAGTGGAAGAAGTGACAAGCTCTCAGCTCACGAGGCTGCTACAGTCTGTAGGAAATGACAAGAAGCAAGGACTGCTTTGAAGCTGTGGGTGGGAGCTGTGATGCTTACAGAAGAGCAGCAGTTCTGAGCTCTCTGATTCAGACAGCCAAAGGAGCCTGCTTTCTAGATTTTCTTTGAACCCGTGTTACTTTATTACTATTTCTCCCCAATAAACCAGCAAGATTACCATAGGAAGGACGAGCTCTGTGTTCTGAAGTCCGTGCTTCAAGCTTGAGGACTCACCTTGTGTGTTCTGGAAATAGTGGCGCCAGAGTGGCCGGATCTTATCCTGGCCACCCACATCCCACACCGTGAAGCTGATGTTCTTGTATTCTACTGTTTCCACGTTGAAACCTGAAACAGAAATCGTGGCAAAATCTCAGTTAAAATGGGCACAGGTCAACTGTGTTCGCTGAGCAACTCACGCTCAGAGCTGTTACTAAAAACGTCGCCTTGAAATTTAAGCCTGCTTTCAGCAAGCAGCCTGACACTGAAGCCCTCTGAGCAGCCAAACGTGGGCTCTCTGCAACTCTTCCTCCCACCACCACCACTCCCTGCCACAATTAGTTAAGCTAACAAACTCAATGCTGTAACTGTCTGCTCTGACAGCGAAGTCAGGGTGCAGCACAGCACTACATCACTTAAACCAACAGCGCTGGCAGCACTGCTGCAAACACTGGGCCCCAATCCCAAAGTGGATATAAACACAGAGGTCTTACCTATAGTAGGAATAGTAGTTACTATTTCACCAAGTTTAAGTTTGTACAAAATTGTAGTCTTTCCTGCAGCGTCCAGACCAACCATCAGAATACGCATTTCTTTTTTGCCAAAAAGGCCCTTGAAGAGGTTAGCAAAAATATTTCCCATCTTGAGATATGTTCACTGGCCAGTGATGTCTGGAGAAAGAGATCACAGTACCACTCGTGAGTCACCAATGGCAGCGTCAGGGCAAAACCGAGCACCAAAAAGGCACTGGACAACAGGAACCTGTGGCATCCCTGACCAGGCAGGCCAGGAATTTTCCCATGTTGAAGCAAAACAAAAAGACAAACATAAAAAGACACTGCTCTGCTTCACCTAAGTACAGTTAAATCACGTTTTCAAGTCCCCACTGTTCACTGGTTCCTTCTTTTGAGATGGAAACTCAGAAAGCAGCTCGGATTCATTTCTACTCACAAGTTTCCTTCCTCTTGAAAGCTTTGGGAGTGGGCTGCAATTGTGCTGTCAGCACAAAGCAGCACTGCGTGTGCTGGCACCAGAGCACTTCCTCACACAGCAAATCACACCAAACCTCAAGTACCAGCACTGAACAGCTACGTTGGAAGGAAGAGTTTCTCTCTTCACTTCGGACACTCTGAAGGGATCAGGAGCTCCTTCTGAGCTGTCAGCACACAGAAATCACCAAGAGCCATTAATTCTGCTCACACGAGATGAAAAAGTCATCCTGAAAGCCACTGGATGGGGTCGTCCCACACTTCCACTGCTGCTTTGTCCAGGAACTCCGATGTGAGTTTGAAACAAATCAAGTCCAGCTGTAAAACCAAACTTAAGACAGCAGAAGCACACGGAGCCAAGATGTGTAACGTTCAGGGGTTGGGTTTCCTGCAAACCGTGTCACAGCTCAAACACGAGCTGTGAATCAGCTCTCAGGGCTGCTCTGTGCTCCACGCTGCAGTCGTGTGCTTGAAACACCATTCTCACAGGACACACCACCTCCAGAACTGCTATTCAAGGGCTGAAGCTGCAGACTGAAAGCCTCGCCCTGCCCCTCCCAGGAAGTTTGCTGGAAGCAACAATGAACCCTGACATGCCACTTGAATCTATGGGACTTAAATCAACAGGAAAGTTAATTAGGAAGTAGAGAAAACAGTTTTGCTGGAGTCCTTGTTTACCCAACTCATTCATGGCAGGAAATGTCTCTCTCCTGCAGCTCTGGCCGGGATGGAGACTGTAGGGCTTCCCCTTGTCTGCTCCTGCAGTCTCTATCTGCTGCTCTACCTAAAAACAAATCAGGGTTGAACTGTTACCTCGTACCACAGCTCTTCCAGCACACCAGATCGGGCATTCATCAGGTGGAAGAACCAAACCTTAGCACTCACCCCACCCCTCATGGCAGCCACACTGCTGAACACACTGCACAGCCTTGGCTCCAACAATGGTGAATCCCTCTGGATCCCTTCTGGCAGCTCACCAGTTCCAGGCTGTGCCTGCCCTTCACCAGCAACGCACGCTGCTCGGCTGCCATTGCACCACTCACTCTCCTCACTTTGACTTTCTGTGAAGGAAATTCATTGAGAGAACCTGGCTCCCATTTCCTTCTCGCTCCCTCCACGTTCATATCTCACCCAAATCATGCACTTTTAAAATCAAACCGTGTGGCTTACAAGCTCTCCCCACAGGTTAAGTGTCTGAATTAAAACTGTCTTATTGGAGTGCAAGATATCAGGAGAAGAAACTCACAAACCTTCCCCACGCTGCTGCTGCTCCCACCAGAAACCCTCTGGGTGCTGCTGGGGCAGAAGAGAAGGCATCAGTCTGTGTGTCCTCCCCAGCTGCAGCACCATCCTCTGACCAGCAGCTAGAACAGTGTCTGCCTGCTGTCACAGGAAAGGGAAGCCTGTCCCTGTGCCTGCCCCCCTCACCAGGCCACCTCTGCCTGCACTGTGTTAGGTCACACTAGATGAGCTAAAGCAGCCCGAGTTCCTTCTTCCCTGTCTGCAAAACCCTCAACCAAAGGAGCAGCAGGAGCGTGCCCAGCCTGCAATGGCCAGGTGAGCAGCAGCAGGAGGAGGAGAGCCACTGTGCCATCTGACAGCACAAAGTCCTCCACCATGCAGACAGCACAGTCTGCAACCACTTCCCACGACCCCACTGTCACCCATTAATGCGACTCAGCTGAGGGATCACACCATTACTGCCACTGAAACTCAGAGCTGAGTCTGCTCAGTTTGATTCTCATTGCAGTCCATCACTCAGACCAGGATACATGCTCCAAAAACATGGGGAAATTAAGAGTCTGTTAGGTTTACCAAGTAATCCTGTCACTCCCCAGCCGTCTTAAAACTTTGTAACCTGTGTCCAAGAGCGCCTTGGGCTGGAAGGGACCTTTAAGATCACCTAGGTCCACCCCCCTGCTACAGGCAGGCACACCTCCCTCTGGACCAGGCTGCTCACAGCCCCATCTAGACTCACCAGCACATTACCTACATCGTAAGCAGAATTACTTCCTTAACACAAACACCAGTTATTACCAAACTGTTTTAGAGGCAAAGTTCAACCAAGTGTCCAAACACACCAAGACTGCTGCTTGCAGTACAAGACACCTCCAGAAGAGAGATGTACCAGACTGAGCACGAGGATCTGTGTATGAAAGGCAGCAATGTGAACACACAGCCCGAGCTCTTTCTGCACTACTGTGCACAACCCCAGCTCCTCCAGATGGAGGGCCAGCACTGTCCCCAACCCACTGACTCCAAACCACACCTGTGTGCCAGCACAGCCCTCATTTCTGCTCACCTTAACCTAGCCTACTCCTCCAGAGGTGTGCAGCAGCAGAAACCTGCTGGGCAGGTTCAGAAGAGCTATAATGTCATCGGTAAATAGCAAGAGAGGGATACTCTCTGGGTTCCTGTTCCAGGGAAGCCAGGTATCCTCAGCAGTGCTCTCTAGTCAGTGATACACCATCAGAGCACAGGCAGGCTTCTTCAGAAAGGCACCAGCAGGATGAGTTAAAAATGAATGAGCGTCTGCCAGAGCAGGCAGACTGCTGGGTGTTAAAGCATTTCAGCCCAGGAGTAACAACTGGAATTTGCCTTTATTAATTGAAAGGGGTTAGAGTGAGAGCTCTGAGGAGCATCTCAAGACCAACGCATTTAATTCTCTGTAGCACTCAGCATTTAACCACACATTAATGCATTTCAATACCATTTCATTCAGAGCCCTTATCCTGAGACACCACATGCCTTTGCAGATGCACTGCTAGCTAACGAGCCATCCCACAGGGGCATGACCACAGGGAAGCACAGCTATGTCTTGAAATCTTTAAGATCAGCTTTGCATCCCTGGAAAAGTTTTTTGATCACATACAGGTTTAAACTTCACTAACTCAGAGCAAAGAAACAGTTTATACCACGTCTTTAAACACAAGACCAAAATTAAAGGCCTGCACTACAAGAACACATTTATTTCCCTCCTACCTACCAACCCTTAGCATACAAAGCTGCCGAAGAGGCTAAAGCAGGGCTCTAAACTTGGCCAGCAGTGCAACTGAAGTTGCCTCACACAATCGTTTTGGCAATCTGCTCTCTCCCTTTGATAAACAGCAGCAAGAAGGTCAGGCAAGAAAAGCTGGGCCCCAGCACACCACCACGCAGAAGGCACCTGCTGACTCTGAACTGGGAAGTGCCTGTCTCAGTGAGGGATTAACAGTGTCCCCACCAACCAGACATCAGCACTGACTCCACCCCTAACAGAGGAGCAAAAAACCCCAACTCAAACCCGTAATTCCTAAACTGGAATGAATACAACCTGATTAGATCAGTCATAGGAAAACAAAAGCTGATGAATTTGTTACTTAACAGAAGCATCGATCTGAAATGCAGCCAGTTATTACTAGTTGGCTTGTACCATCTTTCTGCCTTATAGTGCCTGAATTGGAAGCTCGGCACACGAAAATAAGCCACAAAATCACACATGAAAGATCACCAAACCCACACGTGAACAGGAGGTGAGAAAACTCCTTTCAATCCAAGCTGAACAGCATCTGCTGGTGTCACACGTGAGAGCGGGCAAAGGACTTCAGCTATAGTGCAAAGCTAAGCTGGCAGCTTGCTCTTACACTGCGACTCCGAAGGGAACGTGAGAAGTGATCCAGCAAAGATTAAAGATTTTGGATGAACCCAGGTCCACAGTACTTCACCTCTCTGCAGGCACAGGCTGCCAAGGACAGCTGAGCTCGGTGGAACCTGAAGCCATTTCCTCCCAGGTTAAGATGCTCTGTTACAGCAGATTTTGACAAGTCACTCTGGATAGGAATATTCGTCCCTACGCAGCCAGGGTGGTGAGTACACAACTGTTCAGGTACAGCTATAAGCAACTATTTTTAGAAGCTGTTTACTGGCCTTCCACATGTGGTAACCTGAGTGAGAGATGACCAAGTACCAACTCGAGGCCCATAACTGCACGGCTTCAAGGCCAGAATTGAGCTCAGATCGTTTGGATTTCATTTACTTGAGGCTTCAGAGCATCCTGATGTCACCAGGCATAAACGAAGCACGCAATTCAGGAGCAGCTAACATGTCTGTTAGGTTTCCATCAAGAGGAATGCATCTGAAGTTGAATATCACCATAATAAAGGGAACCTCGAGGTTCTCAGCAACCAATCACTCTTATGAAGGCCTAACTCCAGTGCAGCAGAGCCTGAGCACAGATAGGCACTGACCAGCACAGTGCTCCTCCCCACTTTGCACTGGTGGTGCTGGACCAAGTGAAACTGAACCAATACCCCCAGCGATCACTGCCTCGTTATTCACCTCCCAGAGAAGCTCAGTAGTACTCACACAAAGCAGGGTGTAAAAGACAAGATTTGGTTACATAACTGCGCTCCCACGGGAGGAGGCACAGCTGGATTCAGCCTGCAGAGCCTTGAGGACACCAACTGAAAGGCACCCAAGGAAGATGGAGGGCAAGACAACACCAGTGAGAAATGAGGTAAGGAAAATGCAACGCAGACCTGCCCCTGATGTAACGCTTTCAATCAACCCAAGCAGGCTGAACATCTTGCTGCCTATACACATTACCCAGATATAGCACTTCCCAAATGCTGCACCAATCTCTTGAGAGCACTGGGCTCAGAGTGGCAGGAAAACAGAAAATAATTCCATTTACAAGATCAAAGCAAGGGCAGAGGAATGAAAAGAGGGAAGATTTCCTCTGGGGTGATGGCTACCTTCCTGGACATCTAAAAAAAAAAAACAAGGCAGATAAACAGGGGAAAAAAAAAGCAAAAATAACAGAACAGCATCAAACAAAGAGGGCACTCATTACCCAAAAAGCCAACCAGCCCTGGCCTTCCCCTCACCTTGACATAGGTGTAGCAAGCTACTTCTATTTCACAGCCAAATCTCAAACTATTTTAAGCAACTGCACGCTACCACACGTAACTCTTAACGCGTACTTTTTCCAGCACATCGGTTTGCTGGGTCTAAAAAAACATTCTCCCGAAGGGCCGAGCACAGAAGGGGCCTCTATTGATGGTTTTAGAAGAAGCACTTCCACGGCTTCCCTGCAGACTGCTCAGGAAATGCACCCAACTCCACATTCACCTGTTCGATGTGGGCACGCTGCTGTGGGAAGGCAGCATTGGGAAAGCACTTTTATTTCAGGCAGGCTTTGAGATCTCTAAGCCAAATAACCTGCTATTCCTTCCTACCAGCCACGCACTAAGTCAACGTTTGCACTTAGATTAGAAATGGCAACAACTCAGAGCTTCAGCACTGAAACTGGCTTCTGGTTTGGGGAACCCATCAAAGCAGAGCCTGCACAGCTAGCTGGGTACAAGAGCCACATTATGAGCTCCATGAGAAATACAACATCAGCAGTAGTGCCACAGTCCTTCAACATTTGTAGAACAGAAATGGGTACTTTTGAGCAAAAAGACATATGCTGAGTAACAGGAAAAAAAAAAACAGCTGCTGTAGTTGGAAGCTGATCATAAACCTCTTTACTCATCCATTTAAAAAAAAGGGAATAATGGCAGAGGGCAGTGCCTCTAATAAAAGCTCTGCAGCATTCCAGTAGCAAAGCTTGCAACAGATTTCTATAAATGAATCACAACTCTTCCTTCTAAGAAAAAGTGGACTGATTTCCACCAACTTCATCCACCGTAAGGAAATGAAACTGATTCCCATGAAGGCAGAATCCTGCCTTTAAAAACTGCCTTCATTTCCACACTGGTCTTCTATTTTTAAAGAAAGGCTCTTTGAGCTTCAGCACTGTGAATTCAGCTGAAGCCTTCCATTGTGAGCTTTGCTTTCTTTCACTAATTAACGTAATCAATAGCTCATCTGATAACTGCCTTGGTGCAACAGTAGTCACACAGAGCAGGTTTTCCAACAGGTGTAACTGGAGTACTACAACTCTAAGGACAAGAATGCAACCCCCTGTCCCCCCCTCACTTTGTCTGCTTTGAACAACCTCAGCTCCAGGCCTGCCCCCCCTCATAGCAACTCACACAGGGAGCTGCACGTGCCAAGCAACACAGCACTCCTGCCCAGACCCTCTTCAGATCTGCGTTGTAGTTCATAACCAGGCAATCTCCAGAGCCAACAAAAAAGCCCCAAACTGCTGGGGAGAGATGCACCTTCTGTTATTTGTGTCTTACCCCCAATTCCAGGCTCAGTGATAGAGCCCAGCAGCTACCACCTACGCCACAGGCTCCTATGGCAGTGAAGGCTCATCCATCTGAGCAGAGATGATGTCTGCTTGAGTCATTTTTCCACCTTCTGCCATAATAGAAGGGTCATCAAACACAGCAAACCAATAGAGCTGAAGAGGTTCAAGTGAGGCAAGCCACCTCACCCTTTCACCCAGTGTAATTGCAACACCAAAAGCAGTCCAACAGGGTTCTGGAGCACAGGGTGTTGATTTTTTTTTAACACAAGAAACCTAAAGCATTGTACCAACCTCCCAAACTTCAGCTTCAAGGAATCCCTGCCTTTCTGCCTTTCTCAGTCCTGCTGGAGTTCCTTTGTCCCACTGAAGCGTTTCAAATCAGCTGTAAAAACAGTAACAGCCACATGGCCAAGTGACCTTGGACAATTTACTGTGACTTGGGTTTCTCTGCCTGAAAAATAAGGTTAACAGAACACGCTGCAGAGGGGCATTGCAGCCCTATAGCTTGCAAAACAAAGTTCAAAGCGTGTGATAAACAGTTTGCATTTTAGTTACTGACCAGGTTACATTTCAAAACAAGAACTCTGGATAGAACTCTAATCAACCTGTGGAATTTGCTTTGGCAATAACCTAGCAGCAAAGTAGCAAGGTCAACGTCAAACACAACGTTTCAGTAGTTTTACGGCCCAGTAAAAATTCAGTCACTCTGTAAACGGGCTCCTTCAGAAAAAGGTTCCCACTGCTAGCCCACCACTTCACCAGACTGAGGCTGTCAGCCTCGAGTATCACCTTAAGC
Organism: Cyrtonyx montezumae; assembly: GCF_038088225.1. NCBI lineage: Eukaryota > Metazoa > Chordata > Aves > Galliformes > Odontophoridae > Cyrtonyx > Cyrtonyx montezumae. The sequence continues at coordinate 1,933,099 of NW_027072037.1, forward strand.
ACTCACAGAGACGCGACGCTGTGTCTTCAGACAGAATGTAATACCCTCCCAATTTTGGGGAGGAGGAGGGGGGTCCTGTGCCAAGGAAAACTGATCTCCCAGGGCAGCAAAGCGGGATGAAGCCCGGCTTCTTGCCACCAGCACGAAGCCCGGGGCTCACCCGAAACACGGGCAATCTCCCCGCGCCCCATCCGCGGGCGGGGCCGAGGCCGAAGCCGGAATGGCTTTGGGGAAGAAGAAGAGAGGAGAAGCCCATCCCGCCTCACTCCCAGCAGGGGGAGGGGAGGGGAAGGGAGGGGAAGGGAGCGGTCCCCCCCCCCGCACCGCATCTCTGTGATGGATCCACCCCGCCCCCATCCTAAACGAACAAACGGAGGCGGATGGGGGCAGCGCTGCGGCCCGCTCCCCGCCACGAGCACGGCGGGAGTGGACAAAGGCAGGCGGGAAGCGGCAGGCCGGGAAGCAGCAGGAGCAGGCCCCGGGCCTCCCCTCAGCACAAGGCCGGGCCGCGGCCTCTTCCGCTCCGCCCAGCGGAGACGGCGGGCGAAGAGCGGGGAGGGGGGGAAAAAAGGGAAGGAAGGAGGAGAACGCAGACCCACCGGTGTCAGCCGCTGCCCTGGGCAGTGGGTCTGGCTGTCCTCGGGCTGTCCCGCTCGGAGCCCGCTCCCCTACGCCGCTCAGTCGCTCTCCGCCCAGGAACACAAGATGGCGGCGCTGCGGGGCCACGTCAGTGCCAGCGCGCGGGGCAGCATGGGTAGCCGAGGAGGCAGAGGGGGCGGGGCTTTGCAGCAAGCCTCGCCCACTACCTAACACCACCACCCCCCCCTCACCCACACCCCTGTGGCCACGCCCCGTATGGTTTGATTGACGGGTGGGGCTGAGTCCGTCAGTATCCCTCTTTTCCTTACTCAAAGTGAGTGAAGCGTTAAAAAGAGCGTGGCCAGCAGGTCAAAGGGAGGTGATCCTCTCCCTCTACTCAGCCCTGGTGAGGCCTCACCTGGAGTACTGTGTCCAGTTCTGGGCTCCCCAGTACGAAAAAGACTTGGAAAGAGTCCAGCGCAGGGCCACAAAGATGGTGAAGGGCCTGCAGGATCTCCCCTATGAAGAAAGGCGGAGTGAACCGGGTCTCTTTAGCCTTGAGAAAAGAAGACTGAGAGGGGACCTGATCCAGGTTGATAAATATCTGAGGTGTGGGGGACAAAGTGGTGAGGCCAGACTCTTCTCAGCAGTGTGTGGAGACAGGACAAGGGGGGAACAGCCACAACCTGCAGCACGGGAGGTTCTGCACGAATGTGCACAAGAACTTCTTTATAGTGAGGGTGAAGGAGCACTGGCGCAGGCTGCACAGGGGGGTTGTGGAGTCTCCTCTGGAGACATTCAAGACCTGCCTGGATGCCTACCTGTGCAACCTGGTGTAGGGAACTGCTTTGGCAGGGGGGTTGGACTCGATGATCTCTAGAGGTCCCTTCCAACCCCTATGATTCTGATTCTGTGATTCGTGGTCTTGCATGTGGCACGTGCTGCGTGTTGAGTCAGCTTTCAGCAAAGCATCCCTGAGTGATGCCTCTGCGAGATGAGCTCTCAGTGGCTAAGAGCATGGAGAAGGACTCAGGAAAAACATAGAATCATTAAGTCCTTAGAATTGTAAGGGACCTGTAAAGGTCATCTACTCCAACCCCCCTGCAATGAAGAGGGTCGTCCACAGCTTGATCAGGTTGCCCAGGGCCTGCTCCAGCCTGGCCTTGAAGGTCTCCAGGAGCTCAGATCCCTCCTTTTCCCCACATTTCCTGCTGTCAGGAACTCCTGCCACCTATGGAAAAGTCTCACAACCACCCCCTGAGAACAAAACCCCACTGGTGCATGTATCCCCTTGACCAAGAGCACCCGCTGGTGTGACAGTGTGATCCCCATGCCTGGTTGCTGAACCAGATCAGGACACTAAAAATAACCCTCCTCTTCCTCCCCCTCCTCCTTCCCCCCCCCCCCCCCCCACACACACACACTGTCTGATATTTTTAACCCAGCTCAGCTCTTTGCTCTGACTCAATGCATGGAGGAGCTGCTCGTCCTGTTGCTTTCTCCCTATCCCTGCAAAAACTCTGGCTGGCACAGGGTCAATCCAAGCAAGGTGCATGGCTTTAGGGGTCTGATTCTCTCATCCCAGCCATGCACAGACCCAGTGCTCTGCAGAGAGCCGAGGTGATGCTGTGTGCAAGGAGTGATGTGTCCCCATCTGAGTCACAGCTGCTGTGATGCAAGATGAGCGTGCTGCCTGGTGACTCATGGCATTTGGAGAAGGAAACAGGCTTCATTCTGCAGCTGGGAGGGCAGATGTGTGGCCACCTCATTCTTCTGCGAGAAAGGAGTTGGGGGAAGGAGAACATAGGATTCCCTGGGGCACTGTGGTGTGATCTCTGGGTGTTTTTTGCCATCCAAACACCTCAGAGCTGCTGAGCTCTCCTCCCCACTGGCAGCCTCGGGTGATCAATCTGCAGAGCTATGCTCTGGCTTTTGGGGTAAGAAAAAAAGAAGTTTTGTGAAAGGCAATTTTGGGATGTTAGATGAATGTTGGTCATCCACTGCTGTCCAGTGAAGAGAAAACGTGCCTCAGAGTGCCAATGTCCAGTGCCCAGTGATGATGACAAAGTCATTTGGGGGTGATGCTGAGGCAGGCACCCACGATCAGGGGCTGGCAGACACTGGGTTGACTGCTGCTCCACTTTGTGCTGCTCTGCAGGACCATGTTAGCAGGTTGGGTTTGTCTCTCCTTTAAGTCTCTCACGTTGGGGTGAGAATCACAGTTACTCACAGGAGCTGAGAAATTCTCCCCTCTCCTGCCCCCCCAAAAGCTGTTTGCTACATTAACTGCTTAAAAAGCAGCAATTATTCCTTGGATTTGGGGGTCCTGGGGTCACCTATTGTTGGTTTGAAAAACAAGATTCCCGGTCTTAACTGTGTGGTCTGGTAGATCTTCCATGTTTTACCATCCTGAAGGGTGAAAATGAGGATAAAAGTAATATAAACTCAAAAAATAAGAACAGCAGTGTTTGCAGGAAGATCTCTCACTTTGCCATAGTGTCTCTGTGTAAGAAAGACCCGTGTTCCCAAGAGCATCTTAAATGTGGGGCTGAAACACAGAGAATGATGAAAGCAGATCAGACTATGACACCAACTCCCTTGGGACGGTGGGCAAATGACTGCAGGTCTGCCTCCTTTTTTTTCTCATTAACTCAGAAATAGCTGCATTTCGTGACTCGGGGACGTGCAGCCTTACTTGCTGGGGAGCAGAGTGTTGTATAACATCAGTGCTGTTAATATTAGGCACTGCTGTTGACACCTTTGGATAATCATAAAACTGGAGCATCAGTAAGGTTGGAAAAGACCATGGAGACCACCAAGTCCGACTCCAACCCATCATCACCATGACTACTAAACCCCAGTGCCACATCTCCATGGTGCTTGAACACCTTCAGGGATGGTGACCCCGCCACCTCCCTAAGCATCCTGTGCCAGTGCATCACCACTCTTCCTGGGAAGAAATTGTTCCAAATATTCGTCCCAAACCTCCCCTTGCACAACTGAAGGTGAGAAGTTTAAACAGTGCTCTCAGTTGCACATGCAAGAGCATGGTACACTGTCTTTTGGTACCTGGGGAAGATGGATTAGAAAGGGTAAGTTGGTTCTTCTGCTGTCATTTATCCATCCCACCTCCCCTTAGCTCTTACAGGGCAGATGTCCCTGCTGAGCAGGTCCTTCAGGTCTTCCTCGAGTTATTGGAGATAGAAGGGGGTGATTCACTCATCCTATGCCAGACACCAGCTCCAGCAAGCCTCCATCACCAACCACAGACTATCTGTACCATTACATCTCCATCAACCACCCATGGCTCCAGAGATGCCCGTGATCAGTCAGCCCTCCTGGGGCTATGAATACCCCCAGAATCATTTTAAGCCCACATGTTTAATTTACTCAGCCTTCAGGTCGAAAAACAAACGCCAGCATGATGCTATGCCTGAGAAATGCTTTGTGATCTGCTCAGCCTACCCCTGGAACTCAAATGTCTGTGGTCAAGTGGCGTTCTTTGGGTTCACCTTCTCCACAGAACACGTTAAATGTGAAAGTGCTACCATTAATGTGGAACACATCTGAAAGCATTTTGGGAAGTGAGTTCAATGGGCAACTCTTCTTCCAATGAAGTCGTGTGGGATGTGCTGAGTCAGGTCTGATCTCTGGGATCAATTTGGGCTGTGGGATGAGTAGTGCTACAATGCCAGGGAATTCTTCCCTTGAATTATCCTATCCTTAGCCCACCAGGGACGTTGCCAGAGCTTTTCAGGTTCTCTCATGGGTGAGAGATGCTGTCCAAAGACGAAGACAAAAGACAGAAGCATCTAGATGTCCCATCTGGAGAGTTTTATTCAATCTTAGGGTGCTCCATTAGGGAAATTTGTCTTTCCACCACCACAGTTCTACCTTGCTGTGTAGGTTTTGAAGCCCTTATGCTTTTAATGACCATGCACAGAAAACCAGGGTCTAAAATGCTCAGCTGAAATATTTCACCTCAAGCAGCACAGTGCCCTGAAATTCCTCGGTCTGCAAATAAGACACTAATAACAACTCTGAAGCACTGATATTGTGTTTCTGCCACCCCTGGCTTTTTCCAAAATGATTCCCAGTTAATTAGCTGTAACAGAGGAGAGTGCCCCAGCTTTCCATATGAAGTCACTTGGCTATGGAGATATACAAGAACGCATCACACCGGAGGCATCAAGGATATTATCAGCTTTTTTTTCCTGCATGGGAATGAAGTTTCGTCCGTTCTCCATCATCAAAACCTCATTACGTTGTGCAGCCACTAATTGACATGCCCAAACCTGACAACTCACGTCAAAGGGGAAGACAGCAGTCACCCTGGGACCCGCCAATCAATGTCCCAGCCCACGCTGAACTTTGACTGCCTGCAAGAATGATGGTGATTGTTTTAGCTGGGAGGAGAAAGATGGAAACCAGCCTAATTATAACATCAATGTCAGGCCACATACCCGTGCTGGACACCTGCGTGATGGAGAAAAAAACAGACAGTGGCTGTTGGTGTCCAGCTTGTGTGAAACTACTCAAGATGCCCTGGCTTCTTCGGGTTTTTCAGGCCTGAAAACTTGACCTTGAAGAGTTTTGTTCATCCAGGAGCCATTCTTTGGGAGAGTGGAGATACACATTGCAGAGCAACTGCGACTAGAATGATGGCAGGAGTGATAAATGCCAATATCCAAGGGAAATCCTGCACTGCCTGCAGCCAGGTTTGCCAAGCAGAGGTAGCTGGGGCTGGTGTAAGGAGGAAGGACTGCCGGGAAGGCGTTGGGGGTAGGAAAGATATAATATGGAAAAGTGGTAAAAAGGTGGCCTCAATCAGTGTGAGGTGGGATCACTCAATTTCATTTTGCCTACCTACAGGGTGGCCATTCACAGCCAAGTTCATTCCCTGCTCCTTTTTACAGCTGTTGCAGAGGAGCATTGAGCTGAGGTTGTGATTCATCCAACCTTTTCAAGATACCTGAGGTGACTGCTGGACCTCCAGGGGAACCTTCCATTGGTGCTGTTGATGATTTTTGGGACCTATTTGGCAATGCACGAAGTTGAGACCCAACGTGTGTGTGTGGAATAAGCAAGCCTCCTCCATGGAAGAGGGGATGATTTGGCTGCGAGGTCTGGAGTGCAGCTTTCCTGGGGAGAGCTACAAGATCCCCCAATTCTTACCTCTGCATGATGACAGCCCAGGACCTCTCTCACCTCTAACCCTGCTCACCTTTCTCCTGCCATGCAGGAGATTTGATGAAACAGGTCCCAAAATCATCAACAGCTTTTCCTCCTGGAGGATGGCTTGTCCTAGCCTGGACCCTGCATTATAACAGGTCACCATGTGGTTTTTAACCTTGTCATTATTTTTGCAATGTCCCACAGACCCACAGCTGGGGAACTTTCCCCTCTTCTTGCCCTGAGCACAGGGAGAGCAGGATCTGTGAGGGCAGTACCGATGTGATGAGCTCACACGGTCTCATGCAGCACTTGCTTGGAGCTCAGTAGACCTGGTTTGTGGGTTCCTGTGACACAGCTCATGAGTTTTTCCTCCAGCCCAAGGCAAATCTACTGAAGTCAAAGACAGTTTGACCTCGATGTTGGGCTGTGCTCTCAGTGCAGAGAAGCAAGCAAACAAACAGCTGCTCCCAATGTCGCATTTGCTAAAATTCAGGTGTAAATTAAGCTCAGCTCCTGGCTCTGTATGGCCTAGGAGTGCCTGAGTGCTCTTCCATTTAACTGCAGATGAGAGCATTCTTGCTTAAGGGTGCTGTCAGTGCTGAAAGTTCACAGAGGTCCACTGAGTTTACGAAAGGGAAAACCCATCGAGGATACTTAATCTACCTGAGCATCCACTTGGAGGTTGGGGATGATCTGCTTGGCCTGCCCTGGAGTGGCTGTGATGTCCATGGAGGGCCCCGTGAGCATCACGGGACACGGTTTAGTGGGCACGATAGCGGTGGGGTGACAGCTGGACAAGGTGATCACAGTGATCTTCTCCAACCTTTATGATTCGGTGATCACAAATGGGGGTAACAGGAGGCTTTCTTAGCTGGGGGTGGGGGGCTCATCTGCAAGGACACCTCCTTGCCCAAGAGCACATTGGAGTGCAACAGCAGAGCAAGAACTGCATCTGCCTGCTCCCATGCAAGGACTGGCTGAGGGATAACCTCACACTCCAGATCCCGGGGTGTCTTTTTCATTCCCTCCAGGATGCAGAGGACAACCTGTGCCCACCCCATGCTATGATGCAATCTGGCCTCCGTGTTTTCACCATCCCTTGGGCGAACGTTCATTTATTTCAATTATCGTTTCACATTTGCAGCATATGCACAGCACTTATCTCTAGGGAAGCAGCTGTGATTTTTCCTGGAGAGTTAGATTGCAATTAACATTTAAGCCCATACCCGTGATGCGGTTACAAAGGCAGCGTAATGAATCAGCTTTTTAATAAGCTCCATAACCTTTGAAAACTCACCCGGGTGGGAGCTGGGCACACGCGTGTGCCAGCAGATAACGTGTGGCTGATGCTGGCACTGCTGAAATCTCTCCACCCTTCCCTGATCTGCTGAGCAGCACCGGAGGAGCACGTGCTGCTCGCTAAATTAGAGCTGGTGATGTGAAAATAAACCAAAATAGAGTCTGATTTCCTATTTTATTCTGCAGGCATTGATGCAAGCTGGCCATGTGGGCTTGCTTCTGGTGTTAGCATATGGTGTTTTGATGGAAAGACTGAAGGGGACCATCTCCCCCTTGCCATCACATTGGAAAAATGTGGAAAAAAAATGGAGACTTTGGGTTGCAGGGCAGCTCTCCCAACCTGCTTGCAGCCAGTGTCCAAGGTCTGAAGCAGTGCATCACTGGAGGTGTGAAATCTGTAGTTATAAACCTGGAAACAAACTTGGGCTATCCCAGGAGGACTCACCAGATGGGTTGTAGGTTGCTGGAGGTCAGGAGGTGTGGAAATGACACCAGGAGAATGCAGGTGGCATGGGGCACAGTGGGGACTTCACAGAAGGTGCTGGCAGAGCATGGCATGAGTGTGACAGGGCACAGCTTTGGGGCAGCTAAGCTCTCCTAACACCTTTCTCTTTGGTTGTAGACCGTGGGGTGGTCATGAGAGGAGCCATGGGGCAGCTGTGAGGTCCTAATTCTGAGTCCTGCTGGAAGGAAGGGCACCTGCCCTGCTGGCTTCTCTGCCAGCAGCTGCTCCATTCAACATCTCCAGTAAGAAACTGGGCCCTGAGCCCTTTCTTCCAAGGAACAAACTACAGCAGTGAGTTTCCTTGGCTCACCATCCCTCCATCAGCCGTTCTAAGGTGTGCCAAAACAAAATGCTTTCCTCAGTGTGTGTCCTCACAGCGTCTCCTAAACCAGAGGCCATCGTCCTTGACTTCATCCCTTGTACCCCAGAAAGCTCATCACTTGGTTTTGGGCAGGAGTGTTTAATCCTGCTTGTAGGAGTTGAGAGGATGAGCTTGGGTGATGCTGGCTGCTCCTCAGGTCTTAATGAGGTCCCTAATAGTTTTTGAGTCCTCTATTCAGCCAGGGCTGTTCTTTGCATTAGAACAGGGCAAGAGCAGCACTTGGTTTTCTTCTTCTTTATTTTTCATATCCTTTCTAAGCCAAAATGAGAGCAAAATCAGAGCTGCCGAACATTACAATTTGGAATGAAATAATAGTGATCAGACCTCTTCAACACGCCCACAGGCCCATGGACCCTGCGAGTGTGCTTGTCCTTCCCTTGATGGGAAGTCAGTGTGGTTTCCCCTGTAGGGAGTGGGTGAGCTGCCCCCCAGTGCTTTAATGCAACAAAAATCCACAACTTTCCATAACATGACTATGACAGCAATTTCAAAATGCAAATGATTTTTCTTTCTTTTTTTTTCTTTTTTTTTTCCTTATTTTTTTTGCTGCTGGTTCCATGGGAGGTTTCCTACAGCAGATGGCAGCAGCAGCTCAGCATCACCCTCACTCAGCACTCTGCCCAAGGATCTGGACAAAACCCCTCACACCCCCAAACCAACCACTATGAAAACCTTCATGTTTTTCAGCAGCAAAACATCAAAATGCGATTGCTTGGATTTGCTGGTGTCTAATAGGGAGGTTAAGCATCCTTCCCTTCTCTCAGGGTCCTGGTGCATGCATCTCTCCTCCTCCAAATATAATGTTTTAGGAAGTATGTAGGACTCAGATGACCCTGAAGAACTCTGTGTGTCTCATGCTGGAGCTGAATCACCTCCTGTGGTATTTCAGAGCTGGGACGCAGCCAGCTGGATCCTTATTTCTCTACAGCAGTGATTCCCACTGGAAAATCAATCTCTTAATTGGTTTGTGCTTCGTAATGATTGTGTTTCTCCTCCCTCTTCTTTCTTTCTTTTTTTTTTTCTGGCTTAGTTTCCAAAGTCAGGGATGCCTGGCATGGAGCCGGCGCGTGTTTCCCCTCCACAGCCATAGCATTATTGATCCAATTACTCTCACACTGTTCAGGGCTGGAAAAATGCCCTTACCAAATGCTGGTGCCACTGTGGGACATGCAACATACCCAGGGCCACAAGTGCCATCAGTGACTAAGACCCTCCGACCCTGACAAAGGGAAGGGGACACTGGTGTGCTCCTATTGAGCATCCCCACTTGGGGACAGGGCTCAGCGCTCCTGCTGCTGTTAATTTAGGCTTCCACACAATTACTGTTAGCCTGAGTGGATCTCACTCCGTGTGGGTAAAACCCAAACGATAGATACAAAGGGAAGGATTGATTAATTATTATTATTTTTTTTCTTAACGTATATGTATTTATACGCATCTATTTGCACACATCAGCATCAAACACCTCTGCAGCTGGTGCACCAGCACAGCTTTGTCCCTCCAGAGCCTGGGTGGTCCCCCCAGCATCGGCGAGTGAAAAGGGCTCTCTGATGCACTGCACTGCTTTATGGCAATAACTGCGGGGAGTTATTCTCCCCAGAATGAAGTCCATGACCGGTGGAAGGGCGTTAAGGTAGCGCTCCGCAGCTCCCATTATCTTGGCCACTCGAACAAAAAAGCAGATTGTGTCACCACACAAAAGGCGTTTTCTATGTAACTTCTTGTCTCGAAGCATTCAGAGTGTGTAATGCTGATATAAACACCCCAGGACTGGGCTACCTCATGTTGTGGTCAAACCTCCCCACATAACCATTTGCTGGGGAATTGCATTCAGTGGGGGGAAGCCAAAAGTGCATTCAATCCATCACATTGCAGCCCGGCTGGATGCAATGGCTGGAGGCTGTGATCCGGGCAAAATCCCCTCCAGCATGGGAGCGGGCACGCAAGGAGATGTGTGGGCACAGGAGGTGGCTGCTCACTTCTTCCCTGCAATGGCCTCAGCATGACAGCTGTGTTTCACATCTATGTTTTTGGACCTTATCTGCTGTTCTCTCTGGCCTGTGGCTGTCACCAGAGAGCGGAGCTCAGCACTGCCCCTCTGCTCCCTGTGAGAAGTGTGGCCATGAGGGGCTGTAGAGCCATGAGGGGCTGTAGGGCCATGAGGAGCTGTAGGGTAATGTGGAACCATAGGGCCATGGGGAGATGTAGGGCTATGAGGGGCTGTAGGGCCATGAGGAGCTGTAGGGCCATGAGGATCTGTGGAGCCATGAGGAGCTGTAGGGCCATGGGGAGATGTAGGGCCATGAGGAGCTGTAGAGCCATGAGGAGCTGTAGGGTAATGTGGAACTATAGGGCCATGGGGAGATGTAGGGCCATGAGGAGCTGCAGTCGCCATGAGCCCTCCCCTCATCTTCCCCTGCTCTGGGCCCAACAAACCCATGGCCCCCAGCAGTCCCCACGTCCCTTGCCCTGCAGACCCTCCTCCATTTCTGCAGCCCTCCTTTGGATGCTCTCTAACAGCTCTGTGTCCTTCTGACACGGCAGGACCCAACCTGCACCCAGTGCCGAGGTCAGGCTGCAGCACAGAGAGTTGGGATGATCCCAGCCCTCACCCAGACAGAAATGTTGGACTTGATGCCTTACAGAATTTATCTTGCTACAGGTGACCAGTGGATATTTTGTGGGGGTGCCTGCCCATGGCTTTGATCAGCCTGTGACTGTCTCCTGCATGCTTACTGCACTGTCTGTAGAGACAAGACCTGTGGAGCTTTGGGGCTATACGGCCCCCAACATCTCCTCCTGGCAGAAAACAAAACGACACAAAACCAGGATACAAATACATGCAAAATAAGACCGCCAAGGGTTTGTTTTCGTCCAAAAAGTCCTCAGTGACCTGTTTTCCTGCCTCCCCCCAGCAGTGACCTTCCCAGTGGCACTGCCAGCTGTGTTTCCAACACTAGATGGAGCAGCGGCCCTAGACATGGAGCAAAACCATCGCGCCCTTGGAGTCCCTCCTTTCCTGCATCTCCGACTGGAAGATTACTCGGCAGATCACTTTTGCAGCACTCAGGGCTGGTTGCCTACCTGGTGGCTCTTGGTGTCCTGCAGTGAGGACCTTCCCTCCGTGAGCTGTCCCCTTCAGAGCACGAGGGGTTGAGATTGGGGCAAGCTGGCTGCAAGGAGACCTTGGGTTTTTTCCGGAGCTGAGGGAGCTCCATACCTTTCAAAGTTCACATCCACACCTGCCACACATGCTCTGAACATGCAGAGCCAAGGGGAAAAGCACTTCTGCACATTTCTTCCTTCTTCAACGTATTTCCCATCTTTCATCTGTGTGGGGCATCTGTGCTTGGACCTCTTGGGACAGATTTGGCCAGTATATTGCATTTCCCCTCAAGTTTGGAGGGGACATGAGTGCAGTGCCTCAGTCCTGGATGCATCTACCAGTGAAACCTTTTCCACCAGATGAGCAAAGCCTCCAGGATGGAGCTGCAAGCTGGAGGAAATCTATGGGCATACAACCAGCTCTTTGGAGGTGCTGTGAGATCCAGGACATGCTGAGGAAGTGTTGGGAGCTCCGTATTTACAAGGCTCCTACTACATTCAGTATGATTAGTGTCTTACTCGTGTGCCTTTCCTTCTCATCTCATGGCTGTTGTGTGTTTGCCACCTGTGGGCTGTGTCTCATCTGGTAGATATGGTGCACTGGTGTGAACTGGCAGTGAGCCTTTAAGTCAACCTCTTGGGAACTGGTATACCAGGGAGGCACCTGGAGACTTTCCTCTCTATGGCGCAGCAGGGCAGATGATCTGATGGTAGCAAATGTCCATGTCAACTCCATAAGAAAAGATAAGACCCCGAGCAACCTTACACAGTCCATCCACACCCATGGTCCCATTTGTTAAATGAGCTGGCCCCAAATCTTACTCAGAGTGATCAGCCATGGTGTGCAGAGGGCTCTGCCTCGAGTCTGCTCTGCTGGGTTCTGGATGCTTGATAGCTGTGCCTAAATTCATCTCCTGTATGTCTTCGGATTCAGGAAAGTGCCCAGCTCCCAGTGAGGCAGCTCAGCCAAGTTCCTGCTCATTGATGAGGAGGATATCAGCATCAGCATCATGGTTTGAGGGGTCTTCATGTGGAATCACTGCAGCAATACTTCAAGGAACAATTACATTCAAGGCCTTGTGGCTGTGTGAACTATTCCCACAGTATGGATTGGTTCAAACTGAACCCCAAGGCCAGCTGCCTTCAACTCCTGCCCACCAGATCCTACAGGAGCTGGAGCTGCATGTTCCTCCTTCTGGACTTCTCCATGAAGGTAGATGTGGCTCTGGCTGCTCTGGCCTAACCCTGCACCTAAATCCTTCCTCTGGCATTGAGAAACACATTGAGGTCACCAGACCTTGTAGGCTTCACCACTGCACCTTCAGCATGCTGATGAAGTGTACAGCCCTAAACAGCATCACAGTTTCCTCCTTTCCCTAAATCCTCAGCCATGGGGTGCAGATGGATGTGTGCAGCAAGAGCTCGAGCACTTACTTGAGCTCACAGATTCATAAAATCATACAATCTATCAGAGTGCCTTGGATTGGAAGGGACCTTAAGGATGCATTGACAATCCCATATTTCCAGGCTTCAAAAACTGCCCTGCATCTCCCCAGTGCTAGGAAGGTGGCTTAGCACAGTAATGACCAAATCACAAATACCTGAGGCTTGAGTCACAGTGTGGGAAGGAAACGTGCATTAACAAGCAGCAAGCCAGGAAACTCCACCGAGGGATGGACAGAGGTAAAAGTCAGTGGCTTGGTATGTCTGCACGGTAGCAATAAAGCCCAAGGTAGCAGGTTTCAGCTGATAATCACAGCACCTCAGGCTGTGCTCCTGTGAGTGAGGCCAGGGCACATTTAGGCAGCTGCTGAGGAACACCCAGGCTGCCAGAGCCGTGGGCTGGGACAGTAGGATAAGTCACAGCGCTTCCCTGATATCAGATGGGGAAGAAATAGGAGCAGAATTCATCCTCCCAGAGATCAGTGCTTGGGGAAACTGAGGCAGGGCAGCGGTGGCTTGTGTTTCTTGGCAGAGCTGGGTTGGTCTCATCTCCAGCTTGCTGTGGTGTCTGGGAGACCTCTTTCCTTCTGCATGGTTTTACCCACGAGCAGGCTCTTCCCCACACCCCCGAGCCCTTGCCATGACCCTGATTTCTCTTCTCTCTGCCAGACTAGTGCAGAAAATAAACAACCCCAAAGCTTGGCTGTCAGGGATGGATTCCAGTGGGGTTTTTTTCCATCTGACCCCTCCATATTTCCTCTCCAGCTTGAGACATGAGGGCAAACAAGTCTCACCCAACTACCACCTAAAGAAGGTCAGTTATCCCCTGATAAATTTCCAGCCCCAAATCAAGGGAGGACATACATGAAGCTGAACCACACATTTCATGCCTCAGTTTCCCCTTATGCAGAATGATATCTCCAAAACCCTCTTCTGAGGGTGCTCTGGATGTAGTTGTGGCATTGCTAGTTTATTTCTGCTGAGTGTCATGGGGCAGCAAAGAGAGCACTTCATCCTTCCGAGGGAAGGAGGAAAATCTGAGGAGGGAATCAAGCATGTGTTGGGAATTGGATGGAGACCAGCACACCTGGGAAGGGTGGAGAATTGGTGAAGTCATAGAACCATGGAGTCACTAAGATTGGAAAAGACCACTGAGATCACCAAGTCCAACCATCAGCCCATCACCGCCATGCCCACCAAACCACATCTCTCAGTGCCACAATGACCGTTGCTGGTGCCTGGTGGCTCTGGGACAGCCCAGTGGCTGCTTTTCTGGCTCAATTCAATGCCAGGACTTTATCTCATGGTGGCAAGCCCTGGGCAGGCACAATTGCTGGGGTGAGAGTGCCTGGCTGGCTGGGAAGCAGCCGCCAAGTGACGGGCACACGCCAAGTTTGCATTTCTGGCTGGAATGCTGCTTATCACTCCCCTGGCATTTCCCATTTCTCTTGTGCCACACTTCAAGCACAAGAGGCACATTGTCACCATTCCTCCAGCAGCAAGGCGGGTGGGGGGGGGGGGGGGGGGGGACAGGGGTGGGGAAACACCCTTCCCTGCCTGCACCTCCTTCTCTATAAATCAAGTGGAGCTGGACGGCTCCCCGGTCAAGTATGAGCATTCGAGCTGCGATGTGAAATCATTTCAGTAATGCGCACCCAGGAATGCACCTTATCTGATTTTCATCCCATAGTTTCTTTTCCCAGTCCTGCAAATGGAGGCACTGGGTCCCCCTTGGTCCCACTGGAGAGCATGGGCACAGTTGCCAGTATCTGCTCCGGGGTCAGCAGCCTGGGGACCCTTCCCCATGAAGCCAATGGCATTTGGATGCTAAAGAGCTTCACAGCATGGACAGAGGACATAAAAATTGCCCTGGGAGCTAAAATATGCATGTGTACAGATAGACTCCCTTCTGGATTATTGCATGGGGAGGGGGGGGGGTGGGGGGGGAAGAGCTTTCTGTGCTGGATTTCTTTTGAAAAAGAGCTTTTCCTCCACTAGAGCAGGAGGGGGCTGGTGGCCTGGGGAAGCACGCCTGGAATGTGGCAAGCCTGTTCTCCTGCTTGTTTGTGTAAACGAGTTGGGTCTATTCCCTTCATCTCCAAGTGCGTGTTTTAAGCCTCCTTACAAAGCAAATTTACTTTGAGATCATGCAGATGCCAGCACAGGGGAGACGGAGGCTGGCGATAATAGTACGATGATAACTGTAATTAATAATATAAACCATTAAGAATGATAAATTCTCTCTCTCTCTTTATTTTCTTAATTCTATTGTTTATTTTTTTAACCCAGAAGTGATGAGCGGTGAACAAGTTCTCCATCCAACACTTCCCACCTTCATGCCCATGGCTCCTCTTTTCTGTCTCTATGAGACCATCTGGACATTCCCAGTTGGGAATTTCTTGACAAGATTCAGGTTGGATATTAGGAACAATTTCTTCTCAGAAAAAGTGGTGATGTGCTGGCATAGGCCGTCCGGGGCGGTGTGTCCTCACCATCCCTGGAGGTGTTCAAGCACCATGGGGATGTGGCACTGGGGGATATGGTCAGGGGTTGTGGTGGTGATGGGTTGACAGTTGGACTCAGGGATCCTAGAGGCTCAGGATCCCACTGCCAACCGCAGTTACAGCAGTTATTGATGGCAGTTTCTCAATGATCACGGTAATGGCAATGATGATTTACGGCCAGTTACAACATTCCTGGGAATTTCCCTCTCCCAAAGATCCCCAAACACCCCAGGACCATCTTCCAAGTGCTACTGGACATTTCAGGCAAAACCCATGAGCATCCTCAACCTTGCTCCCATGAGAGGCAGCCACCTCCATTTCTCCTCCTTTTCCCATGACACTTGGCTGTCAAACTGCCTTGTTGCTGCTGGGCAGGCTGGCATACAGCTTTGGCATCCCCTTATCACATTCTCCCAAGCAGCATTTTAGATGAAGTTGTGCAGGTGAAGACAGACATGTGGAAAGACAGCTTCTGTCTCCAAATGGTGCAAGGTTGTATAATTATCTTATGCTTACAGGTACCAAAGCAGCCAATGGCAGCTTACTTGTTTAGTTAGTAGCCCTAACTCTTGTACCCAAACCTCATGGACAGCCTAGAGGCATTATCCATAGCCAAGTTCATACTGACAGCTGGAAGAGGGTAGATTTAGACTAGATGCTAGGAAGAAATTCTTTACTGTGAGGGTGGTGAGACACAGGAACAGGCTGCCCAGAGAGGTTGTGGATGCCCACTCTCTGGAGGCACTCAAGGCCAGGCTGGATGGGGCTGTGAGCAGCCTGGTCTAGAGGGAGGTGTTCTTGCCTATAGCAGGGAGGTTGGAACTGAACAGTCTTAAAAGTTCCATGCAACCCAAACCATTCTATGATTCTGTATCTCCTGGAGATATAGGCCCATGACGTCAACAGCTGAACCAAGCCAAAAAACATCTTTTTTTTGCAATATTAATGGCAAGTGGATTTTGTTCTTCCTTAAGAAAAACACATCTGCTGTGCGCTTCAGTTTCCACCCATGAAAAAAAAAAAAATCAACTTGTGACACTTAAGACTTCCCAGAAAAAGCTGGGTACATCTTGAGGAAGAGACTGACAGCTGGATACTTGGGAATATTGCTGGTTTTTTTGTTTTTGTTTTTTTGAGGAAAGATTCAGTACTCACATGTTCCCTTCAGTGGTCTACAGCAGGAAGGCATCAACAAGCTGAAGGTGCAAGAGAAGGAGATGCTCTCCTGATATAAGAAGGAAAGACACCCAGTTTTGCAGTGCTACCACTATCATCCAAAATAATGGCTACATTATAGAGCCATTTGGAGCAGGATCCAAGAGTAAGTGCTGCATAGTGAGGCGTGGGAGGTCTTCTACAGTCCTGGGGTCTTGCTGAAGAGTGCATTTGGGGTTCCCAGTGATCTAAAGGCCCATTTTGACTTGGTTTGTGCTTGTCTCAGTCTCCATGGGACTGTTGGACATGCTTAGCTTGACCTCATTTTTTCCTTTGGCATGTTACACATACTCTGTCTGAAAAGAGATAAATTGTTCAACTTCTGCTTTCAGAAAAGAAATGAGGGCAGCTTTGGCCACTTGTGGAAATTAATGACAATTAAACCTATAATGAGATGGAACATATACTGAAGAGCTATTCTTACTGGACCTGTTGTCATTGTAAGCCCCAAGCTTCCCCTCCCTTTTTACCTCACAACTAGGAAAAAAAATAATTTCCTACTATCAGCTTTAGCAAAGATGATTCTGTTGGTTCTTTGAGCTTCGCATCCCTAGCTCTCTATGTCTTCTTTATGCTGATGAAAATGGAGCAGAGGTTTATTCAGCTGTACCTGGAGTACAGCCTTTCTGCATCCTGACATCTCCCAAGACATCAAACCTGCTCTGTTGCACAGTGAGGTGTAGGTCTCCTGAATGGGGAGAAGTGTGTGTCCCAAAGGAGGCACAACTCCTCATCCCACCCTGTTCTTCTCCACCTTATTTTCTGGTATTGGCCTAGTCTGCACTGAGGGATGAGAAATTAACGTTTCCAAACCAAAAGTGTTTCATACATTAAATTCTTTTGTCTTCTTTCCCTTTAGTAGAGAGAAACAATCTCTCCGGCCATGGTCATTGGGGAGGGGCACCAAGGCACTTTTCCAAAGCGACTTGTTCCACTCGATCTCTGAATTCCCTCCTGGAGATGCTTCCTTCTTGGATAACCATGCTGTCAACTGCTGTGGTCCTTAAAGCCCACGATTTACATGGGATTGGTTGGACTTGATGATCTTTAAAGATCTCTTCCAACCCAAACCATTCTATGATTCTCTCATTCTGGGTCAAGCAGTCAGATCCAGCACTTGCCTCTCTCCACTGGAATTCTGCCTGTCGGACGAGGCCTCTCCGGGCCCCAGACACGGTGTTAAATGCTCTGAAGCGTGTCAGGCTTCCAGTTCCATGTCGGGACACGTCTGAGGCATTAAGCTCCGAATGCCATGTGAAGATCAGGAACATTTTTGTGGCAAGCTGCCATCTTTCCCCATATCGTTTACCCCTGAGTGACAAACCCTGGCTCTGAAATGCCTCTAATGCTTTGCAGTGCTGTGGCTCCTCTCATGCAATGGTCTCTGAGCGAAGTGCAGACATTATCTAATTACATCCCTCCCTGAAGCAAAATGAGGCAATTCCTGCCATTTTCAGCATGCTTGTGTTGCATCACATGGAGCCAACCCAGGCAGACAGATTATCCCCGATGCTGGCAATGCTTGAGTCTGCTTCTTTTCTTTGCCTCCTCAAATGATGGGCAGAAAGGAATCACAATGGATTCATAGATCGTATGTGCTTGCATGTATGCATGCTTGCACAACTGCACCCAGTTTGAAAGCAAGGAAGAGTTTTTCAATGCATCTTTGCTCAGGAACTCACTTCACTTGGGCAGAACTTCTTAAGGTTGCATTCACTGAGTCACAGAATCAAAGAATTGTAAGGGTTGGAAGGGACTTCTGGAGATCATCAAGTCCAGTCCCCTGCTAAAGCATGTTCCCTACAGTAGGTTGCATAGGAAAGCATCTACTGAGTGAGATTTAGGTGCCCCCAAAATCTCATCATCTCCACTGGTTTCAGTGGGAGCAATCTATGTAGGCAGCTCAATTTGCCTGCTGACTTTTACACCTAAAGCTAGATAGGATCCATCCTACCACAGTGACTAACAGCAGTGGGACCACACTCCAGGTCTCCACAAAAGTGCTGGTGCTCATTTCTTCATACACAGGGATAGATCCCAGCTACACGGGATCTGCGCAGGGTGGAAAATATTACACCATTGTGTGGCCTAGGGTTATTTTCATTTTCACCAACTCAGTGGGTGAGGCTGTCAACTTAAAACCAGGATTTAAATTTTCCTTCCTTTTCTTCTTTTCCCCACCACTTTTTGGACAAAACACTCAGGTCAGTTAGTGATGCAGATCAGTTGGATTAAGTAATTGATTTGATGCCACTTGAGTGCCTAGAAGTAAATATTCAACACTGAAGAAAATAAAAACATCCCAGTGAATCCAGCGCTAAATACAACTTAAAGGCTCACAGTGTCTTCTTGTGGCCAGAGGGCCAGCTAGGCTCTTGTTCCCTTGGTAGGATCCCCCATAGGGGTGAGGACAGCCCTTATTTTCCATCCCTTTCTTAGTTTCCATCCCCTTCAGTGGGTAGTGTGGGGTGCACAGACACCTCCCAGCTTGAACAGGGTGGGAAATAATGATGGTAGCAATTTGCCCATTCCTTAGCAAGGTGAACTTCAGGCCACTGAGGAAAGAGCAAAGGGCAGCTCCACAATATGATGATGCTCGGGTAGAGAGACCAGCCCTTTCTAGACCCAGGGGTCCAAGTTCCAACCTCTTTTCCACCCTCCTCCTGCTATAAACTCTTTAAGGAAGGGAGTGATTTGATAGTGGAAGTAGTTACTCATTAGAGCAAGTATGAAATACTGCTGGGATTGATATTTTTTCCTTGTATGTAATTGGAAATTAAGGGGACAAAGAATATTTCCTGACAAGTTCAGTGTGGACTGAGATGTGACTTGGAAAGCTCCATTGTTTTATGAAATAAAACACACACACGCACGCACAAAAGGCTCAAAACAAAACTTCCCATTCAGGTGCTCTCCAAATTGCATTTTTTGGTGGGCTAAACTGGGTTAATGTTCTTCTGGTAAACCTGAATGGGATGAACTAGTAAAGAACAGTACAAAAATATTGCAGCAATCCTTCATCCCTTCTGTATTTCTGCAAGTGAAGGTTGATCTACTCCACAGCAGAAATATTTCAGGGTCTACTTCCAATGGGAACCTCAGGGAAGATCTCCCGAAACAAATCCAAATGAGATCAACTTCCCTTTGGAGAAACCAGTGTGAGAAGGGGATACTACACATTCAAAGCTGAGTAAAAGAGAAGAACCAACCAGCACTGTGCTGCTATGAGATGGTGAACATTGGGTGATGGAAGGTGCTAGCTATTAAAAAAAGTATTGCAGCACCAGGGGAAAAAATAAAAGAGGAAAGGAAAATGTGTGACGAGTTCCCAGCTTGCTCTTGGCATGTTTTTCTTTGGTAGTATGTCTTGTGTGCTATTTGTTCTTTTTGGGGAGAGCCCCTCAGAGAGCTGTTGAGCACCCTTCATGGTCAGGACTGTAATTAGCCTCTTGTCTCTTCCTGCAGGCATCTGAACATGCTTCCCCAGCACTTTGTACATCCATGGGTAGGGCATAGTGGGGGGCTGGCAGCCTCTGGGCTTCACAGGAGGAAGAATTTGCATCAGCTTAATCAGAGGCAATGGAGTTGGCCAATCTCCTTTTCTCCTTCTTTTGTTTGCCTTTTTTTGTTCTGCTTTGTGATAGGCTGCTGAATGCATGAAGTGACGCGAGCTGGTTTGATTTCATTAATCTGTTAAAAAATATAGATCTGGTGTTTGTACAATTTCCCCTCCACCTCTCTCGACAGATTATTGGCTCTCTGCTCCGGTAATCTTGCTAGCCAGCAAACTCCCTCTGCTGGCACCACAGCCTCCCATTTTCTCTCAGCTGTGAATCTACAACATAATCCCACTTTCCCCAGCAGCATGATTGTCTTCATGGTAACAGCACTGTGCAGTGATTTTGTACAGTTGTTGCAGGGCATGAACATCCTGGAGAGCAAGCTCCCATCCCTGTCGAGGCAGTAGGTGATGGGCAACTCAACATGGACAACCCACTGGGAGCAGGGCTCTGCCAACTGGCCACTCTTGGCTTGCTGACACCAGCATGGTTCCCTGATTGCTCTTAATTTTCCAACGAGGACACAGGTCATGCACAAGGGGCCTGGGTGCACTTATTCAGAAAGCAAATTATTACCAGGTTTGAGTAACGGGAACTGGCACGTGCCCAAAAGGGAATGAGAGAAAGTTTGTGGACAGATTCTGCCCTGTTTAGTGCTGGGACCTTATCAGGGCTGGACTATGTTGAGGAAGGATGTTTATCCATTCAAGACACTTTTTGTTGAAGAGATTTGTCCTCCATCAACAAAAAAAAGCCCCATACTCATGTGGAGAGCTTCCTCTGTGCTGTGGCAAATGTACTTGACAGCGTGTACCTAAGCCTGGCTCTGAAAGCAGCCACTGTGCTAAAGTGTTTGTTTGGCTTTAGAAATGTTGAGAGAGGGAATTTCTCTTTAGGAAGCTTGAAAATGTTGGTCCTGAGTTCACTCTGTGCCTGATCCAAAGCCTCTTGAAGTAAGTCATTGCAATGCTATAATGGATTTTGAGTCAGGGTCTGAGCAGGAAAGAAATTGATATCTTTAAATGAAGAGAGCTAAAATATCTCTAAATGGATATCTCTAAATGAAGAGAGCTATTGTTTCCAGAGTCCCTTACTGAAATGCAATGGGGAAATGGAGAGCTGATGCTTCTGCTCCATGCCAGGCACTGGCGATGTTATCTTCTGCATCTCCATCTATATCCATGCCCAGTTGGCTTTGAAAACTTCTGAAGCTGCATTCTCTGTTCCACAGAGCTGATGTCCATCCACAAAGATATATTTAAACGACTCTGACACTACCATTTCTGCTGACACACAGATGTTTTATCCATCTCTGCAAAGCTTCAGCAGGTTGTGTTCAAAGTGATGAATGTGCCTTTCCCTTCCAGCATTGCTGGTGCATGGGGTTTGGTGCCAACATCCAACCGAGGTGACCCTTAGGTCTCAGGGAAAAGACAAGAGCGGGTGGCATCATGCAAGAGAGCATGGGAAAGACTTGATCTGAACACAAAACAGCTTTGGGAGTAACCAAGTTCATGAATGAGCAAAGGGGGCCCCACCTGCAGAGGACAGTCAGGAGAGCATCAGGCTGCAGTGTACACTTTGTACTGGTTTCTCACTGACTCTAATGGAGGTTGGTCTGGAAACTCCCATTAGAAGATGTATTTTGAATTTCTTGAGACTCTTCTGAGCCTTAACATTCTTTCTTTCCTTCTCTTGGGTTGGCTGGGATGGAGCAGCTGTTCATGAGATGGATGCGTGCTCTCAGCAGAGCCTGGGCATGCTGCTCCGGGTGCTGCTCATCTCTTGCAAGATCAATCACTGCTGGTATCAGCCCTGCATTCCTGTGGGCTTTCTTACACCTCCAACTCTCACGGGGCAGCAGTGGAAAAGTAAATTTTCCTTCCAGGTACATTTGAGAGAAGGAATCAGTGACAAATTTCCAGTGGAAAAAAAAAACAAAAAAAAACCAACCCACTCTTGCACATCTCTAAGAACAAAACAGATTGCAACAGTGTTCACTGCTGGGGGGAATTTTCCTCCCTGGGGACGATGGGGGAAAAGGACTTGAATGGACAGGTATGAGGTTAGAAGAGATTATCAGGTCCTTTTATTGCTCAAATGAAAGGCAGGTCCACCTCAGCAGCTGGCATCCCTCCTGCGTGTGCTGTGCATCAGAGACCACCCTTGCACCTTGCATTGGGCATCTCACCACGATTTCCTTCTGCTTCTGCAGAACTGGATGGATGGTGCTGATGAGCTGAGGGCACTGGGATATGTTGTGATCCACCGCGGTGTATGTTCTAGGTGTATTTCCTTTGCTGCTTATGGTTGTTAAATATTTGTATAGCTTTATAGAATTGGAGAAGAATTGCTGAGGGTACAGCGTGGAGCTGCATCAAGGCAGGGTCTGGTTGGGGGGAGGGGAAGGCACTGGCCCAGGGAGTGGTGAGCATGGCACAGCTCCCCAGGGCAGAGGGCACAGCCCTGAGCTGGTGGAGCTCACGGAGCATTGGGACACTGCTCTCAGAGACAGGGTTTGGGTGGCCCTGTGTGGGGCCAGGAGTTGGACTCAGTGATCGAAGGGGGTCACTTCCAATTCAGGATATTCTGTGATTTTATGATAAGTTTTATACACCTCCAGAGATGGAAGCTACGCCCCATCTACTGTTTGAACACCCTCATGTAGAAAAAGTTAATTCTTACATTTAAGTGGAATCTCTTTGCTTTTCAGTTCATGTCCTATCAGTTATATCATTTTGAAGATCCGACAGGATCTTTGAGCTCAGCTCCCTTTCCAGTGCTCCATTATATTTGTCAGACAGTCTGCTTGTCTAAGCTCTGAATTCAAGTCCAAACTCACACCCCAGGACACTGGAAGTGGTGTGAGGACCTCATCCTGCCCTATGGATGGTCCCACCTGACCTTCCCCATCAATTGGGAAGCGCTGAATAAGAGAGGCCACCATCCAAACATCTCACTGACACATGTTGCATCTAATTTAGGTGGTGAGATGTGGCCTGAAAACAGGCTTCCCAACACCAAGAAGGAGATGGGGGCTCACCTGGTGACTCCCTTCCACCACCTGGGCTGCAGGATCCAGCCCCATGGCCCAGCACTGGGCTGACAATGGGCTTCTTGTTGGGCTGAGGTGTTCAGTAGGACCCCGAGGTAAAGGGGAGACTCCCTTTTACTGCTTCTTGGTTAATAACAGGTTTGAGGATATTAATTACCTTCATTAGAGCTGGCCAAACCTGTTTGGCTTGGAGCTGGGAGTCAGTGGGGACCAGCTCTCTCAGCTCTTTTCTGCTCTCAGGTCTCATGATGTTCCCCAAAGAGCAAGGTCTGTCCTGTTTAAAATGTAATTAAAAGGCTTTCAAGAGGCTTTTTAGACCCTGCAGCTTTCCAAGCACGGACCCCTCTTCTTCCAAAAGGGACTGCTTTGCACAAGCAAGAAATATGACTTCCTCTTACTTCCATCCCCAAAACAAGAACTGATGTTTTTAGCAATGCAGAAAGGCAATGGGCACTTTCTCAGCCACGGACTCAAGGCTGCCCTTGGAAGACTTGTGATTGCAAAAGATCTCATTCCAGGGATTATAAATCCCCTTTGGGAACGTGGAGGGTGGGTTTGCAGATGAACAGCCCAGCCATGAGGCTGGCAGCACAGGCAAAGCTTCCTGCCTCAGTTTCCTAGCTGCAAGATGTACCATGTCTTGTCCAGTCATCACTTTTACTGGAACACAGGTAAGTATTACTGCCAGTAATATTCAGCTGAGGCCTGGGGTATCTACAAACAGTAAAGTTTGCTGACTCATTTGTTCAAATTTTCCCAGAGAAGTGTCTTTTGGGGGAATTCATGCCAGTGCAAGGTGAGGCATTGGTTTCGGACAGGCATTGGCTTCTCTCCTGGTTTTCCTGGTCATCTCTCTCTCCCGTTACGTATGGTGTTTGCTGATGACCCGTTGCCATGATTCACCCTTCTTTTTATTTCTGCTGAGCTCACCTCGGATTGACCTCTGAACAATAACTTACTGGCCACTCTCCCCATGGCTGTGGTTCCACCTGTGATTTCTCTTACAGGAGACCTGGGCTGCCCGTGGAAGCCCAGTCCTTGCAGTACGTGTGGCCTCCCATGAGCAGATGTCATGACACCACAGTCCCTAACGTTCCCCCTGGCCCCAAGGGACGACAGCACCCACACCAGATCCTTCCAGAGCTCATTATGTTCAAATAACAACCATTGTTCTCTTTCTTTCTGTCTTGCACTATTCTACCAGCACTCATCAGCTCCAAAGTCTCCACCTCATCTTGAGAAAGCCCAGGGACAAGCTGTGGGTCACTCTTCTTCAAGAGGTGTAACAGAGGACACCAACCAGATGAAGGCATCCTTCCATTGTCTATACAGGGAGTCTGAAGTTGTTCGTGGAACGTCTTGGGAAGGTTTGATTGCATGTAGAGGTGCCCTTGGGACATTCTGCATGCCTGGGGTTGACTTTGTGTCATTGCTGACAGAATTTATGGGATAGATAAGGCTGGGTCTATGCAGGGGCCTACAAGCACTCAGCACATCCATTCTTCTCTCCTTCCCAAAGAACTTCTGGAGAGGATCCAGCAATGCTATGGGACCCACAGCATCATCCAGGGCACTGGGGTTGGACTGGTGCAGTATGTTATCACACTTATTCTTTTCCCCTACACTACAAAGATAATATTGTCTCTCTTTGTGGAACATTATGCTGTCTATAAAACACAGACAGAAATTACACAGTCACAGACTATACTGATTGAGGCCCCCCTTAGTGTCTGTTTCAGAGCTACCTTCATTATTTCAGTTGATACCACTTCCTGAAGGGTCTTATTTTTGCAACAGGGCTGTTCTCTGGAAACTCTGGAAACTTCACATTACAACCAAGGGTGAAGATTGATTTTCATGTATGTGAGAGTTGCTAATGAATGCTGCACTGCAGCCACAGAAAGCTTGTGCACAGTGGTGTAATGATACAACAGGACCATGGAGTTTATGAACTGAAAAGCTGGATTTTGTCACTAAGTGAAGCCCCTTCCAGGCCTTAAGTGATGAATATTTTAATACTAAGGAGTAATGAAGACAACATTGTGTCTTAATGGGTCAGGAGGGAGATGGAGACAAGCCTCGATGAAAGGGGCTAAAAGAAGAGGATAGAGAGGTGGGTATCAGCCTCTTTTTTCCTTTAAGTTGTGCAAGAAGAGGTTCAGGTTGGACATTAGGAAAAGATTTCTTCTCAGAAAGAGTGGAAATGCATTGGCACAGGCTGCCCAAGGAGGTGGTGGAATCACTGCCCGTGGAGGTGTTAAAGAAACCTGTGGTTGTGACACTGATGGACTTGGTCAGGGGACATGGCAGGGGTGGGCCAACGGCTGGGAGTTGGACGAGATGATCTCTGAGGTCTTTTCCAACCTTACTGATTCTGTGATTCTACAGTTCTGAGATCGGCTCCACAGGTCTGTCACCATGTATTTAGCACTGACATCTTGCATGACCTCCATAGGCTATGCCAGACATTATGTTCACCTTCTCTCTCCTCTTCAGTGTCATAAACCCGGCCCGTTGTCCAACAGCTCCCTTCCTACCTCTGCTTTTTGCTATCCCCTAAAATTGAGGTGCAGACACAGTCCCAGGCTGCATCAGGACAGGAATTTACCAGGCTCCTAGACGAGGAGAAGCTTCAAGTGGGATTTGGGAATACTTCTTGGAGATCTTTTCCTACCTTAATGATTCTCTGCTTCTATGAGTAGTCATGATGGTGATGGCTGATGACTGGACATGATGACCTTGGAGGTCTTTTCCAACCTTTTCCCTGGGCAGGAACCAACATCTCTGACCTCTTCCAGGAAATACATCCTGTGCTTTAGCTTACCCTAAGAGTAAAAAGAAGTTTCAAGCACCTCATCTTGTGACCTTTCTGTAACTGTTAGAATGAGTGTATTGACTTGTTCTGTAAATTATAAACTCCATTAACTCTTTAGTGACTCTTCCACGTTTGATGAGAAAGGCTCTGATACAGGAGCTATCTAATGCGCCGAAATCTCTTCAAGCTTATAGGAATGAGCAGCTTAATCCTTCTCATAGCTCTGGATCAAAATGCCCATTTCACAGACAAACGTTAAGAGCTGCTGGCTAGAAATTCAAAATTAGCAGCTTCACCACCCAGCAGCACCGTGGCCTGCTTTCACAAATGCTTCTCTATCTTCCAGTCTATGAGAAATAAATGCACTGTGCCTTTAATCTTGCCCTGCGAAGGGTTTTCTTACTAAAAAAAACCAACACAACACAAAAACCCAAACCGACTGCACTCCAGCAAACACCTGTACTGCCACTGAAAGGCCTTTTGCTAATATATTTTTCCCGCTGTTCTTGATCACACCTGTCTAGCTTTGGGCAAAATAAAATATTCGTATAGCTGCCAGGAGTGAAGTTCTTTCCTGGCTTGAGCTACTGTGTGTAAAGATCTCCAAAGAAATGTCAGAACAGTTTATTGAATCCTACTGAAAACTTGTTTGACAGTAACATGCAGAAAGGATCAGGACCTCTCTGTAATTGCCAGCGAGTTGAAAAGAATGCTTGTTTTGAAGGCTTAATTATTTAATTATTTCTTTTTTTTTTCCCCCCCTTTTAGAAGGGAGAATAATTTTCTATTTACAATGATGTTTGGGACGCACTGCAAACTCTGC
Organism: Cyrtonyx montezumae; assembly: GCF_038088225.1. Taxonomy (NCBI): domain Eukaryota; kingdom Metazoa; phylum Chordata; class Aves; order Galliformes; family Odontophoridae; genus Cyrtonyx; species Cyrtonyx montezumae. The sequence goes on from NW_027072037.1 coordinate 1,959,559, forward strand.
ATGGAGAGCTCTCTGTACACACTGCTTGTCCGTTCCCATAGGTGCATGGACACACGCTGCACACATGGGGAGGGCTGGAGCTGCTGCTGGATTGCAGCCACCCCTGGGCAGGGCCAGCCAGCAGTGTGCACAGCTCAGCAGTGTGGGCCAGGGTGTGGATTAATATGCAGTTTTTCAGGTGCTCTGAGCTTTGCATGGGAGTAAAAAGCACCTTTATGCAACGGGCTTCTACCTTTATGTAGGTCATAACCCTATGGGTTATGGACAATTCCACCCTCTGCATACCATGTCTTACAGCTCCAGCTGTTTCCTGTGAGTGGAAACAAATGCCTATTGTAGTGCAGAAAATAATTAGGAGCAGGTGAAAGCATATTTTAATGATCTTCTGACCAAACTGATATTTAATTTAAAATGGGAATATTTTCCCCTATGAATCTGTGGCAGTTGCTCCCAGATGTTAATGATGGTTTGTCACTCCTGTGCTAACCTTTGCGTTGGGATCTTGGAGGGTACTTCTTTAATAATTCCATCATTCTGAAAGGAGTAGCTTGGAATTCCTGCTATGATCAAACTCCTGCCTTTGAGATGGGGGAGGGAGCTGTAGAGTCACTGGAACCTCATTTCTATTTGAGTTTCCATTCTTCTGTGGTCATTTCTCTGCTAAATACCATGAACCTTTTGGGAAATCCAAAGCCATCAGAGGCATCTGCTCAGAGAATGCAGAGAGGAATCTTGCGTTCCTTGGTTTGAACCAAAGTCCATCAAATTTCTGAGTTGGCTGTTGTAGTTGCCAAGTCAATGATGTTTGAAAGGTCCTGGTGGTCAGGTGAAGTCTGATGACTGGGAAAAATGCAACGTCACCCCTGTTTTTAAGAAGAGTAGAAAGGACAACCCAGGAAACCAGTCTTTAGCTGGATCTCGTGTGATTAGACAAGGGGAAATGGTTTCAAACTAAAATAGGAGAGATTTAGATTGGATATAAGGAAAAGATTTTTACAATAAGGTGGTGAGGAACTGGCAAAGGCAGTCAGAGAGGTGGTGGTGCCTCATCCCTGGAGATATCCAGGATCATGGGATGGGGTTCTGAGCACCTGATGGAGCTGTGGGTGTCTCTGTTCACTGCAGGGGAGTAGAACTAGTTGACTTCCAACAGTCCCTTCCAATTCAGACAACTCTATGATTCCTTGAAGACACAACAGAGAAGTTGACACCTTGTTGTTGTGTAGATGTTCAAAGTTAAGAGGTTTGGACCATTCCCAAGCTCTTTATCTCCTAGCAGAGCTTTTAATCTGCCCCAAGGGGACCCATTTTTGACAGTGAAGGTAAGACAGCGTTGTGGCTACACCCACGTTCTTGGTGAAGTTAAGGTGGTCAAGTGGCTAACTTGAACTGTATTGTACATGTGGACACCATTTTTTATGTACATTTTTACTAGAGTTCTGGGGCTTAGAAATACCTCTCTACAAGGCATAATGAAACAACCTGAAGCAAAGGGACTTGCCCATTGTGATAGAAGGAGCCAGGCCAACTGACAGAAGAAGGAAGAAATGCCGTTTGAGGCAATGGCTTCATCTTTGTGACATGAATAACAGAATGCGTGGTTGCTCACGAGCATGATGTTTGCTACCCAGCTCCTCTGGACATCACAGTTCACAGCTGAGGGAATGACCAAATGCTTCCTTGGGCTTTCCAAGAGGAGACTTCTGATTAACCAATATCCTAAGCAAAGCCTCCTCATAAGACTAGCATGGAGCCATTCATGGCTTCATCTTAGAATGGACTCCACGCAGCATTGGCATCCAGACAGATTAAATGAGCTGATTCAGAGCCCATTGCAGGTTTACAGGATCTCATGCAGCATCATGTTGTGAGAATTGATTAGAAATCTAATGAGCTCTCCCGTGCCATCCTAGTGACAAAAGGCTGACTGGCATCTACATCATTCTTTTTGGAGCTGCAACTAGGTAAGAAGCAATGGATGGCTGTGAACCTGGAATTTACAGTGTGTCCCAGAAGAAGGGATGTTTTTGTATGAGTTTGAGAGGACTGGATGAGAGAAAATGAAATAAGAGCAGGTTCTCTAACATGACTGACCCAAGTGACACTAAGAATTCCAGATCATGTTTATCTGCATAATGCTCATATTAATTTAACAATCTTGTTATGTTGTTAGGGCTGCAACCTGCAAACCTCTTTCTGTATCAGTCTTTCAAGAGAGAGAGACAAAAAAGTCTTTATCTGATGACATCTAATGTCACTGGAGGAGCTGGGAGCACATAATTTCAGCCCAAGCACTTGTTTGTTCATCCAGGAGGAACCTCCATCAGCAGGAGCTGCTGGGATTGCTTGGCTGGCAGAGCTTTCCAAAGACACCTCCTCTCTCGCAGTGTTTGTGCCTGCTGAATTTCATCCATAATCATCTTCATTAATACAGCTTTCAGCCCAAGGATGTGCCAGTGTATGCAGGATCTGATGCTGGCATACTCTGGTGTGCTTATGCTGGTGAAGTTTGCATCTACATGGAGCTCTGCTCCGTACACTCACACAAAGCATGCTGTTACATCAGCCCAGTGGAAACACTCTCTTGACTTTTTGTTCCCCCTCACACCTGTCTGTGCATGCATGCTTGCCAATGCCCACACATTGCTTCCTCTGTAAGGGACTCCCCACAAACCCCAGTTCATCTGGAGGTCCAGCTTTTGGAGAGGGAAAAACAAGGAAACTGGGGTAATGGTTATTTCTTGCTATGCTAGGGTAGAGCTTATGCTCATACCTCCTTCACCTTATGAAAGCCCAGAATCACTACCCCTGCTCCTACAGAGGGACAGATCTCTCTGGTTCCAAGTCAGACCCGGGGTAACCCTATTTGCCCATTGGGGTGAAGTGTCTCTCCCCACAGCCCTAAATGAAGCTTCCAAACATGGGATGAAAACACACATCTGTTCTTAGTGGCGAATAAAACCAGGGGTTTCTCAAGCTGGATCTACAGGTTGCTCTGTGAAGGTGAGAACGTGCTCAGGTCTCTAAAACACTTTTTATATGACACTGGACAAAGGACTTAGCTTCTGTGTATGTTAGCTCCTCGTCAGCAAGTCTTCACCATTCTGCTTTTAGATGGAGGACTGTTCTGCAATGGGGCAGTGGCCCATTCCGTGCACTGCCAGCACCATGTCATGGCATGACAGCAAACTCTGAGGCTTCAGAGCTTCACCACTCAGTAATCACTGCTAAATGAGCAAAGGGGCAGGAAGGCCGCTGAACTCATAACAGGCATGTTTAAATCAAGGAAAGGAAAATCAGAGGCCAAAAATTAAGGCGCTTTGATCCTTGATTTTATGTCAAGAGAGACGAAAGAAGAACACTAAGTCTTTCTACTTTTTACCAGCTGCTGCTTGAAACAAAATAATTGGATAATTAAAAGGCCCTGCCTTATGTCAATTTTATTTAGGTGCCTTGATCCACTGATGGAATGTGTCATTGATAGAAGGTTTAAGAGCTCATTAGAAAAATCCCAGAGATAAACCCTGGGCTCAGCTCCTTCAAAGGGCTGTCAGCTGGAAGGGGGATAGGGAAGGTAACCCAGTGTGGCCCAACGTGAAGGTGAGAAACTGCACTAGGCAACAACTGTAGAAAAATAGGCTCTGCCCTTATCACAGACCATGCTCCACACCCTGTGTGTTCTCCTGCACCACTCCACCAGCCAGTTTGGGCCTGAAGGAACCCATTTACCTTCTGTGATGGTGCAATGTTTCTGTCCTTGGTAAGGTGGTGAGCTTGGAGGGATGAGACCATAACATCACAAGATGTGATGACCACAATCTCTTGATGTTAATATCTTGCAACTCCGTGAAAAATGTATTTTCCTTCTCAGCCTTCCCCAGCCATCACTGGTGTTGCCTGGTATAATGAAGACCCTATGCAAAATGTGGTGAATCCTTCCTGTCATCTCCTGGCTCCCCAATTCCAATGCCTTCTCACACGACACAGATATCCCCTATAAGTAAGCCATTGTCAGTTTTATAAACAGAGTTCAGGGTGCTGAATCAGGTGGACCTTTTTGAAAGATGAGCCATTTTCTGAAATATCTTTATCAGTTTATTAACTGAAATACGATTACTGTTCTTACTGACTCCATTTCCCTGCTTATGCCTTTCGTGACCACAGTAAACTGCAGTTCATAGCCAGTGTTGCTCTCTATAGGAAACTACAGTGAGGGTCTTTTCCCCCACATAACAGAGATAGGTCAAGAGGTAACGGCCTCAAGTTGCACCAGGGGAGGTTCAGGTTGGGCAGAAGTAGTGATACATTGGCACAGGGAGGTGGTGAAGTCACTGTCTGTATGGTTAACATAATGAATAATACCAAATAGTATTGTAACTAAGATGTTTTACAAATGGTGTAGCTAGAAAAATTACTGTGATTGAAAAGAGTCAACTGGAAAAAAAAAAACCTCACCTGTGTCTGAGGCTCATGGCAGGAAACTCTAAAGGAGTGACCTCCAGAAAAATAACATTCCCTAGTGGTGGTCAGTCCTTACATGGGGTCAAGGAGAGGTGGAGTCAGTCTCCACCCCCCTTATGATCACACAGGTGAATTGCCTTCCCCTGTGCTCCTGCAGCTGACTCAGTGCACACCTCAGGTAATAAATCAGTGGTTCAAGCCATGATTCAACAGTTCCCATACACCATCCCTGGAGTTATTAAAGAAAGATGGAGATGTGGCAGTGATGGATGTGTTCAGTGGGTATGGTGGGGGGGTGGGTTGGGGTTGGACTTGGACATGAATGATTCTATGGTTCTGTGATTCCAGTTACTGTGGTTAGGACTGATTTAACCCAGTTTAAAGGGAGGCAGACAGCTGAAGCCACTCTTGTGATCCTTTCAGAAATCAATGGATAGGGATGGGTGCCATTTGGAGGCTGACACATCCTGGCTAAAATAAATTCCTCCGACAACTGGGAACCAATTGCTTCCTGAAGGGCACAGTCCTTTGGAGGGGAGAGACCCCTGAGGTACAGGTGTGCCCCAAGTTAAAATTAGCTGAGATGAGTTGGGTTCTCTCGCAAAGTGATCCAGGAACCCTACAGAAAATCCCTTGATCTGCCACCATGCCTGCAAGACTGGATGGTCTGAGTCCTGTCAGCTCTGTGCCACCGTGAGTTGTGCATAGGCTTCTGCATGCAAGTAAGGGAAGAAATAAAAAAACTCATGTATTCACATATAGCACATCATGCTTGATACAATATGCACATGTGCACACAAATAGACATGGTATGTATATGTAGCATGTACCTATCTGCCTAAATTCTGTGTGTATAGCTTTTTCTCTATAAATAGCATGAAATGCACTCTTTTTTTTTTTTCAGTAAGGGTGATGAAGCACTGGCACAGCAGTTGTCTAGGGAGGTGGTGAATCCCTGGAGACACCCAAGGACAGGGGACAGGGCTGTGAGCACCTGGTAGAGCTGTGGGTGTCCCTGTGCATTGCAAGGGAGCTGGACCAGATGGCTATTAAAAATCCCTTTCACCTCAAATGATTTTGTGAATCGGATTCTATGGTTATTATAAAAAGATGGAGACCAACTTTTTACACAGCCTGGTAGTGATAGGAGATGAGGGAACAGTTTCATGCTGTGTGAATCCCAAAAGGCTGTGATCCTCACAGCAGTGGGTGGTAGAAACCACAATGTGTAAGCAATGCATTCTGCTTTATTTGGTTTGAGACTGATTTACAGTCACTTGTGCAGCTTAATTGGCTTCACCAAACCCGCTGTGGCTTTGTGCTGCCATGGCTGAGTGGGGCTTGGCTCTGATCTCCTGTTCCCTCACTTCTCCCTGGAACGATCTGTGCACTGCTCTGACATGTGAAGAGATTATGGTGTTGGCTTTGGAGCTGATTACTCTGCATGATATCTGCATGATAAATATCTATATAAATAGCTTTCCGGAGCAGATTTCATTAGGCATTCCTCAAGAAGCGTCAGGGCCTGCTGAGGAGCAGCCACCACCTTGCAGCCTCTCAGCCCTGCCGCTTCCTGGGCCCCACCTCAACCCCAGACTGGTTGTACTGGTGTGTGGGGTCGTGGGGTGAGGAAAGGCTGTGGGGCAATGCTGCTCCTCAGGGCTCTTACACCTTGCATGGTGTAATCCCGATGCGTTGCAGATGTTCCCGCTGCCCAGTAAGAAACATGGTGGGCTCTTCTTGCTGTAGGTGCACATCATCATGGTCAGTCTGCCTTCTGTCTGCTATGGGATGGCACTGGGCAGCCTGACCTGGTGAACGATTCAGTGACTAGCAACCCTGCCCTCAGTAGGGGGGCTGATCTTTGAGGTCCCTTCCAACCCAAGCTATTGTATAAATCCATGACCTCCAGGAGGGGCTGAAGTGGATGTCATCTTCCTACGCAGCTGATTTGATTCCTATTCAACACATGAAAGTGTCCATCTCTACACCAGGAACTCTATGTAACTCTACATAAGCCTAAAAACCAGTCTGAGAAGTGGTGGCAGACAAAACAGGAAGGCAAGCAGTGAGTGACTCTTTCTCAGCAGAGATGCATGACCAAATCTGCCCATCTGCACTGTTGTGTTTGCTGGTTCCACTGGAAGTGGACAGGTACAATGGAGTTAGTGTACATACATTCACGTTCAGCAAGTTATAGGCCAGAAAATAGGAATAATATGATGAAAACCTTCAAATTACAAAAAGAATGGGAGGACTCCAGTGTGAAAATTGCAGTCTTAACAGAAATAATTAAGTCTCCAGTCAAGTCATGACAAAGTCCCACTTATGGTGGCTGCATGGGTGTCTAATTGGACTGGGAGTGACACAGGTAATTGTGCCTCCATGCTCCTCAGAGGACAGGCTTCCTCTCCATCATCTGCTTCAGTTTAGGGACAGAGTTTAAAAGGCTGGAGAGAAGGACTGTGATTACTCTCCCAGGACTCCTGTGTAAGACAAGCAGAGCAGAACACTGAATAAGTTACAGCGTAAGCAGGAAAATATGTTTAAATAAAACATTTGGATTTCCTTTTAAAATCTACATTGTGTGAATTGTCGTAGTCTCTGCTAAGTTATTCCGTCACACAGTAACCTTTAGTACTAAAGTATATACTGTGTTTGGTGTTGAATTATGACTAGGGTTGATTTCTGGCATTCAAATTATCTTGTACATTTGCATGATAGGGCAAAGAGCTCTCTATTACTGAACTTTCGTTCCACGGATTGGAACTCATGAGCTCTGGTCAATTTAACTATCAACCTCCGGTTCACTGGGTTGGCAAACCAAGCTCCTTGTTGTGAGGGCTTCCAATCTCACCTCCATTCTCAGAAATCTTCTCCAACTCCTCTTCAATTGAACAACATCTGTGTCCTTTTGCCCCCTTGGAGGAGAGAATTGAGTTATTTTGGTGCCTTTTCTACACAGCCTTTGGATCCTGCCCATCAAGAGCATCCAAGACCTCACTGAAGATCACTAGACCTTTTAGCAACAAAACCCAACTGCAAGCTGCCCAGGTTGCCTGCTGTAATGCTTGTCTTTTCCAACACTGCTGTTTCCCAGTAGGGGGAATGTGGTCAAATTCTTCACTTCTGCACATCTGCCTCTACGTTTGGCCCTAGCTGCTTGCTATCTGCTTGCACCTAGCTCTCCCAGTGAACCGTTTTCCTCCATATCATTGACCTCAGCCTCTTTATTACACGCTGATCCTGTAGACTTTGTGCTGTCACCAGCAATTTATTTGTATTTTTTTCTTTTGTCCTTAGAGAAAATGTTAAATCGAGCATTGAGGTGCTGTTCTCTGTGGGACCTGACTAGGAACACACCCATCTGGTGATGATCCCTTGTTTAGAGTTACGCTTCGAGACCTACGTTAGCCAGTTTTTAATCTCTTTAATGTGTGCCATGTTTGGTACTCGAGCTCCTTAAACAAAATATCATGCAGTACCCAGGCAATTGCCTTGAGGAAAAGCTAAGTAAAATTACATCAGCACTCTTCCCCTTATTAACCACGCTTGTGCTGTTATCAGAAAATGCATCAAATTAATTTGACAAGATCTATTTTTCATAAACCCAAGTTGATTGGCAGCAATTATATTACCTTGCTTTGATTCCATAATAAACAAATCTCATATTAGCTATTCCATTATTTTTTTTTCTGGGATTAATGGCAGGCTGACATTCTAGAGCCCGTGGTGTCCTGTATCCACTCTTAAAACTCTGGCAGAACATTCATTTTCTTCTGGTCCTCTAGAACTTCTTGGGTTCACAGAATTTTGGAGAGGTTCCAGCCTCTTTTTGGCCAACTCTTTAAAAACTCCTGGCTGTAAATGATCTGAATCTGCAGATTTATTAATGGCTAGCTGTGGGAGATGCTGATTACCATCTCCCTTGCTTATGGTTAGAGCTGTAAATGTGATCATCAGCAGTGTGGTAGAAGTAGCTGGTGCAGCTTTTACCCAAAATGCAGAACTGAAGTATTTATTGAACACGCGTGGCTTTTCTCAGTTATTACCCATGGCTCTGCCATTCCCCTAAAGGAGCAAATTAATGCTCTCATCAGGAATTCTTTTGTTCTGTGTACAGGAAAAACACCTTCTCGTCAACTTTGCTGACTATAAATATTTCTTGAAGTCTTTTCTTTCCCTTATTGATTTTCTCCCTTTTTTGAGTTCTAGCTGTAACAGAAACGTCTTTCTTTCTCCATGCATTGCAGTGGTTTTATTTTAGTCCAACAACTCATTTGTTTTTTATTTCTTATCTTAAATAACTACTTTTATTTTCCTTTTTAATCTAGCTTAAAGAAGAACTAATATGTTCTTTTTCAATAATGTTTGTAGGTTTTAAACCAGTAAGTAGAAACACTCCTGAATGATTCTCCTCTTGAAGCATGCAAAGTCTCTCCTGTTGAAGCTACTACTACTTGACCACTTGGATCTGCTCCTCCTGTGTAGTAAGGCAAAATCTGTGAGGAATTCCTCTCCCTGGCATGCCACACAATGTCCAAATTTACCTGACTTCATCTTCAGAAACATTAAAGGTCTGTCACTGCTGTGCAGGATCCCCAGCCCATGTCATTCAGGTTGTGGCCTCCATCTGCACACATCCAGCCTCCTTTACAGAGCACAAAGAACCACGTGCATGTGGTTCTCTTGCAGTTGAAACCCAGTGGTCATTGGTTCACACGAGCTTCAGGTCTGCTCTTTCTGCTTGTGTGGTTACGGAGGTTTTAACCGAGTCCTTCATTTTCAAGTCTTACTGGCAAACAATCATCACTGTGGAGATAGACAGTTACCTGATGTTATTGTGCACACATTCGGAGCTCTCCCTTCCATCTGGATGAAATATTTGCCAGGGGCATCGGTAAGCTAACAAGGTTTCTTATCGCTGGACCTGGTTTTGTGATTTTGTGGTTAAAGCAATCTGGTCGGATCTCACAGCTAGCCTTGCTTTGAGCAGGAGGTTGGACTGGAGACCTGCAGTCTCTTCCAATTTGAATCATCCTATAAGCCTATGATGTTTATTTATTTACTTACTTATTTTTGTTAATCTCCTCACTTAGAGATGGTAAAGAAAACAATATTTGGAAGAAAAAAAAAAGGGTTAAATTTTGGCTTAATTTCAAAATTCCCTTTTCTAATTAAAATATGTTTCTAGCTAGACTTCAGCACCAAACTCAGGTATCTGAGTTGCCCAGGTGGTGAAGGTAGGTAAACATCCACAGAGGTATTTAGGAAGAATACTGATCTGGAGCTTAGGGATACGTCTTAGTGGTGGACACAGTAATAAAGGTGGATGGTTGGACTTGATGATCTCAAAGGTTTTTTCCAACATTAATTCTTCTATGATCTACATTTATATGCTTATGCCATATAAACCTAGTGCTTGAGATTTCCTGATAAACTATGGAGGTTTAACTGGAACCTACAGAGCAGTCTGGACAACCCAACGTGTAGAACAATTGCATGGGATCTCCAAGGTCTACGTACAGGGTGTACAGGGTCACAGCTGAATTGATTATATGGTGGATGCATGATGCCCTGTGCGATTGCTGACACCTGCAGGGACTTCAGTGCCCTTCATAGCCACAGCCTGAGGGCATCTTACATGACATGAGATGACTGAACTGCACCGTGGACTGCAGTGGGTATCCAGACACATAATGCTCGCAGAGATATACTGCATGCTGATGACTGAGTCTGGAAATGACTCCTGCCTCTTGTTCAGAAGTTCTCTCATATTTTAATTCATAAATATCAAAAAAGTGCTGATGAACTTCTGGAACTTGTTGCCAGTGGAGATTTTTGAGGCAGGTAGTATCATCACAGTGAAAAAAATTAGACCAATTTGTGGGCAGCAGGGCCAGCCATAGATAGTCAGAAGAGCTACATCCTCCAGCATTCCCATGTGATGGCTGTGGATGCTGGAGAAGTACGAGGGGATTGACTGCAGAAAGTGGCCTCCTTGGAGAGCATCTGCTGTTGCTGTGGTCACAGAGAAGATACTGAGGTACACTAAATGCTGGTCTGACTCAGTAAACCAACACAATCATATTTTCTTATGACATATCTTCATGTGAAAGTGCAGTTTTGCTTTGTGACTAATTTGTTTGACATTTATCTTTTCCCCCTTGATTCCAATATCCAAAAATTGCTTTCTTTTTCTGAAGACCCTGAGCCCAGCATGGATGCAACCCCAGCATTCCCACATTCATTGGTTTGGCTGAGTTACAACTCCTGCCAAGGTTCCCTCTTCATTGAGAGTGACAGAAGCTGTGACTGCCTCACATGGTCCCTGCCTCTCCCTCTGCCCTGGGAGTTACCAGCCCCACAGAAGGATGCTTTGCCAGGACCCTGATCTTGTTTCTGAGCCAATGCACTTTACAACCTAGTTTTCTTAGTGTAAACTGACGTTGGCAGAAGTCTATGTCAATATGTTGGGCCAATCTCCCAAGGCTCCAGATAAGAAGCAAACACTACACTCTTCTGCTGCCCGTAGCCTTGAGAGAGCAGCCAGGCTTGATCTAATCTTTCTGTTTGCATAATAAGCATGCCTAGAGGCCTTGCCACGCTAGGTCCCACATGTCAACCTAATGAAAGATGGACCTGTTGGCTAAAATAGACAAGGGACCTGGAAAACACAAATGGAGCGAAGAGCACAGAGAGCATCTCATGCAGGGTCAGTTGGAGGTGGCTGGAATAATAGATGTATCCCTTGGTGAACTGCTTTGAGATCAAGGACATTGCTACATGGCATATGTGCATCAAGAGGAGTGAGGTGGGGAAATGAGATATTCAGCTGCCTTTGAGCTTGGTCAGTAGGGTGTTCTCATGGCATCTGAGAGTGACCTGGAGAGCTCCCCAGCAACTGGGGGGTACAACTCCACTGGGTGGAGAGTACCCTCCAGGTACTTTCCACCCAGTGAACCCCAACACTTTCTAACTGGGCTCTGATGGCTCAGCATCGTGAGTGATCAGCAGCAAATTTGACCTTGAGACTCCTCATGAGGGCACTGGAAACACTGCAAGGAAAGCATGGCTTATTTAATTAGTTAAATGAGGCCCTGAGAGCTGGGTGTTGAAAGCTCTCTTATTTAATTGCACTCATTTCTCTCACTCATATCTCCTCACGGTGCATGCCCCACCTGCTTTATTCATCATGAGCTAACTAGCGAAGATGGACATTTCCCAGTCACCAAGACAAGCTGGTGGGAATGGGATAGGAAAGGGCAATGAACTCGTCAGAGCTGCGCCCATGTTTCAAGTCTAACCAAGCTGTGGTGACATGGGGTGTAACTTATTAGTTTTGAGCTGTTTTTTCTTTTATTAATTGCACTCACTGAGAAATCTAATTGGAGGTGACTGTTGTTATGGGCTGGAAGCCATGCTGGAAGGATGCTGTGGTGCATGCAGCCTTTCAGAGGAGAAGTTTGCAGGCTGGATGCAGAGGGTGTGATCCCAGTTGGGACCAGAGCCCAGCAGAGGGCACTTGCTGAATGCAGCAGGCAGAGTCCTTGGGCCACAGCTTTAATTATGAGCTGTGGTATATAGCGAACTCGTTGTCTAGAGTCTGTGGTTACTCAGTGTATCAGTTTCATAAACTTGCCTGCTTGCCCTCTGTGACTCAGTTAATAATAATTAAACGATTCTTTAACAATGCTGGGTGGATTTCCAGCTATTTTTCAATATACATTAATAATCCTTAATGCTGGTGAACTTCCAAAATTCCTGGGGTCTGGGTTGCTGAAATATACCTACACTGATGGGTCTGATTCTCTGTTCCCTTGGGCAGTCATTTACTGGTATTTAAAATGCAAAGTAGGTGTAAGTGAGTAGAGAATGCTGATATTGGTAGTATTTTCTCTTAATGTTGCTTTCAGGTTTGTGAACCTGGTCCAATACCCCTTGGTGCTGCAGAAGCAGCAGGCTTCAGAAGGCTCTGGAGGGGACTAGGCATGGCTCTGCAAGGTGAGAGGCACTAGATGTTATCCAAAACTCCTCCAGAAGCCTCAACTTGCTGACTCTGTGGAATTAGACGTCTCCTCAGAACAAGCTCCTGGGTAGTGCTGTGTCTGCTCACAAAGCAAGGTGTTCAGACACAGCATTTCCTACAGTAGCTGGGCAATGTCTGTCTCCTCTCACATCCACGTTCTGATAGCCTAGAAACGTAGAATAAACCTAGAACAAGGCATTTGAATTGAATGGTCATCACAAAGCCCATAGCCTGTGGTTGCAATGGTTTTGGCAATTGCACACGCTGAGCCATTAGATTCAAAAACAAAAGTATGAACCTCCAAAGTCCTAAAATTAGGAGGTAACAACACAGATGATCATCTGGTCTGATCACTCTCATAATACAAGCCTGAGAAACCCACCCAGTGATTCCAGGGGCGAGATTTAAATATGAAGTGAAAATATTAATTTTTAGAATAAAAGAATGGCCTTGATTTATCTCATTAGCTAGTAAATTAATTCTACTCCAGGCCAAAAATGTATGCTTTATTTCTAGCCCTGGCTGATCTACTGAGTCATCTGTTCTATTTTAGATATCTGCTTTATGATAGAGTGATTAAATCCCATGCCACTGATGATTTTGCTGGTAAGATCCCCACTGACCATAAAGGGAAATGAATGAGGGTAGCTCAGAGACATCTGTCACATTTAGTCAGGTGAGAGCCATCCGGTGTAGGAGCTGTATCTTTTAGCTCTTGTCTCATATAGTGCTCAGTTCTGTATTTTAGGTTAAGGACAATTCTTCTGTTTGAGAACTTTATCATGTATTGCCTTACAGTATTTTGGAAGGAATCTACAGATCATTGGTTAAGTATGGTGTGGGAGCAGCCACACAAAAGCTGGCAGGATGCCTGGCTTTGTTACCCATTGTTATCCATCCATGGGCACCAAGGCTCAAGGGAAATAGAGCATCCAAATTTTTCATTCATGGGTTCTGAGAGATCATAGAATCATAGAATGATTCGGGTTGGAAAAGACCACTAAGGTCACCAAGTTCCAACATCAATCCATCACCTCCACGCCTACTAAACCGTGTCCCCTCAGTGCCACATCTACACATTTCTTGAACACCTCCAGGGGTGGGAACTCCACCACCTCTCAGGTAGCCAGCACCCCCCTACTTCAGAAAAAAACCACCATTGTTTGGCAGTTAGAATCAGTTTGAGACCACCCCCCTACTTGTATCCACGCCATCTTTGAAGGACTTGGTGACTTAGTTGATGTAATCAATGAGCAGCAGTAGGAAGTCCTGAAAGTACTCTGAAGTAATATTCCTTGCAAAGAAAGTTGCAGTCCTCAGAGAGCAGACTCCTTGTCTTCTTCCTCTTCAGTGTAGGAGGACTGCTAGCCACTGCTAGAATTCTGAACAAGCTTTTCAGTTTTGGTGCCAGTACATTTCAAATGCTCTGCAATTCATGTCGTGATGCTCCCTATGGGACAACTTCTCCCTCCAAAGTTTTTCAAGTCCATAAAGTCAGTGGGAACCAAGGATGGGGTTCAGCTTGTCTGCTGCAGGGTGAGATAAATTGTACATTCACTCACTGTAGTAACCAGATCTCCACGGCCCATGGGGATTCCCTAGCAGATGTCTTTATTTCAAGTGCTGTTTTTTCTCCTGATGTAAAGAGCAGGCAGCTCTGGTTTCTCTGTGGTGCATCACACCGAGACAGCATGCCCTCATTTCTGAACTTGGTGGGGAATGATCAACCTGCTAACTGTTGGCTTCGGGCCTACTGTGACCCATCTGACTTTCCAACTTCTCCAAGGAGGAGGTTGGCTCTGACGTGAGATTTCTGTAGAGATAGTGTGGGTGTCATATATTGAGACACAGGAGCATCCGAAATCTCTTCCTAAAACAGCTGAAACAGGTATTACCCACTACAGTGGGACTCAGAGGCAGCATGTCTGAAGAGCATCATGGTCCTCTGGGATATTCCTCCTTGGTTTTTGCATCTAACAAGTCACTGAACAATGTCTGACTGCTCTCTTCTGTGTTATTTTTTCCAAAGCTCTCCAACTCAGTGCCCAAAACTGGGCTTACCATCTTCTGTGTCCCAGGCTTCTTCAGTGCCAGTAACCTACCCCATGCCCAGGTGAAGCACAATCAGAGGATCAATGCTATTAATTCTCATCTCTTGAAATAATTTTTAATAATTAGTGATTTAAATTTTTTGGAATATGGGTTTTCTTTCCATGGACTTAAGCGGGCTGTGGCTCAGGTCCTAAAGGGTGTCCTCATCCACCTGGGAACTCAGTAGCATGGAGACTGTGTGTGCATGTTAAAACACCTCTATTTTTAAAGAGAATATGTGATTCTGCTTTCAATATGTTTGGTCACAGGCTGATACTGAGGCTGGAGGACAAGCTGCACCTCCATTAGGAAATAAAGATATGGACATATGTTGTTGCTTCCTTGCTGAATAGTTCTACCTCATGTTAGTGTGCTTTGAAGCTGTGCCTTAGTGCCCTGGGATCCAGCCAGGCAATGGGAGGTGATGAATCAGCACCTGAACTAAAATCCGAATAGCCACATGCTCAGCTGGCAAGAAATGGCAGCTTCCTACAGAAGTCATTGGAAACAGGCTGAAATATATCAGCTGAGGGATTGGCTGTAGGGGTTTTAGGTGAATTACTCTCTGTTTTCTCAAGACAGTAACAGGCTGAAGCAGGTGGATAATCCTTGCTAGATGGTGCCTGGCTGCAGAGAACTTCTTTCACCTTGATGTTAGGTTTTAAATACAGCCAAGCCTTGGCTTTGCAGGCTAGCACACTAGAGGGGATCTAAAGGAATCATCCTCATTATCAGAGTCATCCTATTATTGAAATAGCTCCAGTGATTCTTCACAATTACAATGTCTAATTTGCCCTCTGAGCAAAAATGATATTAACACCAATGACGTGCTCAGCCCTTTTCCACCTGCATATGTTTCGGGTAATCATTGCAGGTGCTTCTTTATAAAATGAAGCAACTGCTTTTAAATATTTCAATTATTTTTATTAGATTCCACTGTTTTGCAAACCTCATTGGCTGCTGGCCAGTCCTCAACCTATGTGCCTGTCTTTTAGTGGCTTATTATTGAAAAAGATTCGCCTTGCCCTTAGACTGGATGTGTTTGTACAAGTGAGCTGTCTGTTGATAGAAACAGATGTGCAAACCCCAGATTTCATGCATGTTTGGTCCATGAGAGTCCTGAAAAAAAAGAGATGCTTCCCTGCTAATAAGATGATTCAAGGGCTTCTATATGTAGGCACGATGGTGTTGAGTGCAGAGAGCTTGATCAGATACAGCAATGCTGAGTTTGGTTGCTTCTACAGCAGGACTAAAGGCATACAGAATGACTAGTTGGTACTGGTAGGAGATCCTGACAAAAAGGCAGGATCATGTGGAGAGGCTGAGTTTGATTTGGTGAATGCCCTTGGGTTGTCCTGTTGGCTTGACACTGACTTCATCGAAAGGTGTGATGAGGTGGAAGTGATGCTTTAGGGTCCCCCACCAAGTCTATACCAGAACTATCACTTCCACTATCTCCAGTAACATTTTTGGAGGCATACGCATCACAACCTGTGTTATGGAGTTTCCTGTCCTCCTTTCCTCTTCTCTGAAGAGATACACAACCTGCTGGGAAAACTACCTTCAATACCATTGACAGAGCAACATTGGCATGTCTTCTTTTCCTTATAGCAGCCACAGTTCTCCTCCATATCCACATCACTCCTTTTTCCTGAAGCAGTGCTGTTTCCCTCCACATCCACATCATTCCTAGACAATGGAGAACTCAAGGAGGACATAAAACTTCTGATCTTATTGCATATTGCTTTTCCTCCTTAGTAGTTGGAGATTGGGTGAGATGGGCCTGGGTCTGGTTATACAGCCATTCTCATGCAAAACAGTTCACAAGGCTGCAGAAAATTATGATGTCTCCATTTGCTAAGGCAGATGAATTGCTCCCTTGCTGGAGTCTCTGGATGCAGGTCTTATTCCCTGCTGGCTCTATGACCCTCATCAAGTGTCACTGGCAGGATGAGATATGGTGTAAAGAAACCCCTCATCCTCCCTTTAGTGCTCCACTGCCCCAGGGCTGCCTTGCCAGACTGCTTCCAGCCCTGGTGTTGGGGTTGGTGCTCAGCCCATCTGGCCCATCTCAAGGGAGGTGAGACAGCCATCGTCTCCCCTTGTACTGCCAACACTTTCCCCCTTCACCAAGCTGCTAATTGCAGTTCACAGGGAGATGCTAGCACCTTTCACCACCTTTACCTTCTTGCTGAGAAAATGCCGAACTTTATTGGCCCAGGAACAGACATTCAGACTTCAAAAGAAATCCTGCGTGTGTTTGTCTTTGGAGGAGGGATAGGACTGGGTTTGGGGCTCAGAAAGCGAGTGCAGACCACTGCTTGCAGATCCTGCACAGACCCACCAGATGTGCAGTGACCAACCTCGCTGGGACGGTGAACCTGCTGCTGGATTAAGCTGAAAGAGGCCAAGGAGCCTGAAAATGCACAAGAGAAAAGGAGGGGTTGTCTTACGTGCTTTAAAATCATGCAGAGTGGCCTGTGGACCATCAGCCTTTTTGGCTACGTCTGTCCAGGAAGCTAGAGCCAGAGGTGCAGGATGCATGAGCTTCCACATCAGTCTTCCTGGCTACCAGTGCCAACGTTGGCAGGTTGAGGGTGGTACTACTGGTTTTAGTTCACTGGTTTCCCATATAGTTCAAAAACAAACCCAGCCAACCCAAATGCCAAAAATACTTTGCTTTGAGGTGAATGAAATGCTATATTTGATGCTAGAATTTTCCATTTCACGTTGCTTCTAAATCCTGCTTAAGTTATTTAATTAGGTAGCATGCATGTGGCTGTTATTTGTTTTTTGTTGTTTTTTCTTCTATTTTAATGGCAAGAAGCACCAGATGGAAGAAAAATCAAGACTAACTGAGAGGTTCCAACCTTCCCTGATATCTTTTTGTTTAAATCAACGTAATTTGAAACACAAAACCTTGGATGAATCAAAACTGTGTTGTTAACACCTAAACCCCAAAGGAAAAAAAGAAATTCAGCTTTGGCCTTGTCCTCTAAACCTGAGCAGAACCTCACGGTGGAGAAAGTGTAAGGTGGTAACATTTAACTTTTCCTCTGGCATGGCCCAAATTTTTGCACGTGATCTGTACCTAGATAAGGGATATTTCAGCCCTACCTGCTGCTCCCCCTTGAGGAGCCTGGAACAAATGTGGAACAGCTTTGAGATAGGTGGACATCTGCAGGGAGGTTCGTGTCTTGACATCAGCTTAGGAACAACCTCATACACACAGCCCAGAGGAAATGGACCACAAATAGCATCTGTCCTTCCTCCACCTTCTCCATCCACAAATAAGGCCAGTAAATAACCCTTATTGACCTTGGTTTCATGGTTGGACTAGATGATCTTAGTGGTCTTTTCCAAACCTAATGGTTCAATGATTCTATAGTTCTCATTATACAAGTGGAGAGAAGAGAGGCATGGAGTGGTTTTCTTCCTGTTTTCCCAGCTGTAGGACCAACCTCATGGACAGCCACCACAAATCCCATTTGGCTGCTCTCATCAGACCATGTCATGGGGTGTCCACGTCTGTGTGAGGCACCACTGCTTTAGGAAATAGATAAACTTTTTATTCATAATACATCTAATGCAGTTGGCTGACCAATGTACAAAACCTCTTTTCAAACAGACATCACAGTGTTTCATCCTTGGTCAGTGTCAGTGACTGATCAGAGTTAATGGTTGGTCGGATTCATAAACCACAGCTTGCCTCTTCTGGATGGGATAACCCAACAGCTGTCAGCAGGACCTGAAAATACATTTTAATTCTTCACTTTACAGGCACAGCTCCTATGCAATTCACAGTCCAGCCCTAATTTAAACCACAAGCTTTTTTCCTTCACCTTCACAAGGTAAAAATGCCTGTCCAAAATTTCCATTTAAATCTAATCAGTTGCTACATGCGCCCATCATCTTTGCTTGGAAGTGCACGGGACATGTCCATACAGGTCTATAGCACTATATACTCCTCCCTACACCCTCTCCGCCCCCACTTCCCACCTCCCCCCCACCCCCAAACTATGACTCATCTTAAGGCACAAGGTTAATTTAGGTTAATTATCTTCCTGGTTAGCAGTGCATACATGTCCCGAACAGCAATAAAGGTTTGACACCCCTCCTGCTGCTGCAAATCAATTTTCTTCCTCATTTACTGTAAATGGAAAGGAGCCAGGTTCTCTGGCATCAAAGTAAACATTTCTCTGCATGAAACTCAACTTGTGAACCTGGTAATTTCAGATTTGCTTAGAACATGCGCATTTGCCAAGAAAAAAGAAAAGCTGCTGTTTGATGTCTCCAAAAACTAGAATTAGCCCCGCAGATCAAACATCAGTTTGCCTGCTGCTTTAATAATGGAAGGATCCAGTTGCATTTAGCACGAGGATATCATTACACCATGCACGGTGCTTACATATAAGCTAACCCCTAATTCTCCTACTTAGCAGCTAATGCATATTATTATTATTTACTCTCTGAGTTACAACCCCAGTCATGATCGAGTCCCGTGGTGTTAGGTGCTCCATAGACATGCACAAAAGGAGAGTCTCTGCTCCAAAGAGCTCCCAATCTAAACAGAGAAGACAACAAAGGACGTGTTGCTGCCCTTGGGGGAGGAGAGCATGAAGTAGCATGCAAATACCCCAGAGCAAGTTTACAGCAGAAGCAAGAACAAGAAGCTCGTGGTTAGAGTCCTAACCAAGTCAGCTGCCTCTCTTGAAGGTGGATATCTCTAAATGGTGGGAGTGGGTTCCCCTGACTTTAGCTGCATGAAATTTAGGCTGTTTATCCAAGTTGATCATTTAAGCTGTCTCCACAGACAGCAGAGATGGGCCAGCACCTTTGGAGAATGGATCGGTGCATCCTCTGTAGGTGGGACTCTTTTCCCACTGATTTCTACAGAGTCAGAGTCAGTTGTTTGAGATGACCTCAGAACCCTTTGAGATGCATCAGGGAGCTATGACAGCCAGAAAATGTTGGTAGTCATGGCACCTGGCCTGTCAGAGACCTCACACTGGTGCACCTGGTGGAGGCCAGGTGAGATACAATGACCGGGTGGGAGATCCAAAGGGCATCCCAATTTAGCTGTCTCTTGGAACACCAGATAAGACTGTTTTGTATAGGAGATGAAGTCCAAACTTAGATCCCAACTTTAAAAGCAGAATTATAGGATATAGGGTATTATCCCTCAGTGTTCCCTCCCACTAGATGTAGTAAGAAGGTGATAAAAGAAGGTATGAGAAGACTGGTGGTCTTCCTGATGAATACGAACATTGCTCTAGAGGTATAACGTTGGGGCCAAAACGTTCTGTGTCACCTCAGCACTATATTTTCTTCTATATAGTGGGAACAGCTTTCCCTGCTTTCATCCTGATGCTGATGGAAGTCTCTAAACGTTTTTGGGGAAAAAGCCTACAGAAGTGCAAAGTCTTTCAGCAAAGTACAAGAGCAACTAAATATCGCTGCCATGTGATCGTAGACTCAAGATGCTGACTGCTTTCAATCTTGGTCTGAGTGAACAACATGCTCATCTTAATCCCATCTCCCATCTTTGAACAACAGCTGCTGCCAGGGTAAGTTCTTAAACGTATTTAGAATCATAGAATCACAAGGTTGGAAAGGACCTACAAGATCACCTAGTCCAACTGTCCACCCACTACCACTGCTACCACAAGCTGCTAAACCATATGTCGTAGCTCCTCATCCTCATGTTTTTCATCTGTATGAACATATGCATTTCTCAGGATTAGCAGAACATGTCAGTTGGACAACTTCATCCCTTCCAGGCTGGGAAGTACCACCGAAAATCTGATGGAGGCAAACACTGACCTCTCTTTGGGATGATGGTGGGCAACAAGGTATTACCACTATTTCCTCTGTTTTGATCAAGCTGTAAGTCAAAATTTACTTCTTATATGTTCATTTTATCTGATCAGTGCCCCAAGTGAATAATGCATCCAAGTGAGTTTCTCATGGAGTTCTGCCCAACCTATGAGAAGAGAAAAGGAAGGAGCCATTAAGCCCCAAATTAACTTTGGACTGGTGTGTGAAAATGGAAGATAAGAATTGTTGAGTCATGAACTGTCAAACTTTAATGCTTGTACTGCTCTAAGACAGCTGTTCACAAAATATTCATCCCATTTGGAAAGAAAAAGCCCCAGTCCTTCCATGTTTTCCTTCAGGCCATTTATAAGGCTGGTTTAAGTCTCCTAGAGACTTGGGCTGCAGCACCACTTACTCTAAGGAAGGATACAATTAGTAGACAAAGCAATGTCACAGAAGCATAAAGCTTCTGAAAGGGGCAACTCATTACATGGATTAACCACAACGAATCATATTTCTGCTCTGATGGTGAGAAGCATGAAACCCCCTTTTCATACCGGATTGCAGAAGCTCAGCCACTGGTGAGAACAAGCCAATTAGGAATCTCCTTGAAGGGATACTGTCTGTAAGGTTGAGCTTATTTTTCTTGGAGCAGAGAGATGGAGATTTCTCAAAGTCCCTCCCAGTGGGATTTTCTGTATCTCTAAAAAGATTGAGAACTCCAAGAGGAACACAAGAACACATCGTAATGCTATCTCTGGATTATGTAGGTAAAGAATTAAGAGATACTTGTCAAATTTTCAGATTTTTTAAGTATAGTTCTTCTTTCTTGTTGAGGATGGAACTGTCAGATCATAACTCTTACTGCTGTCTAATTGGTTGGGAAGGCAAAGAGAAATTTTATTTGTCATCATCTTTCTGAGCTCTTCCTTAACTTTCTTTTAGAACAAGAAGAAAGAAACACACAGTTTGGGATGAGATGCTTCCTTACATTGACTGGTCTTTTCTAGTGAACTCTCTTTCTATGCCTAGTTTCTCCTTCTGATGGTGAGCCCCATACACGGTGGGATGGAAGCTTCTGCATTCCACATGGGATGGTTTCTAAGATGTAAGGGCACAGTGGTTTACTCTGCCATTTGTGTGACTATAATAATCCTTTCTGAGAAGAACAGGAGTGACAGAAAACTACAATCCCAGGATCTCTACACTATGAAACAGATCACTGGAGCTGAAGAAGCAACTAAACTCACTCTTTGGTCCCAGAAAGTGTTTACCTTGTGTGTAGGCCACACATTACAGAGGGATGGGACACATGCTTCCAGCCCATTAAACATGATTCTAGCATTTCAATTGCTCTTTTATTCACTGTTGGCCTCAGCATATCCAACCAAAGCTCTCATTTCCCTTGGGTTTCACTAAACCATCTCCTTGAAAGAAATACATGGCAGATAGCAGGGACATTATTTTCAGATCAGTGCTCCATTTCCTCATCTAATGCTCACCTCTCTAAACCTTTGGAAACCCAAGGATGAGAAATGAATTGCTGATGCTATGGTACAGGTGAGCAAGAAGGTGATGGATGAAGGTACCACCACTGGCTAAGGACTCCATGAACCATAGGAGGGAATGTACTTATGTCATCCTTTTAACCTTTGTTTTACAATAGTATCTCAATTCTTAACAAAACAAAGTCTCCATTGTGCTAAGTTTAGTTCAGGAGCATAAATTCCACATTGGTGTGTGGACCAAGGGCTGGTCTTTGGTCATGAGGTCAAACAGCACGACTCTCTTCTTAGGAAGAAACTGCATATTCTCATCTGATTTCACTTCCTTTGGGATCTCTGAGCGTCTGAGCTCACATTTAAATCTCTTTCTTTTCAACCACAATAGGCAGCAGCTTGACTGTTTTTAATGAAGCTGTTAAAATCGTACAATTCTGGTAGCTGAGATTTGCTCAAAGAAGGCACTGAAAAAAGTCAAGGAGTCTAAATTTATCTCCTGACAGAACAACTGTGCTGCAGCTCAATAGAGCCTGAGCTTTCTCACTCTGTCCCCTTAGTGTTGCAACCTCTGCTTCCCCATTTCCAGTTTTCTGCTACTCATCTACAATGCATGTATTTTTCTGCCCAAGCCTAATCATCTAAAATAAATCAGATAAACTGCTCTCTAATGGTGTTTATATCTCTCTCTTGACCCCAAGAGGATTTGCATGGGTAGCTCACACCTTAAGTGAGCTGAGACAAACCCCGTCCCTGTTGCTTGCCCTTGGCTGGTTTGTGTGAGCTTCAGTATCAAACTTGTTCAGTTCTGTACAATCACACTGTTCCTAAATAACTGGAATCCACACATCATCCCAGTCCTGGAAAGTGAAATATATCCCTTAACTCAAGAAATCAAGGTTTAGTCTGTAGGAGCAGAGCATTCTCCCTTGGGTTATGCCATGAGCAGAGCTGGTAACACCAGGGTCCCTTTATGCATGTGCAGCAAATCAGTGGGTACAGCCAAGCAATCGCCTTTTCTTTTATTTTTATTTTTTGCTAAGAAGGCAAATTTTGCTTCAGGATTACTTATGCAAACAGCTTTCTCTCTACATGGATATAAGCATTAATTGGAAGATCCACACCAAGCCAAACAGTTGTTTATGAGATGTTTATGAGGCAAAGGCCAAGTAGGTATTTATGAGGCAGTGGTAGTGCCAAAGCCAAATAGCACCTTTAAGCAATGACTGGCACAGAACCATCTCTTCAGGCTCAGCTGCAGAGGAGAGCTTATTGAATTCTCTGATGCTTCTGATGCAGCACTCTTTACAATTAACTCAGTGGTGAGATGGATGGGGAAGAAACTGTTCTGGCAGTGGAGAGCAGGAGAAACTTTGCAAAGAAGACAGGAAAATCTGTGTGAGAAGAACAGCTCAGTGTCCATGGTGCCCCTTCATCACTAATCTGCAAGCCTAGAAGTACAGCTTCTTCAAGACTTTTACAACTTGCCCTCGTGTGGGGACTACAGCACTGCTTCAGACCTTTCCCTTCAGAGACCAGAGGCCTTATCCCCTTGGAATTTGAGGTCTTGTGTGCTCTTAGCATTTACTTTTTAATAGGACATAATTATGAACTGTTGACTTGCACAGATATCGTATTCTTCATTGGTCAGTGGAGATCTTACAAAGCTTTTGGACATAGAAACATTATGACTGAGAACCATCAAATCTTCACAGGAGAAAGTCTTTTTAACAACGGCTACCTTTCATCCCAAGTCCAGATATTCTGGACAGATGCTTGTCCAACCTTCTAAGATTCATCATCCATCTAAGATCCCTCCTAGTTCATTTTTTTAAGCACCTTAGCATTTTCTCCTCTCTGCTCTGAACGTGTTCCAATTTGTTTGTCTCTTTTCTAATATTAGTGCCCCAAATTAGACCTGTATCTCCTTGTGCATATGCTTTCTCAGGAAATAAGCTTTAGACAAGAAGCTCCAGCCCTTGTAGCTCCCCAGTGCCATAGAATCATAGAATCACCGAGGTTGGAAAAGACCTCCAAGATCATCCAGTCCAACCATCCACCTACCACCAATATTTTTCCACTACCTGTGTCCCTTAGCACAAGGGACTGTCTTTATATCCCCTGCGAGTATCTCATATCTCATGGTATCTTACAAATGATAGAACCAGTCCACGAAGTCTTGGTACAGAGTCTCTGCCAAAGTCTTTACTCAGTTTTGTGTCTGAGCTCTGTACTGTGGTCTTTGGGCAGGTGAGTTGCACTCCAGAAGGTCTTCTGTACAAACTACTCTCATTGGGTTGCAGGTCAAGAATCAAGTGGCATGGTTGGACTAAATGATCTTAGTGGTCTTTTCCAACCTTAATGATTCTATGATTCTATGATGGAGGGGACTTCATTTTACTTGTCTGTTTTAAGCTTTTGTGCTAACGTCGAAGTCACAACAGGAGCAAGTTGTTTTTTAGAAGTATTTCACAGTGGGGTGACTGCCTTCAAAAATAGGAATGCCAGGTGCTGGCACAGGAGTTGGAAGTGGTTAATGGAAGGGGTCTGACTGGTGAAGAAATGTCGTTTCACAACCTGAGGGGATGCTCCACCATCAGGAGAGATATGCAGGAGTTTCCTGAGTCCTGGATGGAGTAACATTTTCCCTCTTCTGTCCTCGGTTGCACCAACCCTATGCAACACAGCAGGACCACAACCTTACCTTTCCAAAATACCCTACCAAATGAAAACACACCAAAACCACATCTCTGAGGCCAAGAAAAGATCCTGGGTAAGTCATGTCACACAATCCTGGAAGGGACTCCGATATTATATTGAGAATAGGAAATAGGTAAGAATTTGAGTAAGAATCCTCAGTTTAGAAGTGAGCATAGAAAAGAGGAGACATTTGTAACTGCCCTGTAATAATACTGCAGCTCATGCACTTGCATTAAAAACTCCCTTTATATAACTGAATATGCAGACATCAGCAACACAGCATCACCCCCAGCTATGCAGATGCCAGATATTTATTTACACAGCAAAAAGCTGCACGGGAAGGGGCTTTGTCACTAAAACCTTGTGGCCTTATTTAGAAGAAGGATGTTACCAAGATAAACACAGCTGGTGAACACGGGACTGCAAAAGCAAAACAACAAAAAATGATGACAAGCCAGCATCTTCCCAGCCCTTGGTTAGAAGCTGTTGGTTAGAGTCATAATTCACCTCAAAGATGCAGGACAAAACCCTAACCATTCCCTCCCACCACACTGAGATCTGAAAGCCCAGATACTGTGGTGGGCAATGCAGGAAATCCTCTGTCAGGTAGTGAGATGGAGCTCCTGTAGGGCGGTGGGTTGTGTGTGCAGGGCCTCTGAGCTGCAGCTCAGCTGCAATTACAGCCCTGGAGTGCCCTTAATAAAGCAGAGGTTGGCTCATTATTCACATAATCACCTGGAAAATGTGTTTCTCAGGCTTGTTCTTTGCTACCACAAAGCCTTACTTCTGTATCTCTCCCTGTGTGTCCCCCCCTCTCCCCTCTTTGCCCCTGTGAAGCGACCAGGGATGGTTTGCACTGCAGACCTTGCCTGTGATTAACGTGCTGACCTAGCAATTACTCACATCTGGATGGGTCTTTGTTCTACTTTGAAGTCTGTCAATGACTTTTCTTTCCCCCCACCTGTCTTCATTTTCCCCTCCGTTCTCCACAACCCACCTCCTCCTTCTCTATTACTCCTCAGAAGTGCCAGTGGGCCCAAAATGAAATACTGAAGGGAGCAGAAATTCCTCCCTAATGGGCCCAGGTGAGCGTGGAGTGGGAAAGGGAAGGCCCAGACCTTGAAGATGACCTTTCCAAAGGGCTTAAGTCAATAACAGTGTGCAACCTGCCTCTCCCCCTTCCTAACCCCTTGCTTATAATTGACGATGTGGAGATGGACTGGGAGCTCTTTCTTCTCTCCAAACGTGTGAGATCTTTTAATCTTAACCAAAAAAAAAAAAAAAAAGGAGAAAAATAAAATGAAGCAAAGGGCTGGGTGATGGGAGAGATAGGTTAATTGGTTAACCACAAAGTGAGGCCGGGGAGCTGTGATTGTGATCACTGGGAGAAGTGCCTCTTGAATGGCATCTCCTCTCACAAGTCTTCTTTTGTATGGTGGTAGAGGAGGAGGGGATGCCTCTTACACATTCTTACATCCAGCTACAGAGGCACATTCACCAGCAACTGGTTAAGAAGAAAGATTAAGGGTTGTGGGGCTTGAGGGAGTGGGAAGTCCCTTTGCTTTGAGGAGATTAACTTTCCAGCGAAGTAAAACACAAGGCGATAGTCTTTCAAAATTGCCTTCCAGCCGTGACAGGCAATGGTTAGATTAATTAGATTACGAATGCTCTTTTATATTCGGCAGATGGGTTGGGACAAGGTGGGGCAGGGGGCTGGGAGAAAAACACGTTATTATTATTTTTTTTCCACTACTGCTATTCCTTAATGCAACACGGGTGCACCCAGTGTGCTGCAAAAGTCCTGGTCAGCAAAAGTCCTCCCCAAGGATGTACTGGGCTGTGGAAACCCAAGGCTGGAGTCCCACTGCTCATGGAGGAGCTCATGGAGAAAAACTGTCCATGGTCTCAAATGAAGCAGGGCTGGATCTCAGGTATGGAGAGCTGTCAGAAGCAACAATAGATGTAGAAATATAAGGCATTAGAGGTAACATGATTAGCAGATCTTTTCTACCTTGTAGAAGTTGTAGATGAAGTAGGAAATGACAAAAGGTGGTTATCCAAGAAATCATATCCAAAGAAAGAGGTGTCCATTTTTAGAACAGAGTATGAAAAGAGTTTCACTGAAAGGCCAGGTTTAAATTTCCACAGTGTTTTTTATGTCCATATACTCTTTTTCTCCAAGAGTTTCTGGAAGCAAGGAGAAGAAATAGTTTGCACTTTGTTTCTAAAAAAAAATGTGTTGGGTGAAGAGACACCTCGGATAGAGTATGGAAAACTGCAGGGTAAAGACACAAACTATCAAATGTCTTATAAGGTAAAGAATATATAGGCCAGAACTGCACTAACAAACTATATTAGCCATCTTGAGATGCCAAAAAATGTCGTGTCACTTAGGCTACCTTACTTCTCCTTTTATATCCAATGGATAGAAGTGGACTTATCTAAGAATGCTTCTCTAAACTTCAGTTGGAATGAAATACTTGAATTCATTTTCAATTGCCTGTAAATGCAGACAGATATGACCAGTGTTCACTATCAAATACTGACAGGCAATCTGTTCCAGCACCTCACCAACCTCACAGTAAAGAATTCCTTCCTAATGTCTAGACTAAATCTACCGTCTTCCAGTTTAAAGCCATTTTCCCTTGCCTTGTTTCTACCTGCCCTTACAAAAAAGCCCTTTCCCATCTTTCCCATAACGTCTCCTCAGAGCCTTCTCTTCTCCAGGATGAGGAGCCCCAGCTCTCTCAGCCTGTACTCATAGGGGATATGCTCCAGCCCTCTGATCACCTTCATGGACCTCCTTTGGACCTGGTCCAACAAATCTATGTCCTTCTTGCGTTGAGGGCTTGAGAACTAGACACAGTACTCCAGGTGGAGTCTCACAAGAGCAAAACAGAAGGCCAGAATCACCTCCCTCAACCTGCTAGTCACACTTCTCTTGGTGCAACCCGAGATACTGTTAGACTTCTGGGCTGCAAGTGCACGTTGCTGGCTCATGTTGAATCTTTCATCAACTGACACTCCCAACTCTTCTCCTCAGGGCCATTCTCAAGCCATTCTCCACCCAGCCTGTATCTGTGCTTGGGCCTGCCCTGGCCCAGGCACAGGATCTTGCACTTAGCCTTGTTGAATTTCGTGAGGTTGGCACAGGCCCACCTCTCAAGCCTGTCCAGGTCAGGTTTAATGGGAGGGTGATGATGGGTTCATGGTTAGGAGCTAAGCTGCTAGACATTAGCTCTGCAGAGAAGGACCTGGGCATACTGGGGGACAAGAGATTGACCATGAGCCAGCAGTGCGTTCTTGTAGCCAACAATGGGACCCTGGAGTGCATTAAAGGACATGGCCAGCAGATTGTGGGAGGTGATCCTCACCCTCTAGTCTGCCCTGGTGAGACTGCAACTGGAATATTTTCCCAACTCTGGGCTCCTCAGATCAAAAAAATAGGGATCTCCTAGAAAGAATCCAGCAAAGGACAACAAAGATGATTAAGGGCCTGGAGCATCTCCCATATGAAAGGCTGAGAGATCTGGCTCTCTTCAGTCCAGAAAAGCAAAGGCCAAGAGAGAATTACATCACTGTTTATATAAATACCCACAGTGTGGGAGCCAAGTGGATGGGGGTGCACTCTTTCTGGTAGTGAGCAACAGTAGAACAAGGCACAATGGCAGAAACTAGAGCATGGGAAGTTCCCATACAACCACAAGGAAGAAATATTTTACTGTCAATGGCAGAGAATTGGAACAAGCTGCCCAGAGATGTGGTGGAGTCTTCTTCTCTGGAGATGTTTAAGACCTGTCTGGATGCCTACCTGTGCAACCTGATGTAGGGTCCTGTTTTAGCAGGGAGTTGAACTAGTCAATCTCTAGAGAACCCTTCCAACATGTACAATTCTCTGATTCTGTGGCTAGATGGTCTTAGTGGTCTTTTCCAACCTTAATAATTCTATGATTCTATCACTCTATGATCTCCACCACCCTAATCTGCCTGTCCAGGTCTTTTTGGTCTCTAACAGGGAGAAGGGACCCTTTTGAAATATCACTCAAAAGTAGTTGTACTGGGAATGTGCCACTTTCCAGAAAACTAAGTGCCTATGGGCCTAAAGTGTTTTCCTTGGATCTCAGGCAGGGAAGAGAGCATTACAGAAGCAATTTGCAGCCAGAAGATACATCCAAAGAGAGCTGTTGCTTGATGGCGTCCCATTTGCCTACCTGCAACTCCAGATTGCTATTCCTATTCAATCCTGTGTCCCTCTCAGAACCACACCCTTCATATAATGATTGCTTTATCACATTTCTCTGAAGTGATGGAGGCTATGTAAAAATGTGAGGAGAAAGAAAGCAACAGGGTGGAAATATGAATACCAAAGGATTTCGAGTGGAGAACTGAACCTCATGGGTGGTTCATCCTCTTGCTGTGGGCTCTGGTCAGAGTAACTGATCAAATAGTGCACTTGAATGGGTTTGGAACTCAGCTAGCACCTCCCCATCCCAAGCTGCCATTCAGTGTCAGACCCACAGTGCCCACATGACCCCCTGAGCATGTCTGGAAGCATGAATCAGTTGATGGGACTCAATCGTGACTGATAGATCACTCTTCATTATTCATTTATTTTTTCTTCCTAAACTCTTTGCTTTTAATCTTAAACCACTGTGCTGATATCCTGTGGCGATACAGCCCTCCCCATTGGCTTTATCTCTTAATTATACAGGGATTACTGTAGAATTAAAGGTGTATTTATGAGGGTTTTAGAAGGAGCCTGCACTCTGCCGCTGGCCCTGGTCATGAACCAGCCTAGTGATATTTACCTCCTTTCCAACCACTGCAACAAGTCTCTTTTTCTCTCAAGCTTCTAAACCTGTCCATAAAATAACCCCTGACCCCCCTCCTCCCTCTCTGCACTCCTTCCACCCGGTTTTCTTCCTGTAAGAGGTCTGAAAAGGTTGAAAGGTGCTGAACTCTTGTGTGGGGAATTCAACTTTAAAGACCCTGAACTTTTGTATTCCCCGAGGGATGCGGGGGGAAGGAGGAGGAAGGGGTGGTGGTTGTGCTTTAGCACAGTGACCTAACTGATACATCTCATGTACATGTCATGTTAAATGTCATCTCTAAGGCTGGGATGACTCCGGATAACCTGTCTGGTCAGTAGAGGTGCTGGAAAATACTTAGCTGCAAGCCATTGCTTTGAGAAAGCTTTGTCTTTTATACTTACTTCCCTATTTATTTATGGGCTGGGGATTTTTTTCTTTTCTTTTCCCTCTTCTTGCAAAAGATCTATCAACTTGCTTTCGCTCTGGCAGACTGCAAAACTTTTATGAGCAGCAACAGCAGCTGCAAAAGAGGAAAGAAACAGTGA
Source organism: Cyrtonyx montezumae (assembly GCF_038088225.1). Classification (NCBI taxonomy): domain Eukaryota; kingdom Metazoa; phylum Chordata; class Aves; order Galliformes; family Odontophoridae; genus Cyrtonyx; species Cyrtonyx montezumae. The sequence goes on from NW_027072037.1 coordinate 1,989,512, forward strand.
ACTTAATGACCAACAGTTTTTTAGAAGGGAGCAGAAATGAGAAATGATGCCTGAGAATGGCAGCTGAATGAAGCTCAATTAGTTTTGTTTGGCTGGGGCTCATCAAGGAGGAAGGAGATCGGATGGGACCTGGCACTGGAGCCTCAACCCTGTTTCATGCAGAGCTGTGCAGTGGTATCAGCACTGTGGTCATCTGCACTACTCACTCCTCCTCTTCTCCCCCTTCCCTCCACCACTGACCCTCTCACTCTCTCACTACAGATGCTTTAGTGAGGCCAAGGGACATACATGGTCCAGGGACACCCATCATTGCTTTCTGAGCTCCGTACCCATCACTGGAAAATAAATCAGTGCACAGCAAGAATTATTTACTGAGAATCTTCTTACTGCTTTAGTTTCCTTATTACATTTTCTGTTACTCTTGCATGCGTTGCTTTCTGTTTTCCTTCATACTTTTATTTTCCAAGTGATAATACCTTTAGACCAAGTATCTTCATCTTGATCTATGCTCGGATGTATTTTCCCTGTTAAGGGCACCCAATCCTTAGAAAAGAATCATAAAATCATAGAAACATTTGAGTTGGAAGGGACCCTTAAAGTCCACCTGGTGCAATGTTCCTGCAATGAGCAGGGACACCCACAGCTCCATCAGGTGCTCAGAGCCCCCAGCCTTCTTGTTTTCCCTAAGTGCACCTGGGAACTTTTCTATGCCAGGGTTGGTATGTGCCTGATCATGACTACTGGAACAGAAATAAGGAGATAGATATTTCAGTTTTAGAGTTGACTTCCACACCTTTCCAGAAGGAGACACTTGTCTGCAATCCACCAAAACTCTGCTCAGTCCTGACAGGGTGGTGTCCAGTGGTGCAATTGTTACTGCAGAAGGTTGGCTGATACGTCTTTTACTTTCTTTTTTCTGTCTGGTGGGACCTCCAAATTCAGAAAAATCAGGTTTGTGAATTTAAGCTCACTAGCTTAAACTCCACCAGAGTGAAGAGATGGTCAATAGGTGGGATGTCCTTGCCAACAAACAGACCAAGTGACAAGTCTGGGAGGGTTTTATCCTGTACCACCTTCCCCAAGAGCAAGCAACCATCTCACAGACACACTATTTTTACACAGCTGGGATTTCCAAGGCAAGATGTTTCCTATCTCAGTGCTGCCTTCTCCCTTTGCCAACAGGATACAATTCAGACTTGAGGTTGCAAGCAGAAACAAGAGGCTAGGTTAAGCCTTCAGAGTGACTCGGATTAGAAAAAGAAGTTGTGTTGTTTTGTTTTAAAACATATGCTTATATTGCGAGGGAATTCCCTCAGCTTTTGATAAATGCTTTGAACTCCCAGCTGTTCATAGGGAGAGAAGGAACATCAAAGAAATTATGTACTGAGTGGAGCCCTGTTCTTCTCCTGGGGTGCACCTCTAAGGCTGCGAGCCAAATGCACCCAAAGCACCTTCAAACACTGCAACATGAATTTTCATATTAAGTAGGCAGTGTTGGTTTTGGGATTGTGCAGAGCTACAGAGGGGCTTCCTACCCCCAGTCCCTGCTGGGCATCTGCAAAACATGCCCACTGAATAGATTTCCTGAATGCACTCTGCTCATTGGGAGATCTACATGTTCAAATTGGGTGGGTTTTGATGAGTGATCTCCAGGGGCTGAAACTACTGTGTTTTCATTTTCAGTCTGTTCCTGACGTTCCCAGGTTGAATTTCCATGGGACAGCTGAAATCTCCAGCTCTGGTATAAGGCTGAATTTGGCTGACTTCTAACATGACTCCTGGCATGGGAGGGTTTCATGGTGAGAAGGAAGCTTGTTCTGAAGCTGGATCCAAGAGTGGGACTCGATGACCCTTACGATTTCCTTCAACTTGGGATATTCTATGGTTCTGTCTAAACTGCACTGGGGGTTGGATGTGACAATCTCCAGAGGTCCCTTCCAACCCCTACAGTTCTGTGGTTCTGTAGATTTGGAATTGTCAGAGGATTCCCTTGGTGACACCCAAGAACTCCTTGCTTAATTTTGAAGTCCTGGTCAAGGGTGCAAAGGGTCCTACTACAGCATATGTGGCTGGTGACCTGGCTCATCTCAGAGGGTTGAAACTAGATGATTTTTGAGGTCCTTTTCAATCCAGGCCAGTCTATAATCCTATTATTTTCCTCTGAAGCACCATAAGCCTGTGCTATTTAGTAGGTAAGGAGCACTTGTTCCCTTGGAGCCAGTTTCATCCTGGACAGTTTTTTTCCTGAAGTGAAGATTTAGGGTGCTGGGGGAAACCACAGTCTCTCCTTTTGTTGGCCTCCTTGGTGTTTGGCTGAAGTACAATGACTAACAACCTGCAGGACATCATGCTAGATAAACTCATGGCTATTTATTTACTTTAATTCTTGTGCCTTCCTGAAACTGCTGAAGAAAATGAATGTCCTTGCTAGTGAGCACCTAAACATAAGGTGGCAAATTTTGTCAGTAAGTGGCCAGCTTACCTCATATTTATCCTAACAGATCGGAAACACTCAATTAGTGCAGGGTGTGCTCAATAGAGTGCAGTTCCCCAGTGCTGTGAATGATGCTGGCTTGTCATGCAGAGGTGTCTGCAGATAGTCCTGGGCCAACTCACCTGCAGAGCAGTCCCCAGGATGGTGGTGGGGTTGGTTGTGGCTGTCCAACGAAAGCTTTCCACAGCCACAAGCTCAGCTCCCTCTGGGAAATCAGAAGGCTTTTATTTATTTATTTATCTTAATTGCAAGGCTGAAATAAATTATCTTTTTATGAATTTTGGTTTGGGCTCCTGAGCTGTGTTGAACTTGTGGTCATAAAAGCCAGACATTAATTGCTGGAGAATAAAGGGAGGGAGAAAGAGGAGGAAAGGAGTAAAGTAACGAAGTAAGACAGAAAAAAAGAAAGAAGAACATTGGACCTAGTATAAAGATTAAGATACTCGCAGAAAACCCCAAGACATGGCAATGATAGAAAGCCAGCCACAAGTTGGATCAGGACTGGTGTGGCTTCTCTTGGGAGATCAGGAGAAATTCCTGTTTCCTGAGGTGGACTGATCTTTCTATAGGACTTAATGTAAGATGTGAAGCCCTTTTCCATTTCCCATTGCTCTTGAAGGCTCCACAACAGCTCTGTACCAGTTGCCTCCCAGGCACGTGCAGAGACCTTGCACTGTTGAAGATCCTCTGCAGTGTCCTTCCAGAGGTGCTTGATAACCATTCTTAGAACTATTGAAGTCTCAAAATACCAAACCCTTAAGCTGCTGAAAAGGAGAAGCTAAAAATGGCTCTGTGTTTGGGGCAATATCTGTGGGTGAAGAATTAGAGATACATTCTTTTTCTGCCATAGATCTCATAGAGTCATAGAATATCCTGAGTTGGAAGGGATCCATAAAGAACACGGAGTCCAACTCCTGGCTTCACACAGGACCCTCAAAAATCTGAGAGCGCTGTCCAGATGCTTCTTTAACTCCAGCAAGCTCTGTGTTCTGACCACTTACTTCCCTGGGGAAGATCTCTTGGATGACCTTGAGTGGATCACTTAAACTCAACCATCTTCTTAGTCTTAAAACTGGAAACTGGTTTGGCTTCCTCATCTCAGAGAATCGGAGTGAGGAGGACCAGGTGAGGCCATAAGGGTTGGCCATAGAGTATGGATGGGTTGTGTGGAGCTTGGTTCTCACTGCATGAAGGCAGTGTTCCCCCTGCAGGGAGCTTGCTGCAGCTCCAAAGCTTGTGTATCCTGTATTTTTGGGGGAAGGAAAAATTATTCAGGCAGCCAAAAAAGCAGAAGTGTGTGATTTATCACAGGGAAAATCCACAGCTTCTCCTGCTACTGCTTAAATCATTGCTAAGGATGTCGTGGCATAAGGTAGGAATGATTTAGAAAGCAGCACCTATTTCTTTTGAAATCAGAGCTCTACTAAATGCTTCCTGCGTGTTGTGACTGGAGAGATGAGCTGCCCTTTTTCATTTTTTGTTTGCTTTCCTTTTCTCCTTTTTATTTTTCTTCATTCTGTCACTTGCAGACAATGAAATAAAAATAAAACTTGGGGACTTTAAATTTAAGGGATCTGGTTGTGTAAATGAATTCCTTTCCAATTGCAGAGATAAGGCTAGGGATGATGAGAAGAGTGGAAGCCATCTGGGACTTATTGAGAGAGGGAAGGCAAAAATAATTAGATTTAAATACTCTGTCCTGGAGAGAGGATGGGGACAGAGACAAAGAGAAAGAGAAAATCGGGCACATAATGGTTTACTAAGGACCCACAAGCATGTCAGGTGCAGAAAATACCACTATGAACCAAAGTTCAAAGTTCAGCCAAAATTTGGGGGGAAGTAGAAAAGTAAAGGGATGGCCAAAGTATGTCTGAATTGCTTGAGATGACTGAGTCTTCACAGTGAGCATATGGAGAGCTTAGATGGATCCGGGAGATCGAATCATAGATGGTGAATGTTGACCTCTATGGGAGAGATGTGTTTAAAATTTGATGTTTTATGGTGATACATAGAAGGCTTCCTTCATTCAGCAGAAATCCACCCCCCACCCGGGAAAAAAGCCAAAGAACAACAAGAAGGGCTGTGGCTTGGAGAAAACCCAAAGCAGCATTTGTAATTAACTGAATGAGTGGAAAGAAAATGGCTCTGGAATGGTGGATATAAAGTTGGTTAGTTCTTTCAATTTTTTTCAAACGGGAAAGGAGAGGGAGAGGAGAGGGAGAGGGAGAGGAGAGGAGAGGAGAGGAGAGGAGAGGAGAGGAGAGGAGAGGAGAGGAGAGGAGAGGAGAGGAGAGGAGAGGAGAGGAGAGGAGAGGAGAGGAGAGGAGAGGAGAGGAGAGGAGAGGAGAGGAGAGGAGAGGAGAGGAGAGGAGAGGAGAGGAGAGGAGAGGAGAGGAGAGGAGAGGAGAGGAGAGGAGAGGAGAGGAGAGGAGAGGAGAGGAGAGGAGAGGAGAGGAGAGGAGAGGAGAGGAGAGGAGGAGAGAGGAAGACAAAGGAAAAAAGAAGAAAACCAGGAACCCCTAAATTGATGCAGTCCTGCAATGCATTTGAGAAGCAGAGAGATGGGACAAAAAAAAACCCTGATGCTGGATGGAAAAAAAGAAACTTCTCTGGGCTCCTGCTTTCACTGCCAGAATTACCACGTCTGGAGGGAAAACAAGGGGAATTGTGTAACAAATCTTTGGGTTTGGGTTTGATTTATCTGGGGGCAGACATCTGGAATGCTGCAGCCACTTTGGACCTCCCCTGCCCGTCCACCATCCAGCGATGCTCCCAACATCAAAGGCTGAATTATTCGACCTGTAGTGTTACTTTTGGGAGGAACGGCACCAGCTTGGGAAAACAGCTCCAATAACCCCACCGCAGCGGTGGGGACGTATAGATATGCAGGAACGCGGTCCCCCTGGGCCGCCCGTTATGGCCGTGGGGTTTTGTGCATGGGATGGGACGGGATGAGGGGGCTGATTGCCGTGAAAGCCACCCCGGCCCTTTTATATGGTCATTAGGAAACCTGAATGGAGGAGGCTGATGGGGCTTCTCACGCCTCCAGCCCAATCCAGGCAGCAGCCCCTCTCTCAAGTACCTGCTAACAGGTCGCCTTGCCTTTGGTCTCAGTCAGGTCTCAGCGGAGACCGAGCACCATTTCCTAGGCTAAGAGGTGTGAGGGGAGCCAAGAATTTCACTCTTTTTTTTTTCTTTCTTTCTTTCTTTTTTTTTTTTTTCGGTCTTTTCAAGGAAAGCTATAAACCTCTTGTTTTCCTCCTCCTTCTCTGGGTTTGTTTTTCTGCTTCCTTGTTCTTTCCCCCCAGGTGGTGTTAAAAGTCAACAGGCTTCTTTATCTGAGGGGTGGCCTTTCTTGTTTCTGGTGATACCGGAGCAAATCCACACTGCTGTCAGTTCAGTATGCATTGAGTCTTCCCAGGTCTTCCCAGGGACTTCCCCACCTTTTGCCATGGCATATGATGCCCAGGACTGGGGCAGGGTCCCCTTTAGGCATATTGCAGTTTGACAGGGCTGAAAATCCTCCTTGTCCTTCTGCTGAACCACTGGAGGTAGAATTAGGGGGTAACCAGTCAGCCTCAAAGCTCTTGATTTACCAGCCAAGAGCCTGGCTATCAATCAGAGCAGCAAAACCTTTGCAGTGGGAATCCGATGGAGAGCGTTGCATGGGGATGGTTTTACTCTTCATCTGATAATTTCCAAAGAGGTTGTGAGCTCTTTTTCCAGTGCATTGACAACAATGAGGGATCAGGCCCAGATTTGACACTGATTCATTGTTTCTAGCTCAGATCATTAATGTGAATCCCACACAACCTTTCCAAAATCTGTGGGAACAGGATGTGAGTAGATGTCCCTTCTGCCAGGCTCAGCCTTCGTCAGACCCCAGAGGCCCACTGGTGAGACATCAATCTATAGGTAAACAGGCTCTTCTAAATATCTAAGCATCCTTCATTGTCCCAAATGGCTATGGGGAAGGGACGACTTGCATTCACCCTGTAGAGGTATCTCCTGCTCATTGTCTAAGTACAGAAGCTGATGATTTAGAAACAGATGAAAGACATTTGACTGTTAACACTGAAGTGAAAATCCTTTACAGCTACTTTTCCTTGTAGAAATTGCTTAAGATAGCACTGAAAAAAAAAAAAAGTTAGCACTAAGCCACTTTGTAAAGACCTTCCCCATTGAAGGACATCACTTTGCTCTCCAAATACCTGAATGTGGCTGCAGGAAGGCAGTGGGACTGTTTTACTGCAGGTGATTGGAGGGAAGCTCCTTGAGTCACTGGGTTGAGAGTGCTTCCAGAAGAGTGTATGGGAGCCAAGAGGTCCATGCAGGGATATTAACAGGGTCTTTACGTATCCGTATTCAGGAGAGATAAATGGCCTTCCTCAGATGGTTTGAAACCCTGGAGGTTTTCAAAGAAAAGGTAGATGTGGCACTGAGGAACATGGTCGGTGGGCATGGGTGGGGATGGTTGGCAGTTGGACTTGCTGATCTTAGTGATCTTTTCCAACCTTAATGATTCTGTGATTCTAGTTACTGTCTGGAGGGCAGTGGATCCCACTCTCACACATTTTTTGATCCATGGTCACTACCATGGAGCACTAGGGATGGATGGAGGCTGGGGGCTCTCTGGGAAGCACAGCTCAGAGTAAGGTGTATAGGGGGTTAAATGTATTAGAGCAAATACCTGAGGAATTAATAATGATTTGCTGCTCATCAGGCAGCCTTCCTTGAGAAATGTAACGCAAGAAAAAACACGTTAAGAAATGCCAGAAAAATGCAGTGGAAAAAAAAATTGTGTGTTTGGGGGGTGGTGGGTAAAGAAGCAGCCTGGGACATCAGTTAAGCTTGGCCAAGAAGGCTCAGCTCCTGCTGGATGGGGCCGCCCAGCACCCTGGGGCCTGGCTCTGCCCTTCTCTCTGTGCTGGGAAGGAGAGGCTGTGGTATGAAAAACATTTGTATTGAGGATGGATCATCTGGGTTTCCATCAGGGTGAAAGTGAGAGATGTGAGCACAGTGCAAGAGGTGCACAGCCATCGTGTCCACCTTCCCAGCTGGGGAGCTACTTGCTGCAGGATGCTGATGTGATATCATTAAAAAAGAAAAAAAATAGTAAAAATACTTACGAAGAGTGATGACAAAATTTAAAAGTCTGCTTGGACAGAACCCAAGGGCTTGAAAATCCTCACGTTTCAGGCAATAGTGAAGTGGGAGCGCTTAACATCTAACCCTTATTTTGTGCATCCATGAAGTCACCTTGGAGTGGGAGCATCTCTGAAGCTTCAGTGTCCCTACCAGCATACAATGTCTCAGGAGGGATGGCCATGCTGTGAACCCCCCTGCACAGAAAGGTGTGAGAAGGTTGCTGAATGATTTGGCAAAACACATGCAGATAGCTAGCTGACATCTACCCCAGCCCTGAATAACGTCCCAGCACAGAACACTCATTCCCTCTCTGGGCAATTGTACAGCTTGCCAGATTGATGCCATAGGATGACAGAGGATGGTAAAAGCTCAGCAACATGCAAGGCTCCTGCTCAGCACCCTGTCCCCCATGGGGCTGTCTGCAGTCCCTTGTTAATTTCTTTGCAGAACAGAATCCTCTGTTTTACATCAGTCCCATATTGTCCTCCTTGTGCCCTTGTGGTGTTAGCCAGTTGACTCTTGGTCAACATGTTGTCTATTGGGACAACCAGGTGCTTCTCCTCAGAGCTCCTCCCCAGCAGTTCAGCCCCTGGAATGTACTGATGTGTGCAGTTATTCCCCCCCTGGTGCAGGGCCCTATACCTGCCCTTGTGGCAGACAGTGTCACATGCCTTGCTCAAGTCAAAGCACACAACACCCACTGCTGTCCCCTCAGCTACCTAGTTGGTTATGATGTCAGAAAGTTACCAGGTTGGATATCAACTTGCAGCAGCAAAAGCCAAGGGACTTGTTGTGCACTTCCCATTGGGTACCTTGAAGTAGCAGAGAGGTCCAAAATTCCCATGAGTTTTTATTTTTCCTCCATTTCTGGAGTTTTACCCACCCTAATGGTTAGCTAACCCAGCAATGTCAACACAATCTGCTCTTCCTTCCAACCCCATGTGAAGTGCAAGACGTGTCTTTGTTGAAGTGGACACAGCTGGATGTTAGCACTCATGATTCCTCTCTGACAGCATACAGCAGCCAAGGTGCTGCTCCCAGCTCCCTCCTCTCAGCTGCTGGAGGAGGAAGCCATCTCATGCCTTGATTTGGAGCCAAACAGTTGCTGAGCCCTTCCATATCCCTGCCTTGTCCTACATGTGGTTTTTGTCTTGTTACAGGAGAACTGATGGAGAATGGGAGTTGTATAATTTTGGAAAGAATGGTAATTTCTGATTACACTATGCCCTAAAACCACACAATTTCAGGGAAATGCCTGCTTCCTTCCCAGGAGTCTATTTCAGTCATTTTGGTGAATATCAGACTTAATTTAGTATATAATCCAAGAATCTGCTCTGGCCTTAACCCAGAGAGACTGGACCTTGGTCCTTGAGTTTGTAGGGCTAATCTTATCCTTCCCATACAACTTTTCATTCAGGTGGTGAGAAAAGCAGGATGAAAAAATCAGGACAATTTGTGTCCATTTGCAGTTCAACACCCCAGCTCATTCTCCCCTTTCTAATTGCTGTTTTCTTCTCTCTGTTGCCTCTTTTGTTTCTCTCCACAAGCAGCTTTAGGGTCATTCCTCCATGTGCTGCAAAGCTAATGATTTCTTCAGCCCTAATTGGGTTTCAGGTATCACTCCTGCCCGTGCTGCCCGTGCAGCACACTGGTGTAGGTTTGTCACATTCCTGTGATGAAACCTCCCCCATGGGCACACATAGGATGAAACAAAGCCAAGGTCTGGGTGCCTGAGCACATACCCCGATCTCTGCTGTTGCTTCATAATCGTGCCATCTCAATTAGAGGGTTTCCCAAGCTGGAAGTCCGGTGTGGCCGTGCACCAAATTTCTATCCCTCGCTCTGGAGGTAGCACTTTTAAATTACAGAGATAGATAACATTGATAACCAGTGCCAAGATTGCCTTTCTTGATATTTATTATGTCCAAAATATGTGAAGTAGGAGCTACTTGAAAGGCCTTTCCTGTTAATGAATGATTCCCAACTATCTTTTTTTTTTCCCAGAAATGACCGATATTCGGTGCTGATGTCATTTAACGGCTCCCATTCAGCAAGGCCATTGAAAACCATCCAAATTCCTCGGCACTGTTAAGTCTCTTTTAATTTCTCCTCTTTGTGTGTATATATAAGCTGTGGGGGTTTTGTTTGTTTGTTTATTTCCCTCTTGCGGAAAGAGCGTTTTAATTTCATTTGCATGTTGGGTTGTTGCTCTTTTTGTGCTGCATTTAATATATTCGGAGTGTTTGGGAAGCCTGAGGTTTGGAGAGTGAGATTGTTTCCACTGGTGAATGTGGCTTTCTGTAAAGAAATGAAAAAGAAATGGGGAAAATAAATTCCACGGGTGCCAACACTGGCATGGAAAGTGAATTTTTTCTACACTTTTTTTTTTCCCCACAAGGGAAAATCGATGAAAAGCCCAACCTTCCTCCTTTATAATAATTATTATTATTTTTAATGACATCTGCTTTAAAAGAAATCGTGACACTGATGGCAAATGAATAAGTAATAAGAAGGGTAGGGATGGATGTAGACAGGTTCCCTTTCCAACCCAAGTCATTCCGTGATCCTATGAGCCTATGAAAGATAATGCATGGGGGCATGAAAATATTGCCCACAAATGGGCACGAGAGGCTCACATGAAGCTCTCCAGGTTCACCATTGGGTCCTGCACGTCTGGGTGGGTTTACCAAGTGGGGGCTGTGCATGGGGACGAGGGTGCACGGGGTTGGGGCACATCCAAGTGCCGTGTTTTTGGGTATGTGGGACACATCCGTCATTTCTGCTATGGAAACAACTCCTTCCCGACCCCTCCTTCCCTCTCCCTTCCCCAAACCTGTTTCTTTTCCATGTGGCATTTCTAATTTTGCCTTTCACAGCCTGAAATGAGCATTATTTCCCTGCAGGCTGAGGAAGGAGGTGAGGAGCCTAATGGGGACGCCCCTCTCCTAAATACGGATGGTTTTTGGAGGAAATAAAAGAGCAGACATCAGCTGTAGGAAGGCAGTCAGGATGGGACGTGGTGACACAACCACATCTGTCCACCCGGGCGCCGTGCAGCACTTCTGGGGGATCATCGTCTGCGATGCCATATGGGAGAGCACAGCAAAACCCATTTGTGGACAGCTTCAAAATGAAAGACAAATCCCCGCCAGGCACCTCGAGGGAGGGGAGGGGGTATTCTTTTATATCTCTATCCCCCCCCCCCAGCAAAGACACAGGGGAAGGGCACATCCATGGCATGCCTGCAGAGCCCCGAGGACCGGCATGGGATGAGGGCCAAGTGCCTGCATTCCCCCAGCCCCTCTCCGAGGTGAATTCCTGGGGACAATACGAGCTCCCCCCCGGGGGAGGATTGCGTCCCCTCCCCGCAACTTGTGTGTGTGGCACAATTAAGAATTGATATGCTCAATATGAATGGGGATGCTTCAAAACGCCTGAATAGAGCCCCGAGCCCCCAAAAACATTGTTTTCAAAGTCCCCCACTCGGCCTGGGAGGGAAAGTTTGTGTATCAATCTAGTTTTATAATAGTGTAATTTAGTGTCTAGGCCCGGGCTCTGGTGGTGATATTGTGCTGGGATGAATGAGGCGGAGGGCTCCAGGCTGAGCAAGAGCTCGAGGACCCGGCTGCCTCTATTCAGGCCAAACTAATCGGCTTCAGCTCAGCTCTCCGCCAAAGCTCCCCTCTCAGTAGTGGGTTTTTCTCTGGGTTTTTGTTACTGTTTCTTAAAGAGCTCAGCTGGCTGCTGAGGCTGAAAAGAATCAAATTATTAAAGATTTTGTGGAAAATCCAGTGAGAATGGGCCCATGCAAGAATAATAGCATTGTGCCACCGTGGGCCATTCCCAGCTTCCAGTCGGGAGAAATTGTCAACTCTGTCTTTGTTTTCTTAACCCTTTCAATGGAAACAAAATAATATTTAGCTCAGCACAAAATACCTTCTTTTTCATTTCTAATCCTTTCAGGTTTCTTTTTTTTTTTTCTTTTCCTTTTTTTTTCTTCCTTAACCTCTTCTTCCTCCCTCCCTCTCCCTCTCTCTCTGTCTTCCCCTCTCCTTCAGTTTGTTCCCTCTCCTCTCAAATGGATTTATATACCCCATATCTTTACCTTTTCCCTTCCAGTTGGCCAGAGGGGCATCTGTTATCGGGAAAGCAGGATGTAAAATGGGTGATTAATCCCTTATTAACAGTTGCCTCCAGAAAAGGGGAGAGGAATGGGGAATGCTTTCTTCCACCCTCCTATTCTTAACACTTATTAATGATTAATAAATCATTAGTGTGCCGTCCAGTGGGATGGCTTTGCAGCATGTTGTGTTCTCAGCTGCCTCAGCATTTTGAATTTGGAAAAGTTTTTCGGTGTGGTACTGTAATGTGATTAAAGAACAAAAAGGAAATGTCTGTCTGCCCATCAGTTTGTCCATCCTCCAGCCATCGGAGGGATGCAGACAAGCAATTTAATCCCTGCTGTTTTACTTCGGGACTTTGCAGCTTTCCAGGCATGAGTTATATATCTTTGCACGACTCTTTCTCTGCCACGTGCACTGATGCACACCAGGTGACACAAAGCACAAGGCTGGATCTGCCCCGGTGTAAAAGTTTGCTTTGAGATGCCAATGCAGTGAGGTGAACTGGACAAGCCCATAACTCACTGAGTTATGTGTTGATAGCAAGCCTGGCATTAGGGAAAAGGGGTGTGTGGGGAAATTAAGGGACAAAAGGCTACTCACTGTCCCATTGTGGGAGATCCCTCTAATCAGGATATTCTCCCTCAACTTTGCTCCACTCTAACCTATTGACAACAGAACTAGGTCATCTTGGTGAATAGGGTAGATTTTCTGCCGCCTCAGTGTCTTTGAGGCTGGAAGGGATTGTGTGTTCAGTGTTACAAACAGACCTTCTGTCTTTATTTCCCAACCAGCAGCGCGCTGCTGAACAAGGAGAACTGGACTGGCCATAACAAACGGAGGGTCCCATCCAAGCTGGCCTTGCCAGTTGGCTTTTGGACAGGGGAAGCTTATTCATGTTTATAGACCTCAGCCAAGTTCAGCCAGGAAGCCTGAGATGTTTTAAACTGGGAGGAAGGTGGAGGGATGCAGGGCTCGCTTGCCAGCTAGGAGAAGGGAGGAGTGGCATTATTGAACTATTTTCATAAGTTGGGTCTTTTCTGGCACAGTCCCAGGGATAGAGTTGTCTCCCTGTATCCCTGGCACAGGGCTGGCTCAGGAAGGAGATGTGCAAAGGCTTTTTTATTGGATGGGGCCCTGGCCAACCTGGTCTAGTGGGTGGCAACTCTTCCCAGGCCAGGGGGGTTGGAACTGAATGGTCTGTAAGATCCCTTCCAGCTCAGCCATTCTGTGATTCTGTGGTTCTACTCTTCTGACACACCTCAAGAAAACAAGTCCACCCCTGCTCGCTCGAATCCCCTGCAATGGTGGGAGAAGAATAAAAGACATGCTTTGAGGTTGCCAACGGTGAGAGATCTCACTGATGAGTCACCAGCAGTGTGGGCAGATGACTATGGTCCAAGACACTGAGATGACTTGTGATGATCCACGCACAGAGAAGCTGTGGATTTATCTTCTTTTGCAAAGATATTTATTCCCTATTCCATCTTTACTTCCGGGAAGGACAGGGCGAAATCATCTTTCTTTCCATCTGAGATGATGATGCAGTAACCCAGAAAAACACTTGCACCAAACTCTGTTGGTACTGTTACTCCTGACTCTTCTCAAGGCATTCTCACACCTTTCACCATTAATTATATGAACATTCCTGACTGAAGAACATCATTACCCTATCTTAAATAGTCCACAGGTACAAGATCATGGCCATACATCAATTTTCCTAGCTAGAAAAACCAAATCTCCATTCCATGTCTGGATCTCTCTCTGCCTGTTATCAGGCACCATACAGAAATACCAGCTGATAGCTGATACCTCCCATGGGTTTGGAGGAGAGAGATCCCTGAAGCTCCATGGTACTGTGATTCCCATTCCCAATCCCACAGCCACACCTCTGCACCAATTTGGGCACATCAGAGATAAAGATGAAAGGTAAACACTTGGATATGGCTAATAAGGGACAAGTGACACAACGGTGTTTGGTGGAGCAACACCTTCATGAGGTCAGGGAGCAACACCTTCATGAGGTCAGGCCTCATCCTGATGACATCCAGCCATCCTCTTCACCAATCTGGGGCTCAGAGGAGGGCCAGTAGGAGAAGGGATCCTTTTATTGCTTCTTGCTGTCCTCTCTAAGCATCCTCTTTTGTCTGCTAATGGAGATAGGTTTGGGGGCTTGGCAGACTCTTGGTCTGACCCATCAGAGCTGTTATTGAGCTGTAGGATGTTGATGTAACAGTGGTGCTGAAGTTATTGTAATACAGGAGACAATGTGTCCCAAACTTGGCTATATGCCTGGATTAGAAATTAAAGGCAAATAAGGCAACCTAAGCTTTGGAACTGCATCAAAGGCAAAACCAGGCTAAATGGGAAGGATCCAATTTCACAGTTAAGTTTGTTAAATAGGTGGGTGGTGGATGCTGGTGGTGTGCACGTCCCTTTATTAGCAATTTAAAAATGAAAGGTCCCTGCCTGGAGATAAGTGGAGGATCAGACCTTTTTCTGGCTGCCTTGCCACAGGCAATCCTCATTCATGCCAGGTTCATATCAAAATTTACAGATCTACTATCAAGCAGAAGGACTGTCCTGGATAAATAGAATGACAATTCAAAACAATGACAAATGGATGGGAAAGTTACTAGGACAGTAACAGGTGCCTGGGAGCATCAGCACAACAGAAATATTTGACAAAACCAGATCTTTCTCTCTTGGTCCACAAATGAATTCTCAACCACTCCTTCACACAAATGCAACTTTCATTCTGAGGGGCTTCTGAATTTCACTGGAATGGACTGTACACCAGCATGTCCCCTTGCACAGAGCCTCTGCTCTCCCCAAGACTCACAATGGAGATTTCACATCCTCCCTGAGGACAATTTTCAAATGAGAAATCTACAGATGATTTTTTTTTTTGGGGGGGGGGGGGCAAAATTAACTGGAGATGCACTATAACAGGTGCTTGTTATAGTGCTACATCAGTGTTAAGAAGAAAGATATCCCTTTGTGTGCAGTGTCCAATGATCAGTACCTCCTGACTGACTCTTTCCTTGCTTATGGTAATCTGTGGTTACACTACCAACCTTTTATGTTTGGACTTTACCCATGTTCCCATTGCCAGGCATGTAATAAATGAGTTGAAAAGAAAAAATAATTTTATATATATATATATATATATATATATATATTTCCCAGGAATTTTAGTACTCAAAGCCAGACTTGAGGGAACAAGGATGTAGAAATCAGAAAATAAACGACACAAATCCAGCTTGAGCTATTCCTAAAATGTCATGATTTTTAAACACATCATTTTTTGATGAGGGAATGACTGGGGAGGTTGGGTTGCTGGGCTAGGGCAGTGCTGTGGGATGGTACGTGAACTGGTCCTGTCAACAAAAGGGGGTAATTAAAATACATTTGCCAGAAAGGAGCCCAGATTTCCCATGCAATGTGCAGTACTCCCTACGCAGCAAAGCTTTTCCTTTCTGTGCTCCTTGGTTTTATCATCTCTCAGTCAGAGGCGAGCAAGACAATAGGCATTCTCTGAGAAATTCACTACAGGGGATATGAAGCTAAGGTCTGTGCTGCCAGTTTTACATCTCCTTAGGACTTGTCTTCATGGCAAATGTGATCAGAATAGATATTTTTAGAATTAGCTTTCTGCGGTGCTACTACTCCAAAGGAAAATAATTTTGTTCCAGATTAATTACTCTGCTTAGGAAAACCCTTGTTGTTCTGCAATTAAAATGTGTATGTGGAGAACAACATATGATAATGACCAGGAATTTCTGATCTAACGAAGGCCAGAAACAAGGCGGCCATATTAATGTCATATTTAGAGCATTACATGGGTTTAATGCACCCAGCAAAAACAGGGTGTTCTTGTTTAAAATGTAGTTGCCTAAAAGCAAGTCACCCCGGGTGAGATACATACAACAGGGTCCAAGAGGCTCATCCAGGAGCCTGGTGCTCTCACCTGCCTTAGAGAGGTAGTGTAGGGTGGGCAAACTGCTTTCTGTAGGCATTTGTGTCTCTCTTCTGATTTGAGAGGAAGCACAGAGCTTGGTTTAGACACAGGCTTGCAAGAGTAATGATAAAGCAAATCCTCCCTCAGGTGACTTCTACTTTGAAGGAGGGAGGTGGGACTCTGCCTTGGATTTTGTATGTGTTTAAGCAGGTCAATTGGCTCCAGCTGGCAAACTGTCCTCTGCCCCTGGCTAGTGACCTGCCTTCATAACTACCCGACCCAACCCTTGTGGAGGTGTTGCTTCTGTTTCGTCAGCCTTTTGAATGATGAAATTTATGCATTTAGGCACCATCAGAAGGCATCTCTGAGCCACCAGGCCTTCAGGGCAGCTGTTCCATGAGAGAGCTGCCCACGTGATTTCTAATACTTTGATAGAAAATAAAGAATATTAGCAGTTTGTAGGGGAAAAGGAGAGATGCCCCTTTAGTCAGGACCTTGAACTTGTGGTGAGAAATGCTCTGCGTATGCAGGGGAAAATCAAGGCTACAACAGATATAGGCCACTTCAAGGTTGAAGGGTGGAGGATATCTTATGTAAGCCATCTGATATACCTGGAGCAGAAAGTACTTCTGGGTACAAAACATCTCCTTATCCAGATTAGTCAAAATTAGGAGAGATTAGACCAACAAAATAGGTAGATTAGATTGTGCCCTGTGGTAGAAAATGGTTTTCAGCCTCCCAGCTGTAGCACATGCAGAGCCTTATCTCATCAAGCTACGCTCAGAATGAAGCTTCCGGGCCTTTTCCAGCTACAATTGTTTGTACTGCTCCACCTTGTTTGAGAGAATGTTCCTGGGGACATCAATGGGCATCTTGGGAGAGAAGGGGTTGCAAGGTCAGCCTGTTGCAAGACCCATTCCTACATAGTTAAATGGATCACATTTTCCCTTTTTGCTGAAAGGCACCTTAGAAAGGTTGAAAAATGGACCCTTAAGATGAGAGGGTTTGATTGCTGTGATGCAATTCCTTAACGTAATATTGGAGAAGCTATTTGATATGGGGCATCTCTCACATGACATTATCTATCAAAGGCTTATGTCTAATTCAAGCTGCTCCTTCACTTTCTACAGTTAGAGAGGTCAAGTTATCCAGAAAGTGATTTATCCCACCCATTTCAGAGCCAGATCATAAGCTCAAGGTGATGCCAATCAAATTTTCATTTCAGCAGGCTTTGCAGATGGAGATGAGCCCACCTGTCTCTCTCAAGGGCTGCAGCCATTCTCTAGCTCTTCCTCCAATACCAAGAGGAATGAACTTAAGTGGAATGGCTCACCTCTTGGTTTCTTGATACCTCTGCTTCTTGTTCATAAAATATAGACAACCTCACTCCACTGCAACATAGAGAAGATGTGGGGATTAATATGCTAAAGATCATGAGGCACTCATATGCTGAGGTCACAAAGCCAGAAGGGCAGTTTAGGTTAATTATCCCAGCATCTGCTGTCTTCTACTTTGCTGGACAGCAAGGGAAAGCACATTGTTCAGAGAAAGTGATTTATGTCATAGACCTCAAGCATTTTCCTGTATGCTCAGCAGCCAAAATCAAATGCTACCACTGGGAGGTATCACAGGTAGGAGAGAGTCTCAGTTGCAAGGAGCTGCACAACTGTTGGAGAAACAACCAGCTGGGACCTGAGATAAGGAAGTGTTCCAGCCTGCCTGAAATAAAATGGACTAGGCAATTTATGTACATATTGGCTCACTACCAAAAGAACTAGTTGTGTCATGACATGGAGAACTGCCATCGTGGTTTTAGTGTTAATGCCCAGTGAGGCCTTGTGGGTAGTTTGGCCCATCACTGTGCGTTAATTATAGGTCCTTTCCATGCTCAGTCCCTTTGACTGAAGTAGAAGGTTTGTGCTAAAGAATTTTAACAGAGCTAGGGTGATGTGGTCTTTGTTGGGCCTGAAAAAAGTCATGATTGAGATGGATGAGATGAGGAGTTATTCCATTCTGTCAACACGAACAGTTCACTGTCAAATTAATTTGCTGGTTTTATGTCCAGGCTCATGTAAAGAACGGCTGAACTCACGTTGCATTGCTACTCACTATTTCCCTTTGGAGTGACTATCAGAGCTGAGGAGGATTTGTAAAGGGGAAATACAGCGCAAAGTAATGTAATGATGATAAGAGGAGACAAAAAGTCTTTTGACTGTTGGAGAGATGGAGTTGGAAAAGGAATTTAACTTTCTCCTTCGACTGTATTTTCCTCAGTTCGTCTTCCTGAATCCAACTGAAGAGCTGGTCTAAAAGTTTCTCCGACCAAAAGGTGACCAAAGAGTATATGTCACTACTGGAGCACTTCTGATGGGTATTTACAGCTTAAAATAGCTGTGTTATGGACTCCTGTGCTTTAGGGAATCCCATAGCAAAATAGGGATAGTGATAGTCACCCAGATCTGTGCAGCACTTCAGTTCTCAGGTTGCCAAGAACCACGAGAAGACAATGTGGTAATGCAGTGCTGCAGAGCAGACAGAAGCTCATTTTTGTCAGTATTTTCTTGCCTTTTATTTCATCCCAGGAGTAGACAATTCTAGAGTAAATTTCTATTTTGATGAGTCTCCAAGTTGAGTCTGATGGGGGGATTAACTGCCAGAAGAGGTGTGTCATCTCCAGCGTGTCTAATCTAAAGATTTTGAGGAGGTTTCCACACCAGTCATGCAGTGGAGGATTAGCTGGAATTACTGACAGTGCCTCTGTTGGATTATTTTCTTGCTACTGCTTAGAATTTCCTAGCTCTTCTCTTTAGTCAGCTTTTGTTCTGGAGGACTGCAACCATTAACCAACCCTTTGCCTCTCCTGAACCTCTACTGCTGAATATAGAGGAGTTTCTTACAAAGCCTGGTGGGAGAAAAAATGTCTTTTTGCTAATGTTTAGTTGAGAAAAGGAGAAATCAAGATGTCAGTGCTCACCACCTTCTGGTCGCTTTCAAGGTGATATAAGAGAGGGCAAAGAGGGTTGGGATAAGTCTGGAAAGCAGGAATGGAATCCGTAAGGTTTTCTTCTATTTCCTGCTACTATTTCCCATTTCCTACTCTGCTTCTCCCTCTGAGATAATTTTATTATTCTGTACACTGTTTTCCTACATTTTATCCCTCCTATTTATTTTTCATATTTATGTGGTACAGAGTACTTATCATTAAATGCATGCCAATATCCAACGTCTAGAATTTTTAAAAGCATTTTGTTGAGACCTTTACTGGCAAGAAGATTCTTAAGCAACAACTACTCTAAATAGCTTTACTGCACTAACAAGAGTGCAACATACTTCTGTGATTTACCCCTCACAATTGTGGGTTCAAGATCTACTTCAACAGAATACTGTGACTATCACTACCAACTGCAGGACGATATGGACCTGCTCACCACTGCCTTCCAGAAGGACAATGCTCATGTAACTGCTCACATGCAGTCCTGAGATTATTGACTGTTGAGGTCAAATGATAGGAGGATTTTAGAGCAAAAGGATTTGTATATGATGGGTACAAGAGGCTGCTTATACAGACGTTTCAGATTCAGGCTTGTTCCTGTTCCAATGTATTGTCTTTCTCAGTGGATTACGAGATAAGAACCATGCCCAGTTCATTTGAGATCTGGAAGTAATTCCAAGCAAAAAACACTGTTGAAGAAGTCAAGAAGAAATCAGACAGATTTTTGACAACTTTTTGCTCATACTGAACAGATCTGTGATTGAGTTGGGGTATGTGAGATCTCTGATCGTGTTTCAAGTGAACTAAATGGTGTAATGTCTCTGAAGACATACATTTGCTTTTTGGCACATCCACCTAGCAAAGACAAGACCTAAGATGTGCTTACTTGCAGAAAATTATTCAGCCGCCAGATGTCTCTCCATGCTCCCCTGGTGAACGAGGAAGACAATACTAGAACTCAAATCATATGGGAAAATGCTTATTTATGAGTTGTAACTCTCATTTATTTAATATCTTCTTCCAGGAGTTGGCATTACACCGTCTCAAGAGATACTCTGCTTCAGGTGTGGGCTTTTCCAGATCTCTCTAGACTGTGAGTCATGGAATAAATATTCTCCAAGGCTTTGTGAATCAAAAGTTTTTGTCTGCCCATAGCTATATATGACAGCAGTGTTGAAAGATTAGCAATAAGGAGGTCACTAAGGAAGTCAGAAATGGGGGAGCTTTATGGAAGAGACGACCTTTAATGAGTTGGTTTAAGAACAAAGGGAACAAGTCATTTGGTAACCCAGAACATCCAACTGAATATGAAAAAGGCCATATGGTGAAGGCATTGGCATTACTTGCAGTATGGAGATGGACTGTTAGTCGGCCTAGGCTTCCTTTGTAGTTGTGAAGCAGAAAAGAGTCACCCCTAGAGGGAGATTCATCTCCAAGAGACACCTAAAGCTGGTCACACAAATCATCTGCTGGATTTGTCGTGTTCTATTTATTAAAACTTTATATTGCTTCAAGTTAGGTGAAATTAACCCAGTCTTCACGTTCTTTAGTCAGATTGAAAGAATATATCACCTTTTTACTGAAAGCCTTTCCCCTTGAAGTGCGGAAAGTACTTTAGTCTCCCAGGTTTGTTACACCGTCGTTTACAACTTGGTGAATTAGTTGTGTTGGATCAGAGGGCAGGTTTTGTTGACCCCATCTCTTGGGTATGACAGAAGCCAAGAGTAGATGCCTTGGGAAGAGCAGAACAGGACAAACACAGGGCTCCACTGGTGAGTACTACCAGCAACCTCCAGCCCAGAGATTTCTAATAGGGTTGTATCTTTGAGTTCAAAAAATCTTCACATATTTTTCCTCAATGAGTTTTGTTTCACTGCTTTTTAAACACAGATAAATTTAAATATTTATCCTCAGATCCCCTCAGCAGTGAGCTCTACTGTTGAAACTATATCCCATGAGGAAAAAAACCCCACTTTTCTGTTGGATTTGGCCTGTTAATTGCAGTTTATATCTCCTAGTTCTAATATTATGAGGAATGGTGAATGATTGTTCTATATTCACTTCTCAGACATATTGTCTCTCCATACCTGGATACTTCTGGGATTACTTTTCTGCAGATCATGCCAGCTTTTAGCCCATGGCCTCTGCTTACAGAGCAGTTCTCACCTTCTTTATGCCAGCAAGGTATAACCACACGCTTGGTGAGCTAGCAGAATTCCAACAACTTCTCTACTGACTTGTACTACTTCCAAGTTTCATGTGGGAAAAAAAAATAATTTGCTTGATGCTTCTGATAACTGTTGCTAAAAGGTGAACCTCATTTTTCTCTAATCAAGCCAGACCGTGTTACTGTTATGACCTTAATTTTAGTTCTGCATTCAGGTGACATACAAGACATCTGTTTGATAGACATGATTTGGTGGCCTTCTTGGGAATTGCTGTTCTGCCAACAGTCAAACTGGCTCGGACAACCTACACTAATAGCCAGGGTGTATTTATATGCCATCATTGTCAATGAATGTAAACTGGGCTAGGTAAAAAAAGATTGCTTGGACTTGGAAGCTTTAGGATCAGGACCGTTGCTTTGTCTTGTATTTGTACATCTCCTAGCCCTAGGGGTGGTCCTTGGTGGTGGTGAGCACTGGAGACACCATCACAAAACAAGGAGGATGATTGTGATTGTCTTCATAACAGTAGCAGCCAGATCTCAGTTGTGCTCCTCAGATATCAAACCCTACTAATTACAGGGGAGGAAAAACTAATTCAACAGCGTTGCCCAGCCTGCCTTTTGGTTGCATGTTCTATATGAATTTGGAGTGTCTGCTGCCTTTTAATGCGTAACCTTCCTTTCTCTCACAGGAACAACATCTGCAGTTAAGACTGGGTGTGTCGAGTAGGCCCTGCCAGCCTGTAGCAGCAGTTGGGCAGCCAAGAAACATATTCAGATCACTGGAGGACCACTCAATTATCACTAATTAACAAGCCTAAAGGTTAGCTCCTTGACAGCCCTCCATATGCCAAACTCCTCCCTGGTAACTCAGCGAGAAAAGATGTTCTCGGCTCCACATTTGAACCAGTAATGTGTGTTTATTGATTTAGCTGTTAATATCAGCCCAAGTCCTTCAAGTACCCACTTCAGGGCTATTCACTTGTCCTGCCAGCTCCACCTCGTTAAGACACCCTATTGTCCCAGCTGACATTGCAGAAACCATGCTTCTGAGAGAGCTCCTGTAAAGTCCAGTCTTCTGTTCTGGCAGTGTGGAAGATAAAACCATCTGCTGGGTGTTTGAAGATGCTGTGCGTCATCTCAGTCTAGGTGTGACGGTGATCAATCTTTATTAAAAAAAACCACCTGTCTTTATTCACGCCAACTAGCCGAAGGCTGCTTTCAATCTCAACGGTGAACGTGGGTCTAAAGAGTGGGTAGGACCCCAGTTGCTTCTTTATTTTTGAAAGCACTTGGAATCCAAGTGTATAGCTTTGTGAGGTAACAACACGAGAAATAGAGAGGGGGGCAGCAATTTCAAAAGAAGTATTTTCTGCAGGAAAGCTACACTTTGTTGAAATCAGAGTTCCTGTAAGGTTGCTCAAGACTTGTCTGGAGTTATCAGTCACTCAGGATGGCTGGTGACTCAGCCAGGATAGTCAAGTCTCTACTCTGCTTCAAGTCTCTATTCTGTCTGATAGGGAGGGGAAGCTTGCACGTGGGTTTCCGGATGCTGCCTGTTGCCCTTCCTGTGTGGCTGCCCTAGGATAGTTTTCTCACTGAAACTATCGAGTTTTGCACAGAGACTTTGGTATTCCCTGGATGAAAGACTGCCTGAATGACCCAACAGCAATGACTAGGACAGAAAAAACAGGTTCAAGACCATGGATGCTTCATAAAATAAATCCTCCCTGTAACAAGCTGGCACCTCATGACTACCACCACTCCCCACAGACAACAGTGCTGCAGAAATGGGAATGATCACAGTCTCACATATCCCAGGAAAAAATATCCCAGAGCTCGTTTATTTCTCAGTTCTCAAGTGCTAGCAGAGAGATACTCAACATAGCCTTGTTATACCTCCTCTTTGACAAAACGACACACAATTTAGGATGTCAGGAAATGCAGAAGATGAAATAAGGCTTCAAAGGGTCAGGTTCAGAGCACAGATCTGTTTTAGATGGCTGTTAGAATCTACCTAGTGCTGCTGTCCTTGCACGAAACCAACCTGAAGAAAAATGGAGCTGACCTCCTCTTAACACTACCACCAAGTTCATTAGTTAACACTTCACCTGTTGACACTCGCAGGCAAATCCCAGAGCGGATTGTAGCCCTGTGGAATGCAAATCTGGCTATGTGCCTCCAAATGACTGTACGACGAGGAAAAATAATCCACACCTGCAAATAAAAGAGATCAGTAAGCAAATTCCAGAGCCAGGCTGGGTAGCAATGAAATGGCAAAGCTTTCAAATTACATTGGGTCACAGCCTCTTTCTTCGTGGCCTGGTTAGCTGCTGGTCAGAAATTGCTTTCTGCTGGTTTTTGTAGCTTCAAAAAATGCTGTATTGGACTGACTGCTCAAGCGGGATTCAACTTGCAGATTAAAACATCTAAATGTGTGTGGGAGAGTACTGCATGTGCTCAAGAGTCTAAACTCCTGCTACAACCACTGGAGACTGAAATTTCAGCGTGTTTGCCTAAACACAGGTATGTGGTACCACCTGGGATAATTCCTGTGAGTATCCAAGTGACGATTCAGAAGGGCATGGGTCCCCTACAGGGTCTTTAGTGTAACAAGTACCAATTCCAGGTGGTGTTGCACCTAGGGAAGCTCTCAGACATTATGCTGAAATTAAGCCCTCTCTTGTCTTTACTGACAAAAATGGGAAAGTGAAACAGGAAGTTCACAGGGAATTTTGGCTCAAATCGCTTGCCTAATTTCAACTGTCTGTTGCTTTTGGCACATCTTGGGCCACCTGAGACATCTTCCTGGAGCTGCCAGACATGACACAGATCCATGATGGTTCTGGAACTGCTCCTGGAGGACAGGCAGGATTCTCCAGATTGAAATGCCTGCAGGGCACTGATAGGCTCATTTGTGGTTCTGTGTGCACCTACATTTCTGTGTTTGAGTCTGTGAGCTCAGTCCCACTCCTTGTAATCAGTGAAGCCTGTGTGGCAAGTCTGCAAGCTTGTGGAGGCTTTGGATACCTTGTTCATATGCATACGTTGTCTGACTCCTGGTGTCTTGGTTCCATCAGACTCATGTTCAGGCACAAGGACAGGGGGGGCTCTCAGAAGCATTGGGATCACCATGTGGAGACCACTTTGCACATGTGATGTGGGTCTAGCATACCTCAGACTTGTTTGAGTTACTCTTTGTATGTGAATGGGATGCTTGGGCATGGAAGGTTGGACATCTGCAAAAATTTCTTCTTGGCATAGGCTGCTCGTGGTGTGATGGAGTCACTGCCCTTGGAGGTGTTCAAGTACTGTGGAGATGTGGCACTGAGGGATGTGGTCAGTGGGCATGGTGAGGATAGATCAATGGTTGGACTTGGTGATCTTAGAAGACCTTTTTAAACTTAATGAATCTTGGATTTTATGAAAGAAGTCAGGAGAGGTGGTGTGCTATCAGTGCTGTGGCATGTGAGCCTGGCCACGAGTTTGGTTACAAGGAGTTGTCTCGTCAGTCTAGTACCAACTCGTTGCTGAAAAGAAATCTTTGCACAAGTTCAGAGAGCTGTTTGTCAAAAAAATGCTGAGATCTAAACTCTGCTCTTTACAAGGAAGATAGATACCCAATTCTTTCTGTGTGTCAAGGTGTCTGTGCACATTAGTCCTTAAATTTTCCTTGAGGATAGGACTAAATCTTTGTCTGTGTGGATCAAAGAGCTGCCACTTGATACTGGAATGGTTTTAGATCACTTCTGTGAGCTATGTTGTCATGAGCAAAAGCCTCTGATAAGGCTAAATGTGACCACAGTTGGACCATGCTATCTACCTTGCAGAGGAAAGGGACTGTTCTGCAAAAGAGGATTCCAGAAGTTCCCCCCATGGTGAAAATTTCAGGTCATGTGGCAACAATGGGTTATCAATACTAGATTTTCTTTTTTAGTTCATAAAAGAATCTATAGGGGTTAATAGCAAAAAATGCCCTCATGGAGAAGGTAAGGAGTTACTGAGATGAACACAAATTTCTTAGGATTTTTTTACATAGGCCAAAATACCAGTACTCTTGCTTGAACCTGGGGAAGCAGGCAACTCAGCTTGAAAAACTTATCTCAAGGGCTCTTTAATAAGAATGTTTATCATTTATTTCTGGAAAATATGCTGAGCCTGGTATGCTGAGAGCTCTCTGAGGTGTTTGACCTGTGTCATTTGAAACAAGGTGTGGGTTTGTGTTTGGGGGGGAAATACTATGTCTGGGACACCACAGTGTGCTCCTGGTCTCCTGGGGCCTTCCCATAGAATCATAAAACCACCAAAGTTAGGAAAAGACCTCCAAGATCATCCAGTCCAATTGTAGGAAACGTATTTTGTTTCTTTTTTGTTGTTGTTGTTTATAGAGGTATCCATTTAGAATCATTGTAGAAAAAAAAATAAGCAGAAATGTCCAGAAGATGATTTATATCACCTCAGTAATATGCTTTAAATAGGTGAGATGAATCTCTGGGTGTATTCAGCTCCCTCAATTTTCTGTAAAGAGGTCATCAAGGATGGACATAGAGGAAATATCTGTTCTGTGGTTTAAATCCCTCCCAGGTGAGCGACTAAGGCCACATCAAGACCTGTAAGATGTGATCTGCTTTTGTTTCTGTGAATATGGTGGTAGACAAACAGGCACAGAGTTCCAGTGAAAGGAACACCAGGGGTTCCCCCATCAGGACTGCCCTCCCCTAATTACATCCTATGGGATTAGTGGGAATGGTTTTAAACTAGAAGAGGAGATTTAGGTTAGAAGTCAGGGGGAAGTTTTTCACAGAGAGGGGGGTGAGTCCTTGACACACGTTGTGGACGCCCCATCCCTGGAGGTGCTCAAGGCCAGGTTGGATGGGACCCTGAGCAGCCCGATATGCTGGGGAGCAACCCCACCCATGGCAGGGGGGTTGGAACTAGATGATCTTTAAGGGCCCTTCCAACCCAAGCCATTCTGTGGTTCCCTGTCCCAGAGCTACTCAGCTGAGAAATGGCCTTCTGGCTGTTTAAGTGTACATGCTCTATTCTGAACTGGATTGTCACTACTGAAAATGGGCATGGGTTTGGGAGCAACTCAGGTGGCATCTCTTCTTCCAAAGCACCCAGCTTCTGTCCTACAATGAGAATATCTGTTTATATTTCTTCCTGACCTCGTCCCAGCAATATTTCAGCCCATAATATGACAATATGGAATAGTATCCCATCATAAATGTGTCTGTGGAGTGGTTGGAGAAATACCCAAACACAGGTTAAAATTAATGCTTTTTTTTTTTTTTAATTTTCATTATAAAGTTAACACATCTATCAAACTTAACTGGTAACAAAAAAACAGTTACAAGACATCTCTAGTGTGCTGTCAGTAGAAAACAGGGTACTGGAAAAATTGGAAAAGCCAATGAGGTCACAAGCACAACAGCAGAGCAACAACACTGTCCCATTGAGTTATTTCCGCAAATATATACTCTTACTAATATATACATTTATTCATAAAATAAATAATCATAAAAAAAATCATCAGACTTAACAAAATACTGAGGAAAAAAAGTGACGATCCTACTTTGTACAATAGCTTTGGAATTTCAGGTTGTATCATACATGCATTCTGTACAAAGGGGTACTCAGTGGGGTGGGGGCAGGGGCAGGCTAGGGAAAGGTTACAGACAGTGATGTAGCTCTGAACAGGGTGATGTAATCAGGCAGACAGTCTGTGGGAAGAGAAAGCAAAAGCAAAATGCCCACCCATGAGAAGATGCTTGACTTCTGGACAAGCATGTTTCATCGCATGGGGAAATCCCCTGTGGTGCTATGGGGCTGTGTTTTATGCCTTCAACACTGCTGGTGGGCTCACCAGATAGTCCAAAGCAATGAGAGGTCTCCTGTTTGGGCAGAGTTTGGCCTGGGAGTGACAGAAAGTGATGCCATGATAGAGACATATTCACTGAGATGAAGAGGTATAAGGCTGAGCTGCAGTCAGTGGGGGACAGGTGGGCAGTGGGACAACCAGGTCTAGAGGGATGCACATCTATGGAATGGAGGTTTCACTGGGGACGATTTCATCACATACAGGAGGATTTTGGAGGTTGTAGGAGCCAGCCTTGGAAACTTGGGCTTCCTGTGCTTTGCAAGTGGTAGCAAGTGCATGCTGGGAAGAAGCTCAGATGAAACGGTGCCTTCCCTCAAAAGTGTGGCTGACACTCAGCTACTTGCTGGCCTCTGTCTGTAGCAGACGTGCCTTCAGCCTTTTTGGTAGAGTGGAGTGAGTGGTGAGAATAAAATAAATACTAATAAATAAGGAGAAGGAACTTGGAAAAAGAAAGGAAAATGAGGAGAGCATCTCCTCACACCATCCCCACTCTCCACTTCCACACAGGGCTGACCAAGACCTCCCTTGGTCCACAGAACATGTATAAGAGCAAGGTCTACAGAGGGAGACGAAGAGACAAAGTCAGGTGGAGAACATGCTTGTGACTGTTGTGCCACAGGGACTTTATCTAGATAGTATTCACATAACAACAAGATTTTGCCTGTAGGTGACTTGGGGAGACTTGTTCATTTTCAATATGTACTCACCAAGAGGAGCAGCAGAGATGCTCTCTTGGGGTCAAACACATTACCTATCAAGTCAGTAAATTGGTTTTGACTATTTTTATAGAACAGGTCCTATTTCTGCTCTCTTTGGAATACTTGTAAGTCAGGCATTATGGAAATGGTGCCTTCCATTTTACATCATTCTAAGCAAGAGCAGAACTGGGTTCAAACACAGATTTCCATCTTAGAGTCTCCAAAGCGGGATCCAGCTCAGAGATTGAGTCACCCACTTACAGAGGCTCACAAGCATGTGTCTCCATGTCAATTAGATGTCTAAAGACATCTTATGGGGATCATTAGCATAGTCAGTGGGGCCCACAGTGGTTCAACCTGCCCTATGGTGGCCACTTACATTTGGCCAGCTGAACTGTTCTGTAGTCTCCAGTCTCTACTGACTAGGAGATCAATTGGGTTGCTTATGCACAGACATCTAGTGTCATCTGAGATGCCCTGGGGTTTCTGAGACATCTGCATGGGACTGGCAGATATACCATGGGACTTAGGGGAGGGTGCACTCTTCCAGAGGAGCTGCCAGAAGCCAGTGGGGTACCCTGGGGCATCCCAAATGAGTCTAGATGGCTATCTTCAATAATTCAATTCAGCCCTAGATGCTGCATTTAGGAAAATGGATCTCATCATCATTGCTTGTATGGGACTTCAAGCACCCAGCTCACATGTAGATACCTACATTTAAACCTCTTACTCTGTGTCCAGAATCCCATTCTCAGGTACAGCTGCCTGGGAGTTAGATCCTGGCCTCCTATTAGTGCTTGAGAAAATCTCCCCATTTCTCAAAGCAGTGACCACCAAAGGCTCTACCTCCCACCAAATGGAAACACCTGTACCCAGCAGCAGCTAACAGAGACCTGAGGCAGCGGGGTCCTGTCCCCAGTTTGAGCAGTGATGAAGTGCAGATCATTAGCTCTTGTTAGAGTACAAAAGGGAGAGCTGGAAACATAACGGGGGGGTTAAGCCATGAAGGAAGACAACTGAGCAAAAAGAGAGCCAGATCTCACTACTGCTGCCCCATGGGATAGGGGAAATCTAGAAGAGATTCTCTCTGTGCAAAGTCCCTACTATAACAGCCAAGATTTAGCCTGGGGGGAGATGGAGAGCTATGGAGAAGAGATAAGGCCTCCTCACTCCCAGCCCACATTTGCTCTCACCATCTGCCACTATCTGCACAGCTATTCTCCCAAGCAGGTCTGTGGCGGAGCCAGGAGTCATTTTCCTATGGGCAGCTGATGCTGTTCATTAGTTTTAACCAGGCACAATGGCTGGTGGCTGCAGAGCAGTCTGGTTGTGGCCTTTTTGTGGCCCTATATTATCTTCCTGAAGCCTTTCGTTAAGGCATCAAGGGAAGCCTGAACTTATTTCCATAGCATGGAACCCAGGACTGGATTCACAACTCCCAGCTCCTGCAGAGTGCTCAAGCTGTAACCCTGAATACCCACAGATTTTCTGCACTGAAGCCTTTCCTTGAAGCTAAAATGTTACCTGGAGCTCATAAGATGAGGAAGTGTTTCTCCAGTGTTTGAATTTAAGGGTGGGGAAATGGCAAACACGAACACACATGACAAATGCATTACAATCCATGGACATTCCTGTGGCAATAGAACTAAATGCACAGAAAACCCAAACATATTTTAGATTGAATATCGGATGAAATTGTACTGTGAGGTCAACTAATGCCCAAATCCTGTAATGTCCAGCTAAGACTGCAGCACCTCTGTTTGTGGGGTCGATGTGCCTGGTGCTAACTCAGAGATTTCTGCATCAAATGGCATTTTGTGGTGTGGCAGTCCCTGCAGTCCCCTCTTGAGATTAAATTCTGACCACTTTCATTGCCCACATTGAAGCCCCTTGTAAGGAGTGAAGATAATTTTGGAGACTTCTAAAATATTTTGGAGAAGTGCTGAGGATGGCACTCAGCTAGAAGAGATGCATAGGAGATCAGTAATAGGAAATGTCGTGCATTCTCCTTCTCTCTTTCTTTTTTCTTTTTTTTTCTCTGAGAAAGAGAAATCCCCAAATTCTAGAACTAAACCGAGAGAATAAAAAGCTCCTACAATTTCAGTTTCTTTCATAGAAAGAAAAGAGATGAGACCAAATACATCCCTCACATGTAACTCTGCCAACTTGAATGAGATTGGATGCAGAAATGATGGGGCCCATCAAGCCCATCTGCTCAGCTAAAGGAAGGGATGGACAGCAGCATGTAAGAGGAATTAAATTAAGTACCTTTCTTTTTATTTTTTGCTTCTGTGTTACTTTGCTGGATGATATCTTTTCCCTTTTTCCTGCTGCTATCTAACAGATCCCTGACATGTGTCTGGCTGAGGACAAACCTCACCACAAGCGAAGGCTGAAGGGAAGGGCACCATGGACCATGAAGGCTGAGTTGGAAATGAATGACCTTTTCAGTACACACAAGCACAAGCTGAGGGGGAAGGAAGTTTCCAGAAAACCACTACCAGACAATTGAGCCATTCAACCATCTACCGTAGGTGTCTCATGTCCTTTTGGGTACCCTATGGGGGTCTCTGACACAACTGAGTAGGTTTAGCACGTATGACACAGGACCTGTGGGAGACCCATGCCACTGAAGCAACAGCTGCATTCCAATAGAACATTTTAGGGCAATCTAAATGTGTCTAGATGCTTATATGATTGGATGAAACCCAAAATCTCCTCTGTGAGGAAGACCTTACCATTCTGAAAGACTTGGAGAACCTGAGGCAGAAGAAGGCTTTGGGTTGCATTTAGAAAGTTCTCTAAGTGAGGCCCCATTTATCTGAGATGATAAACAGGGAGGGATGGCACCTCACTGCTCACTGCAGCAGGAACCCTGATATGAGACACCAAGAGAAGATAGCAGAGAGGAATCTTAGTTTTTCAAACACATTTCTTGAATTCATGTGCATAGATTATTGAGGTCCAGAGTGACTTATCCAAAGCCACGGGGCCAGATTCAGGCTTAGCATTTGCACTCAGCAGTCTTTTACTCCTATACCCCTAGCAGGTGCTTTCTTTCCCCTCCACATGGATAGAGTCAGACCTAGGACTAGAACACTCAGATGGACCTGAGGTCATCAGCATAATACACAGAGACACATGTCATTGACTTCAGTAGCAGCTGCTCAATCACTTACACTATACAACTTCTTACTACTATTAGTAGATGACTAATTACATAATAAAACCTATTAAATATGCATAGGCTTTGTTAAAAATCCTTTGAATATGCTGGAAGTCCCCGAGCACTGAGCCTGAGCCCAGATTTAAATGAAGGAGTACAGCTTCCAGCCCATCTCAGCTGATGATCAGATTGTAGCTTCACCTCTTTGACTCATGGTGGACTTCACATCATCAGACTGTGCCCAGTCTGAAAGTTCACCATCTAGTATGAGTTCATCAGCTGAGGTCAGCAGAAAGATGGAGGTACATCCAGAGGGCAATTTACCAAACCCAGCTTAGATACCATCCTGGCCTATGATGAATCACCTTCTGCACTTGTTCGTGTCTTGCCATTGATCCCAGTAGAAAATAAGACAAATAGTTTCAAGGCAAATAGATGCTTGAGTTTGATGAAGCCAGGTAATATAGATACCCCTACTGTAGTCAAATCTGTTTGTTCTCCGTAAGAGGAAATTGCTCAGCAGTTGTCTTTTTCCCCCATGATTCCAAAAGAGCTCAACCCACAAGTGATGTTGGGCTTGGTTCTGGTGCAAAGGCAGAGACTTGTGAATGTTAGCATGTTGTGGACGGCATGGGGTCAGAATCCAACTCCAGTGCAAAGAAGCCAGGTCCCTTTGACCCATTCCTTCACTGTCATGGTGTATAAGAAGGAATGTGAAATCACCTCACTTAAAGATATTAGGGTAAATTTAGTTGTGGGTGTGATCCTGCTGAAGTCAGTGGTTTGACATAGATCACGATCTGCAGCAATTTGCATTCTTACTTGTTTAGATAGACGTCTCTGGCAGGAGATGCCTAACATCTCTTGCTGAGACTGCTAGCATTGTATTACATTAGGTAAATTCGACTTATCTTCTCTTATCCCATCTTAACAATTCATCAATGCTTTCCATCTTCTATATGTTTTCCTTCAGAGTTTTCTTTCCTGACAGTTTGCATCTGAATATTTATTACTGTGGCAATGTCCCCCTGCAATGACCTCTGTTTGCTATAATGATCAGATTTTCCTTTTCCACCAGATTGTTTCATAAAAATCAGCCACCAATCCATTCATTGGTTCATCCTTTTCTCAGTATTTAGTCATCTGCTGCTTTCTACCAGATGATGTGTGGCCATCCACTGTATGCAGCGTTTACATGTACAGATCAGTTGTTTCTCTTTCCATTTCTTTGTCTCTCTTGATCTTTCCTTCCCTGTCTCCTGTATATCTCCTCTCATTCCATTGCAGCTATTTTGCAGAGCATTAATAGAAGTGCCTCCACCAATACGTAAAACTTGTTTGTGTCCTTGGGCACAGCCCTGAGACACACAGTGATGCACAAACTGCACCAGCCTAGGAGTAGTCTCAGGAGATGCCTTGACTCAGAGTCAGCCCTTGGAGGCCTCATTTCCTCCTGTTTTCTCTCTGATTAAGATCCGTTCATTCCCTGTCTCTTCTGCATATTCTCTCTTTCAATTCTGGGAATAAGCTGACATTCTGGGAGAGAAGAGCACTCTGATTTCTCTATATAAATTTCCAGGGTTTAACTAGCCAACAGTCATTATTACATTGCTTTGCTGTCCATGAAAAGACTCCTGTGGGTCACCTGGAGATGAACACAACCCACTTCACACCCTGTACTGAAAGGAAAGAAAAAATGTCAATCCTTGGTCTTTTCCCAAAGATAGGAACTCAAGGTATGAGTAAGACAGGGGACATTGGGCAAGCACATTAGAAGTTAAACAGACTACAACTCCATGTTTGATTCAACACTTGTTTATGCCAGTAATGAACAGGAATAACTCTAGTGTTATAAATACTAAGGCAATGGGCTGCGATTTTGGCCCAGTACCCACATGGTTGAAGGAAGCCTTGATACTTGCATCAGAAATGAGAGCTCTTTCTGTAGTCTGAAACCTGAAGTGAAGTAACACATAAAGAAGGGGAGTTGGAAGCAAACTGTAGAGATGGGGCAACATTGCACAGTAGAGATTTGGCTCTATGTCCAGCCTTGTCCAAACTCTGGGCTGGTTCGGAGTCTGGATTCCATACATCCCAATCTGTGGCACTTTTAGAGATGGGAATGGCTGTAGAAATTAGGTGAGGAGCCAAATTAGGCTAGAGTCTGAAACCGCTCCAGCTTTGGGGGTGAAGGTTGGTTCACTGTCAAGTAAATGCACGGGTGACAAACTGTTATTCAGAGTCAAGTTCCTGACACACTTGTTGTCTAAGGGTTTTGCTAAGTGCCCAGGGGGAAGCCTGCATGAGATGTAGAGAGTGGATGGACTAAGTGCGCTTTCCACTCTTGGTGATGGTGTAGGAGAGAGAAACATTTTCCCTTTCCTCCTCTCCTGGAGCGAGCTGGGATGCTGGGAAGCCAGATGTCCTCTTCTGAGCAGCAAGAGCTCTGAGCCTGAGGAGAATCGCCCTGAAACACATCTCCAATGAAAACTCATTGGCTGAGCCTTGTGCTGGGATGCAGGTGGAGCAACACGTCCCATCATGGGACCATCTCCTTCTCAATGCACATACTGAGTCCTCTTCACATGTCAGGTGCTGAACTTTTCTGTACCATGCACATCACCTGTGCACCAACAAGGCATTTGCAGGAAACCGTTGGCAGTTCGTTCTCCCTTTCCTTTGCCTTCTCCCTCCCTCCCTCTCTGTAGGTGCCACTGCATCCTATGTCAAATTTGGCAGAAGCAACTATGCTAAAAAAGTTCAAGTGAAGAGCCTGCCCACTCTACAGCTCTATCATATTTCTAGACTTCTCTGGTTCCAGGGCAAAAGTAAAGGAGAATTGCATTTTTTTTTCTTTTTTTTTTTTTTACATCATTAACTTATCTGCTTTTATTTCTTTTGCTGTTGTTGTTGCTCTTATGCACAGAGTCTGTCTGTTTGGGTATGTAGATAGATCTCAGAAAGCTTAGTGCTGGTGTCCAACACAGCCTTTCTCTGGGCGAGGGAAAAGGAGATATCTAGGAAGATGCAAGTCTTTCAAAGGACACTTAATCACACAAATCACTTTGGGTGGGTGAGACCAGAGCCAATCCATGCTTCTGCTGATGCTCTTCTTTCCAGCTCTGTGCTGTCAGCTAGCTAAGAAACCCACTCTGTCTCCTACGGATGCATCGTTGTGGCATAACTTGTGTGACTGCCAGATGTACCTCAGGATAGCCCAGAAGCCATTAGATCTATTCTATCCAACCAGTTTTAGCCTTTATTTTTTTTTTTTAATTTTATTCTTTTAATATCAAAAAAGTAGACTTCTCTCATGTCTGCAACCTCAGAGGAAGTAGGCTCGAATCTGTTTCTCCTCTAGAAGCCCGGCAAAGGGGTTTGCCCACTTTATTTGCACGTGTGGACATCGTAGACTCGTATGCATTCTTGGCAGCGGACATAGCAGCACCAGTGGAAGATACAGTGGCACTTCTCTTTCCGTTTCTCAGTCCTCGTGTTGTGCCCACGGCCGCAGCACAAAAGGTCACAACCATCAATCCCATGAGAAGTGACGTTACAGATCCTGTCACGAGTCCCGAAGGAACCTGTCTCAGGGTTGGGCTCACAAAAGTTGGGTGAGTTCTCATAGTAAACCAGGTCCTTCTCAGTCGGAGCCTTGAAGAAGTTGTATTTGGGCCGGAGGGTCTCAACCCAGCCACGGGATTCCCGGTGTTTTTCCACCACCATTTCTGAAGCGCTGTCATACTTGTCCTTCAGGTAGTCCCCGATGACCCTGAAGTCGGGCTGAGACCACCAGCAGGTCTTCACTTCACAGCTGCCCGAGAGGCCGTGACATTTGCACTTCAGATGCATGAGTTCAATAATAGACTGGAAGAGAGAATGCGAGAAAAAGCAAAGAAGAGGGAAAACATTAGCCTGACATCGAAACACATACTGCGTTTTCCAATTCAGCCAGGATTCGGAATCATAAAATCATAGAATCCTAGATGTCCTAAAGCTGGAAGTGTTTCTGTAGATATATTTGCACCTTATGAACAAGGATAATCATTTTCCCCCAGTCAACGTCCTGCAGAGGTGCTGAGGCAAATGAAACTTTCACAACTTGGTTATTTTCAGTGTCTGTCTCAGATTCTCATGCCGGTTTTAAATATCTATCAGTTGCGTACAATAAGGGCTGAAGTGAATTCATATGAATTCATATTCATATATGAATACTTCACTGTCATCACCCAAGAATACGATTTGGACATATCCATGCAGAAAGGCAAAGAATGGAGAAACCTCCTAAAATAATGTCCACAGGAGTAAAATACACATCTATTCCATTTGGAAATTAAAGAAGTGAGAAACATCCTAAACATCCAGACTGTAACTCCATTTATGATGCATGTTTTCATGTTTGCTTCACCAAATAAGGTTCTGGCCTTACTGGTGGCAGCGTTCAGAAACCTGGAAACTAATGCATTTTTTATTTTTAAGCAAACATGATTTTCTTAAAACCACTTAGGATCCCAACTTCTGATTTTGAAAGGCTGACATTTCAACATAAAGCACTGTCCTAGAACATATGAAAGGGAGATTATTGATCACTGGTTGCCCTCACCACTCATAAAATTAGTCCTGAAGTTTCTGGAGATGCTGCCCTCTGGTATCCTCAGGAGGGAGACAGCCTTATGCAACTCACTTGATAACCTGTGCTTTCAGACTGATCAGCAAATTTCTGGGTACGTGAACAGACTAGTGGCAGCCTGAGTCCTAAGAGATTTGCCATGATTCAGCACCTTGATGTTCACCAGGTGCTTTCCTGTGTTATTTACGGAGTATCACATGCCGCAGAAGAGGTTGTAATTAGCAATGAGAGAGAACCACAAAATGTTTGGTTCATGTAATCACGCTGAACTTAATCAAAGCTTCTGGCCTGGTGGTAGGGTTGGGAATTAATATGAAACATTGCCTATGGGCTCAGGCTTAGCTCAAACCACTTGAGCATGGAGGGCTGGAACAGCTACCCATGGGTGCTGGCATGGTGAGAATGACAAACACCAGTTCATAAAACAGAGGATTTCAGATGTTCAGAATTGATGAAGTCTGTAAAATGTCCAGAAATAACTCAGTGCCAACACAGGACCTCTCCAGACCTGAAGTCACAGAGATGTTTGCTCACAGCACGTATTTGTCCTGGGATTCTCATTTTAAGGTAAATCCCTCCTTTTCCCTCTACCTAGATTCCCTACAGTCCTCTGTATCTCATCACCCACCCAGCAATGCACAGTGCCTTGGGTTACCCAGAATAATTTGGGTCAGGGCTTGAGGAAACCACATTATTTCTTGTATTTATCTTGCGGACAAGTTTTGTTTCAGGTGGTATTTCTTTATCTTGATAGACTGTACTCTGTGTTTCAGACCAGCTATCCTATGCTGTGAGGTGGAAAAACTCCACAGAGGTTAGACAGCATCCACCTGAACAGCTGATACAAAATCCTATCAGGAACAAAGGATTCCTAGCATTGCTCAATTGTGCTGGCTTTGCTATGGCTCTCTGCACAGTCTTACATCTTCCTAGGGACATCTGAGGCCTTATCCTGAGGGAAAAAGACCACATTAACCTCTTCTGATTGCAGTGGTGTATCTTTCTTCCATTGAGGGATGAACTAATTTGAGTTTACTGCATGAGGAAAAAAAAAAAGCAGTTATCTCATAGGGGCGGTGGAAAATTAGCAAAAGCTTTGTGATTTAATTTCACAAATTGTTTCCCATAGAGTATGTTCTTCTGGCATTTATATGCTGTTATTGAGATAAAAAGAGAATGTCCTGTCACAGGGACTTTTCCTCCTTACAAAAAAGATTCACTGTTTATGAGTCAGCCACAGTGATGAGGGCAAAACTTTATACTTTCAGTTCCCTTACATATTTTTGCCAGTGACAGAAGTGAAAACACACTAGCTGGCTTTGGGGCATGGTCCATGTTAAGCCTGAAGGTACCAGAGTGCCTTCATTCTCTCTTGCCTTCCTTTAAATATTCCCTGCTGAATACAACACTGTTGAGAAGAGGGGTGGTGGCAAATGCTCTCCTGCTTTTTCTCACCCTCAAGTCTACAGGGCAGGATATGGGTACTGGGGGAAAGGACTGCAACCCACTGGGCTTCCTTCAAGGGCTGCTGTGGGATCGCTCTCCACAGATACCATCAATGGATATCAAATCACTTCACCATGATGGGCCCTTCTAGAACATGTATCTAGTAGGCCCTTCTAGGCCACGTTCCCAGAGTGGTACTAATGCTGGGGACTCCTGAGAGATTTATAGATTTTATAGGTCTGTAGTATGAAGGAAGGGGTCTGCAGTACTACATCTGGCTACCTAAATCTCACTTTAGGCAACCAAGTCCTTCCATGGGTAGGCCTGGATGCGTGCGTTCTGCCTGACTGCTGCACTCGGATTAGGATTCAGTCACCAAAACACAAGGACATAATAGCACTTCTGAGCTCCACAAATGTCAAAGGCACCAGATCACAGATGGAAGAGGACACGCAGAAGACCCACAGTCTTTCCCATTAGAAGCCCAAGGACAGACTGGATGCTTCAGAGTATCTTTCTTGGGTTAAACTAAGTTGCCTTTGCTTAACCACCTGAACCCTCCCCATAAACTTTGGCCTATCTCTCTTAACTTCAGATGTCTACAGTACAGACATCTCTGGCCATACAGCTATCCTTCCTACAGCCAGGCACAAACAGGGCATCATCCAACTAAGCAAAGATCTTTTGATATGGATAATGAACTCCAAATTAGTAGGTTAATTTACTTTTGGACCAGGCACAGGGATCCATTGATCACCTCCCAGTAAAGAACCATGTGTGGGAATGTATCACCACCTCATGATGTAAAACAGCCATACTTAGGTTTTATTACTCCTGTTAGCTCACCCTGGATGTTCATGACAAGTATGTAAGGTGACAGATAAGAAACCAGTAGAGGAGATCAAGAAAGGTAAAAACAAATGTCCTTACGGTCCTTCCAGCTTCATTGTTGTGCCTGTTCATGGCCGACCGAGCATCTGGTCTGTTCTCTCGGGCATCAGCGAATTCCCGAGACACCATGCTCCCAAACTCCACGTCCTCGCTGCAGCCGCCCCATTTCCAGCCTTCCCCTGGAGAGCCCTTGTGACGAGTGTCACAGCCACAGATGGTGGCCGAGCCCTCAGCACAGGACCTGGTCACTGCGAAAGCCACTCCAGCAGAGGCAATGGCATGGACGAAGGCGGATTCCCTGGTAGCTGTGAAAGAAAGAAATCAATGAACAGCGGCCAGCAAAAAGACCACGTGTGGCCGTGATCGATGCTGCAAGCATCTTCTCTTGAGGGCATGGCAGAAGTACAGGAAACTCTCCTTTTCTCTGTGGACCAAAGGCATTGTCTTATACTAGGCAAACATAGAATCCAGAATGGCTTGGGTTGGAAGGGACCTTAAAGATCATCTAGTTTCAAACCCCCTGCCATTGCCCTCCAGCAGATCAGGCTGCCCAGGGCTCCATCTAACTTGGCCTTGAACACCTCCAGGGATGGGGCATCCACAGTTTCTCTGGGCAGCCGGGCTGGATGCATGCTCACTGAGGTCAGAAAACATAATTTAACTAAGATCGAAGGATGGAGCTGTGGCAAAACAAAAAACAATGCAAAGCTGAATTTCTCTGGGTATATAAACTATATTATATACTACTTTGCAGGCAGTGTGTCACTTAGCCAAGCACAGAGCCTCAGTGTTGGCTTCCAGTGAGTAGAAGTTGGGCCATAAAAATGCAAATCTAAAGTTAACATCAGCCTTTGCCTTTCAGGGTGAGACCAAAACCCACTGTTCCTTCACTAGGAGAGCTGCTGATGGCTGGAAAGTGGGAAAATGTCAGGATGGACAGATACTTCCTTACCCGAACCATGTAAACTAAGCATTATCCCCACCCTCCACTCTAAAGACATCTTGGAGACAGTGCTCAACACATGGCATCATGCAGGTACCTAAAGCTTTGCTCACTTTGCCTAACTGAGGTCCTGGCCAAGAGGATTGAAATGGGCTCTACTTTTCTGCCCATTGCCTCAGATGTCGGATGGGATCAGACAAAAGTTTTCAAGATTTCTGAGGAAACCCTCCTTCACAGTTTTTCTTCATAGATGGAGATGGGAGGAGAAGGGAAGCTCAGTGTTGGCCTGGCTTTCCTGGTTCCCAGTGCTTTTTCCACAGTATGCTGAAAAGAGAAGCTTTCTAACTGCTTTGAAAATAGGAAAATACCAGAGGATCAGCTTTTTGTCTTCAGTTTTCATTTCATTCCCTTTCTTCACTCACTGGAAATGACCATGGAGTTCAGCACTACACCTCAGAAAACACCTCTGCAATGCGTTTTGGCTTCAGGAAAATAACACATTATCCTTAAAAAGACAATTCTCAATCTCTTGAGGCAGTTCTAAGAAGACAACGGTTCTGATAACCTTCCTTCCTTTACCTTGTGTACCCTCACCACAGGAGCTCGAGGGAGCTGCTTTGGCATGGGGGTTGGACTAGATGATCTCTAGAGGTCTCTTTCAACCCCTAAAATTCTGTGATTCTGTATGATTCTTGCCTATAGACCAGTTGATCAAGAAAGCATTTTGTCTCTGGCACCTTTTTGAATGATGGAGTGATTAGAGTAAGGACAGCGCTGAAATATGACCGGTCCCATGAAGGCAGAAGGTCAGGTTCCAGCTGATGCAGCTTCAGTTTTCATCACATTTTGCTTCATCTGATGATATACCTCCACCAATCCTCCCTAATGTTCTCTGCACCACATTTTGCTGATCTGAGCTTTCCCTGGGCAATTTGGCTTGATCTTTGATTTTCAGATTCTTCCAGGCTTTACTAACACAAGGAGGGTTTCATATGCCGAGCCAAAACGTTGTGTGTTCTCAGGGAGAAAACAAACCTGAACGCTTGCAGAGAAGTCTCATCTGGACTGAAGGCTTAAGCAAGAACTTGTGCATTGCTCTTTGCTTTGGGAAGGCTACCAAATACAGCAATAAGCAAATCAAATCGTGTGCATGAACTTACAAGCAGAAGGTATGAGCAATGTCCTGGAACACAATGTTAGTGCGCATCATGGGGTTAGTAAGTCCCTGGGAGCCAGAACCAAGAAAGGAAAATGCAGGAGCACTCAGTTCCACAGTGTGATTTTTAAAAATCCCTATTCAGCATCTCTCCACCCTGAAGGATCCCAGCTTCCCAAAGCTGGTGACCATACACTCTTTAGCTGTGTGAAAGCTTGGCGTCAGAGCATGGCTGGGTGAGTCCAGTTCTTACAGGGCTGAGGACTCAGCACCTTGCACTTGCCTAAGCTTATATGGGATCCATGGGGAGTTTGATAGTGTCTCCAAGGAGGCTGATGGCCAGTGCCATGGTCTGTGAAAGGAAAATGCTTCTCACAGAATTCAGATAAACTGCTGGGATGAGTTCCCTAAACCTCTGGATGAGAGTTGGAAGTAATAGTAAACAGGGAATAGCTGACACATCTACTGCTGCCTCCAACTGCAGCCTCACTAATCTTGAAATCAGTTGATACAATCACAGAATTGTAGAATCATTCATATTGGGAAAAAAAAACACAAAAAATAAGATCACCAAGTCCAACTCCAACCCATGCAACCATACCCACTGACCATTACTCTCATTGCCACATCTCCGTGGTCCTCGAACACCTCCAGGGTTGGTGACCCACCACCTCTCTGGTCAGCCTGTGCTCCTGCATCACTGCTCTTTTTAGGGAAGTTCTCCCTAATATTCGACCCGAACCTCCCCTGGCACGACTTGTGGCCATTCCCTCTAGTCCCGTTGCTGTTACATGGGAAAAGAGGTTGACAGAAGTGGATGTTTGTAGGTGCCTTGGAGATCCGCTGGGCCTTACCATGCTAGGACTGAAAGGAAATCAGCTGCAACAACAGCACTGGTACAGAAGGCTTTGTCCTGCATGGGTGTAAGTGTGGTAGACTTGTGTTAGGAGGGTTAGGAGTCCACAGGTCCTGTATTCTACTTGGGCTTCAGAGGGACCCTTGAGCTCAGAACAAAACCCAGGGAGAATCAAGCAATGCTGGCAGAGGGGCTGCAAAATTTCTGCCTTTTCCAGGTCTTGGGTGCAGCTGAGCAGGGGGAGGCACAGGAGCACAGCTTTGGCTGCAGGTACCCAGTTCTGCCTAAATCCCAGTCCATTACATCAACTGCTGCTGGCCCTTCAGCTCCGGGAGGGTACTGATAGGATTTGCCTTAAGAAGGGTCGATTGTACTTGGCTCTTCCCAGAAAAAAGCCCAATGCCTTTTACAGCCTGTATATGCGGTAATCACTCCCCCGCTTTTGAAATGCAGCCACCCCTGGGGTGGAGT
The DNA here is from genome assembly GCF_038088225.1 of Cyrtonyx montezumae. NCBI lineage: Eukaryota > Metazoa > Chordata > Aves > Galliformes > Odontophoridae > Cyrtonyx > Cyrtonyx montezumae. Next base: position 2,030,533 of record NW_027072037.1, read on the forward strand.
GCAGCCACCACTTAACAGCACACAACAGGAAGCAAATAGCATTGTATCTGATGGTAACTACCTGGGGAATGCAGGCAGGCAGAGCAAAGCTGAAATCTGGCCCCGGGCGCTGAGGTTAGGAGTTTGTCTCTTGAGAAAGTTGCAGCCAATCTCTTTAATGACTGCACGAAATTAGGGCACTGGGTTTACTTCTCCTACCCCTAACTTCAGCAGCAAGTTCAATACTGACGCAGATGGAGGACCGCCATCGCGTGAATCACGTCCTGCCACCTCCCAAGGTATGGGACTGTCCTCCAATTACCGAGCAGACCTGACCCTGCAGAGCTCTGGAGTGCTCCCCAGGTTGTAGCTGGAGGCGGTGTGGCTACAGGAATGGAGGAGTGTATAGAGATACAGATAAGCAGAAGGAAAGCATGCACTTGTAATGGAAATGAGGGGTTATTAAGGTGCCATATAAAAATGCAAGAGACTTAGCAAAGATAACAGGAAAGTGCAGTATATTGGTCAGGTCGCCTCATTCCTCTCTGGGTGGTTCTGGTAGCAGGAGACAAGCATCTCGTTAGGACTTGAAGAATGCTTCTGGAAAGTCATCTGGCAAGGGGAGGTTGCTAGGGACTCATACCTCATGGGGATGCTGGCTTAAGAGCATCTTAACCACTTTGTTTTCAGTGCAGCACAAGGTCACCACAGCTCTGGCTTGTTTAATTCCTGCCGGCTCCTGCTCTCAAGTTTCCCTGGAGGGTTTAGAGAGATGAGAGGGGGGTGGAGCCCTAAGGTACTCTGGTACTGTGTTCATTGATGGGCCCCTCTCTGAAAGAAAGACACTGAGGCCCTGAAATGTGGCCAGAGCAGGGTAATGGAGCTATAAAGGGCATGGAGAACAAATTTTGATGGGGAGCAGCTGAGGGAACTGGGATGGTTCAGTCTAGAGAAGAGGAGGCTCAGGGGAGACCTCATAGCTCTCTGTAACTACCTGAAAGGAGCATGACAGGGGTTGGCCTCTTCTTGACAGGACAAGAGGGGATGGCCTCGAGTTGTGCCACGGGAGGTTTGGGTCAAATATTAGAGAGAACTTCACTGAATGAGTAGGGAGTGATGTGCTGGCACAGACTGCCCAGGGAGGTGGTGGGGTCACCAACCCTGGAGGTGTTCAAGGACCACGGAGATGTGGCACTGAGGAACACAGTCAGTGGGCACGGTGGGATGGGTTGGAGTTGGACTTGGGGATCTTAGTGGTCTTTCCCAACCTGACTGGTTCTGTGAGTCTATGATTCCATAGGTGCTTGCACAATGAGAGCTCTCCAACTCACTGTCACTTCTGGAAATTGTTTTCTACAGAGCCCAGTCTGTGAGCACCTCCTTGCTCAGCAGAAACATCATCTCAGAATGCAGAAAGATGTGGTTGGGCAGTATTAGGATAAGAATTCAAAGGATGACGTGACCTAAGATTTGATTTCCTGCTTTTGCACAGCTCTCTTACATGACTTGGTCAGCCTGTGCTTCTGCTTCCTTATCCACACACCTGAGAACAATCCTGCCTATCTCCCCAGGAGCCTGCAATGCTCGGTTTAGTGATGTCTTCAGAACTGTAGGCAGGAGGTGTTGGAGCTGAACAAAGGGATATCAAGATGTGGGATGAGGAAGGCAAGTGAATAACCACATAAATATTTTGACTGTCTAACATACGAAACGTTCTCTCACAGGTTCTGCTACCCAGACAGTGACTTATTTTTCCTCAGTCTTTCTCTTGGTGACTAAAAGATTAACCCCAGGTCAGACAGATATTCCAGATGTGAGGGAAGAAAGACGATGGTGAAGCAGAAGGATGAACATAATGGTTTATTTTTGTCTTAAAAATCCAGTCTGTTCTACTACTTTTGTACAATAGCACTGAGCCCTGTTGTCTCTGCTGTTGACACAGCATCTTTCCTTGCTCTCTGCTCTGTTGTCTAGAGGTAGCTTCAGGCTCTGAGTGAGAGGGACACAAAACCCAGCCTCAAATGTGATAGGAGCTGAAACTGCACATTCCGTGCCCTGGACCACAGATGCAAGAGCTAGGATGTTTCTTAGAGAGGAAGGAACTGTTATTTCCATTGAGGACTTCTTATAAGAAAGCAGTGAGATCTGAGCAGTCTTAGAAAGAAAAGAAAGGAGGGTCTCTTGCTTGAGGTGGCTCTGGGCTGTATACCTTCTGAGGGAGGAAGGAGACCTCAGCAGCTAGGAGAACAGAGATGAGCAATAGGGACAGATCCTGCTCCAAGGGCTTCCCGCTCAGCACCCTGCTTTTCTGGGTGCTCCTATTGAAGGTATGGAAGTTCCTTAGTATAGGGGACCTGGATGTCCCTAGGACAGCTACTCACTCTGCTCTGTAGAGCTAAACCCCCCACACCAGCAAAATTCTACTTGCCAGGACCTAGCTGTCATCCCTTTTAAAACATGTCCCTTGGTGTGAAACACTGACATGGTGCCTCTTTGGCCTTGGTGATGTGTGAACACCATGAAAAAAGGAACAGAACTATCACAGATTGCTCCTGGAGATATATGACAGCAAAGGAAAGAGTCTCCAGATATTAAACACTTCTCCTTCTGATCATTAATGTCTCTGCTTTTGAATAGAGTATCCTTCTCCCAAGCTCACACTAGGAATGGCACTGTGGTGATGTGGGTGCAAACCACAAATTTTCAACATTTTCTTTAGAGATCTTGGGTGGATTGTTAAGGAAGCAGGAGAAAATGTCCCAGCTGCTCAACAGGACTTCAAGAAGGAGCATGCTGTTTTCTCCCTGCTTTGTTTTTCAAAGCTAAACCAGAAGAGAAAGCTATCTGTTGTGTCAGCTATTTAGACACCCAGGCAACCTGTTTCAGAAAACTCATCTCTGAGGGGTTGAAAGTGTAAAGCCTTTCCAACATTTGTCTGGTAGGGCATGCACTCAGGGAGTGTGAGAAAGGGTTTAAATTCCCTCCCTGGCCTGAGGGAATACAAACCCACAGCTCTCATGCTAGGATTTGCACAAGATGACACTACATTGACTCTGGATTAAAAAATAATCTAAATAAAACCCTGAACCAAAGAAACTGGAAATAAAATTGGATGTGAACTGGCAATTCTGGCATTTGGAGCCAGCACAGCCTCACCTCTTACACTGGGAACCTGTCTTAATGGTTTGGTGCCCTCCAAGTTAACTGTGACTAGGGGTTCTTCTTGCAGGTAAGACATCATGGTTACTTACAGGAGTGGAAGGAATTGTCCAAAGACAGTGAGGAATGTGTGATGTGAGCTTTGAGAGATTTGGAAGCCCAGTCTTTGACTCGAGTCCCCTCAGCCTGATCAGCCTGTGCTAAACCTGCCAACCAGAGCCAAGGACCAAGGATTCAGGACTTGGAGATGATGTCTTCCACGTTATGATGCTCCTCCCACAAGATCAATCCCTTCAGCAAAAACTGATGAGGAGAGAAATGAAGGGTCACACCCCTGATCATAGGGATGCATTTTTTTTTCCCTAGGGAAAGGAGGAGGAAAGGTGAAAGAAAAAGTGTCTAACGGCAGTTTATTTTTATGAACATGAAGAAGAAAATGGTATGCCAATCAGAACTATTAAATATTGGCGTGGCACCAGGTGAAAATGGAGAACAGGGAGCCCCTTGGCACATGTTGCCTGAAAGATCCATCCGTGCTGCAGAGACAGTGTCCAAGTGCTGGAGGGGAACAAGAGTTGTTCCCATAGTAAAAGTGGAGGAGGATCACAGAGGTGTCACGGGGAAAATACTGGGAATGCTGGAAACGAAATATTGGCTTCATAGCCTCAGAGGTATTCCTCCTGATTGTAGCAATAGATTTCAGCTCAGATAAACCAACTAAAAGGAATTTAAAGAAGCTGACTGGCTCAGCTTCAGGCTTCCTTTTGTTCCTCTCTAGAATGGTCCCAGTGTTCATATTCCCCCAACCCAGCCTTGCCAACCTGGACACACTGACCTGTTGCAACAGCACCTCCAGGCCTGCCACTGAAGTCTCCTCAATTACAATCTTACCACAGTGGGAAGGGATCCTTTTACCAAGACTGTGGTTTGTTTTTAAAGAATTCCCTTTCACCTTCTAGGAATGGTGAAGAGGAACACACGGTGACCTTGGATGTGCTCATCACAAGAAAGGAGAGAGCAAGCCGTGTTTCTTGGTGCTAGGACAAATCATTCCAAAGAGCACATTCCCAAATTCAGCAGTGTGTGCTGTATTCATGCTGCCTATAATTATGCTGACTATAAAGTGCTTTCTGAAGTCAAAGCAGTACGAAGAGATCTTGAGCTTGCTTAAAGCTTCTACTTCTGTACTTGGTGCTCCTCCAAGAATTCATGTGCCCTGGCTCTGAGTTTCCACTTAATCACAGCAGTGTCAGTCAGGAAGGAAGCTTCCAATGTCCACGTTACTCTGAGATGTCTCTGGGGGCTTTAGGAAGGCTACAGAAAGGTCGGATCCCAATGACTGCATCACCCAGTGGGCTACAAATACTGACCAAAGTCTCTCTCTGGACATGAGCAACTCTGTAACCTGCTTCATTTTCCCTATTAGCAGAAATGTATAAAATTAATATATTGTGGAACATAAAGAAACACTCATGGATGCACTCAAATGATATGCTCTGTTGATCTGTTGAAATGATATGCTCACACCACTGACCAGATCTAGTGTACTACCCATAAAGGGCAGACAGAAAGTTCAGCTCACACCCCAAAGCTGGAGCTTTAAGTATTCTATCAGCCTGCCATGTTACAGAGAAGAGAGGCAAAAGGGAGAATTTTTCTCTTTGCGCAGTACTACTTGATGTCTTGTTATAATAGGAGTGATGCTCATGCTTGGGTCACTCTTCTTGCATTGAGCCTTCCAGGGCACATGGTTTAGTGAGGAAATATTGGTGGTAGGTAGATGGTTGGACTGGATGATCCTGGATGTCTATTCCAACCTCAGTTATTCTATGGCTCTATGATTCAAGAACACTGGTACCTCAACCTGCATGCCTGCTGAGCTGTGTAGACCATGGCTACCTTCTTATCAGCACCTCATCTGGACATATAATTACTGCAGGTCTTGTCAGTACCTGCAGGACTTTCCAGAGCAGCTCTGTATTGCACAGGGAAGACATGTCCACAACTACATAAACCTCCATCAATCTTTTCCACAAGAGCAGGATTGCATGTGATCCCCTGGACTAGAGTAGAATCTAAGTTATGGCACAGGATCCCTGGATACAGAAGGATCATCAAGTCCATTTTCCTGCCAGCCTTTTGTAAGATGACAGTCTCAGCACAGACTTACAGACTGATCTGAATGATTTGGAGCCACATGCTATTGAAACCCAAATACCTGCTGCCTTTTTTTTGTGATGTGTAGGTTTGTCTTGGGTCTTTAGGAGCATTTCCTAAGTAGGTATCTCTCTGTGTTTAGGGGAGACTACTTTGAAAAATTCCCAGTCTTTGGTGGCTGCAGGTAAAAAGCAATCTTAGGTCTAACCCCCAAATGGGATGGAATAAATGCAGCTCTCCCATTTCAGGCTTCAGAGCATCTATGAGTGTAGAATGCCCACAGATCCCACAGGGCTCCACGCTGGGCTATGCATGATGCCATAGCCTCTGCCCTTCACCACAAAAAAGCCATGCCAACTCCATGCCCAGCTGATTCTGCACTGTTTCTCATCAAAATCCAGCTCCAGGGTTTGTTGGACTATTTTATCCTCATAAAAATCAGGCCCCAGAATGCAAAGACTTATGCAAACGCAAAGCATAATAACAAGAAGCTAACCACACTTTTGCATATCTTAAAGGAAAGATTAGGTTTGGGTCCCATCTGTGTTTTGAACAAAGTTCTGATTGAGTTCTTGTTTCCTCTGAACCAGTGTGCTAGTGTCAACACATCCCTGGGAAGATGAAAGGCCCTAAAAAGACATTTGATCAGATTAGCCGTGATTCAGATCATTGGAGGGAAATTATTAAATGGGCAATTCCTGCCAGGGAACACGAAGGATAAGAGAGAATGTTGGATGGAACGAGGTTGGATGAACTCAGTTCATAAAATCCTGAAGGCCAAGTTCCTCTAAAACATGTGAACATGTGGTTTTATTTATTATTTTTTTTCTTCTTTTTTTTTTTTTCCCCTGTTGGTTGCTTATGGTTATCGTTGCACCGAGCACACTGAGGCTGCAACCTCCCAAAAACAGATAGAGCCAGCTCACCACAAGGGCTGCCCGTGTGAGCCGAGCAGGGTGGGTTGGGTTGAGGGGCTGGAATGCTCCCACTAATTAGCTGCTGTCAAAATAACCCCAGGTGATCACAGGTAAGCAGACCCCCAAGATAAGCAAATCAGCAGGATGGTCTGGTATCAGTAACCCACGTCTGGTACTCGCAAAGCAAACATCTCCCTATCTCTTTCTCTATCGCCCTATCGCTCTGTCGATCTAATCATTGTCATGTATGTCTCTCTACTTACTCTGCTCAATGCAAGCTTGTTTTATCTGTCTTTCTGTTGGCTTGGTCATGTGTGAAACGCTCAGCAGCAGTTCGCCCCCACCTCCCGTAAATGTCTTCTGAATATTTCATCTCCGTCCCGAGTCCTGAAACTCACGGTCCCTCAAACCTCCCCAAATTACCCTTGTCTCCCCATCCGCCTGATGTCCCTGGAAGGCTTTAGACAAAAGGAAGCTGTGTGCCAATTGGGGGTTATTAGCAGAGATACACCATGCTCATTGTGGCACAACTGAGTCCTTAATGAAAGGGGAAGGCGGAGAGAGAGCAGGGAAGGACAAGGCTGAAATTCTCTGCGGCGCCTTCCAGGTTAAAGGGATCACCGGGGTCTCTCCTGGCCTCGAAAGAAGGCAAGAAGAAAAGACAAGCCCCAAAGAGCACTATGCAAAACAGCCCCACTGGTCAATAGGATATGGGCAGGGAAAAAGAAATATATAATTGTATTCTGTTATCAGAAGCAACATGGTCCAACAAAAGGATTGCCTTCGCCCACCTGAGAATGGAATGCAAGGCTCCATTTTGCTGCTCTGATCGTATTTGACAGCCCCCCTCGAGACTGCCTGGTTGGTATGGCAAATCGTCCTTATTACCTGCTGGGGTGAATGAATCCCCCTTTGTGCTGGCACTGTCACGCTGCATTAGGTTGACAATGGCCCCAGATATTTTATATGAAATTTGCCCTCACTTGTGATTAGCCAGCACCAACTAAGTCATAGCAACCTAGAACTATGCATTGGCCGGGCCCCGTTGTCGGCCGAAAGGGAAATCCCTATTCAAATGGTTTAATAAAACAATCTAAAGGGCGTGTGAATCGTGAAAAGCATTTTCACTTTTCTCTTTAGCTTAATCTCATGGTCGCTGGGATATTGTGCTCCAAGCAGACCCCAGCAGGGTGTGGGCTAAGGTCCCCCATCAACTTCTTTTACAGCCTCCTTTTCTGCGAGTTAATGATATACCGGTGTGATTGCCTCCCGCAGCAAGAAGAAACACGCATTTGATGAAAAGGATGGACCTCCTAACACATCCTAAATGGCAACAATTTCTCATCCAAAGGTCACAGGTCATAACCTGGATTTTGAATCACCACCCAGATCTTTTTCAAAGCCTGGCTAAAGCTGGGGGATTCTGCAGGGCCGTTTTGCACACACACACACACACACACAGAGGCACTGAGCTATCTCCTCAGGTTCCTGCTTGAGGCTTGAGTTTGTTGTTAGAAACAATGGGATTTTCCCATTCTTTTTTTTTTTTTTTTGCCTACAGTTTGCTCTCTTTAGCATCCTCTCAACCCTGTGCTGAGGGGAAAAGTACAAGCAAGTGATGGGCAATGCAAGGTGCCTCCTACAGCCCAGAGCTGCACCCAGAGCTTGAGCAGCACCCAGGGTGCAAGAGGAGAGGAAGAAGAAGAATAGGGATCCCCTGTGTGTTTTTTGCTCCTATTTCTCACCCTGGTTGGGGAGCAGAGGAAGGCAGTGGCAGCAGGCACAGGGTCTCCATGAGGCTGAGGAAGAGTCGAGCGCTTCTGTTTTAGGATTTACCTGAACAGGGGAGCATGATGCACTGGTGCATCTGCAAAATGAAACTGGAAATCCCCAGGGAAGCAAGCTCTTTCACGAACCTCCCACAGCCAGGCTTCCAAGGGCAGAACTTTGAGATGCACAGGAACTCTTTTTTTTTTCTCCTTCGCTCTTCTCTATTTCCCCCCATCCTAACACAAAGTGTTGGCTGGAAGGGGTTCTTCCATTGCTCAGTATTCTCCCTTGTGTTTTCCCACAAGTGCTCAGCAAGAAGAGAGGGGCTGCAGGCTCATGAACCATGAAAGCAACCCCTGCTCTCACCAAGTTCCCTTTTGGATTTGGAAATCCACATTAGCCTCTCCCAGAAGATGTTTACACCAGCTGTAGTATGTTTCCACTGCAGCTTTCCACCTAATTGTAAGCTATCTGGGGCAAGGAGTGATTTTGTTATTATGTGCTTGTACAGAATTTAGCACAATGGAACCCTGATCTCTGCTTGGGGCCTCAGAGTCTACTGTAATACAAATAATTAACCATAATAGAGCTGGGCAAATATCTTAATAAAACCATGGAATCAATTTGAGGCAATTAAGCAATTTTTTTTCAGCATGCAGAAACCTTTTGCTTTGCAGGCTTTGTTTGGAAAAGGAAGGAGGTTTGGGTGCTGGTGGAACTGTAGGGGAACTGCTCACTCCCCAGCAGGCTTTGACAGCTTTCCTCCCTCCATCCCTTCCTCTTTTCTTTCCTTTTTGTAGGTTTCAGTTTCACAAAGCCGAGGAGGCAGAGGTGTCATACGCAACTACCAGAGTACACAATACACTTTATCAGTAGCTTGAGAAAGAAAACGTGATTTGGAGGCTGGATCTGTGGTTCCTGGGGAATGAGGGGCCCACTCTCACACCTGACTTCAGAGCAGCTCACCTGCCCTGCCTCTGCCTCAGCCTCAGCTGCCCACCTATGAAATGGAAAACAATCACCCTGTTCCTGCTTTCCAATCCCTGGTACCTCAGCTAGCAGCTGAAGCAATGGGCTTGAAGATCTATTTAGAAAGAGGGGAATAAGAAAACTGCAAAGCCTGGGACACATATTGGATGATTTACAAGCAATTATAAGTCAGGAGATAAGCTCTGGATGACAGATATTCTGATTATATTTGAAGCTGTTGTACAATTTGCAAGCAGAAAAGCAAGCTAAATATATCAAACATCTGTCTAAAGATGTACTCAGTTTTGTTCTTGTCTGTCACAGAGGAGTGCATGTAAGGACATTATATCATGGTGTGTATCTTCTAAGGGTGTGCAAATGAACAGATCCATCAGCTCATCAAAACTGTAACCTCACTAATGGAAATACACTACCAATACCATTTATTTCTGAAAGAAATAGTGATTTTATTCTATAAAAACATCTGCTGGCCTGGTGGGTGCAGACCTTGAACTTTGTCTTGGTCCTGCTCATGGAGAAATGGGTCTTTCTACTTGAAAACTAAAGAAGAGAATCTGCACCACAATGCTTTCAAACTACAGCACTCCCTGTATTGCATGCGTGTTCATAATGGCTCATTTAAGCTGCCATGAAGAGTTAACCTATGATTTTGCAGAATAGAAAATGTGTCATCAGTTTGATACAGGAAGCTGAGCAGGAGCATGCAGGGTGAATACTTGGTTAGGAGATCATCTGACAGTCTGTCCTATTCCACATAAAGACAAAAGCTTTAGCTCTTGGTGAATATTAAGTTCACAGGAATTATATAAATGGAAGATCCCCTTCAGCTTCACTGTCAACACTGGTCTATTGAACTAGGATGTCAAGTGTTAGTGCTTTAGTAGCAATACCAACAATACAAAACTCGTAGCTTGAATCTACTTGTGATTTTAAGTACTGGAGATCTCACACAAACTCTCTAGGTTGTCTCCTCCAAGTATGTGCCTGTACCTACCCTGATGAGGTGGGTGCCATACAGTTCTCATTCTGTGGTATGGACAGATGTCAGAGCAGCATGGAATGGCTTAGGTTGGAAGGGGCTTTAAGGATTGGGCTGCTGTGAAATGTGCTCTTAGTGTGGGGATGAGCCCCACGAGCAACCTGTCTTCAGCTAGAACATCCAACCTGGTGCCCGGCAAGAAGCTTTTAGACATGGTGATTTTCTGTTCCTCACCAAGTCACACTGATTTTTGAACTGATGACCACCAATTTCAAAATTGTGAATAGCTGTGGGTACTGCAAAGCTTCGGTCTCCTGCTGCTTGATCCCTCCCATCATCAGAATGGCAGCAGAGCTGCTGCAGCACGAGATAGCTACCTGACCTCAAAAAAAAACCCAACCTGCTGCGAAAGCAAACGATACCTAACACCTCCAGACAACTCTTTCTCAACCAGCCATCATCTGTATTCATAAAACAAGCCAATTTCATTAATCTTATGCTTAAATTATTTTAAGGTTCCTTAGCTCATACAACACCCACCCAACCTAATTAGAGAGATGCATTTTTCTCACCCAGCCCCGTGTCATACACTCGTCAGCCCTTGTGGTGAGTGGAAGTATGCAGACTGTGGAGATGCTCCCTGCCGTGGAGATGATCTCTTCCAGCCTGATCTGCACATGGGTCTGACCCTCCCAAGCAAGAAAAATGATGGACACCCAAACTGCATAACTGCCAGGTGGTGCTGAAAGTTTCTTTGAGAACAGGGGGTGTAAGCAAGTGGGAAGAAGAAGCAGGTGCTGTGGGTTTTGTTTCACAGAAGAAATGTAGAGTTCCAGCTTCCACCTCTGTATATGGGTTCATTTGCATTAATCCATCATAAGCCAAATGAAAACCTTTGCTTTGATGAAGCAGCCTCTTCCTCAGGCTATATATCACTACTAATTTTGATTCTTCTCTTTTGTACTGTGAGTCTGCTACGCAGCTTTGCCAGCCTGCCCAGAGAGGTGGTGGGTACCCCATCCCCAGGGACACTCATGGTCAGGCTGGATGGAGCTGTGAGCACCTGATGGAGCTGTGGGTGTCCCTGTTCATGGCAGGGCAGTTGGACCAGATGGCCTTTAAGGGTTCCTTCCAACTCAAATGACTCTATGACTCTGATTCTATGATAGCAAGAAAACTTTCAGCTCCCAGCTTATACTTCTTATCCTTTTTGCTTTGAATACACTTAATGCCTATTTGCTCTTATATCAGCCCTGCCTTCACGTCTGACAACTGATTATGATGAAGGATGATGACCTGATCTTCATCCACTGTCTTCAGTGACTTCAGTGGGAGTGGAAAGCATTTACCAGACTGCTGGAGGAACCCAGCACCTTAAGGGTTTACTAACAGTGCACACTGCTTTCATCCCTGCCTGTCTTACAGCAGCAAATCAAAGTCATGCGTCTGTGGCCTCTTGGGATGGGAGCTGCGAAAGATTTCTCTCTTGCTATTAAATGTAATCTCCCTTGGTGGCAACACTGTCAGTGCCCTATGTAATAAGTGGGGGCGGGTGGTGTGTGAAGTGTGAAAATAAATAAAAGAACAACTAAGAACCCTTAGGAAATGTCTTTGAAAGTCAGTTACTGAATAAATCTGGTAAAGCAGAAAATATGGCTCAGCCATCAGCAGAAAAACTTGAGCTCGATTCTCCTCTTGGCCCGGTGCAAATTAGAGTAGCTTTTGTCTAACGTTGTGGAAGGAGTAGAGAAGTGAAGCCAGTGTTACTGAGGGTGCCTTGTGCTACAGAAGTATTATTCTGAGACATCCCACCTCCTGTAATTTTGCAGGACACTGCTGTTTGGAAGCACTTTGCTCTGAAAGGAGGCACTTTACGGTTGCACTGAGAGGCTCAGAAACAGATCATAATCATAATCATAAAAATCAGAGCTGGACCTTGCACCTCTCTGCCTAAAGGCAGGATCCAGTCTGCCTCAGCTATCCCTGACAGACGTTTGTCTACCCTGTTCTCAAAAACCTCCCAGGTTGGAGCTCCCACTCCTTCCCCAGGCGATCCATTCTCATGCTTCGCTACCCTCACCATCAGACCACTCTTCTGAAGGTCTAACCCCAATCCCTCAGCTGCGACTGAAGTGGACGTGAAGAGCTCATCCGACTAACCTGGTCAAAGCCAAGAAGGAGGTGGAAGTGGAAGAAAGAGAGGGAGATAAAGAAATATTGCAAACTACTGTAGTCTTCGTGATGGAGTTAGGAACGGAGCTCAAATCCCTTGACTCTGACTTGTGTCTGAGTCACAGTATAAGTGGGGGAGCCTGTGCCTTATTAATCCCATTGGTACCCCTCCTTTCTCCTGGCGTTTTTTCCTATGCTCCCTCTTCTCACTCATTTCCATCTCTCATGGCAATTTCCCTTGCCTTTCAGCACCTCACATGTGCCCTCAGAGGGAGTGGGTGTTGTAACACACGCAGTCTTCGGCTGATTCATCCTTTTGCTTGTACATGACTAACACTCGTGCTATTTGTCTAACTATTTCTATTGATGCACATTTAATATGTAAAAATTTAATTAAAGCGTTATTCATAAAAAAATATCTGGGCCAATTTAATATATTTTTTTTAAATACCCACGGGGAATATTCCAATTAGGAGCTAAATGCCAGAAAACAGTGTCAGATTCCACCCCCGTCTCTAATCAAAGCAGAAGGTTTTGATATTATAAAGAAAAAGCCACCAAAACCACAACAATATTTACAGGCATTCACTCTGCAGGTGCAGAGATCAATCCTGAGAGCAGCTGAGAACTTCCAGCTCTTGGTGGAAACCAGTGGAAGGTGCTCCATGTCTCTGAGGAGAAGCCAACTACGCACCCAGAGCCAGCTCCTCACCTAGTGGATCTGTGCTAACGTTCTGATTGGAAAATTTGCTGAATCTTTCTAATCAGCTTGGTCCTGCAACCTTTAATCATGCAAATGGCTCACGTCTTCGGTGCAGTTCCAGACTTGCCAGCAAAAGGCTTGCAGGAGTGAGTATGGAAATAGGAATCGGGATTTGTGCTGGCACAACAAAGCTTTTGACATCTACAGGCCTGAAAATGCATCCTTCCAAATGGATGCTTCTCCAACATTAGCAGGGAAGGGTAAAAACTCTTGGGCTTGCTTATTGCATGGCCCAACAAGTCTCTGTAGTGGACAACATGATTCAGGAGTTTAGCAGAAATATTAGCATTTCCTGCTTCCAGATAGGCAGGGACAGTGCAAAGTAGAAGGAGGCAAACAGAAACAGTGACCCCGAAAGCAAAGGAAACGTCATCTAGATTTGTTTATGCTAACAGGACCAACTTGGTTTGGGTCTTGGGAAAAGGCTGAGATGAAATCACCCCATCTGTAGTTTAACATCATCCAGATCTGATTCACATCCTTGGTCGGAAATTTCAATCTCCAGCAGTTTAATGTAACTGTGTAATAATAGTTCTGTTTGAAAGTCTGTCCAGGCCAACTCCCCACAAGAAGGCTGGGTGTGCTGTGTGTAGTGCCCACTGGTTGGGATAATAGTGAGGACACAAATGTGACTCAGGGTGGGATGTCCCACCCGGATGGAGGCCTGAGGCTTCTCCAACCCACCCCAGCTTTCTGCCATCCATCACAAGCCACAAAAATAGCTTTCTGTGCTCTCTAACAAACTGAAGACTTCCACTATGGAACTGCAAAGCCTGAAGAACAGCAAGAAGCAAAATGTTCAGTCCCTCCCATCCCAAGTGGTCACCTTCACCTCAAACCTTCGTCTGCTCTGTGGATGACATTTGCCCAGAGGTTTCTGAGGTCTTTTTAAAGCTTTTCTGCATTTGTGAAAGTTTGGAGAGACCTCACTGTCACTCTGGTGCAGTCCCAAAGTAGCTGCAGAGATACCATGAGTTTTCTCAAGCTGGAACACCTATTTCCTACCCCCACCAGAGTTGCCATGCTGAAAGTGAGGCCTACGTCAATGGTGTGTGTCACAGCATTGAAGGAGTGCTCCCCAAACTCTCTATCAGGAGACTGCAGATGAGTCATGAGATTCATTCTTCAGAGAGATCTCCAAGACCATTTAAACCAACACTTCAGGCACTTTCTGTGAAGTTGCAAAGGCTCAGCCATTTACTTGAAGTGCCATTTATGTCTCCAGAGAGAGATAGTAGGGACTTGAAGTATGTGCTGCTACGTGATTTACCTCCTTGGAGCAGTACACACGTAGGAGCTGTTAGATATGCTAAAATGGGAACACAGGCCTCCTCTTGGAGACTTAAGGGGGGATTATAGCAGATGAGTCCTCATTTACTTTCCCAGAAGAGCAGTAAAGATAAACCTGGCTGCTTCTTTGCAGGGTGTTAAAGGGAGATTTCCTGGTGGGTGGATCTCCTCAGTGGGGCATTATTGTATCGGCAGTGGGGCGGGAAGGAATGGATTAAGCAAGTGGCAAAGGGGATATGGAACCTTTGCGTGTGTTCACAATGGAGATGAGCTGGGGAGGGCTGAAAGCTGTCAGCAGGCTAAGGGAAATCAGGTTTGGGTCCTGGCTTATGACTGACCATATGGTTGCTCTTGAGCTGAATTTCTTCAGGAATTCAACTGCGGATCCCATACTGGGTCTATCACTGGTGACCAACAATAGGGTTCGGATGTTCTGGAGGCTGCTGGACACCCTTCTGTGGGAGGAAGTCAGCCTCAAAGAGATGGTGAAGTTGAGCCACCCAACATATACCTACCAAAACTATCCTGCATTGGTACAATGCCAGCGCTGGAAAGAAACATTATCTTCTACCCACAAATTACTCCTGTTTCCCCTCATCTTCTTGCCTTCCTTAATTACGTACTGCTTTTATGGTGTATTTCTTGGTTATGAGGTAGATTTTGATATGTTCTCCTTTTAATCCGCATGTTTGGTTGACTGCACTGGTTATGCATGGGCACTACAGTCATCACAATAAACTTAAGTACTGTTTTTGGTGATTGGTGGGTGCCTGCAGAAAGTTTAGGAACTGAGACCAAAGCTGAGCAAAGCAGAGCTGAAAATGATTTTTGCTTTGCCCAGATGTGATCTCCTCTAGAGAGGAGAGATTTTGGTGAGAAACTGCAGAGATGCTTCAGATTTCAAAGCCTGAATTTGCCCTTAGAAAATACAACATATCAATCTCTGAGGCTCCAAGTCCTGTTAAGTAAATGCATATAAATTAAGAGCCTAATTGCCCTAATAGTCCCTGAGTAGGGACTAGAAAGCACAGTACTGCTGTTAGTCTGGGTTGTGGCTTGCTTGCTCAGGCCAGCTCCAAAGGAGACACCATTATTCTCTGAGGTAGCACTGGTGCACCATGACCCTGGACTTTCTGATGTACATTGGATGCAGCTCATAGAGCAAAGAAGATTCGCTATTGCGCATTGGGAATCACCTCAAGCTATATGATTTCAGACAGAACCAAGCCTAGATCATCTGGCATTTTAAGGCAGGTTACCTGGTTTGGTTACTCAGTGAGAACTGAGAATGCCCTTCTTATTCTAGAAGGGTTGACAGGATCAAAGAAAAGTCTAAACCTTCAGCGGGCACAGTCCTCTGGAGAGGAAGAAGTGCATCGAAACAGCAAAGTATCAGTCAACCCCACAGGCCCTCAAATACCCAAGGACCCAGCCCTACCAGGAGAAGCCCAGTACGCTGTCAGCTTTTGGTAAAAACACAGTAGTGACCGACACCATAAAATACACAGATGCACCTAGTTTACAGTTGAGAGTGCTCGGTGCACTGATCTCATCGAATTGCAACACTGATGATTATAGTTTCTTTTCCAGTGAAGCTGTAATGCTGATACAAATATTTTTAACTGCATCTTTCCTCCTTTGAAGACTGTATAACTACTATTTTGCAGTGGACAGCACATATGAGGCTTGTGCCAGAGCTCTAATGGTGAGCGTGGCTGTTAGAGCACAGTGTTATCCATTTCCAAAATGTCTATTGGGCAAGTCAGGCTAAACCCAGAGAGATGCTTGGATTCTTTTAAAGAAGCATAAAACAAACACCTTTTTCACTCCTTCTTCTCTGTGTTGTTTGAAAGCATTGACCTTACCACGAATAATGAGCTAAAATACAAATGTCGGGTGGGACAGAAATTTTCTGAAGGCTAAGGGCTGTCTTGGGTTGAAGTAACAAAGCTTCAAGGGCAGATTTTAACTCCTACATTTGATTATTAGTTCCTGCTATGTTTGGGTAAGCACAGGAAACATGGTACTGACAGAGAAGTTCGAAAGCCTCAGTGTCCACTTGGACTCTTGAGAAGCATCACAAGAAGGCAAGATGCCATTGGAGAGCTGCATGCAGCTCAATGGGGCTGAGCAGCATTTTGTTATATTTGTATTCTCCTCAACTTTAACATCATATGGGGATGTTTTGGATTCCAGGTTATAATTAATAAAGCTATACGGAGAACTTGGAAAAAACTATCATTAATTGGTGCCTTCCTTTCAGGAGTTCATCTCCAATGCGTTCAAGCACAAGTGATGTGTGTGGTAACATCTGATTGAGAAGACTTTGCTCAGGAGAGCTAAATATAGACAATATTCTTAATTTAAGCTTTAATAAATTCTGTCTCTATTACAGCAGTGCCACTGTGCTGGGCAATGACTGGACATCCCACAGACTGACTCCCATATACTGCTCTCAAGACACATCTACATACTTAAATTCAGCTGTAGAGGAATCCATATCCTAAATGCAGTTAGGGAAGCAGACCAAAAATGCTAGATGAACACAGACATCATTCTCCACCAAGAATCAACAGCACTAAAATACTTTGCCACCTTTTGTTACTTCTCTAAGAAGAATCTGCACTATTTCCTGTTGGAGCATCTTCATGATGGGACTCGGAGTTTTATGACAGGGGAGAATGAGCCATGAGTTTGGGGCCTATCTATTACAGCCCTCGTTTTATAGAGCTGTAAGGCTTCTTTATGAATTTAGGGGGTCCTTAGGAGAGCACTGCTGATACTTCACTCTCAGTAGCTTTGGATTTAGGCAGCTTGTCAGAATGAAGGAGTTATCTGAAGAGTATGCCATGCCTCAGGCTAGTAATGAGGGCCAAAAGAACTGAATGTACATATTGTGTGGGAAATTGTTTTTTTTTTAGGGAGTTCAGAATTAGGCAGAAAACATGAGAGTCTGAATGATTCTACGTAATAAAAGACTGAAAAAATAGGTTGTTGAAGCATTTATTCTTGTTGGTGTTGGAATTTCGACAAGAAAAAAATCATTCTGCTTCAATAATATCCAAACACTTCAATATCCTATAAAATATTAAATGCTCTGCAATGAGCTCCTTTGATAGTATAATGACTTACTATTTTGACATAAGTTCATGTTCAAAATGAAAAGAAGTAAAACGAGTTCTTTTCAAGAACTCAAATGAAACTATCTGAAAAGTACAAAGAAAGGAAGTCAAAACTGTGTGGGTTTTTTTTTGCCTTGAAATTTAGGAGGCCTTGCAGAATATCTCCATTTTGACTCAGCTGGCTTTTTGGATGGAAAAATGACCCAGAAAATAAATAAAAACATTTCAAGCAAGATATAAAATATCCTAGGTTGGATCCTGTGTGCTTAGCCTAAGGGGTCTCCAACTTTTTTATGGCTCCAGGTGAATAGAAATATCTCCTTGTGCCCTCCCCACCCATTCACACTCCCACAACATCCCTGTGGCAACAGCTTCCCTGGGAAAGCAGCATGATTAGGAAAGGATAAACCATAATTATTAGCTATCATTTAATGTGATTTAGCACCTGGAAATAATGGAGAGGAAATCGTGCCAGATGCTTAGTCAACAAACTGCAGCCTACCAGGAAACGTTCCATGATGCATTACTGCCCCATCGATCGAACTTGAGAGCAACAGTTATAAGTAAGCCAATAAAACCACCTAAGTGATATTGCAAGAGTTTCAGGGCCCTACCCACAACCTGCTCTTTGCAGTATCCTGTCATTTCTGTGGTCTTCTCTGTAGGAAATGGATATGGAGCGGAACAAGGACCTGCTCCACTGTCTCTATGAAAGCCAAAAGCAGAGCCTGAAACAGAACTAGAATTTATCTTTTCTGCCTTGTTCCTCATCCCTGGCCCAGGTTGGGTCTGGAAAAGGCAGCATGAATGCTGTAAACTGATTTTCCTTCTATAGGAGGTATGAGATAAGATGAAATGTAAGGAAAGGATGATCTCCATTCCTCCACATGTGACCTGTATTCATTTCCAAGTTCCACCTCAAGCCTTGTGGATAGAAAAAGTCCACCACTTTCTGGTGGACTCTGTCTTTCTGTCTGTGCTTTGCCTTCAGGTTCTACAGTCACCTGCAGCCAAAGCTCCAAAGCCTCCTTGAATTTAACCACGCTGACTCCTACTTCCTAAAAAAGACTC
The DNA here is from genome assembly GCF_038088225.1 of Cyrtonyx montezumae. Lineage (NCBI taxonomy): Eukaryota > Metazoa > Chordata > Aves > Galliformes > Odontophoridae > Cyrtonyx > Cyrtonyx montezumae. The sequence continues at coordinate 2,048,902 of NW_027072037.1, forward strand.
CCTGCTCCCAACCTCAATCAAGACAAGACCATGACCACTTCCTTCAAACCTTTCCCTGAAACACACCCATATTGAGACATATGCCTAATCCTTTTTTTTATGGTTTTTTTTAGAATGTTGTGCTGTGGGCTGAACTCTTAGAAGCATCTCAGTGATCCGTGGGAGTGTGCTGGAGGTGAGTAGAAGATGGAGCACCATATGCTTCCCTGCTTAATGCCTTGGGGGCCACTTTACGTCACGCTCAGATACCTTGCCTTCATCTATGTTATGCTGTTGGTTCAAAAAATGCCTCTCCTGTGCAGTGCCCCTGACTACCCTGCAAGTCCCTGCTTACTTTGCCCCATAGCTGGAGGCATTTAAGGCCAGGTTGGATGGAACCCTGGGCAGCCTGATCTGGTGGGTGGCAACCAGCTCATGGCAGGGAGGCTGGAACTAGATCATAGAATCATTAAGACATTAAGATCATCTAGTCCAACCACCAACCCATCACCACCATGCACACTAAAGCATCTTCAAACTAAATGATCCTAAATGATTCCGTTGCTTTCTAACTAAGCCTATGATTCCTGTACTTCAGCAGGGTGCTGCTTCCCACAAAGCTGTCTAATTCTGTGACTTGGTGTCCCCTAGGTGTTTGGGACCTTTAGAAGTCTGCTTTTGCTCTCCTTCTTGCTTTGTCATCACTGCTCAAAATCAATAGGGCCCTAATCACTCAAGCACATCACTTACAGGTACAGCAGAAAGAGCCATAACAATCCCTTTTAACCTTTCTGTCTCCCTGATTCCTGACTCTTGCTTCTTTGTTAATCCTATGGATCTTCTCAGATAATGAGAGTCCTTCCTTTGATGAATGTGCTCCCAGAAAGATGAGGCTGAGGGAGCAGAGAAGCATAGGAGTTAATCCATTAAGAAACACACTTTCTCCTGAAGCAGACCTTGGCAGGGACCTGCTGAGAAATGCCTGGGCTGTGCTCTGCTTTATAGCCCCATGGGAAATGCCAAGAAGGGAGACAGGCCATGAGGATGACCTCTGCATCGCATCCATACCCCGGCCATGCAGAAAGGAGCGTGCAGGGCAGATTTATAGGCTCCATTTTATCTTTTGGTGCCCGGCCATATCAGTCTGGGGAGACACTGGAGGAAATTCTCTATGAATCCAACCAGATGATCCCACAGCCCTTAAAATCCCTGCCTCTATTCAGCACTGCCAGCTCACAACACATCCCTCAGGGTTAAAAGAAAAAGAAAGAAAAAAAAAAAAAAAGAAAAAGAAAGAAAAAAAAAAGGAAAAGAAAGAAAGAAAAAGAAAAAAAGCCACATTCACAAGCTCGGATCTCGCTTTGTCAGAAGACTTTGCTTGTTTGGGACGTTTGGTACATATGGTCATACCCCCACGGACCCCAGCCCAGGACCGGTCCCGTGGCACCGTGGGTCACAGCCGTGCTGAGGGTTGAAGACACCACGTCCCCTTCCCCCAGCACCCACCGCGGTGGCCTTGCTGTCCCCTTTTCCCTCCCTGGCTTTCGTCCATGCGTGTGCGTGTTTGTGCCGCCCGTTGAGCGCCGAGGGCCCATTTGGGGCCGGGATTCTCCCAGGACAAAGGGATGCTAATCAGCTCCCTCTGCTGTTGCCTTTTGTCTAGGACTAGCTCCCACGCTTGGACTTGGCACTCTGGGATGCGGCAGAGGGAGCTCCTTGTTGCAACCAGCCTGAGCCCACTTGGGGAATGCGATGTTTCCAGCAGGGAAAGGGGAAAGGGGCCCGAGGGGGGGTGGGGAGAGAGAGAGGAGATGGGGGGGGGGGGGTGATGGTGGTGAAGGAAATAAATCTATAACTGCCAGCCCATCGCATTGTGCGTGCTGCCGGAGGCAGACGTTTCCAGTGCCTCCTGCCGCAGGGAGAGACGGCACCGGTTTTGCAGCCACGGGCTGTCTTGTTCCCGTTCCCCTCCCTGATCCTCCAGCCTCGTGTTTTAGTCGCCAGAAAATTCTCCATGTCGGGGCTGACAGCTGAAGCCTGGTGAAGTGGGAGGTAGGAGGAAGCGCAGCGAGCAAACAGGATCCGCTCCTGGCGCTGCTGCCGTTTCCTTTTCACCATCGCTGCTCTCCCGGGTTTAAGCTCCTGCCAAGGGGTTGGCTGCAGAAAGCAGCTCTTTGCACAGGCTGCCTCCTCTGCAGAGGGTTCTGCGGAGAAGCAAGAGCCAGGTCTTTATTCCAGGTGGAAAGGTGAACAAGGGCACAACGAAGAAACGCAGACTACGCCTGAGCCCACCCGACACGGGGCATGGGCAGCCTCTGACTGGCTCCATCATTCACCTTGGGACTGGAGAGGCAAATGCGACCAGATGTGACACCAACCATAACCCTCTGGGTGCTATCCTATCATAGGATGGAGTCATAGAATCATTAAGACTGGACAAGACCGCTAAGATCATCTTGTCCAAACCCAAGCCACCCCCACCGTGCCCATTAACCACATCCCTCTGTGCCACATTTCCTGAACACCTCCAGGGACAGTGCCTCCACCACGTCCCTGGGCAGCCAATACCAGAGGGTGTATGCAGCAGAGGGCTGCCCATCAGTACCCTGCTCCCAAGGGCTGAAAGACTCACACAGTGGCACGTGCCCTCTGCATTTGTTTGCAAGGTTATTCTTGCCAAGGCTCCAAGGAATCTCCCAGTATTGGTGTGGGCTACAAAGCAGGGTGGTAACTGCAGCTCATATAGAGCCCCTCAAACTGCATTTCTTCCATGGAGCTGAGATAGATAGGTAAGAATCAGCTCAGAAATGCTGCGGCCATAGATATGAGCTGCTCTGCCCCTGTGAGCTGTAACGTGGACTCAGGCAGTGCTGTGATATACTGACTTATGTAATGCAGACAATACAATGGCTTATATAATATGCATATAATATGCTGGCTATAATAAACTTACTGCTGCCTCATCTCCTAGAGTAATCCCCAGCTCCACGCTCAGCTTACACTGCCACTAAACACAACTGATGCTCCCGTCCTGAGCCAGGAGCTGCCAGTCTGTTCTCAGCAGCACTGGCAAATCTCTGGCCTGCACTACTTATGCATCTTGATGGCTGTGAGGAGCTTGCATAGTCACATTTTCAATCCTGATCCTTCCAGTTTCCTTCCCCATAGTTACAGGGTAGAGTTTGTAGATCTCCGTTGTTGATACCAGGGCAGCTGCCCAAATTGCCATTAGCGGAGAGGTAGACAGGGTGTGGTTGGAAATCAGATCCTCTTGGGAAGAGTTTCATGAGAGAGCAGAGAGTACCTCCTACATGTAACTAACCTCCTGGATGGATCAGTATCTTGTGGCTTTCTGCTCATGCCTTACTTTATTGCAGCAGTGAAGAAGCCTGATCCAGAGCAGGGAAAGGTGTGTGGGGGGGGGGGAAGCATTTGGCACAGAGACAATAGAGATGCCAGAATGCCATCAGGAAAATATGATGAGGTCTGCTAAATATCTTAATTTTAAATCATGCAAAGCATTATGAGATGGGATTATGCCTGAAATAGCAAGGGATAGCCTGCATTCAGTGGTTCAGGAGATTCTTTCCAGCGCTGTGTCCTAATGTTAACTACAATGGCCTCTCCAACAGAGGCTGGGTGTCAGGACCACTTTCCAACAGGAGAGAGATGGGGGTGGGAACTCTCTGCCCCCACAGTGGGCCTTTAAGAAGTACACGTGGAAGGCTGAGCCTGTAGCCCTAGGCTCCCTCTATAGTCAATGGAGAGGAATAAACATCTTGGTATGATTCATGTTATCCTGAGATAGGTGTCTCAGATAGGTCAGATGAATTGCTCTCCAGAGATAGCGATTGCTCTCCACTGACTACAAAGGGAGCCTGGGGTGACTAGCTCAGACTTTGACATCTAACTTTGGGAGATGAGATCAGAACTATCTGAGAGCTCGTGGAGCAGTATGGTTACGACACAAGAAGAAAAAATAAGGAGACTTGTGTCTCCCAGGTATTATAACTGAATTTAGAAGTCTTGTTCTATTCCTGCTGAGCTTGGAGAAAAGCTCAGGTGGACTTTGTTAGGCATAAGGTGAGCTGTGTCATACACAGGTAGCAGGGAAAAAAGAGTGGACACATCAACACAGGGGCTTATTTCCAGAAGATCAGGAATCCAAATTAAGTCTGGCTTCAAACAGTGCCCTGCATCCCAAACAATACCAGCTGTGACCTGAATCCCACATCTCCAAGCTAGTTCTGTCCCTCATGTGGTCCCTGGGAGCAGGAGTCTTCCCACCAAAGAGCCAGTCTTCCTGGTTTCCCATCCTGGGTTGATGCAGAGATGCAGAAATGTCAGGGTGTGAATAGTTTCATCCCAGATGTCTACAAGACATCAGATGAATCACGCCCCGGAGGAGGACCCCAGCATCAGATGAAACTCCCGTGACCTGTCTCTCTGTCTGGCATGGTACACCCAAAATTTTGCTGACCCACACTCTTCTGCAGGCCTCAGTTTCAGCTTTTGAATTTCCCGTGGTAGGGAGCAATGTTAGCAGTTCACACAAGCAATGTGTTTGGAGTAAGTAGCAAAGACAATGCTTTGCTCTATAAGGGTTTTCCTGAATCTAGGAGAGACAAATATAAGTGGGTGATTGTCAGTGCCAGAGCAGTGCTGCATTGAGATTACTAAAAGGAGTGCTATGTATCTCTTGGTGGTACGTTGAGATAAGGTGTCTTTTGGGAAGAGATGTCCTAGACAAATTCAGATTCTGGGTTCATTCCAGAAGTGTTGAGTGAAATGCTTCAGCATGCAAGAAGTCTGGATGAGCTGGCAGTCCTGACATGCCTTCAGTGTCAAGACTATTGCAGGAAAGAAAGTAATGGAGGGAGGGCAGGGGCATCTGTGATCCACTGATTTCATACCTGTATCAGTAACATGCTGTTACTGCTGCCCCTTCCCTTTGCCAGATGGCCCTCAAGGAAACAATCTGGAATCAATTTCTGAAGGCTGCTCTGCTGTCTATAGGGCAGAGTTCTCTGTGGGGATGTCATGAGTGAAAGTTTCAGTAATTCTGTAGGAATTCGTGGTCGTCTTGGATGACATGCCATCCCACCTTGATTTGGGCTGGAAAGCAAGACATCTACCCAGCTGAAACAATCATATGGTCTCAAATATGCTATACTCCACACCTGGCAACTGCACAGACTGGAGCTCTACCAAAAAGAGCATCTCCTTGCCATCAACAGTTGGTCACTCCATCATTTTTGTGTCTTCTGTGGTTATTTTCATTCCAGCGGGGGCGACGGACAATAATGATTTCCGAATGAATTTATGCCCCTGAGCCTCTGCGTCACCCATCAGGCTCTCATTTGTCCAGCAGGGAATTTGATATATGTCCTCAGAGGACACATCCGACGGGCGCAGATGCTTGACAAAGCCACCCGCCCCGGCTCGTCCAAGCTCCCTTGCACTCTGGTGAACGCCCTGATGTACAAAAAGGGGACGGAGTGGCTTCCAAAGGTTGCACGAGTGTTAAACTCTAATCAACAAGCCCCATCGGTGAAAGCTGAAAGAATCTGAGCCCTCCCCAACAAAGCATTTAATCCAGTTTGGCGTAACCTTTGACATTATTAGGGATCGCAGTGACCCTAATCCAATCAGATTGATTAACTAAAGCGGAGACCCCATAAGCTGACCCCCCTCTGGCCTTTACTATTTAGCCCTGACCAAACAGTGGGAGAGACGTGCCATATTTACACCACAATGGGTCGGCGCTGAGAACCTGTTTCATTACAGAGCGACTTAAACTCCCATTACTCCATCAATGTATCATTCTTCAATAGTTCATTAAAAGCTGCTCCTCCACAATAACTATTAACCATTTCTCAGCCCAGCTGGCAGGTTTAGAGCCCCAGCCAGTCTTTAGCACTTGGAAAAAGGAGGTGGGAGTGAGTGAAAGAAATAGATAGACAAGGGCTCCCTTTTTAAATTTAAACCAACCAAGGGGCTTGAATAGTTCGAGGTAATTTACTTTTATTGAAAGGGGGAGGAGACGGAGAAAACTTTTATTTTGACTTAATTGCGTGCTGAGGTCCTTTACAGAAACAAGGCCATGATAAGCTTTTATTGTGTTCCTCCTCTTGAGATTGGTTCATATTTCTGCCCAGAGGAGATTCAAAGGGAGCTTGCGCTGTGCTTAGAGCGGGGAAAATGCACTGCAACTTAACCATAAACAGTGTCTTCAGTCCCTAAATGTTAAAAACCAGTCAAGTGACACCACTCCCAATAGTCACTTACATCTGAGATGGAAACCCCTGCTGGGTTGCATGGTTTGCTTTCTGTTGTTGGTGAAGGCATGTCCCTCTACGACATCCTAGAAACTTTTATCCTGCATATTTTTCAAGACAGTTTAAGTATCTTTCCTTGATCCTTTGGAAACTGAAAGATATGGAAACTGCCTTAAAAACAGCCAAACCTCTCAGGTAAGTAGCTGGGCACAAGCTGTGGCTAGTATGGTGCCTCAACACTGCATGGCTATACCCATAGTCTACTTCACTGCTTCACACCATACAGATGAAAAAAGACCAACATTCTGAATTCCAAAGAAACAAATGAGAACAGATTTTTTCCTCTAGAACCCGCTCTGTTAGAAAAGCTCAAGTGAAGGTTATTGTTCTCTCCACAGTAGCTGAGATTTGAACACTGGGGAGGTTAGAAACTGGAGCAGCTTAACACAACGGATGGGTAGGTTTAGAAAGATCAGGCTTTCTTCTTTTCCTATAAGGGCATCATGTTCTCTATGTTCCCAACTGTGCAGGACACCTCAAAAAACCATTTCCTTGCAATTTAGAAGACCCAACAGTGGCACCTATCTGAAATTCTCTCCCCGAAGCTGCAGAGCTGTTTCTATGCATCCAAGACCAAAAAGAAGTAGAAAAATTCTTCCAATAGCCCCACATCAGTGTTAGCTCCTGCTAATACCTGACTCTTTCCCCACTCAGGCACCACAGCACAGTGAAGAAGACAGCACTATTCCCTTTGAATAAGGAACATCTATTCCACAGCCAAGGGTGGGCAAAACCAAGGGAGTGAATAGCTGGATGGGCTGTGGGGCTTCTGCTCCTGATGTGGGTTGAGCTGGAAAGCCATGGGGCCATACCTGTCAGGTGTTGCCTCCAAACAGATGCTGGCCTGGATTCTCTGAACATCACTGTTCCCTTGTAGATGTGCTCATGAATTCCATTGTGGTTTAATGGGTATGCTAAATATGTATATATGTATACGTATATATATATACTATATATACTATATATATATTTATATGCTTATAGTTGGAGCTAAAACAGATGGGATTTCTTCCCACAAACAGGCTCATGGGGAAAAAGAGTTTGGTTTTAGATCAGAATATGGCTCTTAAGGGGAGTGATCTGGTGGCAGTTTGGCACTGCTGAATCACAGCTCAAGCCTAGCCCTGAATTAGCAATGAGATAGCAAAGCAGCAAGGGCAGCTCAGACAGCGAGCCAGCCTCAGAGAGATTTGGGCCTAGGAAGTGTTTCCTGAAGGCATTAAAATCAATCCCTTGTGAATCAGAGAAGTCCAGATACTTGTGTGTTGCTTTAGTGACTATGTTGGTGTATGTGAGGGGATGTGGGGCCCCTATTGACAGAGATGAGGAGCTGAAGTTGGATCTCGTGTGACTTAAAATTCCAGCCACAAAACAGAGTTTTGCTTTCTTTCTTTCTTTCTCTCTGTTTCTCCTTCTCTCTTTCTGGGTAGGAGCTCAAATATGTTCCTACCCTGGGGGATCTGCCGCACAAGAATGTGACTGAGCTGTTTTTTCTCCCCCCTCCTGCTGTAGGTGAAGCAAAACTGAAGGGTGGTTTGATTCTCCCTCAAGGAACAACATTCTTCAGTTATGAAATCGTCGTCCCTGCCTTCTTTCCCTCGCTGCGCCTGGTTAGTGAAAGCCTGCAGACTCGAGCAGGGGCAGACCCTTCGTGCTGACACAGCTGTGAGATAAGGCTTGTGGGATCGAGGCCCCTTTGGTCAGAGAGAAGGTGAAGATCACTTCTCTCCCACTAGCATTCCTACAGGAGAACATCAGGCCTCTCACCAAGATGCTCCACATGTCCTTGAGTTGGGCTTGTTCATCTTGAAGAAGAGAAAGCTCCAGGGAGACCTCTTTGTGACCTTCCAGCGTCGAAGGGAGCTTATAAGGAGAAGGAGCAACTTTTTATGTGGTCTGATAGTGACAGGGGAAATGGCTTTGAGCTAAAAGAGGAGAGATTTTAGGTCAGATGTTAGAAAGAAATTATTTACTCAGAAGGTGGTGAGGTCCTGGCACTGCTGCCCAGAGAGCTGTGGATGCCCCATCCCTGGAGGTGCTCAAGATCAGGTTGGATGGGTGCTGAGCAGCCTGAACTGTTGGGGGGCAACCAGCCCATGGCAGGGGATGGGAGCTTGATGGTCTTCCAGATAGCTTCCAACCCAAGTCATTCTGTGATTCTATGACATCCAGACAAGGTAAAGGTTTTAGGTTACTCACTTACTCCCTGCACTCAGTGTATGCTTTTGAGAAAGTCACCCTGGGCTTGTGCCTATGGGAAAATATTTTGCTCTGCTGACCTATTCAAATGTTGTAGTCACCCAGGAGTGATGTACCTGGAATGGCTGCTTTAATTCTGTGCCAAACGTTGTGATATGACACCTTGATACAGGCTTAAGTGCACCACACTGCAGCTCTTACGGGTGCGATTGTTTGGGGCTTATCTCTCTCTGATAAACCTGAATGGTGACACTGGTGTTAGCATTGTGTCCCAGCTCTAATAAGGCAATGATATCCACCCATCAGCTGAAACCATGTGCTCTGTTGGCTGTGTGCACTATGCCTGTTCAGGCTGGTGGGAGCCCTGCCACAATACAGATCACAGCTCTGTTCTCAGTAGTGCTCTCTTGTATATTATGAGATGTAGGCCCAGGCTGGTCTTTGAAGTCATACTACTAGGTCAAAGAAAGATAAAGCAATTCTTATGAGCTAAAATAGGTCCCTACTCACTTGTAGGAGAAAAGAGCACGTAGTAACGAGTGTCAGCCAAGTACTCCAACATCACTGCATTCAACAACTTGGGACAAAATGTTGGTATAAATTGGAGCTATTAGAGATGTTTTGTCCCAAGGTCTTGAATGCCCTGGGTCAGAATTTGTTTTAATTTGCCATATTCATAACCCTCTGAAAGCAATACCATTAACTGAGCGTGAGTTCCTCAGGCCCTTGAACTTCAGTGTATCCCACTATGGCATCAACAATGACGATGTTTAATAACCAACCCCTAGGAACCATCCCCAACCATGACTGCATTCAGACACTGCCCTTCAGCTCATCACCTTACACTGGGGAGCCACAGATTTACTTTTCACCCCTGTGAGAAGGTTTAAATTTCATCCTGTCTCTACCAAGTGCCTCTGCATCGGGTTGGAGAAGCTTGGATAGAGTCCTGGGCCCACAGTTATTTCCTTGCCTCTGTCATTTGTCTCCATTTTTTGAAATTCAGTCCTGTCTCCACCGGCCCATTCTACATGGAATTTTATCACACAGAAACAAGTTTACAGTGACTTCATCAAAACCTTTGGTGCTACTGCACCATGGATCTTGCTTTCACCAAACACATAGCGCAGGGCTCACCTTTGTCTAACACAGGTCCAAAGATGGCTAAGCTGTCATTGACAGTTGTGCAGTTCCATCTCCTCCCTCGAAATTGGTGTTGGCACTCTTGGATCCCAATCTTCACCCCTTCTGCTACGCTGGGCATGATCTCCACATAGTTCCGACAGAAGCGTAGCTGCTTGGGGACCAGTCCTGGGATGCTCCCACAGAGGATGGGCTGAGTCCCCAGGGAGGAGTACTGGTGACCAATTGCCAAGGACCTGGGAAAAACACATGGAAAAGAGATGCAGTCAGTCTGGCATTCAGATATGTATTTGGTTTCCAGGAATGGGGACAGAAAATCAACATTTTCAGTTCCTCTGAGTGTTCCGCTCACCAGAAAGCACCCTTACCACTGTCATCTCTCTCCAAAATAACATCATTATCTTTCTCCTGAAGTTTCCTAGAGGACCAACAAGCAAGCAACACTACCTTTAATATCCTTTTTCCCTTTCCTTCATTCTCTCATCATTGTGCCTCTTTCCAAAGATGCTCACCTCATACAGTTAGTTTCATTTTCAAACAGAGGTGAAGCCACATTTCTTTCTTTGAAATCCAAATATACTTCCACTAGTGCTGGCAGTTTTTATCCTTGGCAGCTGAGGAATCCCAGGGATCAGAGAGTCAAAAGCACTTCCATACCTACACAAGGTAATAATACCAACAGTGGAAGACACTATGCTCCAAGACTTTGGAAAAGCACCAAAAAATGATGACCATCACCCAACTAATCAGTGTGCCCTTTGTGTTTGTACCTTACCACGTAACATCTGAAACTGATCATGAAGACTTGAGCAGAATAGACCTTGAGAGCTTCTAAAAACCTGACATGATGGTCTAATGCTGTCCTCCTGAAGGAAACACTGGGCTCATGTTACTAGAAACATTAGTGCAAGGGTGCATGCAAGTTTGGAGCCATGGCTCCATTGGTAACCTCCCTGAAAGTGCATTCTGGAGAAGATTTTCTGCTCCTTAGTGAAGTATTTCCACACCTGCTTAGCTCAGGCATGTGCTTTCCAAGGCTATATCAGTTTGAAGTGCTTAAAAAATAAAGTATTAAAAGTCTGCCAGCGTCCCTCTGGATATTAGTTTAGCAGATTTTCGCTTTGCTCTCACACCAGTATTAATCTGGCAATTTTCAAAGCCAGGTTTGTATTTTCATAAAACCCAGCTTTGCTGTGCTGTCGCAAGGATATTCAAAACCTGCTTTGGCCATCAGTCTGTGAATTGCTCCAGTTAAAATGAGCAGAGTAGAATAAAAAACCACAACAATTGGAGTGCAGATGCTGTGCTGAGCCAAATGGAAGTCTTCTGAAAGGAGTGTCCACGAACCATTATGTTGGTTGAAGCCTTAGAGACAAACAAGTCAGCTATGCAGAGAGATCAGCAGATATGTAGCTAATTAGATAAATTTTTAAAGTGTTTTTACTGGTGCTTCTAATAATAACCTTCATTACTAAAACTGAAGGGATTTTTAGAGTATAATTTCCTATTCTTCTAATTAAATCTCTTGATTGACTTTTCTGCTCAGAATTAATGACAAACAGAAACCTGCCTGGGCAGTGTGTATTTCTGTTTACATTCATTATTATTTTTTTTTTGCTATGTGGTTTTCATTTGGGAACAGCCTGCTGTGTTTGAATTATCAACAGGCACTCAGGGAATATGTCTCCCCTCTCTTTTGCTCTAACACTGTTATGTAAATGATCTTTAGATGGACAAGGTAAAAGGTGGCTGCGAAAGCAAAAATTTTTCAGCTGATTTCCAAAACTTAGGGGCCTTTTTCCACCTTGGTTGCAGTTTTATCTCACCTAACACTAAAGGACAATTCTTGCTATTCCAGGGAGGGAATATGAGGGAACAATGGACTGCCCTTCAAAAGTGCTTGTCTCTTCTCAATGAGAAGAAGGCAGGTAGCTCACGCTGACTAGAAGTTGTGCTCATCTCATCTACCTTACGTCTCCTGCTGATCTACACACCCCAAGCTGCTTCTGTAATCAGTCAGAAGAGAGAAACAGGCGTTTCTAGGGCACGATTCATCTGCCCCATTTTAGACATCTGCTTAGGCTGAGGTGAATCATGGCCTTGCTTCCATTGGCCGCATTGGCTAGACTAGAGAGAATAAACCCTGGATGAGTGGTTGAGTGGGATGTGTCTGCACTGTAGAAGTCTCCAGATGAATCATGTCATTACATCTAACAACAGGTACAGCTAAGTTCCTTAACATTTCCCACCCAGGAAAGGTAAGTGCTGAGCTGAAGTCTGTGCAGACCTAAGCTGTAGGAGGGAGGTGAGTTCCTGCAGGAGCCCACAGGAGAAAGGCAAGGAAAGGACCCAGCTAACTTGTTTTCCCTATCTATGTGTCTTGATGTGGGTTTTCTTGAACTTTTGATTAATTCAGGGAAAAACTAGTGGCAGAAAAGCACCTGTGAATGGATCCCATGCCAGACCAAAGGGTGTTTTCACTTTGACTTCACAGTGTACTTCTTAATTTAATTATTAAGCTACAAACAAAACATTGGATCACAGTTGATGGACTAAAGACACCTTTTGAAACACTGCCTCAGGCTGCAGGGGCCTTGCCCTTGTGGCTTTGCTGGGTTTACTGAGGGACTTAGGGTGCCACATCTCCAACTCCAGGTCTATTCAGCCCCCAGATGCATGGGAGATAGGAGTTATTCCCAGATGCCAGCTTAGAATACTTTAACATCTTAAGTTAGATGGCTCTTATCTTTGTAATCAGTGGAGAGAAATAGGTGTTTTCACTGAAGCTTCCAGTTTTCAGAGAGGAACATTGACAGTTTCTCCGACTCATCCTTCAGTGAATAGTTCCTCCACTGACTACAGTGAGAGTCTAGGATGGCTACTTCCAGTACCTAAAGCTAACTTGGGTTAAATAATTCACAGAGCTTGTTCCCACATCAACTAAGGTCACCAGCATATATCCCAAAGCTTTCCTAACAAAGCATCCACTGAGCATAAATAAATAAATATATATAATATTATATAAATATATAAATAAAGCTTTCCTAACAAAGCATCCACAAAGCAGCCATGCTCAGCATGCCACGTTGTGAAGCCAGGAGGTGGACTTTTTTCATCCATTTCAACAGAACCTAGGTGAAACTTTAGGGCACCAATTAAATTTCAGTTTATCTGAACAGCCAAACTCATGCCTCTTTCTACATCTGTCAGAAGTTACTGCAGTGGTACAGTGAAAACACCAATTGTAGGACGAGGACTTTACAGGTTGATGCCCTCAACTATTCATCTCCATTGTTGGGAAGATCATCTAAGATAAAAATTAAAAACATGTAGAAATACTTTTAATTGCTTTTCACACTGCTCCCTTCTCAATGCAGCAGGGAAACAGTCACACCTTACTTTGATCTGTGTTACAGTCTGGAAAGTTTAATCTGCAAAAGACAATCTCATGCAAGAGTCTTGTTCTCAAGGCGTCATCAGGCTCTGAGACAGTGAATGTAAATTTGGAGTGCACAGTCACTTGACTTTCAGTCGCAGTTACAGGGTGGAATCTCAACATCCCTCCATGTACAGTGCCTCTGCCACTAAACACAGATAGGTACAGTCCTTTTCCTTTCTTACTTACAGACTCTGGAGTGTGATAACTTCAATTAGGGCACCCTCTTTTGTCTCTAATTGGCTACCAGATTCCAGATGTAAACCCTTTATCTCTCTCTCTCTAAGGTCAATTCATCTTTAGGAGATTGATCACAAGATATGAACCTTATGAACCTTCCAATCCCACCCATCCCAAGCAAACAAACAAAACCCACCAACACCAACACCTGAAAAACAACAACCAAAACCATTAGAAAAGATGTGGAAAGACTATAAAGATCACAATCTCATTTCAGTGTTACTCAACATTCTGGTGGCTCCCATCTTTTATTCTCCTGACTGTTTCCAGTGATCAAATCAGTTTTCTTTGCATTTCCCGCTCTCCTCCTCTCTTCTGTTTCAAAGCTATCTTCTGTGTGATGGTGATTTTGAAAATACAGTGGCAAGAAATAGGCCAAGTGGTGAATATTATGGTCTAATCAATCATCATCTTCAAATTCTTTAAGCAACAGCACTTTCTGGATGCACTGACACCAACATCTTTTTCACTGGAGAACTCATGAAGCACTCAAGCTTACAAAAATGCTGACTCCCCTTACAGGTACTGCTCAAGTTTGACCCAAGGGAAAGGGTCAAAGGGCCTTTTTTTTTTTTAAACCAATTAGCTTTTTCTTGCCACTAGCTCAGGAGGAGCCATGAAAACACTATTCTGTAAGTCCACAGCCAAAGTTCTTGGCTTATCTTTAAGCCTTGCATGCCCTGAAGTGTTTAATTCAACCTCCAGTGAGCATTTTTTTGCCAACACACCTAGAGAGCTCTTCATTTCCCTTATCTTGATCTATCTGCTCCTTCAGCAGAGTGGTTGTAGATAAGTACCTGGCCACCTTCTTAATAAATTACATGTACTCTCCCTCTTGGAATGGACACCACAGTCAGTTTATGAGGAAGAAATATGCAGGAAATATATTCTCATAGGTTCTTCAGAATGAAAAAAAGAGAAGGCTTCAGTTCTGGATGACCTTGCTGTACAGCACCACTCTACCAACTTTTCAAGGTCACTACCTTCTCAGTGTTGGCTGTCAAAAGTCCTCAATGCATCGGGTGCAGCATGTAGAGGTGCGTACACCTACTTGCCTCTTCCTGAATTCTGTTATTCTTGAACTCTGTAGAGGCTCTGTTTTGCTATTCATCTTGGAGAGGCCTTTTTCTGGCTCCAAGTGCTGCTGAGAGCGGATGTCCTTCTGGGATCCCTGACACAGGTAAAGTAACTGCTTTAATTGAATTTGTACAGCAAGAGTGTAACGTCTCTGCAGCAACCCAGATTAAGGACCGGAGAGCACTTAACTCCCCACTGAATATTGACAGCTGAGCACTAGCAGTTACACTGGTTCTTTTGTCTTATACAGATGCACAGTGGCAGCAGAATTTAAGTCAAAGGATGTGCATCTCCTTATATTAGAGGGAATTTATGTCCACTTCCAGATACACTAGGTCTTCTTCCACTCTGCCCCCTTTTCATGTGCTCCCCTAGCAGGAGGATGACACAGCTCCTCCAAATCCTCTCTCAGAATCCATTCAGATTTCCAGGTTCACCTCATTCTCTTTTCCTTTTTCCCTCATTTTTGCTAACTCCCTGCAGTGCCACAGAGCTGTCTTTCCAGAAGGATGCATACTCACAATGCACTCAGCATCACGAAACGTAAAAGATTGAAATGAGTTGGCTGGAGAAGTCTCCATAGGTCCTGTCAAACTATAATGAAAACTTAGTGTCATCTCACGTGTCCTGCTACTAGGCAGGGAGAGCTCACAGAAAAACTCCTTGCAGGTGATGAGTGGGCACAGCTCTTCCTCCATCCTACAGTACCCAAATTGGTCTCCCCAGTGGTGCCCTAACTGTCATCCCCTACAAGTCAAGACGCATGAACTCCACGCATCTGAAGATGCTAATTATATATTTGGGGGGAACATAGCTACTAGGAGACTCTGAAGTTTCAAAAAAACTGAGGCTGCTCTGAAAGACCAAGGGCACCTGGGTGTTCAAGACACTCATAGGAGGATCACTCCCACAAAGACAAGGTGCCTTACAGTGCTGGCATGCATACAGAGGAGCAATGGTGTCCAAAGTACACAGATGGAAGGTGGTAAAGTATCCAAAAGCATTTCAACTGGAGATAGGGTCCAGGTGTAGGAGAGTTAGATAAACCTATCATTTCCTCCTTTCCAATTCTGTAGCATACACCAGTTTTCAGGCTCTATGAAACTGTTCTGTAGACTTGAATCACCAGATCAGAGATCAGATGGGTGAACAGACAGAAATTTTAATAGGCCTGCATTCATTTTCACAGAAAACCACTAGTTTTCCAAAGAAAAAAAACTGAAGAAAGAAAGAAAGAAAGAAAGAGAAGGGAGCATACCCAAAACCATAATTTTAAATAGAAAAAAGAAGTCATTCTGCTAACTACTTTCCCTCCTGGATGCATTTGATTTCCTTCTAAGCATGAAAACTGTACCAGACTCAAGCAATGAAACATGTGAATTATAATGAAAATTTTAATTTGTTGTAGTTTAAAATTTGAAAAATTGAAAACTACCTTAACACAGATGAAGGAAGTGATTTATGGATGTCTGTAATGGTAATTGCTGCGGTGTATTCACCTTTTGGTCTCTGACCATTTTCATATTTAGAGATTATTCCTGAAAGGTCCATAGAAAGAATGAAGAACCCTAAGCCTGTTCTTAGCTAATGTGTACTGTGCAGGTGCCTGAACCTCCAGAATTTTTTCTGATCTGGAAATAAAAAGACTGAAAACTTCTGGAATAACTTTTCAATTCTGTTGTTCCAATACCATTTCTTTCATCTTAAAGCAGAGGACTGTTGTTATATTGAATTATTTTTTTTCTGTTCTAGTCCTGGAAGTATGTGCATGATGGTGATCCTGTAAATGCACAGGCACAGAGGTAACTTCTCTCCCATGAATTATTCCCTCACCTTTACTCTGCATTAATAATAACGACGGTGATGATGATACAGCATTGTATTTCTCTAGCACCTTTCATCAGAGGATCTCTGAGCGTGGGACTCATCTCACCCAGCTTTGACCATTAAAAGTTGTTAGGCATCTCAGCCAAGTTAGCAGTCTCCTCGAGTCCATGGAGCGGGATCAGCACCTCCAGAGGGCAATTGGGCCCATCCTAAGATAGGTGCCTCAGATAGGTGGGCTGAATCACAGAGATGCCCAGGAGGCAGCACTGGCTGGGGAAAAGCTCGGGCTATGAACGTAAATTAGACGCCTTGTTTTTAGCAGAAGAGAGAGAGCAGGAATCTCACCCATTTTTGCTGAACCTCAGAAGTGCCTGAGGGCTGCTAGGAGGACACAGAAGGAAGCCTTTGCCTGGTGACAGGTGGCAGCTCTCCCTAATGTGAATATCACAGCTTTTTTTTTTTTCCAAATCTAGATCCAACAGTTTGGGTCTAGATTTGGAAAACAGCAGACTCAACGGCAACTTCACATGGATGCTAAGAAAGCTGTGTATAATTATTTGAGTTGAGGTTTGGCCAGGACAGTAAATTCCCACAGGAACTAAGGCACACCACAACACTCAGCACCTTCCACTCTGAGTGCAAGAGATGTTGCTTTGACTTTGTCTTCCCTTAGGATCTTCACAATAGAAGGGAACAGGAGAGAATATGAGTATTAACAACCCGGTTCCTTGCAAAAAGTCATAGGAACTCTTTAATTACCCAAGGCAATTAACTCTTCTGATGTACCTGTCATCTGAAAATCAACCCATCCAGAAGAATAATGGCCCCTCTAACCATGTTTTCAAGCCTGGCTCCAGAACCCTGATACTGGTTCCACACCACGTTCCCCATTTGGGTCTTCTCCCTGAAGGTCTCCCCAGTGAGATCTGCCTCCATGAAGCTCCATTTATCTCGTAAGGTTTGCCAGGATCACAGCACGTGGTATTAGAGATGTATAAGCCTTAACATTTTAATCTGCCACCTACACTGCAGTTTATGAGAGCTGTAAATCTCGTGGTTACAATGAACTCATCTAATGATATTGCTGATGGATAAATTTACCTGGGATGAGGAACAACAGTTACTTGCAAATGAAAGAAGAGTAATTTAAAGTTTCATGTAAACACCTTTGCTGCCTCACTTCTGACTTCTCCCAGCCTAACCCCTACCAGGGTTTCATGACAAATGGAAAGTATGTATGCATGTGTGTATTTGCTTCTTTCTGCCCTGTGTAGCGTGGATACAACTTGGGCCCTGGGATAAAGTTTAACATTTAAAAAACAAACAAACAAAAAGAAAAACCAACAGAATTTTTCTGTGAGAAATTAGTGGAAGAGAGGGAAGAGAGAAGGCAATATATTAGGCAAATACTAGAAAAATACCTACAGTATAAATGGGTATTTAGACTCCCACTATGAATTTCAATAATCGTTAGGAGTGTGGCTAGTCTCATCCTTCCTAGTTCTCCCTCCACCCCCCAAAGCATCCCAATCTGAACTTTTTTAAATGATCAGCAATATAAATTATATGTTGTGGTTTCAAACCTCTCATTAACACTCATCCCCCTGAACTGTTCTGGGCTATGTCAGTGCTAAATACCTTGGAGGACTGGGCTCAGAGACCTCAGATGCTTGTGAAGATTGGATTTGGACTTATAAATTGCTTAAGTGTTTAAGTGCTTGGGGGAATTTTATCCTGAAACTCCTTAGCAGTGGAGCCCATTATGGAGCCCGTTTTGAAATGGAAACCATGGACAGAAAGCTCCGTGCTGGTGTTAGGTAACCCTGTAAGAACAACAGGATTTGCACTGCCCCATCCACTCATCTCACACCCTGAGTTACGTACATTTCTCACCCTTTCCTCCAAGGACACCTTTTGAAGATGCATTTGATCACATGACACACACACACACGTACCCTCGCCCCGTTGCACACACACACACACACACACACACACACACACACACACACACACACACACACGTCTGCACGTTCCCTCTTTGGCTGTAACTGAGTCATCAGGCTCACCAAATGTGTGAACTCACGCTATAATGTTCTCCCAGAAAAATAACAAATTGATTTCATTTTTACAGGCTACAGCATGCTATATAATTGGAGACACTGCCTTGTCAACTCAGACCGGTCTGACCCGACCAGAGACATTGCTTACAGCTGTTTACGGAGCCATAAACTTTCTTCCTCTTTGTTTTTCCTTCCTTTTACACTCTCTCACTTTTTTTTTTTCTTTTCCCTCTCACTCGAATGGATCCTATGGACACTTTGTACCCTGCTTATAAAATAACGTTAAGGAAAATGCAAGAAGCATTGATTTAGACAGGCCCTACAACCTCTGTTTCAAATTAACACTGTAATCAATGGGACTTGAATCTATGTAGTTTGGCACATTCCCTGAGCACTCAGGGAGTTATATTCCTCTGACCTTCCTTGGAACAGTTTTATGGGGGGTTGTTTTGCATACAGTTTTGCTCTGTGTAGAACTATTTTTTTTTTAAATACTCAAAAACTCCAAGCTTAATGAAATAATTTGACTTCTGTGGGAAAAGACCAAACACTTGACTTTCCAAATAGGTGCTTCCATTTTGAACTGCTGAACTGTATAATAAATATAACTTTATAATAAATAAATAAATAAATAAAGATAACAAGCCCCGAAGAACTTTTAATCTAGTAGTACTATCCATCAAAATTCAATTTAGCTACTTCACAATAAATTACAGTTGTGCTTCTTTTCATATTGCCCATCCATCATAAACTCATCGTAGACTCTACTCCTCCTTTAGTCTAAAATGTAACAAGATTCATTTCATTTGATTCCTCTGACAAGCTCAAAACCAGATCAATGCTAAAATTAGCCAAAGCCACAATGTAGGTATGAATGCAGATTATGCCATTGTTGAAGGTCACCTCTGTACACGGGCTTAGGGCTATGGAGAATACTCGTCTGGTTCTTGACCCAAATATATATGGGAAAAGGACATACAGGTTTGGTAGGGAGAAATAACATCTTTCCTTTAAAAGTGCAACAAAGATTTCCAGGTCTGTATTTGTCTTTTAAGGAAAAATTAAGGAAAAAAATGGAAAGCATTGAAAGGCAGAGAGCTCCTGAACTTCTCCTTCCCTCTATTTTGGACAGGCTGTAGCAAAAGATGTGTTGTTTGATGAAGAGTACACATGGGGAAGACCGTAAGGAACATCCCAACCTGAAGGAAAGCCAACCCTTGTTCAGAGATCAGAACAAGTTTTGCAGGGCTCCACAGTATCTAGCCATGAAGCCATGACTTCCATCCTTATTTTTCTTTTTTTTTTGTTGCTTGTAAAAGTTTCTTTAAATTCAATGTCAATTTCTAGAGTAAAAGAACAACTGGATTTTTTTTTTCAAAGAAACTATTTTGCATTGGAAAAAATCCTCGTGTCTCTTTGACATGTTTCAGCTAGATCCCAGTAAAATTAAGGAGGCACGGACTGATGAGTCGCTCAAAGGTACAGGAAAAATGCCAGTGTATGTCCTGGCATTTGTTTGCAGTTTGAGAGTGAAAAAAATTCTCAAAGATCTTCTGTGGCAACAGAGCAATAACAAGAATAACAAGAGCAATAAAACTCGATGCAGAGAAAGAAGAGAAAGATTCAATTCATTTTGCTGCACTGAATTCTCTAGCGCTGCTTGTGGATAAATCTTGTCTGTTGAAATGAATGCACTGGATCTCCTTTATTTTCTCAAATTTATTCTGATTATAGTGGAACAGGCAAGGACATTTCAATCATAATGCTGCCTAATTTTCTTGGTTTGCAAGCTTTCTATGTGTGTGCCAACAGCCTGAGCCCCTCAATGTTTCATAGTATTTTTCTGAGATGAGAAACCATGGATAGGTAGGTAGGTAAGCAGATAGATAGACAGGTAGATAGATAGATAGATAGATAGATAGATAGATAGATAGATAGATAGATAGATAGATAGATAGATAGGTAGGTAGGTAGGTAGGTAGGTAGGTAGGTAGGTAGGTAGGTAGGTAGATGAATGTGGATCTATTCATAAACAGCTTGCTTTTCTTTGCCATCTTCTTTGGACTAAAAGAGGCCATTCACTCCAAAGGTCTCCAAGAGTATTTGTCCAGAAAGAGTGATTTGAATGAAAAACTCTAGCAGCCTGTTGACTCAGTATGCAACTGACCCAGACTTATTTTCTACAAAACTGGAGAACTACTGCACCAGACCATAGAACTGTAAGATCACTGTGTTGGAAAAGACCTCTAAGGTCATCTCGTTCCAACTCATCACCACCATGACCACACAGAGAAGAACTGAGCTTTCTTCTCCAGTTTCCTTTCTCTAAAAGTACTGGAGTTTGGTGCTTGCAACAGGAGCCAAATTTTGAAGAGCTCCTTCTCCAGGTGACTCAGCAGAAGTTCCTCAGAACGGCATAACCAGCCTAGGAAGGTCTCAGAGATTTGTGATCCAGTGGCTGGCTGAAAGAAGGCTGAGAGAGTAAGCATGTAGGAGCTTTGGAGGAATGAAGGAGGGTAGGGAGATGTCTTGAGAGCAGGAAAAAACAACCTCAAATCTCCGACTGGGAGGATGAAATAAGAGGCAGGATGAAGAGCAATGACCAATGGGCTTGTTTTCCCTTGCTGTCCCTCTGTGCTGGGGTTAAGGAGCCTGCAACAGCTGGGAGCTGCACCTGCAGACCTCTGCGCAGCACCGCAACCTTAATGATTTCTTTCTGAAAGTGGTTGGGGAAATGCAGACAGGCTGCCAGATAGTGATCAGCTCGCAGAGGGGTGATCACTATTAGGCAAAGATACCAGCTTTGACATGCAGGGAGGGAAGCGGCCAAGAATTTGGGAAAGCAATCCCAGCTCTCTGCTGCACGCTCCTCTGCCAAGACACCTCCTGTGTTTACTTTAGAAACCAGAGACGAGCCCTCCTCTTCATAATAATAATAAAGCTGCAGGGTCACTCAGCTTAACAGATGGCTTCCTTCCAGCTTGGATTTCTCCTTGTTACCTACAGAACTGATGCACTGATGTTGCTGGGGGATTATGCAATGTTAATAATGAGGTTTCGCAGGAGATCTGAGCGGTGACAATGGGAGGCTGTGGGAAGGAAGCTCTACTGGTGAACATAAATCAACCCACAGATCTCACGGAATCACAGAATCATTCAGGTTGGAAAAGACCACTAAGATCACCAGGTCCAGCCCCAACCCATCCCACCATGCCCACTGGGTCCCTCAGTACCACATCTCCACAGTTCTCAAATCTCCACAGTGAATCCACCACCTTCCTAGAAAACCTCATGTGGAACTCCTGGACATAGACCAGTAGCCCAAGTAGACACAGGAAACCACACAGCACTCCTCAGCTGGATCTAACTGCTCTGTTTGTGCAACAGAAGCAGCTCCATCACACTGAAAAGCTGCATAGCAATGACCCATCCTGCAGATTATGGCTTTCCCATGCCCAAGGTTTAGATCCTAAATAACACGTGATGCCTTCTATAGAAGGGACAGAGACAGAACTTGTGCAGGAATATTCCCTTGCATTTCTTTTCCGTTAGCACCCAATCAAAACCTGAAGCTCTTCATGAGTTTATACTGAAATCCTCAAAATCTATATTTCCCATAACTTTCCTTCCTATTAGTACAATCGTCAACCTGAGATATATTACTAGGTGAGATTCAGTTAAAATGTTCACTTTCCAAGAGTTGTTTTTCTTTATTAAAACAAACACACACACACACACACAAAAAACCACCCTGAAATATTTTGTTGCAGTGCAAGTGGCTTATTCTCTGCATTTTCCAAACTGAAACAGTTTTAGTCATATAATTATTAATCTTATGTGGTTTAGGACATTGAAATGTAAAAGTCTTGAGATATTTTGTCTGCCCTGAAGTACTCAATTGAACGAATCATTCAGAATTATAGCAACTCGTTTTGGTTAAGACATAAAGAGATTTTCAACATTCCATGCTGTTGTATAGAAAACATGCATAGGTTTATAAGGTTTTGTAGAGAAGCAATACATTAAGTGGTATACAGTCTTTGTACTTCAGTAGGCCTTGCACAGCTCTTGATTTTATCATTTGCCACAAAGCATTGTGTACTATTTGCCACAGAGCATTTGCAACCAAGCACTGATATGCTCAGATCATTAATAAATGGATTTCATTTTCACAAATTATTACTGAGGTCCTGAGCTTAGCAGGAATAAATGGGGATGAAGTATTTTACTTTAGGCAGGAAAGTCTGGACATTTGACAGCAGAAAGATGTTGAGGTTTCAAAGGTTTCTAAGTACTTCAGCTACTGGACATCATTTCATTTGTTACTAGCTCAAGTGGACTAAGAGACAGCTTTCTTGAAGGAACAGCCTATTCCTTAACTGTTGGACTGCAAGGCTGAACGCAGCAGTGAGAGCAAAGCCATGAATATAAGCACGTGGTTATCCTTGATGCCACCATCAGATGTTTTCTGCCTTCTGTTCCCTTCCCTTTCTGCCTGTACCCACGCAGAGACACACCTATTGACACATCCCTGTTGGTGGAGGCACGAGTTAAAATTTCCCTGTTCTAGCACACCCAAGCTTTGCCAGAAACACTGGGTGCTCCAAAGTAGCTCTTTCTTACATCTTTTTTTTTCCTACTATTTGGAAATCAGAAGCTCAGAACTATGCAGATCAACTGTCCAAAACCTGGGAAGACATTTCAAGATGCAATTTGACTGACTGCACATGGACGTCTCATGCCCTTACAGCTCCTAGGGTATCCTGTCTGTCACCCAGGAGCCACAACACCTGTGTGTGGGTCAGGTCTTCTTGTAGGACCTTTGTGAAAGCTACCAGCCCCATGTGGATGTTGTGGGCACAGTCTGGAATCTGTGGTAAAACTGGGTGCCTTGATGTGGCACCTCAACTCAGAGTAGTGTGGTCAAGTGATAATCAGGAGGTTGGTGTTCACCCGTACCACATTCTTTGGCCAAGCAAATCACAGAATTATAGGGATTGGAAAGGATCTCTAGAGATCATCTAGTCCAACCCCAGAAACAAAGAGTTGGTTCTGGAGGAGCTCCAAAAAGACTTATTGAGATTGGAAGGGGGATTGAAGTGAAGTAGGAGGCCCTCCATGGGCAGTGCAACAAATACAGGAGCAGGCACCTAAAAACAGCAATTCTCAAGTAGTCCAAGACAGGACTTTCTCTGAGACATGCAGTTCTGAACTGAAGGTTCAGGACTGTTCCCTTCACTTGTCTCTTAGTAAGACAGCTTTTCTGAGAAAGAGCAGGGAAACTGGTGAGAGACCATTGCAAAGGTCTGAAAACTCTTCAGAAATTCTTAAAGAAATCACCAGCAACAAGACATCCCACAAGCTCTTTCCTTCAAGTTTCTCTTCAACAACCCTGTCATCTTATGGATTCATCAATTTATACATTTTCCAAGCCTGACTACTCCTTTGTTCATCTCCTTGATGCCACTGGCCACCGCATTTCAGACAAGGGATTCACCTGCAGCAAACCCAGGAACTTTGGTTTGGCTGAGTCGCCTCTACCAAAAGTGTACCCACTCATGAACCCAAACACCCAGAGATGGAGAATCTGCAAGTTCCCCTGGGGATGAGCTCCAGTGGCTTACCACCTTCACTGGTAAGAGCTGCTGGTGCCAATCAGTTGTGGCAGAGGTGGAAATTATGGGCTGCATTGTGGGCACTTGTGTAAGAGGAATATGGCTTTCTAGACACAGATGCTAAAGGTACTTATGAGAGTCTACCAAAATGGATGAGACTTGCATATTGCCTAGAACAGGAGGCTATGAGGGGAAGCAATTCAGTCTCCTCTTTTATAATTTTTAATATGAGTTTGGTTTTGTTCCTTAAAGAACCACTGGAGCCTTCACCCACTCCCTTCAAGAGATTTTATTCCTTCTGCTGAAAATGAGCTTGCAAGAAAATATGCTGGAGCATTTTTGGAAGTGCTTCTGCTCTGTATTCACTGCAGTGAGGGTGATCTCACCAACCCATGAGGGAGTTGCTGGTGGGGAGGGAGGGGAAGATTTGCAGGATTTTAAGTGTCTTGCAGGGCAGGATGGGGTCTTACCTCCCCCACCCCAATGCTGCTTTCCCCTCAGCTCCCCACGCCAACCTCCTTTTGCTCTCTGAGCAGCAAGCTGCTGCTGCTGGTGTTATTGACACATATTTCAAACAAGCCTGTGCAAGGGACTCAAGACACATTACATTGCACATGGTGCCCCGGGCCACAGATTCGCCTCCTTACACCGACAGCACGTTTTGCTTCATAAAGAATGGGCAGGCCTTCACCTGGAGCTATTTATCTGGTGTGCTCAGAAGAAACAAGGGAGAGGGAGAAAGCCCTACATGCTCACATTGGCTGTTAACCCCGTCCTACATACCCTGTAAGTGGCCAAACGCTGACCTCTCTCTGCATGAGACCTCAGCCACCCTCTGCTGATGAACCTGGGAGGATGCCTGCGATCCGCTCCCCGGTTTTCATACACCTGTGTGTAGGTAAACACCTTCCTGCACTACTCTGCGACTGCATCTGATTGCTTGTTCAGCCCCTACAATATGCCCCATCACAAAGAGTGCGACCAGAGCTCAGTGACGTGCCACACTGGATGAGGAATCACAGAATCATAGGGGTTGGAAGGGACCTCTGGAGATCATCTAGTCCAACCCCATTGCTAAAGCAGGTTCCCTGCAGCAGGTAGGTAGAGTAGGAAGCCTGTCTGGTGAATAAAAGTTGCTGATGTGCACCTCTTTCCAGGATCAGGCTAATCTTTCCTTGCTGTTAGCAACAAGTTTTTTTGTTGTTTTTTTTTTTTCCTGCTTTCTTTAAATCTTTCCATCATTGTTATTATAATGATAATTATGACTATTATGCCTTGAACTTGGGTCTAAGATTAGGGCTCCCATTGTGCTAAGAGCTTTATGGAGAAATGTCAAGGAGCTGATTCCAGTTGTAGAAAACACATTTGTCTACAGTCAGGCAGGCAGGATACGAAGGTGAGAACGAAGGAGTGAAAAGAGGCCAGGAATGAGGTAGGATGGGAGGCAGCAGCACACAGAAAATAAAGCTAGCAGTTAGCAAAATAGCAGCAGTCAGCACTGGTGCCTTGCCTAAGCAAACCCCGCTCCTCCTCTGTGTCCACACACGTCAAAATCTCAGCAGGGAGAAGGGGAAAGCTCCCCTGAATATCCCGACTGCAGAAGTGTGGAGCAAACACCCCCTAAAAAGTCCCTCATCGGTGTCAAAATCGGGGGGGGGGGGGGGGGGGAGACATTCCACCCCCCAACCCACACTGCTGAGGTGGTGACCTGCACTCGAGTCCCATTCGGGGCTGGAAAGCTGCCAGGGATCCGGGGCAAGGAGTTGCTAACATGTGGCATACTCATAATTCTTCATTTCACCCACCTTTTTTCCTGTCTCTTCAGATTAGATTTGAAGTGCTCCGGGGCAGGGACTGTCTCTCGCTAGATGCGCATTCAGTGATTAGGACAATGAGCCCTTGGGCTTCCCTGGATCCGGCAGCACTTAATGTATCACAATTAATAAATGATTGGGAATATCTCGAAGGGTTAGATGCTAAATGACAGAAGGGTGAAGTTGTTTTGGAGGTATCTGTGTAGGGTTCATGGTACAAAGTGCAGACGTTTCCAAGCCCGGTGCAAGGAAAAGGAATTAATCGCTCTGCTTTGGCTGTGAGAGGTGAGCATGGAAGCACACCTTAGGATGGGAAGGGCAAAAGAAAAATTGGATGGACCTGCATGCAAAGTTTAGATGAAGCAAACACTTCCTGTGCTTTTCCCAAGCCATGGCCACAGAGGTGAAATCTCATGGGACTGTTTAAAAATCACTCAACAGCTCATAGCTCAGTGCTGGTGGATCTCAGACCGTCCCTGTTCTCACATGCACTCAGAAACAGTGTGAGAAGAGCAGGAAACTGTGAGTATAGTGAATATGAATGAGGACTAAGCAAGGCAGATAAGTGATAAGGGAAGCTCAAGTCATCAGTGAAATAATCCATGACTAGTAAGTAGTGTTAAAAAAGAGAAACACCAATAAATCATTGTTTAATGTCTGATTAGGGAATATACAAAGATACTCACAGACACTCGGTGATACACAAACATACATTTATAGTCCCTAATAATAAATTAGCCATTTATAGATAAACAAGGTGATAAAGAATGAAGGGAGTTTAGGATATTTCCGGACAACCACTGCTAATGTTTGCAATAAATCTCAAAGTGACGATGGAATAAAGGAGAATGCCAAATAGGTCAAATGCCAAATCTCCTGTATTGTTAAATAGCAAATGGATAACTGTAAATCTGTTACCTGGCCCAGAAAGGAAATGATGAGACAAAGACTGAATCCACAGGGAATGAAAGAGCTGTAATATAATTAATGGTAGTCACCACTGTTAAACAAAATGTGAATTTCAAGATGAGACTGCTACATACAGGTGATAATAGCAATGCTGCTGGGATGGCACTCTTGACAGAACATAAAGAATAAGAGTGAATAAAGACCTCCAAGTGGTAATACGTAGGATGAATGTAGTACATAATAAATAGATGCGCAGCTGACAGCTCTCTATGATTCTGCTAGGCAAATAGCATCAGGGGCAGCTGTTACTAACATTCATTCTTTGAGATCTTCAAAATAAAATGGTTCAAAAATCCTCTATAACATCATTCCTGAAAAGGTCTGTGGCACACTGAAGGCCAGGGGGGAGAGGATTTGGAGAGAGCAGTGGTACGTGATGAGGGTTGTGCCCACATAAAGCCACCATGATGTTCCAGATGCAGGTGGCACAGTGGCATAAATCATGCCGAAGCTCCAAGAGAGTAGGGAGTTGGGCAATTGACCCTCACAACATTAATTCTGAGCACAAAAATCCGAGTAGGGAGTGAGGACAGGAGAAAATTTACCTTCTGCACGCAGCACTGGTGAGGACATTACCAAAATACCATATCGAAAAGCTGGAAAAAGCCCAGGGAAGTGCTTGTGATTAGAAAACATACTGCAATATCCTGCTTGGACAAAAATTCCTTGCTGTGTCATCTATGTCTGAGAGAGCAACGATGGACTCATACCATCTCCGTTCCAAACCTGCTATGTCATTCCTCCCTTTGCAGACAGCAAAGAAAATGGACACAAGGTTGAAGCTAGTCATGTACACAAGAGGCTTTGAATATTAACAAAGCTTTTTCTAGTGATTCAGAGGCAACTAGAGTGATGGTCTGTTTTTTGGATGGTCCCATGTAGAGCCAGGAGTTGGACTCAATGATCATTAGGGGTCTCTTCCAGCTTGGGCTGCTCTACGATTCTGAGATTCTGTGACTCAGGTTATTTGTTAACTTTATTGATCTCAAATGCCATAATATGCACCTATAACTTCCTCTAAGGTCTAAGAACAGAGGTCTGAATGTGGGCTACAGGAGTATCAGAAAATGCCACCCTGAACATCTTTCTAAGTGCTGTACCTAAAACACAAGATACTAGACTTGATGAAGGAATGACCAGGTGTAACTCAGACATCACTGTCATAATGGTCCTGAAGAGACAGATTCATACTTGGCTTTCCTTGAAGACTTCCCACCCAAGCAGTGACTCAACATCCTTATTGTTTTAGGTAAGGAATTTGACACGATCAGGCCCAGGATGGCCCATGACTTCAGGCCATAAGGATCCCTATCACCAAGTGCTCTAAAATTCTCTGATCAGAGGAGCTTTCACCACAAGTCCTCAAAGGGCTGAGCACCAAGATCTGCCTTAAACGATGGTATTATATCTACAACCACATAAATAGTTGGATGGATGAGAGGTGGATAAGATCATGGGTTTACAATGCTGTCCCTCCTGCTTTTAACCCATCCCAGTGTTGGTTGAAACCAGGATGTGGCAAGCCTTAAAGGGCTTTTTATGCCTCAGAATTACCAGCCTTCTTGAGCCTTACAGGAATAAGGATGTTGATTCTCACCAGTAAATTGCTCCCACTCATCACTGACTTTCCTTGTTGATCCTTTTAGCACCACCTTTTTGTTTAGAGCATTTAATCACTTATCAGCAAAGGCCCTAAACTAAAAATGCTCTTTGGAAGCATCTCAGCTGCGGCCCCTTCGTTCCATTGTCCTGTGGCATTTTGCATCTCAGGTTTTCCCTGTAGGTGATACCCTACACACAAGTTTGGGTCACCTTTGTGAAAGACACCCCGTGTTAGCAGAGGAAAAGACATTGCTGCAATTTGTATGCTGCCTGCTGTGACAGGACAGAACTGTCTCTTCGGTACCCAGAATTTGGTTGGCGACAGAGCTCTGGGAACAGACTGAAAGGCGTGGGTTGTTTTTGAATGAATCATGTTTTTAATCATCAAACACTGCCAATCAGAACTGCAGCAGATTTTTCCCAGTTTTTGTTTGACCTTAAGAACGATAATGTCAGGCTCCCACCTCTGGATTAGGCACATATAGGAACTTTACGAGCACCGGTTAATGAAGCCTCACAACTCTCCTTGTTATAGATGGAGAAACTTCAACACCAAAGGACAGGTGATTTATGAACCTGTCCATAATACAGCTGATATTAGATCTGAGATAATAATCTTTCCAGCATGTAACATGGATCCAATTATATCAGTAACTAACTTTAATTAGGAGGGAAGATAGCACTGTTATTAAGGCATGGATTGAGGACTTGAGGACTGTGGGTTCAACACTTAATTGAACAAAAGATTCTCTGTGGGGCTTGAGGCAAATTGAGCATTTTGGTTTGCCTCAATTTTCCTATTTATAGTCCTATAACTCAAGGACTTAATTTAGTAGTTGGGTAGAGATAGTGATAGGAGGATGGTTGGACTAGATGATCTTATAGGTCCTTTCCAACCTTATGAACTTATGAACTTATTGGTAAAGTGGGAATAATATTACCATAGGCCTTCATGAAAATAGCCAGGTACTTAAGGCATTACAGACAAAGACTTTGAATGTTGAGGTGATGGATCACTACTGAATGAGCTCTACTGCAGTGATATACTGAGGCCCACAAAGGCTCAACCACATGACACTTCATGTGGACCACAAGAACATAGCAACACCACTGAATTTATTATCTTCTGAGAAGGCCAGGAAGGTACATATCTTGTCCAGAATGTTAAAAGTAAGTTCAACACATTATGCAAACCTGACTTCCAACTCAGGTGAACTCCCTGTAGCATCACTTAACATGATTTTCTGTTTCTGTGTAGGAATCCTCCTACCTCCACCAAATAATTTTCTCCTTCCAGTCTTCAGAGCAATGCCAAGCACAGTTTTCTGCTTCCTCCCTGCCTGATTACCAGTGTATATTTTTTTACTTTAAAGCACTCAATCCACTCAACTAGACAGACCAAATGAGGGAAAGATGGAAATTTCTTTCTCTGACTCCTAGGTAAATTAAATTTATTCCTGATTTGCTTGACATCCCAGCAAAGCCAGGGCTTGAAAGACAAATACGTAGACAGATGTCTCAGACGCTTAAACTTACTTAACCAAGGTTTTCATGGGGACTAATGTAAAAGAAAAAGAGTTATGTCATGCATGATCAAGGTTTTCCTGTGTAAAATGGGGTAACATCGGATACTACAGTGAAGAAATCACCACTGCTTTAAATCCAGACTTCCATACTTTAAACACACAAAAATCTCCAAAAGTTAAAAAGAAAAAAGTAAAAAATCACTAGTTTGAGTAGTATTTCCAGTACATCCATGTTCAGTTCTACTTAACCAACAGTAATAACCCACTTAATAGATTTCATTGAGAGTCTGATTACTGATAGTGTTGTTTCTTCTTATCAGTTACTAAGCTGTAAATTCTTTGAGGATGTCTGTGATACTTTACCAGTCATAGACCAAAGTGGACACATCACGCATTTCTGTTAGATGGAAGGATTGATCTGTAGCCTGAGCCGTGTGATCCAAAGACTACTGATGAATAGAGTCCAAACAGATGCATGGTACAGTACCCTGAATCAGGAAAGGAAATTGGGCTGGCAGGCTAAATTCAGCTTGCCAAGCTCAAGTAGCTCAGGGGAGCCTCAAGCAGAAGAGGTTATCTAAGATGGGTCCTGAGCAAGACACTGGCTTTCAGCACAAACACTTAAAACTTGTTGGAAATTTCTGTTTCTATTTGTTTTAAAGTGCATACAAGAAAACAAACAAACAAAAAAAAAACCCAACACTGCTACAGTCGAGTCAGGTACCTTATCTTTGGGGAATGACAATCTTGAGTTTCCATTTTCTTCTACTTATTCTCTTTTATTTGTTTCTTTTTTGACAAAAAAAGAAAAAAGAAACAGCTGAGGAATCATTTAGTCAAACTGTCCTTTGGGAGAAAGGATGGATTCAGTTGGACCAAACTGATTCACGCACTGTCCCTGGAGATACAAATCCAGAACAGGCTCCACTGAACCCAGAGAGCTAGGAGCTCAGCTCCTGAGGAATAGAAATGGAAAGGTGTTTTGCATCTTCCCTTCATTGTATGAGCATCACCTCCACCTGCTTGCAGAGGTGTGAGATGGTTACAGAACTTTACAAGAGCTTAGGACAACATAAAGCAGGATCCTGGTCATCTTTGTTTGCACATCCAGTGCCATGCATTTGTTCTGCCTGCTCTTGGGTGCCTATACAGTGTGACAAGATCAACTTAGCACACTATAGAGATTCAGGGATCTGATCAAAGCGAGAAGATAAGAACCACAAAGGCCAACTTTATGACTCTGCTACTGATAAGGTGACAGAGCAAGGACTAATCTAGGTGCAAGAATAATTGATAATAACCCTGAGGCTGCTAGAGCTGTTTAATGACCCAAGAATCTGGGAAACACTGGTACATGGCTGGGATTCTATGTGCCCAACACAGTCTCTACCCCGGGTTGTGAGAGGAGGTACTAGGTCACTAGATTGGATTGATAGGTCTATACTGAGCAAAAGGAGTACTTCAGACCCAAATGCTAGTGTCTGAAGTCTTGTCTCCTGCTGCATCTCAGATTCTGGAACACAGTGTCACAGAGGTGAGGAAAAATAAATAAATTTAAGCTGGATAATTCAGCGTCTGGGAAGCAATCCAAATTCACTAGGCAAATTTGCTTACATGAGCTAGGAACCTGCATGTCACGCCTCAGCTTGGAATCAATCATATTTCAGTAGCTAGGGTAAAATATGCAGTCACTTCCAGCTGAGACAAGTTCAGCACAGCTCGGCCAACGGGGTGGAGGCTCCATTTTTGACTCATCTAATAGAGTTACTGCCTAAGGACCATCAAGATCTCTGTTCAATGTGCACATGAACCGTGAAGTCCAGCCAATGCTGGGAGTAGGAGTGGGGAGGATCTGTTCTTGTACTTGGCTGCCAATGAGATGGGAAGTGCGAAATTCTGCTCCCGAGTTTGTCTCAGCTGGAAGGAACTCACAGCAGACATAATTCATTCAGGCTCTGTCCTCTGAGCTTTCTGTATAAATCTCATCCCAAGGCATTCTGGAGCAACACATAACGTAACAAGACAACACTGCTGGAATCCAGTGATCTCTATCAGCACTGAGAGAAGACAGATCCTCACGTGCTGCCAAACAGCAGCACTCCTGGACCCTCAAGTTTTTAAAGGCATTTAGCAGCAACTCTGTCTCTTAAAATTCCTACCCCATTTTGATTGTGCTGACAAAATCCATCCTACTTCTCCCAGCTCCATACCTATGTATTGTACAGCAGTCTAAGCATTTGTGGCAACTCCACAGCTAACACAGTACTGAAACTTCAGCCTTGGGGACTCTACAGGTGGTCTTGCAAGCTACATATTCCCTTCTGTCTCATGAAGTCAGTCACTGAACTGTGGCTTTTTGGCCATTATATGTGTCCTGTGAGAAGCTCCACTTTCAGAGCCAACTCTTTGATGGCAAGAGCATGCCCAGTGTTTCCTATGGGTGCTAAAGAGAAGCAGCACAGTCCTCAAATGATGTTGATCCCAAGGGTCCTTTTACATCTACTGTAGATGCAACCCTTGCACACTACTTATGAATGTGAAGATGAGGAAATTACCATCTTGTGCTGAGAATGGATTCTAAAACATGGAAATATCTAGGTCCTTCATCAAGGGGCAGGAGCTTTCTCCATCCCCTCATCCTCACTTATGAAAATAAAGAGTAAAGCACTCATCTCAGTATCTCTGACAAATTAATGCATTCTCATACACTCCAGAGCTTGTCAAATGCCCATTTGCCGTTCAGGTTTGTTCTAGCTCTCTTAAGGTTATCCTTCTAAAGCGTGGATGCCTAGTTTCACCTAATTAGCCAGTTCTTACTAGTTCTGTAGGAAGGAAAGGCAGTTCCAGGAGGCAATCCAGCCTACTATATCTGAGGTACCAAAAAATTGCTCATTGGAATCATTATTAGTGCAGTGAAGGCACAGAAACATGCTCACAGCATTTTATTGGCACTAGATAGAAATTATAAGGCCACATGGTTGAATGTATTTCATGAAATGGAGATCTCTGGCACAAACCCTCCATGATCTTGCCTGGAACCATGCTGAACAAGTCAAATTTTGGTACTTCCTACATTAAAAAAATAATAAAATCTCTGCACTCTGACATTGTGGAAAATCTGACAGGTTGCTTTCCTTAAATTTAATTGATATTCCCTTCTTTCCTATACCTAGTTATGTCTACTGGTCCCTGTGTATGTCCCCTAGCCATGTTCCCTGCGTTATGCCCCTGTGGAACTGTCATTGCTTTCCCTTATTATATGCATCTGACAAATGGTTGAGAGCTATTATCATATCACTATTTGATTTGGATTAGTACTTGCTAATCTTTGCTCATCGACATCAGTCCTTCCAACCCTCTGGCTCTTTGAACACTCTCCAGTCTGTCAAGATCCTCCTGGCATGAACAGGGGATGAAATACAGTAGACCAGGTGCACTCACTCTGGAGCCATATCATCATATCAACTCAATTCAAGGGCTCAGTGCACTGGATCATGTGGGTTCTTCTTTCCCGTCACCTTGAATTGCACATTTAAGTTGAAGGATGCATGTCTGTACATAGCTGATCTATTCACTTGTGTCTATGTGAAGTTGTGCACGTTGACATGGCAACACTTTTCATAAATGTAGAGGTAGGGGCTCTGCCTCCCTCTGTTTACTCACCAAGGTGATGAGAAGCGTGTTATTGGCACACAGTGAATGAGACCAAGTAATTGACAAGTTCCTGCCTGCCAGCAGAACTGCTGCCACTGTCCAAGCAAGTGCTCTCAGCCTACACCACCTGAGAGAGGGAATTTATAATCTTAAGACTCTCCCTTTCACCTCAAAATTAGATTAAGTTGAGGTCGTGTGTACCAGGAAGTGCTGCAGTGCTGATGGCTGGTAACTTCTTCAGCCACAGCAGCTATACTGCCTTCAGTCACCTGAAGATGATTGGTTTTTTTTTTCTGTTAATGCTAAATGAAGTGAAATGCTTTGATAACCTGCCTGTCTTTAACTTTAGTGCAGCTGCTGTGGTAGTAAACTTGAGATTATCCTATGCAATAACACAACTTATTCTTCTAGATAGGACCAACAGATCATGGTTTTTTTTTTTTTTGGTTTGTTTATTTGCTTTTTTCTTCAGAGGTAATCAGACACAGGTCTAAAGCATTAATGCTGAATGCCTGGTGCTACTGGCACCATCAGCTTCCACTTCCCCAAACATAGGCTAAACCTGATCTGAATGAACTGAGCCAAAACTTGGGAAGATGGTGAATTCTTCTCTTGCTGATTTCTCTTCACTGGTTCCATGGTCAATGATTCCCAAGATGTATGGTGATAGCCAAGAACTCCATGTCCAGGGTAACAGATCTCTCAACTATCACTCCCACTACCAGGATAAATGTTCATTGCTGTACATAATTTACATAAAATTATTGTATATATAATATTGCTTTTAGCTGGGAAACAGATATTCTGCAGCAAGATTACTAATATTTACTTTTTGAGGGAAATTGCATGCACTTGTTTGAATACCCTGAATGGAATTCAATTCCTTAAGCATAGGTGTGTTGAGTACCTTTGAGGAACTTAACATATCTACCTGGCTCCAGCCTGCCTTTTTGAAGCATGTTGATACCTCAGATGACACAAGAATATCCTGAAAAACATTCAGCACTTCTGTGTACCTAACTGTATTAAACCATAAAGCTCAACCGAGTGGAATGGGGCTCAGACACAGATACTGATCTTTATGTCGTAGAAACCCAAGTTAAAGTATCTGAATCTGAGGTTCAGGGATGAATTTAGCTGCCTGTATAACTCTACATGATTGATCCTATGTGCTACTCCTGCACAAGGCTTACAAATGTGCCATGGGACCTACTGGAGGTCTGTACCTTCCTGGAACAGCATGTGGACTCTCAGATGGCTGTGGATACTTGTGCTCAGCCACACTCTCAATCTATTGTTGGATTTGAAAATTCACTATAGGCAGCATTGGATGAAAGTCATCTTTTTCTTTTCTGTAATGAGGATTGCCTCTGAAATAAGGAATTACAAAACTGAGACTACATTAAGGCAATCTGTATTAGGGAAAGGAAGTGTGCAGCACTGTACAAGAAAATGGAAGAGAAGGATTTTAAAATAAGCTTGGTTGGTCCATTATTTCTACAACTCTCAACCACTCTGTTTATCACGTGTGGGAGCAGGTACCTAGCCACCTTGGCATTTGGTGAGTTCTCCTGTTGTTTTGGCTCAAGTGAAGACAGGAATTGCATTCTGCAGGAAATCTGTTCTCTGAGTCATCACTTACGACTACAGAACGTGTATTGAAATCACTAATGATTTACCTAAAAGAGACGTCATTGCAAAGCAGTGGATTATAATTGTATTAATACTACCTATTAAGTATTACCCTGTCCATGGCAGAGGGGCTGGAACTAGATGTTCTTTAAGGTCCCCTCGAACCTAAGTCATTCTATTTCTCACTAACCCTGAAATACAGAGAGACAGTTGAGTAGTCTACATCAAGATTGTCTGAAAAGTAATCTGTTCTATAAAAAGGGCCAAGTCACATTTAGGGTCCAGTTCACCTTAGATGGCATAGCTTCTGAGGAATGCTTATGGGATTGGCAGTTATGGCAGTTAGTGGGACCTGAGTCCTTTATAGGTGGCAGGCAGAGGCCCTTTGGATGGCACTGAACACTGCCTGTGAGAAAACTGCACTTGGAACTGGTCTTCATTTGATCAGCTGATGACATCTACAATCTAGAAGTCTACATGTGAGCGAGACATCCATTTAAGCAATGAAAAAGAATAAAACCTTTTTGAGTACAGTTCAATGGGTCCTCATTTTGTTGTTGTTGTTGTTTTTGTTTTAAACTCTCTTTAGGATGGGAAAAATGGCTCACCAGGTACCATCCATTTCTCCTCTCTTTTTGCAGTAAAGGAATTAGGTATCTGTCGCAGATGTCTGAACAACCACATTCTAGAGTGCCCCCAGAAGAAGTCAGTACACAGACATCAGTGCATGATAAATTTAGATCTCTACCTAGGGCTCAACCTCATGGTCAAGCCAGTGAAGATCGAATTGCAATGTGCTCGTTGACCTACAGTCTTACATATGTGGATTGCTAGCCTACAGCAAATGCTAGTGAATGTGATTTAAATTAACCCTTTTTTATTGTGGGTAAGCACAGTCTAATTACCCAACTTGCTGCAGGCTAGCAGTGAGCTTGCAGACAGCTACCAAGGGTCAGCTGATGTGTGGTAACTTGTTACACCGCAGAAACTTGATCATGAGTTTAATTTGCTATAACTTCCACACACAGGCAAACCCTTAGCCCTAATTTCTGCTAGAGCCTCAGGCAGTGCAGAATTGACTAAAAGTTGTATTAAGGAGAGAGAGCAGTCACACCAATGCCCCTCTATGCTGGGAAGAGCTACAACATGGTGGGCGCCAGCCAATGTTCCTCCAAACATGTCTGTTTTGCTTAAATGAAAGTATCTATCAATGGTAATGATAAAAAAAACCTAAACTCCTGAATTATTTTCCAGATTAAAACATTAAGAGATGCTTGCATCGCAGAGATACAGATCTCTCTATCTAGAGGCAGCCAGTACCCCTGTAACACATTTGCACCTGACAGCAAACATTAACATGCACTTCTTAGAAATAAATCTTTATTAATGTCTTTACAGTACTCCTGTTTCTGAGTGGAGAGAATAAGAAATAAGAGTCACTAATGTCCTTATCCATAGCTGCAGTGACAAGTCCAGCTTGCTCTAAGACAGAAACACAACCTCTTTACTGTTTGCTGTTAGAAAAATCATCCTTCAAGAGAGGTACAAACCAC
The DNA here is from genome assembly GCF_038088225.1 of Cyrtonyx montezumae. Taxonomy (NCBI): domain Eukaryota; kingdom Metazoa; phylum Chordata; class Aves; order Galliformes; family Odontophoridae; genus Cyrtonyx; species Cyrtonyx montezumae. The sequence continues at coordinate 2,085,566 of NW_027072037.1, forward strand.
TTTTCCCCCATCCCATCTATGTTTGCTGCTACCCAGGTAGAAGATAGATGTATTCAATAGCAATCTCAGTGTAATTAGAGATCTGCTCATCTCACCAAGTGCAGGAGAGACTATGGGGCCTGGAATAAATTCTGGCAACTGTTTGTTTCCCAGACCTTCACAGGTCCATAGGGCAACAGCTGGATGACAAATTCCAGATCAGATGCTTACATTATATGTTTTTTTTCTCTATCAACCCGTGAAAGGAGTACGAGCATTAGTTCACTGAGACCAACCAAATTCACCTCAGAAATAGACCTGAAACATAGTTATGAGATTGGCAAAGCTCATGAAGGGAAAGGAAGGAATCTCCCTCCTTCCTGACTGCTTCTGGTCACAACTGAAAGCTCTTCCTATAAAGGAATTTCAGACCAATGCAAGGTGTTTGGATGAGCAAGGAAAAATATGGAGAAACACTCATTATCTTAAGAGATAAGTCTGTAGAGCCTGGCATCTCTGGCCCACTCTCAGAAGAGTGGAAAAATAGGTCACCTAATGCTGGAGATTCTCAGGAAGGCACTCCATTCACAGACTGAGATGTTAACACCTAGATGTCTGTATATGAAAATGTAATGTCCAATAGGCTCAATTCTGGCTTTGCTGAATTCACTGCACACAACATTTTTAGCAATTACTCCTTATCTATCCAGGTCTGCAGGAGGTCCCAGTTACCTCTGGGACAAAGGTCTTTGTGAGAAAACCCTGTAAATCCAGACCTGTGTTATGCTAAAGAGTGGTGCAGGTTGCTCCCACCTTCCCCTCTTACTTCCTAAGCAATTTATATATATGTGGATTAGACTGTACAAACAACGGAAAGTTTCTTAAAAGGTAGGTGAAGTACAACAGCAAGGAGCAGGAAACAAGTGAAGGGAAAGATATACCAACATCACGAAGTTACAAGAAAATAGATATGTGTTTCAAGAAGAGAAAAAGTAGACGTCAATATTGTTTAACTTCTGCAAAGCTGAAGGTTTGTAGCTACTTAGAAATTAAATGTTAATGCTTTTGCCATAACACTAAGAACGGGAGAGTCATCATAAAAAAAAATGCCATGGGATTGTGAAGTTCAGTGGGGACTGAGCCCATTCTCTGCAAAGTCACTTTATTTGCAGTGACACCTTTCATTTGCTCAGGATGTTCTGAGGAAATCTCACAGTCTCCAGATTGCCTCAACTGGATGCACATGCACAAGAGCTTAACGAAAAGCCAAGGATTATTCTTATGAAATCATTCTGCAGACAGAGACTTTCTCATCGTATAGGTCTGAAGCAAAGCAAGAAGGAAGCTTCTCGAGATTCATAGCATGGTTAAAAACTTCCCTGGAGTCAGGGTTAGCAAAATTAGATTTTGAAAAGACATGTAGGTACTAGTAAACTTCTCAAGCCATAAAACTGTGCAAGCAGCTTCCGTAGTTTCCTTAGCCACAATGACCTCATATTTCATCTCTACACTGTAATTCTACCAGTGTGATATTTGTCAGCTGCAGTCTCCATCCTCTAGGCTATAGAGCTGTGCCAGCTCACACCATTTCAGCTTTAGACAGGTTCTCAAGGCTGCAGGACTGCAACAGATTTGCCAAAACTTCTCAATTCACCAGGGCTGAAACCTCATACGTTCTCATGGCAGAAACATGCTCATACCAAAGCTGGTTGCGTGTAATAAATATCATCTTGCCTCTCTTCAGCCATCTGAAATTTAGGTATCAAGTCAATGATATCATCTGAGGCCCCTGTGTCCTTGTTACAGAGAGATCTGTGCCTCAGAAGGTCAAGTTGCTCTTTCCTAAGATAAGCATCCAGGACGGGTGGACCGAGTTGGCTTTTGGAGGAGTTAGTCACTACAGAGTAAACTAATACGAAAGCCATGGCCTAGCTGTTTAAGTATGAGATGACATACATCTTGTAATCTAGAAAAAAAATAAATTAAAACAAATAAATCAAGAGTTCAGAAAGAGAGGTTCGTAAGTTACCTTTCAGCATGGATAGTACAGACAGCTGGCAACTCAGTTTAGTGTTTCTCCAAACTACCATCAAAATGACTCTGAATCCTTGACCAGTCACAAACCATAAGCTACCTTCTAAAGTGTACAGCAGTGAAAAATTTCTTCCATTTCTGCTACAAAGATAATGTTCACATTGCAGCCATAAATGAATTAATGCTTTGTGCACCAGGATGGTAACACTGCTTCAGCCCGATAGAAATATGGGAATTATCAGGATCTGTAAATATTATCAAAAAAGATCTCTGGAAAAATCCTCTAGGATCTTGTCAAGTTTTTGGCCCAAATAACATCCTATTTTTAATCTCAAAGATAAAACCGGACAGATTTAGATTCTACTATGAACAGATTATAAAACTCTCTTTCCCTGGTAAAAGTTGCCATTTCCAATTCTTTCCAAGGCATCTTTGTTATTTAGAGTAGACTTACCTACCCGTTTAGTTTTCAGTTTTAATGGAAGGTTTTTTCCTTCCTGAAAATAACTCTGCAAAGCTGAATGTACTTCAGTTTCTGTATGCACCTAAATTGAAAGAACTGTGTCCCAGAGAGGATCTGGGCCTTTAACCTCTTTATTTTTCCAAGCAGTATCACCAAGGACCTGACAAACACTTAATACTTCGCATCAGCTGCTCTTAAGACAGGGATAAAAACCATCCAGACACCAACTGGCATCACATCAATGACGTCGCTGGGCTCTCAGGCACTCAGTCATACCTCCCAGCATTAGCTGTCTAAAATCTAGGTTGTTACGGTTAATTCAAGAGTGGATGGAGAAAGATGGGCAACTCCAGACAGTGATTCATTACATCCACCAAAGATATCTATCTAAGGAAGGATGAATTGCCTTCAGAAGATGGCCATCACTCTACAGGGAGGTAAGATGATTTGCGTAGATATTTAAGCATTACATAGCTAGAATTAAGTGAGTGAATTCCATCCACAGAAGTCTGTTAGGGGAGTGTGCTGTTCATCCAATAGAGAATACGGATACAACTCTTTGTGTACTTGGAAATAGTAGGTGTCCTCATACTTTCTGAACGAGACCTGTTTTCAAACAGGAGTTCCACATGAGTCAAGTGCTGCCTCAAAGACGAACTGATCTTTCCTATTTAATTTTTAAGGCGATGTCTCAAAAGATCCTAAGTCAGTCAGCTGAAGGTGATCATGAGACCAAGTCCCACCTCAAAAGCATGTGTTTTTTGATTGGAACGTTGAGTTCAGTTCCTGGAATTTTAAGGACATTTTCTGTTGTTCACTCAGTTGGGTCTACGTACAGTTATACCCAGCCTGCTGCCAGGCACAGTTGTCAATCTCTGCAAACTTGTGAAGCTCCCAGACCACTATACCAGGAACTGAAATCAGGGTCTTTGGAGCTGCTGCCATCCTTTGTGGTCATTTTCCAGACCTATGGGAAGTGCATGAAAAAGTGCTGAGCACCCACTGACCTCCAGGCAACATAAGGGCAGTGTTCATCTCTCAACCACAACACTTTTTCTTCACATGGCTGAACTGTTTTATAAACCTAACTTTGCATCTCCACATGTTTAAACCTCTTCAGGGCTCAGGGGCTGGCTGTGAGAAATGGGAATATTAACATTATGTCAGTGCCCAGAAGGTCTCTGACTATGAGGCAGGCAAAGCTTGTGAGGCATCAGTAGAGGATCTGCCCGCGTTGGTTTAAGCTGGCTGCAAGGCTCTCAGGATCTGCTCACTGCCAAAATGAAGCAGTGGAATCAAATTCAGCAAATACTTCTTGGCAAACCAAAAATACATTAAAATGATTGCAACTGGAATTGTAGAATTGGCAGACTTGTGGATATGGTAAAAGAGAAGAGTTTGGTTTCATTTTTTTTTTCTTTTCCAGGATGAATTATCAAGGGTACTGAGGTTAGAGGCACAGCCCCAAGTTAATGGGAGTCAAAAAGGGGTGTGAGCCATGTGAACACGCATGTGAATGTTCTTACCCCCTGGTATATATGAACCGTCTTGCATTTATTGCAGGGTAAGAGCATTCACACGGGCAGTTACCACAAAAAAAACTGGCATCTTATTAGTTCACACCCTAACTTACCTCGTGGTAATTTGTTCATGTGCCCATCCCCTAAGGTGCCATTCCCAAAGAGAAGTTAGAGGACGCAATGTCCCCTTTGTACACAGTCAGCAGCTTAGTGGTTAGGGCACTCACCCATGGTATGGGAAAATGAGTTTCATAATTTTCCTCTCCTTGATTTGAAACAGGAGTTTAAACCCAAATTTCTTAAATCTCAGCAGCACAGAATAACCAACACATTATTCTTTACTACAGAACAACTAAATCAATTATTCACATTGATTGAGTTTTGGCCAACACTGGGGACTCAGCCAGAAACCTGGGGAGCTCTGAGCAGAAGCTCTTGACTTAACACCCATAGTATCCTAGTCCTGGGTGCAGATCAGGATAGATACTGTGTAGATGGATTCTGCAAATGTTCAACCCCATTAGGATATACACAAATGCTCTTGCAATGCTGCCTTTGCATGCCCCAAAACCCCATCTAGCTCCTAGCCAAGTTTTGCTACATGTTGTCAGATATATACAAGCCTTAACTGGGTTCCTTCTCTCTCCTGCAATGGGATAAGAGATGGGACTGAGAGATATGCCTATAATTTACATACATTATTAATGTATGTCCCTGATAGCATGTATAATAATGTGCTATGTATCAGCCCAACACAGGAAAGACTCTCCCTGTTCTTGGGCTTGATCTCAACCTGTGTGACCCAGCTTGGTGCCTGCACATAGAAAATGAACAGAAATGCTCAAATATTTAGGATAAATACAAGGTTAAGCAGTACCTTCCTGTCCCAGAGTCAAAGTGCAAAGCAACCTGCAGAATCAAAACCTAAAGGAGTTCAGCTTCTAATCCAAAGACAGGTCAAACTTAAGGGAAATCTAGTCCTGTTTTAGCAGACTTTGGAGCAACCTTTTTGTCTCCTCTACTTAACTGCCCATTTCTGTGAGACTTGTGCCTACCAAAGCTCTCTTGGCTGATGGATCCAAATGTCATGAGGGGTCCAGCAGACAGGCAGCAAGACAGCTTGAGCCTTGGCTCCTGCAGGAGCCAGCTGTGAGAGATGGAGCAAGGTATCTGAGGGCCTGCCAGTCCCTCCAGTACCACAAAACACATATCCTGAAGAACAACCTTCTCCTTGCATGAGCTCTTCCATTCCACCTCTGCATTTTACACAAACTTTCAAAGGCTGTGAATTTCACAGAGAAGGAGGCAACACTGACTGAAAATTTCACATATTACACCTGAGGTGTCTATATTCTCTCCCTATATTCTCTCCCTATATTCTCTCCCTATATTCTGTCTAACCAGCAGAGTTAAGCCTACGGCTAAGATTAAGCTTAACTTAGCAGCCAAGAAATTTTTAGCAGCAAACCTGTGCACAGTTCTGAAAGGTAGGCAGTTTAAAGGGATGTTCATATGACTTCTACCACTCTTCTATTATATTGATGCCAACACATTCTTCTGGGATCCAAAAGATCCCAGGCATCTTCTTTGACATCTTAAAGGTCAAGGAAATTTAAGACGAACCAAACCTTTATGCATTCACAGTAATACAAACAGCTGGGGAATTTGAAGACTACACTGCCCAAATGTGTGAAGAAATTTGTGCAGATCTTCTCAACAAGTTCAGCAGAAACACAGAAATCTCCAACTCGTTTAAAAGGTGCATGAGATCTTTTCTTTTCCCCATAGTTTGGGGATTCATACAAGCTTAAGAAATTGAGAATGACGGAGCTTGAACATTTGACCTAACCTTTTTCATCTAGAAGCCATCCACCCAGACAGTCATCTTGGTTCTATCACCAGCACAGAGACCAAGCTGCTACAGAGAGAGTCATTGCATTGGCAATATGGGTGGCATTGTGAATGGGACTGGTGAATCACAGTGAGGAAGTGCCAGTTTTCATTCACTGACTAGAAAGGGAACTTAGATGACTGCTTCAGATGAGATATCCAGTTCTGACATGGAGCAGGATGTGCTCAGCATGACTGAAGAGCGTAAGTTTTATGTACTACAGTACAGTGAACAAACTTGAACTCTTCCCTCATGGTCTTCATCATACTGACTCACAAGTGTCCAGTTGCTCTGGCTGATGTCCTCACCCCAATAGTTTTGCAAACAGCGAGTCAAAGTAAGTCCAGAACAGCTCTTCTGTATGCCAGTCTCTGCTCCATCCCCCCCTGCTGCACGTTGATGTGGGATGTGTGCAGCCTGCCTTTGCTAGGAACTATCAGCAACTCTCTCCATGTTTTTGTTTTCACCTTATTTTCTTCAATTCAGGTCAACAAGCTACTTGTAGAGGCTTGTTTTAAGGCAGAGAATACAGGTGAGCAGAGGTCTTGTGTCATAAGCAAGCGCTTTATCCACAGGTTATCTTTTCAATTCATTATATAGTCAAGGTCTTGCATGTTGTCCTACCCTTCTTGTAACAAAAATGAACAAAACTGGGCTCTTCCATACAAGTATCCAAACAGAAGCCTGTATTGGCCTGCATAAAATCTGTTCTTGGATAACAGAGAGCAAGTCCAACGCTCTTGATTTATTCAAGATGAGTGTCATTGTCAGAGGAAATAGGAGCTAACACTAACAGCACTGTTGGTGGCAGACACCAAAGGTAAGTTAGCTGAGATGTTTCTGTGGCTGTAAAGGCAGGCCAGACTATATAACCCTTGAATTAGTTTCTGTACCACGATTTGGAAAGTCAGCTGGTAGACATTGCAGTTTACTTGTAATTGTAGTGGAGCTCTTAGAAAGCTGTGCTGCATACACACTGCTATATATTACAGCTGAAAAGGAATCCTTCCTTATCCAGGAGACTTGAGACCTCACATTACATCAGTGGGACAGATAGACTCACTGCTCCTTTCTATTACAGACTTCCCATCTGCCTGTGGGCAAGTTACACCAAGGGTTGCAGTGGGCACTGAATTAGCATTTTGCTGTCTGATTCCTAATCTTCTGCTAATGTTTCTTATCTATTCTCTTTCAGCTCAGTTGTTTGCCCCCATCTGTCTGGTCCGTGTTGCTCTTTCAGGCTTAAGTTCACTCCCAGTCATCGTTGGTCTCCTGTTGTTAGTGACTTTCAAGTTTTGCAATCAATCTGCTAATATCCATGACCTGACCTGTTAGAAAAACACTGAGATCCTTCCTTGTCCAGCTGATATTATTGTTAGTAATGACTCAGTGCTAACTACCTCTCCTACCCATTGCTTCTCTGTGGCTGTGAGTTAGGTATATTTAATACAGCCTGTGGCACTTGAGGGTGAATGAGATGATTTCTGGGTTGAATGATTTAATGACAGTAAATGTTGTTGTGCCTATTATTGCAGATCCACGGTGGGATGTATCTCAACTAGCCTAAGGTGCCTAATAGTTAGACAGTTACATCTCTGCTGCTCACCTTCTGTGAAGAGAAGTGAGCATTTCAACAAAGCAGCAGAGCTAATCCATTTTCTCTTACATTCAGAATGAGCTCAAGGTATTCACAGACCCATCACTGCAATATGCCAACAAGGGGCAGCTCAATAAAATCGGTTGATTGCTCAGGTTGCAGCAGTGCACTCAATAAGTTTCAGGCATAAAACAGGAATTATTCATCCAAATAGCCTTGCACTTTACTTCTGCCCTTTTTCCACTTGGTCTTGTTGCTTTGTCTGAGCACTTTCCCCAACAAATCTTTCCACGAATTAGCCAAACCGTGCCTCTGCTAACACTGCCCTGGAGATCAGGCTGCCACTTTCTCCTTAGATTGACACTATTTGTAAATAGGAACAAAACGAGGCCTTGAAAAAGGCAACACACTCTTCATGCCAGCTGGTGGACTGAGTAGACCAGACTGGCCTTCCAAGTCAAGGAACGCAAGATCTCTCACTAGCAGAAAAAATGTAGTGTATCAACACAGACATCAACACACACATCAAAATATCTTTATCTCACATGCCTAGCATCTGACATCAGGAGGGCACTGCTCCCAGAGCCTACAGAATGGCTCACCATTGGCATTACAAAGCCAAACCACAAGGAGAGGCAGCCATCCCTATGTTATGCAGGTTCAAAGTCAGGTGCCCAGCTCTCCTGGTCTAGACTGTCTTTTTTTTTTTTCTGAAGTCTTCAGAACAAATGCATCGGATCTGCTCTTCTTAAGGAAGAATGTGCCAGAGAATGATACTTCGTAAGGAATCTCTTTAAAAGCCCTTCTGTTACATGAGAATTTTGCTTAGTTCACCTATACCCATGTGGAATATAGCACCCGAACTTCAAGTGACAGATTCTTAAAGGTATTTCAGTCTCTAAAGATGTAAAGAATTGTCTACTGGGATTTAGAAAGCAGTCTTCCAATGGGAGTATCCTCTTAACTTTCTACATGTCTAGCTGGATTGCTGAGTGCACACTTTTAGGAGGGGACTCATAGAGAAAAAAACATAGGAGCTGAATTCATCTATATAAAATATGTTCATCCTACCTCATCATCCAGGATCCTGTTGCAGGCAACGGTGAGAAAACTGGCACAGCTGGGGAGTGATTCATGCCATCCAAAGGAGAATGCCTAATGTATGTCAGATGCGTTGCATTCTCGCTGATAGCTCTAAAGGAAACTTGGCTAAAGGCTGCTAAATCTGAAAGATTTTCATCCAGAAGGGACAGGAATTAAACCAGGATCTCCCAGAATCACAGAATGGCCTGGGTTGGAAGGGATCATCTAGTTCCAACACCCATTAAACAGACTTCTGGGCCTCTTAAGGAATAGTGGGTCTCCCAGTAAATTCTCCAGACCTTATTTGATACCCAGTGACATTTCGACACTTTTCACTGGGCTCTGGAGGGGACCTCACCTGTCCAGCAAGATCTTAGACTATCTTACTTCCCAGTTAATACAGCACCATAAAAAAAAAATGTAGAAATGCTCCCTTACATGTGTCCTCTCTGTCATGCCACAAAAGTGTCTAGCAACAGGCTCTATTCAAGGAGTTTAGTTCCTGCCCTCCCACCCCTTAGAAAATATCTCTATTAGACAAGGTGCACTCTTCTGGTAGCAGAAGAAACTCCTGCTCTGCTCACTGCTGCCTGGCTTCTTTCCTTGGGCTTGGTTATAGCACAAGTGGTTTCTGCCTTTTCTCACTGCTCTATCCCAGAATGGCAATCCTGTTGAATAACAGCAGATACTGTGGCAACCCGAGTATGCCAAAGCTCTGCCATAAAAATTGTAAGGAAAGGAGATCTGAATCTGGAAACGTGAAATTCAGACTGGGAAAAGAGAAAGGGTTTGATTTCAGAGAACTGAAAGTAAAACATTTGGAAATGCAGATTCAGCTCTTAGAGAATGACTGCATTCTCTGCTGACACAACTTGATGGAGAAGCGAGAATGTCATTTTGAATCTTATTTTTTAAGTTTTCAGATGACCTCCTATTACAAGTTTGCATCAATGACTAGTGGATGTGGTTGGAAGATGGAAGACTCTGGGCATGTTTGACAGCAGAAGACAAAGAGCTGAGGGAGACGTATTTTTCAGCATCCCCACAAAATCAATTTTATGAATTTGTGCTCCAGAATGTGCTGGATTAGATGCAGGATTAAACGTGTTACAGAGAAAGCCACAAGGTGTTTTGCAGTGGTGCTGAGACATGACAACATACAAGACGGGGTGAAAATGCTGAGGATAGGGGTGGTTTTAGCCTGGAAAGCATGCACAGTATGATGGTATCACTGAAGCACCCATTCCAGCATACTGGTAAGCACTGTGCACCAAGGAGCTAGTTAAAATAGAGGGAGAAGATGGTGAAAAAGTCGAAGATTTGACTTTAGGTGTGTTTTATCCTGGCAGTGATAATTAGAATTGGAGTTCATATTTAAACAGCAAGAAAATAGCCAAATGAGCACATTCTCAAAGGGGAATCCCTGTCTTGGGAACGATGTGAGCAATGCTTGTGGAGGAGATGTCTCTGAGCCAGCTGCCTCAGTTCCTCCTGAGTAACAGAGAGTTTAACCAGTCACTTTCCATGTTCCATAAAGGACTGACACATGATTTGCACCAGAAAGTGCTTATTTCTTCCTGTCAGCAAACAAAGCCAAGAGCACCTGGCTTGGATGGAGACATCCAAAGTGTAGGCATGTAATGGACAAAGTTAATTCCACCCTGAGACTTCACTCTGTCGCCTGCAGGTAGGCATCAAGAGCAACTGAGATGCTGTAGGGTTTGCTTGATTGGCTTCCACCTGCTGCTCAAAAAGGAGCATGGCAACTCTGGATCTTACATGATCCCCTCTGTGCCAGTGAGGACTAACAGGATGCCATCAGGCATCTTAATAAAAAGTAGACACCTGATGGAAAACCAAGCATCTTCACTTTGGGATTAGATGCTTTTCCTGCAAGACAAGCTTAAACTGAACAGTAGGATTGATGTGTAGGGAAGGGCTGAGCTTCCATATCCTGTGACAGACACGGGGTCAGGCTAGAAATGTGGAGGTCTCCCATGATCTGAGCTCAAAGAACCCCTGAGGCTCTCTCTCAGCCTCTGAGGAAAATCAGACTTCCCCCCATGGAAGAGGGGAAATGGCCATCCCAGATACCTGGGACACCTTGTGAGGTCTGCGAGAGGGGAACCAGCCCACACACGGACATGACCTTGCTGGTGAAGCTCACAGAGTACACGAAGATTCAAAGACAGAAAAAGCATTTCACACCAATACAGTGTGGAAAGAACAGTAAGAACGCTGGAAAAGAGTGACAGCATCCCCACAGAATCATCATCATCATCACTGTATCATAAAAAGCACAACTGCTGTCATCGATACCAGAACAGAAACTGTGGTGAGGAAACCAAAGGCACCTTGAACCCTTTGATGGCCTGGGCTCTACAAATGCAAAGTGATCTCTGGGTATCAGCAACATCCAAGTGGGAAAGGGCCTGCGAATATGCAGGTGGCAAACAAGGAAAGGAGACAAACAATGTCTTTGTGATGCGTAACGCTCTCCCCTTGCTTAAAGGCCATTTTTCAAGGCAGTGCCCTATGTTAGGAGTTCAAAACAAGGGAGTTAACATATTGGTTCCTTGTCCCTCCCTTTGTTTTTGGTTGTTGTTTTTTTTGGTTTTTTTTTGCAAGCACTGGTAGAATTTGGAGTGAACTGGTGAGCTGCTGAATTTTTACATGTTGTGCTTAGGTCATAACTGAATTTAAAGCAAACCAACGAACCTGGACTCTTCTAAAGGGACAGAAGGGAAGAAAATCAGTATGAGTGACCCAGGCTACGTGGAAACATTGGTAGAAGCAGACTAACCTTGGGCCTGACCCAGCAAAGCCCTGGCTGTTGTGGAAGGTCCTCCCTGGGTACAGGATGATGCTCTGCTGAATTGTTGTGGATCTTATGGACCCTGGGCCTTCATTTGGCTCTCAGAGGTGTCAGAAGAGCAGAGTTGCTGTTTGTGAGTATTTGTCAGTATTAGTGTAGCCTTGGGTTGTGTTCCATCCATATACATGTGCTCTGGTCCATACTGCTCCCCCTCCTATTTCCCCTCGACTTCCAATATATTTCAGGGCTTTTTTATAGGCACCACCACTATGACACCAGCCCGACCTGACTGTGCAGAAAACACCAAGCTGTGCCATTCCCAAAGACATTCTGCTTCTATTTGGGCCTAGCAAGCTCTTCCCTGTCTCAGCGGTGAATATCTCCAGACCTACACATTTCTCCTCTCCAGTTCCAGGTCTGGAGGGTTTCTTTTTGGCTCCAGAGCAAGCACATGAACCCAGTACTGCTCCAGTAAGAAAACTATGACGTGGATTTTGGTGGGAGCAGGACCGATCCATCCCTGCTTGCTGTAGGCCCTGGGGATGAGGCCATGTGCTCAGCATCCACTCACTGCAGAAACTCAGCTGTGCAAGTGGAGCTCCTGTGACTCAGAGCCAGGAGGATTCCCCGTTACACACGTGTGCAATGCTCCTTAAGTGATGCCTTTATGTTTTATACAAAATCCTTTGAAATGTGGCTAGGATATCTGAATCATGTACTCAAGTGATGCGAGGGAGGGCACCTTTCCCTGAGGAATGCCAGTGCTGAGTGAAGTGGAAGTGGGTGTGTGGACACATGCTTGTCCCATGTGGCTTTTCTCACCCTCTTGTAAGCACAAAGGTAACACATTTGCTCCTGGTGAGGCCAAGCACAGAACAGCATCCTTTCTCTGCTGCTCTGGGCCAGATTAGCTCCCTGCAGTTGTAGGAAAAGGAATGTGAGCTGGAAGAAGATCCCATGGATTTGGGACGGAGACACCAGCCCTGTTACTCCTGGTACATCCAGGGCAAGAGCAGCAATCTTTGTCTTTCCTTTCCTAGAAGAGGCCACAGACTCAAAGTAAAATCAAATTTTAAAATTTCTCTAGCTTGGCTCCTGAGAGATCAGTCAAAACATCTGTATATATATATTTTTTTTCAGACAGAAAGCAGAGTTGGTGGCCATTTCCAAGCTTTAGGCCAGGTTGGATGGGGCCCTGTGCAATCTGATCTAGTGCTTGATTTACAAGATGATTTTGAGGTCTCTTTCAACCCAAGCCATTCTATGATTCTGTGATTCCTTTCCAAGGCCTAGCTTCACAGCTAAGTATGGAAAAAAGAAATGCCATGCGCAGGGGTGAGATGTTCCATCAAGTTGGCACAAGAGCTGAGAGAGGAGAATGGGACCTATCTATAACATTAACACCTACTGCCCCAAAGCAACCATTTCTCTATTCTGCCTAATGCTGCACACTGTAATAGCACCCATGAACATGGAAGCTGTGCAGGCCGGTCATTAGGAAGAAGAAAAGACCTGCCTTCCCTTGGTGAACCAGACAACTGAGTGTCTTGGTAGTACAACCAACCCTGATGGAGCCCTGCTCATAGTGTGGCCCAGGACAGAGCCTTTAAATTCTTCTGCTTCTGCTTTCCCATCTGAAAAATGGTTATAAGAAACAGAAAATCACAGAAGCATAGAATGCTTTGAGTTGGAATGGGGCCCTTAGAAGTCACCTAATCCAAATTCCCTGCAATGAACAGAGACACCTACGGCTCCACCAGGTGTTCAGAGTCCCAACCAGTTTGACCTTGGATGTCACCAGGAATGGAGCATCCCCCACCTCTCTGGGCAACCTGTGCCAGTGCCTCGCCACCTTTATTGTAAAAAACTTCTTCCTTCTATCCAGTCTAAATCTCTCATCTCTTAGTTTGAAACCATTTCCCCTCGTCCTATCACTACAGACCCTGCTAAAGAGTTTGTCCCCTTCCTTCTCACAGCCCTCACCTTTGGATGCTGAAAGGCTGCCCCCCACTTCCAGCAAACTTCTTCAGGCTGAACAGCCCCAGCTCTCCCCACCTGCTCTCTTAGGGGGAATGTTCCATCTCTTGGACCAATTTCATGGCCCTCCTCTGAATGTGTCCTTGTCTCTCCTGCACTGGGGACACCAATCCTGGACACATCCTTTTATACCTTTCTGGACACTTAGCCATGTTACTTAAGTGCTCTATGGTTTTCAGATGAGATGTCTTAGAGGTGTTTAAAGGTATGTAAAGGACGTGTTTTGACTGTAGGACTGCCTGAAAAGGGCTTGGGAGCAAAATAATTCACATTTCTTTATTTTTTGGTAGAATAGGCTTTCTTTTTTTGAGCCATTGCTTTGGTTCAGTGCCTTCTCACTCTACGCCTCAAGCACAGACCACGCAGGAGCAGTTTCCTCCTACTGATATTGATGCAGAAAGGTCTCCTCAGCCTATGTTGCCCTCTATACCCATTGCTGCCTGGGTGCAAATCACCCATGCAGTGCTTAGGAATATCCAAGATAATAGGAGTGTTGGTAAAAGGCTACAGCATCGTTCTGTAATGACACACAGTCTGGCAGAAAGGGGCCATGTAAGATACTGTTGTAACAGATGTATTATATATAAAAAGGCAATTCCCAAGCCTTGGGGCAAGGGTGGGAGAGGAGCACATGCACAGGGATTGCAACCACCATGCAGAAGAACATGACGGCTGTTTAACAGCACACTGCAACCTGCAGCAGTAGCAGAGGAAATGAATACCATTGCCTTGGAAATGCCAAAATCCTCAGCTCCAGTTAACTGATCAGAGGAAGAAAGGGTTGATGCCATAGAGGAAGAAAGGGTAATGCAATAGTAGTTTCTGAGCTCTAGAGATTGGTTTAGGAGCTCTGATGTTAATGTGCATGGCTCATGCTGTCCCTTGGGTGACCTTCCATGGCTCTGCCTCCCTCCTGGTTAACGAGGAACGATCATTTCTCACTTAATGTGCTCACTCTCTGCCAAACCTAAGCTTTGGTTTCTCAAGTGTGGAGCCTGCCAAGACTCAGCTCTGTTCTCTAGGATTTGTCATGGAAAAAAGAATTTTGTTTTTCATGGGATCCAGAACCCAGCTTGGCTTTCACCCACCCCAGTGCAGATTGGGGGCTGTTTCCCCCACCCTAGGGTGGACAAATGCCAGGAGAGATCTAAAACATGACACAAGCTAGGACCTCATCCATGCACTGCTCTTACTGCAGTGCTGCCATTCAGCTCTCAGGGACATCTATTCAGCTGCAGCATTCGCATATTGCTGCAATAGTTCCTCCTGCATATCTTCCCAATGGCAAGGCTGCCCTCCCACCCTGCTCCCATGCATTTGCATTTCCCTGAAGCACAAGGAATAGGAATGGAAAGACATATCAGATCACTTTTTCCAACCCTTCTGGGCTGCAAAAAGGCTACTGCAGAACATCACCAGCTTTGGGCAATCTCATCCTGCATGGGTGGTTCAACCAGCAGTGCTGCCTTGACCACCCTTGGACAAGGAGAAATATGAAGCTAAAATCGATGGAAAAAAAGAGGTAGAAGTTCAGAAAATATCCCTAACATCCATCCTTCTTGTCCATCTTCAGTGACACTGCTTTCTCTCAGCTGCCAGCAGTTATTGCTCATCTCTTAACTCAGTTTATTAGGGGGCCAGCGTCATCCCACCTCACTTAGGTGGTACAAAGAGCAAAGGAGCTCCACCAGACCTCACCTATCGACTCCTGATACTTTTTTCTTTCCACAGCATGGCTGGACGAGGTGCTCTTAGTGGTTTTTTCCTTAACGATTCTAGGATATCTCATGTGGGACTTACAGCAGCACCTCCACTGCGCCCCAGCCAGTTCACACTGCATCACCTGCATCCCACCTTTCTTCCTGAATCAAACCCTTCTTCCTCCTGGACCATTTCTGCACCCTCTGATTGTCCCCAGACCGAATCTGACCTCGTGCCATCAGCTAGGAAATAAAATATACACACATTTCTTCATGTGCAGCCAGCCAGTCAAGGCAATGCAAGTTAGCTGGGAAAAGCTGAAACTCCCTTTGTGGTGCCACCACTTGTGCCTGGACCCCAGCAGGACAGGGGACATCTAATCCTCTCTGCTCACGAATTCAGCTTCTGCGTTTCCTAATTTCCCCCCTGCACCCTCTTCTTCTATTTTTAGACAAACGCACAAACAAAGAGCACTGACATCTGAAATAAACAAAGCTTTTGTTGTCGTTGTCGGGTTGTTTGGGGTTTTTTTTGCTACTAATCCGAATGCAGAAGAGCCTTTAAGGGCTGCTTTAGGGTCACGCAGTGCAGTGCTGAGCTGGGGAAAGTCCCACCGAGAGACGGTGCCGCAATAAATCACAGCGGCACGTCCCTGCAAACTTACCACCTCAGTCCCAACAGGACCCGACTCCCTATCACCTGATCGCATCTACATTATTTCCAAAGCCTATTTCTTCCCTTTCTGCGAATACTCTGTGCAGGAGTTTTCTGTTTTGAGGAAGCTCTCGCCACTTCCCCCCCCCCCCCCCCCCGCCCATCGCCACTAAAGGATGCAGGCAGAGCACCGCAGCTCTGGGGGATTTTTTTCCTTTTTTTCTCCTCGTTTTCTCTTCCCCTATTCTACATTCCCCGTCATGGACAGGGGGTCGTGCAGAGCCCACACAGCCCAATTTCGAGCAGGTGCCTCTATGCTACGGTGGGAACAGCAACTCAGACGGCTCAGCCGAGCAGGGAGCTCTGCTTGGAGGCAATTACAGTAACAGCCACATGCCTGCTTGCCCCCCCGACAGATACATGCTTGGTGTTTCCCCCAATTTCTTCCCTCTGGGAGAATAATTAACCAAACCCTACAGGGGAGCATCATTTCTCAGTGCCTGTTTTAGCTCAAGCTGGGAGCCGAGCGAGCATCCATTGCTCTGCCTGCGTTGGGGAGAGGTTATGTTTTAATTAGGAACTGTTATTCATAGGGGAAGGGGTGGGGGGACGGGACAATTTGGGGATGGTGAATTACGGATTTTCTGCTCCGAGCAGTCATGTAGCAGTGAGCAGATGTCGGGGAGGCTTTAAACAGAGATGTCTGAGGGGAGATGTTTGTCGTTTACACTCCTGGAGTGAAACGTGTTTGGCTCCTGTCCCCAAAATAAGTGAAAAATAATGAAATGGTGCAACAATAAAAATAAATAAATAGATAGGAAAGCGGAAGAAAAAGGACAACTTTCAATTCAAATAGAAGGGCTATCGATTTTCCCAATCGTGCAGGCTGGAAGGAAGCTGTCCTTGCAGAGCACGACGATTTGGGGGAAGAGGACTGCACTCCCACCCCTGTGATGTGCACGGGGCTGTCCCGAGGGCCCTGCACCCCTCCCCACCCCCACCCCGTGCCCCCAGCTCCGGCCAAGGGGCGGCTGCGGGTTAGGGGATAAATAAAGTGGGAAAGGGGTGTGCATGGGGGGGAAGGCAGCAACCGCTCGGAACAGCTCCCAGCCCGACTCCCCCACCCCGAACCATCGCATTTTCATGGCCTGGGGGGCTGTGTGGGGTGGAGGGGGGTGTGGGGCTTTGCTCTCTTTGCAAAATAAACGCCTAAAAACCGCCGGCACCGAGGGAAAGGAAGAAAAGGAAGAAGAGAGGGGGAGGTGGGGGGATTGATGGAAAAAAATACATATATATAGAGAAAGCATCACCTCTTCGGTCCCCCCCCCCCCCCCGCGCACAGCCGATGTGCGCTCGGACCATCTCCTGTCCCTTGTGTCCCCCCCCCCACCCCCGGGCCCGACCCGCACCCCGTGCTCTGCTCCTCGCCGGGTGACAGGGGAATATTTATGTCGGTATTGAAGGAATGCGCTTCCTTCTCCAATCAGGAATGCAACCGGAGTTTCTTAATTATAAGTTAGATGGTGGCTGGGAATAAAAGATCGCTTTTTAATGACTCCCGTCCAGGTGCTCCTTCTGCCTGTCTTCCCGAGAGCGCATTTGCATTTTATGGCCTCTCTCCCATCCCAACGAATTCCCTCTGCTCTCAGACATACCTGACATAGTTGCAGGGACTCTGCCTTCAACACACCGCGCTCAGAGCACCCGAACCCCGCTCCCACTTTGAGCGGCAGAGGCGGCTGAAACGCAGCGCGCATCAAAAGAACAACCGACAGACAGACAGACAGATATGTACACGTTTTCGCCGCCGATTGCGCGCCCCGCTGCTCCATCCCCAAGCTCCATCCCTCCTGGGGCTCACCCCGAGCTCCCCCCACCCCACAGCACCCCACAAACAGCCCCGCATCGCTCCGCACCCGCGCAGCCGTCGGAGCCGCTTTGCGCTTTCCCCTCTCGGCGCTCCCTCCCCTGCGTTAAGGGCTTCCCTCAGCCCAATTACCTCCGCGGGGTAATTAGTGCAGGTCGTGCAGTTACATGCCTCGCCCTGCACCATTTGCTTCTTCTTCTTCATTTTTTTTTTTTTTTTGGGGGGGGGTGAGGGAGAGAATAATAATAATAATAATAATAATAATAATAATAATAAAAAACACCTTCTTAAAGGCGTAGGGTGCGGAAAGGGAGCCCGAAAGTCACTCTTTTTTTTTTTTTTCTATTGTTGTTGTTTTTGATTTTTTTTTTTGATTTTTTTTTCTTTTCTTTTTGGCCCGGTTGGGACCGCGCAACTTTCCGCTGCCCTCCGCGGGGTTCTGCTCCGCGCAGGTCGCTCTGTCCCTCTCACCTCTTTCTTCCCCTTCGCTCCCTACACATCCCTCAAAGCGAAAGAGAGGAGGGGGAAAAAAAAAGCACGTTTCCATCCTCTGCCCCCCTTCCTTCCACCTGACTGGCTCGAAATCACCTTGAAATGCTCATGTCAACTTGTATCATTATCTCTTTAATTCAGGCAGCGCCTTTTGTTCTGCGCAGGAGAGGATCAAAGCACTTAAAAAAAAAAAAAAGGAGAACTTTCCGATCGCTCCCTCTCTGCTACAGTGGGAGAAGGAGAGCTCAGGTATAACCCAGTCAAAATAAACAAAGGGAATGCATAAATAAAAGAGGTGAATCGCAGGTTCTAGGAACTTGCTGGCGCTGGAACAATCCCACCTCCTTTAGCTGAGCGGCAGCGAAAGGAGAATTTCAAGTCACGGTGAACGCGAGGGGTTGCAGAGCAAAAAGCAGAGGAGGGGAAAATAAATGAAAATGAGAGGGGAAAAAAAAAAAAAAACAACAACGAAGAAGAAGAATAAAACTTACCACCAGATTGGGTAACTTGACAGAGCCTGACTCAACCCACAGAGAAACAGGAAATATCCAAAAGAGGCCATTGATGAAAAGTTGTCTTTCTTTTTTTTTTTTTTTTCCTTTTTTTTTTTTTTTTTCTTCTCTTAAAACCAGAGTTGCCAAAACTTTCCTTTCTTCCGAGGCGGCGGGATGATTATTTTAATAATAATATAATAATCACAATCATTTGGAAGGGAAAAAATAATGATAATAATAATAAAAAATAATAATAATAATGGAGAAGTCAAATGAAGTGAACTCGACCCGACCAGGTAAAATCCTCTCTCTCTTCGCTTCCTCTGCTACTCTCAAGGAAAAAAAAAAAAAAAAAAAAAAAAAAATCTCGGAGAGGTAAAAAAAAAAAACACACACACTCTTCTCTCAGCCAAGACACTGAAGGCAAATATTAAAAAAAAAAAAAAAAGAAAAAAAAAGAAAAAAAAAAAAAAGAAGTTTGAAGTAGCTCTCTTAAAAAGGACCCAATCAGCACTTATTGCCAAAGGGAGAATTCTGATGCTTTGGCTTGTTCTGTCAATCAGGAGCGCGAAGTCAGGAATGAGCTAATTGCGAGGAGATAGTGTTTTAATACTCATTAGGGGGCACGTTGGCCCACAAGCCATGGGGATAAAATGTAGTTTTAAAAAGGGGAAGGAAGATTTAGGGGGTTTAAATAGACAGGGGGGACCCCTGTGGATTTGGGTAGCTATAACAACCTGCCCGGATTTCGCTCCCTGGGTTGAAGCTACTAAAATGCAAAAAAAAAAAAAAAAAAAAAAAAAAGTGTGAAGTCGTTTTTTTTTTTTTTTTTTTTTTTTTTTTTTTTTTCCCCTCCTTTTTAAATTATTATTTTCTCCACTTGCCCCTTCTCTCCGCTCCGTCCTCTCCTCTTCCTCCCGGTGGGGCTGCATCCAAACCAACTTTCTAGAAACTTTGGGTCGGTCCTATTATTTACACCCCCCACCCCCAATCCTTTCTTTCCTCCTTTCTTCGTCTTCACCCAACAAAGTAAATAAATAGAGCGTCCCCCCCCCCCAGACCCCCTCGCACACATCGCCACGCTCACCCCAACACGCACCCCCCCCTTCCCCACCAGTCCAACCAGCCCGAGATCCCACAGCTCCAGCGAAGACCTCTGCTACGAAATCCACTTCTTCCACGCAAATCCCAACGGGGGCTCCGTCCGAACCATCCCCATTGCAGCAGTCCCAGCCCGGACTTTGCCACCGCTCCGCTGCTGCAAACGACTTCATCCACCACATCCACCCCACGGGGTTCCAGTAATTGATCTCTTCTCTTTTTTGTTGTTGTTGTGTTTTTTTGTTAGTTAGTTTGGTTGGTTTTTTTATTATTATTATTATTAATTTCTCCTCTCCACGCATCTCGACCGTTTCTCTCCTCGCGGTGAGAAGGGAAGAAGGAGGAGGTGTGGGGCTGGGGGGGGAGGGGGGGGAGTGGGAAACCCTCAGGTTTTCATTGGGGGTGAAAAGAAGGAGAAAGAGATCATTGGGAGTATGATTATAAAGACGTAGCTGCTCCGGCCGGGGTGCACGTTTCCATTTGCTGCTCCTCTGGGACACATTGTTGGAAGCTCACGGTGTCCGGCAGTGAGTGTCACCCAGCTGACAGCCGTTCCCCATCCCCGGGGTCGTTTGAAAGGGGCCAGAGAGGAGCAGACGGGAGGATGGAGGCACACTGGATGGGCTTGGGGATGTTTCGTCCCCAGAATAACAACAAGGATCCCGTTTTCCACTATTATTATTATTTTTTTTCTGAGGGGGCCGTCCCCGGCTGCGGCGCGTTGGGTTTTCATCTTTTTCTTTTTTTTTTTTTTTTTTCAGATTTGATGCGTTTTTATTATTATTATTATTTTTAATTTATTTGCTTGACACGGTTTCGTTTTATCTGTGAATCAGAACATTTCTGTGGCTCACACGGAACAAAGAGAGGTACGGTTTTAATGACTCGGCTGCAGGAAGGCTCACAACCTTGCCTTTGCTCAAATCAAAATGCGTTTTCTTTCTCATTAAGGACTGCATATGTATTTTCCCTTAGTAGGGAATATTTATATTTACACGCAGAAAGCTTTATATGCACATATATAAAGATGTGTTTGTGTTTAGCTAGATGGAGAGATAGACTCATTCGAGCAAAATTATACTAGAAATGCAGTTCATTCGGGGATATTTAAATCATTGGGAATTTGGCAGGGGTCGGGCCCTGATTATTTTCTTTAGGCTTGGATGACAAGTGATTGCAAATGGGAGCGCTGGCAAGTGTGCTGAGATCTAATCGCCCCGTGTAGCCGAGCTCCAGCCGATCCCAGCTCACTGCTTCAGGAGGAGGAACCGATGCTCTCTCCCAGCAAATCCCCGCCGTGTCGGTGCTGCTGGGAGCACCGGGAGTGATGGGATCCGGGGAGGGAGAAGGGAGTTTCGTTGCATAAGGTGGAGTGAGGAAGAAAGGAGGAGAGGGTGGTGGCGGTGTGTGAAAAATCATCTTAAGGACTTTCCCTCCGTCTTAGAGAAAATCCCATCCAATTATAGCATTACTGGAAAGAACCAAACGCTGAGGCTTTCAAAGGAGGGGATTTCTCTGTCTTTTCAAGTGAAATTGCTCACACTGCAGACGGGAACACACACGCACACGTACACTCACACAAACCCTGAGACATCAGCCCCGGCGCGGGGGTCCCGGCGAAACGCAAACGGGGAGGAAGGGGCTGACACGCATCCCTCGCAGGGGTCGAGCTAATCTCCCCTCCTTTTGTTCCTGGGGAGAGACTTAAACATCCCCCAGAGCCTCTGCCCCTCCCACCAGGAAGCACCAGGCAACTTCACCTGAAGGGACACATTCAGCCACTCTCCCTTTTCCTCTCAGCCCCGCAGCTGCTGGCGGGGCAGGATGGAGATAATCCACTTTGTCATAGGCACACACACACACACACACACACACACACACACACACACACGAGAGGGATCACACTGATTCCTTCGGCAGGCAGGCAGCATTGCCACTTGCTCTGACACCAACCGTTTTTAATCATGCTGATAAAAAGGCACTTGGGCGTATGATAGCTACTCCCAGAGCCGGGAACTACTGTAGATTAATTACCTTTTATCAGCAGTACCATTGAACTAGTGCCCTTTGAGGGACAAATTCTGTTAGAGTCAGGAAAAAAAAGCTGCTATGGGCTGTCTGGGTTCTGGACTTCTTGCTCAAATCAGCCTCATTTTCTCCCAAGAGTGGTTTTTAGGGCCTGATGTCAAACCCTGGCTGAGCTCCACCGTGCAGGTCTGTTGGGCTCCATCCCATTCACATCTTTTCCAAATACTGGGACCAGCACTCAGACCTGTGTTTCAGGGTTAGGAGGATTTTGCTTTCAGTGGGTTCATGGTTGGACTAGGTGGTCTCAGAGGTATTTTCCAGCCTTAATGATTCCATGATTCTATGATTGCAGCATCGCCTTGGCTTCTTTGCTCTTGGCACTGCTCATGGAGAAGCTCTCAGTTGTGGATCTCCAGTGGTGGGGGCATCAAACCTCAGTCCTGGTGGAGTGACAACCTGCCATGGTGCCCAGCAGAGTGACCACCAGATTTATTATGACTTCCCAGACTACAGATGTCCAATTCCTGCTCCCATATCCTTGGCTGCTTCTACGTCCAACAGAGCAAAGAAAACCTGAGCTACACAGCTGACTGAAGGCTGTAGCCTATGGTAGATGGTATGGACTGCATTTGGTGCTGTACTTTTCTCTGTTTCAGATCCCATTTCCACTCGGTGCCCTAGGTATCCAGGTGGTTGAAGTTAAACTACAGGCTGTCACCTCTTCTCTGTGCTCTGAGATTCTCAGCTCTGTAGGCTGCAAGTTGTCCCCATCTACAAATGGGCAGCACACGTGTGACAGTGCCTAAAACCTCTGACCCATCTGGCCAGGTAATTCTGTGCCAATGATGGACTGGGATTTTGTTTGCTCCCTGTTTCCCATCAAAGCATCTCAATACAAAGTTGATGGCACTGCTGCCCTCCAATCACAGTACTCACAGAGAAACGGTTGAAAGCGTGAGGTCCAGAACTGGGGGTGGGAAGGATTAAGACACAAGGCCTGTGTAATGGAAGCAGAGCACCGAAAGAGCTGCAGTGCACTGCACAAGATCTACTGCAGGGCAGAGCAGATGGATATTCCTTCATTTTATACTCGGGAGCTTCTGTCACCTCACCTTTGGGGAAGGAGACGTCTGTTCAGGAGGAGGGTTCCTTTCTCATGTTGTGTGTGCTTGCAGCATCACTGATCTGCCTTAGAGGAGCTCACACCTTTGGTGGTGAAACCAAGCCTTGAATTGGCAGTGGGGCCGTGCTCTTGCCACCAGTCCATGCTGTGTTGCTGTGCCTGAGATGGTCAATTTGGCAGG
Source organism: Cyrtonyx montezumae (assembly GCF_038088225.1). Lineage (NCBI taxonomy): Eukaryota > Metazoa > Chordata > Aves > Galliformes > Odontophoridae > Cyrtonyx > Cyrtonyx montezumae. The sequence continues at coordinate 2,108,626 of NW_027072037.1, forward strand.
ACAGACCTCCCCCTCTAGGGCCCGACTAACAGCAAGGCTCGGGGTGAAAACAGATGCTCCCTGACACTTTTCCCTGCTTCCTTCCTGCATCCCTGCCCCTCATGTCCCCATCCCTGATCACCTGCATGCCCGTGTCCCGCAGGAGGTAGGAGAAAGCCTCTCACCGTGTAGCTCTGTCCCACCTAGTGGTACAGCAGGAGAACAGACGTGAAAACAGCTCAAAAACGCTGGCAGTGCTGCAGCACCAAGGCTTTGATTTCCTTTCCTCACTACTCAAGAGCCTGGAGAGCCCCAAGTGCTGAGGGGCTTGTCTCGGTGGTGGGCTGTCCTGAGGGTAGGGTTCTGGCCTTGGGGTGAATCTTGGGTGTTATCTCTTCTCTGTCCTCTTTCTTTCAGCTCTCAGAAGGCTCAGTGCTCTAGGACAGTGCCACTGAGCAGCCAGGTCCTTGTCACTTGTGCATCACACAGCAGCACAGGGGCAGTGGGATGCCAACACACCCTGCCCCAACGAAAGTAGGTACTGTCATGGTTTTATATGGCTTTATATCAAAGCAGGCAGGGAAAATATCCTCCAGGAATGATGGTAACAACTTGTCACTTCCTACTAAACCCACTGAGTTTGTCACCTTCTGCAGAGCCCCTGTGGACGGGGACAAAAGGAATGCTTGGTGGGTCCTGACAGTGAGGAAGGCTTTTCGTGAGGCTCTTCCTTGTAGGACGTGTTTTGGGAAAAACAAAAAAAACCCAAACAATTTTATCTGAAGGCAACCTTAACTCGATGAGGATGTAAGGAGCAATCCTGCTTTTCCTGGCACATGAGGACTCCAGATATAATTCCAATCAGGGACTGAAGGATCAGGTCAGTGGAAATTTTCCCTCGAGGACTTGAATTCAATAAACGTTATCCTTACCTGAGCTCTGTGTGTGAGATGTGCGTTTTACTTATGTCGAATTTCTCTAGGCCAGATTCAGATTAAAAAAACCCTATTAATTATAAGTGGAAGCTGATAATCTCCGAGGGCTCGAACCTGCTATTATATATACAAATAACCATAGGGCGGTGCAGGCTTAGATGGTGGTAACTGAACACAATGAAATCCTTCCAAGGGAGTAATAATTAATTTCCATTAATCATTTTAATTGACAGAACATTTTTTCTTCGGGGTGGATGGTCCTGCATCCCTTTCTGGAGACATCCATCTATCCGTGTCTCAGCATCCGAAAGGGGGACTGCAACTTGTGAATGTTACAAACCCAAAGGGAGCTCTCAGCTGTGGAAGTGAAATTCCTCCAATGGGCACAACCAAACGGCCTTTGGGGGTCCCAGTCTCCTTCAGCCACCACTCATTATACACAGAGACAACCCAGACAGCTACCTGCCTGGTTCTAGAAGGGTTAAGCCTCATCATTAACTGTCAGTACTGCAACAAACATCACTACAAATCTTAGAATCATCAAATCTTTAAGGCTGGAGAAGACCTCAAAGATCCCCAAATCCAACACCAGCCCATCCCCACTGACCACGTCCCTCAGTGCCAAATCTCCAGGTTTCCTGAACACCTCCAGGGTGACCCCACCACCTCCCTGGGCAGCCTGTGCCAGTGCATCACCACTCCTTCAGAGACAAAACTGTACCTGATACCCAACCAGAACCTCCCCTGGTGTAGCCTGAGGCCATTCCTCATGTCCTATTGCTGTTACCTGGGAGCAGAGGCAGACCCCCACCTCACTACACCCTCCTTTCAGGGAGTTGTAGGGAGAGATAAGGTCTCCCCTGAGCCCTCTCTTTGGGGAAAAGATTCCCACTAAAGTCACCCTCAGGATAAGAACTGGCTTTAAAATCGTAACGTCTTTAGTTTGCTCCATGCAATTCCTCTTTACAGAAGTGAATTTGGGGGATATACATTCCAATAATAATAATAATAATAATAAAATAATGAGGATCTCAAGCACTTGTGAAACAGAAAGATCAATAACAGAAACAGTTATTTACTAAACCACTGAATCAGTGATGCTGCAGTTTTCTAGTCGCATTCTTACAAACCATTCAAGCAACCTCTTTGAGAAGGGCCTGGCACAACTCCTCACTCTTGCTGCAGGTGAAAAGAAAAGAAATTCAAATTGAAAACAGTTTCAGTCCTCTGTGAATGCGCTCCTAATGCCGCTCTTTGAAACGCAGCGATGCTATCGCTCTGGAGGAACGTCGGGGTTTAGCCTTGTGCTTGCAAATCAATACGCAGCTTAAACAGGGATTACTCTGTGCTGCTGAGGAGTGCAAGACTGGAAAACTACCCAGACTGGAGTGACTTCTCCTTGAGCATGGAGTAAGGCTGATTGAGACACCTTAAAAGCAGTAAGTGCGATGTAGGGTGCAATGTGAAAGCCTGGGAGCATCCTCTGGAATTGCCCAGTGTTGCTGTGGTGCCCTGGTGGGAAGTTTCCAAACTCCTTTGTAATGTGCTTTGAAAGTGAAGAGAATCAAGACTGTTGGATTGCCTGCTGGTTTGATGTCAGATTTCTTTTCCAGCAGCTCAGGATGGAATACCACGATGGCAAAAGTCGTTATGGAAATGACCAAAAATGGCTCTCATTGGCAAAGCGTTGGCAGGGGGTTGCCTGGTGTTTCTGTAGTAGAAGACACTGGTGCCATGAGAAAAAACTTTATTGCCAATCAACAGGAAGGAAAGATCTTCCCGAGCTCAGAGAGGGAAAAAGAAGAGGCAGATTTGGCTGAGCAAGTTAAAAAATAATTAACAACAACAACAACAACAACAAAAGCACGAAAAACCCCACCAAAATCTCACCAAGGTGCTAAAACCTCAGCCAAGTGAGGTGTTGACAAGGGATCCGAGTGGAGAAATAAACAGAAAGGAGCTCTCCCTTGCAGAGCTTGAATGACAAAGAGGAAAACAGCGCCTGGAGAGTGTCTCTTACCATTTTCATCACAAAAGCTGATGGTGGGGGGGAGGTTTTAATACGGCAACAAGTCTGACTTTCTCTCTCTTTCTCCCTCCTTTCTTCTTTTCCTCCCTCTTATAAACAGAGAGGACAAGAGGTCATATCCCCAGGCTTTAAAGAGACACTTCTTCCCCTTCGAGGGAGGGTGGATGTTCTTTCAGTCTGTTTACAAATTAGTCCCAGTTATGATGTCTTAATGTAGTTGCTGGGTGGCCACCTGTCCCGGACTTTCTTCTGATGACATTACTCATTGTGCAGGAGTGACACCTGCAGATGGTTTCATGCCCAACTCCAAGGTCACCTGGCAAAATGGGGCAAAGTGCTAGGACTTGGGGTTGAGGTGAGATGCTTGTGCCCGTTTTGCTTTATCACAGGTGTTAGTGAAGACTGAAGAGGAGCGTGTGGGTCTGCAAAATGCGTGGGATGGTTTCGGTGAGGAATGGCTGTGGTCTTGTGTGGGATCATGTGCTGAGTGCTGTTAGGATGCAAGGAGCACTCTACGTGAAGCCACATTGCTCCAATTCGCTTTCAACCTCACATTTGCAGATCAAGCTTGGGCTCTTTCATTCTTCATACCACTTTAAAAGTTGTTTCCAAGCTCTGGACATGAAGTGACATGGCCTATGCAGCAATTTAGTTCAGTGGGAAATGGTTCTACAGCGATGCTGGGTGTCCCCTCTGCCTTCCTCCTTCCTACATGAGCTCTCGGGTGGCAAATAAATGTTGAGTTCACATTGCAGCCCTTTTCTCCCAGGGGGAAAGGAGGAGAAATGCAGTAATAAGGTCTTTCTTCCTTACCTGTACACTTATTTTCATACAACTTAATCACTCTGAAACTTTTATCTTTCTGCCAAATTTGGCTGGGATTGGCTGAGGGGTTCAGAAGTTGGAGGGGAGGAAATGAGCGGATAGAGACGTACAACATAATCAGCTAAACCAAGTTTCCCAAGGAAAACTAGACTTCAAATGCACTGCATCCCTTTACAAGTCTTGCAAGAGCACTCACAAACCCCAGTCATGAGCCAGAACCCCCCAGTGCCAGGCACTGTATGAACATATTCCTTAACACAATCCTTTCCCCAGGCCAGTGCTCAGGAGTTTAAAACAAGAACTTGAAGGCACATAAGGTTGGCAAGCACCAACTTTTCAATATGAATGTAGAGCAACTCCCTTAATGTGGGTTGCATTTGGCTGGATTCAGCAAGAGTACAGAGCTGGACTCTGCTGGAGTTGATTTTTTTCATGGGAATGGCAAGGAAATCTCAGGGTTTGGAGAACTCTGCCTCCTAACAGCCTTGCTTGGCTTCGATCCTACCCAGAAACCCCATTGGCTCTGCAGAGTAAGAAGGGTATGAAAAATGCAGGGCTTGGCCCCATTGGCAGCTGTACAAATTTTTTTTTCCTCCAAGAAAAAGGAGGAAAACCAAGCACTTTTCTACCTGCAACCAAGTCGTGTAGAAAAAGTGCTCGTGTCTTCACAGGGCACAGGGTCTCTTGTATGCCATTGCCCTGCTGGTTTTGCACCAGGGATGAGCTGGTCCTGCATCTGCAAACATGTCTTTACCTGCTAGCACATACTAAAACCTGGATGATTCAGTGCATTGTATATCATTTCTCTTTTTAGAGAGCTATGGGGCTGTGGTTCCTTGTGGCCCTGAGGTTCCTTGTGGCCCTGACTCATTGATTTTGGGCATCATTTCCCAGGCACCAGAGGTACCCTATGGCTGTGTTCCCACAGTAGGTGATATCCATACAATTTCAGGGAGATTTGTGTTGATTCAGAAGTCTGGCTCTTCTGGAAGCATTCAGCTCATCAGTTCCCAGCCTTGCAGTTCCCAGCACAGGGATTGCTCTGCTCCCAGCCCTGAGATGTGGTGGCAATGATGCCTTGCATCAACACCTGCCTGAGGACTGGGACCTTCAGCTGCCATCTAGGAAAGTCCTGCAGACAGCTCCATTCCTCTCTTGAGATGCTTCCTCCTCTCCCTCCATGTACTCTGACTCAGATCTAAAGCTGCACAGGTCTCAGCCTGTAGGTGCAGCACACATCGAGCAATTGACTCTGCAGGCACCAGGAGTCAGCTCTTTCTGCCTCTGTTTCCTCCTCCCCAAACTTGTGAGGTTTTTAGAAATCAAACACATTCGTAGTCATGAGTTTCTTTCTAGTTTCCAATCTTTTAAAACAGACAGGGAAGATGTTTTCAGAAATGTTTGATTCACTGTGAAACTTGCTGTAGGTCTGCACAAAATAACATGACTCCAGGAGCTGGAGTGTTGAGAAGAAAGAAAAGTCCCCACTAAGTACTGATATACGTGCTGATTTAATTTAGAAATACAGACCTGTGAAGAAGTCGGGCATGAGATGGAGAAAGTGACAACTGTATTCAGAATGGATAGGCAAGACTAGTCATAAAGAAAATGAATTTTTGTAAGCAATTCTGTTAGCATGCAGCCCCCACTGTTTTCTTTTACAGTTCTAACTGAAACTGTTTTGCAGAGATGAAGGCTGGGGGCAACTGGACCAAGTCCCCACTGTCCAGCTGAGCATGGCCACTGCTGGAAAGTGGGGGAGGGATCTGCTGTGGGAGAGGACAAACAGCAGTGCTGTGCAAACCCATTCTTTGTCCAGAACGTGCCTGATGATTTCTGCATTGTCTTGAAGCATGATGAAGTCTGGAGCTGCTTAGGATACAAGGGACAGCAAGATTTAGGGTAGTTGACACAACAGTGTTCTCATCTCAGCTAAAGGACTGGAAAATGCCCTGAAGCAAAGGACCTTATGACCTTGTTTAAAACTAGCAAGGATACTTCCCAGTGTAAGGTTACAGCTGAAGAATGGACGTAAGCAGCTTTTTAAGTGAGATGAAGGTGACAAGAAAATACCTTCCTCCTACACTGTTAGGGAAGAAGAGGAAAGTCTGTTGGATTTGTGTGTCAGAAATGTAGCGTTGCCTTGGGTGGTTGGAGGAAATATTCTCCCATGCACCATCAAACACAACATGTCATCATTTGAACCTACCTACTTCAAGAAGCGTTTAGATGAGGTGCTAAGGGATTTGATTTAGTAGTTGGGTAGGGATAGTGATAGGAGGATGGTTGGACAAGATGATCTTGTAGGTCCTTTCCAACCTTATGAACCTATGAACCTACTATGACTGATAGCCTTTTTAATGCTGTTGTCCATCATGAAGGGCGTGATGGAGCAGGGCCAGCTCTGCTCAGTCCCTGCAGTTAATCATTGTTTGCATCCTTGAATAGAAGCAACTCCACATCTCCTTCCTGGAACTGTGGACAACAACCAGCAGAAGGTAAAAAGGGCTCCTCCAGCATTTTTAAGCTTTCTGCATCATCTTGGATGTAAAGTGGTGGCCTGCCACCTCCTTTAGGACCATGAGATACGGGCTAGGCTCATATCTCATGCATAGGCTCAATCTCCTATGCATGCCTGGCACGTCAACCTTGTCTTCAGCTAGAAAATTAACAAAAACAAATCAGTCAGCCCCTTTCATGTTTTGTCCTTAACAATATTATTTTATTCCCTGGTCAGATTTGGGTACAAAGATGTGTCAACAGATTTTCTTGTTTGTAGAATCACAGTATCACCAAGGTTGGAAAAGACCTCCAAGGTCATCCAGTCCGACCATCCACCTACAACTAATATTTCCCACTAAACCATGTCCCTCAGTACCACATCTAAATGTTGTTTTCATCTCGAGGGGATGGTGGATCCACCACCTTCCTGGGCAGCCTATTCCAGCCCCTGACCACTCTTTCATTGTTCCTAATATCCAAACTGAGGGTAGACTCCGAAAGCCATCACTACAGCTTTATTCTGTGTGATAGTAATAATAATTCAAAATAGCCATTTGGAATCTGATGACTTTTTAAAACTTGAACTCACTGAGGTTTTCTGAACATCTCTCAGCGACAGTGACAAGTGAGGTCACCGAGGAAAGCTGTAGAGATGTAGGAATACTGTAGGGATGGAAGGAGATTGGGCAGCTATCAGGTGGAGTACTGAGGCCTGGCAGGAGGGACGTGCACATATTGCACCCATGCCCTGTGTTCAAAGAGAAAGACAAAATGTAGTGTTCAAATATGACTCTGGCTCTTCAAAGACATCAGAGTAGTGGTTAACCAGAAAGAGATAGATTCCTCTGTGTCCCAAGGCCCATGGTTTCCCTGGATCACCCAAAGCTTTTCTACCTCAGGAGATAAATAAAGTGGTTAGAATGCAACTGTTGGGCCAACTGTAATCAATCCCATTGATTGCCTGCTTTGTTTAATAGCCAGCTACAAGCTGTGCCCAATTAAATGCTCTTCTTGGGAACGATCTTGAGGGAGATAACCTACTCACATTCAGAAACAATGGGCTGCTTTCTGCCCTGGAATGATATATATATATATTGTCTTCTGCATTTACTGTTACGCTGCTCATGTTTTTGTGATGTGTAAGAATGCATAATTCATTTGGGTATTGAAATAAATTATTGGCTGTTGCTTTCCTTCTATGCCTTGCAGCAGTGGGTTCTGGTGATAAACAGTGTACTGCCAAAAGTCCCCTTATGGGCATCAGAAGTGTAACTGCATCTCACACAGCGTCTAGAACATCACTGCAAACTTTTAGGTGATAATTCCCAACTATTAGTCCAGAAAGTGACTATAAACAAAGGATTTACAGAGTAAAAGGAGGGTCACCAGTGAAATGCTCTGCTACCTCTGTTGCTCTTAGTGTAAGGCAATGTTTGGAGGATTCCCAACGAGGGTGTTGGTCAGCACCAGTCATGGTGCTCTCCATAGCTTTGTGTGCAATTCCTGCTCTGCAGAAAGCAAGCTAACAGGTCAGACCTCTGTGCAGAGTTTGGATCCACGTGTCCCAAGAATGTTCTGGGGTGTGGTTGAGCCCCACATCTCCTGTGCCACAGAGAATCTGAAGGAGCTCAGTCTCACTAGGCAGTGGTTCCCAGTGGGCTACCAGTCACCACCATCCCATCAGAGAAACGTCCTCGCTGGGAACCCTCGCTTCAAGTCACTGTGATTTATTTCTTCTCATCCTCTGATGCCCATCACCTCGCTGGGTCTGCAAAATGCAAACAGCCACCGCCACCTAGTGCCCATGGCAGAGCTCACAGCTCCAAGAAAATTTGGCTTTAGGGGCAACAGCGAAGGACGTAGGAATGGAGGAGACCAGTCAGCCTCAAAGTCACTACACCCGTGTAGGTACATGTGGCATTAGGTTAGGTTTGCATCAGGAGAAAGTGTCGTTGACCGTTGGTTTTCTTTTTCTTGGTCAGGTAGAAAGGGAATATGAGCTTTGATAAAGAGTCCTTAATGGGGACTGACAATGGGGCTTGGATTAGCTCTGGAAAAGATGGGCTGTGTTACAACTCTGTGAATTTCTGTTACCACAGAATATACGAGCACATCTTATTAGAGCCCTGAAGATCCTTTTAGGAAGAAATATGCATTTTTTTTTAGGGGAAATAACTGTAGATGTTTGTACAATAGGCACATGGAACCAGCTGGAGATGTCTTATCTACAGAGAGATATTCTGATGGATTTGGGCATCTCTTGCCTTTCCAGTTCCTACTGTTATCCTTTTGGATCAAGCTTTTCCTGGACATTGCTTTTGATAGGTGGACAGTTGGAACAGATGATCTTAGAGGTCTTTTCCAACCTTAATGGTTCAGTGATTCATAGGTTCATAAGGTTGGAAAGGACCTACAAGATCATCTAGTCCAACCATCCTCCTATCACTATCCCTACCCAACTACTAAATCAAATCCCTTAGCAGGGATTCCACGCTTTCATGACCCATAAATGATTCACATAGCTGCATCAAGCAGTTTCATTCAGCAGACTGTTAAAGTCATTAGTTGAATTGATATAACTACATCTTCAGTGTAAGGGGAGCCCACTATTTTAAAGGACTGTGATTTAAAGGGTCTGCTACCCTGCTGTTTATCCAGCATCTCATGTGATGAGTTACTTTAAGATGGTCCCAACAACAACAAACAACTGTAGTATGAAGCGTAAATGTGGTGGCAATACAAACCATGTTGGAACATCTTCTAGAGGCGCTCTCCATGTCTGAAGTGATCTTGAAAACTGGTGTTAACTCCCGGACCGGTCCCCAGCTGTGAGCTGCCCACCTCCTGGGGCTGGTTGTCTGGAGCTGGTTGGGAAAAGTCTCGTCTGCCAGAAGATGGCACTGCTTCTCCATGGAGCACAGCACGGGAGCAGGTGCATCCCCAATCTGCCCCAGTTCACGCTGCTCCACCTGGGATAAAACCCATCCCCAAAGTGCTCCCAGCGGCCTCGTGGGCTGCTGGCTTGTTGGAAACACAGGTGTAGCTTTATCCAGGTTCTGAACATTCCCATCCTCTGCATAACAAATGCCTCGCATCCCTGATTCCCATATCCTCTCCCTGCAGACACCATCCCAAAGTGGACTATGGGACAAGTGGTGCTGGGGTGAGGGGCTGTGCCAGAAAGACTGGAGAGGAGTGGGACAGCTTTCCTGACCTGGCTGATGGCTGACAGCTATGCTGCTAATACAACCCAGCGTGCCATTCCCATACTCTGTCCCTCCCATTCTCAGCTCTTACTGTATCCATCCTCTCCAGGGCTCAATGCCTCTATGGCTCAACAGTGGAGTGCTATGGGTGTTGGTGACTCCACTGAGATGGCTGGGATGACTTTTACCATCACTCCAGCTCCACCAAGGCCATGGCACTTCTCACTTATATATGTGATGCAAAGCTGTCTCTTATTCTTAATTTCCTGCACCATTTCACATGCCTCATCTCAGTGCTCTGTCTTAAGGAGAAAAGCACTAAAATAAGTGTATCACATCTAGCAAAGGCATTTTTTTTGGCTGATTTTCCTTTCTCTCTATAGTTGCAACCACTGGAGATGTAACAGTACAGATGTGTTTATTCCAGAAGATGGTGGGACCGTGTTTGGAGAAGACCACAGACACCATGGGAACAACTGGAGACTAAGGACTGTTACCCGTTGGTAGATGAGTATTTCCAGATTACGTCGCCATATTTCACGATCTCTTTGTTGAGATCTCTCTCATGGCCAATAGATGGGGCCATTGCCACAGCTACTGCCTTCAGTCTAGCAGAGTAAGTTCAACGAGCGCTCACTGAAAAGTGGTTTCTGAGCTCCTGGGATGAAGGCTTCCCATGGCTGTTGTTATGGAATGCTGCCATGGGGAAAGGTCTGTGCCTGGGGCCACCTTCATCCCTTAGCGACAGACCTGAAGATGTGCAGGAACAAGACTCCTGTTATTCCACTTCTTTTCCATAGTACAAGCCTGTTGGATATCCCAACAAAGCCTGGCGCCCTGGTTCCTCAGAGAAGGCCAGAAGCTTTCCTTATCTACTGAAGCAGAGGATCTCAGGGGCGAACAGCACTGAGCTTTTCCCAGCACCTTCCACACCCAACAGTGCTGAAGGCAATCCATCCGCTGCTTCCCTGTACTCTCCACCTCCAGTGATATAGGCCTGAGAAAATGAATCTATTAATAATGCAGTGACTCAAGGTGCTTTGAAGAGGTCATCAGCTGCTCTTCCTCTATGCACCAGTGAATCACGGGACTCCCAGATCAGCATTTAGCAGCAGCAGCGGTTCCATGAGGATGGTGGAAAATCCCCACATCTGAGGGGAAAATGGAGAAACACCAATTTGAGAGGAAGACAGGAATTCCTCTTTTGTTCCAGTTTCAGCAGTCATTTTCACTCCCGTGTGTACTAAAACCTCAAGACGTAAAAGACAGAAACAAAGACACCCACAGCAGAGTTTTCTTGTTGATTAATTGACCTCATATGTGATGTGATTATTAAGCTAAAGACAGTGGTGCTCTGACTTTGTTTGGCCTGCTAGCTACCATTTGGAGGGTGGATTTCATTCTCCAAGCCTCAGAATTATTACTTATGCCCTGTGAAAATAATTAATAAAGACATCAAAGAATAGCCCCCTCAGCCCAATTTTAATCCAGAGCATACCCAAGTCACCTAGCCATAATGCAGCACCACTAGTCCTATGTTTTCACAAGGTTATCACTAGTCACACTTGTCAAAGCATTTCTGTTTCCAGCCTTGTGCCCATTAACAGCATCACTCTTGTTGCTGAGAAATCCCTGTGCCAGAAAGGAAAGTTCAGCCAGACAAGATGGCCCAGGATGTCTCCACTGCCATGAGATGCCATGAGATGATGATGCTCAAGAGCTAAGACCAGGCTTCCACAGAAAGCTATTCATCAACAACAGGACTTGAAAACAATTTCATATTACTCAATGGGTTACCTCCCACTAATTTTCAACGTGACTTTGCTCAGACCTGCACAGATCCATCATTTACATATAACGTATGCATCTATTATGCATTGCATAAATGCATATGCCTCTGTAAACATCTAGAGAGCACAGATTTAAATGTTCAGCTGAAGAATTGTCCTTTTGTAGAAGACTAAATAGCATTTGTTCCTCCAGAGTAGGGAAAGGAGAGGTTTCAATGAAACCATTCCAGCATCTCAATTTAAAAGTCTTACTGGCTGCCCAAAATAAGAAGAAATGTATCTTCTCTCACTCTGAATATTCAAATCTTGGGTTTTTTGGGGAGAACATACCCATTGTTTTCACTGTAACAAATACAGTACTAACCTAGCTCTTTTCTTCCAAGTCCTGCATCCTGTCTCAAGGCCAACTGGTTCATCCCAAAGCCTCTTCCCAGGCTTTAGGCTTCTATTGTTGGTTTTGGCCAAGGTTGCAAGATCAGATGCTTTCAGCATGAAGACTGCCTTCAGCAGCTCAACATTCATTTATTATAACAGCATCTGCTCTGGTGCACCTATTTCAGTGCTTACCAGCTCAGCTTGGCAGTCACAGACTTCGCAATTGCATGAGCCCTTACAGAATTCAGAATGACTGTGCTTCAAGACAGGACCTGAAGGAAAGGTGGACTAGGTCCAGCCTGCACTAAAAGCTCCAACAGACCTTGGCCCACTCGTGTATACATTTGAGGAATTGAAGCAAGTGGGTATAATAGATGAGAATTACTGTCATCCACCCAACAGCAACATGCACTTGGAGGCTGTGCATGCCTTTGGCTTTTTAACATGTTATGGTGAAAGGAATGAAGGACACACGGATTCCTCTTGGTAGGAAGCCTGATTGCTTCACCTTCTCACTAAACATGGGGTAGCACAGACCCACTCCAGCCTTTTCCTGCCTTCCTTGTGCTGTATGGAAACCCTGCCATAACCCTGTTTGAGCTGGGCCAAGCTTTACACTAATCACAGAGCCACAAAGTCCATCTCAGGTTGGGAAGGATCTCAGGGGGTGTCTGGCTGAGTGAGGGGTGATGACAGATGTCACTGGGGTGCAGATGCTGTGGGGAGATGGATGAGATGGACGAGATGGATGGATGGGAAACACTTGTTCAGTGTGGAGGTGGGATGCGGAAGGAATGTAAGGTTGGAGGAAAGAGGGTCCCTGGGCTGATAAAAAGCTTAACAAAGGGATTAAGAATGGCTTATGCAAGCTGACCATGGTGATCTTTGTGGTTTCCATTGTTTGCCAGGCTCCAGCTCACATTAACGATCAACACTGTGCTTAGGAAACACAAAATCTCCCACCAGATAACCACTGATGCTCTGTGTTGTTCCAGGCTTTTCTGTGTCATTCCCATAGAAAGCACAAGCATGGAGACATGGTCAGGGAGTGGCCAAGAGGTCCGATGGATGCTGAGAACCATTTGGTCTCACTCTTGATTGATGCTGTAGGTATGCTCTGTCATTTCTTGGACCACTGGTGAAATCAGTGTCTTCCTCGAGCAAGGTATCTGAATGTGACAAAACTGTATTTCTTTTCCCTTCCTGGAGCTCCCAAAATGTTCTCATTTCTCCATACCTCCCTGAACTTGCACTAGGAACTGCCTTGGGAGTGCTGAGCTGTGGCTGCTCATAAATCAGGAGTGCAGCGGCATATTAGAGAGTGGATGCTTCACTGGTTAGTCCCTGAACTATGGCCTAATATGTGTGAATGCTGACAATGATTTACAGGCCAGGAGTGGTTTGCATGCTCACACACTCATGGTTGCAGGTGCCAAAATGCCCTTGTGTGCTGACAGCTATGTGCTCCCCTCCATCCCCAGGGGGTCCTGGCACTGGACAAGGGAGGTCCTGCCTCTTTGATCTGGTGCCATCAGCTGTGCAAGGTGAGGGAGAAGAGAAGAGCCACTCACCCCTCTTGTTCCACTTTGAGGTTTAGCAGCAGGGCAGAGGAGGTGAGGGCAGGTAGGTGGTGGGGAATCTGCTGCAGGAGGAATCTGGGGTGAACCCTGCACCCCAGAAAGGGGCCACCGCATCACGTATGAACTCCCACAGTCATTTAGAGATGTCATGCTTTGTCCTGTAATCATGTTTGCCCAACAACCTGAGGCCTGAGCAGTACCTCTGCCACTACATAGTACAGACCAGAGCAGGTTCTTAGTTTGAAGATAAGTAGAATGGTGCAAAGCATAAGCAGGCATCTGCATAGCATCCCTGCTCCAGACAGGTTGGCTACCCCAAACTGACCAGACCTACATAACTAAATGTGATTCCTAGGCAAACTATATTTTCCCCAGAAATGGGTTAGAAAGAAGAAGGTAATTCCAGCAATTACATACTGATTGATCTGTACATACATATTCTGATCCTCAGATATACACAGAAATTAATTTCATGCAAAAATGAAAGCTTGGAGAAATGTTTTGAGTGTTCTGACCACCCAGTGTGTGACTTGTGTACATGCCCCAGTGCTGTGTGATTATTTCTGAACAGCATAAAGAAACAGGAAAGCGTGTCCAGCGTCTGCAGTGCACGCAGCAGAACGTTCTCCTCCTAGCTCCTCTTTGGAAACCTGGCATTGATCCACAAAAGCCAGAAGATGGACAGTAAAATAAACTGGAGAAATGGTGATCAGAGCTCCCTTAGGGATCCCCGGCAGCCATGGAAGGATGCAGATGCAGAACTACAAGGAGTCTGTTTTGTTGCTCTTTCCAAAGTCAAAATTTGCTTTGCATGAGGGTATCATACAGTGGTGTGCAAGCTAATCCATCACTTGAAAGCCACTGGGCCCTGGAAAATTCCCTTCCACAATGCTGTGCTGAATCCAGTCAATTCAAGTCATATTTCCTCGCATTCAGGCAATTCTGCTTGGCTCCATTGAGTCCAGGATGTGAGCAGAAGTCACTGAGTGTCTGCCAAACTTATGTGACCGATTGCTCATGTCCTTGGTGGAAATGCCATGGTAGCTGAGCCCCTTTCACTGACATGGGTCTGTGCTGCTCTCCCTGGCATGAGCAAGAGACTCAGCACAACCAAACCACCCCACAGTCCTCATGGTTCTGGAGCTCAGTAATGGGAGCTCAGATATCTGCTTGGGTAGAGACCCCAGAGCTTGGTTTAGTTGCCTAAATGTGGATATCTAGTGCTATTTGAGGCATCCTGAAGCATTTGGGACTTCCCTACCAGGCTGGCCTGCAGGACACAGGACCTTTGGAAACCTGCTTTTAGGTGGAGTGGCATCTGGGGGTTGCTGGGAGATTCCACAGGGCATTTTAGACATAAGCAGAGACTTTTGCTTAAGCAACTTGAATTGTGCCTCCAGATGTAGACAGCAAAAAAAAAAATATGTTCTTCAGTGTACAGCCAAACCCAAACTCTACTGCTTCTACAAGACAGAGGTTCATCCAAAAGCATCTCACGGTCAGCAGAGTTTAAACTGGCAATGGCAAATGTCAAAAGTACAGCCAAGCTGGTGAATATCTGGTGACTGGGAGGTGGGTCTCCATCTCAGTGTGATTTTCCTGGATGAGAGCTCTGTGACCAGCAATCTCCTGGCTAGCTATGAATGAGCAGCCCTGGGCCCTTGCCAGGCTTGCTGCTGGCCACATAAAGCTCATGTGGAGCACTTAGGAAGTTTTAATATAAAATCTTTTGCTATGGGAAAGTGGCTGACATTCAGAAGGGGAATCACCGAAAATCAGCATCTGGGTAGCTTGACCCGAGTTACTTTTACAGCAACCACACTGGGAAATGACATTGCAAAGAAATGGGTGTTTGAACTTTGATGTTCTTTAGCTGAAAAACACTTCGGGTCTGGAAGAAAGAGATGTGTGGTTGGGGAGTAACCTGGTCATTTGCATCACAATGAAATGCTCTGTGTTGGGCATTTTTGGGGGAGGAGAAATCAGCCTCTATCTTCTCTGGCATCTTCAGGAATTTCAACTTCTATTTTTTATTATTATATATATATATATATTTCAGACAGCACAAAGAAGAGAGCAAGTTCTGAAAGAGTGAGATGGGGAAGCTGGGGACTGGCTGCAGAAAGCAGCAGCACAGTCTGAAGGCACGGGTGCTATTAGAAGTGTCTGCTACGTGGATCAATTGAATTTTATTTTATTCTTTCTATACATGGCAGACATCATCAGCAGAAGACAAGGTAGAATTTAAATCTGAATTAGGTGTCAAGAACGGTTAGCTTTCTCCTTTTTTCTTCTGAGTAAAATATTCTCTGTTCAACTGATTTATTCACTTTGCTGAGCAGGGGAGTTTTAGCTCCCTGGGCACCAGAACTCTTTGCTGGATGTCCCGAGGTCCCTGGCATTCTGTAGGTGACCCCTTCCCACTGCAGCCTGGTCAGTGCTGCTGGGTCTGCAGACGGGTCACACTAATGTTTAACTTCAGTCTGTGTTACTGCATTCAGAGCTCTTTGTTTCCTCACATCTAGATGAGCTTATTCTTACCCTTTCTCAGCAATGGATACACTGACCCCATCTCCTTCCTTGTCTTCCAACAAGTCTGTTCCTTCCATTGTCCTTCACAGGTCTGTTTTTGAGACCTCTCTAGAGGAGCCATGCTGTTGGATTAGATGACCTTTAAAGGTCTCTTCCAACTCAAACAATTCTATGGTTCTATACTCCTGTGTGTATAGAAAGCCTGAGGCAGATTTTGCTAGGAAGAAAGTGCAGATCCCTGCCTTGGGATGAGTAGACAAACCTGAGCTTTTATATATGTTAACAGGACAAATTCTGGAATACAGGATGTAAGCCTCTGCTTCATGTCTGCTGAGCAAAACCAGATGGCAGGTCAATGTCTTGGTTACCTTTAATTTTATGGGATTGGCAATTTTGGCCAAGTCAGAAGGCTCATTGGAATCAACAGGGCTGAGGGCTCTGTCCCACCTAGTGCTCTCACAATGGAGATACCTGTAGCACAAAGACGAGTGGAGGAAGTTCAGTCTGAAACCAGGGCAAAAAGATCCATGCCAGCTTAGGCCAGAAGTCTGAATCTACTCCCTTGCAGAGAAACTACAGGCTGTACACTGTTTTTATGATTGAAGCCCATTTTGTCTCTGGAGACAGGGACTAATTTCTACTGCTGATCCTCTAACCTCATGGCCATGACCTCTCCCCATCATCCATCACAGTGTTCACTGCTTGACGACAAAAAAAGCCGTTGAGGATGAGGTGTTGGTGCCTCTCCAGTCGGGAAGTAGACCTCAACTTCAAAGCCACCCATCTGTGCCCTGGAAGGCCTGAAGTACTTCCCAAGTGACAAGTATCCGCTGGGAGGAACAAACACACCAAGTGTTTGTAGATCATTCTCCTATTACCTCTTACCACCCTAGATGATGACACAAATTCAAGGCGGTTGTTCTTAAGTGGACTTGAAGTATATTGATTGTATTGAGTCATAAGCACCTCGAGGTGGGGAGCCCTTTGTCTGGCCTGTGGGCTGTTATTGTCCAAGATGTGACTATTTTCATCTAGTAGTAAAATGTTTTCCCAGTTTTAGGTTGCCTGGTTGTGTGATTTACCACATACGAAAGTCACTGCAATCTACTGAGAGAGAAGGGAATGTATTAATAGCTTTTCTATAGGGCATAACCCTATATACTAAAGGTTGGTGATTCCTTCCAGCCCCTCTTAGAGACATCTGTCTTGGGATGACACTGGCCATGCTCTGATAGTGACCATCTTGAGAAAGTGGGGCTGGATGCTCAGTTTAGACCAGACATAAAATTAACCCTCGTCCAATTTGAGTAGCTTAGGCTTAAATGCCCATTATTCTCAACAAGCTAAAGTGCTCATTTATCAATGGTACAGAAAAACAAACTGTTAGATCAAGACATAATTATGTAGTTTGACTGCCTGAATGTAGTAAATCAGAAATTTGGACCCAAAATCTCCTCCTTTGACCTTGGCAACATCTAACTTCCCATCTGGATGACTCCAGTGCTCCTAAGGCTCAAAGAATTCACTGTTTTAATGACGTCAAACCAAAAGATACCTTCAAAACGACACCAGAAAATTAAAGATATTCATGAGCAGAATTTGGCTACCTGACTTCAAGGTCCAAAATGGATCTATGCAGACAGAATAGAGTGCAGGGATGAGATACTTGAATTCGGAATCAAGAAGTATGGAGCTGTATGATGCCTGAGCAAAAGGAATGAGAGGGAGTAGTGAGACTCTGAAATCCTACATATTTTTGGCCCTCAGCTTGACTTGGTGCTTAAAAGATGCTGGAGTGATTTGTCCATGTCAGCTTGTATCCATTTCTGTGATATCTGATAGTCATCTGACAGTTGTAAAATGGTCTGGGATTGAACCACCGTTCACACACACATTTTTGCACGTGCACACACGTATGGTTGTATACAGACATAGATATGTATTTATTCATGTTACTAGTCCAGATGTTTCCAACAGTTTGGAGCCTAGCATTCCTCCTCTCTGCTGCTCTCCCAACACCAAGCACTTTCCTCGCTCACAGCTGTGAAGCCTGTCACATGCACTGTAGGTACGGAGCATTATCTACACGGGTTTACTCGTTGAACAATGCGAGTAGATGATTAACCATTAAAGCAACAGAATTTGCTGACCCATTAACCACAGAGGAAGGCTCTCTGATTTGCTGAACAATGGGTCCTATACAGAAAGCACCCTGACTTGTCCATCTTGCCAGTGCTGTGCGGATATTGCAATGGAATGGCTCAGTTTGGACTCTGGTGTGGCCAATCCCGTGCCCAAGGCCGATGCTCCCCACGTTTTCATGGGCATCGTGTTGACCTTGGAAAGGAATCCTGCCCCAATCCGTGCTCTGTATCAAACCCCAGGAGGCTTAATAGCTGCCATTCATCCTTCACCCTTGCTTTTGCATGCCATCTGTCTGTGTGTTGCTTTGCTGAGGATGCAGAAATGCAATCCCTGAGATCCGTAGCCACTGTGGCACACAAATTTACTCAGTGGGAGGCATTGGTGAAGCACCCTTCAGTCCTTTCATGAGGCAGAATTAATTGTTCCTTTCTAGCCTATCAGTGCTAATTAATCCCTGCACTGTGTACCTTGCATTTACATGCATTCCCAGCCCAACCATCACTTTTTGTTTTTGCTCTTTGGATCATCCAGTACTAACTGCCTATCGTTTTCCTTGGTGAATGCTGCTAGAAACTCAGAGAAGTGATTTATCCACCTCTCCACTTTCTAAAGAGAAGGAAAATTTGTGATATGATGACATGATGGGGGAAGCTGGTCCATCAGGATGTCACCAAAGTCATGATGAGACAGATACCAAACGCTGTGGTATATTCCTCAGGCTCGTACAGGGATGTGGGATGGGTGAATGTTCTGCAAGCTGTACATTTGTCAAATGAGATATCCCTCTGCCTATCTTGGGGTTCTAGGGAACAGTTCCCCAAAAGAAGTTTCCAAACAGAAAGTTGTTCCCCAAAGTCAGAACTGTGTGTGGGATTCTCAAAGGTATCTGAGAGCTGTTGGAGAGGACTTGGTGTCACATGCTCTCAAATGGCCTAAGTTACTCGTATTAAATAATTTGTTTCTATGTATGGATCGTACAGATTACATCTAAACTGACTAAAATGAGAGCTCAGATGTGTAAAGGAGAATTGCCTCCTAGACCCCATTGCTTGTGTTGTGTAGATCACCAACAGCTGTATTGGAAGCCTGCTGTAAGGGTCTGTCTGTCACTGATGGAGATGTCTACACTGGAGACATCTACACAAAACTCAGTGAATCTCATTTGGATGGAAATCATATTGTCCAAACATATATCAACTGGTGGATTTGGGGCCAGTTCTGGAGAGATCCAGTTGGTATATCAAGGGATGAGGATTCTGCCCTGTAAAGTGCACTTGGATAAAAACTTATCAGTGTGGATGGACCTTGCTTTTCAGTTCTCTGCTTAGCAACTACCTTGGTAGTGCCACACTACAGAAATCAAACAGAAGGCAATGGGCTACAGAGAGGGAAGAGACCAGAGGGAAACAGAGAGATGATGTTGCTCAACTTAACACCATTTCAAGGAGTACATGCTACAATTATGCCTTTTTATCATGACAGTGTCCCACCATCAGTGATAGCTGAATGCCTAAATATGAAGGCATCACACAGTTCAGCCTTGAGTCATGGCAACGGCTGTATTTGGAGACCACCCTAGCTGCACCAGCAAGCTCAGTACTGATATTCACATTTTCCCCAGGAGTGAGTTACCTATTGAGAGCTGGCATTTTTATTCTGTCTGCTGCTTTAGATGGAAAGAAGTGGTAAAGGATTTCAGAGATGTGGTGAGCTGGAATAAGGTTTGCAAGAGCCTGAGCAGCAGCTGGCAAATTGCAAAATGATTATTTCATCATCCTGGCTGTGCAGGGAGGTATTAAACATTGAACAAGCAGGCAGAGAGACGGACTAGCAGCTGACAGGTAGCATAGCATACATGATCCTTTACTTAGACAGTCCTAACCCGAGGAACATTTAAGTCTTTACAAGCAACCTGGGTGTCCAAGCTCCCTTTGCAATGAAAATACTCAGTGTAGTCAGCGGGGTGGGATTCAAGTGTCCAAACATGGTCATCTAGTGCTGTCTGAGATGCCCTGCAGCTGCAAAAGACACAGGTCTCTATTTATTTCTACATAATTTCTGCCAGGCCCACCTGGATGCCTGCGTTGTCCACCAGCAGACATAGGACACTTGTGTGGAGACCTCTGAATGGAGATGCTTGGGTCCCACCAATAGGTTCTGTGCTTTGCCCAACAACCATCCAGGAACATCGTGGGACCAGTGCCATAGCCACAATGCTGACTTCTGAGCTTGAGTTCTCTTTCCAAATGCTCCCATTGCTCATGGGAATGGAGACTCTCTGATGGGAAACTTCTTCCAGCTGGGGGCTCACAAGCCAAAATCTGGCACCCTTCTCATGCCCAACTCCCAGACTCTCTGGCTGAGGACCAGACAGACAACAGCCTTGAAGACAATGACATTTCAGTTGCAGCAATAAATCATAAGCCTGCTTCGCTAATCTTTAAAAGGAAACTAGACACTGTCAAATAAAACCCTTTTATTAGCAAGAAATGTCCCAAAAGTGAAATAACATGACCAAAATCACCTTTCGTCTAAAAATAAAAGCAAAGAGAGAATTTCAGCAGTGCTGGAAAATACCCGACACAGGTTCAATGGGTGGGCTTGATATTGTGACTACAAAAATATTTTTGCTCAGTTTGTTTCTGGCTGTTTTGCAGCTGACGGGTTGCCAGATCTCATGGCTGGATTCCTTCTGCATCGGCACTCATTAAGATGGGTTTGCTAGCTAATCTGCAAGGCATGAATAGATGGCAGTGCTGCAGCACTCAGGAAATGACCCCCTAGTAAATATCCTAGACATATTCCACTGTTCTGAGACATCTCAACTCAGGCACAGGTAGTGAGTGGTTTGGGATCACGCTCGTGGCAACTCTCCACAAAACTCAAGCAGCCTCGGCGTGGGGTGAAGAGAGGTGAAGATGGGGATCATGAACCCAAAAAAGGGGAATGAAAAGTGGAGACAGAAGTGAGTCCAGAGACCATTGCAGGGAATGTTTCTTTTCTTTTTCTTTTCTTTTCTTTTCTTTTCTTTTCTTTTCTTTTCTTTTCTTTTCTTTTCTTTTCTTTTCTTTTCTTTTCTTTTCTTTTCTTTTCTTTTCTTTTCTTTTCTTTTCTTTTCTTTTCTTTTCTTTTCTTTTCTTTTCTTTTCTTTTCTTTTCTTTTCTTTTCTTTTCTTTTCTTTTCTTTTCTTTTCTTTTCTTTTCTTTTCTTTTCTTTTCTTTTTCCCACAGATATTTTTTTCTACCTTTTTTTCCAGCACAGTGAATAACTTTGGTCCCTCCCAAATCTCAATTTCTGGAAAATTCAATATCCATTCCAAAAAAAGAAAAAGAAAAGAAAAAGAAGAAAAGAAAAGGAAAAAAGAAAAGGAAAATGAAAAGGAAAGGAAAAAGAGAATAAAAGAAAACATATACTATCCCACTATCCAGATCTACTCTTCATCCACTGTTGTTATGTCTTGTTCTTTGTCATGTTAAAAAATGAACTAGCATCCTGTATCCCTTTGCAGTGAAGCCAATGGAGAGGGCTGGATTCAAGTGAGTTTCTCCAGCCCCTTCCACCCACACATGCTCTGTTCTTTCCTTCCTTCCTATGACCACTCACTGACATTCATAGAATTACAGAATCACTCAGGTTGGAAAAGACCTTAAAGATCATCGAGTCCAGCCACACATTTAACACACACCATCCTATCCCAACCACATCTGGGCCCGTGCATAAGGGCAGTCCAGGAAAAGCAGATGCTATGGACTGTCCTTTACCAGCAAGGAAAAAAAGATGATGATGATGCTGACAGCAATGATGATAAAACAAGTGCAGTGGTTACTTAGGGGAACGGTAAATATCTCATTGTGGATGGCAATGGGACTGGTATGGTTAGAAAATGTGGACACCACATATTACAAAACTTCAGCTGAAAATGCTGCAGGATCCCATGGGATTTTTTCTCAGGAGGGTTTACACACTTCTTGACACCTCCCTCTGAGGGGACAGTGGTGTCTACTTCCAGGACACACAAACAAGGTCTTGTTGGGCTCCAGAAATGCAATTTCTCACTTTTCTCTCTCTGTTTTTATTTTCTCCTCTCCCTTCCCCTCCCCCCACCCCCCCCCCTCCCCTGAAAACACATTATTATATCTCCCCCTTTCCCACTCAGGACCCTTGCACAGATAATATATATTCAAGGTGAAAGGCCTTTGACTTGTTCATATCCCTGGTCATTGCCATCCATCCCTACAATAGTGTGTGACCTTAAAGATAGAGGAATAGGTTATCCCAGGGCAACTGTCACCCTAAGGATGAGGTAAACAGAAAGATTTACAGGAGCAGAGTTAATGAGGTCTCCTATGGATCTGTAGGTGGTTACATGAACTCTGCCCTCACAGTAACCCCCACTGTACCATGAGCACCAATTTTACACAGTCTGACAGTGGTAGGACAAGGGGGAATGGTTTTAAAGTAAAAAAGAGGGGAGCTTTGGATTGGATAGGATGTTAGCAACACCCAGAAGGTGGCCAGGTTGAATGGAGCCTTGGGCAGCCTTATCTAGTGAGTGGAAACCCTGCCCATGGCAAGGATTGGGATTGTATGGGCTTTAAAGTCCCTTTTAAACCATTCTATGCTTCTATACACAGTGATATCAGCAAGCTAAAAAGAGCTGCTGAGCTCAGCCAGGGGCCTCTCCCTCCATTGCATGGATTCATGCCCCTCTCATCTATCTGGATGATGATTTTCCTAAGGAAGCAAACTATCAGTAAACACCCTCAAGTACTGGCTGGTAAATCACTGTGTTTTACAGCATGGGCTCAAACAGAATGCAAAGAGTCCCTGCTTGCTTGGTACTATTCCTTCAGACCTAAAGAATACCTCCTGCAGCTCTGTCTAACAAAAAACATTCATTACTAACACGTCTGATTGACATAAAGACAATTAAGGGCCTTACTTTGCATTGGGACTAATTGCATTGAAATTCACTCCAGCCCAGACTATGAAGTCCTTGATTCTCCATGAAGTCACACCAGAAAGGAGCTCATGTTAAGGACGAGTTGATTGTGTTTACTCAAAGGGACTCACTTTGATGTTACTACTGCACTTAAAAAGAAAATCCTTTGCAAGATCGTAGCACAGCTCAGGAACAATGCACACAAAGACGTACTTGGGGTTATTGCCACTGTCAGAACAAGAGCACCAACAGCTCCAGTGTCTCTAGGCTGGTACAGTTTGACTTGGGACTCTAGACTTGACAGTTTGACTTGACTCCAGTTGCACCAGGAAAGGTTCAGGTTGGGTATTAGAAACTTTTTTTGTCTTTGAAAGGGTGGTGATGCACTGGCACAGGCTGCCCAGGGAGGTAATGGAGTCATTGTTCTTGGAGATGTCAAGAACCATGGAGATGTGGCACTGAGGGACATGGTCACTGGGCATGGTGGGGTGGACTGGGGATCTTAGAGATCTCCAAGCTTAGTGATTCTACGTCTCTATTCCATGATCTCCACATGCATGCATTGCTCATACGCCTCTGGAAGAAAGTGTTCAGCAACTGAGCTCCCTCTGTAGAGATGAGCTTGGAGCTTCCTTTAACTGAACTCACCAACAAAGCTTCAAATCAGAGGAAAAGAAGCAAGTGTTCCCAAAGATCACCATTCTTGCAGAAGATGCAGTTCCAGAGTGGTTTTATGGAAGTTTCCTCCTTTTATTTTTTTCTCCCGGTGGAGCAATGGGACAACATAATCATGGAGTCATAGAATATCCCCAATAGGGAAGGGACCCATGAGGACCTTGAGTCCAACTCCTGGCTCCACACAGGACTACCCAAAAATCAGACTGTGTGTGTGAGAGCTAAATGAAAATGAAAATAAAAATAAAAATGAAAATGAAAATAAAAAAATAAAAATAAAAATAAAAATAAATAAAAATAAAAATGAAAATGAAAATAAAAAAATAAAAATAAAAAAAATAAAAATAAAATAAAAATAAAAATAAGGAGCTGATCCTACTGCAGAGTGGCCCTGGCCCAGATGACCTTTTGAGGCCCCTCGTGGACATATTTTATGAAAACTGTCTGACTCTATAGAGAGCAGGTAATGCTCAGAACTGTGTGAGCCTGTCACCGTAGGTCAAGAGTAAGGTGCTTGCTTGTGTTTAATGAACTTCAGCTGCCACGTAACAGGAGCCTGGGGAGCTGGTGGTTAAGTCTCATTTAAAGAATTTTAAAATGGATCCTGTAATCCGTTAAGAGAAGGGATCTCTGATGGGAGTGATATTTAGAGAATCCTATTACTTGTTGAGGTTTGGTAAGGGGCTCTGCTTGGTGTCTGTCCCATGGAAGCTTTGTGCCCAGACCTGATTCCATTTGTTTCCATCACATCAGCTCATTTTGGGGTAGAATCAGAGAGGAAGGAGCAAAAACTCAGCTGGCACAGCTCAATGAGCTATGGCTCATTCTACCAGTGGCAGATGGATCTCAGGGGTCAAAGCTGGTGGCCCCATCTCCTATAACTTAGGGATACACAGACTTACAGCACTGCTGTATCCCTGCATCTCTGCCCTCTATGGAAAGCAATGGCATGATAGGTTCTTTTATGCTTTTTGCCTTCAATAGCTCCAAAGTAACAGACTGCAGTTGGCTTCAGAGCCTTTTCTTCACTTGAAGAGCTGGGGACACACCAGATATGACCTACCAGGTCCAGGCTGCTCCTTGCTTGCAGTGATTTGCACTACCCAGAGCCTGGGGAGATGCTCTCAGACTGGTTCCCAATGGGAACAATTGGGTGTATTTGGGCTACTTTGCTGCCCTCTAAAAAAGGTTGGCCCTGGAGAGCTGGATGCTGGCAGATATAACTCAACAGAATATACAGCAACACAACCAACACAAAGAAGTGCAATACAATAAACACAACACAACAAACAGAGCAACACAACAGACGCAATACAACAAACACAGCAAACACAAACCGACGCATTGCTGAAGTTCAGGGCTGTCCCCAAGGTGATGCCAGCTGCCCAGTGGAAAAGAAGCAAGATCCTGGCTCTGAGCCCATGTGTGATCGCTCAGAGTGAGGAAACACCCTGGAAATCCATGTGATGGTGAAAAAAGAGTAACTGGAAATTGCATGGTGTGGTCCCAGGGATGGTGGAATAACCAAAAACCCGTGGGCAGGCGGTGAGCCCGGCTCTTGTCTGTTATTTCAGACCGTATCCGGATGGCAGATAAATGCCAGGCCCACTTCTAATTAAGGAAACTGAGGAAGGAAACACAGCTGAAGGCTTCTCACAGAGCCTGGTGGTGTCCCCACCTCTTGCTGCCTTGCTTGAGTTACTCTGCTCTGGGTGCAGGTGCCAACTCTCTGGTGGGGAACCCATGCAGAACTGGCAGCAAGGGATGAACGAGATGACCTCATGGGTATTTTCCTTCCCTCTATGACTCAACCACCCCACTGAGCTGGAGGCACCGTGCTGGAGAGCTTTGATTCATGTAGCAAAACCTGGGAGAGCTGTACAAATGTGCTCGCCTCTTGCTGTGTGGAGGATGGACAGGGAAAAGCATGCAGAGCCATAAGGAGGGGAATGCCAAGCCATAAAGGAAGCCAAGTTTCCTTCTAAAATCCTAACAAGGATGGTGGTAAGGTCTATCCTGGGGTAGGGAAGCCTCTGGAGCAATGGGCACAGTCTGAGCCACTCGAGAGCTGAGTCATGGAGCAGGAAAACTTGAAGTCACCCTGCAGATGCCCTGTGCTCTGATGTGCCTGGGAAGCCCAGTGGGGAGGCCACGGTTGCCTTGGCTGCTTGTGGAAGTCCTGGTGGCTGTCACAGGGCAGTGTCACCCATGGGATGGGAAACAGAGCTGGCCCAGTGGTGGGACACCAGGCCCCAGCGTTGGAATCTTGATCCTGCCAGCCAGATGGAGGGGTTAGAATCAGAATGGCTTGGGTGGGAAGGGACCTCAAAGCTTATCTAGTTTCAATCCCCTGCCATGGGCTGGTTGACCCCCACCAGATCAGGATGCCTAGGGCCCCATCCAACCTGGCCTTGAGCACCTCCAAGGATGGGGCAGCCACACTTCTCTGGGCAGCAGTGCTAGTGTCTCCGAGTAAAGAAGAGCTCCCCCTAACACCTGACATGAATCTCCTCTCTTACAGTTTAAAACTGTTCCCCCTTGTCCCATCGCTGCCAGATCCTGTAAAAACACATCCTCCCCCAGTTTTATAAACTCCTTTTAAAATGTGTATCTGCTGCTGATACCAACACAAAAACAGCAACAGAGACCACCTCCTTGCCCAGCATTCTCACTGTGCCTCGTTTCAACCCTAAAGAAGACCTTACCACGTTGCCAGCAGCTCTGTTTCCTGCTGCCCCGTGAAACTGTCCCTAAAACCATCAGACTTGGCTGCTTCCCTCCGTCCTGGAAATACAACAGCAAAAACATCCACCAAAAGTGTCCTGACTGAGCTGAGGTGGCACTGCCCTCTGCTGTCAGTGGCTCCGGGGACACCAACCAAGGCCACCATGCAGAGCAGAAGCACCGGGCTTTTTCTGCCACCTAGGAAGCAGAATAGGACCTGGAAAAACCATCACACAGTCCTGGAAGGATGCTGCACGCAGCACCAGTCCCCCAGCACTGCATCCGTGGCGACTTCAGCATCCTTAGCCTTCCCCTTTCTGCTGAAAGAAGAAGCGTTGACTATTTTCAGTGCTGTCTCACTTTGGAAAGTGTCACTCACATCCCAGTGCATCGCCCTGACCTGCTGCAGGCAGAGGAAATGAGTAAGGCCGAGGGCTGCTCTGTCGTTCCAGGAACCATCCCTATACCTCTGCTTGGAGGAACAGGAATTTCCTTCCCCTCTCCCCATGCGGGCACTCCAGCTCCTGAGGGATGTGCACGAAGGATGACTCTTACACTTTTCCAGCAGGGAAACACTCAGGCAAAGCCTCCTGATGCTATATATATATATATAACCATGCTCATCCTCCCCTCCTATATTGCTGTTACTATGCCCTGTGTACTTATGCCAGGGAGAGCAAGGGGACACCCATCGTGACCCCAGATCTGGTGGCTGTCTCCTAAACTCTCCTTGAGGAAAGGCCTCTAGATGGGGCTTTAATGCAATATTGCTGTCTGCTGAGCCCAAGAGCTGTTCCCCATCCAGAACCCGTGCAAAGATGCAGGGGTCAGGTCGCTATAAGGGGACTGAGATATCCCCATGCCCTAGGGCACCGTGCAAATCCAACAGAGTGATGTTCTTGCCAGCAAGGCTTGCACTCAGTGGGGTGCTGAGCTGCAGTGGGACACCTCAAACCCAGCTTACAGTGTGCAGCGTTTGGCACGGTGTGTGACAAGCTGCTGCTGTTCCAGGTTACCCTAAGGTCTCTCCAGCACCCGAGTGTCACCTGCTGGGCACAGCTCTGCTCACAGCTTCACGGCTCTGGTGCCAAACACCTGTGTGCTCCCCCCCATCCTCCATGCCCCCATCCCCCGTGTGGGGACACGGTGGCTCAGCAGTGTGACAAACACACACATGCACACGCTGGGGAGGAAAAGCTTTTTGTTCTCAGCTGGTGGCAGGTGCTGGAGGTGCTCTGAGTGTGACGGTGAGAGTGACGTTGAGAGCAGTGCTGTCACCACATGCAGTTCCAAGGGCTGACATTTAGGGCATTAACCACTTCCCAGCCACGCTGCTCACCCTTTGCACGCCCCAGTCGGTCCTTGTGCACAGACAGCTTTGCAGGTCCTGTGTTTCTAGCCCTTGCACAAGCATCTGGAGCTTGCGAGAGCATCTTTGCACAGCTGGCCAGCCTTGCACACTGACCCCTTGCACAGCTGCCGTGCCTTTGCAGGACTGCTATCAGCCCTTGCACACCTGGCTCTTGCACAGCTGTCCGGCCCTCTCTTGCACAACTACCCCGATGCAGCACACTTGCACACGTACCCACTCCCCATTCCTTGCACAACCACAACTTGCACACCCGCTCTCCCCAATCCCACCCATCCTTTGCACACTCGACCGTGCACAATCTCTCACCCCTCTCACACTTGCCTCCCCCTCTCCCCCCCACCCCCGCCCGGAACCCCAACCATTCGCACACCCCACCCCTCTCCACAACACCCCCACTCGCGGCACACCCATCCCGTGCACGACAGCTCACCCCTTGCACACCTGCCCGCACGCGGCACGCTCAGCCTTGCACACCCACCCCCTCGCACAACACCCGCACACAGCCCGGGGTCGCGCTGCCCATCCCCCGCCCCTTCATCCTCCTCCTCCTCCCATAGAAGCGGAGTGGGCGTGTCCTCACCCACAAACCACGCCCCTCACACACAAACCACGCCCTCCGCCCACTATCCCCCGCCCAGATGACCACGCCCCCTCCGTGCAAGCCACGCCCCTTACCGTTGGCCCCGCCCCTCCCCGCCCCGCAGCCGGCCGGCCGCGCTCCTCCGGCCGCGCTATAAGAGGCGGAGCGGGCGGACGGGACTGCAGCGGGCGCGGCGGGGGAACGAGATGAGCAGCGCCGGAGCCGCTGCAAGATGCTGGATGGACACGTCCTGCTGGGATGGCTCTCCTCCTTCGCGCTTCTAGGGCTGCTCGCCTGCACCCCGCGGCCCTCCGCCGCCTACTTCGGGTAGGTGCCCGGCGGCCGAAGTCTGTCACCCTTCGCTCTTCTTTATGATTGTTTTATTTTTTTGTTTGTTTTTGTCGTTGCTAAAGGGTGTGTTGCACCTTGCTCGCCCCGAGGATGCTGCTTGCTGCCGGGAAGTGTCGCGCATCCCCCTGACAGCGTTCTTCGGGGGGTCCCCTGGGCTCTGAGCCCCCACACTTCATTTTAAACCCCTTCCTCCCCCACCCCCCCGACCCCTCTCGCTGTCTCTCGGCTCGCACCTCATCCCAACCGACCCCGGCGGGGTGGGCACGGAGGCAGCACCCACTTGGCAGCGGGGCAGGCTGCTATCCCCGCGTGCTGCGAGAACACAATAACCCCCAAAGAACCATTCCCCCCCCGCTGCAAACTTTTTCCTTCTTCTCTGAGCACAGGTGCCGGCAAGCTCATCGCTCCCACCATCTCTCCAACGCGGCTAGTGACTTATCTTTTATTTTACCGCGCGGCTCGTGCTGCTGTCCCCATCCTTCCGAGCCCGTCCTGCCCCGATGTTAGCCCCCCCATCCCCCGAAAAGCCCGGCGGTGTCCCCGCGTTGGGCGCGGAGCGGCCGCATCCCTCTGCCCGCGGCGCTCACCTGTGCGCGCCCCCGCGGCCGCCAGGGGGCGCTCTAACTCCGCGCCCATTGCGCGCAGCGCAGGTGGATCCGCGCGCCGGGCGAGCCCGTAAACCCCTCTAAAACCCTACAAAAACCCTCTAATCCCTTCGTTTCACTGCTTTGCAGACATCGACCCCTTCCTTTCAACCCCCTCCATTCCTTCTTTGAGGGTAGTCTGTGCCTCTTTGCTTTTTGGGGTGTCTTAAAGTTCCTACCCCACGTGGGTGGTGGGACTCTGAAATGGTTGGGGAGTGGGATGCGAGCAGCTCGTTAACCCTGTTTTCCCTGGAGCTGCTTGCTTCTCGCTGGGATGTTGCGTTGTGACCGCTGGTAGGAGCTACTGGACCGGCCCCAGGGAATGCGTTGAGGTTTTCCCCCCACTTCTTTCCAGTAAAACAAATCCCGGTGTCGAGGCTTGTCCATCGCTTGTGGTCTGGCAGAGCTTTCCCGAGCAGTGCTACTTCACATCTTTGCTTTCCAACTGGAGAACTGCTTAACTTCCTGCCTCTGGGGCTTCGTTTGCGAGAAAACCTCCTGCTCTGTGCGTGCAGGTTTTTGGGAAAAGCCCTTTCCCCCCCCCCCCCCACCTCTGCCGGAGACCACCAGCATTGCGCAGTTGTACTGTGCCTCGGGGACTGATGGGGCTCGTAAGGAGCTTGGCTGTAACTCTGCCGTTAATCCGAGCGCTGCTGGTATCTGCTGTAATGCAGCAGGTAACTCCTTCCAGTCACTTGGCTTCTAGGGTTTTTCTCCCGGCCTCGTGGGGTCTGAACTTGAGAGGTCTGAACTTGAGAGTGCAGTGTGCTGCGGGGTCTGGTGTCCTTACCGGGCTGGGTAATTCCCTGGGCCCCAGGACAGCTGCTGTTTCTGGTTTGAGACTCCCTCGCTGGCAATGAGGAGGGGAGAGGGGATGCTGCCAGATGTGTGCTCGGCCAGATGGGCTCTGAGGCTGCTGCGGTGTGGAGAGGTTTGCTTATGCAAAGCGTGCTGCTCTCTGCCTGGAGCCGCAGCGTGCTGCTGATCTTTGTCCTTCTTAAAGATTCTCCCCCCCCCCCCCCGGGTTGAGGATGTGGGGGGGGGGGATATCCCCAGTGGGGTTTGGTGCTTCTGCAGGTGCTGTGTGGTGGGTTGCATTCTGTCTTGTGGTGGTGCTGCTGCTTAGGGAGAAGTAGCCCATGTGCACGGGGGATCTGCTTCAGGTGTTCATTCCAGTGTGAATCTTCCTGTATTTTTCCTTAAAATAAATGAAAATCGTGTGCACCACCCTTTGTTTGGCCAGGGACTGGAATACTGAGGTGGGCTTCGTGCATCCCCCTTTCCAGGTAGGGGAAGGGATGCTCCATCCAGAGCCAACACAATGCTTTTTAGTGACCTGCTGGGCTCCTGGTGTCAGCATCCCTGGCAGTGGGGGTAGCAGGCAGATGTCACACTGTGGCTGCTCAGTTCTGCAGTCTGATGGGGGACAGAGCCAGCTGTGGGCGAGCTCTTCCCATCTCCGATGTCTTCTTTCAGGGAAAGAATTCAGTGTCTCTGAGTGCATGGGGGATAGAAATCAGGCTTGGCTACGTGATAATGGGATAGTGCTGGTGTGAAGTTAAGCCTTCAGCAATGCTGGGGGCAGATGTGCTGTAGCTGGAGGCTGCATGGTTGGGATGTGCTGGAGGACGACTCAGACCTCAGGTACAGCAAAGCTGTAGTGCTGCTGGTGCTCAGAGTGCAGTGAGTCCCTGGAGGCACCTGCTCGGAGGGGACCCAAACTCTGGGGAAGCAGCAGGAGTGGGCTGGCTCTGGGGATGCGTTGTAGCATCTCTTATGTCTCCTCTGGTGCTGTAGAGGAGTAAAGCACGTCTAGGAAACTATACAGGAGCTGCCTTGTGCAGGTTCAGAGTCGCCCATTGAGATGCCTGATGGAAGGGGTGCATTTCAGGATAGGAGTGTGTCAGGGATATGCTGTCTACCCTGACCCCATAGGGGAAGCACTGCCTGGAGACAAGCACATCTGAGATCTGCTCGGTGCAGTGCACTGCCTGCTTCAGTGTTAGCCTTCTCTGCAGCTGGGCTGCCTTAAAAGTTAATTTCCACCATAGTGCAACAACAGGCTGACAGGGATTGCTTGGAGCAGCCCCAGACTGCTGGGATCCCTGGGAAAGCATTGCATTTCACTTTCCTCCCTTTCCTGCTTCTCCTGTGCCTGACGCTTGGGGTGTGGGTCCCTCCCTTTATGGGCTGGGGGCAGTGGGAATGCTGCAGCAGCATCTGGGCTTTGGAGGTGGCAGATGACAAGATCAGCTGTGCTGGGGTGACAGGAGGGTTGATTGACTTCATCCCAGTGCGTGTGCAGGATGGAGAGCTGGAAAGGAGCTCGCTGCCTTCCTGAGCTGTCTGCTCTGTGGCTCTGAGCTTGCAACCTGTTGGGGCCATAAATCAAATCCCTTCTGTTTCTTTCTGGGTGTTCTGATTTACAGCTTGGCTCCATTTTATACTTTTTTTTTCCCCTTTTTAGCTGGAAGTATTGCGTTCTGTAGCTTGGGCTTTGCTCTGCTTTCCTCTGGCCCCAGAAGGAGCCAGGCAGCGCTGCCCCCTCTGCAAACACTTGTCAAGACGGTAGTAATGTTACCAGTGGCTCATGCTTACATAGTGTTTATATTGACAGATTGCAATGTTCTTCATAAATGTAACTGATCCGTACCCTGCACGCAGGCAACAGGAACCCTGAAATGCTTGCGTGGGGGAGAGGGAGGGAGGGGGAGCATAGCTTGCCCTGGTTTACCAATGCATTGCTACTGAGAGTGGGTTCTGTACTGCACAGTGGGGTTTTTGGTGGTGGAAGTGCTATTGCCTATGGTGGGGGCAAGGCTGATGCCTGATCTAGGGGTGGGGGATGTCTTCTGAAGAGCTGGGGTTGTTTAGTGTGGAGAAGAGGAGGCTCAGGGAGGTCCTTGTTGCTCTTTGCAGCTCCCAGGAAGGTGGCTGTTGTGAGGTGGGGGTTGGCCTCTGCTCCCAGGTCACAGCAATAGGAGGTGGTGGCCTGAAGTTGATCTGTGAAGGCTCAGGTTGGGTGTTATGAAAAATCTTAGTGTGGTAATGTGTTGGCACAGGCTGCCTAGGGAAGGGGTGGGTTCACTGTCCTGGAGGTGTTGGAGAATCATGGAGAGGTGGCACTGGGGAGCATGGTTAGTGGACAGTACTGGTGGTGGGTGGACAGCTGAACTTGGTGATCTGAGTAGCCTTTTCCAACATTAATGATTTGATGAGTTGGGATGTGCTCTTCAATTTGCAGCCAAAACCCACGGGTAGTGAACTGGATGGATGTCTGTGTGCTGGTGTAGGTTGCGCAGGGAAGTGTCCAGATAGGCCTTGAGTATCTCCAGAGGAGGAGGTACTTGCATGGCTGTCACGCACCAAGAATTTTTTCTACCTGTCACTTGATGGTAGCGTGGGGCCATGCACCCACCCTACAGCTCTGAATGCTATGAATTCCTGGGAAGCCACCCGGAGCCAGACCGCCGTGCTGTGCTTTCCAGACATGCTGGCCGTCCCTGACGTGGCTGAGATGGAGCAGCTGGTTCACAGCACAGCCCAAAAACAAAACCAGGGCTGGGGCAGGGAGAGAGGAATGCAGCTGTCAGACACAGCTGGAGCATAGGGAGGCTGGAGGGCCATCCCACCTCATTGCAAGGAGTTGGTCTGCTTCTTTCTTTTTTGAGGTGGTGGCGTTGGATTTGAAGGGCTGGATTTCTGGGTTTGCTTGGGGTAGAGAAGGCAGGCTTGGCTGCTTCCCCTGCTCCTTTAGAGTTATCACAGAATCAATGGAGGTTGCGAGAGACTTCCAAGATCTTCAAGTCCAGCCCCATCCCTCAGTGGTGATTGCACCACTCCCTGAGCAGCCTGTGCCAAAGCATCACCAGTCTTTCAGAGGATAAATTGTTCCTACTATCCAACATGAAACTTCTTCCTTTGAAGAGGAAAAACCTCATGCCTGGAAGAAGCATTTGCCTTTTAGATACTTGAAAGTGGCACTGGAATTACTGGGAAGGGTTATAAGGGTGATAACAAACCCAGGAGCATCCTCCTACATAGGAGGCAGGAACCTGGGAACGCTCTGCCAGCAGAGGATGGAGCAGAACTTATGCTGCACCAATTTAGTAGGTATTAGACTTGCACATTGGATTCACCCAGCTTGAGATGTGAGGATAATGACTCTGTACCTCGGCTTCCTTTCTCTGGAAGGATGTACCAGGCCATTTTCTGGACTGAGTGTGAGTGCCTTACATAGCCCCTGTGCCCAAACACTGCATGTTTTGGCTGGGACACCAATACTACAGGTAACTCCTGGGGGAGAAGATGGCTCATTAAGGGATTAAATGTGTACTTGGCAAAGCAGGAGATGTCTGTTGACTTCCTCTAGTGTGTCTGTTGATGCAGAGCTGGAGCAGGGATCTATAGGACTCTGGTCACTTGGTGAAAGGCCTGGTCAATGATTAACTTGCTTTCTGGAAGCTGCTAACAACAATAAAAGGGAGTCCAACCCCACAACCCCAACAGAAAAAGCCCATGAGTGTTTAATAATTAAAGGCCTTGTGCTTTATCGCAGGGTAATGAGAATTGCTTTAGGGTTTATTCAGTGGCTGGTAATTGAATTAGGCTGTGGGACTGGCAAGGGGGAGGGTTAAGTGAAGGTGTGGGAGATGGCATGGGGAATCCAATGGGATGCTCCTTGGTTTGACTCTTTCTGACCAGGCTGGACTTTGTCAGGTTTAGGTTTTTGTTTGTTTTTTTTGTCTAATCTTCTCTGATTCTTCTTCTCTGAATCTTCTCTGAATTGCTGATACAATTCTCTCTTAGAGAAGATGATCCTACCCCAGGGATGCTATTTCCATTTAAGCAGATGGCTGATGATATTTTCATGGTATTTTTCTTTGTGAAGTGTTTGTAATTAATAGGCTCCTTGATTATTTTCTTTTTGGTGGAGAAGCCAAGGCAGAAACATGCTCAACTAAGGTGTGTGTATGTGAAGAGGTCTGAGGGGTGGTACTGAACTGCTGAGTGCCACCAGTGCTCCCACTGCACGAGGTGGTTCCTGGTGTGGAGCTGCAGAGGGCTGGTGGGACCCAGAAAGCTGAACTCAGATGAAAGCATCTTCTGACTGTACTGTCTCCCACTTAAGTCTCTCTAAATCCCTCTTCGTAAGAGGAATTTTAGGTTGGAAAGAAGCTTTGTAGCTTGAGAAGAATTTGAAGAGATTCTCGTTGGAGGATCCTTATGGAAGAAGCATGTTGAGTGTTGCTTGGTAGGTCAGCCCACCAGAGGTGTGAGGACTTCTCCTGTGAGAAGGTCCTGGTGGATCCTCTGCTCTGGTTATGTGGAGCACCATGGGACCTTCAGCACGTGGGTTAGGTTTCTGATCACTTGAGGTCTGTAGAGTACTAATGGGACAGCTCCACCCCAGTTTAGTGTATTTAATGGGAGGCTACTCAAAGTACTGAAATGTTTCATCTGCTTTATGTGAAGGCTCTTCATGCCCAGCTGTACCTCTGCAGCAATCTCCTGGAGCCAGCACTTTGAGTGGGATGACACTTGCAGAGTTCATGTTGAAGAACAGGTTAACCCTTATTCCCAGCCCCTGACTGGCAGCAACCTGCCAGGTTCCCACTCTTTTCCCAAGGATGCCTGGTATAGAAGCAATCCTAGAGCTCTTGTGTACCTGGCTTCTGAGTGCATGGTATAAGAAACTGCCTTAACTGTGCAGCCAGAAAAGCACTCCAGGGGCACGTGGCATATTAATGCCACTGGTTTCTCCATCTGAACAGTGCTTAAGCAGAAGAGAGCAGCAGTTTGTGCAGGGAAATGCTGATGTGGGGCTGCTGTCTTTGCTGCAGGACCTGGACCAACGCTGGCTGAGCTGGGGAGGCACTAGAAATGATGGTGCTGGATGGAAAGGGTTAACCCTTTAGGATCTTTTTTTGACACCTAGTTTCAAGTTCTCCCCTTCTTTCTCCCAGTTTAACAGTGGTTTTTAAGGTTCCCTCACATCGTGGCTGTAAAGTGCTAATGAGCCTTATCTCTTAAGATACTGTCATAAAATACACTCATGAAGTTTATCAGCTCGGTGAGCTTTACATTTTATTGTAATGTGTGTTTGCATTGTGCTAAGTGGAACAAGGACTATTTTGTGACTACATGGTCAAACACAGCAGGTATGGGATTTGCTTTAGCTGATAGAGTTCTGTGCAACAGAGCATAATATCAGAATAGGTTTTTTTCCTGTTTCTAATGGATCAAACAGCTCCTGAATGTGCTGTGTGGTCTTCAGTCTGTGACCTTTAAATCTTTCTCCTGTTGGATGGGGGGAGGACTTGCTGGTTGAGCTGCTGAAGGATTTCATGTGGGGAAGGGGAAATGACAGGTTAAGAAACCTTAAACTCTTCCTTTGGGAAGAACATAGAGCAAAACAGAGCTTTGATACACCCTCTGTAGAACATGCAGACTCAACAGTATCTGACATTATTGCTGAGTCTGTGCTGGCTAGAAGGTAGCATGGAGCACGCAGCTCATGTTGATGAGATGTCATGAAGTATGGGAGCTGGCGTGAGTTTTATGAGCAGATTCATTTGGCCTAGCTCATTAAAATAGCATTAATTGGATAGCCAGATGCTCATGGAGCGTGGGGAGAGAGAATTAGCTTACTCAGACTTCTGTGTTTGCCTTGCACTAGATGGGCAAGCTTCACAATTGCAGTAAAAGTTTCCTTCCTTGGGAAAACTGCTCAGAGCACTCCAGAGACTGAAGCAGCAGAACTGGCCATACGATGTGCATAGTGGGAGGTGTCTTTCTTGCACTGTATGGTGATGTGATTTTCCTCTAGAAGTGAATGATGTTCTG
The DNA here is from genome assembly GCF_038088225.1 of Cyrtonyx montezumae. NCBI lineage: Eukaryota > Metazoa > Chordata > Aves > Galliformes > Odontophoridae > Cyrtonyx > Cyrtonyx montezumae. Next base: position 2,144,658 of record NW_027072037.1, read on the forward strand.
AGATGCACATAGGAATCTCTGAGCTTAGCTTAAAGCCATGTCAAATGGCTCTGTTCTCTGGTTGAGGAGGTGCTGGGAGAAATGGGCAGGAGCTGAGCCACAGCCTTGCTCCTGCTGCTGGGAAACCTCTAGGACCAAGCTGTAGAGTGAAGCCTCCCAGAGCAGGTAGAGTCAAGGATTTCTGTTTCCAAGACCATCTCCTTCTGGGCAAGGTCAGCTCATGATTGAAAGAACTAGCTTCCATCACCTGTCTGCTTAATTCTTCTGGACTGTAAGGACGGAAGGAAGAAAACAAGCATTCTGATCTAAGTGAGGGTGTTTCTTGAATGTCCTCTAGGTGATTCCTCTGTGTTACGAGGTGAGATGGGTTTCCAAGACGGCTTGAATTACTTCAGTCCTTGGTGCCTGACATTAGGTTTCCAGCTTCTGTTTCTTGACCACTCCAAGTTCTTATCAAAGAACTGGTCCCAACTCTTCTCCAAAAGCATCAGCATTGGCTTTGGTGGACTTATCCTTTGTCTTCAGAAATACACCTGCCCTAACCTTCTCTCAGATCAAATGCTTTGATCTTTAAACTGCACCTCCACCAAGTGTTCTGTGCTCCCTGCTGCCATCAGTCAGCTGTAGGGGACATCTTCCCCATCCCTGCACCTGGGGGCAGTGCTGCTAGGGGATGTGTGGGACTTGTAGGCTTGGGTTTGGCTTAGTGTTACAGGAGTGCCTGCTTTGAATTGATGCGCATGGCCTGGAGTGTTGTTTTCATGACTTGTTTGCTCCCCAACTCATTACTGAGAAATGGTGTTGTTGGGCTGCCCTCAGCTAACTTCCAATCTGGATCTTGCTCTGTAGTCACCTCTGCTGAGTTGGGTGCATTGTGTGGCTTTATGTTCAACTCCGACCTTTAATATCCTCACTGTACTCTCTCTTTCTCTTTGTAGGTTGATATATGTATTTTTTTTAACGGCTATACTTACATTTGGTGTTGCAGTAGAAGTCAGGCAGCCCTGGGGGGCATAGCTGCACTTCTGCTCCAAATTGGAGAAGCTGTTACGCTGTGGAGAACAGTGCAGTGGATCTCTTGTAGGGCTTCCCAGCTCTTTCTCCTAGGATTAGTGTTGATGAGCACTTGGAACACTTCACCTTGGGAACTTGAGACCCATCTTTCAGTGTGTTCAAGTAGTGCTCCTTGAGCAGGGCTGAGAGGGCTGAATTTTACCTCAGTGACCTATTTAAAAGCCTAATTTTGGATCAGTGTTGAGGCCTAAGGGTGTTTTGGGGGGGGAAGTGATCTGCAGGGACCTTGCACTGGAGCTCCCTGCTCTGCCAGCAGGATGAGTCTTGCCTGTAGGACTGCCAGATCCTTTACCATGTGGCTTTCAGCACAAATATCAGGTTGGATATTAGGAAAAACTTCTCAGAAGGAGGCAGCATTGGCACAGGCTAAGGGAGATGGAGTTACTGTTCCTAGAGATGTTCAAGAACCGTGGAGATGTGGTGCTGAGGGAAGTGGTCAGTGGGCATGATGGGTTGGGGGTGGACTTTAGGATCTCAGAGGTCTTCTCCAGCCTGAATGGTTCTGTGAGATCTTGCTTGAATTTCAGTGTCTCTTGATTGTGTGGGCACGAGTCATGCTTTGTATGGACCTTAATCGATGGGAAGCTTGGGTAGGGGCATTGCAGAGTACTTGGCAAGCAAACAAAATGTGCTTCCACTTAACTCATGTGAGCTTGGCTAAGCTTGGAGGCCTCTGTGTTGATATATCTGAGAACTGAGCTAAGAACTAAGCACCTCGAGCCAACCATGTAAGAGGAAGCTTGGATACCTCTCAATTTCCTCGGCAGAGACTTCTAGAATCACTCCTAAGATATTAGGGCACTTATGTCGCTGCAGCTCTGTATGCCCCTGCATACAGCTAAGCATGCCGAGCTGCTCCCTTGTATGTGTCCAGCTGGAAAACACCTGAATATTGCTGTATTTAGGATGCCCCCAAAGTGGGCAAATCCTTTGTTTTTTTTTTTGCACTGTCTTGTGGTGTTGGCTATGCAGACCTCTCCCAGAGCCATCAATGGGCAGTGGGGTGGCACAGCTCAGAGTTCAGCTTTCAGACTGCTGTAAGCCCTGCTGCCCCACACAGCCCTTGGGGGCTGCCCATCTCCTCCTCCAAGAAACCTAACCCTGAAGCCCAAGCCCCTCTGGGGACAGTTCACCAAAGCTGATACTTTATTTAACAGAACTGACTTGTTTTGCTTAATCTTGACAAAATTCTTTCCTTGCCCTAATCCTCTCCCAGTGTAAGGTGAGATCTTGAAATACCTGGCAAACTAATAGCACTGCTCTTTCTGCATCTCTGGGCCTTTCTGTATTCAAAAGTGGGAGGGGGGGGGGGGGGGGGCAGCAGGGGTGTTTTCAGCCCCTGCCAAAGATAGATCTTCTGCTGGGAGCTAACAGGGAGCTATTTCCCTGTCTGTGGTTAGCAAGCTGATCTGAGTGAAGTAGCTGCTTGAGCTGGATAACCAAAGGGTCTAACCAAAGATCCAGTGCTTCCTATGGCTTATTAGCATGGCTGTGTTGCATCCCTGGTGCTTGTATCTGTCTTCTGGCTTGTCTCATGTTGACTCTGGAAAATCCAGAGGCTTAGCATGAGTTTGGGGGAGGGTGTGCTGACTCCACCTGTGATGCTGCTGGGCTGCTCTGCAGGATGTTGTTTCTTCTGCTGCTGGACAGACCTTGGCATGGGGTAGGTGGTAGCCTTCTCCTAACCAAGTGCTTGTGTGGTTCTGCTTACACTGCTATCTTCCTTCCAGGTGACCCAAATGAAGCATCTCCAACTGGCCTTCCAGTACTCGAAGGGAGTGTATAAACAGGAGGGGGAATGACTGTTTATGTGGGTTGATAGCAATAGAACAAGGAAGAATGGCTTTAAACTAAGACAGGGGAGACTTAGATTAGATGTTAGGAAGTTTTTCACTCAGAGGGCGGTGACACACTGGAACAGGTTGCTCAGAAAGGCTGTGGATGCTCCATCCCTGGAGACATTCAAGGCAAGGCTGGATGTGGCTCTGGGCAGCCTGCTCTAGTAGTGACTGGCAACCCTGATCACATCAGGGAGGCTGAAACTCGATGATCTTTGGGTTCCTTTTCAACCCAGGTGATTCTATAATGGTCTCTGATCCATCTGCATGTGTCTTCAGAGACTTTGGGTAACTTACTAACCTGTGGGCGATCATTGTGCTCCTATCACCTTCATGGTTTTGGGTATGTGACTAAAGCTCAGGGTATTCCAGCTTATATATCAGGGGCTATTACTGGGGGAGCAATCAGTGAACAGTCAGGGACTTGGTGAGCATCTCTTTGGAAGCTGGGCTCTTCTCAGGACCCCTCAAGGCTGTTGGGCTGGGGTGAGGGGTGTGGATCATGTTGGATATTAGGAAAAACTTCAGATAGAGCAGTCAGGCATTGGGTCAGGCTGCCCTGGCAGGTGGTGGGGTCACCAGCCCTGGTGGTGGTCAAGAACCATGGAGGTGTAGCACTGAGGGACATGGTCTGGAGTGCTCCCTGGTGTGGTTTGATGGTTGGATAAGATAACCTGAAGGGCCTTGCCAACCTTAATGGTAAAGAATGCCAGTGTATCTCTAAGTGCCTGATGAAGCAGAACCTTTGGATGAGGCTGAGCTTACTCCTATTGCAGCATTAAAGGAGGTGCCAAGATCCAGTGTTTGATTTGGTGATCTGAATTTCTAAGAAGCAAGAAAAAACCCCTAGCTTCATCCTGTAAGATCTGCCTCTGAAACAAACCTTGTAGCTGAGGCTTCATTTTAAGAGTGAGTTGCACCCACTGCCTCCTGCCTACAAGGCTCTGGGATGCATGGATGGGTTTTGTGCAGCTGCTGCCCTTACGTAGAGCACTGGCAATGCATTGCTCTTACTACTGTCAGCTGCCTGAGTGCCTCTGTTTGTGTATCTAAAACTTGAAGGCTGGCAAAGGAAGAAATCTGACCAGTGCAATGGAAACCTTCAATTCCCTGCAGTCCCAGGAGGAGCAGAGCAGCTCCAGGCTGGGGTGAGGAATGAACTCTGTTCGTACACTGCCTCGCCTCTCCAGGAGGAGCAGCAGCCAGGAAAAATATCAACAGTTCCATTAAAAAGTCTGCTGGTTTGCTGAAGTAGTGAAATAAACATACCTGGAGGCATAACAGCTTGAACCACACAGGAAACATTAACTAGAACGAACACACGCAGGCTTGCTCCCTCTCCCCCTGTGTATCTACCCGATAGAAACACCGTGCATCCATGGCAATGTGTAAATCAAACAGCAGCTGGGGGGATTATTCTTAGCTGGGGGAAGAATGGGTTGGGATCGAGCAGGGGCTTGGTGCTTTCCTAGAAAGGCAAAAACCTACGTGGAGCTTGAGCTGGTGCTTCTGCGTGCAGCAGCCGAGGGGGCAATGTGGGGTGGCTGCTGCTGCTCCTTCTGTTGTTCTGCTGGGGTCTGAAGTTGCTTTGCTCCAAGCTGTTGAAAGTTTGGGGTGGGAAGTGTGTCTCTTCAGAGGAGTGAAGATACGCCCATTTAAACCAGCATCCCCTTGGTCATACTCGGCAGGCAGAGAAAATACATGTGGAAAAATGCCTCTGCTTGCAACCAGATGGCACCTGTCAGGCACAAGTAGACATTTCTATTACAGTAGCCTTGTTTGAGTGTCTTGGAGCACTCCCAGCCTTTGCAAAGCAAAATAGCGTGGCTCTAGCTGTCCTCCCAGAGGCAGATTGATGTGGTTATTGCATGCTCCAGACGGTCTGTGCTCCCAGGCCTCATCTGCACAGCCACTTAGCACAACTAATCCGAACTGACTTTTAAAGTGGATTAGTTCAATTACTCTTAACTAGCCCCGGTGGAAACGCTCTCCTTGGGGATTAAAGAGCCTAAATTCACTTTAACACACTTGATTTCAGTGCAAATCAGGCTAAACTGAATTAAGAGCACTTCAGAGCCCTGTGCAGAGGTCGTCCTTCAGAGCTGATGTGGTTTAACCACCCCACTTTGCATTCCTGTGCTGAATTCATTCCTATTAGCCTTGCTGGAGTGTCCCCTTACAGATGATGATTATAGGCAGTCTCTCAGAGACAGAACTGCTCACACGTTTCTGGGCTAATGTGTGAACCAGCTCCTGTGCAGGGCTGCACTGATGTCTCAGAGTGCTGTAGAGGTGCTTGTCCTTTTTTTGTGTTTTTTTTCCCCTTCTCAGGCATTGCTTTTTGAAATTTGAATTACTGAGCTCTTTGCTTTTTAACATAAATTGGTTCTCCTCTGCTGTCCTTCACCCTCTGGATAAAGCAGATTAGGGATAAGATCCCTGAATAAAAAAGGGAAAGATCATCGCAGTTCCCCTCTTCATCCTCACTGTGAATGTCTCAGCTCTGCATCCCCAAGGGGAAGATGGAGGGATGCTGTGGCCCCCACTGAAGCACTCATTCATTGTGGGTGTCACTGCTTTGCTGTCAGTGCTCCTACATCGCTGTGCTGCTCTTCAGACTCAGGTCTTCTTCAAGCTTGGCTGTGAGATGCATGCAATGAGAACGTATTTGCTGATGTAGTCTTGCGTTGTGTTTAGTTTCTCTGCCTAAATTTCCTGCAGCAGTGATGTAAAACTGTGGTCCTCTGTGTTTTGGTGGTGGTATCTAAGGAATTCAGCACTATGAGATACTGAGTCATAGAATCCTTTGAGTTGGAAGGGGACTTAAGGGCCATCTGATCCCACTCTAGTGTAGTGAAGAAGGGCATCTACAGCTCAGTGAGGGTGCTTGAAGTTGTAGATGTCCTGCTTTAAGGTGCAAGGCCATTCACCTGGTCTTTAGCATCTTTTAAGATTTTCAGGAGTCTATTGCTCTGGGCAGTACTGAAAAGAACATAAATGCTGGCCATCGAGGGCTTTTTACTTGAGCTGCAAGTTGGTATTCTCTCAGAAGTGAAACTATCAAGGTCTTGCTGAAAGGAAATGTCATCCAGGTGCCAGTCTTCACTTGGAGGTGATACTGCCTTTGTAGAATCGTTCTGGTTGGAGAAGACCTCTCAAATCACCAAGTCCAACCCCAACTCACCCCCACCCCATATGTCAGAGCCATATCTACCCTTTTCTTGGATGCCTCTGGGGGCAGTGACTCCACCACTTCCTGGAGCAGCATTAAGTCATTTAATAAATTAAATAATTCTGCTTGAGAATGCAGCTTCTTCCATTGTGAGTTATACCACTGCTGGGCAGAATGGCAAAGGAACTGGTGGAGCTGGCTCTTCAAGTAAGTTTTAAGTAAGGGGAAGAAGTATGGTAGCATCTGAATTGAAGTCTCCTTCCTGTGATCCTGTTTCATGAGAAATGCTGTGCTGTGGTACCCAAGGGTTCTGTGGGGTTTCCTTGGTTTGTTCGCAGGTTATGGGATGTGACTTGTCCAGAGGACTGGAACATATTTGCTTAGAAGATGTTCAACTTTAGAAATGAGCTTAACAATATCAAAATTGTGAGAAACAGTCAAGTGAATTATTGCTGAGAGGGTTTTGTGGCTTTTTATCATTTCAGTGGAAACCTTAGAAGTTGAGTCCTTGCTATAACCAACCAAGGAGGTGGAGGATAGAGATCTGGACAGGACTAAATCTCTGGCTACAAGGTCTGGGTTATCCAACAGATTTATTTTGCAGACTGAGCTTTTCTGCTAAATGATCAGCAGGGGCAGCACCTGATCATCTGAGTTGGAAGGGGTCCTTAAGAGTCACCTGGTCCAACTTCCTGCAGTCAACAGGGACACCCACTGCTAGACAAGGTGCTCAGAGCCCCATCCAGCCCGATCTTGGGTGTGTGCAGGGCTGGGGCTTCCACCATCTCACTGTGCAACCTGTGCCAGTACTTCACTGCCCTTATTGTAAGGAAAACTTCCCCCTGCTGCTGCTGATATTGGGGGTTGCCATGACCTAAGTGGAAGACCTTGCACTTGGGTTTATTGAACCTTACGAGGTTCTCCTGGGCCCACTGCTCAGCTTGCCTAGGTCTCTCTGAGTAGTGTAGCATCCCATATCCCTAGGTCATGTTTGGATCACACAGCTTGCTGTCATCTGCCATCTTCTCAGGTACTTAAATATGTTTAACAGAAAGATGGTGTTCTCTTTATGCATCCTGCTTAATGGATTCAGCCTGGCACATTCCTGAGCCCTTCCTGCCTTGTTCTAAGCTGCTTCTGGGCACCATGTGGGCCCCTGCACTTAGATGCTGGTGTAATTTGGTGTAAGGATTTGCCCATTCTAATGGTTTCTTTCCCACCTTACTTTTTAAAGCTACTCTAAGTCCAAATTACCCTAATCACAATATGCAAATTTTAAAAGAATTGCAGTGATACATTTTAATATTCTTATAAGTGAGCGGCCCTGTGCTTAACGTGATAAATTTGGACAGCTTTTCTTACTAAGGAAAACAGAAAGCCTTCCAAATCAAGAAAATTATGTAAGCAAATCCGATGAGCGTGCTCTAAAATTAAACCTGCCTTGCAAGCTCTGGGGCCTTCAGTGTGAAACCAACGAGGACTATTTTGGGGAGGCTGCAAAGCCCTGTTGGGGCATGTCCAATGGTGTCCTGAAATTCTCTCCTTCCATCGATCTATTTGCCCATTTGATGCGACCAGACATCTGCAGGGGCACGTATGGACCCTCCTCGTTCTGCTCTCCAACGTTGTAATTGAGCTACGTGAACTGTTTAGCTCCAGAAGCACTGACTAACTAGTTCCTCACTATCTTGCTATGCTCAGAGCTGTGAGGTTGGTGTGGCTATGCTGGGGTGGAGCAAAGCAGCCTCTCATCTGTGATATCTGGTATGAGCTTCTTGTGCGTGGAGTCTGCAAGCTGCGGATGATAAGGGAAAATGGGGAAATTTAGACTGGATATAAGGAAGAAGTATTTTATGGGAAGAGTGGCGATTCAGTGGCACAGGTTGCCCAGAGAGGTGGTGGATGTTCATCCCTGGAGATGTTCAAGGCCAGGAGATGGGGCTCTGAGCACCTGCTGGGGCTGTGGGTGTCCCTGCTCATTGCAGGGGAGTTGGACTGGATGGCGTTTGCTGGTTTCTTCCAACTCAAATGATTCTATGATTCTGGTGCCAGATTGCCTTCCAGTCTGGGGTTGGAAGAAGGGGAGAACTCTTTGGTCTCTGTGTGGTCGCTAACACAGTATCTCCCACCACAGCAGGGGCTGTTTGACCTCCTTCCTACTGTTTGTGCTGAGGTGGCTCTGAGCTTTTGCCGGGCTGGAGTGATCTCACGGGGTTCACGGCACTTTTGGCTGCAACCAGATGTAAACACCTGGAAAGTTTTAGCGGGGAGCAACCCTCACGTTATGCTTAGCTCTCGTTACGCCCCATAGATCTGTCAACTCAGCTGCTAAAGGTATTTCCATCTGGGGAAAAATCTCCCCTAATTCTGTTTTAGTCTGTTATTTGCAGACCGATGACAGGTTTCTAGCAAACGCAAAGCACTTGTTAGCGTTGCTATCCTTCCCCTTTCCCTGTGTCATTCGTTCTTTCTTGGCCCCTGGTCCTCCTGAGCTCTTGCAGCCAGGAGACACTGACATCCTAAATGTGCAAAATACAAGTCGGATAAACATCTTAATCTCATGGATGCTTCAATCTAAATGTTTTCTGAGGCCTTCCTTCCAGGAGGATTAACCGGTAACAACGTCTGAAAGGTCGCAGCCTTCCTTCTGCTTGCTGAGCTGCTCGAGGAGCTGCATGTGTGTGAAAGCTTCAGCAAAGGCCTGGGATGCCATCACCATTATCTGAGGCTCCAGGGAGCATCTGTGCGTCCTTAGGCTTTGGGCATTCCTCTTGGAGCTCTGCCTGCCTCTATTAGCCATTGTGATAGCGTTGCCTGGAGCGTCCAAATGTGACATGTATCAGCTGGCATTTTGGCTGCACTACGTGTAAGATTTTTCCAGTGTTGGTTTATGTCTTCCCCTTCCCCCCCCCCCCCCACCAAGTGCACACATATTACTGTTATGATTTATTTTCAGGCTGTAACCTGGGTTTTATTGCTTGAAATACTTTGGAAACTTGGAGGGTTTTTTTTTAATTAGTTACAAACCCTCTGTAACTTGGAGGAAAATTCCAACGTGAAGAATGCTTTTGGTTCACAAAGAAATTATGTCGCATAGCACAGGTAGAAAGGCTTCATCCCACCTTTGTGTTATTTGGGCTTAGCTTTCCTTCCTAAAGTGCCATTTCCATTGATAAAGTTGGCTTTGCTTCTAGCAGGCTCTGGAGAAGATCAGAGCTTGTCACCAAAACATCAGGTCTGTCCACACGGATATCCTTTCCTAAAAGCTGTGTGGGAAATCATGAATGTCAGAACTGTCTATTGCCTAAACTCTCTGTCAGAGGTTAAATGAACAGGTATAAGCTTCCACAACAACAAAAAAAATTGTTTTTGATGATGTGCTATTCAGTCTTGTGCTGTGACAGGTTATTTCTTCTGAATGCCTCCTGAAAAATCTACTCTTGATTTTTAGTTCTGGTATTGCTTGTTGCTCCAGCTGCCTGCCCAAGTTATATGCTGTTGGGGCACTTGCAACCACTGCTATTTCAGTCCTAGAGAGGGGTAAGCTAGTGGGATTTCTTATTTTACCACTGAGAAAATGTTGCTCTGGGGATTGTGGTGGAGAGAAAGCTGGGGAAGCTGATGAGATCCTACTCTTCTTCCTGTGGTCCAGCTTGCAGCTCTGCAAGTAGCCATGCTTGCTGGTTTTCAAGAAGTGATGTGTGAGACATCTGGGTCTGCATCCCTTGGGGTACGAGTTGGGGAATGCTGCGTGTCCCCATAACCTCGTGGATGGCTTGGCAGGAGACATGTGCTCTTGCAGGGATGAGGGACGATGGCTGGGAGCAGGGTGGTTTTCTTGACCCCAGGCCAATTGGAAAGTCTCAAGTGCAGATGAAGAAAGGGGAAAGAGAACTTGATACAGTCTCCCAGGGAAGAATGTACAATCTGAAAGAAGGACGTGGCCAAGTTTTGTTGCAGTGCTATTGGTTTCAGCTTGCAATTTAAATAGCATCACTGTTTTTCAGTGATTTGTTTTAATTTGCTTGGAATTCTTACATTTGTAGGGGGAAAAAAAAGCTTATTTTGGTGCATGCATCTTGTTAAGTTTCAACTTAAAGTATCCTAATTATTTCCCTTCTGACATAGATCTCACTAAGTTGGAGTGCAAGGGAAGTAGAGTTGGTGGTTCAGCTTGCTTTGGAATTTTGTCCTCTACACACTATGTAGTACTGAGCAGACAGCTCACGTGCCATTTCCCCAGTGCTTTAAGAAAGTCTGGTGAGGAGATTTCTTCGTAGGCAAATTGCATCTTGGTTTGAGTATCAGCCTTTGTTCCTACTTCAGCATCACGATTCAGTTTATGGGATTAGGCAGTATGTTTAAGTGTCTTTACAACACTTCAAAATCAGATTCTACCAACCTCATTCTTCTTTTTTCTTTTATTTTTTGAACCCTCTGACTCCAATTCTGGTAGGTTTTCTTTACTTAAGTCCATGTCATCCTGAGAAGGATGAGTCAGTCTCTAAACCCACTGTAAGGGGCAGGTTGTGGGAGTTGTGAAGTGAACCCACGTGCATTTTAAAGACAGATGGGAGCTCCATTTCAGGCTGGAGCTGCTGCTCTGGTTGTGAGTAGCTCTAATGAGCATCTGTTGATAGAACAGACTACAGAGGGGGATCTCACTGGAGCTACAGTCACGTTGGGATGTGAAGGGCTAACCTCAAAAGGAAGGTGTACAGGCTGTTCACGAAGTGTTGGAGCAAAACTATATTACTCAAGGTTTCTTAATTTATCTTAGCCTGTTTATAGCATTTTCAGATTAGACTAGCACTAAAACATTGTCACAAATGCCTCAAAATTGATTTTGTGTGTATGCCACACGTCTACCAAAGGCATAGGCAGAAGTCTCTGGCTTTGCTTGACCCTTGTAGTGCTGATAAGTGCATGTGAAAACTGAGTAATCTTGATCATCCCCTTTGTGCTTGCAGACTGCAACAGAACTTTATGTGATTGTGTGCTAGTTTTATTCTGTAACGATTTGGCAATTGCTAAGTATTTCATTACTATTCCCATTAACTGTGTAGCCCCAAGGCTTCTTTAAAACATGTTGTCCAGATTCTGTACTCAACTGAAAACATATTCATTTCCTTGTGAGTGTTTTAAAGAGGCTGTGACACAGGGCTCGCAGGCTGTTGAGAGAACACTCATCATGAGCATCCTGTCTGATGCTGAAGTCAGCTTTCCATTAGTTATGAGTACTTAGAAGTATTATGGCTCATCCCATGTTTAGCTGTTGTGACAAAAACCGGAGAGTCAAACTGGAAAGTGAGGCATGCTAATGTCTTGTGAAAGTCTGTAAAAGCTGTTTGACTGAATTTACTTTGTACAGTGCCTTGCTTGAGTGAATTTTAATTTTCCTAGGTGATATTCATGACAGTTGACTCCTCCTATGGTCCCCTGCCTTCTTTCTGGAAGGAATGAAACAAGATGGTAATTTGGAAGAGGGTTTCTATCTAACACCGGGCTCCTTTGCAGGATGTGGTCACGCAGCTTTTTGAGACAAAAACTGGTTTATAATGCATGCAGAAGATTATGTTGATGTTTCCTGGCTCTTGATTGGTTGAATTGGAAGTCACATTTGTATGGAGGCTTTCATCACTTCCACTTCCAGTTCTCACAATAGTTCACAAGGAATAATTTAAATCCAGAACTTTCAGATTTCTGTCTCTCTTTCACAGGTGGACTCAAAAGCATTCTGAACTCAAGAGACATTTAAGGTTATAGATTGTAATTACTTTAAATGAGGTGCTAGCTAAATGTCTTTGTGAATCTAGGCAAAACCAATCATCTAGTTCCGGGTTGGAAGATGTATCTTGTATTTTCAGACTGCTGAGATAATTCATTGGAGTATCAACTTGTGTCATTTTGTAGAGGTGACTGCAAGAAGTGTACTGCTTGGGTTTTGTTTTTCCAACTTCCAGATGTGTAGATTTATGGGGCATCTCTCAGAGCTGCTGGACTAAGTGTGGTTTCTCACAGCCAAAAGGAATCTCATGTCGTTCATAATGTTTATTCCTTCAAATGTCTGCAGGCAGTGGGAAGGAGTTGGGTAGGGATAACAGTGTGCATCTTTGCATTTGTTGGGACTTTGATGTCAAGTGTGCTCAACTGGCAAATCAAAGGACTTCCTCTTTTGGCTTGCTGTTTCTGAGGTCCTGCTTCACAGGCAGTGCTTGTACCTCAAGACCTGCTGAGCTTCTGTTTCAGTTTCATGAAGCATACATCTCATGGGGATGGGCAACAGTTCCCTGCAATATAAATATGGATGCAGCTGTGGCATCCCACAGTGCTGCATCTTTACGTCCAGTCTTGCTGAAGTTCTGCTCCTCCAAAAGGGAACCTGAAATCCATCAAAACGTTGTGAAGAACAGCTTTCACATTTGGTGAGGATTGGGCTTGCAAGGTGACATAATATCCAGGAACACAAGAGCCGATTCAATTCTTAATCTTGGTGTAACAAAACCACCTCGTGGTTTCTGTATTTGGGTTGATCTAAATTGGGATGGCAGCAGTTCCTGAATCCAACAGCTTTGGGCTATTTTAGGTGGTGAAAATCTGCCATTGGCACTATGTAAGGCATTTATAAGTAACAAGCTAATTATGTAAAATGCACACTGTCCACTTGTTAAGATCGTCTTAAAGTTTCATAATCTAATCAGAATTTGCTATGTATAACACTTGGCTTGTTGTCCTCCCCCCTGCCTTTTTAATACAACTCAGTTGGGTGGATGGATGATCAATACAGGAAGGAAATGCTTTCCTTAATACTGGTTCGTTGAGCGTGACCCACATACCTTTTCTAATACAGTGCATAAAGGAATATTTTTTTCTTCCAATTCATGAGCACTAATGCATTGCTCTGAAGATGGATGGTGTGCTGTGTCATCTACAACAGCAGAAAACTTTGAGCCCCATTGGGTTTTAGTGTTTTGGTAAATTTGTCTCTTCTATTTGTAAGAACTATAGATAGTACAATAAAAGAACGGTCACAAAGTTTGGAGGTTGGAACTAGATGACCTCTAAGGCCTGTTACAACCCAAGCTATGAATCTAGGATAAGTGCCTGAGGGTATTTACATGAAGTGTTGGCTGAGGTAGGTCTGGGTGTGGTTCATGCTGATGTTCTGTAGTCCAGTTACCTTCAAAAAAATGTGGAAAAAATTTCTTCTCATGAGTGGTGATGCTCTGGCACAGTGTGGTGGTGGAGTCACCATCCCTGCAGATGTTCAAGAGCTGTGGAGAGGTGGCACTGAGGGACACGGTCAGTGGGCATGGTGGGATGGGTTGGGGTTGGACTTGGGGATATTAGAGTTCTCCAACCTTCATGATTGTATGATAAAGCAAGTGAAGATTTTCCAATAGCACAGGTCATTGCTATCTATTATCAAAGTATTCATCATATGCAATTAGCAGCGCCCTTGCAGGTGAAAACAAAAAGGAGTCGTGACACCAGTTGGATTCATAGGAACTCATTCTGTAGGTGGGTAAACCTCAGCAAGAACACAGTCTCCTGCAAATCTGTGTGTGAGAAGTCTGACACCTTGTCCATAGTCTGTTTAGCTGGAGAACCTGACTCTCAAAATCCCCTCTAGAGCTTGTAAAACATCAGGGCTGCAAAGCTTCTTCAGGAAGACATTCATGAGGCAACTTTTGTCATGGGATGACCTTTGTGTGAGAGCCTTTGAGTATCATGTCTAATGTAGGGAATCAGGCTGTGTGCTCCCAGTTCCTCCACATAATCCCTCTTGGAGCTCAGAGTGAGGATAAGAGTGTACCATCTCATCAGCGCAGTGTGGCTCTCGTGCATCCTGCCCTCCCCAGTGCCCAGAAAGTTTGTTTTTTTTTCACCTGTTTAGTTTTTAAACCTTCCACGAGGATAATGTGACATTAGAGTGGAAAAGCTATCACTGCTGTGCAGGGGAGGAATTGCAGAGCCGTAAACTGCTCCTAAAATAGAGCAGATGATGTGTCAAACTGCCCAACCATCTAAATACTCCGTGAGCTGACCTCCGTGAGATATAAAATAGAGGCTGGGTGAAATGTTTTGAGGGGAGGGAGAGGTGAAAACCCCTTCAGCCTTAACCTGCACTTGTTGGGAGAAGTTGTCATTTATCTGTAAGTTGTTAAGGAAAATGTCGAGGTTGCAGCTGGGTCTTGTGTATTATGAGAATAGGGGTTAGGGAGGGAGGAGAAAGCAAGGCAGCAGGAAGATGAGCTGTGCCAAGGAGCTCTACATTCACTGTGCTTTCCTCAAAGGCTTCTTCAGTCCCCCCCCCCAGCTTTGGAGATGCTGGTGTTTGGCGAATAACCTTTTTCTGTGCTGCTGGGTGTGCGTGCACGTAGGGCTATCCTCAGGCAGCGAGGGAAGCTGCTGCGTTGGCTATGAGGAGCTTCTTCCCCTGCTGCCAATCTCTGTGGTCTGGGCAAGGACAGCTCCATAACTGCGGCATCTGCTGAGAACAGAGAGGGCAGTGTTTGGGATGGACAGCACGATTTATACGACAGACGGACTGGGGAGGAGGAGGGGGGGGGGGGGAAGGAAGAAGCCAAGTCCTGTTGCATGATGTGCACCGGGGAGCTGTTAAATTTGGGAGATAAGGCTTAACAAAAGGCTGGCTGAGGTGTTAGGGAGAGACAAATGGGCAATTCATTATAAAGTCAGATGCGTTCCCTGGCAGGAGTGGGTGGAAGAGACTGACACTAACACATGCTGGCCGTGCTGGCGCTGGGGCTGTTCGCAGCATGCCCATGTCCCAGAGTGCTGGGGGTGCCCGTGGGTGGAGGGCTGCCTGGAGCTGGTGGGGCTGTGGAGGTGGGGTGGGCAAAGTGAGCATGGCAGCAAGAGCAGAGTGAGGGAGGTGGTTGTCCCCCTCTGCTCTGCCCTCGTGGGGCCTCCAGTGCAAGAGAGATGCTGTGTTGTTGGAGGGGTCTGGAAGAGGACCATGAGGATGCTCAGAGGGCTGGAGCAGTGCTCTTTATGGAGGCAGGCTGAGGGAGTTGGGCTTCTTCATCCTGGGGAAGAGCAGGCTCAAAGGAGACCTCATTATGGCCTTCCAGTAATTTAGGGAAGTTTTTAATCAAGGGGAGGGTGACTTTTTACCCAAGAAGGTCGTGATAGGACAAGGGGGGATGGTTTAAATCTAAATCTCTCTTTTAGTTTAGATATGAGGAGGACATTCTTTACTCAGAGGGAGGTGAGGCACAGGCACTGCTGCACAGAGAGCTATGGCTATCCCATCCTTGGAGGAGCTCGAGGCCAAACTGGATGGGACCCTGGGCAGCCTGAACTAGTGAGGTGCTGCACCTGGATTGGCTTTATCGTCCCTTCCAATCCAAACTGTTCTCTGATACTGTGGGCTGAAATGAAGGTTTATTCATCCAAGAATATAATCTTTCTCCATCTTGGAGAAACCAAGTTGAAATGGGACAGATGATATCTCTTGGGATAGCCTGTATGGTTTGGGCAGTCACTGGTGTAAAGGCTTCCTGAAGCAGGAGGCTGCATTCAAGTCCTCATGTTCACCCACCTGGATGATCAATCCCTTTTGGAGTCTATCTATTTAAATGTTTGGGTTTCACTGCCACTGGCGATAGAGAGTCTTGAAGTTTAATAAAATATGGTTTGGGAGGGTGAGGGAATGATTAGGGTCTGAACAGACTGCACTTATTACTTTATTTTAATGCATTTCTGGCTTGAGTCAGTGTGTTGGATCACTATAAGTTACTTCACTCTTTATATTTTGAATACTAAATACCCTTACCAAAGGATAACTCTCCCCAGACAATGGAAGATACCAAGCAAGTCGATGAAGTTTTGATTTTCCTTGCTTAGAATGAGAGAGCAAAACTGCTCCTTCAGTTTTGTATCACAAATGAATTTCTGCCTCTTAGGAATTTGATCTGTATAGTAGGAGCAGAGGAAACAGGGTTTGCTCGGGGCTTAACTCTTCATTGCAAGAATATTGTACAACTGCTGTATTCCTTTGTGTGATCTATTATGTGGCTTTCTGGTCGTCAACCCTACCAGAACTGATTTAAAAGCAAGGCAAGGAGAGGGATGCTTGTGTATGTTCTTGTGAATGTGATCTCTGTTTTATGTTATGGAGAGGTGTTAGACCCAATTCTGGATTCAGATGAACTCCTACCTATGGGCTGTGTATGGTCTGAGATGAAGCGTGTCAGTAAATAAAAAGATATTGAGGAAGAAACAAAGCTTGAAGACATAAAATCCATCAGTAGCCAGAATAGCGAGCAGCCAGGGGCAGTGGGTGGGTAATTCCTGGCACCAGCTGGGAAGGGTGAAGCTTAATGCCATCTTAAATCAGCAACGAAAGCCCCTGTTGCTGCCTGGCCCATGCATTCCACTGGCACCGCAGTTCACCGGCCGGTTTTAAGTTGGGTTAAAAATCCTCCATAAATCTGGCTGATTGCTGCTTCATTCTTCAGAGGATGAAGGGGAGAGGAAACAGCCTTCCCTTCCTCTTCTCCCCCTTCCTCTGCCCACTTGCAGGCAAAATAGGTTGTTTGCAGTGGAATTTGATTGCAGGCAGCTCTTGGCATCGAACTACCTTGGAGCTCCCAGCTGATACTGAATTATGAAAAAACAAGTCCTCCCCCTGAAAACCCAGCAGTGTTTTCTAGAGGTCATCTGGGAGCTATTGGGCCCCTTACAGTGTGAGCTATGTGTATCACAGAGGAATCGTAGAATTATAAAGATTGGAAAAGACCTCTAAGATCCTGAAGTGCATCCTGAACCCATGCTCAGTGACCATATTATTCAGTGCCACATCTGAATAGCTCTGGGACACCCGAAGGGATGGTGACTCTACCATTTCTCTGTCCCTCTCCTGTGCCTTTCTGCTCTTCCTGTTAAGAAATTGTTCTTAATATCTAACCTGAATCTCCCCTCTTACACCTTGAGACCATCTCCTCCTGTATTGTTTCTGTTAGCTGGGAAAAGAGGCCAACCCCCATCTTTCTACACTTTCCTTTCAGGTTGTTGTAGGGAGCAATGATGTTTTCCCTGAGCCTTCTCTTCTCCAGACTGAACCATCCCAATTCCCTCAGCTGATCCCTATCAGAACTGTGCTCTGGACCCCTTGCAGCTCCGTTGCCCTTCTCCGGACACGCTCCAAGGCCTCAATGCCTTCTTTTAGTTTGGGGCCCCACAGTGAACACAGCACTTGAGGTACAGCCTCACCAGTGCCAGAACAGAAGGATGATCACCTGCTCCTGCTGGCTCTGCTATTGCTGACACAAGGCCAGGATGCTGCTGGCCTTCTTGGCCACCTGGGCATGCTGCTGGCTCGCGTTCAGCCGGCTGCCAGCCAGCTCCCCCAGATCCTTTTCCTCCATGCAGCTTTCCAGCTACTCTGCCCCAAGTCTATAGCATTGCATGAGGCTGTTGTGACCAAAGTGAAGGACCTGACACTTTGTCATGTTAAAGCTCATTCAATCTCAGCCTGTCTAGGTCGCTCTGAAGGTCCTTTCTCCATCAGGCAAATCAACACTTCCTCCCTGATGGATGTCACCTGCAAAGCTATTGAGGGTGCACTCAATTCCCTTCATCCAGATCACCAACAAAGGTATTCAACGGGGCTGGCCCCAAATATTACAAAGGCTTCTAGAGCCTGATCCTGGTATGAGCCTTTTCCCTGTGTCATCTCTGTCCTGGCGAATCTCAGCTCTTCTACTTGCCAAAAATAAAAGTGTGAGCACTGGAAACTTCCTGAATGAGGTTTGTTGTAGGGAGGGGGAGGAAGGGTTTGGGTATTGCGGCCTTGTGGTTCAGGCACACCACCACGGGTTGGAAGAGCAGAGTTTGGTTCCTTGCTCTGCTCTTGGGTCTCTCTGTGATTGCTTGTGCCCTCCTCGTTGGGGAAAGGGAGGGAGAAAGGAAGGCAGTGCTTCCTTCCTTTGGGGGAATGCTGCCATTCAGAACTTGTATGGCTTTTCTGCCTCGCATGAGTGGGAAATGCTGCAGCTCAAGTATTTGCTTGTGGTATTTCTGGTGGCTACAGAGTGAAAATAGCTATTCCTCATGGCACCTTGGTCCCGTGGGCCCAGTGAAGGAATGTGCCATAGTATCCACAGCTCCGTATCTGAATGGAGTCACGTATTCCCTGCACGTTCATTGAACTATTTTGCCTTTGGTATCTAGACCTTCATGTGCCATGCACCAAATCTTTTTATTAATGGGGGGGAGAGTGATTTGTGCAGAAGCTGCAGGTGTGATTTGGCATGAAGTCGTATGAAAATTTATTTATAATGCATAGCAAGCATTCTGTGTCTGGTAAGCAACCATCCCTCTCTTGCCCCATTCACAGAAGAATCCTGAAGAGAGCTTAAGTGTTAGGGTCCAGCTCTTTCCTCAGCTAGGTAGGTGTCTCCTTGCTTGGACTGCTGCATTCAGCAGCCTGGGTGAAGTCCTCTGACTTCTCTGTGAACTTCAGCTGAAGCTAAAATGGGCAACTCAGATGTAAATTATTTCTGTGGTAACACCTGGGTCTGAAAAGAGCTTTAATGATTTTGGGATCAAAGAGTGGTTGCTGTAAATGCTAGAAGCATTTAGGAGAGCTGTGCTGGGCAGGAAAAGCTAGAGATTGCGGCAGCAAATGCTTTCTTTGAGAAGCAGTTGTTTGATCTTATCCCTGGATGTTGGGAATGACTTTTGGAAGGCCTTGAGAGCCTGGCAGGTATGTGTAGCAGGTCTGCTCCTTCATTCCCTTATCCGGGATGGCAAGAGGGCCCAGAGAAGAACGTTCTCACTGTGTAGATCTGTCCAGGTAATCTGAGCACACTGCATGAGTGATGGACGCTCATGTCTCCTTCCTTGGGAAGTAGTATCTATTGGTTTGGGAATTCTCTTTGTGCTGTAGTTCATCTCCTTTTCACCCTCTGAATTACTATGTTCAGAAGGAGAACCAGGCACCTGGAGGTGTGTTTTCCCCTGTGCTTGTCAGGACTATGAGCATAGGGGATGGCTGCTTCCATCTCCATACAGTGAGGTTGCAGGGCTCTGCTGCTGATGCCGTGTGTTGGGGGAAGTGTGTAATGTTGGTAATTGTCTCTGTGGTGCTGTTTCTGAAAGGAAAGCCACTTGTCAGAGGTTACTGTGTGTGCTGTGGCATTGAGAAGAAGATAAGGATCAAAATAGCAATTGAGACCCTGTTGTCAAGAGAATAGCTGTGTTCACAACTTGGGTTTCCAAATGCTTGTTTGCTGTTTCTCAAGCTGTCCCCAGCAGCAAGGCACCATTGTTTGTGGAGAATGATGTGGAGAGGAAAAAGGAGAGGTGCATACACACGGAGTGGTGAGGAGGTTGGAAATGACCTACAAGGAAAAGAACTAGCACATGCATAAAGGGTTGTGATCTGCAGATGATAAGAAACAGTGCAAAGCATCAGGTTTGGGGAAGCTGGTGATCAGGCTGAGCTAAAAGAGGCAAATACGTCTATGAGAGTGATCTTCATGGCGGAGTTTAATTTGTTCTGAGGTGTAGCAGCTGTAAAGAGGTGTCTGGATGAGGAGCTATGAGATATGGTTTGGTAGCTTGTGGTAGCAATGGTAATGGGTGGACAGTTGGACTAGATGGTCTTATAGGTCCTTTCCAAGCTTGTCGTTCTATGATTCTAATATCATTGGATCCAAGGAGAATACCTTGGTTTGTTTTTTTTTTTAATAGGATTTGTGTGTGTGTCCTTCAACAAATGTAGGAAATCTGTGGTGTTGTAGCTTGGAGAATTGCAGTGGATTCTGAAACTAACACGTATGTTTTTGGATTCTGTAACCTAAAGGCAAGATGGCAATGGATGTGAATGTCTGAACACAGATAAATGCTGTAGGTTGCAGCAGAAATGCTTAATTTTGACTTCGGAGCATAGGAAGAACTGATTTTTCACTAGGAGAAAGGGAAAAAGCCTTCTCTGACTTCATATTGTTTGTGGTTTATCTGTGCTTCAGCATGTTCTGGCAAACGCAGAACTGAGGTTGGCAGGTGCTCTTTGCATAGATTTGTCCAAAAAACGTCGAGTTACAGTGCGGGCATGATGGTGGCACCTGTTCCTGTGGAAGCGTTAAAAAAAACCCAACAACCCACAAACCCACACAGGATAGAATGAGATATTTGACAAAAGAGTTGATTCTTTGGTGGTCAACCATTCCTAATTTGTCTGGACTTCTGAGCTGTCACACTTCAAGCAACCTCTGGCCTTTGTGGGTTGGGGAGGAAGCGTGGTAGGCCAACTCAGGGAAGCTTTGTCGTAGTGTGGAATAATGGCAATGAGAGAGAGAATGGGTGTTTGTAGGCTGGTGGGTGCAAGAAACAATAATACCTGAATGCCTGAAGTCTTGCATAGCTCAGTCTGGCTCCTGGAGTTGTAGAGAAATTAATTTTTGTGTTGCAGTGTACTTCTCAGCTTCTCAAAATCTACTTCTTTATTATTGGAGGAAAAGAAAGAAATGGTAGAAAGTGTAGAACAAGGATCGGAAGAGGTGCAATACCACAGGAAAAATATTCAAGGAATCAAAAAAAAAATCAAATCATCTGGGGGGGGGGCCTTGTACAGATGTAATGAAGATAAATCTCCTGGCAGAGAAGGAAGCTACAGAGTAGGAATGTAGTATTTCAGCAGGGCTGTCATTCTGGGCGGGTGTAGCAGAGGCGTTTCCTCCCAGCTCACCTTGGCTCATGTTGCTGGCAGCAATTGCAGAAGGAAACTCTTGAGCGTGTCAAAAATAAGCATGCTGTCACAGATCTGTGCAGGCTCCGTGTCTCTGACTTATCCCCCTCAAATTCCCACCAGGAAAGACCCCATGATGTAAGAGAAAATATAGGGATACGTTTAAAAGAATGAGCTGGTGTGATGAAAAGCCTTCAAAAATGAACTGAAATGGGGATCCATGTGGAATCACCTCTCTGGAGGAGCAATGAGTCCAGATTGCTACACAGAGTGTGTGACTAAGGCAGCTGAATGCCACCAATAGTGTTTGTGCAAACCCAGTAGTTCTTGCTGCTTACAGCTGAGGATAATAAAGTTTTGGTTTCCTGACTTCAAACCGGTGAGGGATTGAACTGGAAAAGAGTTTGGAAGGAGAATGATGTTGGGAAGGTTCCCCTGAACTGAGAGATGTGGGACTGGGCAACAAAATCCTTCCTGAGGTATGGATGGATGGTGCAAGCATGTTCAGAGCAGAAGGCAGGTGGAGGTGTACAGAAAAAGAAGACAAAATCTGAAGCACAAACTGAGTCCCTTGGCCCTGTAACCCTCATGGAGGCCAGAGTTAACTTCCAGAGAGCTAAAGCTTCCTGGGTTGTGGGCAGCAAGCTGTTCGGTCTCTCTCCAGGTTCCTGGTGGACAAACACACCTCCATCTGATGCTCAGCCTCCTCAATCCAAAATAATGCAGTAGCACAGAGTGCTGGCTATCTTTCTAATAAAAGAAGTTGCAGACTGGGCGAGCAGTAAGAACGATATTAAATAAACAACTAGCCCCCTTTTTCCCCATCCTGAAAGATTTTCTTGGAAGGAACAGCTCAGTCTTTGTGAGGAGCTGAGAAAGCATCCAACTCTGACACCGTTGCCTTACAGGACCTCACTCAGCCTAGGTTGCATAAAAGGGCTTTATGGGATTACAAAGGTTCCATGCAGTGGCAGCTCCGAGGCAGTGTTTCAGGTGGGGGCACCAGCTCTGCCTGTGCTTGTTTATTATTGATGCGTGGCTTGTTTCTCACCCGCTTGGTTTTTGATGTCCCTTTTCTGTGCTGGATGAAGACTGAAGATAGCACGCTCCTCGGTGCAGAGCTGGGTCAGGAAACGGGCCGAAGAGGTGGGGGAAGTGTCCTGCTTTTCATCACGTTGGTGTGGTGTCTTTGCGTTGTGTCCCAAGGCAAGGGTGAGGCGGGGGTTTGGAAGTGGAGATGCTGGCCCAGTGTTTTCAGCTTACATGGTGTTACCTGCGTGTTCTGCTTGTCAGAGCTGGTGAACTTTTGCTCAAGCCTCTGCACAGGACATTGCTGATAGTATGTCCATTTAATGCTTCCTATTGTTTCCCGTGGCTTTCCATCGGCAAATCAAAAGCAGGAGCCAGAGGTTCATCTTCTGACTGTGTAGCACCACAAATCCTGTTTTGTACCTTCTCCTTGTCCCAGGCTCTTTATTTTGTTCTGTTATTTGGCTGACTCTTACTGGGACTGCTGACAGTGCTGCTCAGAGAGCTCTGACTGCCCCATCCCTGGAGGTGCCCAAGACCAGGTTGGCAGCATGATCTGGTGGGAGGCAACCTTGCCCATAGCAGGGCAGGTGGAACTGGATGATCTGTCAGGTCACTTCCAACCCCAGCCATCATATGATTCTCTGTAAGAAATCCACATTTTGAAGTATCTCAAAGGCAGACATCGAATGGGAGGGATGTGAAGGGGCTCCAAATAGCTGGTTGCTCTGCAGGAGCCTTACCTGTAGGATCAGCTGCTGCATCACTCCCCCTGACTCCTACACGATACCTGGAGCTTATGTTCTCCGGGGCATTTTGCTGACCAGTACCAGTTGGAAAGGTGAACTGGAAGAGAGGTGGGAAACACGTTACGCTTTCCTCTCTTCTCTTTGTCAGCTGAGGATATCCCTTGTTACCAGGATTGAACCTTTGGGGAGAAAAGTATTGATAAGAGCCAGGAATGAATGTCTTGGAGATTTTGTTACAGTTACTTACTACTGCAAAGCTTGGATTGAGCCACCCCTCCAAAAACATTCATGGTTAATGAGGTCACCAGGGCCAGATGATGTCCCCAGTCCTTGGGCAGTGGTCGAGCCCAAGTGCACACAGTGCAGAGCAAAAATGTGAAGGTTAATATTTGTCAGTGTCTTTATCTTTCTAGGAACAGGTTCTTTTGGAGAACAAACAAACTCTTTTTGGGTGGGGGATTTACATTGGTCACACTATTTTTCTGTGTTACCCACATATCACTTTGACTCTTCATTTTTTTATGTTTTTATCATTGCAGCTTTTTCTTCTTGGAAATCCTGGTACTTTTTTAAAAAAATAACTGAAGGAGAATGTTTTCCTGACCATGTCTTTGTTCTCCTAAAGAAAAAAAACAAAACACCACAACCCCAAACCCACCAAAACCACAAACCACAAACTGACCTTTTTTTTTTTTTTCCTCTTAATTATTTATTTGCTTCTACCCTGGTTTGATGTTAAATCACCTCATTAAATGATCAGGAATACTTGTCAGCTCTACTATGTGTTGCTTGGCTGTGGCTCAGGTCAGTCTTTTGTGCCAGTTGTGTATGGGAGGTTTGGGAATTAAGGCACTGGAGGTGCATGCCTCATGGGAGCCCTCCAGGCAGGATGCGTCCCGTTAATTACAGATAAATCCTCATTGGAAAAGGAACATCAAGCTGCTGTTCTTGAGGATTTTTAACCATTTCCATGGTCACTCAGTGTTTGGTGAAGGTGATGAGTGTGTTCCCCACTTCCGTGCCTGCCACCATGTTTCTCCTGGTGGGTCTTGACCTACGATCACTGCGCACGCCCATCTGCAACGCGTTCCAACAGGTTTTAATTCTGGCTTTAAGCAATTCTTCCTTCCTTTTGGCTGGGGCAACGTGTCTTCAGGTTCTTCAGAAACCTTTCATAGTGATCCCCATTGACTGCGTGGACTGGCACCTGGCCGGATTAGGAAAGAGCCAGCAGAGTGGGATGCAGACAGCCCGGCCAGCAACCCGCTGCTGAGCCCAGCAGATGTTCCTGAAGCCTCACTGCTCCCTGGGGCCGATGCCAGCCTGGTCCTTTTCCAGCAGCTCGTCACTTGACACCGGGAACAGTACTCTGGCTTCTTTTGTTGCACATTTGGAGTCAAGGACCTTGTACAGGGGAGAATAGAAGGACACGTCTTGCTGAATTTCTTCAGGTCGTTTTGTAGGCTCATTCTTCCTTGTTAAAACCTTTTGGCATCGTTGTCTCTCAAAGTGTGTCCTGCCTGCAAGCCTCAGACTGTGGCTGGGGTTTGTGTAGGGATCTCTCCTGTTGTTCTGCTTAGGGTGGAGTGGCTGTACGTGCTCTCTTGGTGTGTCTCTCCCGGGGTCTGGTGGCACAAGTCACCTTCTCTAGCTGGTTCTGGCTCTGCTTGATGCCCTGGAATGACTATTTTCTTATTTAGAGCACAGGAGAGTGGCTGCAGTGTTCTTGCCTTCTTGCTAGTTTCCTGAATTCATGCACTTATGTACCTTCTGTAATATTTTCCCTATTTCAGTTTTAAATTAACTGTCCTTTGGCAATTTTGAGTTTGACAGAGGTGGCGATTGCCAAGGTCTTCCATCCAAACAAACTCCGTGGAGAAAATAAATCCAAGCATTGCTTCTTACCTTCCTGTCGCGCACACACTGCAGAGAGCCTTGCTGTAAAATCTCTCGCAACGCTTCCCAGTGGGTACTCAACTCATTCTCACCCTTTAACCCTCTGCTTCTCTGCAGGCTGACGGGCAACGAACCCCTGACCATCCTCCCTCTGACCTCAGAAATGGAGGAAGCCGCCGTCAAAGCCCACTACAAAGTCTGTGACCGCCTGAAGCTGGAGAAGAAGCAGCGCAGGATGTGCCGGCGGGACCCCGGCGTGGCTGAGACCCTGATGGAGGCCATCAGCATGAGTGCACTGGAGTGCCAGTACCAGTTTCGCTTTGAGCGTTGGAATTGCACCCTGGAGGGCCGCTACCGGGCCAGCTTGCTAAAGAGGGGTGAGTGGGGTGAGGTTTTGCTTGGGTCTGCTGGCATCTCGTACACTGGCGGGCTTCCCTGCCATTTTACACAGTGATCATCCTCGTGCCAGTGGAGAGGGTGGTCACCTCGTCAGAGCTCTGAAAAGAGTTTTGTAGACTCACGTGATGGTTTGGGTTGGAAGGAACCTGAAAGATCATCCAGTTCCAGCCCCTCTGTCCTGGGTTGGGTTCCCCAACACCTGCTCAGGCTGCCCAGCACCCCATCCAAGCTGGCCTTGAGCACCTCCAGGGATGGGATGCCCACACCCTCTCTGGGCAGCAGTGCCAGGGCCTCACCACCCTCTGAGTAAACAATTTCTTCCTAACGTGTAGCCTAAATCTCTCTTATTTTAAGTTAATTCCCCTTTGTCCTATCACTATTAAACCACGGAAAATTTCAGTTTCCCTGCTCCCTTCAAGTTTTGAAAGGCTGCAACAAGGTCTCCCTGGAGCTTTCTCCCAGCTAAACAAGCCCAACCTTTGTGGAAGGTAAAGACAAAGCCAGGCTTAGCTCATCTGTGGAGGTGTACAGCGTGCATTCTGTGGCTGTGATTCATGTGCTCACAGCAAAGGAACCTCTGCCTGCCTCCCGTCACTAGCCATAGCTCCTCTGTGTGGAGGTTGGAGATGTTTGTGCATACATCTGCAGCCAGGAGCTCTGCTTGCTCCTCACTTCTGCTGGAAGTTGAGCTGTTGCTATAGGAGAAGAGATTGAAGTTCCCAAAACTGTCTTTTTTTTTTTTTTTTAATCAATTTATTTTTCCTATTTATTGTGACAATAAAGAAAGAAATTGGGAAAATGCCTTGATAAGGCGATGGAGATGAAAAACTCTTCTGGGCAAACAAGAATTTCTGTGGGGTCATGATGCAAGGCAAGAAACTCAATGCTTCCATGCCCTGTTCTGTTCTACCTGGGGAAAAGCTCCCTGGCTGTGAGCAGAGAGTAGTGCCCATTCTGCTTTCAGCTTAGGTGGAGATGACCAGAAGCTGATGAGGAGCATTAGAGGAGCAGGTGCTGTGTTCTGCCTGTTTCCTTTGCACTGCTTTGTGTAGTGCAGCTTCCCTGCAACCTCACAATAGAACAGAGTCATAGAATGGCTTGGCTTGGAAGTTCCAGTTCTGCCAAAATCCATTTCTTATTACTGGACTGAAGCTAACGATGCAGCAGGCTCGTTTCACAGCAGTCTTCCTTGGAACTGGAGTGCTTCAGTGACTCCCAGAAAGTCCCACCCTCAGCAATTGGACTTAGAGATGCAGAGTCTGACGTGCTCAAAGATGGGATTGGAGCTCTGCAGTGCTCCCTTGTTCCCTAAGAAATGGGAGGGAGGCATTGAGAAGCACTGGGGCTCAACTAATGCACTGTCACCGACGGTGGTGGAAACAAGGAGCGTCCTTATGAAACCCAAGAGGTGCAGCCAGAGCTGCAAGACATTTAAAAATATCTCTGCATGCCAGAGGAGTCCCTGGATTTGTGGTGCCTTGGGAAACTCAAGCACTTTCTCATGCTGACACCTGGAGGCCGCAGCTTGCTCCTTCAGATGTGCCCTCAGTTAGGGGAAGGGGTATTCCAGAGCAGCCTGAAATTTTGCTGCTGGAAAAAAAAAAAAAACCTGCTGAGAACCATCCCACCCCCCTTGTCAGGACCCTATTTAATAAATAGTAGCACTGAGGGTTGCAGAGCTCTGCCTGCTGTCTCATTCTTCCATGCTTTATGCTCTTGCAGCATCTCAGCCTGCCACCAGTGCTGTAAATCCTTCAGGTATTGTTCCCACAGCGCAGCTTGCAGCCCTGTAAATCTTTCTCCTCCTCTCCAGGAGCTGCTGGTTCCTGGTTCAGCACTGCAACGAGCGATACCCCGAGGGCAACGGGGTATGGCTGCGACCCCCAGTGACACAGCTATTCCAATATATCAGCGGGGGAATGTCTTTTTCTTTGTTTTCTCCTCCAGGACTGTTGCAGAGAGGAATATAAAGAATAAATAAATAACACCGACCGCAAATATTTCACTTAAGAAAACTTTCTCCCTCCATTGTTCCTCTCGCACCCCAGCGCAGCCTGGCTGCTGGTTTGCAATTTGGGCTGATGCAGCCCGTTTCTTAAAATAACAGGAGATTGTTCAAGGGACTCGTTATCCTGTTCGGATACTCACAAACAATTTTGGAAATGGCTGAAAGGGGATAGCTGCGGATGGCAGGCTGTCGATGCACCAGAATGCCTGCATTGATTTAAAGCTCATTATCTTGTTACAACATATCTCGGTGCAATCAAATAGTGCACGGCAAGAGATGGCTTTAAATCTGGCCGGAGCCAAATGTCACACGGACTCACTTGAGAGCTGCCTGAGCTGCCTGTGGGCGAGATGATACCCGCGCTGATGGGCTCTGGGCATCTGTGGGCCATTGGTGATGGAGAAGGGGAGGAGGAGAGCTGAGGCTGATGAGGGGATTGGCAGAGGAAAGCCTGGCTCCATGTCAAATTCAGTATGCTGCGTGGTGGCGGGCTTGGTAGCATCGATCTACAGCATTCCTAGCATTTAGCTGGTCAAAGATGAGAGCTGCTGAGGTGGTGTTTTCTGCCCGGGTCCACAAATCCATGTTTTTTTGTGGTTTGAATTAAATAAAGAATTCCCCAACTGCCCTCAGCATCAATTTGTGATGCTGAGGATGTTTCTGGAATGCCGGAGGACGTGGTATAACTTCAAGGAGGAAAACAAATGGAAGAAAAACAAGTCTGCTTTCTCAACCCTAACCACTCTTTTCAGTGTCCCCAGCAAGTGTGGAGTCAATCCTGTTTTATTTCAGCCTTCCTTCCAGAGAGGGAAAGGGTTTCTGCTCTTCTTTTCCAGGTGAGCAGTAGGAGGGTTGGACAATTCCTAACACAGTCTGTTTTGAGCCAAAACAGGACCAAACCTCTTTCTCCAGGACTGGATTTTCACCTTTCTTCTGCTGAAGTTCTACCCTGTGCACCCAGATATGCTATGGGAAGGCAGGCTCTGGGGGTGGGCCAGGATAGTGTCCCATGAGCCCACTTGGACTATCGTGATCCTCCCAAGGACCAGTTCCAAAAATGACCTGGCAGTGTCTCTGCATGTCCTTGGTTGACACACTCGTTTATAGATATATCCACTACTGTCACCATCCACTTGTGTTATTTTTGAGTGGGGGATTTCTTGAGTCAGATCCAAAGCTGTTCTGGAATTGCATCTCAAATATGCAGTCATTTACTGCTTCCATAGACGGAGAATGATCAGCTATAAATACTGGCATGTTTGCTTTTTTATTTCTGTCTTTTATCATTTGTATTGAAATCACGGGCCTCAGTTTACCCACTGGGGGGAGGCAGATGCTGCTCCAAGTGAGCAAAGAGGTGTAAGGAGAGGGTTGTACATGAAAAGTTTGAGGTCCAAATGCTTCTTCAGGTCTGTGAGGGAACTGCCTTGGGTGACAGGCTGATTACTAAGTGCTGTCCAGCCCTTACTTGCCTTTTGTTAACAATTTTGTTGGATCTGATAAAATCCTGGTGATTTTTTTTCTGTGGGGAGGGGGAAGCCCTCATGGATTCTACCTCAGTCATCAGACTGGAAGTCTGTGCTAGGTTCCTTCCATTTGATGGCCCCTTGGCTGTAGTACTGCTGTACCACAATGATGATACCTCCATGCCCTGTCCAGGTCTTGCTCACCTCTTCCTGTTTTCAAGCAGAGAACCTCAATTGTCCCCCTCTGTTCTGCCATTATGAGGCCCCATCTGGAGTGCTTTATCCACGCACAAGGTTCCCAGTACAGGAAGGATGTGGAGCTGTTGGAGCAGGTCTGGAGGGGGGCAAGAAGATGCTCAGTGGGCTGGAGCTCCTTCACCATGAGGAAATGTTGAGGAAATTGGGCTTGGAGACAAGAAGGCTCTGGGGAGACTGTGCTGTGACCTTCCAGTACTTGGAGGAGCTTATAAGCAGAGGAAGGGGAGTGACTTTTCACACAGTCTTATAGCGATAGGACAAGGAGGAGTGGCTTTAAATGCAAAGAAGGGAAATTCGGTTTAGGTGTTAGGAAGAAATTGTTTAATCAGAGGGTGGTGAGGCCCTGTCACTGCTGCTCAGAGAGAGTGTGGATGCACCGTCCCTTGAGGCTTTGAAGTCCAGGTTGGATGGGGCCCTGAGCAGTCTGATCTGGCAGGAAACAACCAGCCCATGTCAGGGGAGGGTTGGAGTAGGGGGCTGGAGCTCGGAGGATCTTTCAGGTCCCTTCCAACCTTAGCCAATCTATGATCCATCATTCCCTGTTCTCTACCACGTCTTCTACCACCAATGGTGTGTAGAGCATGGCATTGCTCGAACCTTCTTATGATTTTCACTCCGATTGTTTTAGTTTCTTGGTTCCTTCTTTTTTTTTTTTTTTAAACCCTTGCTCCAGCCACAATTAAAGCAGCCTTCTCTCTCCCTCCAGGTTTCAAGGAGACAGCCTTCCTCTACGCCATTTCCTCGGCAGGGCTGACACATGCCATGGCCAAGGCATGCAGCGCGGGCCGGATGGAGCGCTGCACCTGCGACGAGGCTCCTGACCTGGAGAACCGCGAGGCCTGGCAGTGGGGTGGCTGTGGTGACAACCTGAAATACAGCAACAAGTTCGTCAAGGAGTTCCTGGGGAGGAAGCCCAACAAGGACTTGCGAGCCAGGGTGGATTTTCACAATAACCTTGTGGGGATGAAGGTGAGTCGTAGAGGTGCGAAGCTTGCACCCGTGGATGGGTGCGAGGTTGTCTGAGTGACAGGACTTAGGGTGCTGTGGGGGATGTGTTGGATGCGGAATGTATGGGGCCTTCCTTCTCCAGGAGGTGTGAAGTCTGATTGGTTCTGTGCCCTGTTTTGATCACTGTGCTTTAAGAGTTGTGCCAAACCGTTGGAGAGATACCAGAGAAAAAGAAAAGGAACTTTCCAGGTCTGGAAAACATGAGATGTAGGGAAAGGCTGCTGACTTTCCACAAGGAGAAGGGGGTGTCAAAAGGGATGGCAAGACAGCTCGTCTGGACTTGTACAAGTTATGACAGGCAGGAAAGGATTTACTCTGCAGCAATGCAGGTGGAGATTGGGAGAAGCTTTCCTTGAAGCAGCATTGCAGATTGTGGATGGCATGCCATCTCCCTAGCCAAGTTTCTTTAAAAATAGGTGCACAAATATTTGGTGGGGAACCAGGGCAGAGCTATTCCTCTCTGATTTCAGTCCTAAAAATCCCTTTAGCCTTCCACCCAGAGATGCTGTGTTTGCAGGTGACAGAACTCAGGCGTCCAGTCTGTTTTGTTTCATTTCTCTCATCCCATCCTTACCCTGGAGGGCTTTCTGCTCTTTTAATGAGGTCTTACCCTGAGTGATGAAAAGGACAAATTGTGTGCTGGCTCATCCCAACAAGAGATGGGAAAGAAAGGGGCTTTCCACCTTCTTCCATCAATTACTTGGATGTACCTAGCCTAGAGCTGCTTGCATATGAAAATCCCTCAGATTGGCCAGCACAGGTGCCTAGGATCAGTGTTTCATTGCACCGACCTCATAGGGGGACATACTGTAAGGCTATAAATAGCCTTCAAGCCTTGTTATTGTCCGTGTGATTGGATGGAGGCTTGGGGCTGGGATGGGGACCTGGGTCTCCAGTTTCCCAGGCAAATGCTGCCCAGCCAGTTGTGCATTCTAGGAATCACCACCCCAGCTCAGTTGTTTCTGTGCATATGCATAAAATGCCATTCCTCACAACAGAGTTGGGGCACTGGAGAATGCTACCAGTGCGTGCTGGCCAGCAAAAAGTCTCCCCCTGTCCTCACCACCAGATGCTCCCAGACAGCACTGAGATCAGGGTTAGAAATATCCTGGATTTACTTGGTGTCTGGCTTTGGCTGACAGCTTTTCTGCCTCTGGATTAAAAGGCTCAGTGCCTCTGAACTCCTGTTGCAGCTCTTTGGCATGTGAAACAGGCTCTGCAGAGTGATGAAATCTGTTTTGATCCTTGTGTTTGATTGTTTCTGAGGGCATATCCTATAAGACAGACTCTTCTGAGTTGGCTGTGTAGAAAATGGAACAGGAGATGGGGAAGGTGGTCTGTGAGGGCTGTGATTTCACTCTGAGGAGAGCTGTGAGATGTCTCTGCTCTACTCCTTTTCCAGATTCACATAATGCAGTCTCACCAGAAAGCACGCAACTGTAGCTTTAGGTGCCATTGGAATGCTTTTGTGAATCCATATGCAGCTGCCCTCCAGCACTGTTGGGAGTGATGTACTCACCCAAGTGCTCTCCATCCCAGTGGAGATGCCCATATGGAGCTGTGACCCGGTCTTGGATTTTGATTAAGTGTATCTATGTGTCAGCTCTGCTCTCCACTCTCCATATGGTGTCAAGCTAAATGCATTCCAAGGATGAGATGAAGGGAGGGGATCTCCCCACGATGCCTCAGCTTTCTTCCTGATCCCACTGGGAGGTAGGTCCCAGAGGAATGGGAGATGTCAGGGAGTCTCTCGCATCCTCTGCCTCCACTTTACTTGGCACAGTCAGGTCTTTGGCAGTGGTTTCTAAGTACTAGTGTAATATCTGCAGCTAAACAGCTGAGTAACAGTTGTGACGGTCGTCCAGACACTGAGAGCCCTCATGGTGATCCAAGTCAAAGACCTTTGCTGCAGGTCAGTGATCCAGCGTTCCTATTTTTGTCCACCCATGCTGGTATTGCTGTCTGACAGCTTTGCCTTGCCTATTTGCAGTGGTGGTTGAAATGATTTCTGCTTACACTCCTAGGGTAATTGTGCCTTAGTGTGGTTGAGAGGCGAGCCAAGCAGCCCACCAGGCTCACAGCAGCACTGTGAAGCCAGGCAGAGAGCAAGGGAATTTCATTTTAAGGAAGAAGCTTTTCTGAGAGTGGTGGTTAATGATCAGGAGAACATACGTCTGTGTAGTCAGGGTATGTGGATCTCAAGCACTGACACAACGTGGTGTTGCTGAGGTGACAATTAGAGATGTTTGAGTTGGAGATGAGGACTCGGGCTGCCTTTGTAGCTGAGAGGTCAAAACCTACAAGAGTTGCTTCAGGTTTCAAAATATGGAAACTGAAGCCTGAGCATTGACCTGCTTGGTGTGGGGGACAGATTGCCTCTGACATTGCTTACATTTGGGTCTGTGTTGTTATCAGATTTAATCTGCTTGCTTCCTTCCAGCCCTGCTCTTCCCTTACACTCCTAGTGCAGCTTTTGTGGGAGTTAGGAGTTGTCCAGCATGCAGTGCTAGGCTGAATTATTGACATTTTCCTTGATAAAGACGCTGAGTTAAATATCAAACTCAACATCTGTCTTCAACTCTTCCTTTCTCTAGTGGAGCTGCCCTTCAGCTGACTGCATTCTTACAGACTTTCCAACTATTGCATATCTGGAGATACGAACTAGTGACTATGAGGGTCTAAACTACTCTGAACTAATCTAATTTGTTTATTTGGGCAATACATCAAATCGTTTTGATTTGATGTGAATCCAAAGCCATACAGAAGAAGTGTAGGTAGCTTTGCTTTGTGCCATTTTGAAACAGTGTCAGTTAAATAAGAAAGCTGGCCTTCCAGCCTCTAACACATGAAGCGTCTCCATGAGCTATGAAAGGATGAATTTGGTCGTTTCGAGCAGGATCTGAGGCACAGAGTGCTTTTTCCCAGGTTATTTAGGAAGCACATGATGGAGCAGGAGACAGAGACAAGCACTACTGAATTTCTGCTCAGCACTCACTGTTTTTCCTCAAACCAAACTGCAGTTTTTATGTCTGTTAGCAGAGCCATACAGGCATGAACTGAAACCTTAGCTGTGCCACAGGCTGTTTCAGATTGTGCTGGGCATGGACAAGGAAACTTTCTTTTCCAGCACTTTCCTACAGGTCTTGCTGCAGTGCCTGCCCACACTGGTGTAGGTACAGTGTATGTATAGAGGTATGTGTGTGTTTGCTGGTGGTGGAGGAATAGCTATCAAAGATATAGCACAAGCTTGGTGGTCTGTCAGTGATTCGTAGCAACATATAATCCTTCTCATCTAATTACTCCCAACCATGACAAATTGTATAAATAGTCCCTTGAGATGCAGAAAAAAAAAAAGGACTTGTGCTTAATAGACTTATTTGGCAACAAACACTATTCCCTCCTGGTCGAGGCAGCAGTTTCTCCATGGTGTCACACTAGCAAACAATTTGCATCTTTCTGGAAGGGTGACATTATCCTATCCCGCCTAGTTTTAGTGTCTCTTGGTAGTAGTTCTCATTTAATTATTATTTTACTTCTGTTTTTAACAACCTTGATGGGCCAGCCATAATTTTGCCACCACCAATGAAATAATCACTGAACATGTTGTGCCCATGATGGCTTACAAAGTTATATGATATGACCTCAAGTGCTAATGAAAGGGCGAGCTTGTCTAGCACAAGGATGAGGTAATTAGACCAAGACTTCTCCAGCCTTCTCTTTATTGAAAAGTAGGAGCTCTGAATAGACCACTTATTAAAAAAGCAATTTCCCTTCCTTTGCAAAATCTACTCTCGCTCATTCAGCTATTCTTTCCGAGAGGTCTTGGGTGGAGAGGATGTGTGCTGGGGGGAGTGGAGTGCATGCATCAAGGGGATGGGGGTGATGGTGGGGAGAGAAGTCAACTGCATTAAAGCTCTGCTGCCAGCAGTGAGGTTTCTTGGTTATATTAAACCAAGCTCAGGCAGCCTTGCTGAGGCTCTCTTCTTCTCTATATCCTCCCCCTCTTCTCCCCCTTGTACACACAAGTGCAGCCCTCTTTTGTAACCCATTAATGAAAAGTTGGAATATTAGAGCACTCAATTAGTTCCACTGGGCTTGAGTAAGTGATGTTTTAATTAAATTTGCCCAGTTTCTCAGCAAAGTATCATTAAACATGACTTTCCAACTCCCTCTCTGGAGCGTTGCTAAGTTTCTTAATCCCAGGAGTGCTGACCTCTTCCAGAGGTATGTCTGGTCAAGCATGTCTTGCAGATCCAAGGGGCACTATTAAAGGCGGCTGCTATTATCCAAGGGAAAAAAAAAATTGTCATGTTCTCATTCCCTTTTTCCTTTATACTTTCAGAAGGAGGGACACAAGCAAGCCTTTGCCCTCAGGACCCTGGAGTCAAGGGTTTAACCAAAGGCTTCTTGGGATCTGAGGGTGTTCAGTACAAAACTATGTGAGGGTAGAAAAGAGGAACAAGAAAATTCCTCCCCCCTCCTCTTTGGGTAATACCTCCCTTAATTTTTATTTTTTTCCCTTCGTGAAGCATCCTTAATTATTTTCACACAGTACTGACCTGTACATTTCGGTCTGCACATTTCAGAAGCATCCTTGTCACCCTTATTACTGCAGGGCTCCAGACTTGTCCTGAGACTTGTTACACCTGCATCTCTGAAACCATGTGGGATGCTCTGCAGAGGTTGTTGGGAAGTGTGTGGACTTTTCTTTGCTGTTGGCTTGCTTGTTTTGGAAGTCCATGCAAGGAATGGCTTTTCCCCTTAGGCAGTGCTGGCAGGGACCTCAAGGGCTGAGCATGCCTCCTGCTCTCTGGAGATAGGCTCTCCATATCAGGTAGATGTTTGCCCTGCTATCATCTGTCTGAGGAACTTCACGAAGTATCACGTAACGTGTTATCAGAGAGCACCACCCTCTTCATTGCTGTATCTCCATTTTACTGAGGGGACATTGAGACCCAGAAAGATTAAGTGACTCACTAAAGGTCACACACAAGCGTAGCAAAGCAGAGTCTGGCACCCTGGTCTCCTGATGCAGAGACAGTGTTTGTAAGCACCTCCAACCTCATCTTGTATGGTTCCCACTGGAAAAGATGATTCCAGTCAACATCCAGAGTTTGTTGAACAGGTACTTTCAATTGTAATCTAGCAGTTTTCCAGTACCATCAAAAATAGTGTGATAATTTCTCGTTTTGTTGAGGCAGATCCAACTGAACATTCTAACACAGCTGACATACTGAAAAAAAAAGTCACAAAATGCATCCTTTATGTAGGTTTTTTTTTTTTCAGGGATGTGTTTGCATTGCAAAATCTAGCATCATGCTTTAAGTGAGGTACAAATCAAAGCTAGCAAATAACCTCTTTGAGGCTGACTCCTAGTTTTGTACGTATGGTGTGATTTGCAGGCCCAGAACCAGTGTTAATTGCTCCAGGTTGTGACAGGTAGGAGCACACAAGCATGCTGTCTGCATTTTCCCCTCCTTCTTGACAGTTGGGTGATCTTGGAGGTCTTTTCCAACCTTGGAGATTCTGTGATTCTTTCAGGTAGAGTTTGGTTCAACCAAAGTCTTTCTAAGGTCTTGGGATCAGCACTCTGGAGGAGTGTGTTTGCTGTGTTCCATAAGCGATGGTAGTTGGTTGTTTATGCCAAACTGCCTCAGCAGGTGAAATAAGAATACAGTAGGGGAAAGAATTACTATACTCAAGTTGAAGTAGGGTTATGTTACTGTATGTTTCTGATGTGCTCGTGTATTAATTGGTATTTCACTGAAATAGGAGTTAGAAGAGTAGTGGTAGGGATGCGAATTCTGAACAAGCAGGCTCAGAAGAAGGGTGTTTGTCAAACAGGATAAAAGGAGAAGGAAGAGGAAGGAAGAAAAAAAAAAGAAAGGAAAAGGGAAAAAAAAATGCTAGCAATCTGTGAAACTCTTACACTTCACCCCATGGGAAGACCAGTGCAAAGTGACAAGTCTTCGAGTGGTCTGGGCACTGTGAAGAAATGGGGATGGTGGCTGTGGTCCAAAACAAACATCAGTATCTGAGCCGAGACAATAACTAATCCTATTTAAATTGAAGGAGGATACGTATGTCCAGGATGGAGGCACCTCAAAGCGCTGTCTTGAAGGGCAAGCTTTTCCCTGGGCTCACTATAACCCCACGGAGCTTCATCAGCTCCCTCCTCTCCCCCAAACCATGGCGAATGGGTTGGAGCCCTGGAGCTGCAGCCCAGCCATGACGTGGCTCTAACCCAGGAATTCCCACGGCCGCGTCCCGGCTTCGCACTGCTGCTGCCCAGACGAGAGTCGTCTGAAAACCACCGCCAGAGCCCCGTGACCCAGCTGGGAATGAATGGCAATCTGTCCTCGGCGTTTCAGCTAAAACACTGAGAAATTGTGTGTTGCAGCATGTCTGAGACCGATCATTACAGGGGCACTTAGTCTGAGCTTCGTAGCAAACCATTGTTGTGAGGAGGGATTACATGTTGCATAGCAATGCTCTGCTGTGATCCCTTTTCCCTATGGCTCTTATAAAGGCATTTGGGCAGGCGGTCCTGTGGTGCTATCTAATTTCCTCAGAGCAACAAGCACCAATAAAGACAGTTCAGTCTTGCTGTATCATAATTGTTTTCCTCATTGTGCTTTTGTCGGTATTTGCTATTCTCACGACGAGATCAATGGGGGTTTTTGTTCCCAAGTCAAACAAACTGATTTGCTTACAGAGCTTTCTTTTCCTCCCAAACTGCCATCCTATTTGTGAGACTACCAGAGCAGGTGGTTGCTCAGAGTGGGAGGACGTAATTTCAATGTGTGATGCTATCCTGTCCCACTGGTTGTATTTATTCAACTTCACTTTCATAGTGGAATATTTCTACAGCATATAACACGATAGGGATTTAAAATGTCCTAGGGTGTTGTTCCTCCTTTCTGAGCTACTGTGACTCTGCTTGTATGTGGTTGCCGTGGTGTTTAAGACAGTGTGTGAAATGTTTTGCACTTTGGATTTAAGCTATGTATGTATTAAGAAGATAGAAGCACGCACAGGGCTGCTCAGCATTGTGTGGATGAAACGTGGTTATTAAATCAGTGATGATGCTGTGTGTCTGCAAGGGAGGCTTGTGTCTCTGTAGGGTGGAGGTAGATCAGGCTCTGGACTGTGTGACTGCCTCACACAGCAAGGAGGAGCTACCTTGATTCTTAGAATCCCTTATGGTTGGAAAAGACCACTTAAGATCATCTCATCCAACCATCAACCCATCACCACCGTGCCCACTAAACCATGTCACTAAGCTTATGTTAGTCTTTTTCTGCCTTCTGCAGCCTAGAATATTTTGGTAGCAAAGGTGAAATTATTGCAGCCTGGAAATCCCTCCAAGTTTGAAAGCATGATGTAGACATTTATCTACCATTGCCCAGATGGGAGCAGTTTCTCCAACGTTGCTGTGAGTGAAATGATGGCATTTCCCAAGGTCGAAGTGTCCTGTAAGTAGGAGCTGGATGTAAGTGTCTCTGACAGGACTGTTCAACAAGAGGAGGAGAGTCTTTGGAAGCTGGGGAATGAGATAGGAAACAGAAGGCCTTTGCCAAGATTCATTTTGGCTGGTGGGTGGCGAGGGGCCTGTAGGCAGCAGTTCTCCATCACATGTCGCCTTGAGGAGCTGCATTGTGACTGACAGCAGCAGAGGAGGCAATGTGGGGAAGATATTTTTCTAAGATTTTCACTATAACTGCCTCGTAACATTCTTGAGCTGTTCCCTGCCCTTCATGGAGAAGCTTTATGGGATGATTGGGATGCACTACGCTTGCAGAGTGGCGGTATGAAAATCCACATGCTGGATTTTGTGAGCTGGTGCATTCATAAGAATAGAGACAATGAAAACTTTTTATACTTGGGTCCATCAGTGCACGACACCCAACTTCTTCCAGCCACTAGTCAACAAGGAGCTAGAAGTGGGCCAGGAAAAACAGAACAATGGACTGATTCATTAGGGGATTTGTTCATCACTGTTTAAGTCCAAAGAGTTTCCTAAATATATGCACGTAGTAAAATTTGAGATGCCCTGGTAGATATATCTGGAGAGGCAGCTGGTGGTGAAGTACAACGTTTTACAGTGCTTAAAGTAATAGTAGATGCAAAATTTTAGACACCTGAATGTACCCTGAGGATGAGATTCTGCTCACACATTCTCATACCTGAATTTATGTGAATTTCTGTGAAGAATTTATCTTTCCTTGAGAGCAGGGTTCCAAAGCTCCTGTTAGTGAGCAGAGATGTGGTCAGCACAGCTGTGAGAACCTGGGGAGCTGTTCAGCTGAGCACATAAAGGTGTCTGCTGCCTTTTAGGCTGCCCTGCCTGCCTTGGCTCCGGTGGATCAGGTGGGAGTTCAGAGATGTTTCTCAAATGTAGGCCAGATGTCTGCCTTGGTCAGGTGAGCCCTGGCTGGGTGTTGTGATTCAAGTGCCTAAACTTGACATGCCTATTTCTACTTGAAGGTCTCAGGCCATCTGCTAGCTGCTGATCCATTAGGGTGTAGATTTCCAACACATGTCGTGCCATATGTGCCAGCCCCATGTGGGTGTGGGTACCTGTTGGTACTCGTACCTTGAATACCAGCTCTCCCACTGAGCTTTGGAGAGGTGTCTCCTGACAAGAATAATGCCATGTTCAAGTTCCCACCCTTTATTTTGTGTCTGTGCCTTGTTCAACCAGCTCTAAATCCAGCCAAAGGCTGCAGGTACCAGCTGAGCCAAGTCATCTTGGTTGCTTGCTTTCCCATCTCTAACAGTTTGTCTCCTTTTCCAGGTGGAGCAGATGCACATGGGTGCTGGGGGTGGTGAGAGGGTTGAGAAAAGCCTGAACAGATGAATGAGGGCAGTGTGTAGCTTTTCTGCAAGTATCTCAGCAATGTTGCCCAGTTTGCTGATGGCTTGGGCGTGAAATCAGGTATAGGAGCTTTGTTTCACATGATCTCAGCTCTCACTTCTGGACAACCAGTGTGATGTGACTTTATATGAGGAAAAACATGGGTGAGGATTGCTGTATTTTTTTTTTCTTGGTGTTGAAATGTGTTCTGTATGCTCTTGTCTAACATTGTGGGATTTCTTGCAGAGTTGGCTAGACTCTTTGGCACGCAGAGCGTGACAAGCCCCTAACCAAGCGGGCCCAGCTGAGTACTATAAGCAGTAACACATCTCTCTCTGTAACCCATCACTTGTTTGAATGCTACTGTGTATTATTGGATTGCATTTGGAAAGGTCTTGGCTGTCACGGGAATGAAGTGTGACCATTGGCCAGGCTTTGCTGAAGGCCGTATTATGCATAGTGTCTTTCTAAAAATGTCTCTGGATTGGGCCAGACCCCAGCTCTGAGTCCATGACCTATTGCACATTTGTACATGGTGCTCAGTAGGACTCATGTAGCCAAACAGTTAAGAACCGGATGGTCAGGAAATGGACTGGAGCCAGTCCTCTGCTGTCATGAGGCCATAATGTAGCCAGATGCCATAATGGGCAGAGATTTTCCTTTTTAGAAAACATAGATGCCCCAGTGAAAGGCATTTCTCAGCAGTACCTCAACAGGAGGCAGCTCTATAAAACAGTCTCTGTTCTAGCTGGCTATTTTAAGGGGTGGTTATACTTCACCCATTTAAAGACAAAATGTAAATGATTTTGGTGGGAGGAATTTAAATATCTGTTTATAATCTTTGGGCAAAATGCAGGTTATCTGTGACAGTCCAAACCTGTCTGCTTTCATGCTGCCCTTGGACTAGTCCCAGGAGCAAACCCTTCTCTGGGGAAGGTGCAGGAGAGCATTCATGGTATAATCCATGTTGGAAGTGACCCATAACCACTGTTGAGTCCAACATCATCCTGATGCCATTTAGAAGAAGGTGGATGTGCTGTTGAGCCATGAAGTATCTTTACTGCAGCCTGATTTGGAAAGGGTACTTTCTTAGCATCATTTGGCTTATGGACGTAGGGTGTTCTATGGCATCTGTGGAGCTGGTGCCATCTCTCTCTGAGCTGAGTAATGAATGAATAACTCTTTGCATTCATCTCTTCCCTTCCTGATACTGTGCCTACTTCCCATGCCGCTGCTTCTGTTGAAAATAACCAATTTCCCTCCTCTCCCTTCCACATGCCATAGTTCCACACGTTCCTGCTTTTGTGTTTATGCTTTCTGCTTGCTCTGTGCGAGGTGTCCCCACACAAGATCTAAGCATCTTCCTATATGTAGAATGATTTGCTTATGTTTTGGAAGCAAGTCACATGAGTTTAGTGAACATATTATTTCCCTCCTATAGAGATCTGTGAGATAAGCCTTATTTGTTGCAACATCACCCACAGAGAGGATTTGAATAATAAAAAAAAGCTAAAAAAAATACAACATAAAAACATATTAAGGGTGAACTTGAAACTAAGCCTTCTCCTTAATAGTTGCTGTCGAGAGGTACGAGCAGACAGAGTTCAATGTAACAGTGCTGGTATGGAAGGTCCACTTCATTTTCCAGAGATTTAATTCTTTTCCTTTCCTTTTCTCCACTGTGAGTTTGAAGACCTCAGTTCTAAGTACTTTGATTCTTTTTTTTTTAATTTTAGTATTTTAATTTTATTTCATTTCATTTCATTTTGTTTCATTTCATTTCATTTATGATTGATGGATGTAGGACAGCTCCTGTGTACTCAGGAGCGGGTAGATGGTACAACCTTTAGTGCATGAGGTGTGTTCTCATAGCCAGGACTGAAAATTTAACACCCCCTTACCTCTCTGCAGGATGTTTGCCTCTCATTCTTTGTGGAAATTGTGCAGAATTGAAAACTCTGTTCCCCCTGCTCTCCCTGAGGCCACCAGTGCTGTCATAGTCCTTGCTGGGACTACATATGGGAACTCAGCACTGCAAACTTAGATTTTACATTTTCCTTTTGAAAATGACTGTATGAGAAGCCAGATTCCTCTTCCAAGCAGCTACATGAAAGCCTTTCTTGGGGGCAAAGTGAACTGAGTGGGATGCTATGCCTTGTTTCTGCTGGAAACAGCACGGTTGAAGTGCATTTCCACTGAGCCTGCAGTGCTAATTTGGAGCCACATGGGTTTAAGGTGGTAATATTGTACACACAGTGCACTCACCTTCTGCAGCATGTGCCGTTGCCTCCCTGTGGGGATTCCAGCAGCACTCTCATCCTTCTCTCTGTGAAGCTAACTCACTATTGCTACAGCTTGTTCTTATTAAAATGTATAAGTAGGCATTAAGATATGTATTTATCTCTGGCTGTGTAAGATGAGTGTCAGTACTGAACAGTTTTTTAAGGCTTTACTAGTATCACTAACTATCCATGTAAAGCAATGGGAGGTGGTGGAGTGGCTGTCCCTGGCAGTGTTCAAAGGCATCTGGATGAGGAGCTACAAGATATGGTTTGGTAGCTTGTGGTAGCAATGGTAATGGGTGGACGGGTGGACTTAGGTGATCTTGAAGGTCCTTTCCAACCTATGATTCTAATAGGTTCATAGGTTCATAAGGTTGGAAAGGACCTACAAGATCATCTAATCCAACCATCCTCCTATCACTATCCCTACCCAACTACTAAATCAAATCCCTAATGTCCTGTCAGGTGTCATTTCTTGAAACTGAGACCCTTCACAAGACTGCTGAATGTTTTCTGTCTTCTTCCAATGGATGGTTTTTGTGTTGTTATCAGCTCTATGTTCCAGAAGTGCTCTTCTAACAGATGGTTTTTGTTTTTGCTCTATGCCTTGATTTCTTCCCCCATAACTGATTTTCTTTTGGGGATGTGTGTGTCTGCAGGTCATCAAAGCTGGTGTGGAGACAACCTGTAAGTGTCACGGTGTGTCTGGGTCCTGCACCGTCCGAACGTGCTGGAGGCAGCTTTCTCCATTCCACGAAATAGGGAAGCAGCTGAAGCAGAAGTACGAGACCTCGCTCAAAGTGGGCAGCACTACCAACGAGGCCACGGGGGAAGGAGACATTTCCCCACCCAAGAAATCCATCCCTGGTCACAGTGATCAAATCCCAAGGACTACGGATCTTGTCTACATTGACGATTCCCCAAGCTTTTGTCTGATGAGCAGATACTCACCTGGGACTTCGGGAAGGAAATGTTACAAAGACAAGAACTGTGACAGCATCTGCTGCGGGCGAGGGCACAATACGCAGAGCCGGGTGGTCACTCGGCCGTGCCAGTGCCAGGTCCGTTGGTGCTGCTATGTGGAATGCAAGCAATGCACCCAGAGAGAGGAGGTTTACACCTGTAAAGACTGACACATCTTATGCCCGATGGCAACCCACATCGGCGGGCGATCACGATCTATGAGAACTACATATGGAGACAAACAGGGTTTGATTGACCTTCTGGGATCTGAAAGCTATGTTGAGACATAAGCACTTTGTAGGGTACAGGTGACCCAGCTGTGTTGCTGTTTTGTTTTTGTTTTGTTTTTCCTGTAGACTGAATTTTAATGAGGTCCAACCATGTGGAAATAAGTGCCTGTCACACTGGGGCTAGACACCAGTTGACCTTTACCTTCATCGTCCACGCAGTTTGATGGATCATTTCTCCTTGGAACATCATGATTGTCTCATCAATCCTCCGTGAACTTCCGGGGCTGATATATTCTCTCTGGAATAATTAATCTATGTTACTTTATTCCTGAAGCTTACCCAACATCTTAGAGAGCTGAACAGATAAAAGAAAAAAAAAAAAGATCTTTCTGCTTTAAGTTCAGTGATATGAGAAGTGGTCTTTTTCCCTTCTTCTAAAACTGAGAAGTGTGGGGTAAGTGAAAACAG
The DNA here is from genome assembly GCF_038088225.1 of Cyrtonyx montezumae. NCBI lineage: Eukaryota > Metazoa > Chordata > Aves > Galliformes > Odontophoridae > Cyrtonyx > Cyrtonyx montezumae. The sequence continues at coordinate 2,187,077 of NW_027072037.1, forward strand.
CCCTGGTTGTTCCTCTGGTGAAATTTCTGCACATCGAGCAATCGAGGCTCTGACAAAGAGATCCACTTGGATGGTAAGCCTTTTAATGACAGCTCCGTATCCACATGCTTTGATCACTAAATACAGCTCCAAAAATGTCGGGTCCACCATGTTACAGATGGCAATATATCCAAGAAAGAGGTTGGGAAGACATTATAAAACCAGATGTGCCTGTCCCCTTCAGTCGTGTCATTATTATTTTTTTTCATACAGTTTCTTCAAATGCAGTTCCTTCAGCACTATCACTGTCTTAATTTTTATTTAAAAAACAAACAAACAAACCACTAGATAATTTTATTTTCCCTTTGTGCATGACGTTTTTCTCTCCTCTTCCCACCTCTTAATGATCGAATTCACCCTGTGGAAATTGCTTCAGAAGTCTAAACTGGAACTTTCTAGACTTATGTCAGCTGAATTTGGACGTGTTTTTGAGGAGGACAAGAGAAATTCCAGTGCATCTTGGGACGCAGCAATGGCTTGCATTGCATAGCAGCTGTTTTGGACTGGATTGGACCTTTGGAGGATTTGACTTTTCTTTTCCTAGGTCATCATTCCATTTACTCTAAACTATGGCAGTGGTACATGACACAAGCTGTATGTAGTAAACCCTATGACCTTAAGATATTTTTTTAACCACTAGATTGAGAACTGTATTTTAAAAATACAGTTGCTAAATGGTAACCAACTTTTGGATTTGGAACATCTTATCGACGCAAAGACAACCTAGCAAGTGGCCAGAGAAGCCAGAAGTCAACTGCAGAGGTAGATAGCTCTGATGCTGTGAAATAGATGACAATCTTCAGCATTTCTTTTTCCCTTGGAAGGGGATATTTTCAATCCAGGACTTGATGCGATAAAATCCATTAGTCATATAAAAGTGCTTCTGGGATTGGAAGAGGCCGGTGAATGCCTCAACAGAGCTTTCTGAGGAAACACTGGAGAGCAGAGGGCATTGTATTCTATTTTTATATCAGCTTTTGATTGTCCAGTAGTAGCAATTTCCACCCATTTTGTACTGACCATTGATCTGGTTCTCAAAAGAGGAAAGCTGGCTGGAGTTTTTCAAGCAGTGGTAGAGGTTGGCCAAGAAAAAAGAGAGCAGTTTTTCAAGATGGACCATTATTTTTCAAGGCATTGTGTTTGTTTTTTGTGGGTTTTTTTTTATTTTATTTTGTTTAGGTTTTTTTTTCTTTCCCCAAACAGTAGCCACTAATATTTAAGCTGTTTATGTGCATCTACTGGGAGAAAAAAAAGATATTTTTTTCTTGGTAACAGATAACTCCAGCCCAACCTGACTTATTGACATCAGATCTAGAGACAGGGGACTCAGGAGGACAGGAGGTAACTTTTAATAGTGCTATGGTCCTGCAAAGTAAGGCATACTGGCTCTTTTTTGATATTTGTTTATTTGCTGTACAGATCTGGAGATTGAGGTAGTGCTGTAGTGCTGTAGAAGGAGTAATCCCCCCAAGTAGTGCACACACAGTATTTGTCCCTTCCACCATGGCAGATGGACAGTGGAGCATCTGACACAGGGCTTTTGCAGGAAGGTCTCACGGCTTCTGGGAGATGTGCCTCTTTGAAAGTCACTCACAAGCAGTTTATCTAATGGTTTAAAAAATAAACTGACTAGAAACCTATTATTCGGTGTCTGCATGTGAGTATGTGTGTACATGCATGCAGACACGTAAATATATATATATAAATATTGAGCAAACATTTATTTATTTTAAAGCCCTTCAGAAGGACCTTCTTATGATGGTTTCAATGTGGTATTATGTTAAATTCTTTCTCCTTCTTTCTTTCTCTCTGTCACACACACGTGCAAATGTGCTAACTCTTTGTTCCGTGTGTGTGTGTGTGTGTGTGTGTGTGTGTGTGTGCGTGTGTGTGCGTGTGTGTGCTAGAATAGCTTTTCCCCTCCTAAGTAAGGCTGGATCCAAACCTGTCAAAACATGAGGGTTTTTGGATCTGAATTACTATTTCTGGCCCAGTTCTTTCTTTTTAGATATTTGTTCTTCGTGAAAGAATGGGCCACAATTTATGTGCATTATTATTAATTATTATTATTATTGTTATTGTTATATTTAAACCGTGGGCCTCATTTTCCTTCTTTTCACTGGTGTCTCTGTCTCCGTTGACCTCGCTGGAGTAACTCCAAATTGCACTGGTGTGAGAGGAGAATGAGTCCCTAGATGCAGAAGAGAGGGCAGAGCTGGCGTGGATATCATTGTAGAGAAAATGCCTGTGTCATTGGGGTAGGGTAGCTTGGTGTGTTTGAGGAGAGAGAGATGGGTGGGCAATGGGTGGGCAATGAGCAGGCTGCCAAATCTAGGCTAGAAGAACGAGGCAAAGAGTGAATGAACTACTGAGTGAAAGAGCTCTTCTGTGTATTATAACTCACGCACTGAAGCCTGGATGCTTTCTGTAAGTATTTAAAAAAAAAGAAAAAAAAAAGAAAAAAAAAGCTAAAATCAAAGCATACAAACAAATTAAAAAAAAAAAGCATAAAAAACCCCCAAACACAAAAAACAAATTGTATTTATGTTAATGTGGATATATTACTTGCCTGTTCTATACTGTAAATAGCAAGGTTTATCCTCCTGTGGTTAAATATATATATATATATATATAAATAACTAAATAGTAGCGAGGCACATGTGTTAAATGTATAGGCAGTGTATAAAATGTACTAACACTCTGAAATCAGGAGAACTTGTCTTCTTGGCCTTTTGACCTAGGGTGGTAAAACATATGTGGGTTATTTCTCTTCTCCCCTCACCTTGTTGCGTGTGTTTCTTGGGTGGCGTGGGGAGACACTTAACTCCAGCATTTTCCAATGTTTTCCTTATCTTTGAAGAAAGAAACTGGGGGAAAAGCCTCATTTTGGAAGAATCCAATGGAGCCTTAGTAGCACTGAAGTGTGTCAAAGCTGGAAGGAATGTTGGTAAACCCACTCAAAACTCTCTTGAGATTTTAGTCTGGGTTTTCTGCTGGTCAGGGCTGTTTTGGAACTGAATTGAGGCTGTGTAGGAGCATCTGCTTGTGCTGTTCAGTATGCATATTCAGAAAACCCAATGTAGGAAACCCTGAAGACCTCTGTCAGGCACTGACTGGTGTCCTTTGGGTTATAGCTGTTTCAAATTGGATTATTCCAGAGAGGTGAATTCCACCCCCACACCACTGGATTTCCAGTGCAATTCAATGAAATCACTCATATTTGTAGAACTACTATAGAAGTCGATTTGGGCCCAGAGCCTTTCATGGTGTCACTTCATAAATACAAAACAAAACCAAAAATAAGTGCAAGAGCAACTTTTTCTCCACTTCCCCCTGCTCTGCCCCCAAGAAACGGATTTTTGCAGCAGATATAACTGGAGAAGGATGGATGGGTGTAGGGAAGGCCTATGGCTTCTGATCTCCTTTCACCTCCTGTCCCCCAGAAGTATCAGAGTGTTGGTTCTCCTAAGCTGATCCAGCAAGACTTGCAAGATCAGTTTTGGGGTGGGGGAGGGGTGCAACCATTATTTATACAACTTTTTTTTTATTATTATTATTATTTTTTAAAGAGAAGTTAGCTGATGGAAGAATATTTTTATTGAATAGTGCATTTAGTTATGTCAGAAATATAAAAATATATATATATATAATATTTTTGTAAACAAGGCAAACTGAAAATGTTTGCTGTTTTATATTAGAATTTTCTATTAAAAGAAATAAAAAAAAAAACAACCCCACACAAATAATTGTTGCACCCGTCATCTGTTTTTTAACAAGCTTCTATTCTGTGTGACTGACTCATATACACCGACGTGGAGATGTGCAAAACAAATCCTCAGCGTTACATTCTCATTGTCTTACAGCTCCTAAAAGACTCCATGGTGAAATGAGAAGGAGATTTTTCTTTATGGACATTGAAAATGAATTATGGACATGAACATGATCGATACCTTGCAATTAAAACACCAAAAAAAATAAAAATAAACACCCAAAATCTGCCCCTGAAATCTCAAGCTTATGATTTTCAGTTGTGCTTACAGGTCTTGGCATAGCTTTGGAGGGAGGAAATCCCAAACCTATTTTCAATAACTAAACATTTGCCATTGATCTCAGTTGATGTGGGAAGAATGAATTCTACAGAGGTAGCTGGAAAGAAAACACCTGAGTGCATGGGAAGCTTAAAAGGAGAGGACCAAATTCAAGGCTTGATCTAACAGAAGCAATTTGCATCAATTTGAATGTAAAGCTGGGGAGCTGGAGCAGTTCAGGAAGCCTGCTGTTCAACTTTGGAAGCCAGGGATGAGCTATGGAGCATCTGTTTTCCAGAGAACTGGTTTGGAGATCCAGGCAGTGGAGAAACAATTTCGGAGGATTATTCATGGTTGGCCAGCTCGTCTGCCTTCCTTCAGCCCAGGTCTTGAATTTCTTTGTTAATCGTTTTTCAGCTGCCCTTCTCTAGCCAACATACGTGAAGAAATAAGGTTGGTTTGGCCCTAGTAGGGTTGGGTGAGAATCCAGATGAAGGGACAGATTTCTCAAGGGTACTTTCATGCTGTAGATGCTCCTTAAGGTAATTTTCTGGCAGATTATAGTGCCTGTGAAAAATTCCTCAGTTGCTGCTGCAGTAAAATTATATCTATACTGTACTTGCTAAAACAGGTGCAGCAAAGCTCTGCGTTCCCAGTCTTTTCAGTTCTGCAGGCACATCTGGTGGGGATAGTCTGGCTTCCAGGGCTGGCTTGTCCCAGCCATTGTTTTTAAGGATGCTAACTAGGTGACGACTTCTGGAGACCAGTATTTTCCTGCAAAATGAATAATGCATTTTATGACCATTACTGTCTGTATATCTCAAAGGAGGCTCAATATGGCAAAGGATTCAGGGCTGCTGAAGTCTGGTCATTGCTAAAGCAGTCTAGCTTAGGGCTATAAATATTGTTAATGATAATATTTTCAATTCCATTGCTACTAATAAGGCTGGATTTGACCAAACTATTTACAGATTCCAGGACAGAAGATATGTCTAAACAAAAAGCAGCAACTCTCTAGTGTTTGTGGGGGGGAGGAAAAGGCAATGGGTATTGCAAACACATTTTAGCTCTGGCATCATGGCAGGTTTCCTGTAACTATTTTTCTTCACAGCCAGTGAGTGAGGACAGTGACAGTGAAGACCATAAATGATTCAGACGCATGAAAATTCAGCAGGCTAGCAGGGGAGGTATCTGAACAAGATGACTTGTCAGTTGCTGTGGAGTGTTTTCAGCAATGGGCAAACCCCTGCTCGTCAGCATGTGACAAAGGGACTCGATGGGACACCCTCACCAAGTTTTCCTGTTCATCTTGGGCTTGCTCAGGAAAGTCAGGAGAGGTGCTGTCACTCTTGGTGTAGTGGGAAGTTTGCAAACGGCCTGGAATAATCCCCCTTTAGTGAAGGAGATTGTTAAAAGCTTGCTTGCCCAGGCTCTGTCTGCAGTCCTTGTAGGCAGCTGTAGAAGGTGTTTTGACCAATGTGCCAGTTTCTGGAGATAAAATGTAGACACCCAGGTAAGAGTTGTGGAGGTGAATTCAGGACTAAGCAAGGAAAGTGTGGAAAACCCTGCTAAGCTCCCCTTAAGCATGAACCCATTTGAAAGAGCAATTGCCAAATCAGACAGGAATTTTGCCTTGTTCCACCCCACCCCAGTCTCCAACAGTGACCTTTGAGGCTTGAATGTAAAGTCCAGGATTTGTTTTGCACACTTGGGATGGTATTTCCTTTTAAAGGGAGGTGGGAATACTAACATGAAGGATTAGTATTTTTCTTTTTTTTTTTTCCATTGTCTTATGGGAGCCTAAGTTATTTTTCTCTACCTCATATGTACAGCTTGTAGGTATAAATCTGATTCTGAGTGACTGTTAAGAATGTATTTAAGTTATTTAACATCTTTGTATAACAAAAAAAGCCAGAACAAATGAAACAATAAATGTATTTTAAATTATAATTGAAGTGTGCTCCTCTTTCTTCACACTTGTTGAAAATGATCTCGTTTCTGTGGTTGTGAGAGCACCTGTGCCTCTTTCAGCATTATTCATATCCCCTTGTCTTGGAGACAACCCAAGGGCTAATGCAAGCCTTGAAATGCTGGAAAGTTTAGCAGAGAGGCAAGAGTGATGCCCTAGAGTGTGGGAAGATGTATTTCCAGCATGAGGTCCAGTATGCTTTGGAAAAAAATTAAATGTTCGCTGTTCTTGGTTGAGTAGTGAACGTCCTCATTGATTTGATCACATTGTGGTCTGCCCCTCCTCAAAAGCCCTAAAGCTTTCAGGGGAAGGAGCGCTCATGCTCTTCATAGGAGGAGGTGTTCTCCTTTTCTCTAAGGAAAACAGGTCCAGCCTTGGGGACAATGAACCCTTGGCAAGTGAGCTGTGAAGTCTCTCCATCTTGGGTCTTTGATGTTGGCTTCCAATGAAAGCCAGCATAGTACCTTACACTTGAAAATATAATTGTCCTCATAATATCACTGTAGTGCCTCTGTCTCTATTTTGAATGATGATGGAGTGACCTGTATGTAGCAAGGACGAAATCCTGTGCTTCTTTCTTTCCCAGCTCAGATCTTCTACCCTGTGTCAATCACCTCACATAGTATGAGCTGATTCAGAACTGCTACAGACTGGACCAGGTGTGTTCCAGTGCTTTGACCAATGCAATGTTAAACCAACTCAGGAGATTGGTGATCGTCTTAGTCCCCATGTTTAGCTGGAGAAGTCATGATAGCTTGGCAGAATATCACTACCATGTTGTGACTGCAAAGGTGCTCTGAGTGAGTGAGTGTTGGATAGGAGCTCAGAACAGGGAGGACACTTTCAAATTAGTCTGCCTGAATGACAGCATGCACCAAAAAAAAAACAAAGATTGTTACTGGAGTCTACATATTGTATGGCCACTCAAATGTCTTTTTCCTCAAAAAAGTTTCCTGCATCTATTTCATAAATAAAATTCATTTCAGTTCAGAGCAGCTTTAATTATCCAGAACCTGTTAATGTTCATTTGTTCATCTCACAACCTACTAATGACTTCAACGTCTGTGATTTGGGTTTGCAAAGCCTCTGAGAAACAACACTGTGCCCATACGTACATGCGTGCCATGAGATACTGTTTTCTTGTGCCACGGATGTGATATTTTTTCATGAGGATGAGGAGGAAGATGAGCAGTTAGCCAGTAGCCGCTTGGGACCTAACTGATCATGCAAGCTGTCTGAAAACAAACCAAGTAACAACAACAGAACCGACCCCAAACCAACTCTGGAGTAGACCACAAGTGTGGCTGAGGTTTTGTTCACACAATCACAGAATTGTAGGGGTTGGGAGGGACCTCTAGAGATCATCGAGTCCAATCCCCCTTCCAAAGTAGCTCCCTAGCCCACGTTGCACAGGTAGGCATCCAGGTGGGTCTTGAATGTCTTCAGAGAAGGAGACTCCACCACCTCTCTAATCAGAGAGAGTAGGTAAAGGACTGTGAAGCAAGAAGCTATTTAGCTTACTGGGCTACAAATGAGGCAGGCAACGAGGCACGAACTCTCCTGTCACCTCCCTCAGCACTCAAGTAACCATGTTAACTCAAAGCGTCTTCGTGGAGTGGGGTAAAAAAATAAAAAAGCATGTAACTTGTGATAGCAGTTCAGGTGGCAGGAGGTGACTTCCTACCCTGCAGCAACTTAATGTGGCCAGGTACTCATTCTCATAGGTTTGGCACTCTGCTGGGGCAGCTAAATGTGGTCCAGATGGTTCAAACAAGCAGAAGGCCAACTCAAGTAGTTGGGCAACTTAAAAAAGGGCTACGGTGCCATTGGAGGTGCACTGGAGGACCTTGAAAACTGTAGATTGTGTCTCCAAAGTGCTTCCTAAAGTCTGAGCTGGTTACCCAATTCTCTCTTTCCTGTATATGCACAAATCCTTGCATTTATTTTACATACATTTTACTGATCTCATTTTCTGTAGTGATGCAGCACACAATCCTTCAATCACACGCTCACAATCCTTCAACCAAAGCTCTAAGAAATGGCTCCTCAGTACTTTTTGCACTCAGTATGCTCTGTCCTCAGAGATAATGATTTCTTCAATCCTGTACTTCACTCCTGTTGGCATACAGTGCACTTTATTGTACTCTTTCTCACAGCTTACTAGCTACAGCATTCACCCAAGGAGAGGTTTATTAAATCAGTGAGATAACTCTGCATAACCAACGATCCTTCCATTTCTTTGTTTTGTGTTGGTTTGCCTGTTTAAAGCTTCAGCTGAAAGCTTTCAGTGCAGCAGCACTTGTAATAATCAAATCATACTTGTTGCCCAGAGAGCTGTGGATGCCCCATCCTTGAAGGTGCTCAAGGTCAGGTTGGAAGAGGCCCTGGGCATCCTGATTGGTGGGGGGCAACCAGCCCATGGAAGGGGGCTGGAACTATATGGGCTTTGAGGTTGCTTCCAACCCAACCATTCTATGATTCTATGAAATGTGGTGTTCCCCTTGTTGAGAAAGGAACTGTGAAACAGTGTTTTTTGTATGCACCACCATCCTAAAGCAGTTGACATCCCATAGGATGGTCTGATGGACTGCAGAGACCCTGAGCAGTGATTTCTGCTTTAAACCTGATGCCTGATATGAAGATTGATCTGCCTAAATGCAGGTATTTACAGTGTAGATGGAGGGATATGGGCTGGTCACCTGTGCCTTTTTGAGTCAGTGGGTAGTGCACCACTGCAGCCATGGAACTGGGAGCACAATTCCTCTTTTCCCAGACACCACTGGCCACCTTACATTGATCTTTACCAACTCTACCTCATCGGTAGAGAGCTCAAGCATCAAACCTCACGCACCTCCACAGGAGGAATACCTCTACAGAAGTTCCACCCCTCACAAGGAAGTATATTCTCGTGAGCTCACAGATCATCTAAGATGAGATAACTTGAGCTAATATGGTGACTTCTACACACAGCTGCTAATTCAGAGGAGGCTGCCCAGGGGGAGAGGAGTTGTATGGTGGAAGAACTGAACAAGGCCAAATCCATGAAGGCTCAGCTGAGGTAGGCAAAGGATAGGCTACGTGAGAGAAGGGAAGGAGGGAAAAATTTACTCTGGATATGCTTGCATGAATGAAATCATCTGGTCACAAACAGAAACAAAAGGAGTAGGTTCTCTTTCATCCAGTGTTAGAAAAACTGGCATTGTGGGGTGCTTCTCAGCTGGCACCAGATCAAATCAGGATGAGAATGACCACCGCCAAGCCCTGAGGAACCTGGCAGATATTTGGCCTGACGTTTGTAAGCAAGAAGAGTGGGTGATTGGGTGTAATAGGACTGGAGATGGGAGATCCATGAAACCACTTTCAGTCTACCGCCCATTGAACCCTGCAATAGACCTCCCCGGCTCCTTGGGCTTCCTGTCTGACCTTGCATCACACTTCCTGCCAGTTGGGTAGTGAGAAATCTCAGGCTTGAAACCTCACAACCAGCCTCCGCCAGACCCTTAAAGAGCTGCTAATGTGAGTCGTAAAGCCGCAGTAGCCTAGGATGTAGCAGCGTTTTGACAGCTGTTCCCACAGAGGAAGTGGGTGAAGCTAGAATGCACATTGCAAGAATATGGGATTAAAAATTAAACAAACAAAAAAAAAAGTATAAAATGAGAAGCTACACCTCCAGAAATATAAAATGAGTTTCTTTTCCCCTTCTCTCCCATTAATTATCCTTAAGTCCATTGCTAGGTCTTCATAAGAAGGTGATTTCAGCATCTGTGGATGTGCTGAGCAGCAGGGAAGCATGAGAACTGAGGAAAATTCAGCAAATAGCAGAAAGAAATTCTGCACGATGAGGGTGGTGAGGCAATGGCACAGGCTGCCTAGAGAAGCTGGAAATGCTGGAAGTGCTCAAAGCCAGGTTGGATGGGGATTGGGCAAGCTGGGCTGGTGGAAGGTGTCCCTTCCAGCTCAAAGTATTGTGTGATGCTGTGGTGATTCTGCAATTCTAGCTGCACATCTGAGGGTTGTGCTTTCTGTGGAATTCTATGTGCTGTCATGCTAGGAAACTGATGTACTGAAGAAAGATGAATATAGGAGAGCTTATGTATTTGTGACACTGTGGGGAGAGAAAGCAAAAAATAAAAATAAGGAGACAAATTTTACACAGATCTTTCCATGAAGGAAGCATGTATAATAAAACATATCTGCCTGTTACACAGACAGTAAGAGTATAAATCTCACCGCCAAGAGAAGAGATGGCATAGTCAGATCTTAAGTGTTGACTCACTGTCATCACTGATATAAATCAAGGTCTACAGGGGTTTTTGAATCCTAAAGGTCCTAATGGAGTTATTTAGAATAGTGGAATCATAGAATCTTTAAGGCTGGAAAATGCCACTAAGATCATCAAGTCCAACATCAGCCCACCCCCACCATGCCCACTGACCCTGTCCCTCAGTGCCACATCTCCACAGTTCTGGAATACCTCCAGGGATGGTGACTCCACCACCTCCCTGGGCAGCCCGTGCCAGCACGTCACTACTCTTTTAGAGAAGAAATTTTTCCTAATATCCAACCTGAACCTCCCCTGGCACCGAGTAAGTATGTTACAGTAACCTATTAGTCCAATTAGAAGTAGAGGCACAGAATCAGAAAGTTGAATAAGGCCTGGAAAGGAGATGTGATATGCCCAAACTTCTGTCTTGGTCATTCTGGGAGCTCAGCCTAGAACTAAGTAGTGATAAGTCTTTAATGTTTCTCAAGTTATGGGGTTACCACCCGTAGCTAGGACCAATATGCCACACTTCAGTGTTTTTATTCTGCCTTTGTGTGATGGGAAGCTGGCAGGGGACAAATGCATGGTTCATCAAGCTGTAGGTGTCCCTGTTCATTGCAGGGTAGTTGAACTGGACGACCTTTAATGGTCCCTTCCAACTCAAATGATTCAATCATTCTGTTTCCTTATGGATTCGCTTCAAGCCTAGCTTATACTAGTAGCTGTCTCCTCCACTCCTGCCAATTGCCACTCTCGCAGGAGGAATCAAAGCTTGCTGGAGATGATGCTGAACATATGACTCCTTCGTGTGCTGCTGGCCACAGTACTGGTGTGCTGCAGCCAGGCTAATAGAGGAGAGAGCTGTCAGATGCAAAATAAATCATTTCTCTTATGACCTGGGCTAGAAAGGTGCTCAGGAAAGCAGAGGAGCCATTTCATTTTCTACATGCTCTCCCAGGTCATCTATGCTGCTGCTTCCAGGAATCACACTGTCAGTGTAGTGAGTGGGATGGGCTTTCTGGCTTCACCTCCACGAGTTAATTCAACACAGCTCTGAAGCTGATGCCACCTGGCATAAAACAGTCCCCATCTAACCTATTAAATGACCTGGCCTTCCAGAACAAGGTGGCTCTATTCAAAATGCCTCCTGGGAACGGTCCTTGGCCTATGCTAACATTTGATCCATGTCCATAACTTGCTTGGGTGTGTGCTTTTAACTTAACTAAAAGCAGGCTGGGAAATATCTCATATTTTAACAATATACCCAACCAAGTTCCAGCACCTGCAAATGTTTCTTATCATTCTCTTTCTACACTGACTGTTCACGTCTTGTGTTATCATTACGTGTGTGTGTATGTGCATGCACACATATATTTACATTCACATACATTTCATGGCTCTCACCAGTGACTATAAAAATGCCAAAGCCAGGGACTGATACAAAACTTCCCTGAGTTAATGAGCTTCAATCAGAGTCTGAAATCCCTTATCCACATAACTGACATTTTGTTGGGGTAGACAATATCAGAGTTGCAGTCCAGAATCTGTATTTTGAAGCATTCTCAATCTTTCCTTTGATAATGAAGCACTGATAGAGAATATCATATAGAAACCTCTGTGCTGAGCAGCTCCTGGATAAAGAGCCTGTCCCAGCAATGCTTTCATTTATGGCCTTCTCATCTTCCCCAGGCAGCATTGAATACAAGGTGCTAATTGCAAGGGCATTCATCATAAATTATCGCCCATTTCTCCCCCTCACATGTATGGAAGTATCCCTCAAGGGATTATGTTCATTAAAGCAGGACCAAGTTCCATGCAAGCAATGCCCCAGGATGACTGGGCAGCCTGCTGGGACAGGGAATAAAAAGAAAACAGAGGTGCTTGTGCACTGAGGTGTAAATATAAGGGAGCTGCAACCCTAGGGAATCCTCCAACGTCTGCTAGGAAAATCTGTCAGCTAACTCTATTTGATTCATTTTGAAGGCCAGAAGATTTTGCTTGTCTGAGATTTCTTTGTCTTTTTTTTTTTTTTTAAGGATTAAAGATGAAAAGTATGAGCTTAGTTACTTCTAACGAGGAAACACATGGGAAAAAAAAAAGCATAAAGAAGACATCTGAAGCACAAATGGGTGGTCTTTACCTGGTGTCATATCTTGACTGATCTTACATCCTGGCAAAATTACTCCAGCCTCAGGCTGGTCTTCTATCATGTCTTCCATGTTCAAGAGAGTTCTCTCCTTGGACATCTCCAGGGGCAGTGACCCCACCACCACCCTGGGCACCACTTGTTTCCAAGAGTATTAACTGTTCTTGAGTTAAGGGAGAGAGCATCAATGCTCTTGCATTGATGCTTTTGGTTAGAAATGCCATCTCTGCTGTCCTCTGCCCTATGAGAGAGGGAGATGAGTATTTTGTGTTGCATCCTTGGGACCTTCCTGCTGCTCACATTGCTCCTCTCCCTTCCCAAAGCGATCAAGTGGGTGGAGCACACGGAGCCACAGTGAAATGCCTGGGGGATCCTGTTGGGCGGAGGTTAGATTAGGACATGTGCTTTGCTGGCCTCCATCTGCCTTTAGCTTAATATATAATTGGGCAGTTTATGGAGTAAGTGGGATTCCAGTTGGACACAGCCTTTTCCAGAAGGGTCAGTGGCACAGCTTTGCCTCCTCCTTTCCCCCCCCCCTTCCCCCCCCCCCCCCCCTCTTCTTTTCACTGTATTTTCTCTACATGGTTTCACAAGAGTGTTTCTGAAGCCAGCATTAGCCCTCTATAGCTTCTATAATTTCCTATGAAGTTTTAGCTTCTCACACCCTCATGTTTCTCATACCAGTGACCTCAGCTCCTGGCATGTGTAAGCCAGGCCTGGTACTTGTAAGCTAGAGAAAGATCCCTGAAGGACACAGGGAGCCTTCCACAGGGAGTTTTCAGAAAGTGTATTTAACAATATTTGCAATCAGCTTTATGTTAAAAATCAAAATATTACCTGTTTGGGACTTTCACCTCTAATTAGTTCTCACTCAATCTCCAAGTGTGTTGCCAGTTCCTGATGTTAAGTAATCAGATGTTTAACATTATGAAAAAGCAAATGCCTTTTTTTTCTATTTTTTTTCCTCTCCTTGTTTTCCCAGGATATTTCTTTTTTATTATTATTTTTTTTACATCTTAAAAGATCAAGATTCCAGCATCTGAAGAGCTGCAATTAATTCCTGAACCAAGATGGCTAATGCTGTGCATTTGATCTGGTGCTAGTGGGATTTTTTTCTTCTTTCTCCTCACACCTCCTCTCTCTTTCTCGTTCTCTTTTTCTATCCTTCACAGCTAAATATCAACTCAGTGATACAGCAATTGCTGTTCTGATTGTGGTAGCTGAAGAAGAAAAGGCTTAGAGGAGATTCCATTGCAGCCTTAAAGAGAGTTTATAAGCAGGAGGGAAGCTGACTTTTACAGTCCATGAAGGAGATTATATTTAGATTAGATGTCGGGGGTAAATTTTTCACTGAGAACATGCTGAGGCATTGGCATAGGGTGCCCAGAGAACCTCCCCATCACTGGAAGTGTTCAAGGCTGGGTTGGATGGGGCACTGGGCAGCATGATCTAGTACCAAGCCAAGCTATTCTATGATTCAGTGAAATATGTGGACATGAGCTGTATTTTGGACCATAAGTTGGCCAAATCCTTGAGCTACCTTAATTGAGATTGGCATTCGACTCATTTAATGGCTTCAACAGGTCTCGGACTACCCCACGCTACCTGGGGATACCTCTATCAATGTCTTTCTATAAGAAATATCTACAAGATACCCTCACTTGGCGAGAGGAGACAAACCAGTGCCATGTAGAACAAGGGGGCACAGACGCAAACTGGCAGCCCCATAACCTGAGCCCTCTGTCCCCTAACTCTGAGCCCACAGCACCAGTCCCGAGTGTCCTTTTTGCCACCAGGTGGAGCTGGCAGAGAGCTCCTTGGAACATCCAGCTGACAGCGCCCGGTGACGATTGCTCAATCCTTGTGGCTAACCAAAAAAGTGGATTTTTTTTTTTTTTTTGTTTGGTTGTTTGCACGTTCTTCTACCCAACTCCCTGCCTCGGAAATTCGTATCTCTTGAAATTTCCTTCTGAAAATCAAAAAAAAAAAAAAAAAAAAAGGAGGGATGGGCTGGCATTTCATTTTCAAAAAATGAGCTCCCGCTGCGATGGGAAATCTGGTCAGACCTCGTGATGGTTGACCATTGGCTGGAAGGAATAGTTGATGCTATGTGGTTCTTGCTGTTTATATTGTGCACAACCACTAATTCAGCCCTGTGCTTCTGCCTGCGGTCACCTTGCAGATGAAGACAGCCCAGTCAGCTTTGCTGGGAGGGTCCAGGTTGTCCTTATGGAGCTTCCACCTGCTTCCCTTGTAGCTGCTTGGGTGACAGCTGCAGCAATGCTGGCTGGTTCTGTTATTTCTGCCCTGAGCTGCAGTGCGTGGAAGTGCTCTGCTGACGCATTTCTCCCATCTACAAGAGGCTCTTAAGTGCAGTAGACACTGAGACAGCTTCTCCCACTTACCAGCTTACCCACTCAAAATCCCCTGCTGAGCCTCACCCTTCTTCAGTCTCTCCTTTCCTCACCACAGTGTTGGGATTTGAATTCAGACTGGTGGTCTATCACAGACCGGATTTACAGGAATAAAATCAGCTGTGGCCATCCTCATTTCCTCACTCGCTGTTGTAAACTGCTGCTTCGTGCCTTTCACCCTGATGCTGAGGAACCTTAATGAGACTTGCATTAATTATCAGCACTAGAAATTTACTGCACCTGGTTTGCCAGGTCTCCAGATGAAGCCAGTTCACATCTCTATCCCACCAACACGCTGGGGAGGTCAGAGCTCCGTAGTTGGACGAACACAATGCTCGATCTGTGTGAGTATCTTCTGCCCTGAACAAGGCTCATCAGATGAGTGAAATCTGCCGAAGCATGGCAGTTTGCAGCCAAGAAAGGACCTGATTTGCCTGCAGCAGATCAGAGTGTGTGTCCAGTGCTTTGTATGTGCCTTTAGGGGTTCACTGGGTGGGTGAAGGCAGGGTTGGAGCACCATTTGTATTCAGGAATGTGATGCTTAGGTCAACATTCTTCATGATCAGGAGTTGGAGAAGCTGAGGCTGAAACCTAATAAAGGTTCAGGGCAGGAAGATGACTTTTTAAACTAAAATTCAAGAAATGAGGGAAAAGAAATTGCAAATGGAAAAGAAAAGAAAAAGTATGATCCTGGTACAGAGTAGAGGCCAGGAAATACATTATGTGGGGTTGGAAAAGGGGAACAAAGCAAGCATTGCTAAAGCAAGGTCAGGTATTGGAGAATGTACAAGAAGCCACTCTTCTGGTATCCGTATTCTGCTCAGCCAGGCCTTCACTCCTGTCTGGGTAAAGCTGTGTGTGTTCATCAGCTGATGGAGGAATGATGCACAATCTTGGGTGATGATCACAATGCTTGGGTGTGAGCTGTGCAGGCCCCGGGTCATTCAGCGGCCTGTTTTCAGACAGGGGTTACCTCACTCTGTCCAAACGCCATCTGTGATTTCCACCAGGGTCCAACAACCCACCTGCTACTCATTTGCTTCTCCCATGTTTACTTTGGGCCCAGTATGGGATAACAGCGTAGGTGATTTCTTGGCTGAACTCATTCCTGTGTGATGTCTGCTCCTCAAGCAGGCAGACTGTGCTTTTGTAACACGTGGGATGAGACAGGTCACTTGGTGGCTCGTTTTATTTTATTTTTTACTGGACTGATCATAAGTACTCTTGCCTTCACCTTGGAGAGAATGTTTCCCTCTGGCCTTTAATTGTTATTTTTATTCCAGCAGGATTCTCTTTCCTTTTTGTGATGTTTTCGAGTGCTGTTGAACTTCAGTGTTCAGTTCACAGGCTCATTCACTTCCTTCCAGCTCACAGATAATCTCAGTGCAAAGAGCTGGCAAAGGAACCTCTGTGGCAGAGATGGGCTCTAATAAATGGCTTTTTGGGCTTTGCCTCTGGGCTGCAAACAGTTTTCCTGTTTGAGATGCATTATGGTCTTATCTCATGGCCACAATCAAGAGTACCAATTTTGCCGTAAGAAATGAGCTCACCTTCAATTCCAACTAAGCTTTTTTTGGGGGACTCTCTCCTCTGGTTGCACGGAAGGTGGTGCTGCCTTCACCAAAAATAACCGGTGTGATTTTATGTGAGCTGGCAGCAAGACCTCTGCCTCACATTTTCAGAATGGTGCAATGGTCTCACCCCAATTTTTTTTTGTTCTGTTTCATCCAGCTGTGCCATTCCTTCCTCAGCCTGGTTTATTTTTTTTCCATACACTCGGCATCCTTCACAGTGCTGCTGGAAAGGCTTTGCAAGCTAGCATGGAGGTAGCATAGGTAATAAAACACACGTTACCAAATGCTATGCAAACAAGTGAGGTCACAGTGTTTAGTAAATCTGTTTTTCCCCCAACTGAGGATAAAACCTTGTTCTCTCAGAACGCTGGAAAGTCTAACGCCTTCCTCCCCCTCTCTCTTCTTTCACTCATTTTCATTTCACTCTTTTGGTTCCCCTTAGAAGTATCCCACCTATTTATCCACTGCTTATTATTGTTGTTAGGTTACGGGCAAAGATCAACATCTTGCTGAGCAGTCCTACCCACAATGCTGCCTTTTTCTTAGCCCCAACAAAGACACTGAGGACCACTAGTGTTGTTTTACTTTCATTGGCACTTCCCAGAGCTGGAGACACCCCATCTTATCTGCTATCATAGAATCACAGAATGGCCTGGGTTGAAAAGGACCTCAAAGATCATCTAGCCAGCCACTAGACCAGACTGCCCAGACCCGCATCCGGCTTTGCTTTGAGTGCCTCCAGAGATGGTGCATCCACAACCTCTCTGGGCAGCCTGTTCATCACCACCCTTGGAGTGAAAAACTTCCTCCTAACATCTAACCTGAATCTCCCTCTTGTTTAAAACCAATTCCCCTTGGCCTATCCCGTCAACCCATGTAAACAGTCATTCCCCCTCCAGTTTATACGCTCCCTTCAAGTACTGGAAGGCCACGATGAGGTCTCCCTGGAGCCTTCATAGGATCACCAGGGTGTTGGAAAAGATCTCCAAGATCATCCAGTCCAGCTATTCACCAGTATTTCCCCACTAAACCATGTCCCTCAGGACATCTAAACATTCCTTGAACACCTCCAGGGACAGTGACTCCACCCATCTTTTTAGGCAGCCCATTCCAGTGCCTCACCATTCTTTCAGAGTAGAAATTTTTCCAAATATCTGACCTGAAATATTTATTTTGATTTTTTTTCCTATGTTCGCGAATTCACCGCAAGCATTTAAGTTCAAGAGTAACTTGAGCTGTATATTGAAACTTCCTTAAATTTAAGGAATGCTTATATTCTTAAGTGAATAAAAAAGTTTGGAAAATCCAAGGATACAAGAATTAAAATTCTGAGAAAAGAAAAATAATCATCTTTTTGAATTAGGCCCATGGTTACACTGATGGATATAATTGAAATTCCTTCAATATAAAAGAAATCCTTCAGATACACTCTGATCACCCCCTGTGAAATTTGTCTTCTGAGAAAGGAGTAGTTTGGATTCTTGGAGAGCACAAACCAAAAGCACTTTTTCTGACCTTGGTGTTGCACAAACCTGTCAGAGAGCCAATGGGAAATTTTCTGAAGGAATGATGTCCTGTTGAAAAAATGCCAATTTGATAAAATTGAAATGGTTTGCAAATGTTATTTCTCATAATATTTTTTTAAAAGGGTTAAAAAATGTTATTTTTTAATTTCAAACTTCATTTTTATTTTTATTTTTTTTTAATTTTAGTGCTGTAGCATCAGTAGAAAATTTCCTTCACTGAGATGAACATTTTCATCAGCTGCATCTTCTTTTCTCAAAATCATATTCAGTAGGAAATATTGAAAACATTTTGCTTTCCTTTGCATTCAGATAGGTAAAATATTTGAGAACAAGGGGTTTGCCACAGAATGGAAAATCCAAGTCCTCTCCAGCTATGGTGCTAGCAGGTAACAGGCATTTTGTGTTGCCTTTTAAAAAGGATAGGGTAGCAGAGTATGGAGTAGACTTTCCAGGAACATGGTAGAACCCCCTGTTGCTTGAGGAATGCTGAAGCTGATTTGACAAAGCCCTGGAGAATATGTTCTTGAGGGCAATTTGGTATTGGCAGGCAAGTGGACGAGTTGACTTAAGACATTCTTTATGCTTCCATGAAGGGAGGACAAAATGTTTATTTTGGTTTCAGGGTTTAATAGGTTTGGAGATATTTCAAGCTACTGGAGGCTTCAGAATCAAACTATTCAGCCCAGGGACTTCTGCATTTATTTCTATTTATTTATTTATCTATTTATTTATTTTCTTGAGAGCCAAGACCAATCCAAACAGTAACACGACTACACTTATCTACACAAAACCTTTCTCACATTACACGTTCACTTTTGGCCAGGAAGAACTTTTCCACCTGAAGACTGAGTGTTCATAGGATGATGATTTTTCAGCTCCACAAACGTGCTATCAAATCCCCTCCAATCTTCAGGAGAACTGACAAGAATAAAAAAAATTTAGTCGGGGAGGAACTGAATTTCTTAAATGAATGGTAATTCATTTGTTGTTTTCTACAGTTGGGATAGTGTCTCATGGCTTCCTCTTCTTCATTTCCATTGGCAGTTGACATTTCCCTGGGGCTTGCAGGCAGCAGTTGAGTATTTTCAGAATGTGAAGACTTTCTTGCCTTTTAATTTTCCAACTGCACGTCAGGAAGCCAAAGTCCTTGGAAACGTCAACTCAAAGGGGAAACAGGTGATGTGAACTCGCCATGAGTAAGGCTGAAGGGTGCCTGCATAAATACAGCATTCCAAGTGCTTTATATATAAATGCAGATCTGTTGGAACATGAAATGACCCTGTTGCTCATTATTTTTCTTCCCTGTCCCTCCTCATTTTTTTTGTTGTTTTTATTTTTACTTCCTTTCCTGACTTTTTAATTGTGTGTATCCTTTTCATTGCCCAGTATGTTGTGTGTTTTGGATGTGGAGGCACCTTCTGCTCTCATGTGGTGAGATTGAAGGACAAGTCCACCAAGAGCATTAAGAGAGCAGATAAAACCTCGGGAAATCTTTGAATCCAAGTGTGAGTCATCAGAAGAGTTGATTTGAAGGGACAGCTGTACTAACATTAACTAAGATGCCTATTAAAAATATTGGCAGTCAAAGAAGGATCAGTCTGTATTTGATCATCCATTTTGGAAATTAGCAAAACAATCCACAGAGATTCTGAATAATATTTTCATGTCAAGATAAGGACATTTCATTTGTAAAGTTTCTTCTTTCTCCTTCTTCCTTCCTTCTTTCCTTCCTTCTTTCCTTCCCTCTTTCCTTCCTTCTTTCCTTCCTTCTTTCCTTCCTTCTTTCCTTCCTTCTTTCCTTCCTTCTTTCCTTCCTTCTTTCCTTCCTTCTTTCCTTCCTTCTTTCCTTCCTTCTTTCCTTCCTTCTTTCCTTCCTTCTTTCCTTCCCTCTTTCCTTCCCTCTTTCCTTCCCTCTTTCCTTCCCTCTTTCCTTCCCTCTTTCCTTCCCTCTTTCCTTCCCTCTTTCCTTCCCTCTTTCCTTCCTTCTTTTGCATTTTATGATCTCCTCTCAATTTTACTCAGGAAATCATACAAACACAAAATACTTCTTTGGTGGGACTGATATTTGAAACAAAACAAGAAGGCTAAGGTACATTTTGTAAGCCTAATTACGGTTTTCCCCCATGATCAGTTAGTCTTTTTATTAGCCTGTGACAAACTGCCTGAGGGTTCTGGGAAACGAGCAGTTAATTCCATATCCTCTGGGGCTCAGTTTGTGGGTGGTTTAGTGCCTGGGTAACACACAGGGCTTTTGAAGCAGTTGTAGCCTTTCTGGGAAAGTCCTCAGGGAAGGAGACCTCTTTCCCAGGGTACTCAGTGTCCACTGCAAGTTATGCTTCATCTCCAAGAGCCACAGTGTTCAGGTATGGCTTTAGGACCAGCTCATAAGGTTTGTGCCTGTACATGGTGGTCCTCAACCTACAAGTATTCTACTCATCAGTACAGAGTCCCAGAACGTGTCCAATCATTTGGAACATTACTGGAGCTCAGGGTAATGCTGGATCTGAAATATCTCTTAAAAACAGGAGGAGTTGGACGTTTTTCCACTCACATTTCAGGGTGGGATGAGCTTGGTCTCTCCCATTCACAAAGATGGATGGAAATAAAAGGCAGTTAGGATGACTTAGTGAGGAAGGAGCTACAGCTAGATGGCCTAGAATCAGAACAAGCTTCAGGTGAGGGTTTTTTTTTTTTTATGAATTTCATTTCATGTAATCCCATGTATTGATTTATCCTCTCCACTTTCCCCCTTAATTCATCACCCCTGCAAGAGTCAATGTACAGCTGAGTGTCATTGCAAAGCCATCATACTGCTGAATGGAAGTGTCAGGACTGGATTCAGGATGGAGACCAGGTCTTGGAACATACAGATTTAGCATTGCTGTATGACCCCCTTTTCTGCACCTATCTGCTGTGTTCAGGACTTGGTGTGTTTTGACCAAAACAAAATATTTCTGATGAGGAATTCATCTTTAACTGAAACTTCAACTGGAGATAAGTAGTTGTTGCCAGAGGAAAGAAGTGCAAAATCTTCTCTTTTGCTCTTGTGGAAATGTTGTCCTGTCTCCTCTTGAATTGAAAGAATTGAAAAGAGAAAGTATGCATTTGTCTTTTGGCTGCACAACCCGTTCTTGACATGAAAACAAACAAACATTTAAGAAATAAACTACACTGATATAGACTGAGGTCTGATTGGAGCACAGAAAGCTCAGCAGAATCGGGGACACAATCACAACCTCTCTTACAGCTCTGTGCCATCAAGACCTGGCCTGCATGATTGTGTGAGCCTCTGTCTAAGTGGAAACAGAGTACAAGTATAAATATCATCATCAGGAAACTGGTTTTCCTTCAAGAGCAATAAGTATGCTACTGCTTTTTAAGCTTTCACATTTATTCTTATTCTGCATCAAGACAAACCTGAGTCTCCTGTGAGCATTTGCCATGAAGTAACAGTGAAATGAAGGCCCATGATGGAACAGCACAAGAACAGATGACTTTAAGATTGACCCAGGACACACAGAAACTTGAATGCAGCCCTCCCGTACCCAGAATGGAGTAGAGCTCCACAGGCAGCAGCTGCTGGAGGGAGGATGGATGTCTTCTGGCACTTGTACTGTGACATCTAAGCCTTTACTTTCTTTTCATGTTATATTCTGGGGCAGGCCCTCCGTATGAATATGTGAACATTATTTCTTCAGGGTCTTGTGAGGTAGTTTGCTGTCACCCTTCCTATTCCAAAGAAGAGCAAAGGGCAAGGAGTGATCTGCAGCCTTTCTGTGTCCTTGTGGTAATACTTCAAGAAACTCAGACTTTCTCCAGAGATGTCTTACATGGCTCTGACTCAAGCCAGGCTTCCAGATTCAGTCTCTTCATCCTGCTGTGTCTTGGAAAAACGTGGGATATTTCTGCCTTTTCAGCCTTCTGGGAAAATGGGAAGAGCTGAATGAATCCTAGAAACATAGAATGGTTTGGGTGTGAAGGGACCTCAAAGGTTGTCCAGTTCCAACTCCTTGTCACGGACTGCTTGCCCTCCACCAGATCAGACTGCCCAGCACCCACCCAGCCTGGCCCTGAGCACCTCTATGGATGGGGCATCACAGCTTCTCTGCAGTGTGCCTACTCCAACAGCTCAACCTCCCTGCTGTGCTGATGCAGTAGTCCAGATGGGGCTTCATAAGGGCAGAGCAAAGGAGGACAATCTCTCCCTCTCCCCATTGCAACCTTTCTGTTGATGCAGCCCAGGGTACTGTTGGCCTTACAGGCTGCAAGCAAACACTGCAGGCTCGTGTCCAGATTTTATCCACCAGGGCCTCTAAGTCCTTCTCCTTTTCCCAGTCTGTATGCACACCTAGGATTGCCTTGACTCAGGTGCAGTGCCTTGCTCTTGGCCTTGTTTGAGCCTCATTAGGTTCTCATGGGCCCACCTTCTGTGTTCAACACGGTCCTTCTGGATGACATCCCTTCCTTCTGTCAAATCAACTGCACCACTCAGCTTAGCCTACAAACTTGCTGAGGATTGAGCACACTGAGTGCTAGACACCATTCAGGTCTGCTCTATTCTGATCAAAATCTGTTTTCCCATATCATTCATGCTGATAATCTGCTAGAAAAGTTCATTAGATACCAGCTCTGATTACAGACAGAGCGGGCATGGTGGCGATGAGCTGATAGCTAGATTTGATGATTTGATCTTAAATGTCTTTTCTAACCTTCATGGTTCTATGATTCCATAAAGGCTGTGGCACATTGGCCTGATCTAATGGAAATGAGTGAAAATCTATTGCCTCCTCAGCCAGAGCCCACCCAGTGAGAAGCAGAACGGTGGGTTGACTAAATTCAGATTATTCTGTCCAGGAGACTATGTTCTTAATGCATTAAACATCTCTGTGTTTTGTGGTTGCCTTCTTAAGAAAGAGTATAATTAAAATAAGAAATTTTTGAACGGGTGCATATTTTCATCTTTTGATTCAGCGTAATTTTTCTTCCCTCTTTCTGCAAAGAGAGAAGTAAATTTTGTCTCTGTGATATTTCCTTGGCTGAACATGATTCAGCACCGCTGCTGCTCTAAATCAACATAACTAAAATAATCATGTACTTCTAAGACGTTCACTGGTCCAGACCGTGTGTACTACATACATATATATATTTTTCCTAAGGTTTGGCTCTGACATCACTGAAATACTTCATCAAAATATCAGAGCTAATGTCAGGAATAAACCAGCATTGTTAGTTCCTCCTTTCATCTGAAGCCAAACACCTGCAGCACTCCAAAGGCCTCAAAGAAGACCTCGATGCCTAGAAGCACCCATTGGCTCCTTCTCCCGTGCTGTGCTGGTGAAGGAAGTGGATTCATTAGTAGGAAAAGCTCAAGTCACAGATTCCAGGATAACTGCAAATAAAATAAAATAAAATAAAAAAGTAAAAAAGAAGAGTAGGGCCAGATCCCCAGATGATGTCAGTTAGCAGAGCTCTGTCTGTGTCAGAATCTATCCTGATTTACAGCAGCTGAAGAGCTGGCTAAGAGTTTCCAGCTGAGGCTCCCAGTTGCTATGCAAGGATGTGATAGTAGTGTTGTTTTTTCTCATGAAAACCTGCACTTGAGTGCCTGGGTTCATTTTCTCTGTGCCCAGCAGGTTGTTTTGGTGGGTTTTTGGGTTTTGCTGTTCCACACTGAGGTGTGCTCAGCAGGGTTCAACGTGTTGCCTTCTGCCAGGACACCCAAGCTGCTGTATGCTGTTTCCCCATATGGGATGGTGGTGGTGTGATGGATTTTACTCTTGGGAGACTGATAAGGAGCATGGGAACTCCACCAGGAAGGCAAGGAGCTTCAGATATCTGCTCCCTTAATGAGGCCAAGTGCAATGTGTGTGCCTTATATCTGCTGTTTACTGTCTGCATTGCCTTCTTTTCTTGCTTCTGCAGCTCTGCACCAGCTAGAAGTGCTGGAAGGAAGTTTTCCAGCTTAGGTACAGTATTTAATACCATGTCCATTTGTTTTAAGGATTAACCTGGTATCTAGACCTAGTGCTAGAATGCAATATATCAGATATGTTGTAGTTAATATTAGTGTAATGCCTGTTCTTCCTGCTTATGTATAGCTGGAGAAAATGAATTCTGGGGGTCAGCTTGCACAGTTAAATTTCACACGCAGCCTCTGCATGTGGATATCAGGAAGAATGTATTGACTCCTTGTCTGAAGAGCTGGCTTTGGTAGATCTCTGAAAGTTCCTGGGAATTAACCAGCTTGAAGTTTCAAGAGATCTCGTGGAGTGGCTGTGACTAACTGAAAAAAACAAGGGCTAAAACTGGCTTTCCAGCTAACCATTTATTTTCCCAGAGAAGTCCCTTATTAATTTTTATGGTGCATAAATACCAGAAAACCAGACATCATTAATTAGTGACCAGTTTTGGTCTTCATATTCAACTCAGTTCAGTCCAAGGTGGATTTTTTTCATGGTTTAAAGAAAAGTACATGCGTGGGTAGATTGATTTTGTTGTTTCTTTAGTTTTCCTATGCCTTTGACACATTCCTGTAGGTTTTTTTTTTCTTTTTTCTTTTTTTTTAATGACGTCATATTCTAAGAGAATTCTAATTGAACTACCTACACCTCTCCACTGAACCAGTAAAACATCTAAACATTTCTCAAAGACCTCTGGGGGTGGTGACTCCACCACCTCCCTGGGCAGCCTATGCCAGTGCCTGACCACTCTTCTGGGGAAGAAATTTTTCTTGGTATTCAACCTTAACCTCCCCTGGAGCTACTAGGTCATCATTCTAGTAGAATAGGTTACTTAAACCTCATGCTTCCCTTTGGAGTCAACCTTCATCTCTCACGATCCACAAAGACTGTTAGCCAGAGACAAATATTACATTTGTTTCTCTGTAGCAAGCTCATTTCATAGGTTCATAAGGTTGGAAAGGACCTACAAGATCATCTAGTCCAACCATCCTCCTATCGCTATCCCTACCCAACTACTACTAAATCAAATCCCTAATTTCATCATGAGAGACAGGGATCTCTTGACCTTGATCACCTGGTGGCTGGAGAAGGCAAGTCTGGAAGATACCGTGACTGTCAAGCACTAATCTACAGTTTATCTCTTTGCTGTCAGTCGGTGATGAATTTTTTTGCTCATGTGGAGCTTCTTTTCAGGCTTATGCTGTAGACCTTTAAAACAGCCAAAATAAGAACTAACAAAAAACTGCAGATAAATACACTGAGAACATGATATCTGAATTTCTTGGACCTGAGGGGATATGAATTCTGTGAGTTATTGGCCATTGGAATGAGAAAGGGTGATATTTCTAAGCACTGCATCTGACAGTAAATCATGCAGAAGTCCAGATTTTAATTGCTTTGAATGCTGAAAGCATGCTTTAGGTATTCTGTTAACCCTTCTGTTGCCATGCTATGTTCCTGTAGCTTACATAGAGCTGGAGTCTAACCAGTTGAAGAGCACAGAAGCAACAAAAACATAGTGTTTCCAAAGGCCCAGAAGAAATGTGGAAAGGCCATGCACAAAGAGCTGAGTGCACAGCTCTGTTAGGAAGGAGAAAAGTCAGGCTTAAAGATTGAATCCTAGTTTGTTTTGAAAGCCCTAGAGATTATATCTAGCTAGCAGGGCCACACAACAGGGGCATGGCTGTGCAACACTGCTGTAAGACAACGTATCAACAGATGTGGAGACCAAGTCTTGAGTTTATCTCTAGGTCTTATTGGAAGTCCAGTATTTCTGCTCCAATTTCCATAATGCCTTAAAAATGACTCACCTTACAAGGTACTTTCTGCATCCTCTTCTCTAAGGTTTGGTGACAGTTTAGATTGGTTACACCTAATGCTGCTTTCACGTGTGAAATTCATGACAATCTCTGTTCATCTGGAACAGATTTGCTTCCTTTATTGAGAGGGTATTGATGTTATGTGACTGATTTCCAGCTGAGATAGGAATCTGTTATGCTGTTCACTGTACAGATGGTGGCTGATGACTGACAGTACCAAAATTATATTTTTCCCTCCTAAATAGTCAATTCCTCCTTAGGATGAATGCTCTCCTTGAAAACCTGCTTACTTCTATTGTCTATCTGAGTACGTATGATTAACTTGGAGAAATAGCTAAAGCTAGTGCTGAAGATTGCAAAAAACTTCTTCGTCCACAAAAGGAGAAGGCAGAAAGGAGGTGGAGTGACACGTCTACTGCTCCATTGTCCATCACCCAGGTACCTTTATTTTTCCCAATTTGTTTCTTTGTTTCCCTCCCTTTGCTTACAGAATTAGTTATCAATAGGGGAGCAAGTTCCAGAAGCCAGTATAATTCAGAGCACCGAAACAAAGTGGATTCTAAGTCCACTTCTATGCAGGGGTACTGCAAGATGACTTGAACAAGAAAATGAAGTGAAAATTGGAGATTGGTGTGTTTAGACCACAGAGATGGGAAAATGGAGTTGACTGAATGTAGGTTGGTGAGAAATGGTGTGAAAATTACATGTCTTCCAGACTTGAGCACAGCTGTGCAGTACCCAAGGGTATGTGCTGCTCTGGGTTTCTGCTATTCTTGGCTGTCTTAGTGCCTCTTAAGTGGCAGATGACATCTTGAGAGTCTCCATACGTGACATGATCCGTGCACTCCGTAAAATCTCCATGCGGGATTAACATGCTGTTTGCTTAGGAGAAAATCTTCATGTCGTGGAGAGACTGAAACTCACTGCCATTCAGGGGGCATTCACTCACAGAAGTTGCACGAGTGGAGCGTGTAGAAATTTCAGAGCCCTGGCAATGGCTCGTGTGTGTTCAGCTTGACCTTACGTACAGAGTACTTGTGGTATTACACACAGCAGAGGAGCAGATTGCACAAGGAGTGCTGTACACACTTTTAGTGGGTTGGTTATTCCGGGGGGATAACAGGGGTGAATGGCCTCTCTGGGAACAGCCTGCTTTTCTTTTCAGCTGTATCTGCCAGTGATGAATAGTACGTGTGTGGGCATGGAGATCTCCAAAGAAGCTGGTTTATAACCCGGCGTCTTTGCTGCTAATATTGCACTCATTTTTCGATGTTTGTCTGAAATCTCTGTTGACATTGCAGTTTAACTGAAGGCAGACTGTAGCTTGTGGCTGAGGAGATGTAGGTGCAAGTCTCGAGTGGGTTTCTGGACAAGCCACTTTAACCTACCCATGCCTCGGCTTTCCTCTCAGAAGTGAAATGTTTTGGTTTTAAACAAAACACTTCTTTCCCCTACATGGTTTTTCCCTCAAAGGGAAAATTTCTAAAGCTTTTTTTTTTTTTCCTGGTTCTAGTTCCTGTTGGAAAACGTCCTTTTATTTTTATTTTTTCTTAATTTATTTATTATATTTTTGTGGAAAAGATAACTTTTCCCATAAAGTGTTCTGAACTCTACCAAAGGAAAGTGCGATGTAAGATCTATTATGCTTGTGGTGTGTTTGGGGTCAGGATGTGATGCATTCATTGGTCACGTAGCCTTACCCAGCGTGCTCTCCTGGAACGGGAGTGCTGATGGGAGAGAAAGCCTCAAGAACACAAGTTTTTTTTGGGGGTGTATTTCAGTTTTAAAACAATTCTAACCTCTTCTTAAACGACATTTTCAGCTCCTTTTTTTTAAAATGTTTCCAAAGGAAGGAATCCCAAACCCATTCCTCAAGATGTTTTTCTCAACGTGGAAGTACCACACACAGCTCTTATTACCCTCCTTTACCTCTTCCCCTCCCCACGCTTCATCCTCTCTCCTGTATCCCTCCCAAACACTTGGGTTTGGCTTTCTCCTGAAGCCTGTTTGGTTTTCCTTCAAGAAGCCTTTCCACAGCTCTTGTTGCAAACCACAGATTAGCAAGGCAATGAGCTTCTCCAACCTCTCTTTTCTCCTTGCTGGCTGCCGTGAATCCAGGAGGGAAAAAAAAAAGAAAGAGCAAGATTTTCTCTGGAATAACAAACATACTTTTCCTGCCCACGTTAAGAAGTAGAATGTTCAGATCCTGAACCAGAAGTCCATCAGGTCAAGATCCCTGAAAGTTCGTACAATGACAATGATTTGCACCATTTAAAGAGCTGTACAACTGAGACCCACAATGCTAACTCTCTTTTGATGGATTCGCTGTCTGGTTTAGAACATAACCCACAGTCTGGAGAGGATCATTTAGTTTTAAAGGGAACTGGGAGTTTAATTGTCTTTTGGTTTTGGCTATGCCGTCAGCAAAGCCTTGGTGTGTGTGTCTTGCAAAAGGGAGTGAACTCAAAGCAAGTCAGGGCTAATTTGCTTTGGTTTATTTTCTTTAATTCACATGAATGTAAACCAAGAGAATAACGGTTTGTAAGTGTGTTTTCCGTGCAGAGAAGCAAGAATGTGATCAAGGAATGTGAACTCTGAGCAATTTTACAGCAGTCAGTGGTGATCACTATGTAGGTGATTGCACCCAGCTCTCACATCTCAAGCCAGAATCTCCATTTTCTCACTTGTCTTCAGACTTCATGGGGAGTCAGGACTCTGAGATGCTTGATTCTT
This sequence comes from Cyrtonyx montezumae, assembly GCF_038088225.1. Classification (NCBI taxonomy): domain Eukaryota; kingdom Metazoa; phylum Chordata; class Aves; order Galliformes; family Odontophoridae; genus Cyrtonyx; species Cyrtonyx montezumae. The sequence goes on from NW_027072037.1 coordinate 2,215,550, forward strand.
TGATAAGACTTCATTAATGACATATAATTATTAGTTAGCTGTCTGGGTTTATAGATGAGTATGTATCAGTGAATTCATCTGCAGAGAGGCAGACTGGGAGGAACACAAAATATGTGGGATCTGACTTTGGCTTTGAGAGAATTCTGTAATTTAAAACCACTCTAAACTTTACCAAGAATCTAATCCCATTCCTTTTTTTCCTCTCTGCCCCGGATTCATTCGAGTGTCACAAATCATTCCACCCTATACATGCCAGAGAAGAAAATTTTCATCCTAAAGCATTCCTTTCCTTTATGAACAAAATGTTATAAAAATCAACTTATTCTGATGAAATATTTACATCTCTCTTCCTAAAACAGTATTTTCCAAGGCAAAACCTCCCAGAGGCTCAACAGATATTTAGGTGCTGTCAAACTTCAGGCGCCGTTCCTTGGTTTGTCATATCTGTTCATAAAAAAACACCAAACCAATGAATCCACTGTCTGACATCATTCTAGGGCCCCACTCTGCACCTCTGGAGAATGAGAAAAGACTGTGCTGAAGATACCATTTACTCAAGTTCATGTTCTTTATTTTGGTGCACACCAAAACCTTGAGATGTGCTCCAAATCGTCACCAATGAAATTAGCATCCGTATAAAGGTATTTTCAAATGCTGGCCCTTCTCTCTTTTTTCCTGTTCTAGTGAACTGTTCCGAATTCTTCTTTTTATACGTGTGCTGAAATTCCTTTTGTTTCCCCTTTACTTTGTGAATGCACCTCAGTACCATGAAGAAAGACCTGTACTGATGGCATTATGGCTCAGATACGTGTCACTGCGTGGAGTCAGATCCCGACATCCTCACAACATAGAAATATAAAATATCTGAGTAGTGAGATTACAGGGACTGGCTTATTCTAGGGCTACAACAGGTACTGTCACCTGCTGAGACAAATTAGGTGGTGGAGCCTGCTGGGTGAAGTAACATGGAGTGCTTTACCTGTTTCATGGCACTAGCCATCGTCCCCTGGGTGATAAGATAGAGCAGTTTTGGTCATTCCACTCTTAGTCTAGAGAGGAGTGCTGCAGAGAGCTATTATGAAGCCCCATTTCTTCCCCCACACCCACCACTCAACCATATCCCTACCCACCACTCTGCTATGTGCTCCCTGGCTCTGGTGGGGACCACAATTGCTCTGACCCCACTGCTTGTGTGATAAATGATCTACGGCACCATGAGCGGATAACTGTCCTGAGAGCATGGTGAGTGGTGTGGAAGAGGGAGACTGAAATTATTTGTTCAATAAATAATTCCAGAGACCCTCTGCACTTTAGAATTTTCTGTATATCCTCAGGAAAAAAAAATGCACTCAAGTCTATTTTGGCTCCTTTTTGTCCTCTGTCTCTTCGCCTTCCTTACAATGACCTCTGTTTCATTTGGAGTGAATACATTTTGCACAGTGGGTGATACCTTCTTTTCTACTCCTCCTTTCCTCATTTTTCAGGCTGCCCTGGAATGTAGGATTAGACCTTGTAATACAGCATTAGGTGCCTCAAAGGTCAATATCCTGCCTCCTAAACTCACTTTCAGGCTCACAGGCTTTGCTAATGAAAGACCCCATGTCTCTCCCTTGTTCCCAAAAGAAAGGATTTAGGAAACAGGTCAGGGTTTTGTCAAGGGTGAGAAAGGAGGAGGGAAATAATAATGATAAATAAAGTAAATATAGGCCAAGCCCTGTCCTGCTCAAGGCTCAGGAGCCCTTTTGCATTTGAGACACCCAGCAATTATTAGCTAATCCATTTGGCAAATGCAAGATGGTGCATAGAGCAATTCTTCCCAGCTCATGGTTTTTTTTTTTGTGTGTGTGTGTGTGCGTGGGGGGGGGGGGGGGATGTTTGCTGACGGAATTATGAGACTAGCAAAGAAAATACCCTCCTTGTTTCCTGCAAGACAGCAGAATAGCTGGACAAAGCCAGCGACTGTAGCCTTGGGAGATGGATGCCTGGGAAGCCTGGAGGAGGAGCGGTGCTGCTGGGGAAAATGCCTGTGTGCTCCTTGGTCCTGTGTTGGCCAGCTCCATGTCAGGCAATGACAATCCTCTGCCTTTTCAGCCACTGTTGGACACATCTCAAGACAGGCTGATGCAGAAGGCAAAGGAGTTGTGTTGTAGAGGAGGAGGGTGGGAAAGTCTGAGAAGTGACACTGCTGTAGCCAGGGGTATCTTGCAGAGTTAAGTCTGGAGGGATCTGGGCTGGCAAGAATAGATCTTGCATGGGAAGGTGTGGGCCTGCATGGCTGAGATTCATTTTCCCGAATCTGAGTTCTTTTTTTTTTCTTTCTTTTTACTTTATTTTCTTCTTCTTCCCTTCAAGTCCATGTAGATGCTTTCAGAGTGGTTTTGTGTCCTCTCAGTAACATCAGTAAATTATATTGTTTAGGGAGATAGTCAGCTGAGCCTTGCAGGAAGCCAAGGAGATGCACAGTACAGAACGTAAGAAGAAGAGGGGGCTATTGAATATAGTTCTGCTCCGTGGAAAATATCACAGACTGGTTGCCGACTCTTGTTTTCTCATTCAACTTGTTTCCCCATGCACCAGTCCATAGTAAATTTATTGGGAAACATTTTTAGGCTTAGATGGCATATTTTACTCTTATCCTGGCAGACGCTTAGAGAGTAACTGCCTCGAAACCTAAGAGTTTTTCTGGTGTGAGATGGCATTTTCTCATTAAACAGAAGCAATCAAGCAGCCCTTGAAACTGATGTGTGTCTCACCAGCAAATTCCCAAACAGACAGGAGAAAGGTTAGTCAACTTGTCTTGTTAACTGCCACAGAGCTTGATGGGAACTTATGATTCTGCCAGGTCAGAGATTGACTACAGAGGAAATCTCCAGTAAATGATATAAGTAGCACATAATCGTAACTAGGTCTGTTCTGGTTATTTCATGAGCAGCTTTGTAAGATGGGTCTTTCCTCTTATTCTGATAGCCTTCATTCCTGTGTGGATATTTGAATTCCTATAGTATTCTAAGAAAAATGGATCTAAGTGATCAACATCTGTAGGTCCAGTAGTCCATAAGACTGAGTAATACTAGAGTTTGGAAAAACCTTAAACTGATATTTCAATCTCTCTGCTTACTTCCTTTCTTGTTTATGACATTTTAACATAGATAATATTCCCTGAGATTATCACTAAATTCAACACTGATTTAAAGCTGGAAAAGACCTCCAAGATCACTCAGTCCAACCGTATACTTACCATCAATATTGCCCACTTAGCCATGTCCAGAATTTACAGAACTATAAAGCAATATAAATACATCAGTGGATAAGTAAATCAGATACATAGAAGTGCCTGAGATGTTGGCAATGTCCCACAGCCTCCCACTTATCAGTGCTGTGTGTTCTTGTGGTACATATCTCCATGAGAATGGTCCATAGCTACATTCATTTATCCATGTTTTGTCCCAGTGGACACTGAGACCGTTTTATACTAACCTTAGATTGGGTTGGAATATTTAAGAGTGGGTGGTTTTTTTCCTTCTTTTTTTTATGGTGTTTTTTTTTTTTTTTAAATACTCAGATTTTCACAATCCTTATCAGGAATCTGTTGAGGATGTCCCACTGGGTATTAGAAACAACTTAGCACCCAGCTCAGCAACTTCAGTAAGCTGCAGTGATCTGGTGGGGGGAACAGCATTCCTCTTACCCAGCCATGGGAAGTGCCATAAAAAGTAGGGAGAGTTTGAAATGAAAGTCCGTGATTGATGGTGCTCACGAGGGCCATATACCTAGAATTACTCCAGTGTTCATAAACTTAGGACATTCCACTCAACAGCTCGGAGGAAAGGTGTCCCCTTGACACCTTGGCTGTCCTCCAGCTTAAACTCCAGAAAGACCTCACACAGGGCCACAAAGAAGGCAAGTGAACATGAAATAACCCGAGTTTGAAGCCACAGCATGTCAAGACCCAAAGGAACGACAGAATTGTTATTAGTCTGGGAGAACTACTTATTTCCATGAATGTTGTCTACAGTGTACAGTTTTTAGTTAAATTCTATTCGTAATGTGAGATTATAGTCCTGAATTGAAGGCCTGAAGAACTTAAATCCTCTGATTAGCCACAAGACTAATTGACCATAGCAACAGCAGAGAAGTTCTCTGTTTTCCCACATTGAGGGTGATTCTGTCCTGCTGCAAGGGGGACTGAACCATAGGCAAAAATATTGTTATTCTTAGTTTCTTCTACCATTGCCTGTCAAATTGGATTCCCTGGCAAAATCCTGTCAGTCTTACTACTAATTGGGCTAGTAATCAATAAAAGTTACTACTTATCTATTGGGAGCAGAAATTTGCTCTGTAAACTTCATTCCACTAGGTTCTGGTTTTAACCTAAGACAGCAGTGTGCTACTGACTGGTTTTCTCCTTGGATTTTACTAGCTCATATGATCGAAATAACTCAACTGTGATGGACAAAGGTGGCTCTCCAGATGAAAGAGACTTGGCAGGTCAATGACAGTTGCGTGCACCAGTTCACACTTCTCTGCTCATCTTTTGCTCAGCATGAGCCTAACAAGCCAAGCAGTCTTTTCTCCTGATGCTGTACCTTGGGCAAGATACAGTAATCAGGATTCTGCGAATGGAAGAGAACAATGGGAGAGAGGAAGGAAGAGAAGGCATCATGTTGGCTCTCAATGACCTGCATGCCTGGATCCTGAAGAAACTGACTGATGTGGTCGCCAAACCTCTCTCCATCATATTCAAAAAGATGTGGTTGTCAGGTGAAGTCCCCAGTGACTAGAGAAAAGGAAACATCACTCACATTTTTAAGAAAAGTAGAAATGAAAACACAGAGAATTACAGGCTGGTGAGCCTCACCTCTTTGTCTGGGAAGGTCACGGAACACATCCTCCTGAATGTCATGCTAAGGCACACGCAAAATGAGAAGGTAACCTGTGACAGCCAGCATGGTTTCACCAAGGGCAGATTGTGCCTGAGCAATCTGATGGAGTGAGGGTATTTTTAGACAAAAGAAAAGCAATAGAAATCATCTACCTGGATTCTGAAAGACCTTTGATATGGTGCCACATCATATCCTTATCTCTAAATTGAAAGGACAGGGATTTGAAAGGTGGACTACTTGGTGGATGAGGAATTGATTGAATGGTTGCAGAGTGCTCTGGTCAAGGTCTATACTTTCAAATGGAGGCAGATGATGAGTAATCTGTTCTAGGCACCTTGTCTAGGACCTGCATGGAGATGGAGGCCTGGAGCACCACTCCTATGAAGAAAGACTGAGGGAGCTGGGCTTGTTCAACTTGGAGAAGACAAGGTTCTAGGGAGACATCATTGTAGCCTTCTAGTACTTGAGATGAGCTTATAAAAGGGAAGAAGACTGAATTTTTGCATGGCCTGATAGTGATAGAACAAGGGGGAATGCTTTTAAATTAAAAGAGGGGACATTTAGCTTAGATATTAGGATATCTTTTTCAGTCAGAGAGTGGTGAGGTGCTGGCACTGCTACCCAGAGAGCTGTGGGTGCCCCATCCTTGGAGATGCTCAAGGCCAGGTTGCTTGGGTCCCTGAGCAGCCTGAGCTGGTGGGAGGCAAACAGTCCACAGCAGTGGGGCTGGAACTAGGTTGTCTTTGATTTTAAATCAAGATGGAAAGGAGGGTAAAAATAAAGTATCCAAGAATGTGAGTAGAAGTGGCTCATCGTGCACAGCTTCCCTCAAGACAGCGTCTGTTTCTACATTCTCCAGATCAGTTCCACTCAGCAGATCTTTGCTGTTACTGCAGTTTCAAAATGCAACTGAGTGTATCTGCACACTGAGCACAAAGTAAATGAATGAAGGTCAACAGTTTGTCCCAGTATTGACATACAGACCCTCCAATCTAAGAAAATTTAAGATAATCCACTTGGCTTATAGAAAATATAATGTAGAACATCTTTCTCTTGTTTTGATTCTATGTCTATGATTCTGTGATCCTGTTTCTTGTGGGTGGATAGTTTGAGAGTAGCCTATTCTGGCTGTGATGGTCAAAGGCTTTAGTGTGCTAGTGCTGAGTGATGTGAAACGGCTTTGTGGTCTCATTCTATTTCTCAGTACACACAGGGGCTGTGTCATCCTTTACAGCTAGCACTGATTGTCAGGATATTCAGCAAAGAAAGCCAACTCTGGTCTGGGTAAGGGGTTAATTAATGGTCTTTGCAAAGGAAGATGTGGTGGTTGGGAAGCAGGAAGAGGTAAGATGCTCTGACCCTGATTAAGTGTGGATTTGTGGATAAAGCCATCTCCATTTCTGAACCTCAAGGAAAACCAAAGCAAACCAAATAAAACAGATCAAAGAAAAGCCATGGGGAAAGCCGCTGCTTTAAACAAAAAGGAAATGTGTAGAAAGTAGGATTTACCATCAGTTTGAAAATGCATCCCAAAAGCAGTTGCTGACCAAGACTCATTAGAAACAGAATTTCTGTTTGCTCGTTATGCCTTAGCTCAGCCTATGTGTTACATTTGTTGATACCCATGGACCCTCAGTATTTTTAGTCTTAGGTGAAGCTCATTGAAGTCAGCAAACAGTTCTCCTGAGACTTCAAAAGCCACAGATACAGACAACCATATCTACTTAGGATCCCTGTGCAAGTAACCTCCTGTGTAAAGCTCTGAGACTGGAGAGTCAGCACAGAGAGAATGGAAAAGGATGTGTACCATCTTATGCTGTCATTTTTATGCCTATGTCAATGACTAGCTACCTTTCATTTTCCCTCATACCTCATTAATCAAATATCTGACTTTTTTTCTGTACAACTGTGATCCTTGACTGGAGCAAGAGAGACCAACATCTGCCCTTGAAACAATGCTTCCAAATGCCCATCTAATCTAGGGGTTGAAGGCAGATCTGGACTAAGTGCCATGGGCTGAAGTAAATTCTCATACAAGGAGCTCCCTGCCCCACTCTATCCACCTGGAACAGTGAATGTGATTGGTTATTAGGGCAACTACAGAACTTAGATGACCTATCTGCATTACACTGCGTTGCGTTGTAAGAGCCTTAAGGGAGACTCAGGTTGGGTATTAGGAAAAAGTTATTCTCAGAAAGAGTGGCAATACATTGACAGAGGCTGCTTAGATAGGTGGTGGAGTCACTTTCCCTGAGGTTTTCAAGAAAAGGGTTGATATGACACTGAGGGACATGGTTTGGTGGAGATGTGGGGGATGGGCTGACTAGACAAGGTGATAGTAGTGGGGTCTACTCCAACCTTAATGATTCCGTGGTTCTACAATCTCTACAATCTTGGAGGGCTTTCAACTAATTGACCTACTGCCTTGTAGAGGCAGAAATTGACAGTATCTTTTATTTGGCTCAAATTTTCCCAGGGGCTGTTCCAGTGATGAAATAAAGGAGTAAATGTTAGTAATATTCCCCCTCATTCATTTCATCTTTTGATGCATAATAAAGGTGGAGAATGTGCTGGAAAGAGTTTTAGTTTCTCAACTGGCATCACGCCTATCTGATAAATCAGTTGTCTTGCCTCACTTTCCCCAACATATACACACACACAAATATTTATATATCATTTTAAAGGTTTTTATTAAAGGTGATCAGCTTGCATATTATGGCACAGAGTGTGCTCTGACAGCCCTGCAGCACACCAGTTCACAATTCATGGCGACAAAGGCATCTAGCAACTTGGGCAAGAGTACTAAAATGCCAGAAGTTTCATTGACTCCTTTCCCAGCATTTCAGATTTCAGGAATTATTAGTCTGCTGCTTGAACTTTTACTATGAGCCTGCTGCACTGGGTGCCAAAAGCTTCCAGTTAGTGATTTCCAGTGGAAGGCAAGGAGACGGTTTGACTCGAAAGATCAAAACCAAATCTGGGACTTGGTCCAATACAGAATCATATCTATTTTGAGAATTTGATTTCTAGTTTTAATTAAGGAAGTCTTTGGAGCATCGAACGGCCCTGTGGGTTTGTGGCAAGCACAGGAAGGTCTTGATTAACGGGTTGGAGACCTGACCCCAAGCTCTCTGGTGTGGTGGTGATGGGGATTCTTTCAGAGAGAGTCATCTGTGCGTCCAGGGGGAGCTGGTTTTACAGCCTGGCTCTGAACACCAGTGGTTACTGGGGGAAAATGGGTTTCTGCGAAGATGTTGGAGGAGGGATGTTGTCAAGGCTGTTGTGACTTTCATGGGAACAGGACAGCGATTTATCAGAGCTTTAGGGGAGGGAACAGTTGATAGGGATGCTTTGTGTGGTTAAATACCAGCTGGGCTTTGCCTCAGAGGGGGGTGGTATTCCACTTGGGAGGGAACCCAACAGCATTAGTAATGTCGTATGACAGCATGCACGAATTATCTGCTGCTGGTATGAACGTTCCTGCGATCATTGATGGCAGCGTGCTGCTCTATTTGGAAACAAAACTTACTCACACCTCCCAGCTCCCCCTCACCCTCTGTCCTTACACTGCCTACAACCAAAGGCCACGGTCGTGCCACTGCCATGTGGGGACGGGCTAAGTGACAAGCAGAACAGCTGAGGATGTGGTGTGAGAGCAGTAGCCCTTGGAAGCAGTGCTGATGGAAGGAGGGAGGCAGAAGTGCTGCAGCAGCGATGCTGTCTGTGTGCCAGCTGTGCCTGGGGTGGATGCTAGGGGCAGCCAGCTGTTGCTCTGCTAGGGAATGCACCCTCCTTCCCCTCCAGATGTTCCTGCACACCAGCACAGCCAAACCCACTCCCTGCCCTCCAGATGGATCACTGTGCCCCCGTTGCAGCACCCAGTCCCCAGGGCCCCTTTTCCAGGGTAGCAGTAGGGAAAGGAACAGGGTGTATGTTTTATTGAATAATTTACATTTATATAATGATATGATCAGGTCTCAAATAATAAGCTCAGATTTTTTCCCCCTTATTCCCGCTTTCCAGGGAATGCTGGCAGGTTTGGCTCTGTGGGTCATACCACAAAAATCTCAGTCCTCCAGAAGATGGCTAATGAATGAAGGAGCTTTCCACCAGGCTGATGCATCTCACAGGCTTCACATATCAACGTGGCTTCCTTTATTCGAGACAAAAAGATCAAACACACAGGGAGGGGCTGTGGCTTCCAGAGAGTTTTAATTCCCGCAGACATGGGGAGGAGGGAGCCATATCATGACTAGAAAGGCCCAGATACAGCCAAATGTATGAAATGGTATTTATGAGCTGTGTTTAAAACTGCCTTTTAAGCTTGTGGAGCAGTTGGTGTCACTTTCAGCTGACATTTGTGCAACTGAAATGCTTACAGCATGGGCAAGAGCAGGAAATACAAATTAGAGATAGAGGACTGGTGGATGCAGGACCAGGAAATCTGTGTTGTGTGGTCCATGTCCCCTGCTTACAGATCTATGTCATTTTATCTAATGGATGTTGAGGTGGGGATTAATCCCAGGGCTGAAATGCTATTGAGGATGGGAGTAAAATGAAATGGTTTTAGCTAAACTGTTCCACAAAAAGGCCTCTGCTGAAGGTTTCCATCTTTCAGCAGGTGAATATCTGAGATCTGACATTGTTTTATTCTCTGTGGGTGTGCTGCCAGTGGTAGATCCTCCAAAGCAATAGAAAGAGGCATATCTATAGAAAGAGCTAGCCAATAGCAGTCATTTCAAAATCAATTGCAAATCTTAAGTATATATGTATTTCCAAACATGACTTAGAAGGCTTTCTATACTGTTAGGAAGCTGTAAGGTGCCTTTGTCTTTTAGTATTTATTATGAATTATTAACACTCACTCAGTAAGGTTTCTCATATCAAGCCCTGGATTTTGAGTCAGTTTAATACCCTGAAGATAGTCTGAGAAAAGACAGACCTTTACCCTGCTGTCAGCTAAACTGGTGGCAAATGAGGACTGTTCCACGTGCCCACCTCTGCAACTGTTCTCCAGTGAAGGAAAGCTTCTGAGAGGTCTCTCAGAAAATGAAGAAACAGCTTTCTATTTTTAAATGATGGGATAGGAGGCGAGGATGAAAGATCCAGCAGTGCACATGGTGACTCTCAAGTCAGCAGTGATGTCAACAGGATTTGGGACAAGATGCTTCATTTTCTTTCAGTGTGGTTGCTTAGTAGCATCCAACCTCATCGCAAAGTGGCTTTTAGATGAGCACTGATACCTTTGCATACCTTTGCATAGCAAAGGGAAGGACTGGATGTGTGTACCAACCCTGTGATGGCTAATGCCCTTCTGGACTGTTCTACTCTAGATGGCAAAGGCATTGCCACCTCCAAAACTGCCACCATAGGTTCATAGGTTCATAAGGTTGGAAAGGACCTACAAGATCGTCTAGTCCAACCATCCTCCTATCACTATCCCTACCCAACTACTAAATCAAATCCCAAAATCAACCACGACCAAGTGCCCTAAGGGAATAAAGCCTGGGCTAAGCCACAGCCAGCCCTCGGTGCAGCTCACCATTCCTTTGATTGGCACTAATGAAGGGCACCTTCCAGAGGTCACAGGGCTGCTCTGGGGTTTCTGCTTTCAGGACCTATTCATTCTATGTCCCTTAGAGAAATAGCCTCCCTCACTGCCACGTCCCCCTATTCCTATTTTCCTGTCCAGGCCCTGGCTGAGACAGAATACGAGGGGGCAACACACAACTGGAATAATCCTACAAGTCTCTTGACCTGTGGAAACTGCTGCTCCTTTCTGCTGCAAAGCTGCTTCTTCCTCCCTTGTCCCTTCATCCAATACATGTATACATAGATATAGCTCTCATGTGCACCAGCTTTCAGTGTGGACATGAGGCTTGTTGAAGCCTGAAGAGATCTGCCAAGGCCAAGAATACAAAGTCAGAGTTGTGTTAATTCTGTGGGAAGAGGGGTGGGAGGTACTGTTTCCACCTCATCCCCATCGACCCAACACAAATTTTACTGTTCCTTGGTGATCTATTTTCATTGCAAGAACTGCTGGAGAGTGCAATGCACATTTTTATTTGCTCTACCACTGCCCAGATTGGCAGGAGATGTTGCTGGGCAGTCATTGTGAGTGTTTGTGTACACTGTGCACTGCATTACCAGGAAGATTTGAGAAAGACCCATCCTGGAGGTGACATTCTCACCACCATATGACTCCGTGGGGCATTTTTCCATCGGTGGAAATTGTCTCTCTTTGCAGTCACTGATCTGATATTTATAAAAAATGGTGGGATTTTTGTTGTTCTTATGGTCTACCATACTGTGGAAAGCTGATGTGATGTCAGCAAGGGAAAATGGCAGTCCTGCTTGGAGTGAAGGAGCCCTGCTGTTAAGTGCAGCATCAACCTGATTAATGCATTTACCACATCACCTAGGGACAGGGAGTGGGCACGAGTTGAACTTGCTCCCACTGTTTGTGTAAAAACCAGGAGAGGATTTAAAAGTAGCACTTCTTTTGTGTGCTTTCAAAGTGGGAGAAACTGAGCCCTCCCCAAACCTGAGTCAACCATGGCTTTGTGGGGGTATCTCACCAGGTGATGAGGTGATGAAAATCATCACATTGCTGCCTTTAGAGATCTGCTGAGGTTGGGTCTGTGGGGTCTCAGAGTGGGAAGGGATTCTTAAAACAGAGACTCCTGAACCTGCAGCAGAACAACTAAGTGTGGGAGAGGTTCAAGGGAAGTCTTAACCAGCAGGAGGGCAGAACAACAGGCCTGGTGCTGTATCCTGATCTTGCTTCAATAGATTTACAGCTGGTTCCTTTCCTGGAATGAAAAGATTAGAATCACTGGAGCTGCGTGTGCGTCGTCCAGCGAGGAGAACTAGGTATGCAGCAGCTGTAAAAATAAAAAGCCCTCTCAGGCTGTCGTAGTAAAAAGGTTTGGAAACTGTTGAAAGTGGGGTGGGGTGGGAAAATCCTCAAATTTCCTCCTCCTTTTATTATTTTTTTTTCCCCTAAATCTCAGCATGTCATTTTGGAACCTGATTTGAAAGAAATGAAAGAGATTTACGTGGATTTTTTTTTTTTTTTTTGGGGGGCGGAGGGGGCAGGGGCAAGACTCAGGAGAAAAAAATTTCAAAACCTCCTTGAAATCTCTAAAAAAATTGTGATTGATTCCTTCTTGTTTCTCCAGTTGCTGTCTTTCCCAAGAGCACTACTGAATTTGGAGCTCCTGGCTGCAAGAAATCATGGGCATAAAATCTGATGAGAGGATTTGACAGATGCTCTGACAGCTCAGCATATCTTCAAGCTTTAAGGACTTCAACTGAAAACCACTATACCTGTAGGGGAGCGAAGATTAGCCTGTAACACTAAACTTGTAATTTTTACTTCAGTGTCACAGAATCACAGTTGGGTTAAGCTTTGCAGATCATCTGGTCTAACCTTCTCAAGCAGGTTGCATAGAGCTCATTATTCAGAACTGTGTCCAGGCTTCTGAATATCTCCAAGGAAGGAGACTCCACAGTCTCCTTGGGCAGCCTGTTCCAGTGCTCCATCACCCTCCCAGTATTCTTTCCTCATGTTCAGTCAGATCTTCCTGTGTTTTAGTTTGTGCTGCTTGCTTTTTGTCCTATCATTGGGCATCACTGTGAAGAGTCTGGCCCCATCCTCTTCACACCCTTCTTTACACCTCTTCTCCAGCCTTCCTCCAGGCTGAACTTGCCCAGCTCCAACTTGTCATTGTAGGAGAGGTGTTCCAGGCCCCCTGTCAGTTCTGTAGCCCTTCACCAGTCTATCTCTGGTGTTTCCATGTCTCTGTTGTACTGGGGAGCCCAGAATTGGATCCAGTGCTACAGATGAGGCCTCCCCAGGGCAGAGAAGAAGGTGAAGATTACCTCCCTTGATCTGCTGGTAATGTTCTCCCCAGTGCACCCCAGGGTACCATCGGCCTTCTTGACTACAAGGACATCTTCCTGGCTCGTGGTCACCTTGTTGTCCAGCAGGACCCTCAGGTTCTTCCCCACAAAGCTGCTTTTCAGCAGATCAGCCCCTGGTCTATACTGGTGTACAGGTTTATTCCTCCCCAAAGAGCCTATTTTGGGGGTCCTTGGCTTTCACTTCATTTTTGTTTAACTCTAGGCATGTCTTTTACTTTGTTTGGCCATGGTGTGTCCTTTTAGAAAGATGCTCTTTGCTTCTTAGCTCTGTGAGGCTCCATGTGGGCAGGAGGGCATCACAGCACATTTCTCATTTTGTTTCTTTCCTCTCTATTCTGGTTGAATTCTGGTCACAGAGACTGCTGTACTGGCTCAGGCTAATGATCCAGAATAATTCTGAATCTCAAGCAGTAGCAGTACCTTCTGCTCCAGGAAAAAGCACAAAAAGCTAATCAACAATTAAGAAAAGCTGTCATTTAAAAGTTTCTTCTCAGCTTGCAATAGTGAGAGTTCAGTTTATTCTCTAACATACGAGAAGTTTTCATTCTCTCCCAAAAGTGCATTTTAAAATCCCTTATTAAGCCCGCTACAAGATCATTATTGATCAACATACATTTTAATTACATAAGGATGACATTAGGCTTTGCAGAATTATTTATTGTGGAAAGACGTTTTTTCCTTTAATATCTTTCCACAGCCCCTCAAAGAATTTGTTGAGCAACCCTTGAGATTAGAGGCTGTTCTGGACTCGGTCCTAGAAAATAGGCCAAGTATGATAAATAAAATAAAACATCTGGAGGTCCAGGCATCAGAATATCATCAGATATCCACTGGTTCTGAGGGAATGTTATGTATGAAAGGTAATAATCTGAAGTATTGGGCTTTTCATAAAACATAACTCTCTGAAAGAATGTAGAACGAGACAAAACGTAATGTTGATCAGAGTTGATTGTCTAGAAAATTTACTATGGAAAATCAAGAGGACCGTAATGAATAGTTGGATTGCTTTAACAAGTGCCTGTGCCAATAAAATCTAAACATATATTTAAAAAACAAAGATAACAGAAGTCAATCTTGCTAAGCAGAGATGCATGGAACAATGTGAAGGATAAACACTGTTTAAAAGGGAAAAAAAGGCAAATAAGGTTCTAATTAGTGGGAGGGACTGAAAAGATTACACAAAGAAGATAAAAGCGAGGAAACCTAATTGGAAACACAGCAATGTAGTGTCAAACAATTCTAAGTATGTTATCTAGCACAAATGAGTTTTCAGCTCTTTTCATAGGGAAGTCATGAGTAAAAAGGTTGATACTCTTGAGGCTATGAGACAGGAAGAAATAAAGGAAAACAAATATTAGTCACAACTAAAATGCCCATTTCCAAGTCGAGTAAAAGTCATATACTATCTATCCACCACGATGAAGACTGAATTTCACTCTAAGCCCTCATGGAAATACATGAACGTACATTGATGTTAAATGTTTGCGTGCACCAAATTCCTGCTGTTTCTTCACATGTTTCAGGGCTAGTGGAAGCAGAGACCTAAACTCAGCCTGACTATTGCTACTGTGTCATGCCACTGTGGGAGTTCATAGAGAAAGAATATTTCTCAGGATATTTCTCTTGATTTGGTCCATTCATTGTAGATATCCTCTATGGACTTAGTATTCTGGAGTTAAAAACCATTCCTAGGAATAAAAAGGAGAGGTAGGTGGTTCTTACAGGGTTACAGTGGTAGAAGAAGGACTATACGTTCACCTAATCATGGTGTCTGTTAATAGACATCTAATCAAAGCTTTTGTCATTCTTTTGGGCAATCAACTCTAAATCCAATCTCTAAGGAATGATGCAGGACAAAAAGAGCAGAAAATCTCTCTCCCAGGTTTGTGATGCCTACGTCTACCTTATATGCTGCTTCCAAGGACTGGTGTATGAACTTTTGGTTTTGATGTGCAGACATCTGCACTCCAGACATTCCACACTCCATGTGGAATTGCCCTCCTCAGTGTCTTTGTCATTCTAAGGACTAAATGCAGAATAAGAGTGACACTTTTTTTTCCCCCAAACCTACCTCTTTATACTTAGAGAAGGCCTTCCATGCTGCACGAGCACACTGCTGGCTCACATGCAGCTTTTCATCCACCAGAACCCCCAAGATCTTCTCCACAGGGCTGCTATCAAGGAGTTCTCCCAGTTTGTACTCATATCTTAGATTGCCATGATCCAGGTGCAACACCCTGCACTTGGCCTTGCTGAACCTCATTAGGTTCACATGGGTCCACTTATCAAGCCTGTTCTGGTCCCTCTGGATGCCTTCCCTTTTCTCTGTTGTATCAACTGCACCACTCAGCTTGGTGTCACCAGCAAACTTTCTGAGGGTGCACTCAATCCCCCTGAATCTGTCTATGCCACAGTCTGTCTTTCATCACTTTCTTCCTGGGTTGTAATTTTCTTGAATTGATACTCTGTGTGATTCTCAGTACAGTTCTGTGAATGCATTATTGAGTGCCTGGTTATATGGGGTTCAGCAGTCTTGGCAAGGAAGCCACTTTGGTTGGGTGCCTGGGTCAGACATCAACAGTCTATCCTCTTTGAAGTGACATGCACACCATTTGAAATTGACTTTCTACCAGGCAGATCACATTTACAAATGATTTCCTGCAGTATTGCCTTGGATGCAGAGCATCGGTTACCAAATTCACCCCTTTACTGAGAGCACAATGGTGCCTCACTGCAATTGTATAAACTTGGCAGCTCTCTTCCAACCAGCAGAAAACCAGGCAGTGCCAACCCATATAGAATTTAAAGCACAGACGTATTTGTGGTCATTTTTACTTTATGTTTTGTAGGGCTTTGCTCAGCATTGTTGGCCTCATGAATTTCTGGCAGTGAGTGACAGTGCTGTGATCCTTCCTGTGAATAAATTGTCTGTCTGCCTGTTCCTCCTGTAGTTTGAACCCTTAAGCAAGATTGCTGCTTAACCGTAACAGTGAACCTAGGTGATTCTTTATTGGTGACCAAGGGAAACTGTCTGCAAGAACACCTCACATTTGTAGAAACAACAATTAATGGAGTTTTCTGTCACTAAAACCCCAAGAAACATGCTGGGGACAAAGGAAAAAAGTTCCCTGAACCATTCCTGGGTGAGGCAAAGGAGCTTTGGACAGAGTAAAACCTTTACCAAGGAGTGAAGAAACAGTACTTAGTGAGAATTTCTGCTTTGAGATGGTATGTTTGGTTTCTGCATTGTCTATGAAGAGCTGAGATACTGCTGAGGCCGCTGTAAATGGAAGAAATGAGCCTTTGAAAGGAGTTTTTGTGTGACCTTCAACTGGCCAGAGATTTGATCTCTAGGTTTGAGATTTCCAGAGTTTGTTGGGCTATCAACTGAAGCAGTGAGATTATTTGAGATCTGCTGATAAAGACTTTTCTACATAGACAAATGGGGAAACACAGAGAGCTCTCCTGTCAACAATGTCCTTGCAGGAAACCCTTTTCTACTCAGTCCAAGAACTTCTAAAGGATCTTCATGTGGCAGTAACCTCCATACATACTTAAAGTCTTTAAGAAAAGCCTCTTCCTGTTTGCTTTGGGTTTTTAAAGGTCAGTGCGTAATGAAAACTTGACAGCAAGGTTCACTGTACCTTTGGTTCTGTACATCAAGCCCTTCAACGTGCAAGGAAAATGTTGCAGCCAGGGGAAATGCATGGGCTCTTGACTGCCTGCAACATGAGCCTGACAACACGAGTGACCTGATCACTCAAGCATTGACCAAGAAAGCAAAAAGCCAACGGTAAAATACAGCTCTCTCTAAATAAGGACAGGAAAGAAGGCTTCAGAAAATGAATGCTGTCTCATGTTCGCATGTGGTAAAGTTTTGAGGTTATTGCTGGTGGCCAAATATTTAAAAAAATGGTCTACCATATGTTCTCCTTATAAATTTTAAGGAGAGGATCATGCTGTGGTTGAAGTTTGTATTTCAGATATGTTGTGATAGAGTAGGAGAAAAATTTGGAGCAGCAAAGGTCAGAAATTGTGATGCAGACATAGTTGGAAGGTTTTGAGGCTGAACTAAGGTTCTGAAGGTAGGAATGGGATTAGACAATTGCAGCAGCACAACTCCAGCACACTGAGTGGAGTGACTCATCCGTGCACAGTTGTTCCTTGCAGGCATTCAGATGGGGTTTGTCCCACTGGGGTTCAACCTAGCCAAGATGAGTTTTACTGGAGTGATCATGGGAGCCTGCTCGGTTTGTTAGGCTTCCTGCCCAAATTGTTGCATGTTTGGGACATTGACTCCTGTGGTGGTGCAAATGTGCTGTTCCTCTTTCCTCCCTATTACCAAGGCAATATTTTCCCTGAATGCCAAAGTAGATCATAGGAAAATTCAGGTCAGGCCTGAAGATTATCATGTCCATCTTTACGGTGAAAGTAGGGTCAGAGATGAGGACAACTCACTGCTAACAAGAAGGCTGAGAAGAGCTCTCACCTCAGTCTCCATAGTTGAGAAGGGACAATGAACCTTCTTTAGCATCTCACACGAAGGACAATTTTTCACGAATAGACAAGGATGACATTTTGGCTTCCTTCCTCAATCCTGTGACAATGGATGACATCAATCTGACAAAATTCCTCTTCTGGACAGCAGACCCAGACCCTTTCAATCACTGAAAAAGCCAATGGTTTCAAAATGACCCAAATGCTGTATGAAACAGCCCTTGGTTTTTTTTTATTTCAGGCATTTATCTGAATTAAGTATCATTCCCTACATACAGAGAATGAAATAAAAGGATGGACCTCTACAAGCAGGATGACCAAGAGCTAAATTGGGTCTACAGGTCAAAGAATGAGCACTGAAGAAAATGCTGCTTAAGACTAGCTGCTGTAAAACTGTATTCTCAAGGTTTGCACTGCATTATTTTACAGTTTGTATCCTTTCGGTACACCGTGTGCCTAAGATCCTCATTTTGCAAATGCCAAAATTGGATGGGAGAGAAAGGAAAGGTTGGATATTGGGAACAATTTCTTCTTCAGACAAGTGGAGATGCAGTGGTACAGGCTGTCCAGGGAGGTGGTGAGGTCACCATCCCTGGAGGTGTTCAAGGGCCATGGAGATGTGGCACTGAGGGACATGGTCAGTGGGCATGGTGGGAGTGGGCTGGGGTTGGACTTGAGGATCTCAGAGCTGTTTTCCAACCTGAATGATTCTACGATTCTGTGATGCTATCAAAGAGTAGGGCTCATTTCAGCTGATACTGGCAACCTAAAATCTGATATGTTGTCAAAGCTGGGTAAGTTATTTTATTACCCTTTGGACATTCTGGATTTTAAGATGTTTCATATCTGATCTAGCTTTTATTGTCATTATTATTATTATACTTATTTACTGGATTTTGTTTAGATGTGGAAAATCAATAAATATCCCAGCAGAAATCATTTCTGGAAGGTTAGGGTACATGGAACCACATTATCCATTAAAAGCGTCTGCAGGGCATTGTTCCCAGTCAGTAGACGTAGGGGTGGGATTTCTCTCATCTTGATAGCAGATGTCTGAAAATATTTGAGACTGTGCTAGTCACTCAGTCTTCCCTTTGTAGTGAAGGGAGCCTCCAGACACTCATTCACTCTTTGGCCTCGAAGATCAATTTCATTAAATCTTCCAAAAGAAAAGAAAGGGAAAAGGAAGGGAGGGGAGAGGAAGGGGAAGGGGAAGGGGAAGGAGAAGGGGAAGGGGAAGGGGAAGGGGAAGGGGAAGGGGAAGGGGAAGGGGAAGAGGAAGGAGAAGGGGAAGGGGAAGGGGAAGGGGAAGGGGAAGGAGAGGACAAATAAAAACAGGCAAATGGGTCCTCCTGTGCATTGGGACAGGAAGAATTTGAAGACTCTCAGCTGTTAGTGTCACTGAGGATGTCAGGTATTTTCTAAGTCCATTTTACTCCACTCACCATAAACTCTCTTAACCCCAGCCCTCTTCAGCTGAGTTACAGACTGCAAGACAGAATGTAAAGCCAGGTGTTTTAAATGCACTCTGCAAGAGTGGGTTAAGTTACAATAGCTAACTTACTAGCATTGGCATTAGCTCACATAGGAGAAAAAGAAAAATTATGCTGATCCAATTCTATACATCTTGGCAAGAGATGGGAAGAGCAGTGCAGGGTTTCTAGGAAAGCATGAAAAAAGTCACTGTTTAGAAAGCTGATCTGATGAATTTTACTGTTTTTTTTTTTCTTTCTCTCTCACTCTCTCTCTTGCATTATTTTTTTTTTCCTGGATTCACACAAAACCACAGAGGCCTGGAGGGATTTACTTCAGTGTCTGCCACAGTGCACAGAAATGAACTCTGGTTCAAAAAGAAGCTCTTTGCAGATGAATTTATGTATGCTGAGCACTTCTGTGGCCTTCTTCAATTAAATCAGTCCTGTAGAGCAATGAGCACAAGCAATGCTTTTTTGAAGGATCAGCCTTGCAGAAAGCTAGACTCCAGATCCATGCATCTCTCTGCTATGACCTGATATCAGTGTCAAGCCTCTACATAACCCTTGTAAATTTAGTCAGACTGGAACAGTTCTGATTGACAGGGAGATGGGAGTCCTACCTGCCCCAGCCTTTCAGGTTCTTCTCTCCCTGCAATGTATCTGCACCTCATCCAGGTATGCACAGCTTTAGTCACGGAGACATAGAGTCATTCAGGTTGGAAAAGACCTCTAAGATCCCAAAGTCCAACCCCAACCGAATCCCACCATGCCCACTGACCATGACCCCAAATTTCACATCTCCATGGTTCTCCAACACCTCCAGGGATGGTGAACTCACCACCTCCTTGGGCAGCCTGTGCCAATGCATCACCACTGTGAAAGTGGTACAGTACTGAGAAGGAGGAGTCCTGACTATTCCTGGATATCCAAGAGCACTTATTCCATTTGCATCTCCTGTTTCCCAAAGAGTTTGGCTGCACACTAGTAAAGAAGGCCAGGATCCTAGTTGGGTGTAAATGAGCAAAAGTTCTGCTTTTATGCATTCTGGATACTGCTGCTTGTGACATTTCGTCTGGTACTTGCAGCTGCAAACTGTGATTTTCTGGAGTAAGTGAAAGCAAAGGAACAAGTATTTCTCAGAGCTTGGTTTCCTTCCATCATCAAAATGTAAACTAGTAGATAATTCTTTTATAGATATTTGAAAATGAATAAGTAAACGTTAATGATCAAAATTAAAGATTGCTTTATGAAAATGTTAGAGTTGACCAATGTCTTAGGGCTGTGAAGTCTTTTATAACTTTAGTTCAGTAGAAAGGTGCAAATAAAGCTCAAGAGAGTCTGTAGATGAAAGTCCAGCATGGACACAGGTTTGGGAACACTGCAGCAAAATGGAGATTCACTACTCCATAACCTGCACAGAATGCTTGGATATGATTACTACTAACTTATCTAATTTGGATATGATTAGCAGGCGTATCTACTGCTGAAATAACATTCTCTTGTTTAATATAAAACAAGACACCACCCAGGGAGGTGGTGGAGTCATCGATCCTGGAGTTATTCAAGGAATGTTTAGATGCTGTGTTGAGGAACATGATTTAGTGAAGATGATTGGTGATAGGTGAACGGTTGGACTGGGTGATCCTGTTGGTCTTTTCCAACCTTGGTGATTCTATGATTCTGTGACATATACCTCTTTGCTGCTTTGAACAACCTGGCTTTCTGATTTCTGAAACACACCGTGTTTTCATCAGAGATATATTTTGGGGCCATTATTCTGTTTATTTAATTTAAATCTTATGTTGTATTTTATTTAACAGTTTTATCTAACGTTTCCTATCATAGCACCTAAAGCAAATCTAAGCATACATGTCTATTATTTTCATTCATGTTCTATTACATCACTGCTTACGTTGATCTCTTACAAAATTTTAATGATGAGTTAATATACAGTCTTTCTGAATTAGTTGTTAAAGGTATAAGCTCTTTGTAAGATCTGTAAGAACAAAAATGAGTACATATTTTTATCATCAAATAGAGATGATCCAACTCTTCCTGTGATAGAGCCCTCTGAGTTTAGCATTCAGAATAGTTAATGGATGGGAAACTGGCAGCCAATTATAGCTCTGAGCACCCATTAGTCTGAACAGTCCAGGAGATACTGTAACCTACATGAAAAAAAAGATGATAATGGGCAGGGCCTGGGAAGAACAAAACAGACATTTTGAGTCCTGCAAGCAAAATGTGACTTTTCCCCGCTGTAGTTTTTCAGCTGAGTATAATATGGTTTAAGTAATTCCCTAACACAAGAGAGAGTTCTCTAACACTATGTTGGCAGCAGCAAAGGAAATCTCACAGATCTACCTGAAGGGGCTTGGAAATGTTTTCACAAAATAAGAGACACATCTCTTCTATTTCAATATATGGAAGAGAGAAAGGTCGTTCTGCTGCAGAAGTTTCACAGATTTAAATAAGAGTTCATTCTTTGGCAAAAACCCTATTCAAGTGACCTCATTTTCCTGGGGACAATTTTATTTAGCCAACTTCAGAGACATTTCATGGACAACAGTACAATGGAGAAAGGTCAGACAGTTTCCTGAGCAGAGGTGTCTCATACCTCTCAACAGGCTGAGACATTCCCATGAGTCTGATGGATAACAGAAAGGTCTAGTAGAAGTTTCATGGTCCTCCTGATGCAGAAGACCAGATGGAATACCTGAAAACATTGGATGCCTATATTTAAGCTAATGAATAAAGCCCAGTAAACTGCCAGCTTTGGTGGAAGGGAGATGACTGTCCATCTGGAAAGGTTGAAAGCCTTTAAATTGCTTCAGCATACACTCATGAGGGTATGACCATGCCCTCAATCCAACTGCCATCCCAGATGGGAAAAAAAAAAAAGCAGTAATCACTTTATTTACTTTCATATTCAAAATAAGTGGACCAAGACCAAATGGGTACAACCAAAATGTGCATATCCAAGCAACGTATGAGACTTTGTCTCAAACTTTATTGTATGTGAAGTTGGTTTTTTTTTAATGCATCCCACTCACTGAAAGATCAGTAATTAAGAGGAAATCTCAGGTTTGTTTTTAAAAAGAAAATAAAGTAATAATCCTCAGAAGAAACCTTAAAAAGTCAAAATGGAAAAATTTCCAGTATGAGAAGGCAAATGAGCCTACATTTATTTTTGTAAAAGTCTGATGAATTTTAAGTCGATAATATACTTGGGATGGGAGGTAAAAGGCAGAGAGAGGGCTGACTCATGTTTTTTAAATGCTCAGGGTTAGCACCAGTGTGTTTGGCAAATTCTTATGTGTACTTAATATGTGTGAAGGAAATTATAATTGGTCCATAGATGATTTGTTAACTAAAAATAGGGCTAAAGCTGTAAAAATATTTGTAACATAAAATTTAACCAACTCTTCATCATTCTTTAGTGCTTTTCTCAAAACACATCACTAACTATGGGGTCTCTAAACACCTCTCCATGGTAATTTATTTGAAAGTTGATGGCAAAGCTGAAGATGCATTTCAGCAAGTTGGCCGAGATCTGCAGAGGCAGTTAAACCATACGAGGACCTACCAAGCTAATAGGGCAACTCCTTCTCAATCACAACACTGAATTGCCTCACTGATTTCTGTGTCACTCTCCTCCTTGTGGAGTTAGAATCTTGTTCAGATTCTGCATTCATGAGTTAAGGAGCAGTGGTTCAGAGATTTGGACATTTGAGCATTCTGTCCTTGATGGCTGAACATGTCTCCAGAGCAGGGAACCGATCTAAGGTTTTTCTAAGCACCATATTTTCTTTCCAGTTCTAATTTTGCATGATCTTTCTGCCAGTGAGATTGTCTTGGCTACTTTCTCTTCTGAGACAACAGCAAAAACCTGCTAGGAATGTTCCCAGGTGACTTTGCCTTTAAAGATGATGCGAGTCCATGCAGTGGTCCCTCTCACCATGTCATATCATCTTATGTTCAGGGAAAGTCTCAGTCTGCCTATGGAGAAGACTGAAAGTCCAGATGAAGTCAATGGAAATAATCCTCTCTTGACCCTCACGAGCTTTGGCTCCTGTCCAGGCTCATGATGTTCACACCTCCTTAATGCAACCTCTGGCACTTGAGTAATGTAAAGCTGGGCTGGGGGAAAATGTCAGGTAATGCAATGTAACAGCCACCCCGGAGGAGAAAAGATGGTTGGATTTTCTCAGCTCTGCTGCTCTCTGGTTGAGAGCAGAGTTTATGAAGTGCTCCTCCTCTGAATGCATCCAAACTGACGCTGTGCCTGTGACAAGAGACCTCAGAACTCGAGCTGATGCTGACACCTCGCTGGTGACCTCAGCATCGCTCTCCTCTCTCTCCTCTTCACAAGCTCTGCTCCTTCCCACTCACCCCCTCTTGCTCCTCTCCCCACCCTCATGACAGCACTGTGTCTGGCTCCAAAAATCTGTCAGTTCCTACCACTGAAATTATAGGCAACATTTTGCAAAATGGTGGAGGCCTGCTCAGTGTTATTTCCCCATCACTCCTCACTTGCCATTCATATGAATGAATTTGGATAAATCCCAGAGATTCATCTGCTATCCTCTTTTTGCTTCTCCATCTTCTCTCTCCTATTCTGCTCTGCACCACCATGCTCCCAAGCTCCGTCTCTCCCTCCCAGACCTTGTCAAGCAGCAAAAGTAAAATCAGTGGCTGTTAACCATATAATCATATAGTCATAGAATATTAGAAGTCACATAATCCTAAATATTTTTCACAGTACGCATCTAGAAATGGACTGTGTACGTATGTGAAATTGTTACTTTCACATCTAGATTTGCATCTTGTTGCACAAGTTAAGGAAAGCCCGAGAGGTAAGTCATCAGGGAACTGTAAGCTTTCTGTTGATTGCATTTTTAATTTCAATTTCTACTCCAGGTCTTCTCATTCAGCTATATATTTTCTCCTTAAGGAACTGAACTCTGCTCTTGACTGATGCTGGATAGAATTATGGACCACTAGTTTGCAGAGTATGAAACCAACTGTCACATATAAAAACAGATCATGTCCTGAACAGGTGACTAGCCCATGAGAAAGAGCTTGTGCTTGCAAGGGAACACAAGTGATCTGTCTCAGCCTATGGTTCTGTACACAGCTAGAAGAAACTTGTTTGTGAGAAACTGCTCTGTAGCTGTAACCAAGTCTTCTTACTTTCTGTGAATGGCCTTGCTTATCCTGATACATGATGCTTTCTTGTATCCCTGTTCCCTCTTTCATATATATGGTCACGGTACTAAGGGGTCATGCAGACATCTTCTGGCTGGCCTCCATCAGTACCAAGGACTTGGTGGAGGCTCTACTGGCTGGCCTCCCTTTTGGTGTGAGTACCTCTCTATTAAAGCCATGAATGTGAGCTTGCTTTCATATCTGTTCTCCAGGATCTGTAAACTTTATGCAGAAATGCTGGCACTTTTGCATTACGTGTAGATCCATGAAACTTAGACTTATTTAGGTAATCACATGCCCCTTCCCTGCCCATCCCTAGCATGGTCTGGTTTGAATAGGCCTAGATCACTCTTATCAAAAATGTAATGGGCAAATTGGAAGAGAGGAGATGGGCTCGTAATTGAACCACATACCAGCTGCCCCGTGGAGGAATTATCACAGCAGCATGGAGGTTGCATAAAGGCAAGTACCTGGCAGTGGTGGACAGATTGTCAGTTACTGCTTTCTTGAACTTGGATATCACAGTGAAGAAGCAGTTGTTCTTAGACGGACCCATTACATGTTTTGTTATGATCCTTGGGTTACATTATTTTTTCTATGCTACCACAGAGATAAGCTGTGATAAAGTTCTGCATGTATTGGTAAAGTCTCTTAGCTTTTAAAATTTGTTGGTGCATGGAAACAAACTCCTGGAAATTTTTCCTTTCTGGGCTAACTCCTAAATAACATTCAAACACGGCTGGAGAGTCGGTCAGTTTATCTGGAGTAATATCAGATAGATTGACCCAATATATCCAATAGTGCATGAAGTGTGGGCTGATACTGGTCCATATACCCTTGACAACATTGATAAATGAGTAGAATGGACAACCAAGTCTCAGCATCTAAAGACAGCCCTTTAATCTTAATCTTATTTGTAGTGGAATTTTGAGGTACTGGTAAACCAAAGTAAACCTTTGTGGAAATGGCAGCTCCCTCCATGAAAAGTTGTGACTTATTAACGTTCATTGGTAACTAAACAGACTTGAATTTAAGGCTTTAAACAGAACAAATGGTCAGTTTATTAAACAAAAAATGTCCAAGTCTAACATTTGAACTATTTTTTTTCCAAGAAGCAAGGTTGCCATTGGCTCTACCATGTGCATTTGACATCCACAATGAAAAGATTTTGTCTTTTCCTTTAGAAAAGAAACATCACTCAGACATCAGTTTCAACAATTGCAAGTGTGTTTCAGTCAATGCACATCAATGTTCTATGTTCCCTATAGAACAGGTAGGCAAAGATGGACTTCTTTTACTGTACCTCTGAGATTAGAGCTAGAAGGACAACCTGAACTGGAGGTTAGAAGAGTTTTTCTTTACTTCTCTTGCTGGTGGTGCATTTCTTCCCAGTGTGACAGTGGGATTCACCCAGACACTGGCTATCAAGATTCTCCTGCATGGTTGGTCAGCTGGTGGAGTTTGGTTGAATTAAAAATAAATACTGTGCTGGCATTTTGGAGGGAGATCCACCACTCCTAGATTAGTAGACAAGCTACTGTCAGCTCTGCTACTGGAATGCAGGAGCAATGCTTTTCTCTCAGAAGAAAACACAGCAAACACTGTGGATACATGTATTTTTTCTCTTTCCTTCCAACTTCGTCAGTATGTGAGCGCCAAATTGGTGCCAATTCAGGTCACTGCACACAGCAGTGCAGAAAAGAAACAGAACAAAAACCCTGGGGAATTCATCACGATGGAGCAGCCCAGGCTTCAGTAGCTGCAACAGCGGGTGGGCAGCGTTACCAGAGCTTGGCTGTCTTCAGCTGTTTTGAACATTTGCTACTAGAAAGAGATGTTCAGAGGTCGTGTCTGTGTTAGGAGGGAGCACTGTGTCTGGTCTGGGATATTAGTCGTTAATTAAGAGCAGGTGTTGGTTGTCTAGACAACTACGTGGGATAGCCAGAAAGAAGTGGATTTTCAGGTGATTACTAGCAAAGGGTTGGAAACTAACCACGTAACAATTTCATTCTATTTTGTTTTAATTTACTATGTTTAACCATTAAATAACACTTTTTTCCTCAGGAAGTCAATTATTTTAAAAATACAGAATATCATCTGCAGGGTATGCCATGATTCTTCATTAGAAATGCAAATCAAGCCAGAACCTTATAAGATCTCGCTCTGTGTTTTCAGAGAGAAATGTCCCCCATTTATCAATTTAATTTCAAGTGTGTTTCAGTGGATGCAGTCTGGGTAAGTACATACAAATATGCATATGTATACCCACAGTTTGCCCTGGAATATTAAGAGAGTTTGCAACTATTAGAGAGGAAGAGACTTCATGGTCTGATGTTTTGACCAGTAAATGGTAATTTTTGAGTTCCTGTATTTTACTTTGTTGAAACTCTTCACCCATCTTGTTCCTGAAAACAAATTTGTTTGGGATCTGGTCCCATTGCCCCTTAGTAGGTAACTCAGGTAAAAGTTGAAGAAGGTAATGTTAGAAGCAAATGAGGCAAAAATTGCATGCAAAACAGTCCTGCAAAGGATATATTCAATAAATAGTCTTGGAGGTATGGTAGGAAGGTGAATAACATGACCCCCTGAATTTCCTTCCATTCCTGCATATCTGGGGGACCCTACCTGAGGCATCCATCTGCCTCGAACTAGAAGGATTGATTTGAAATTCATTTCTAACATTTCATTCCTAACCCAACATTGAACCCAGTTTTAAAGACTCAAGCTTGGGTAATGCTCTAGTCACCACATTGCTTACTACACACTCTACAGTAGGTAGAGAACAAAGGCAGTAGCCTTTGGGTTTGTAGGCATAGACTTCTCAGCTGACTCATAGATAACTGGTACAGGAGATAAACATCACCTACACTGCACCAAGGAATGGATTGTTATTGCTCCAGATCACTTTCTGATGTAGAAATAAGTTGTACGATGCACTTATTGATAGGTTACATTAATGACAGTGCTCTGGTTTAATTGAGTCTCAAATTAAATTTGACCCTAGTGTTACATATTCTTTTAATGAATTCATAAGACACATAAGAATCCTTTGGTAGGAGAGGTAGTTTATGGGTCTGTTACTTGGATCTGACATTTTGTTGCCCTGACTTAGCCAGAGATCCATCCCCATCACCAGATGACTGATATCACCCATCTATGGAGGAAGGGGGAAATTTAGGCTGAGCGATTATCATCTGGTTGGCATAAATCTAAGATCAACAGATGTGCAGCTGAGAGCACCTGGAAATGTATTTCATACTCAGTGTTGAATTTAGGACAGGTGAGTAACTCATCTTGGTAGAAGCCAAATCTTACCATGGTTTAGTGGCACTGTTTTTGATTTGTGTCTTTTAATCTGAGATATATGAAGGACAACAACAGGTCCTTCCTGCTGCCCATCTAGAAAACAATTCCAACTGTGCAATAATACACATAAAAGCTACTAGCAAAGACCAGGAGCTACATCAATAACATGATTATGAGAGCAGGAGGAAACACCAATATCCTGTGACCCTCTACGAAGTCCAGGTTGGGTTCTCCATGGAAGAGGTTGGGGCTTCTGATTCAGGTTTCTTAAGTGTAAATTGCCTTTAGTTTGAGCATCCTGTCAGACAATCTCAGAGCTCTCAAAACCTTGGAGATACCAATCTCTGTGTAACGGGACAGCATTTCTGAGATCTACCACTCAAAGTTGGTGGCCCATGTTGAAGACAAGATACCAGGGAAAACATATATTTGAGCTGAGCAGGTACAGCTGTCCCTTAGTTATGTTCCTATTTCTTTTTTTCTACTTCATCATATCTGAAAGCCACATAAGTGTTTCTCATTTATCTGGATGTTCAAACAACTCTCAACTACACGGAAGCTGATGGAGAGAAAAAAAAGAAGAAAGAAAAAGAACTACTTTCTTAATCAGCATTAACTGTGATTTCTGCTCCTTTGCAGAAGTGAAACTTCAAATGTGAAATTTGGATCTGTAATTAAGGATCATATTTGATTTTAGTAATTTTTTTTCCCCAGAATTTAAGAATATGCTTAACATACAGCACACTTTCTGTGCTGAACAAAGGCTTTGATTTCAGCTTATTCTTTTTTCTTTTTTTATTATTTTCCTCTCACTCTTTCTCATCCCTTTTCTCATCTGCTCCTCCTAATCTAGGCTTGCCTTGTATAAATAAATCCCAAATTGACGTCATTTGTCTGTGGTATGGAACACTGTTTATGTTGAATCAGGTTTACTGTTTTGTTAGCATGGAAAGCAACCTGAATGGTCCAGGTGCAGAAGCCTGAAGCTTAGTGGCTTGAAACAAACATGTGGATTGATCCAGTCAACTTCTTACATTAATTAACTGTACTTCTTAACTGTTCTCCTTCTTTTCTGTTCACCTCTCTCACCTCCAGCTCCTTTGGTAAATGAAAACATAATCTTGATTCATGCTGTATAGCTTTGCTTTCAGTCTGACACAGAACTGAAGTGGGTTTTGCTTGGCAAAGTGAAGTATTGCTAAGGTTGCTGAAAACGGTGTGTAATTGCTACGTGATTTTTCCCCTCTTTTGTTTCTTGTCCTCACTGATGAAATCAACATAGATCTGTAAATGAGGTGTGTCTAATTTGAACTACTGAGTGCTTTATTGGTGATAGATTTGCTGTAACTATTTCCTGAAGATATTTGTTTTCTTTTCCCCACTTATGCTGAGAGCTGGACCATTATTCTTCAATAGAAAGGCCATTTAGAGTCTATTTCCAGCTGAAACAGCTCTATTCTTTACTAACATATACATTTGTTTAAGGGACTTACACAGAAGAAAAATACCAAAAATAACCTCTGAGAATACAAGTCCTCAATCAGAACTTGGTTGTTTGGGCTCTATTAACAGCTTTGCCACAAATTTCCTCAGTTTACTTGTGAAATGGTGCATAACATAAAACCACTCCCTTTGTCTTATTTCTCAGTGCTGGGCATTCTGCAAAGCAGATTTAAATTACAATGCACAATAACTATCTGTAATTCAGTGTCATTTAAAGGTCCCTTTAAGATGCCAGAGCAGTTATACATTTATATATATAATAATCAGGTCTTTAATCTCTCAGTGCCTTGATCTGTAAGGACTGCAATAATGCTTGCTTTGTCTCTATGCTCTTTGATGCAAACAAATTGTTTTGGGGAGGGCTTTGCTGAGAGGGGACCTTGTTCTTTGTGGGACCAACTTCCACTATTGACTCTAACACACCATATGCTGAAACTGTAAGTGACATTGCAAAATGATGCTCTTGCCAATTAGGTAGGGCTAAAACAACTGCTGTCCCATTCAGTGTCCAAAAATGAATGGGTTCCTCTTAGAAACTGGCTATTCAATAGTATATCTTATTAGTGAAGTTCGGGGTTCTGCCCCTGGCTAATTTTCTGAAAGCTGTTCAGCCCCTGATCTGACAGTAGAACAATGTCCATCGCCTTTGACTTCTCTGTGACACTCATATTTCACAACAGCAAAGCAGTTCCTTTCAACCCTTTAGCATTTGTGGATGTAGTAAGAATTTCTAACGCTGAAATGTATCCTGAGCTGAAAATTTCTCTCTGATAATTTGGATCTTTTTGTGAACATGAATCAGAAGCAGAAACTGCATTTGATTTTCTACAAAATTTATGCAAAGAGGAATCCTCAGTGGAGAGACAAAGGGATGGTTCTTAGGATTGTCACTCTAGCATTAAAAAAAAGAAAGAAAAAGAAAAAAGAAAACTGAGATTAAAAATAATAGTAATTAAAACATTCTGCCCTCATCTCTTGCAAATAAGACTAACGGGGTTGAACTCATCTCTCCTTAGAGAGGAGAGGATTTGATATCCTGTGTAGTTCCAGATACCTTCCACTTTCAATGAGTGCCTTGGTGCAGGGATGGGCCTGTGCATTTTCAACACAAATAGAATTTGATGAATTAAATTCTCTTCTAATATGTAATTCCCTGAACTGCCTTTGTAATGACCAGATATCTGCCATCCTCAAAGTGGTTTGGGCCTCAAAGGACCTCACATTTTTTCTAAACCAGGTTTTATTTTCCATTTCCCAGTCCCCACTTAATTTTGAGGGGTTGGTCCACCTGCCAGCTTGCAGTCTTCCCTTTCATCATTATTCAGTGATGATCTTTGCAGGGGCCCTCAACTTAGGGTATGTCCTAACTGCAGATTCAAGGAATGAGTGTGTTAATACAGAAGGTGAAGAGCACAACAACTGGATCCTGGAGTTGTCTCAGTGTTGGGAATGATGATAGCACCACAATGCTGCTGAAATTAATGGCATTGTTCACACAAGGATGGAAAAATTACATCTTGACCTGAAAATCATGGTGGCAAGGAAGATGCTTAACATCACTTGGTGGTGCAGATGATAGAAGATTGGCTTGTGGGCATGATTAGGATTCTAGTAGCCTGATGGAAAACCTAAATTCTGCTAAAGCAAACTCAAAAATTCTTTGAAACCCAACAGATTTATATCTCCCTGGATCAATGACTCAAGGGAACAGTCTTGTCTGTTACTCCAACTTTCTAACTCCTTGTGATTTAACTTCCTCACTGCGATGTTCCCAAGCCAGCTCTAACTTTTCCTAGATTCCTGATGATCGTGATCCCTTTTCTTCTGGTGCTTAGCAGTTTTTCTGGACAGAGTCTCAGTAGGACAGCCTTTGTGCTGTAAGCTGATCCAGCCTTCAGGTTGGAGGGTTGAGCCTGCCTGAAGAATTTGGAAGAAGGGTTTCTAAAGTTCTTGATGCATAAACCATGTGAGCATATGGTCATAAATCCTATAAGCTTGAGCACTTAGTGGTGATCCGATAGCAGTTGATAGATTCTCTGGATAATGCTGCTGTAATGTAAGGTGAATGCAGCAGGGTGAGAATGGAGCCTCAGGGTCAGCTCCACAAGCTTTGCTCTCTTAGGCAATGTGGCTAATGTATACATAGACAGCTCCAGGATGCAGCAATAACTCTGGGCAGCTGTTTATTGAACCCCCAACAGAGTGCCTGCCCAGAGGAGTTTTTGAGAGAGGAGCCCTCATTTTCTTGCAACACAGCTGAAAGATACCCCTTTGTTTCCCCCTTCCATCCTCTGAAGACAGAGAGCATTTGTTGAGCCATCTCACCCCTTTCCTGAAGCATGACTCAAGTCAAGGTTCTGGTGTTCGTGTCAGGCACTGTGTATTCTCCGTGAACATCAGGGCCCCAAAATACCAGCCCTTGTGCCAACAAGAAGATATTAATGAGGATTTTTTTCTGATTTGCTTCTCTCTGATTACAAGCTGATTGTGGTGTTCCCTACTGGGCCTTACTGAGTAGCGCCGCCCGCTGCCTCCCCTCTCATATGTCCTGGGGATGAAGAGGCTAATCCTTTACATTAACCAGCCCATTAACTATTGTGCCTGTAAAAACACCCAGCCTATCCCAATTACTCCTGGCCCTGTTCCCTCCTGCCCATCAACTTGATCGAAGATAATGTGTAACGGGATAACGTGGCACTGCGTGTTGTTGACACTAGGAAGAAAGATCCCGGGGCTGAAGTGCCACTCAGGTTACAGATGAGCTGGAAAATCCACCCACTCATGAGGGTGGTGACAGCTTTGTACACAAACTCTTGCTGCCCATGATACTGAGATTGTGGAGGCTGAAAGTCTGCAAGTGCTTGACGGGGGGGACTTTGACGAGAGCTAACAGGGAGCAGGGTTGGGTGGATGTCTGCAGGTAAGCTGGGCCATCTCTTTCTTAAACTTTCATGCTGTAGCATAAATGGAGTAGGTTATCAAGTTATCAGCTTAAGATAAATCAAGAAAGGAAATCCACCTACTGTGCAGCTCAGATTTTTGTCATTCAGAACACAGGGCAGACCAAGAAGTTGAATGTACAGCTACATTTTTGTGGCCATGGCTTTCTCTTGGATACTTGCACACATGAGGATGTGGTTGGTTGGATTTCTTAAAACGGTGATTGAGATGCCTGGCAGTGTGCTGCAGTAGCTGAGGCACTGAACCTAAACCATGTGGCATCAGCAGAGTCAAACCTAGGAACCTGGTTTTGTCCTCTTGATTCTGATGCCAGCATTGCTCACGCCATTGTGTCGTTTCTTATCAGTAGTTTCAGAAGTTCTTCAAGGCAGTACTTCAACATGGACCTCTCCTCTCTGTTCTCATCTTCTCTCTTTTCTCTCCTCTTCCTTTTCCTCTTCTTTTCCTCATCCTCTTGTTTTTCATTTTCCTCTTCTTCTGCCTTATTTTCTTTTTCCTTTACCCCAAGAAGTTTTTTCTTGTTTGTTTTTTTTCAAGGTTAAAATATCAACTTCCAACCAGAGGTGGCTCACTCCAAAGCAGAACATTTCAATTTGATCAGCTGGCACAGAGAGTTCTGTTTCAAATCATTTTTGACAGCAAGTTAAACCACATTTCTACTTCAGCTTGGAGCTGGTCTCCCCATTGGCCCATTCCATTTCTTTAGAAAGCAACATGCTTTTCTCTACCTGAAAACCAAATAAAACAGGTGAGTGCATGAATCACTGGGGCATGACTTGACTCAGAGGAGAGAAAGAGGGATTAGGATTCTCAGCATATACCAACAAAGGAAAAGTTTGAGTCTCACTTGATCTGAAAGTTAGAGCTACAGCTAGCTTTGTTGAACTGAAATGCAATATTGCATTTTCAGTAGTAATAAAATATTTTGTCTCCAGTAAAAACAAGCAAGTGTTTTAGAATTAATGTTCTGTGAAATGGTTTGAAATGTCCCCTATTTCAGTTTGGGATGACAACAACTGTAGGAAAGCCAGGACTTTCTTGAACGACAGAAATACTGCAGTGCACTTAACTCTAACATTCATATGACAGCTGACAAAGCATGACTTTAATGTTGGCTGGGATTTTCCATGAAATTGTAGCAGTAATATAACATAAAGGCTTCTGAAGTACTCAGAGCCGAGCTTGCTTCCCTGGGAGGGATGAAGTATGCTGGAATGTAAAGCAGTTTTTAGAATATAAACTCAGAAAAAGATTATCCATATTTAGATGCAAGAAGACCACACAAACTATCTTTTTACTTTTTTTTTGTGAGTGTGTGTGACTGCTTGTCACTGATGTTGTGTAGTGGAGCTCCTCTAAATAACAAAGAGAATGGAGCAACAGAAGATTGTATGTCACTGGGTTTCTGGGGACTCTGCACAATCTTTGAAGGGTCTTTCCATGACCTGGGCACTACCATTCTTCCCATTGTTCCTCAAACACTTGAGATTTTCTTATTGCAACTATCCTTTTGAACTCAAAATCTTCTGAGATTAAATGAATATTGTTCATTCAGCAAGCAATATTCATAATACCAGCACAGAAGATGCTACTGGTTTCGCTGTGACCAAACAGTTACAGTAATAACTGTTGGACTGAAGCAGGATGAAAGGTGTTCAGCAGGCCAGAGTGAGTTTACGGTGTCAGGAATGCTGCTTAGCCACAGAGAGAGCATTTTGCTGGAAACAGCTGATGTCAGCTTAGGAGGGATATAAAATTGAGAGAACAATTTGAAAAGAACTGCTCCTCATTACACACTCAGGTCAATAGTTCCTTACCCAACAAAGATGGAGCCACATCTTCAAGACTGTAGAGTCTAAATAGATTCTGTCTCCTATGACTAAACAAGGTGAAAGCACAACTATCCTGGATTTCAGGTGATATCTTTTCTGCTCAGCTATCTTTGTTTGTAATTGCAGTTGCATTCCAAATGAAAACATTTAGGAACATTTGGAAATAAAGCAACGAAAAACAAGAGAAAGTCAAATAGCCCAACATGGGTGAGCTTTTTGTGGATAAGAGGAATACACAGGAAAATAAAACTATACAACCTCAATTCATAGTTAAAATTTTTGGAAGCCTGTAAGCCATGACTCTGGACTGCCATTTATTCAGTTGGTACACCTAGACTTCCCTAAAGGAACACTGAGACTGTTGTGACTGAGATACAAGAGATGGAGGCAGAATTTATATTAAGATCTGAGCTTCACCAAGCTTCAGAAATGACTTTTTATATGCCAGGTAAGAACTATTTTCATTTTTAATTTCTTTTTTTTTTTTTTAATGATGCATTTACAAATAAAAGAGTATGACAGCGGAGGTGTGATTATTTAAATAGGTCTCTGTTTAGTTACATCTAACTTAACATCAAGAGTGAAAACCCTG
This sequence comes from Cyrtonyx montezumae, assembly GCF_038088225.1. Taxonomy (NCBI): domain Eukaryota; kingdom Metazoa; phylum Chordata; class Aves; order Galliformes; family Odontophoridae; genus Cyrtonyx; species Cyrtonyx montezumae. The sequence goes on from NW_027072037.1 coordinate 2,249,733, forward strand.
TTTTCTTGCTCCTGCCCCATCACTCATGAACAGCTAATGGTTCATGACACAGTGCCAAACAGTTCTTTTCAAAATTTTAGCTGCTCAAGTGAAGTACAATTTCATACCCAAACACAAAATTACTAGTTCTGTTTTTTGCTAAAAGAAGGGCTTGCCTAACAACAAACTTTTATTATTTGTTTTCTGCATTTGTCTTCTTCCCCATCTCTATGTTTTCAAACTAATAAAAAAACCAAACAAATAACCACTGACTTGCCCTACTCTCTTTGCTGATATTTCAGTGAGGTTGCGTTTCCACAGATAGGCACAGGTGTTGCAATTCCCCAATTTGATGAAGTATCTGGAAGTCAATCAGCAGCTATTGTAAGAGAGATGCACTTTGCTTCCTCTGTGTCATGTGTGGGGGAATTAAGCTCCTAGAATGAACTTCAGAATGGTAACAATTCTTATCAAGTCTAAAGGGAACAATGCTTGGAGGGCAGAACTCTTCCACAGATATAGTTATGTGTGTTGGTGATAAGTATGCCCAGATCAGGAAACATTTTCTTACTCTAAGGAGATTTTGGGTAAGCTTTCTGAGTATTTATATCTTATTTGAGGTACCAAAAACCTTGACCAAAGGCCATTATCTACTGGATTACACAACTGAACTCTGCTTAGCTCTGTTCTTCAAGCCCAACAACCTTGCAAGCTTGATGCAATGTTAGCAGGAGAGATGAGAAGTGTTTGCTTCCAAACGGTGGTTTAATTTTTAGAGTGATTTTTGAGCTTCTTCAGGGATAAGTTTGAAGTTTTGACACTACTTATAGGAGCTTGATGACAACAAGGTTTCAGGTTGGATATTAGGAAAAATTCATTCTCCAAAAGAGAGGTCAGGTGCTGGATCGGGCTGCCCAGGGAAGTGGTGAAGTCACCATCCCTGGAGGTGTCCAAGAAACATTTAGTTGTTGTACTGAGGGATGTAGTTATGTGGGGAAATGCTGGTGGTAGGTTGGACTGGTTGATCTTGGGACTTTTTTCCCTCTTTGGTGATGCTATGATTCTGTGACAGTGGTGGTCTTTGTAATCAGTTTGATCCAAGTGTGCTGGATGCTATCCGTTTTTATGCATGTATACTTCTGCAGAAATGAGTGCCAATATATCTTCTTTCTTGTCATGGGGAGGAAAATAGGTGTGGATCCCACCGTCAATATTTGTTGTTATCACTTACTATTTGCAGATCTGTTGAACTATCAGGCAGTGCAGGCATAGATAATAAAGCTAATTTAGATTCACAGACCTCAGTGTTCAAACACAGGAAAGGTATGTCTGTGTGTGACAGAAGAATGAATTTGGAAAATATAAGCAGCTATATTATGGTGATACGAGACCTTCAGCCTGGAGGAACACAGAACCTATTGCTTCTCGAGTTTTACTTTATTGTTGTTCGTTTCTACTCCTTTAATAAGGAATCCTGAATTGAACTCCTTACATGCTTACAGCACTCTGCTTTTGGCTGCTTTACTGAGGTTTTCCCTTGTAAACTCTGGAGTGAATCGTTCAGTCTGCTGGATTGGAGTTAGAAAAACCCTGGAGCAGCTCTTTTACTCACTGGCGAAGCTGCACTTTTGCAATGCCATGGCTGGGACAGCCTGCTCTTGCTCCTTGACTCGCTAAGCTATCCGTTTCACTGGCTGGTTCGAGCCGCGTGCTCCCTGCATTCTTTTGGTCACAGGGGCGTAGGAAACGGTCTTAACCACTCAACTTATATAATGAAATACCGTGGCAAAGCCAACTGTGATTTTGTCGTTAAACTTCGATGCCTCCTCGCTCAGCCCTCCCTTCCTCCTCACTTTCCTGCCTTGAGTCCACGCTTGTAAAACTGGCAGTGAGTCTGCCGCAGAAATCATTAATCCAGCACGGGAGGGAGGTCTGTGCGCATGCATTGCTGACATGGGCTTTCATCAGTGTGTTTGCATGGCTTTGCTAGCCTGGGTTTTCCCCTTAAGGGCTTGGGAATGAGTGGTGGTGGACTCAGGCGAAGACTTGGCCTGCCAAAACAGAGGGCTCTGTGGTTCCAGTAACCACTGGCTCCAACTGAAGACAGAGAGCCAGGGGGGAGGCACACGGGTGAAGAAGGAATTTCCACCACAGTATGATGTTGGTTTTGTGATTCAATACAATCGAGTGTTTTTTTTTTTTCTTTTCCTGTCTAGAAAGAAATTGGAAGTGATTCTTGTACAATGGAGAGAGGCATTGGAAAGGGGCATTGCTGTGCACTGGGGCTCCAACGTGCCACAGCAGGGAAAGAAGCAATTCAAAGACTTCGAGCTCAGGATTGCTCAAAAAAATGTCCCCCATTTTTATAGCAGAGCCAAGAAAAGCATGGGCCTAGGGAACAGGTGGGCTCCCTTTTCTATAAAGCTGAGGTGTTGGTGATGGATCTGCACAGAAAAACCACGGCGTAGCAGCTGTCTCACACAATGCTTAAATCTTCCATAGTTACTCAACAGCAACTTTAGTTCTGGGGCAGTGGAAGCCATTTAGAAAGTTACATGGTGGCTTTATGGAGCAATCAGATTTGATGCTCCATCAGTGCACCCACGTGTGTCTGGAAGCTTTCTGAACAGATTGTTTCTGTGTTGAAAGTACCACTTTTTTTCTTTTTCTTTTTTTTTTTTTTTTCCTGCAAATAAAACTTCTGGCCAAAGAAAAAAACAACATGGCTTTGAACAGGTTGCCATATGCAAACATATGTGTGAATCCGTGCATATGCAAATGTAGCATTTTGTAGGATGGAAGTGTTGTTCTGCCTTAATCTTCTCAGAACAGAGAACTAGCAGTTTTCACGCTGTCATGACTTTTTTATTTTGAAGGTTTTTGATGTGTTGTAGCAGTCGTACCATTGTAAATGATGATAATAATTTGATTTCTTACTTTTGAAAACTTTTGATATAAATCCAAATAGTTACATCCTCTCCCCCAGAGAAGTATTTCTGAGGTTATTTTGGTGTAACTGACAGTGGAGACATTATTTGTCTTCAAATATTTTGAACTACTTTACGAATCAAAAGTTCTCATTTTCATGCAGGCCTATGAATATCTCAGATGCAAACAAGATATGCTCCACTTTTCTGCTTATGGTGACCATCACAACCTCATTAACAGTTGAGTGGAAATTATACTGCATGACTGAAGAATGTGCTCTTCTGCCGTGTGAGCATAATAAAAGTCTTATGTAAATACCACTGATATCAAACCTGTGAGCTGTGAGTTCTTTCTAACTCTCAGCAGCAAGAAGTAGTAGAGACGAGGGCTAGCAACCACTCTATTCTACACATAACACATGCAATAGGAATTGAGATTTTACTTAAAGCTACAACATAACCCAGAGAGAATCTATGGAGTAAGATGGGTGTGGAGAAGGATCAGAGTCATGAAAGTTTGGGTCGTACAGAAATCCTGGTCTACTTAAGGGACTAGAAACAAGACGTTATCTGTACATGTATATCTAACACAGCTTTCTGCCTAGATGTACTTCTGAATTGTGTCATGAAGGCATATCACTGTTTTCATGCTGAAGTACAGCAAATAAGGATTTGGGCTCAATGAAGGACAGCAGGAATGAAAGAACCGAAAAACTAACTTGCACATGGTCATGTCTGAGTACTGTTTTGTGCCTTTTGGGACTCCGCATGCTGTGAAAGGAAAGGATCAGTGTCTGATGACTCTGGAGTTCTCAATCACGTATCTAAAGGAAGAGAAATTATAGCAGACCTCACTAGTGTGATGCTGCAGTAGGAGATGTCTTGGGGACGTGGCTGAATAATGAGAAGAGCAAAAGGAACAGGGAGAAAAAGACTGAGAACAATGGCAAAGGATGCCTGTAAAGAGGTGAAGAGCATTTATATTGTAGGTGGCCAGATGTGCCAATGTCTCTTATACTGAACAGGGAGCTAGTCAATAAAGCAAGTAGCATCTAGAGTGCAGTTCATCCTTAAAAATACATCATCTATGTCATGGCCTGAAAGTACTTTATTCTCTCCAACACTCTGAAAAGAGTTGAGGGAGGCCAATTCAGATGGAGAAGTAAAAACTGAAAGTTAAGGGAAGACAAGCTTTGGTTCTCATAACCGCTTAAGGAGGGGGAAAAGAATAAATTAAAAAAAAAAAAAAGAGGGAGAAAATTAAGTAGCAAAAGACAAAGGAAAAGCTAAAGCAAAATAAGTGAGAGCAGAAGTGACTCTTTGGAAAGGTAGAAAGATATGAGAGAGAAAGGTTGAGGGAGCTGGGCTTGCTTAGCTTGGAGAAGAGAAAGCTCCAGGGAGACTTTATCGTGGCCTTCCTGTACTTGAAGGGAGCGTATAAACTGGAGGGGGAGTGACTGTTTACATGGGTTGATAGTGGTAGGCCAAGGGGAATGGTTTAAAACTAAGACAGGGGAGGTTCAGGTTAGATATTAGGAGGAAGTTTTTCACTCTGAGGGTGGTGATGCCCTGGAAAGGTTGCCCAGAGAGGTTGTGGATGCCCCATCCCTGAAGGCATTCAAGGCTGGACGTGGCTCTGGACAGCCTGCTCCAGTGGTTGGTGACCCTGCCCATGGCCTGGGGGTTGAAACCAGATGATCTTTGAGGTCTGTTTCAACCCAGGCCATTTTATGATTCTAAGATAAGAAAACAAGACATCAGAATAATATCATAGATAAGCCCCTAAAAGGAAAGGAATTAAAATAACTACATGTATTCCAGCTTCTGCAATTGATGAAGTGCAACTTTACCTGAAATACTGAAGATTCAAAGAGCTCTTTAAACTGATGATAAAGGCTAGAAAGGATGTGGAAGTTGTGGCTCAAGTCCGCCATGCGTTTGATGACATCTCAGTGGTATAATTCTGGTTACTGCTTGTAAACTGCCCAATGTAAGGTTGAACTTAAGCTCCTTAATGCTCTCAAGGAAAGTTTAAACATCTAATACCATGTCCTAAGACACTATAGAAATTCAGCCTTTTATTTTGGCTAGGATACAAAGGATAACTCCTCAATAACAACTCAGATGAATGGTTACTCCTTTTACTGGCAATTTCTGTCCAAGACACAAATAAAGAGGTTTTGCAAGCAAGTAGAATCCCATCCAACATTCTCTATTAATGCTCGTGGTACATAACTGCTTACGAGAAGAGATTTTGACCATGGAAGTTCCCATAAAAAAAGTTACATTATGGGGTAGATTACTGACTGGTGTAAACTGAAATCTCCAGAGATGCTGATTCACTCAAGTTGAGGATGTATCCCTCTATTTTCTGCTTGGAAAATTAGACAAATGGCAATGTACATGAAGGCTCAGCCTTGTCTGGAAATGCCATCTGGTGAAGGTGCAGTGGTGCACCTGGCAATAGTTGAGTGGGTAATCACAACCACATGGTGATTACCAAAGAAAAAAAGGTGTTCTTTCCCTTGCAAGGATCTTCTGCTGAGTTTGAAACCGCTCTTCTCTTATGTGTCTCAAGAGGAAAATGGCTGTGAAAGAAGACATTCATGTGTATGTCTGTCATTCTTTTCAGGTAAACAAGGATCTCCAAATTTTTCATCTGTAGCATTTTTCCAAGTAATATAACAGCAGTCAAGCCTGTTTATTGAAATTGCACTTCTCTTTCTTTTTTTTTCCCCTACAGTTTCTCTCTAGAAACACTCAGAAAAATCCCAATCCTGATTTCCCAAACTATTGCAGTCGTGATCCTGACTTGCAGCACTAAGCCCCCTGTTCACAACAGCACCTGACTGGGAGCTGGGGCAGCCAGGAGCTTTCCTCTGGCTGCAGACTTGAGCTCACGATGGATACGGACTCAGCAGTGACAGGGTCCTCCAAGCATCCCCCTTCCTATCCCTTCACCACCACTGGTACAGGATTTGCCTCCTTTCTTCCTAGTAGCAACGTACAGGGTTGCACCATCCTGCTGCTCCATAAACAACAACAAAATGAGCTTATAACTTTAAGCCTCCAAATGAAATAAGAAGCTAATTTGCCCCATTGCAGTGCTTGCCATCTGTAAGAATTAGTCCCAGGGGGAAATGAATAGAGCCATTATTCCTACTGTGCTCTTGGCTGTGTAATTCCTACAGTGGTGAAACAGTAGACAGCGAGAGGAAAAACATAATACTTGTGTGACCAGCCTGCCATTGGCTGAGCGAGGCTGTGTATATCTTGTTCATGAAATGAAGAGTCGGGCAGACAGCTTAAGGGGTGACAGACTTCAATGTCCAAAATGCTTCTTAGGCACCAAGTAATTAAAGCACTGTGTGGAATGGATAACAGAGCTAGAAGGCAAGTTAAAGGTTCATTTATTGATGTCTGAGGCTTGTGAATGTCTCTGCTGCAAACCATGGAAAATATCAGCCTGTGACTGCAATTATATTTATGCTCCCTCAGAAAATCTCTTGCTCCATTTCTATGTCTCTTGTGTTCTCCTTTTGTTGGAGATGATGTTAAAAGTGAAGCATGACAGCCTGTTAACCCCTGCTGGTCTATCCGAGAGGCATCGTTCTTGCCAGGAGAGCCTGGATTCTCCTTTGGTGGAAACTGGCCCTGTTCCTGTTTTATACTACGTGAGGATATGGCCTCTAATTTTTCAGCTGAGCCAAGCCCAAGCCATGAAGTAAAAGGTTCATAAAGTAAGATTTTCCAGTCTTAAGTAAATGTTACTTTATCTGAGAGGAATGAACAAGAATGAGCAAAAGCATAAGGAGGAGAGCAATGAGATGCCTCTGCTGGGTGTCTGTCCTGAGCGGAAAATGGGTTGCAGTCTCTGAGCACAGTCAAGAAAATGCTGCCCCTTGGAAAGGCAGAAGTTATGTCCAAGAGAGGAACTTGGCTTCCTTATTCTAAGCAAACGGAAATGCAAGTATTCTTTATGTCTAAGTCAAGGAGTGGGACACTGAGAAAATCATTCCGTGTGGTATAAAACTTCTGGTACTACACCAGGACTCCCACTTCAAGAACATTGCACTTCAACCTCTTGATTTTCCTTCTCCTGCTTGTCTTGATTCTTTTAAGACTTTGGCAGTGAAGAGCTAAGAGAGTCTCATGACAGGAACTTCCTAACCTGAGCTAGATGTACAAGTTCAACACTTGAAATGGAGAAGCAGTGAACTGGGGGGAGGAAATATCCTGGGAATGTCACCCCTGCAGCAGAAAGGCTTCTAGGACTCAGGGACTCAAACCTGAGGGCCAAATAAGTGATAAGCAGCGTGATAAGCAGCTTTTCTCGTGCTACCTAGCACTGTTCCATTCAGGCACTTGTTACTGCCAACTTTTGCAGCTGACATGACTTTTATCATCTATGATTTTGTTTTTGTTTAATCAGGATACACCCCACTGCTATTCAAAGAAAATAATTTCTCCACCTGTGCTGCTGATTTGTTCTACTACTTCTGTTTACACCTTTTCTTTCCTATATCCTTGGATGGAGTCCGGGGCAACCCAATCTTGTGCCTTATTTAGTGTTTGGTAACTGTGCCCATTGGCAGGGGGTTGGAACTGAATGATCTTTGAGGTCCCTTCCAACTCAAGGCATTTCATGATTCTATGATTCCTTGCTGTTCCCTCTGAGTTTTTAACTTGCTCTCTACTATAACTGACATTGTTCATCTCTCCTCCCTTTCGATTACCATAAATCAAAGACTTTCAGCATCATAAATTTGTCAACATCATTACTCCTCACATTCAAACCCTGAACATCTCTGCACTATTCACTTAGTATTTGCTCCAGTGTTGGGTTTTTGTTCCTTTGACTCCAGAAAAAGCTCTGGGAATAACAGATCATCAAGAGCAAGAAGAAACGGCAGAGACTAGGGGTCCTTAAACAAATCATTCCGTTCTACCACATCTCATTTATTCACCTTTTTTTTTCACAATCTACCTATTTGCACTACCTTTGGAAACATCTCATTTTTGAGACTGTATTTTATTAGCTGCTTTTAATTGTATTTTATTTTATCTTTTTATTTTATTTTATTTTTTATTTTTTCAAATGGGACCTTCTTTTACACAGGACCTCTCTGTCCCTCAGTACTACAAGTTATGATGCAAGCTGAAGTTTCACAAAAGATTGGAACAAACGTGTCCGAATGAAGTCACGCCAACCAGGAAGTTCACAATGGCCTCCTGGTGTAGAAAACAGATTGATTGAGCATTAATATGTTCTGAATCTACAGTGGAGCATGAATTTTTCTTAGAGACCAAGCATTTGTATTCTGAAAAAAAGAGGAACCCAGCGTTTCCATGAAGGATATGGAATAGGAGCACTGGAAAAGAAATTATCAGCTCCTTGTGTGTTTCACTGAGTCACAGAATATTTGGCACTTTCTTTTTAGCCAGTGGTAAGAAAGGGGACTTGAATGGCAATGGAAATGAATCTGCAACATTATTGTTCTTCAGAAAAAGGGCTCAAAGGGTAAGGTCCAAACCACCTGCCCATCCAACATTTTCCTGCTCTAAAGGTTAACAGAGGAGTTGCCTTCAATCCAGAAAACATTCATTGGACACAGTAGGCAGGTCAGCAGGCCTTGTGGGCCCAACAGCTGACCTTACATCACTTAGAACTTAACATCCAAGAAGCGAGGTAGTGATGTTTTGCATGAATGGTCTGTTAGGGTAGAGCCACATTTTACATCTCTTCCAAGACCAACAACAGCTTTCGTTTCTAAAGAAACTTTAGCCAAATTAGTTGCTTATCACAATGGGAGCTGGTATGGGGTGTTTGAGGGGTACAAGTGTATACTGGATGTCTGGAGAAAGGAAAAGTATTGTGTTACTGACTGCAGAAAAATACTTTGCAGCCAACTTGCACAGTTTGAGCTGGTTGCCATGGTATTCCTGCAGGAGTGGGAGTAGATAGGATCTTGCTGTGGGATTAGCAAGTGCTGATGCCCTGAGGTCTCTTTCTCCATCCACCCCACACAGTTGTCCAGCTATAAATTGTGCAGGAGAAGCTTACCAGATCCACTAATGCCAAGCCAATAGTTCACTGGGAAGGGACTAAGACATAGCATGGATTTTATAAAAGGCAACACCAGCTCTATTGATTCCATACTTGCAGCCGAAACCACATGGATGCACATATATGCACACGCAGTGGAAAAACGGAGGCTGGATTGCTCCAAGCTGCCCATTACGTTAACAAGATGGCTACCCGCAAACCTGTGACCCAAAGTCATATGTTCCTACTGGGAATATCATAGCACAGAACATTACATCAGCCCCACACTGTTCTTTAAGAACAGCACTGCCTTTCCGCTCAGTGCTATATATTCCTCCCTTTCGTCTCTTGGAGAATTACCAGAACCGCCAGTTCTAGGCATGGAAATCTGCTTCCAGATCCTAAAGCCAGCTAATACATCCCACAGAACACTTGTGTTGAGATGGGTGGACAACATCATAGGTCATGGAAGTCCAGAATTGCCTCCTCTGTGCCAGCCTGGAATAGTAATTGCAACCTTCTCAGCATAAAACACATTAATGGGGAGACATGGAGGTGGGGGTGAATGGAAGCTCGAAGTCAATAAAGCTCCCTGCAAGAAAGGAAAGATTCAGCTGAAGTGGAAGAGATGGAATGAAAACAGAGCTATATTGACTGGGTTATTTTTTTAAAGACTGCTTGCAATGTACAGAACAATAAGATTGGTGGTCAGAGAAAGAGAACCTTGCGCCAGAACTTTGCAGAGGCAAGATCTATTCCTGTTGAAGAATGTCTTAACCAGACCCGTGCAATATGCCTAAATGGATGGTGTGGGGCCATCAAAAGTGTGTGTGTTTCATTATCTTTTTGCTGGACTGTGCTGCTGCTAAGTCACAGCATATTTTCCTGTCTCAGGACTGTTTTTGACAAACCACTGCCAAGCACATGTTTATGGATAAATCAGTCAGATTCAAAATCTGTGAAAAAGCACTCTGTTGAATCAGTATCTGAATCTTCTACTCAACATCCACACACTGCTTGCTATTGTTGATATATCTAGATACAGACATTGTGAACCTGTGTTTATAATTGATGCCCCAAACAACACCTTGATTACCTCTCCTGAATACTGAAGGACAATGGAAGTGTCCACTTCAGCTCCCTAGAAGAAAGCTTTCTTTTCCAAGGCAATCTTCTGTACACCATGCCTAAAGAATAGATTATATCTAGCTCATCTATTATGGTAGATGAGGATGCCCCAGGTGGTAATCCATTACATGACAGTGATGAAATATTCAGGCCACACACTCTCAAGACTCCCAGACAGACCTATGGAATAAAGAAGTCAAAACAAAAGAATTGGGCTCCGTAAATAGGTGATTGAAAGATTGTACAATCTTCTCCTCATTCATGAGAAGAGGATGCAGTCTCAGGCAGCTCTGTCTGATAGATAGTTTGGGTTATCATCACACTTTGCATTATCATAATGGAGCTGGAATCTATGAAGAGCACTTCGGTGAGCTGACAGAGTATTGCCCTTGGAGAAGGCTTCTCTGCCACCGCACATGAAGGTGGTAAAGCTTGTCAGCCAGCACAGATAGCAAACCAGCCATTAGACACCCCATGATTGCAGCCCCTCTCATTATTCCAATTTTGGTTTTGCAGTGAGACAATCTGGCAGCTTTGTGCTGTGCTTGGCTCTGCCGAATAGTTTAATAATCACCTAATAAAACTTTTCATCTGGCTTCCCACATCCCCTCCCTGTCCCAAAACCCTGCCCTTCCTTGAAGTCTATCAAGGATGCAGGGTGTTGCATAAAATACATTGCTGCTGCAGCAGCTTTTCTCTCGCTGCTGCCATATAAATTCAGGTCTTCACGACTGTCATCGTTGCTTTGCTCTTTTTAATCCAACTGCAGCCAAAGGTGTCATTCATGCTCTGCCTTCCTGAATTTCTCTATACCAATTTAGAGGGGTTCCTGCTTGTGTTCATGAGTAAAGTAGAATCTGGACCTCGAGTTTATGTTTCTTAGGTCTACAGCACTGTGTAGTAGTTCAGTATGAGTTATGCTCATAATAGCATGGTTTGAGCTAACTTCACAAACTTGATGGTTCCTGGTAGTGATGCTCCAATGAAACTATAAACTTGGCAGCCAGTGTTCTTTCAAGGAAGGCATAAAAACAAGATGTCAGCCATGAGATACAAAAGAGTGCCTAGCTGAGGAAATCACCCTCCTCAAAAAGGATTTTGGATCTTGTTTGTAAAACATTTCCAGCTCTCAGTGTTCTGCTTGAATTTATTGTAGATTCTGCCTTGAACAAAATCACAAATCATGGCCTAGAACACAGATCAGCTCAAGGATGGTGTATGAGAACTGCTGAGTCACAGCCTGAACCACTGAATGAGCATCTGATGGAAAGATCTGGTCAGCCCTGGAAGCACAGGTGAAGGCAATTCACCTGCATGACTGGAAGGAGGGGAGCCAGGCTCCACCCCTTTTAGACCTCATTTCAGAGCTGATTGCCATTGAATAAGGGTTTCCTGTTGGAGATTCTTCCTTTGTGGAGCTCCTTCTCAGCAAACCTAGATCTTTTGTGGTAGGTGAGCACTCATTTTCTTGTTTGCACTGGTCTCCTTGCTTTTACAACTTTTGCAGGTGGGCTGAACCATGTCAAGTTACTTGCTAACATATCTCCTATCAACTAAAGGTTCCCTTCTCTTTCTTATACTGTTAATTGTAGACAACAGCCTAAGGGTATATGCATTTGATAAAACAGTCGAGATGAGGAGTTAACTGAGAAATAAAAGAAAAAAGACAAAAAACTAGGAAAAAAAAAGAGAAATTTAACTATGCTATAACTTATGCTCTTTACAGAAACTCCAGCTGAGCGGCAGGAGGCAAGATTACTTGTCCTTCTAGCATCAGATGCTGCTACTATTTGGGCCAAATAGAGGAAATGGAAGTTTTAACCCTTGTGATAGTTGGCAAGGCTCCCCTATGATAATGGTATTTATGGAAGGCTGGGAGAGAGTGAAAACCAGAGAAGGACAGTATACATGTCTGCAGAAGGAGCTGAGAGAAGCTGTGAGGAGTGCAGCTTTCCAGCTTGATGAATATAAATTCCTGAGCATCAAAGGGGATGGGGTAGACATGCTTGCCATGCAGGATTTCACTGAGGGTTACTGGATGGAAAGAAAGCCCATGGGTAAGAACTCATTAGGCAAGTGAAGCCAGGAAGGACAGGTGGAGAGACTTGTTTACAATCATTTTTATTTCTAATCTCACCAAGACTGGGTTTTCCTGTCCTAAAATAAAATAAATAGTTAATTCATTTTCATGTTCTGAGAAATCATTGTTTTTGAGATGGTGAGTGCTTTTGGTGACTTTAGAAGCAAAGAGTAGCATGGGACAAGGTGAATGAGATCGATTCCTTTGTGCTGATTAATCAGTCCAAAGCCTGATGCTACTTCTGAAGTGAAGCTAAAATTGTCTTCAGGGCTCCTAGCAGTAGGAAAAAGTGGTACAGTTTACTGACCCCAAAACCAATTTAACATGAATTTACGGATTTTTTTCGAGCACTTTCTGACGTTTTACTCAAAGTGAGTATAGTTACTCAGTTGTATGAAACATGTCTTAAAAGACCTTTTTTCCACTGGGATTTGAGGAGTGCTGTGGGTTTCAAAATCAGGGAGATTTCTTCATGGTAGGCACTTATATTTAGGTGAACTCAAGCCAAATGAATACTGTTTAAGTTCTATAATGCCTTCGTGGGAGTTCCCACAAATGCCCTGTTGCAGCTCTGCTGTGGAATTTGATAGCATTGCTCTTTTGCTGAAAGCATGAGAGACTTATTCTGGCCAGGGCACACTCTTGATGCTGTGTCTCCTCCATGGCAGAGGGAACAGTAAGATGGCTACTGGGTGTAGCATGTAGCTTATGAAGGGCATTGTACAACGGTGGTAGGTAACTTAAAAATAACTCTGGCCAAGCCAGTTGTTTTGAATACTTCCAGTGCTGTCCAAAATGTATTGTGACTCTGACAGACAGGCAGTCAGGAGGCCATGGGTTTGACCCATTGCTCAGAGGAACACCTCCAGCTGTTCCCAGCACCACAGTAATCTTTGGCGGAGAAAGTTCATTGCCAATTGGAGGAATAACAACATTTTTTGATGAACAGTGGGGGGTTTCACCAGGAGGAATCCTATCCAACCTCTGCTCTGGGCTGACCTTGCTTGGTTTTTGAAATCAGAGAGGATCTCAGGCCTAGGTGGCCCAGCATGTGCTCAAGTGCACTTGAGGAATGCCAGCAGGCAGATAAGCTGGGTAAATGTCTAATAAGGCATAGTTTCCTGCTGTTATTGTTTAAAACTTATCTATAGGATCTTTTTTTTTTTTTAAGAGGTCATTTTGAATTGTTTCCCATGTGCTTTTTTTTAAAGTCAGTGTTTGGCATCTGATACTTTGTGCAATGTATAATCCCCATGGTCCAAAGATCTTTAGAGTGCCAGGAAATCCAGAATCTTGGCATGGATCTGGGGCCAGCTCCCATAACACATGGCTGCATGACTTTTCTCTGTTTGTGGTATCTTTGTGACACCATGGTACGTGGTGTACACAGAAATCAGCTGTGGGTTTGCCTCAGAGACCCTGTGAGAGAATCCCCCCACCCCTCCCATCTAGTGCAACTTGTAGGAGCCCCAAACAAAGAAGGTTTGTTCTTTCAAAAGAAATAAATGATGTCTGTGAAGAATAAAGCCCAGAACATTTCCCTGAGGGACAGAGAAGAGAGGTGGTGGCCAAAAGAGTGATTGATTGATCACAACCCCTTGACACCTGAATGCATTATCTGCAGTGGTATGTGCACACATTGATGCACTGTGAGGAAAGACAGGCAGTCCTGGAGGGTCAACCCCATGCAAATTGTAGATCTGCTGACAAACTGCATTTATTAAACAACTTCACTTATGTGAGCTCTCTAACCTGTGTAGACGGATGGACCAGCTGACACCTCAGACTCTGAACTGCATATCAGCTGGGGAAATGCTTAAGGTACTGCTCTTCCCTCTCACCTTTCCCAGATAAAGCCCTCTCCATCTTTACTCCCAAGAGTGACTTGAAGCTCAGGACAAGATCCAGAGCCTTTGCTTGAACAATAGCTGAACACACAGGTAGCACCACGGGGGATTACTTTTGGCTTAAGGGGTGAATATCTTCTGAGAAGGAGATAAAGCATTGCAATTGTTTAAACAAATTCTGTTCTAATAATAATAAATTTAACTGTTGATATTCTGTGATCTGGTAGGACTAGGCAATGGAAACTGAGCTTTGAGCAGGTGGAGGAACTTCTGGTTTCCACCAGCTGAGGATCCCTGGGAGTTTCTACTGAGTGTTATCTGTGAAGGACTCTGCCTCAGAAATATACAGTCCATGTGGATACTGCTGTGAGTATGCACGTGTATTACTTTAAATACTAAAGAGCACAATATTGGATTCCATTTCATGGATTCAAGGAGTCACCAGGTTGGAAAAGACCTCTAAGATCATACAGTCCGACTGCCACCTACCATCACTATTTCACCACTGAAGCACATCCCTTAGTACAAGACCTAAACATTTATTGAGTGCCCCCAGGGGCAGCAACTCCACTATCTCCCTGGGTAGCCCCTTTCAGCGAATGACCACTTCTGGAGAAGGAATTGTTCCTAATGTCCAAACTGAATCTCCCTGGTCACAATTTGAGGCCCAACGTAAAATAGCAAACTTATAAAAACATTTCTCAAAACTAAAACAAAAATGTTGTTAGCTTTCGTATGTATTTGAAGTTCTTATTCTTCTTATTCTAAAAATGTCATTAACTTTTACATATTTGTTCTTCTCCCTCCGTGAGATTTACAGAGCAGGAATCTCTTTATGGAGACACTTTATTTTCCCAGCATAGTAACAGCAATGCGGATTAACTCCTTCCTTTAAAGTACTTTTTTTTAAACCATGGCATACGAAGATCACTCAAAGAAATATGACTGAAAAAAGAAAATGTGATGAGCACTATCAGTTCTCAGTTTAATGCTTCTCTCAGAAATAAGCTCTTAGGATATTCTCAGATAATCTTTCTCACACCATGTATGTCTCTAATCAGAATTAGAGAGAGGCAGCTTTCCTGAGCCTGGCATTAAGTGAAGGTGAGACTGGCAGCTGTCAGTCCTGACAAGAAATTTGTAAGTGGTAAGAAAGCATATCAATGAGAAACAATTATCCTTTGCTGATCAGTTAAAACTGATAACTTAGGAAAATATACAAGTCTAAAACTTTCCCTGTTTTGAAAGATTGAAGTTATTGTAGGAGAATGATGAAAACCACCTTTTCTTTAAGCTACAAAATGGTCAAAAGCCAATATTTCCACAAATGTTCATCTTTATATGTGGGTAACATTTAAAATTAAACCCGTCCTCAGTTTCTCTGGGGCCTTGTATTCTAGATGTGAGATTTATCTCTTCTGACTTAGTGTTTCATTTTAGCTGTGCTGTAGGTTCATTTGATAGTCTATAGATTGGAGGACACATCTCTGAAGGGTGTTCCCTCCTTTCTGAGGTGCTTATTTCTTTCCAAAGATTAAAAAAAGCTGAGCGTGACTTGCTAAAATGATTACAGATTAATATCCAAAGAGACTTCTATTAGAAATGGCAGTGCAATTGTATTTCTCTGCTTAAACAGTGGGGATAATGTGGTATGCAGAAAAATGAGTGTCTGGAATGCAATTGCAGGTAATCAAAATCTAGTAGCAAAGCCAGTCAATGCTCTTACCAACAGTATTCACATTTCCAGGGCATGCTGATGACAAAATATTGGTGGTTAATGGTAATACGTACTTCATCTTAACTGAAGTAGCAAGAAATTGTGTAAGGTCATGTCTCTCTGTTCAGCAGCTCACATACAGGTGTTTCACATCGACTAAGATGTCCTGAAGTCAGGAAGCACAATTAAGCAGCTAAATCTGAAGTGAGCTCTCTGACAAAGTTTTGAGCACCCCCTTAACTGTTATTAATTTTCTTGCACCCTGTGCTTTGTAATAGGAAAAATGGAATCAGTTGAGTGAGAAGTAATCAACAAAATTACAAAAGGAAGTTTCTCATCTTTTACTTTAGCAAGGAGCCCAAATAACTCAATTTCTGTGAGCACCACCTGCTCCAAATTCTTACCTGCCTTAATTCTGTAAGGCTGCCATAAAAATGACTCTTCAGCAAGCCCCTTGCTCCTTGTTACTGTTCTTTCCCCTAATTTTTCACATCACATCATAATTAGAAGTGCACCTGTGGTCAGAGACCACCCAATTGCAGCAGCCACACTTTTGAAGGTGTGAAGTGAGCCCTCATGAGAGGCCTTACAGTGCAACCTTAAGAACCAGATGTAATTATAAGCCCTCCAGATGTATCTGCTGCATCACTAAGGCAGGACTAGTGTATGGCAACCAACCCATAGAACATCTGATTTGTGTTGTCAGGGAATGAACTTTAAGGCAATGGTGAGGTCTTGTTCCTCTCATAGTACTGCTATGAGTTGCTTTATCTTGCTTGCTGAAACATTCAGTTCAAGCCCTCAGCTCTGAAATCCAAAGGACCCCAATTGAATCCACCAAAGCTCATTTCTCTCTCTCTTGAATACACCGTGTTTTGCAGAACTTTATACTGCATTTAAAGCCAAACTCTATACTGTGTTAAAACTTTTCTTGTCCTGCTGAGTGTCTGTACCCCCATGGAGGACTTGGTTACAGGTTCCTCACTCCCAGGCATCATCTGTTCCAGCCCCAGCATCCATGCTTTTCCTGTTCTCAAATGTCTGAATGTTCTCACTGGTAGCAGTTGCAGTGAGTTCCTATTAGTACAGGGGTGGGACACAAACATTTTTAGTGTCATGTTCAGAAATCCCAGTGTCAGATTCCATCTTCCTGCTCCATATCCATTGTTTGCAGGATGTGGCCTTGTTATAGACTGTGAAGGGAAGTGCAGAAGCAAAAATACCTTGGGAAAGGCCATCCCAACAATGCTTCCTGCATCCTGTGAAGGAGAGACATATCTTCCTAAGTTCTTCAGTTGGTGGCAGTAGCCACCATGGAAGATTCTTAGATCGTTTCTGGGTAATTGTATTTTCATGATGTTCTAGCTTTTGCAAATCTATGAGTTCTGTTTGGACCACGAAATCCTCTGGAGATGAAAACGCGAATGGCAGCCTTTGGTGGACCATTGTTGCTATAATTATGAGGCTTTGACATCTCCCAACCACCTAGTGCCCTAATTCCAACAGCTGGGACAGTTTATTCAGGCAGTTCCAAGCTAAATATATTCCCTAATTTTGTTGCCTAGGTATTACCCACTACACTTGCACCAAACTGCATCCAATCTCTATAGGACCATCGAACTTTGTGCTATCTTTCAGCTTTCAGCAAGGAAACAAGAAAATGTGGAAGACAAGATGTGCAAATCTACCTCAGTGTGAAAGAACCAGAGCCCATCCTTTTAATTCCACTTCAACCCATTCACGATGACTCAGATTCTGTGCATATGCAAGAACACAAAGAACATATGTACCATGAAACCACCACATCCAGACTGAATTGTAGGGGTTAGAAGGGACCTCTGGAGATCATCTAGTCCAAGATGCATTAACTTTCCTTTTCCAATGCAACAGAGCTGGGATTTGACCTGGGACTGAACACAAAGAACATATGTACCATGAAACCACCACATCCAGACTGAATTGTAGGGGTTAGAAGGGACCTCTGGAGATCATCTAGTCCAAGATGCATTAACTTTCCTTTTCCAATGCAACAGAGCTGGGATTTGACCTGGGACTGGACATTCTGAAGCTGCTGTTTTGGTGGAAAGCCTTAACTAAATGGTCAAAATGTCTCTTTCCTCTCTGGATGAAATCTCAGAGCATCAGCAGAAGACACCTTCATGGAAAGTGGAGCTGTCATAATGTTATAGAATTGTCTTGGTAGTGGAATAAACAAGATAGGGGTTTGCCTCTTATCCAACTGTAAAGCTGCTATGTGGGATGAAAATTCTGTGTCTACTGACACACCCTGCTGGCTTGCAAGTTGGTGTCCTTTCAGGATTTGTGTGATTACCCATGTCTTTGGATCACGAGGCACAAATGCACCAGAACTGCCAGCAATGCGAATCCTCTGTTAGACAAGACACAGCAGCGCAGTGTCTGAGTGGTCTGAAACACACAATGCTTGCACTCTGTGGCCACAGCTTTAACTCTGACAGCAGAAAAATCAGACCATCTTGACCCAATCAGTTCAGGAATGAGCTGAAACATTTTTGCAATATAGCTCTCCCTCTGTGCTATGATTCATACGACTATGAATCTCCTTATGCATGCTAGGACGAGGCAGCTCTGTCAGCAATGTCAGAATTAGTAGCAGTT
The DNA here is from genome assembly GCF_038088225.1 of Cyrtonyx montezumae. Taxonomy (NCBI): domain Eukaryota; kingdom Metazoa; phylum Chordata; class Aves; order Galliformes; family Odontophoridae; genus Cyrtonyx; species Cyrtonyx montezumae. Next base: position 2,268,094 of record NW_027072037.1, read on the forward strand.
GCAGGAAGAAGGGATAAATGTGCATTAGCTCAACCACAAGTCATTGGTAACATTCCTCCGGAGGAACACAGGAACTGGTCCATGACATCCAGTGCTCTGCTATCACAGCAATATGATACCTATAATCAGTTTATTAAGCTGCATCTTAGAAATGGACTCACATAGTGGGGATAATTCCTTCCATTCCAGGAATCACTGGGTAAAGTTTCTAGACTGAATTAAGAAAGGTCAGGTTAGATTATCACAGAGTGTCTGCTGGCCTCAACGTCTCAAAATCTCCGCAGGGATTTAGAAGGAGCCAACACATTTTCACTTGTGAGTGAGGATTTAAATAGAGGTTTGTTAATGCACTCCTCTCTCTTTCATCTGTATGTCAGTTGATCAACATCACTATAAAAGTATTTCTTTTCTTTCCCTTCCTTTCCTTCTCACTGCTCGCTTGATGTCTCTTCTTCCTTTGTCTTTCAGAACTGTAATGACAACACAGGGAAGAAAATAAGGATCCACAATAGGGAAAGCAATACAATTCCACTGCCTCCTTGCCTGCCCCTTTACCCCAAATTACACTCCTATCAAACTTCAGAAGATTACATACCTCGTTACGAAGCAAAGAGCAGAAAAATGGCAGGGCTGAAGTGTAGTGCTTACTAGTACATCATTGAGCAGTCATCATTGCTCTCCTTTAGAGCCAGCAGTCCTCCTGAGGAGGTGTGAAAGCATGGCGAGGCTGGGTAGGGGTAAGCTGTGACACTGGATTTTGTTGCATATATCAGAGAGCAACAACATTGCTAAGGTGCCTTGAATGTGCTTAGCTACACCTATAGATACCATTTCCCTTCTCTATTGAAAATGAGGTCTGGGTATGGAAAATCATCATAGATGGACATGGATAAATTTTCTCTTAGATTAAGCTTCATTAGATCTGGAGGGCTCGCAGATACCTTTACAAACAGCCACTGAGGATGGAGAGTAGCATTGTGAGACACATATTTGGGCCATAAATATGGGCTATTGAAAAGACCCACAGTTCTCACTGGTGAGTGCTAAGCTGTCTCTGCTGAAAACCAGGTACCTTAAAACGAGTGGGATTTTGTGTTCTGAAATGAGCTAAATTTCTAAGTCATTTTCATGTTGGAAAAAGCTTCGTATCTTCAGTTTGATGCCAGCGACCGTATTGAGCAACCTGGCAAAGGCTCATGGAAAACTGCCAAAGCCTTCAAGAGTCACAACAGCAGTAATAATACAAGCTTCCACTTGAATTGTGGTGCCACAGATTGACAGTGAGGCATTGGCCATGAGGCACTGTGATTTTCTGAGGCGTCTGGTTGTTCTCATCTAGTTTGTTGAGCAGATTAGCCACAGTCACTCCATGACTGAGCACCAAGTTCTTTGCTTGCCCTCAAATTAAGTTATTATGGAGGTCAACAGAGGTATACTGACTCAGGCCAAGTGAAAATCTGGCACAGCAGTGCCTCGTACAGCTACATTTTCCATGATTTTTTTTTTCAACAGAGGCTGCAGGTTTCAGAAGAGAAGAATAAGTTACTTTCCATGAAAAACTAATGATTCAGCATCTTACAGGCAGCTGGACAGTCAGATAGATAGAAAACATAGCTGAAAGAAGATATATCAGCTTTGGTTGTTATCTGTTGGAACTTTCCTCTGTCCTAAATTGTCTATTTTTGGTCATATGACCAAAAATGATGAGCAGACTATGATGAACTGTTTGCCATGGAAGCCAAAAGAAGATAAATCCCTGTTGCAGATTTTCAGGTGAGTCCTCTAAACATCAGGTTGCAGCTTCAGCCTCATTTTTCCTGCTCCAGGTGAATCTTTCTTTGGCTTCCCTGTGCAGCTACACCTGATGTGAAGGGACAGAGAAATTATTTCTTTTCTTTCTTTTTATCTTTGTGTTTGGATTGCCTTTTTTAATCTTCCATGTTGATTTGGAAGCTGAAAACAGCTCTTCTTGTTTTTCCAGTGACATACCCAAAGATTACAATTTGATATATTAAGATCACTTCCCCTTCACTTCCTCTGGTCACCCTCTAGAAGGCAGCAATCTTTTCTGCTAACCTGCACAGATATTGGTCAAAGTATGAGCACATCCTTTGAACCAAGTTCACCAAGGGATTTGTACCATGCAGACATCAGATGGACCAGATAGGACTTTTGAGTCAGCAAGGAAGATGCTTGTTGAAGATGGAAGCATCTGGACAATTAATTTTACTGTGGTGGTTTTTGATGTGAGGATCAGAAAGACTTGACCCAGGGGAAATCTTCATTGGGGATAGGTTCACGAAAGTATTACGCAGGACTGTGTACTGCTCTTGTATCTGAAGTGCAGTTAAGTTGTGATATTGGCTGTTCTGTTATGAGAAAAGAGTTGCAGTTGGAATCTTTGCTTTTATTGGGGATTTTGGAAAGGAGGAGCAGAGCATGATAAATATCCTCTGTTTGGGTTTACACTTTCTTTTTTTATACTTTTTTTCTTATCTCTCCATACTGGGATATATCCTAGACCTGGACAACCAATGGAGGGAAATGTGCAGCCTTGGAGGGTGAGTCACACAAAATTTGAAACCTGCTTCATGCCACAGTTTCTCCGTACCAACTATTACATTGGCTGAGGTCGACTAGTTCAGATTCAGATGTCTAACTTTTAGCTGTATAAAAATAGGGCAGATGAATGTCGGCCTATGTCTGATACGTGTGAGGGGATTAGCGAGGTTATGAAATCTGCCATCTGCTTTTTGTCTTCCTCCTTGGTGGCAGCTTGAATGGAGGATTCTTATCCTGGTTGTCAAGTTGATTTCATAGCAAGGAAGCGTTGCTGTTGGCAGAAGGAAGATGTTTAAGGGATTGCAGGTAAAAGTTATTTTAATAAAAATGTTAAAACCTTGTTAGTATTATTATTAAAAATGTTCTGCAACTGGTTATCAAGGTATTTAGCTTCCTGAAATTTGGATTTATTGAGATTTTGCTGCAAAAACAATTTTAAAAAGTGAAATTAATCTCTGCGTTTGTTTTAAAGAAACGAAGGGGAGGAATATCTGAAAATTTAGAAAAGAAAAAATAATCTATACTGAGACCTGGGAAGTGAAAACAATGGGGAAACGTCAGTATTGCTGCAAGAATCCTCTAGCAAATCACCATGGAACAAAAACAAGATTTTGCTAAAGGTTTAACTAAATCACCTTTTGATTTCTGACTTCTCAAAACCTTTATCAGTGCAGGTTTTCTGGGAGATCTGGAAGCAGGACAATTCTGCAGGAGGGGCTGCTTTTATAGTATATTTAGGCTTGGGAAATTGAAGTCTCCAAATAATCTGAGCTCGTATGGATTTCCCGTGTGGATTGCTGACCCACCTTTCAGTGCAGCTAAGCCAAATTCTCATCTGGTCTATATCAATGTCATGAGGGTACCTCCAACTTATACCCACCGAGGACCCGAATCAAAATATTCACACTCTGAAAAGCAGATTCATCATCCAGAGGTGCATTAGTTGACTCCTGATATTTCCCAAGAAGTTCAGTAAATTTAAAAGTTGAACAAGAGAATATACTTCCTTAAGTTCCAAGTTTTCTCTTTCCATTATCTCAGCGTGTCACCCATGTGACCCTCCGATGGTAATACACATAAATACATCACAGAAGTGCTCGGTTCATGATTAAATACCCTGATAATGTTGAGGCCATCCAACATATAGTATTTCACTCTATTGCAAACACTGATGCAGTCAACCAGTAGCCACAATCAATTACTCAGAGAGGCTGCTCTCATGTTCCTTCTCCAAAGTTTCTTGATTAGGTGCCAACTGCTTTAAAGGACTATCACTTTCCAAAGCAAGAAGAAAGGAACAGTCACACAGCAATATCCTCCAAAACTGATATAAGCACACTCACTGCCCTACTAGCTATGAAACTGCCTCACACCGAGCTTTTGTGTCCAGGACTGCTAACAAACAGTTAACCCTCTAACCCATTTCCCATCCCACTGAAAGATGGAGAGAACAAACTTGGATAAAGCAACCAAGTGACTGGGAGCCACAACCAGTTCCAAGAACACTCTGGGACCAGAAAGCTCTGGCTGGGTAAGATTTCAAGGTCTTGTCCACAAGGATCCACAATTAAAATTTCTTGTGCTAAAGTTTCATGGTGAAATAAAAACTCTGAGATTCCAACGCTTCCCCACTACCCCCCCTTCTAAACACCACTCACAATGCAGCACGATGGAAGGAGCAGAAAACCTCTAGCATTCTGGCAATCAGCACTGCCCTATTTTACATACTTCAATTCCATTTTTTTGGAAGTGCTGTAAATCTTTGCCCTTATTTTTTTTCTCTTTTTCTGTCTTCAGCTAGCTTGGTGATATAATTACAGAGGTCATGTTACTTGTATGCATAGGAAATAGTGCTTGAAGGGAACTTAAAGCTTTTCTCCACAGCCTTAGGAGTGTATTGATATACAGAGCAAAATGATAATGTAATATGGTTTGTTCCCTTACCTGCACCCTAAAAATCTATATTGTGTATTTCATTGTGACCTTCAGCTGTCATGGAGTGCTATCTGACAAACAAAGACAGGTAATTCTGCATACTATAAATTCAGGCATCACTTCCAGCTGGACATCTATGCCTGCTCCAAAGATCATTGTCTGTTCAGCACCCCAAATAAAGAGAGCTGGGGGAGAAACTTGGCATCATCTTTTCCAACTCGTGCCTTGAATAAGAGTGATACAATTTCTGGTGGAAAGTTTGAGGTCTGTCATTCTCACCATGGTCACCTTTCTGAGTGAACAGAAAGGTCCTGGTTCCTGTGATTTCTTCAACATGATCATTAAGGTTCCAGAAGCAAGAGGAACGTTCAGGGAGAAACACCAGTACTGAAGCAGGCAATGGAGACTCGACAATCTGGGAACGAGGGAATCAAATTTAGGATAAATGATCAAGCTGTTAATGGCTCATGTGTGGTGATCCAGAAGGACATGAGGGCAGTGAGGCCCTGGCACTTCTGACAGAAGATCCCTTCTTCCAACCTAAGCCATTCTACGACTCCAGAGGGGGCAGATCAGACTCCCAGATGGGATAATCTCAGATTTTTTCTATTACTTCTATTACTTCCTGTTGTATTTGACACCACTTTATTGAAGCTCTATATATGATCTCTGCAGTCAAACCCTAAGCAAGTAGCATCGAGCAATCAAAAAATGTTTTTAAAGATCTGTAGATACTAACATTTAGGGTCCATAGACAGAAGAAGAAACAGAAACGACAGGAAAAACAACAACAAAAAAAGCAGTCTGAACTCTTAGGAATAGAATATTTTTTCCTTCCCAGTTATAAAATGAACAAACTTGAATCCTCTCAAAACATAATGAGATTTAATGCTGATTTTGGCTTTGCATTTGTGCTCATACATGACAGCTTGACAGGAACTGCTGGTGAAGTTTCTCATTTGATTTCACTTAAATGTCAAAAAGCAGAAGGTTTTTCCCCCTTGAAATGTTCCAGTCTCTCTGAAGTTTTCAATGGGAAACACTTTTGCAGTACCAGATGAAGTGGCTGAAGAGAGAGAATGAGTCATGTCCCCTCCAGTTTGGAGAGTGGGGTCAGGTTAATTGCCTATGATGTTGAAGAATGAAATTAAAGTGCCTTACTGGCATGCCTTGGACTTGTGTCCCCAGGGCTTGGTTTCTGCACCCCTGCAGCAGTCAGTTCCTGGGTATTTTAGTTTAAGTGCTCCCCAAATACTTCTCAGCCTGTTGTGACGATGCTGTGTGTTTTGAGGAAGGTACAAGCACGGTGTCCTTTTGGAAGCAGACGGTTTTACTCCCACATTTGCAGTCCGTGGGAAGCTCATTCCATAGCCTCATTCCTCTTTGGCAAGATCCAGAAGGTTTCTGGCCAGCTCACTTACTAAGTGGTGGATCCAAGGTGTTTGGATTTGCCGTTGGCCATCACTTCACTCTGACGTTCACCCTGCTTCCCTTATTAGCTGTGTAATTTGGGAGGGTGAGAATGCCTACAGCTGCAAGTGTCTTTTGAGATGTGATGATAATTATTTTAGAGAAAATCATGACAACCCATAGCTGGAAACGGTCCTTGATGGAAAGAAAATCGTTGTAGCTGGTTTCATTGAGCATGTAAACATGTGCTTTGCTGATGCCCTTGAGGACTGTCCTAATTTTAACCTTGTTTAGCCTTGAAACTTGCTTTTGACTGTATTTGGGACAGAAGCCTGCAGAGCAACACAGGACACCATGCCAATATGTTTTATTGAAGGAAACATTAAATAACACTGAAGAGAAAGCAAGGAGGTAGGAGAAATCAGACATCACAAATCCTTGGTCTGTGATTAAATAAGATACTGTCTGTGGTGATTAGTGTTCCTCTATTGGGGAAATAAATGGGGCTATGCTTCTGCCAGAAGAAAAGGATTTTTTTGAGTGCAGTACAGCAGTAACTCCCCATTCATAACATGGTCCACTGAGCTTCAGAAACAAACTCATCCTGAGCCTGTTTTTTCAGAAGAACTGAATAGGCATGCTGGAAGCCAGACACTCTAATAGGCAATTGTCTCTTCCATCCTCTCGAATCAAAAGGAAAGTAATACTTTTGTTTAATAGAGGGTTAGAAAAGATGACAGCATAATGTACATACAAGCTTGAGGAGATCAGGCAGTTCAGCACAGGAGGGAATTTTCCTATTAATATCCTCTCTGATAGAAAGGTTGTGGTTTTATTAGACCTCAGATGGGTTGGCAGGAGGTCGTATAGTTGGGCAGCCAGCCTTTGAAGTCCCACCCAGAGCTCAGCATCACTCAACCTAATATTGCACACCTGCAATGGGTGGGATTCGTCTGACTTCTGTATCTGAGCTTGTCACTTCAAGTTCCCTTTAAAGGCAATGTCACTAGTGGAATCTAGCACAAAACACATCTCATCTTTGGGCAGAATCCTGCAGTCTGAGAAATTATGCTCTAAACCTCATGTTTCTCCACTGGAACAGGAAGGGAGCTGGTGGTATAACATTTAATTTATAAATGCAAACATTTAATGTGAGGTGAGACTCATTTAATCTTGTGCTGAAGAACATCCCTTCCGTTTCAACATTCACATCCTCCAACCAGAATATCTATATATAGCTGGAGCTTCAAAAGCAAAGGAAGAGGTGATGCTACCAGCCTTATTCTTGGTAGCAGAGGATACTTCCACACCAGTCATAGCAGAGCTTTACCTAATCTGGCTCCCTCTCACATCAGACACATCTGCCACAGCTGGTGTTTTCCATCCTGCTTCCCTATGGGTGGGGTTTATTCCCAGAAGAGGATAGTCAAGACTTTCCAGCCTCTTTTCCCAGCTGCATTTAGGCCTTTCAGTATATAATGGCTCAAAACTCTCATCAGGTCTTTATCAGAGCTTCCCCTCATCCATAGCTACTGTTTAAAGTAGCAGGTCTTTTGAACCATCACAGAAAATTTTTGCTTCCCAGATCTATGCTGCCTTTCCTTGAATCTCTCTCTTAGCTCCCAGGAATCATTCGGATGGAATTTACAGACATGCCTTCATATGACTCATGTCAAATATAGAGATGGCTCACCACCCCTACGTGGGAAAACGATGCATCCCCCTGTGCAACGCACATACAGTAATTTCATGGCCTTAATGATTCATTTGCTTTAGTTCTTATAACTCTTCAGCAAACAGTTGATGAACAGTCTAGATGTTCTTGTAAAATAAAGAGATGCTACAAATATTCACTGTTTTCAGAATCAAACATGCATAGACAGATAAAAATCAGACTGTAATCTTGTTTTGGAGGATGCATTCCTCTGGAGAGTTGGGCAGGGAGTAATCTGATGAGGTTCAACAAGAGCAAGTGTAGAGTCTTGCATCTGGGGAGGAATAACTGCTTACATCATTACAGACAGGGGGATGAGCTGCTGGAGAGGAGCTCTGTGGAGAAGGACCTAGGGGTCCTGGTGGACAACAGGTTGGCCATGAGCCAGCAGCATGCCCCTGTAGCCAAGAAGGCCAATGGGATCCTGGACACATTATGAAGAGTGTGGCCAGCAGGTTGAGGGAGGTGATTCTTCCCATCTACTCAGCCGTGGTAAAGCCACATTTAGACTACAGTGCCCAATTCTGGGCTCCCCAGTTCAAAAAAGACAGACAGCTCCTAGTAGGCATCCAGCAGAGGACCACAGAGATGATTAAGAGCCCGGAGCATCTCCCATATGAGCAATGGCTGAGTAACATGGGTCTGTTCAGCCCGGGGAAAAGAACACTAAGAGGGGATCTGATAAGAGCTTATCAGAAGGGATGTGGGAGGCAAAGGGATGAGGCCAGGCTCTTGGTGGTGCGTATAGACAGAACAAGGAATGATGGCCTAAAACTTCAGCATATGAATTTCCATACTAGCATGCCTAAGGTCTTCTTTAAGGTAAGGGCAATGGGGCACTGGAACAGGTTACCCAGAGAGGTTGAGGAGTCACCTTCTATGGAGGTATTCAAGACCCTCTGGATGCCTGCGTGCGCAATCCATTGTAGGGTACCTGCTTTAGGAGGGGGCTGGACTCGATGATCTGTTGAGGTCCATTCAAACCTCTGCAATTCTATGATTCTATTACGTGAGTAGAATTAGGCTTTTTGCAATCATTTTTACTCCTTTTACTTTTTCTCCTACACCCAGGACTGGGTGAGGGGCTGTGGCATTTGCAGTTAATGTGACAGTGTATATAACATAAAATGGCAGAGATTATATGTCTGCATCCATCTCGTGTGAAATAAGCACTGCAGGGAAAGATTTCTGCTCAGGATTTGAGTCTTGGCCACTTTTCAGTCCATGCAGTGCTATGGGGAATCCTAAGTGCTGGGCTTAGGTGTCAGCCCAGGCATGCTGAAGGAGCTGAGCTCAAGCACCGCACTCAGATTTACAGAGAAAGGCTTATGTGTGGTCACTATTGTGTGCTTCTGGAGGCTGAGGAAAGCTAAGCCACTATGTGGGCATCAGCTGTATTCCCATAGGCCTGATTTCTTAATCGCCTTCTCCAGTTATGCGACTCCAGCAATCCTTTGCTTTACCCGTGAAGACAGCTACACCTGAGCCAGGTCTACCTGTGCTGCAAGCTCCTCAAAGAGCAAGCTCAGTGCAAGACAGCAATCACACCTCTCTTCTTAGGTTACGGGCTTTGTATTTCTGGCAGGGAGAGCCTATTAGGAATGTAGCCAATTGTAGTATTACATGTGCTATTTGTCGACGAAGAATTTTCTTTGCTTTCTCTTGTTTCTCTAGGAAGTAGCCACAAATGTCCAGTGTAAGGTTACTGGGCCCACACAAAATTTTATCAGATTTTAGCAGCTATTCCAGGAATTACATTTTTAGAGGTCTTTTTTGAACTGCAGTGACAGCAGCTCAGGTGTCAATTTTCATATCGGGGTTATTTTTTCCCTAGGGCTCCTGAAGGGAATTTAAATTGTTCTTAGATGCCAAAATTAGAAATGAAGTATTGAGGAGTGGGTGTTCGTGAATGGGGACAGAGGCCTCATTTTTTCTCTCAGTGATAGACCTATATGACTTTTTTCTAGATTTCAAAGTGGAGTGATGATCAGTCCATGATCTGGGATTGCCATTGATGGGTCGATAAGTGTGTTTGTCTCTTCTCTCTTGTGACTTGCATGACAGCATTTTCTTCCATTCCGTAGGATTTAATTTTATACTGTTTATTGGAGAACACTGTGAAATTATTTATTGGAGAGTTCTGAGCTCAGGAAAACCAATCACACCTGCAGACTCTTTCTTAGAAATGTCTGCTGAACTGGTCTATTTGCCTGTGTCAGACGATACATTTCCTTGCTCCCTCACTCTGCAAGTCCCTTTGGCTTCCTCATGGCTGAGAAGAAAACACTCTCCTCTGTTTATGCTATGGTCCTGGGCCCAAGAGAATATACTTTTCTGAGAGATATCGGTATACTTAAGAATCTGACTCCAGGGTTGCCTTCTGCATTGCTTTCTCTTATCCTGACTTTTTACTTACTGACTGACTTCTTCTAGGAGTGACTGGGCTTGGTCTGTTTTCATTCCTTCTCAGACAGAGCACTTCTAGTTCTTTAGATGACACTCATTTCACAGCAGAACTGTTCAGAGAGCTCGAGATGTGAAGTGAAACTCACCTCAACTAATCTTGAACGTTTAGCCATTAAGTCCTAGCCTCAGAGAGACCATCTGAACAACCAGGCTTTAGCTAAACTAAGTTAAATTTAGCTGAACTAATCTATCTAATTAGAAATATGATAAATCACTTTCTAGAAGTGTTTGTTTCCATTGATAAAGGGAGATTATGGAGGACTTTGTATAGAGCAGGTGACTACTTTTAGATCACTGAGATGTATCTCACTGCAATGATAGTTCATATCTTGTATCAGACACACTATTTTTAGTATTTACCTTGGAGAAGTGATTTATGAAACACCTGAGGGTTATTTCTGAGATGAATTTTATACTCTTGGCCTAATCACTCCACTTCCCAAATTTAAAACACAAAAAAGAAAAAGGAAAAAATCGATCATTGATTTCTGATTATGTTAGGGCATAAAAGACATTTTTGATACTGTAAGTTTTGATAAGTTGCAGTCACGTTCAGATGAATTAGATATCTTGTTTGACAGGTACACATTTATATGCAGGTATAACTTGAGTTCAGCAGCTGCTGTAGCAAGGCTGGGATGTGCTGGCAAGGAGAGTGTTAGCTTAGGCTTTCTGTGTAGCAGAAAGAACAAGAGAACCATAGAACCATTAAGGTTGGAAAAGACCACTGAGATTATTTTGTCCAACCATCAGTTGATCACCCATATCCTCTAAAGCATGTTCCTCAGTGACACTTTTACCCTCAGTTGGAAGAAATAATTCCAGCGCTGTTAGGTGGGATTTTTCTCTGCAGGGTCTTCTTTCTCTACAGCGAGATGAGAGCTGAACTTGAAAATACTCTCCAAATGGATAAGTCTCAGTTTTAAAGCAGGATAAAGCCAGACCATTTGCCATGCAACAACCTGCACTTTGGGAGATGTGGGTGAGCACTGGGAAGAAAGAGTGCCATTTAGCTTAGCTAAAAAACTGATTGCTTTAGAGCTGGGATGGGCTCCAACAATTTGATCCGTCTTGGTTCGTTGATTGCTGGCTTCATTTTTTTCCTTCTCTTTGTTCCCCTCCTCGAAGCGAATCTCAGCAAATTTGACAACACCCCCTCCCAACACAGGCAGATATGATTTAAATGCCTGCCACTGCTGCTAGTACCAGCACTGTAAAAAGAACTGGCTCCTGTTCAAGTCCTTCGCCTCTCCAAATGTTTAGGGATTTGGAGCCCATACATACAATTACTGCATGTTTCTCAGGAAGAGAAAATAGCCAGCAGCTGTTCAGTGCTCTGATCAATTAGGAGCTGAGGAAGAGGAGTAAAAGAGAGGGGGGATATTGGTTAGAAATCTGCACATAATTAGGAAGCAATGCTAAGAATGGACATCAGGGAGGTGTGGAGAGGGTACACACCCTAATAGTATACTCTTACTCTAACAGGTCTGCAATGCTATCCCCAGAAAGGAGAAAAAAATTGCCCCTAACTGATGTGGGTATATTTCTGAAATTTTGGTGAGCTGAAGGAAGAAAATGAGTTGATTCCATTCTGTGAATGTGAACACATGAGAGGGAGCCTGGTCAGGCTGCGTCTTGGATGATCTCTCTCTGCTCCAGCTAAGCACTCCACTGACTCTGATGGCAGTTTAGACACCCAGCCCACATGCAAACATGCAAATGTGGGCATCTCAGTTTACAAGATGAAGCCTGCCTCGAGGGTTCCATTCATTTGTAAACTGCCCTCCCCGCATAGTGATGAGTGCAACCTGAGATGCTCAAGGCTACTCAGGAAAACCAGGCGGTGTTGGTTAGTATTGGAAAATACTTCCCAATATTTGCTTCTTAAAAGTCTTTGCAAGTCCATTGCACTCTGTTCTTGAGTGAAATCTTGAAACCCGGAGGTTTCTAGGCTTCCATCTTTTTTCTAATTATTGGAATCCGAAGTCTTCATCACATTTGGTATAAAGAATATATTTTTGCCATGCTTAATGTTTTTGTCTCCCATACTACCTAAGAAGACTTGAGAGGGTAATTAGCACCATCCAACACCACATGGTGCCTTTCGTTTGTGAGATATGAGTTGTGAAGCACCCATTTATTTACATTGTGACTGAATGTTGCTTTAGATAACCCCCATGTTTATCATAGGTCCAGGTGACACTCCTTCCTGGATAGTATATGTTTGGGAAATACACGATTTTGAAAGCTGCTTGAGCATCTTCTTCTATCATTGCTTGGAAGTTTGGGAGGAAGCTGAGAGGAAATGATGAATGAATACCTAAACCATTTCTTTACAGAGAATTAGACTTGACTGTATCCAAAATTTTGATGTGTTCTCAAGCTTTTTCTTGTACATTGTTGATTCCAAGTGAAGCAGTCTCAGAGAAACTGAATCTGTTGCTCTTTAGAGGCTGTACAGTAACCTCTGATTAAATGTATGTAGGGGTTTCCATCCAATATCTGTGAACAGGAATAAAAGACAAGTATTGATTTACAGTGTACCTTTGGGCAAGAGTAAAACTGTTTTCAAAATTGGTCATTTCTGGTGATAATTCTTGTTAAAGGCTGACAGTTGAAAATGTGTCAGCTTGTGGTTGCATGAACTGAAATCTTTGGAGCTGATGAGTTTAACCACATTCAGCATCCAGTAATATGATTCTGTAGCCACTTCATCAAGCTGCATAAAGACAGCCTGTTGTCTTTTCTTGCAGCAGTGCAAGCGCTGTTCAACTGTAGTATCACCCTGCTTACTTCTCCTGTTTGTCTTGTGACACATGGAATTTTACCTGACATCTCTGCTCCTGTACAATTACATAGGATTATTTATCTATCTCATGTGTAAAGTACTTTTGATCAGGAAAACCCCAAATTATGGCACAAAGAACTTTCCAAATTCAAGAAAAGAGATTTATATTGCCTTGAAACAGTTTTATTATTTTACTTTTCCACTTCCATTTAAATGAGCCTTCTTTGGCAGGGGGATTGGACTGGATGATTCCTAGAGGTCCTTTCCAACTCCTACAATTCTGTGATTCTGTGATCTAGTCAACACTGCTCACCGTATCACATGTATATTCAGGTATCTAAGGAAGTATTCATCTGGTCCTAAAATGACACTTCTGGATATCCTAGACTTTCCACTGAGAAGAGAATTGCAGATGATTAGCTGTGACTGGACTTCTTACTCTTAGGTGGATAGAGCTGTGTGAAAGTCCAGTAGAATGACTGTGTCTGAAGATGAAATTTCCGTACAGGCTCTTTGATGACAGTTTTCATCCATAAGATGACAGAGTAAATCTGCTGAAACTACTGTCTCATTTAGCTACGTGATAGCTCAAACGCATTTTCTTCTGGAGGCATCAAGAGATGCTGACCTCAGAGCAATAAAACTGCATGTTCACAGCACAGTGATTTTTTTTTTTTAGATTAGAACTGCAATTCAATTAAATCTTTCTTCCAGGAACACTGATAGAGTCTCCTTTGTTCTGCCAAGTTCAATCCAAAGGTCTTGTTCTTCAATTGGCACTTTGGGGCCTTTCAGATTAAACATGCAGCATTCTAACAGGTCAGGTAGTCTCAAACATTGGAGGTGCTTTGGCCATCTATAGCTATTTATGTAACTACATGCTACTTCAGCTGTGATAATGCATCAAGGAAGATGAAGATGGTCTGGATGAGACTTTTCCTTATGCTGTGGGATGCTTTCCACTTCTCCAGCTGACACTGTGCTGTCCATGACAAACCTCTCCCATGTCTCAGAGGTCCTGCAGAGCTCATATATACAGGTGACCTGGGCTTTTTCCTAGTACTTTCTTGTGGGTGCCCTGGTCTGCTCTTCCTGACTCCCACGAGCCCCCCATGCTGGCCCCCAGTTTTACATCCTTGGTCCTTGACCAAGGCTTTAATTTCAAAAGAAGCATGTAGCTCAGAGGAAGGCAATCACATACCCTTCTCCAGTCCTTGACCTCTGAATTTATTTTCAGAGGCTCACAGATGTTAACACCTGAAAGTTCCCATGCTTAGCTTTTCCTGACCTCCAGGATAAAGACAGCCTGGAGAGACCCTGGAGAGACCCAAGCAGTCACTCCTGCAGCAAGCAAAATGACTGCTGGTTGAGCTAGAGTGTCTGCTGAGACATTCCTGTCAGCTTTTCCCTACACAAGGGTTATTTTATCTGGAATATTTTTCCCATGTTTGTTTTCAGTGTAAACTTCTGTTTTTCGTGCATGTGTTTTGTGCCTGAATTTGACTGTCAGAGATGATTTGGTTCAAAATACAACTTGTAGAGCATATAGAGTCTGAAACTTTACTAAATTATGAACAGTTTTGACTGGAGGTTTGCCGGTAGAACCAATCAAGTTGACATAAAACTGTATTTCCTTTTCATGTTTCTCAGAAAAAAGCTTCTTACGAAAGGTAAGCGAGCAGAACTACCAGAAATTTATGACTGGGATCCTGAACTTGTCCGTATAGTATTTGAGTAACTTTTTTCAGAGACCTACAATGACCACAACTTGTGCTGCTTTTACAAAGGGCTTTTCATAATCTACTTCAAAACATCAAAATATCAGGTATTCAGGTCAAGTTTGCCCTTTATGCTCCCTGGATAGTCAATGCAGAGATAATGTACCTCCAGAATACAAGTCTTCCCAGCTTCCACTGGTGTCCAGTATAACTAATATGAAACATTGCTTGGAGGTACATATTTCTTCACAGTGATTGTCCAGGATGTCTATACTACTGGATGGCACATTTATGGCTGAAGAAAGTCCTTTGAGGGTCATGTTCTAGGGTAGGCATGTCCAACAAGCAGCCAGCAAGCAGCCTGGCCCGACCCCAACCAAACATCAGTGCTCTACTCACCCTACCTGAGCTGAAACCAGAGCATGGGAAGGGTGCAGTGCAGTGCAAGTTCAAGTTATGTCAAATAAGTTTATGGGTTTTGATACACTGATTAAACATGGTCCTGTGAACAGCGAAAAGTATGCAGCTTTGTTTTCCACTGTGATAAAGGAATTTGAGAGTAGGTTTCAAGACTGCTGAAAAAATCGTCAGTTATTTATTTGTGATTCAACATAAATACATGAGCTGTACATTTTCAAATGGAATGTGTTGAGTTGAAATAAAAAATTTGATCATGCCTCTTTACCCAACTTTCGTAAGCCCTCTTTTACCAGAGAAGTAACCCTTGCTTCACAGTAATACTTCATTCATGTCATCCCTTTTCGGCATTATGTACATTTAGGAACAATTATTTTCAAGGGTGAAGTACAGGAAGAGTAAAATTTCATTAAAAATCTCTGATGAACAGATTGAGAGCTTACTAAGAACTGCAGCCACTGCCATCAAACCAACCTGATGCATTAGTGTCACGAAAACAGGGCACATATCACATTCGTTTTATGGGCTTGTTGCTCTCCTTTTTTATATATTTCATATTTCAATAAAAATTATTGAAAATTAAAATACATTTTCTTACTTATATACATTACCTGTATGACATGTTTTATGAAGGCCTCTCCGAAAGTAATGCCTCCTATTTTATGATGCTGGCCTGCAACATCAGAGGTAGATGTTGGTGGTATGGAAGTAGGGGTTGAACATTCCCATCAATCTTGTTCATTGTCCTTTTTTCAGTGCTTATAAAACATGTAATGTTCCTGTTAAAATCAACAGTTGTCTGTCACTGTCTTCAGAAAGAACTAGACCAGATCCCTGGGACAAACCTAGAGGAGAGAGCTAACAACAGTTTAGAAAGCAGAGCCTTCCTGTGTATTGATGCCCTTGTTTTGTTATGTATTAAGAACATTCTCTCTGTAATGCTGACTGCAAGTATACCATGATTGCTGTTCCCATCTCTCTTATTCTTTACTTATTTATACATATAAAACCAACCAACCAACAACAACAAAAACTACGGGAAACCTTCTTCTCTGATTGGTGGGATTCCAGATCTTCATCCTTTTCATCTTCTTGCTAAGTTTCCATTTTCCAAGGATATGTGAATCTGTCATTTCTTACAGTTAGTGGACATCTTGACTCCTTCTGGCTAGAGTGTATAGGTGCTTATTAGCCAAATCAGATGGTGTATGTCAGGAAGAAAATAACTATATTTTTTTTTCTTCAGATTTAGATCTATTCCTTCTTATCCTGACCATGTGTTTTTTGTTGTTGTTGTTTTTTTAATGATTAACATTTAGTTTTTCATATTTATTTGTTTATTTATTTATTTTTATTTCTGCTCGAAAGGTTTTACATGTTTGGCTGGTTTTCTAATCAAAATCATCTGATTAATGAAAGTTACCCTGTAGCTCAGTTTATTTTGCACTCTGCTTCATGATTTTCCCCATTCCCTTCTCCTGTCTTTGTTCTCTCCAGGAGATGTTTTCACTGGGTTCTTCACAGTCCTTTGCTCTTTCTATTGTCATCAAAATATTTCTCCACCAGGACAGCAAAAGGGTGAGAAGCTTTCTGTACCTAGGATGAAATTACCCAAAATGAAATGAGCCTGGTGTAACACTTTGTATTGCAGGCAGAGCCACTCCAAAGGTTTTTGTTACTTATTTTAAAGCACTGTAGGTTCATGCTCCTATCTCACTCTTCAGGCTTTCTCACCATCAACTAAGTCCCATAGTGCATCATTGCAGTAAGGCATCTCCCATGGTCTTGCTTGCATTGAACTTTCCTCAGGAATTTCTGTTAGGACTGCTGAAAATATTTTTACACATTTCCATTGGGAATCATCTATCTCTTCTAAAAAGACTTAATTATCTGGCAAAAAAGAATTTGGAATAGTGTAGAAGGTAGCAAAGTGGGGACAAGTTTCTGTTTTGATATTTTACGTAAAACATTTGAAGCAACGAGTGTGAACGTCACAGAAAATCATTTCTGTTTTGAAATACAATCATTTCTCTCAGAATATGCTGGGAGAATTGGAGAACAGTAAACACTGAGCTGTGGTGCTTACAATTAAGAAACAACTTCAACTTCTTTTCCCCCAGTAAAAATGTTTTCTCACATCTCCTTAATTCACTCTATCTGTGTCACTAATATGAACTGCCCAGTACCTGGGGAACTTCCAGTGTAACTATACTCTCTAGAATAGCTGTGTGAAATTGGTCAGACCTTGGTGGAACACACCATTGACTTTTGGTCTTTTGGAGATCGATATAAGCACTGTTTTGCTAAGAGATCTGTGAGGGGAATAGCTTCAAAAACATCTGTGTGTGATTATGAAATGAAAATGTGCCCCTTGGAGACAAATCCCTTATTAGCTCATCTGCTTTCAGTATGTCCTCCATTGGTCCACCTGGGACATTGCAAGAGGGAGGAGAGTAATTGTCAATGCACTGCTTGTCACATGGAAAAAAAAGAAACAACAAAAAAAAATGATAGCATTGACTGTGGTCCTGTGACCTTCATTGGAAAAGATCCCTCATTCCTTCTCCCCACAAGACTACAGGGCACTTTGATTCTGAGTGACTTCCCAGCTGTGAAGACCTCAGCAGCAATGAGTCCAGGCAATAGCAGGGAACTTGAGGGTAAAAATAAAGCAGCACAGACATAGGCTCTGGAAAAAGCAACACCTCCTGAATTACCACCACCGCTTCCCGGAGCAGTGGTGGTTGAGTCTGTTAGGGAAAAGACCTAATTCCCAGCCAACTAATGACTCAGCCTGTCCCCATTTTTATGTCCAAGCCCTAATAAGAAATTGCTTGCATTAGGGTAGCATATAGATCGCTGCCCACATAAATCAGTGCACTCTGGATAATCAGAACACACCCCATGACGGAAGGGGTGGTGGTCAAGGCAGACTGTGAGGGAGCAGTGGACTCAGAGTTGTCATGACATGGTGGCAATTACATGGAAGGTCACTGGCAGAGATGGAAATGGGATAAATGTTTGAGCCTCAGTTTCTCCCCTCACATCAGGATCAGTAATTTCAAGCTGCCAAACCTCTCCAGATTAATGACATTCACCAAGGAAATGAATCACTACAGAATAAAAAGGACGTTGCTGTGCATCGTGTGGGCGCTCAGAATCATGCTTCTCAAAACTGAAAACTTGGATTCAGTTTTAGACATGTCTTTAAGATGTGCTGCCTTTGGTAGAAAGTTTTTGGTTCCTGTACAGAGTGGTATTTTTATTGGAAACATCCAGAATTTGTGTGAAAACTAAAATTCACCCCAGAGAGTAATAATCAATTTATATCATAAATGCTGATGAACTGGGGCTGTAGACATCACCTTTGCATCTGAATCGTATTAGTTGACTGTTGTTCAAATTCTCTCTTCAAAGATCTGCATTCAGGTTTTGGGATGCTCTGCATTTCTCCGAGCAAAGCAGTTTTGTTCCTTGTTTCCCTATTGGAAATAGGATAATTTTTTGAGAGCTCCTTGATACTGCTCTAATATTAGTAATAAGGAGGCAGTTTTTAGCTTGAGAGAGTTCAACGTCCTCTCATGTTCAGACAGAAGAGTTGGGTGAAGGCAGAAGAGACGAATACCTGAACTTTCCTGGTTTGTAGTTCTGAGATAAACTTGAAACTGCCATAGCAAAAGCCCAGAGATTTCTGAACTATAATTTGCAAAGAAAACTGATGCCTGGAAATCATATTACTGCTGTCTTTCACATGCATATTCTCGCCACTCTTTTATTTAAGAGTCCTTAACTTTTGACCTCATGATGAATTTATCCCTCATTTAGTGCTGAAGATGTTGAGGCCATTAGGTAAAAACTGCATTGTTATTTAGGTTACGTGTTGAAAGTCACAGTGCCTGGAAAGAATTCTGCACTGTGGTTTCCAGGCTGACTCCAGAAAATTAGAATTGCAGTGAGGATATTCATTCAGTTAAATTGAAAATAAAAATCTGAAACCCAAATCCTGACCAAAGGAAATCTTAACAGCATGAAGAACCATCGAAAAGGTTAACAACATTTTTGCTTCACTTCATCAATATGTGCCATTTCCTGAAGGAAATCAGACTGGTTAATCCTGTGATATACATACATCTATATTCTTAATTTGTATATACACTCACAAACACACATTTTATACATACACATGTATTTAATTGTGTAGATGTGCATATGTGCACGAGTATGTATATATTATTATTTTTTTCCTTTCTTCTTCATATCAGACTTCACCATATGGGACTAAACCCATCATTTAATGTGGAATTATGAAGCTAATGGAATGTGGAGAATGAGCTCTTGCTTTCTTATTGGTCACCAGGCTCCTCTTTTTAACTGCTGGGGGAAGACCAAACTTATAAACAGAGGTCTGTGACCATAGAAACACCCAGATCAACTTTTAAATTTCATCATATTAATATAATTGGCTTAATATTTTTTTTCTATGCATTGCACAGGAAAAATGCCTGGCATGTGTGTGTGTATATATCAAATATATATATATATGTATATATAGTTCAAATATATATATATTACAGTTCAAAATAGTGACAAGTCAGATAGTTCAGTGAGAGAAAAAAATGCCAGTGAGAGGTGGCATTTTTTTTCTCCATGTAGTCATTAATAGCTCACTGAAATGCAAGTATAACGCAGAGGGAAAAGCAGAGTTCACTGATATCAGTGGAAGGTTTTCAAGTTATTCTTGATTTAGGGCTCTGTATGCAGGGCCAGCAGACTTCTTTCTCTCTTTGTGCTTTTCCATTTACTTCTCCAACTCTCTACAAACATATGTGTATTCTAATCATTAAGGGTATGTTTTCAGCAAACCTTTTATCCCAAAGGACAAATGAATTTGCACAAATCAGAAAACAATTATAAACTGATCTTCCAGTGCTGAAGACTGCTTAGCCAGAGGCTTTAAAAGTGTGAAATGGACCTTGAGAGATACTCAGATTAATCTTTTGTCCATGAAAAGCCTATATCCAAAGTTAGATTTTACCCTTGTTCAATTGAGTTTTGGCTAAATCATTCCACATACCCAAGAAATATTCCTCATATTCAATCAGAGTCTCCCTTTCTGCAACACATGACTCTTCTCCTGTGCTGCCTACCTGTGTGCCTCTACTGACCCCAGTTATGTAGTGGAAGCTTGCAATTCATCCTACTCCTTTCCCATGGCCAGAAAGTTGAAAGTGCTGCCAGGAAGAGTAAGAGGAATGGCTGTGGGTGCTTTTTACAGAGTCCTAGGCTTTTATTCCAGAGTGTTTGTTCACCTTGTAATACAGTTAATCCTACTTCTCACTGTGTTAATTGTCTTTTCCTTAGGTGTATTTTACTGAAATTTAGGTGTTACCCTCCTCATCTTTTTGCCTGTTCTTTTCCTTCATCTCCAGCATGACCACATCATCTACTTTTTTCATCCTATTCTTGCCACTGTGTCATGCCACCCAGAATCTTCTTCCTTATTAGAATAAAAGAGGAATTAGCAAAATCAATTAATTTGTCTTCTCAGTATTTTATATAAAATTGTTTATTTTCCTCTTTTTATTTCTGTCATAAATACCACAGACTTGCCATATACCTTGAAATTCTTGCCTTCAAATGACTGACCTTGTTTATGTATCACGACGCCTGCATTAAGAAAAAATGAGAATTCTCTCCACTCTCTTTTCATCTGAAATTTCACTTTCCATTACTGTTTCTAGAGTTAATTCTTTCTACCAGCAGTCATCATCTCTGCAGCTTCTGATCACACCTAATCCTCCATCTTTTCCAAAATCAAGAGCTCACGTAAGTCCCAGCTTTCATGTCTTTGCTCAAAATGAGTCTTACTTCCTCACTTGCTCTCTTACTTACAGCCAAAATACAGGCTGCTGATGTTCCAGGACATCATCTGGATTCATAAATCTCATCATCATTCTGCCTCCTTTCTTTGCCCGATTTTCATGCTTATTTGTCATGCAGAAATCTCTTTTCTTCCATATTTGAGAATCAACTCTTTCCTGAATAATACTCCTGTACTGATTTCAGCCTTAATTTTAATGCCCGCAAGTAAACAAATGTGTTTGTGCCAGCTATGCAAGGCCAACTGGAAGATGATCTAAATACTATTAAAAGCTCCACCATATTTCTACTGATTTCTGGGGATTCTGGGTTAAAGTTCTCATTAGAACAGTTTCAATAGTGCACTAACCAGTATTTCCGTAACCTCACTATCATCAAAGTATTGATCAGTTATTTATTATTGTGATTAATGTTTGGTACAGCAATAGTGCTACGTGACAACAGCTGAGATTCTTGTTGTATACAAGGACTGATATAAATGAACAACAAGAAAAAGACTTTGCACTAAATTAACAATTAATTGAGTAGAGAACACAGGTGAAAAAGTAGAGAGATCTTCCAAAGCTGTCAATATAATCTTTATGGGCTGTGGACTTATTCAACTCCCTGAGTACAGAAATATCAGAAGCTTTACCTGTTTTTCCAGTGGAAATGATCATTCACCCACCTCCAGTTTTCTCATTTTAAAACAGAAGTCCCAAAAGAAAATGTAGTAGTTGGAAAATTGATGCCAATAAAAATTCCATGTTCATTTCAAGCACATTTATACTACTACCATGTTGACGTCAGCCAAGAAGCCAAGCTTGTTTTTGTCTCAGTCATAGAGAGTGGAAAATATGCTTATGCACAGAAGTGTGATTAGGAAATATGTCAACTGGCTCGTTAAGTTTTCTGCCTTTGAATGGGCTGAATTACGCCCACTACACTACTGATGCTTTGGACTAGAACCTTGCTGATGACAAAAGGAGCCCAGAGTGGCTAGCTTCAACTGAGATGTCCAAATTGAATATTAGCACCATGAGATGAACTCTCATCAACATCTGTCAAGTCAGAGGGCAGTTTTTCAAGCAGTGGTGGCTTCTCACCAGAAATCCAGTCATCAACCTACAAGAGTACTGACAGCATGGATGTCTCAGGGAAGAGGCTTAGTTCTGTAGATGAAATTTTCTCCTTGTTGACAATTTGCAAACAAACTCTCTCGCAGAGAGATGGGACACAAAGAACAAAAACTGTTTTGAGCAGCTGAGTAGTGGCAGAAGTGCAGCAGAGGGAGTAAGGAATGGGAAAGCACTGAAACAGTTTTAAGTATTTGGAATCTGTAATTGTATTTTTTTCCCCCTAGAGCTTCATTATATTTTTTTTTTAGCTCAGATTAATTATTCCCCCTACAATGATTTTTCATAAAGGGATCAAGTCCATTGTTTATAGAGTTTGTTAATAACTGCCCTAGTCGTGCTGTCACAGCAGAGTGATTCAATTACAAGTCTGGACAATAAAAGCTCAATAAAGAAACCCAAATCCTTATTAAATTTCTTTTTTTAATTATTGTTAAAAAAAAAAATACCCAGTCAGGCTAGGATTGCCAGATTGGGAATTTACATTGCACAGAAGAATGATATGATCTCTCTGAGTAGCACGGTGCAAATTAAAAGAGGTTTAGCGTTAAGTGTTCATGGCACAAAAGCAATTTTAAGTACCTGCAATCAGCTTAGATTGACTAAGCCTAAATATGTACAAATCGTGTAATGGGCAATATCCCTGGCAGTACCACGCAGAGCACTGATGGATGGGTTCTCCAAGGTTTACAGTCCTACAGCAGCCCACGATGAGTGTGTGTTTGTGGGTGCACACTGGTGTGTGTACGAGTGTGGTTTGTGGTTTGTGAGCCACCTAGTGTCCTGGTGCTGACTAGACAGAGAGCTCTGCTTCTCATTCCTGGTAGCACAGGTTTGAAGGCAAGAAAATGGTGTTGCAATTAGCTGTTTTGACAACTTGCTATTGGTGAAAGAGGGTAAATTAGGTGAGGGGTTGATGTCTCCTTGGTGCTGCACTTGGAGCCTTTCATAGAAAAGTAATTGATTTCCATTTAAACCCTGACTGCAATGGGAAATCCACTATTTACCTTGCCACACATCTCAATTTCTAGTTACCTTTGCTGCGAGAAGCTTATGTTTCATTTTTTCAGCCTGGCTGAACTAGAAGCCAACCTTTTCATTTTAAGTCTGCTTCATTATAAAGCTCTCCATTATGAGAAATTTTTGAGAGACAGTGACTCAGACACACCTTAATCTTCTCTATGTTTAGCTGAACAGAAAGAGCTCTCTTAGAGTCTCAGTGCCATGTAGGATTTCCAGGCTTTGGCTCATTCTTACCGTTTTCTGAATTCTTCCAAACATACCAACATTCATTTCCGTCCCATCCTGCAGTACTCTGATTTGTCACCAGTATGGTTGTAAGGCTTAATTTCTTTATAATGGAGGGCAGTTAAGCTATGAATGGAGATCCTTTGCAGCTGAGACATGCAAGAAGTCTTTTGCTTTTAGCTGGCTTCCAAAAAGGAATGAAGGAATGAACCTCTCAGGTTCTCTGTTCTCCATTTAAACACTTCCTGTTGTTATACATCTACAAAATCTATAGCATGCCCTAATATTTAAAATAAATGTATAAATAAAAAGATTAAAATTGACTTTCATATTTAAACAACTGCTGCCTAGTCATCTATGAATGTGCACACAGCCTGTTGTTATATATATCATTTCCTTGAGGTACAAGATAAGAAAATATGACAGAGAAAAAAACAACTAAGAAGAAACTAAGAGAACGGCATGGACATCACTAAATATAGTTCATTCAACTTGATTATGGTGAGAACGTGGAGCGTTAGCTTATCTTGGGTGTCTGTGTAATCTAAGTTAAGAGTGAATAACATGCTTTCAGCCTACCATTAATGTAATAATATCCTCCAGTTGCTGGCCATACAGGAAAATGGAATCTGAGGTAACGGAAGACTGATTTTGACTTTAAGATGCCACCACAATCATCATTTTTCATGTCAGTATCAAGAATGAGTTTAATTTTTCCGAACTTTAATAAACAAAACCAAAAAATTTCTTGCTCTTTTTAATGGTTCTACATCTGCCTGTAGTGAACAGAAGAGTAAGTAACAACTCCAGGATATACTGTATCTCAGACAGTAAGGGATGGGACTGATTACTTTCTGGTAGTGTTAATTAGAGGGCAAATCTTATAGGCTATACAACCCTTGCTTCAATCTCCCTATTTAAGGATTTTTGTTCTCTTCATTGACTATAGAGGGAGCCTGGTCATCTTCTTGCGTCCGACTGAGGGATTTGAAGACCACCTTATAATTTGATGGAACAACCCAGACCACTCAGATTCAGTGGAAGATCATCAATCTTCCAAAACTTCACAAGAGTTGTGCAGTTTCACTTGTGGTCTGACCTGTAGTTGTGGAGCTAATGGGAACTCTGGTGCATTCATCTGAATGAGAAAGCTTTGAAGTGCCAGGATGAGCACAATCAAACTGGAGAGCCCTCCAAAGAGGGGATGGCTGACTGGCTGAGCACCTTTGCTGTTGCAGTCATCTTGGGAGCAGAAGATCCATGGCAGAAGATGGGCAGACATTAAAAGAAGATGGAAAGCATCAGAAATTAACAAAGGAATTGAGGCTCATGCAGCTGGAGGGGAAGGAGGTTCCAGAGATACACTTTTGCCAGTATCACAGTATTTTGCAAACATTAGATGTTTAGGCTTTCAGTGGGCATATCTAATCATACTAATGAAGAAGAAAATTATGCTAGTGGTAGCCTTTGTTAGGGTGTCCATATCTCAGTACTTCCCCCGCTGTCACAGACTTCTCTGTTGGATTCATCCAGACTGAGATAATTGTCTAAAACAGACACCAAGAGGTGCCCTCTCAAGTGACCTTTCACTGATGAAAGCAGGAAACCTGGCTTAAAGCAGGGGCTTAGGAGTTAAATGGCTACAGTTAAGGGAGATTAATTCTACCCTCAGCACTTAATCTAAGTTAATCATCAGGGCTCAGCCTCTCATCTCTGGAAAGACATGTGGAACATACATCCCATTCTTGGATGGTGTTTTATGGGAGCTAGAATAAACCTTCCTCCAGAGTGGCAGTTTCTCTGCACTGACCGTAGGAAGCTCTTCAGAAAGGTTCTGTGGTCATTTTCCTAGAAACTCAGGCAGGGTGAATGAAGACTTTGACCTTTTTGAGGCAGAGGGACAGATTTTCAAGGCCAGGTGCCCTTAGCACTGGATTAAGTGTCTAAAACCTAAGATAAAAGAAGTCAGTTAGGGAACAACCTCTTTTTATTCATGGTCTATTTTGCTTGAATTAAGCATTCAATTTAAGCATCACCTGTAAACATTACGTTTTCTCCTTCCAAGGTACAGATGTGCATTAGTGATATCTCCTCAGCAGAGGTAGAGCTCCTAGAGGTGTTGCCATAGGACTGAAGCACACAGTAGAAAGCCTATTTCAGTTTCACTGAAAATTAGTGCAACAGAAGCAAGAATGATCAGTATCTATCCTCTTTTCTCTCCTGAATTGACAAACACTCACAAATAATGGTGACAGTAGGGAAAATCTGGCCTTTTTATTTATTCTAAACAAATGTAAATGGTATAGGGGGATCAAGAACAACTTACTACTTTGTTCACGCTACAGCTTCCTCAAAAGCTGAATGAATTTCTAGGCTTTTAATTAAGAGAAAAGCATTTATTCTTTGGATGGTTGAGAGCACTGAATCTGACCAACAGTCTGTAGAAGCTCCCAGCCCCCTGCTTCATTCCGTGAACATACACTCCCTGAAATGTGGCACAGCTTTATATTTCACAGCATCCATAACGTGGATTTATCAAAGGTCACTATGGCAACATTCAGGCAGTCTGAGACAAATATGCATACGAGCATAGAAACAGGACAAAACAAACTGAAATCGCCCTGTTCCCACCCAGCCTTATACCCTGGCCCTTCAGCTCCAAATTGAGGCAACTACTATTATTAATACTCCAGCCGATATTACCTCAGTGGAGGTTGAAAAGCAGTGCTCATAGGGAGAGGAATATCACTGCTGTATAGGCATGTTACGTGCGTGGGATCACTGGGGCTATGGGTAGTGCTGCCGAATAATTGTATTGGCATGTGTGAATTCTGGGAATCAGAACCTCCCCGTATTTGTTTTGGCTGTGTTTCCATGACAATAAGTGCACTTGCTATTAATTCTCTAGTTTATTACTTTTCTTTATTCCTAGTATTTGGGGGAGGGGATTATTCACATCTGCGTTGGAATTCCAGGCTTTATGTAGTTAAACCTGAACTTTTTGAGAGTGTCTACATACACGTATGTAAATATACACGTAATAAATCAAGGTACTCAGACAAAAATCTCTATGCTGACAGTGACATACATCTTCAGAATTGATTGAAAAGTTTGAGGTTTAATATTCCTCTTTTACTAACCATATTTTAAACCATTCTTCTGGATATACCTTAACCACCATTACATTTATAAGCTCTTATTCTTTTCCCCCCTTATTTTGCTCATTTTGGTAAATGATACAGTTCTAACAATTTATTCCCTGTGAAGAAAGAAAAAATATCCAGAAGCTGAAGGAGTTCAGAATATTTTTTTCTTCCTCTCTTCGTGATCTTATTCGTGCTTTGCTATGTAGAGTACACAAAGACACATGCACAAATCTGTTTGAAAGAGTATCAGTGGAAGTGTGGTGGCAAAGTGAAATTCTAAGCAATTAAGATAAGGCAAAATAAAAGTTCCTTTTGAAACCTTACCTTTCTCCCTTTTACTGCATGTTATCTTGCAACTTACTGATCTGGTAGCCTTCCATTTGTAAATGGGAACCTCCCATAATGAGAACTGTGCTCTGATAGCAGGCAGTAATTTGTTACAGAGTTTGCTTTATTGTGCAGTAGCTGCTTCCACAATGTATTTTCTGTCCATAGTTCAAAGGCTGCTCTAAAGGCAGAACTCTTCATTTCCTCCTGTGTGCAAGATTTTTTTTACATTCCTGAGTGCTTTTCCACTATTATTCATCTTCAAAATATCCCTCGGAGATGGGAGCATTATTTTACTAATGAGAACCTGGTAAATAAGTCAAGATTAAGATTAAAGGTGTCCACGTCTTTTGGTACACAGGTTGAGGTTTGAGTGCCTGATTTTGCAAATGATAGAGCACTATTAATCTCAACCAACATTATTTATCTAAAAGCAAATATTTTCTGTCTGAGCAACTCACTTTCTTACTGTCAGTGGGGAAAAGCAAGCACAATCAGAGGTGCTTCATCTAACACTGCCTTGGATGAGTACCATGGGACAAGATGAATGATCTCCCAGATGGACCTGAGTACATACATCCCACCTAATTTATTTGAAGAACAACTTCCTTTTACTCCAGTTGCAGCTAGATGTGCTTCATACTTCACTAAGAATGGCATGGATTTCAGGAAGGTCATTAGGACCAATGACCTGTGTGCTTCTTCTGCCTTTCCCTGAAACTCAAGTCAGAACACAAGAAAAATTCCACGGGTGACCACTTGGGCGAAGTTTGCAATAGTCATCCCATAGTCATGAAGTAGAGCATGATCCTGAAGTCAGGGTTCAATTTACAGAAACACTTCCCTATTTCAGCAGAAAACATGCCAGTCTCGTGTACTAGTTGTTCAGCTGGTGACTTGCACCCAGTGCTCTCCATGAGGAAAAAGTCTCATGGGAAAAGTATCGGCGGGATATGTAATTAGAGACTGCGTCAGGCACATATCTGAAGGGGCTAATGGAAGAGTTTGTGGGCTGTCTTCATTTTGGCAATTTCTAGTGTACAACAGCTTGATCTTATAACCATCAGAATGTTTGAATTGCAGCGCCATTTTTTGTGGATTATAAAAAAAAATATGGCAGAAAAAGTAGTAAGTTCTAGCATGTATCTTTGCAAGCAGCCACACAGTTCACTCTGGGATTTGCTAGAGGAATTTCCAGAGAGTGGTGTTGACATTCCTAATTTGGGTGAAGAAACCCCTTCTCAACAAGCTACAGAAATTCTGGTTGAGGACAGACAGAGGAGACACTGTGAGTGATGTGTGTTTCAGTAGCATCAATTATTTTGCCTGTCTTTGTATCCCTAGACAGTGCTCAGCTGAATTCATCCTCTCTACATGCTGCTACACAGCTTTTCATTCCAGTCCCCATACCTTTACACCGATGTCCACTCCTCTTTCCAGCTTTAATTAATTCAATTTCATTATTTATTTATTTATTCATTCCAATCTGTCTTGTTTCAACACTGATATCTGCCTCCATTCTGTCAATTTTCTACCTCCTAAATCTAAACTGCTGTCCATAATTCTGAGTTGTGGTGTTTATGATGCCCAGTTGCTATTGAAAAGGAAAGGAAGGGAGTGGAAGGGAAGAAAAGGGAAGGGAAAGTAGAAAAAGGAGAAAGGAAGGAAGAAAAAGAATCACAGTATCACAGAATTGTAGGGGATGGAAGGGACCTCTAGAAATCATATAGTCCAACCCCCAAAAAGGAGAAGGAAAGAGAAAAAAAATCCAACAATAGTTTGAAAAATTAAATCATATAAGTTGAAAGATTAAGCACAGTTTTTACCATGACAGCCCTTACAGCCAATAGACCAGGCCTGCACTATAGATCTATGTAATATTTATTTTTGGCATCTATACATTTATACTTGCTCACTCCAGAACAGAAGTGTGCTTTGGTACACACATACATAACCCTTTCAGAATGTTCTTAGAAACTGGGAAAGTTAAGAAAATATGTTCTGGGTTGTATATTAAGGTACTGAGAATCCATCAAAGACGACAGGAGGTGAAGGTACCTGGAAAAAAAATAGGAAGAAATCTTCCACCAGAAAAATACAGTCTGTTTTTTTTTTTTCCCCTTGGATTTGATATTATTATGTTTCACTTCATTTCCTTCTGAGGGCACTGTCAACAAATCATTATTAGCAGTTTGTAAGAAATAAACAAAGTAATCGTAAAATCATGAAATCACCGAGGTTGGAAAAGATCTCTAAGATCATCCTGTCCAACCCATCCACCTATCACCAGTATTTCCCATTAATCCATGTTCCTTAGTGCAACATCTAAGCATGGTGGGAAAGGAATCCAGAGGTCAATTCTATCTTGATAGAAAAGAGACTGATGAGGATATTGGTATTTAAACTGTTGGAAGTGGCAACAGGCAAACTATGCAGTCATTTCCTCTCTCTTTGATATTATGCACAGGTATATGCACCTCCTCATTCCCAAATACACATCGGTGTTCATGTTAGGCTTAGATAGGAAAAACTTCTCTTTTGGGAAGCATCTTTTCCATGTAGGCAAGGAAATACATTTCTGGCGCTGTGTGCTGTAAAGGTGACTATGTTTGATCTTCCTTTGTTTGAAATGGTGGTTAACAACATCTTGGGCAAGATGAAGGTCATGGGCACCATCTGACCTTAAGGTTTTATGAGGAAAAATGTGTGTATGACAAATATTTATTTGGATCAAAGTGAATCTTCATATGTATCAGTTAAAGAAATATTTGTGATCTTACAGATGGCAGTCCTGGTTTGGGAAGCAAAAATGAAGCCCGATGACCCTTCAGATCTGAGCTTCTTTTTGAGAACATAGAGAGCAACTGTTACCATAGGATCTATATCAATAACAAATGTAAAACCTTGCTGTTCAACAGTTAACCAAAGTTTTACTTTGGATCATTATATAGTAGGGGACAATTTTCAAAGAGAGTGGATGAAGTTTTATATTATGGGTATGTGCATATGCTTTTATGTGTCTATACACAGCAAGCAGTAAAATGAAAAAGCTTGTGACATGAAATATTGTTAATATATCATTAATTCTGTTGCACAGAAAATCCAATTCCATGGAATACTAAGAGTTCTTTTCTTTCTCATTATTATAAAGCTTCAAAACATATAATAAGTTCCAGAAAAGACCTCTAGAACGTTCCACATTTCTGTACTGCCAGAAAGAGTAATGGTCATAGACTTTTACAGGAAGAGTATAGAGCATAGACTTGGAGTTTAGGGACTATTGTTTCAGACAGTAGCTGTACTAGAGATGTACTCTATGACTTCTGTCATTCTGCTTCATCTCATCAAGTCTCTTAGTCAACTCACATCTAATTTCTTTCTGTCTCTTTTCTTCTCTCTCAAATGAACATAGTATTCTCTCCTTCTATATCTGATCTGCTTTGCCTGCTATAAAAGATGATCCATAGGATGCAAACTATCTCTCCCATTTGTATAAAGAGCATTTAGAACAGGGTTTGGATATTCACCTGTGTTTGCTTCAGAGAAGAAGAAATCAATCCTGCTTAAAAAGCACTGAACATCAGGATGCTATTATTCTATTATTTACTCTGAATTACAGTGGTGCTCTGATTACTTACGAGCTGGACTCATCCTTTCGGTTCCTTTCTAACTCGGGATATTCTATGACTCTACTTGTGTTTAATGTGGACATCTATGTAGGAAGCCCATCCGTGCTCTGAAGGGCATTTCATTTTCTTCTGGCATTGGAACAGGATGCCCAGAAAAATTGTGAGTGTTCCACCCCTGCAGGTGCTCAAGGCCATGGATGGGGCCCTGTGCAGCTTGATCTGGTGTGTGACAACCCTGGATAATCTTTAAGATCCCTTCCATCCCAAGCCATTCCATGATTCTATGACACTATGATTCTGTTCCTGTGATTCTGTTTTCTTCAGCGAGTACTGATAGAACAAATGACTGGAGAAGCTGAGGTATGAGGTACATGTGCTTAGCCAAGTTTACCATTTTCCACCAGCCCACAGGATGGTTCATTTTTATCTTTTTTTTTTTTTCAAATTGCACTTAATTGGTCTTGTCTTCTCTTCATCCCCCTCAACACCATCCTGTTTCCTGCCTTAACGATTTGAGAGTCTGC
Organism: Cyrtonyx montezumae; assembly: GCF_038088225.1. Lineage (NCBI taxonomy): Eukaryota > Metazoa > Chordata > Aves > Galliformes > Odontophoridae > Cyrtonyx > Cyrtonyx montezumae. The sequence goes on from NW_027072037.1 coordinate 2,298,973, forward strand.
ACTGACTCTTAATCAGAGGAGACACACTTTGAGAGAAAGTCCAATGCAGTTAGATATGAATATGACTTTTGGGAGCCAATTGCCACACACTGAATTACAGCAGAGATAACAAGCTGTTACTGTGTGCCATCCACGGGGACGTGTGTGGTATCTTCTTTCTCAAGAGATCCTTCAGAGATGCTGATTCATGTGCTGCCTTCCTTCTTTGGCTGTGTAGACTGCCAGCCTTTGGGACTGTCATTTTACAGCGTGAAAGACAGACATGAGATGTGCTGGCAAGAGGTTTCCAGGCAGTAGGGTGAATGAGCCAAAGAATTCAAAGCCACAGTCTCTCCCATTCCTACCCAACGGATTATAACTGCAGCCAGAAGAGAGATGCAGATGAAACGAGAGAGCAAGAGAATGTGGTTACTGTGCTGAGAGGAATGGTCCACAGAAACACATTAATTTTGCTAGGGCTTGGGCCAGCAGAAGGGGCCCAGAGTGACAGAGAGGGAAGGGGGATGAAGGAAAAAGGAGGGATTATCGAACTGCTGCCTAATGCACATTGCCTGGTGCTGCTGGTTGCTTGCTTCAAGGCCACCCATGCGGGGTAAGTGACACTCGTGAATGACTTAGTGAAGCTCATGGGGCCTATCCAGGCAGCAAACAGGAGCCTCTCTCTTCGTCGAAGAAGGACTCATTTAAACACAGAGCTGTGAAGGGGGAATGGGAGCGAGGGGGATGCTAACAGAAACACAACAGCAAGGAGAAGAAGTGAGGTCTCACAAACTGGGCTGAGGCAGTTGGCTCTGCCACGATATCGGCACCCGGTGCTGAGACTGTTGGGGTTTTGTTCTCCCCAGACCTGCAGGTAGCTTGGACGAATGAGTCAGGCTCACTGTTTTAATTCTTTGGACATAAAACTCAGCATGAGGTACGAGGGAGAGCGGCAGTCACACTTGACAGAGGCCACCTAGAAAAGCCAATGTTGTTCTTAGTGGGGTGAGTTACCTCATCCTGAGCCAATAGGGGGGAAAAATACAAGCATCTCACCCTTCCCCAGCACTCTGCATCTCCTACGGGTTGGTAAAGCTCCATAAGAGCTACAGAAAAGTGTTTGAAAGCGCTCCAAGCTGAAGGAGCCTCATGAGGTTTTCTGAAAGTAATAAAACTACTTCTTCCTAATCCCTGTTTTTCTTTCCCTCCTTTTATTTCCCCCCCAACCCTCCCCACTCTTTTAGTAATACTGAAAAATGATAGGCAAAATTCCAAGTTCAAGACACATCGAGTTGTTTGTGTACTAATTATGAAACTTCCAGAAGTGATGGAAAGTTCAATGCGACTACTGATGCAGGGGTTGATTTCATCAGAAGGGATTTTCCTTGTCTCATTCCATGGAGTCATTTCCTCTTCTTACAGGCCAGAACCTCAAGGGTTGATATTACATTTATTTTAGGTTGATATTGCATTTATTTTAGCCTTCGCATAGAAAGAGATGACCTAGATACAGGCAAATTTAAACCTGGCCTGATTTGACAATGAACAGTTGGAGCATTTTCAAATGGAGCAAAACTGCAATTGCATTTGGATCAAAGGGTTTGTTTTCTTACTTATCTGTACAGTAACCACCTTTCAGTGCTGTGTCTCAAATATAGAGGTTTCTCGCTGTTCAGTAGTGTACTAACTCAAAATAGGAGTTGACTCTTAAAGCTTGAAGGAGATTGCAATCAAAACAATGGAGAATGAATACCTGCCCCCTGTTTTGTGCATGGGAAGGCACAAACATCACTGAATCATCATAGAATCATTTGAGCTGGAAGGGACCTTTAAAGATCATCTAATCCAATTCCCCAAAACATAATTTGATTTGTCTGAAAGTCATTTTCACATCTGGAAATTCCTATAAGGGTCTCAACCAACACGTGAAGGTTCCTTCCTCTTAAAAGACACATATGACTTGAGAAATACAGTTCAAAGCCAACAGTCTTTTGCAGTTCCCCCAAGACAGAGTCTCAGAGAAAATAAACCAAACAGAAAAGAAAAACATCAAGTTTTTTAATTAACATTATCATCCTTTATACTCTTATTTTTTGAAAACTTTTCACAGCCTCTGGGATTCTGATCTGCCAAGGTGCACGTAGATCTTGTTAATTCCTGTTCAAGAAGCAAGTCTTCTGACTCAAAGTTATATCCTAGAGTTTTTCCCTGTGAAGCTTTCACACTATTGAGGAGCAGAAATGCAGATCCATTTGCTGATGTGATTTGACTAATCCCACTATAATGAGGAAGTGGAACAGCTGAGATGAAAGCCTGAGCCCCCACTGTGCAAAGGTATGAACTAATAAGCAAACCTAAGCTAATATGTGGATCTGGGCATTCCCGGAGGGGATTTCATACAAACTGACTTCGGTGTTTTTGATCAAAAATGGATGCCAAAAACATTAATGAAGACCCCAAAAATGAAAGCAGAAAGTCATCAAGGCTACCACCTGTCTTTTCAGTCATGATACTATTAGCTCCTGAGTGCAAAAATAAGAAGAATAAAACATGCCAAGCTTCAATACATGTCAGAATTTTCATTGTTATTTTCACTTATCTGTGGAGGAGAGCAAACATCTGTGGAGTACATTTATATCACTGCAGAAATGCATGCATCTGAGTACTTGCTGGGGGATCATGCAAAGGAGGAATGTAGCAAGATGAATATGAGGCACAGTTAGTCTGGGATAAACCCTGCTAAGAGTGAGTTATTAGTACACGGTGCTGAATTTCCAGACAAATCAACCCACTAAGATGAGATATTTAGACCTTGCACCAGACTACACTGTAGAGAGTATGCTGTGCATCCCTAGCGAGCTGACATATATCCTGAGTGGCATTTTCCAGTATCTGAAATGTAAGAATAGCACGTTACCATTTCAGTTTCTGCAAGGCAACAAACTTAAGAATAACAGTACTGTGCTCACAGACTTCTTTATCAGACATCAGTTAAATAAAAGTTTTAAGCATTAGTTTTCCTTTCTCTCAGATGCTCAAATCTAACTCTATTTAACCAAGTATGCAGCCCTATGAAGAGCTTTTTAAAGATCGAGGGCTTGCTGAAGTGATTTGGTGGATCAGAGCTTGAAGAGGTAGGGTTACCCCTAAATTAGTAAGGATGAGAGAATGGGAAGTGAAAGCAGAGAGAGTTTAAAGCACTAGTGTCTGAGATGCCAGTGATGATACAAGCATAGTTTACAGCAGAGCCAGCAGACTATTGATTAGAAGTGAAAAAGACAACTTGAAAGATGGAAATTAGATGGAAAATCTTGGTGTGCCATATTATTATTTGGTGTTTTTCTTCACACAGAAGAAAAATGCACAGAAAACTCCATAGGTTAATACTCTGAGAATGACTTTCCTCTCAGAATGGATTATTTGTTGCAGATTGCTATTACCATGACGGCCTTGTGAGTAAAGAAGATCTAGACTGAGTCATGGAACATTTTCAAACAGATGAGTTTGAAAGATAATCTTGTTCCTGATAGTCTGGGAGAGTATAGCTATGGTCACTGAAACTACAAAAAAGACAGCAGCAGACAACATGCACTGGGGAGAATACAGAGTTCATGCAGACTGGCAAAGGAAGGTACAAGCATATCCATTTTAGATGATGTTCAGAGAGAGATTGATACGAAGATAGCCTTTCCTTCGTAGCGGAAAAGATTGCAGGTTGTGGCTGAACTACCGTTGTGAAAGACAACAACTGTTTGTTCTCACGAGTCGAAGCTTGCTTTCTGAGGCATTTTTTGCTATAAGACTCTGGCTTATTTAGGAGGCAAGTGGTGGGTATCATGCGGCCAGCACCACTTTGTGGACAATTTTACATTTGAAAGCACTTCTCTGGAGGTGCTTCCCTTAGAAAGAGAGCACTTAGGAGTGTTTACTGGCAGAAGATCTGGCCTGTGACCAGATAACTGGTACAGGAGATTTGGGGATGATACCATTTTATCCTGTGAAGGCAAGATACAATTTGGCGTCTCCCTACTCACTCTTGTCTTCTGGCAAGGTCACGAGACAGCCATGAGGAAGTCAAATGCCATACTTAGATGAAGGAGGGTGGATGTGACAGTCTAGCTGCAGTGAACTAAGGTTTAGACATCATATCTACCCTCTTTCTACTGAGTTAAGTTGTTCTGTTGAGGCTGAGAAAGGGGACCCAATGCAATTGACCTCAAGAGTAATCTGGTACCATTAGAGCATCCTTTCTCCACAAGAGCAAGATGCATACATCAAATCAACCTTACATGTCTAAAAGAGCTGCAGACCAATGCACAACTCATTCAAGCCCACATCACTCTCTCTGCACGAATTGCTTGATGTGAATACTTAAAAATATCCCCATGACGGGGTATGATGGTGAAATGGTGATGATGGGGGAAGGTGAGGAAGATGGTGAGAGGGATGAGAGGGAATCTAGTAAACGAACTACTGTATACGTTCAAGATCCACCTGGATGCCTACCTGTGCAATCTGGTCTAGGGAGCTGCTTTGGCAGAGGGGTTGGACTCGATGATCTCTAGAGGTCCTTCCCAACCCCTACAATTCTGTGATTCTGTGATACTGAAAAGTGATGTGAGAAGAGAACTGAGGGAAGACGGTCCTTCAAAGAGCAGGAGGATGACATTCCAGTGCCACGATGGGACATCAGTACTGCATAAAATAATTCAGATACTTGATAAAGTTGCTCTCCCAGTACTTCAAGGGGAACAGCTTTGAGCTCATCCCACCTAAAATAAACATTTGTCATACTGATTCCATCACTGTCCAGCAATTGTCATCATGCACTAAGAAGGAACACAACATCATCGAATGCAGACAACTGGCTGCTGTCTCAGAAAGTCATTCTGCAGAAGGATAACCTCAGCCTCATCCCAGGTCATGACAAAATCCTGCTTTCTGAATTCATGTCTTCTGTTGACGTTAGTAATCAGACTGGCAGCAGGCTGTACATGTGAAGATAGTACAGAAAACAAACTGCTTTTAGTTGAATTTACATTTTGTTCACAGGTCATGCACAGAAGGGTTTGATAAAAGCACGCAGGTGTAGTTGCAAAAGCAAGTCTGTCCAGTGTTTGCTGGTTGTTATTCACTGGGAGGTTTGACTAAAAGGAGTCCTGGGGCTCAATCCTAGGTTCTCAGCTGGGATTCAGGTTTCAGATTAAGGCAGAGCAATATGGATGTCTAAAAACAGGTGCAAAGTTTAGAGAATTCTTCAAAAAACTTTTGTGAGGTTTATTCATACGTCCATGTAGGGATATCTTCTGTCCTTTCAGTTGGTATACAGCTTTTGGAAAGAAGTCCAGCAATCACTTGTAGAAGCACAGGTTTCCTACAGGTTCTAGGACACATCTAGCAACTTGATTCAGATGTCCCAGCTACCCAAAGCATCTGAAATGGTCATAGGTGTTTCTCCATAGGACAATGAATCAAGCCCATTTACTTGTCCAGGTAAGCATCTCCTAGACTCTGCCAGGTGTATCTTAATGGCTACAATGAGAATTTAGAAACCATAAGATTTGTCTAAAAAAAGGCATCTCCTGTTCTTTTGGGTGACAAATGCAATTGCAGTAATGGCACAGGACTTGTACTGTCCTTGTGCTCCTGTGTGCTAAGTATTAAGTAAATATCCAGATCACTCCAGAGCGGTTATGATAGACATTTTAACAGCTAGTTCTTGCAGTATAAAATCTTCAAAAGCCATAAAAGAAGAACAAACAAACATCCTAAGTATTTTTCTTACAAACAGTACAGAAAGAGGATGATTCTAGGGAGCAGTTCATCTCTCTAAGGTCTGGTTTTACAGAAATTACAGAGAGATTGAGCACTCATTCCATGTTTTCCGAAGAAATGCTAAAAGTAGAGGGAAATAACAGAGACCATGAACTCTCAGAGCCCTCTGACTAAAAAAAATGTGAATAGATTTTATCTGATACATCTGAAATTACCTTTCCCAGGGCAACTATGCTTTTGTTTCTTACCACAAGATAGAGAAAGCCAAAAAGTGACTCATGTCTACCACCTGTAACTGTTAGCAAGATTCAGGGAGAGGTTTACACCAGATAGAAATTCAGACATCCACACTGAATCCTTTCTGGATTGGAAAAATTGCCTGCAATCACTGTGATGACTACAATTCTCAGCTCCATGTGGCAGGATCACTTCCTGAAGATAGTCCAGTACAGACTGCCCAAACAAGCAGTCTTTTGCATCATTATCAGTTTGGCACAGCTTTTTCCCCATCTACTTGGAGAAGGAAGATGATTTTTCAGTCTCAATACCTTGTTATGTTTCTGGGTTCCTTGAAATCCATGATGCAGTCTCTGATTTCTGTAAAGCATCAGTCAGTGGTCCTCTGTTTTTCATCTTAATGTTGTTACAGTACAGTTCACGTTGCTTTGAATTGCTAAGATGTTATTTTGGTTGCATTCACCCACACACTGCTCAACACCTCCCTCTGAGCTCCCTCATCTCCACCTTTGCCTGACTTACTTGGAGCCACCTTTGAACATATAGTAAGGAGAGTGCTTGAGTATCAGGATGTAAGTTGTTGGACATAAGGACAAGAAGATCATATTTATTAAATATCATTCCTGTGACATTTAAATCCACTGGGACAGCAAGAGCTGTCATCTGTGAGGAAGTATGTCATGCACAACTCCAAGTTATGGTGGAGACAAATGTATGGAAAGATGAGGGAGAGGTAGAAAATGGAGGATAAAACCCTACAGAAACTCTGTATGTGGGCAAAACACCAAGTACTAGATAAAGTACCACAGTGAGTTATGGGCATCAGTCTCCCCTCCTTGTAATTTATTTGAAGGTGGAAATGGGCTTTGAACTGAAATCATAGAATCACAGAATCATTCAGGTTAGAAAACACTTCTGAGATCCTCAAGTCCAACCCCAGCCCACCCCCACCGTGCCCACTGACCACATCCCTCAGTGCCACATCTCCACGGTTCTGAAACACCTCCAGGGACAGTGACCCTACCACCACCCTGGGCAGCTGTGCCACTGCATCGCCACTCTTTCTGAGAAAAAATTGTGCCTGATATCCAATTTATAATACTAGACTTGTCTTCAGGAAGGACATTTTTATTTTTGTTCAGTATAATGGACACCTCTTTATGGTCATCTGCTTTGTGAAATTTGAGGCTTAGCTTTTTTTCCTGAGTTATCCAGCTTAGACTACAAGTTCCTTCTACCATCAATATATAAGACTTAACAAAAAAAGATACCAAGTGATTTTAGGACTTGCAATAACATTTCCAGGTTTGGCAATACAGACAATGTAATAATTTCCCTGTGGCTCATTTTTAACCTTCTCTTTGAGTCACAATAGACGTTACTGCATTTTTTTTTTCGTGTCCGTTTTTATGTTATAGGAATAATCTGAGTATTACAGTCTTTGTGGATTAAACTGATTAATCTGGCTGAATTCTTTCACCTTGGGGATTGACTCATCTTGTGTTTCCCTGACTCCTGAAATGCCTGCTTCTTGACATTTAGATCTTTTGTGTCATAGCTGCCTGCATTTGTATTTAGCAGGCCATCTTTCTTCTCTTCATCCTTCACTCTCCTCACAGTTGCCGTGCCCAGGGATGGCATTAAATTTCCAGCTCAGAGTGAGCATGGAACAAAACACATACAATCCCCATGCAGTTGTTACTTATTATGATAAAATTATGGAAAACAAGTCATCTCTCATCTGTTTAATTCCACAACACAGCACAGTGTCTCACTAATCTTGGTCTTGGTGTGATGCATGTGATTGATTGCAGAAGTTTATTTTACAATCAGGTAAATCGTATCTTTTGACTCCACTAATTCTGCTGATTGAAAATGAACCCTGGGATGGTTTCTTCAGATGCAGACATTGACACTATAGTATTTTAAACTTAGCAGAGGTCTGATGGATAAAATCTCTTCAGTTATTCAGTTTTTCAAGTAATTGCAACTTGGTTTTGGTTTTTTTTCCCTTTGTCATAATCTTATAAAATAGAATTATCTTTTGAATATATCAGTATTCGTATCTATTTATTTTTGTAAGAGCTCTTCACCTAGATGTAGCCCATTACAAAGCTAGGATGTTTGTCTTTAACACACAATTCTGAATCCAAACAATTAATTTCAACAGAAAGACATAATCTTCTAATCATTCTCAGAAATATATACATTTCTTTTTCTCTCCAATTTTTCTCTTAACCTCCTTCTATAAACAGACTTAGTCGCAGTCTTCCTGGACAAATGTATGTAACTAAATTTCTAAAGTAATGAATTTGACTGGCACAATAGATTACTGTTTTTCCTTCCTCTAAAGAATTAAACTACTGATATAAGACAAGGTTAATTCTTTTAAGATATATACATATGTAAAAAATGTATATATAAGAATCAAGTCAGAAGTGTCATGCTGAGAAAACTGAAAGATGTATGCCTGAAATCGTGACTTTTCTCCTGCTGAATTCATTTTTGGTGTTGCTTGTCACTGACCTTTTTGAATTGCCTTCTAGGGAACCCACTTTTAGTGATTAGAGGTGAATTTCAGGCTGCCATCTATAGAAAAGGACAAATTTTTAGATAAAGTTAGGAAAGATAATCTTTTACCTTCTGTAAATGGACCTCCACATATAAGCTTTCAACATGAATGCTTGGACTGACAAGTAATACTACAGTTGGCTTTTTACTGTGTGAACATGTAGAGTAGAATTATTATTATTGTGTTATTCATTATCCTATAACCTCCTTTCACCTCTGAATAATTTTCACACGGTTGTTTTCCATCTTTTCTGAATAAGGCAGATGGTTTTGGAATGAAGCAAACTCATTTTTTACTTGGGTTGGGTTGGGTTTTTTTTTGGCTTATAAGTTTGCCTGGAGAATTTTAAACCAAATCTGCATCATGGTGAATATTAAGACACAAGGTCACCTGTTGTCCTCTCCAAACTTCTTTGATCATCAGAATAATCTTTCCCAAGGAGTCAATTTTTTCATAATCTCATTAAAATTCTAGTGTCTTGTGTTCAACCTAAAATACTGAAGATGAAGGGATGTTGAGGCTGAAAAATATGATCCAGTTGAGCAAATAAAACACTGATTAGCATGTATTTATGATTGAAGTTTGCATGACTTGTAATGCTAAATAACAGCTCTGGTAAGTAGAACATGGCATGGTAAAGTCCTAGCAATGTCACTGGCAGATGTATCATTTTTATGATCTTTTTACTGAGCTTTACAGCAATTTAGAATGTTTATTGTTTAGCATCCATTTTACTTTGAAAATCAATTTGCAAATCAAGCATGCAAATATAGAATTGTCCATATGCAGAAAAATATAGAAAAGAAATAACAGAAATGTATCAGAATTCTAAGAAAATAAATAGAAGGGGAACAGACACCTGCATTTCCTGTGTTTTTGACTGATATTCTTCATAAGTACTCAGAAACTGGAACACAACTGCTGAAAATCCCAAACTGGGGATTCTTAAAATTATTTACAAGATAGTATTATAAATGTTACCCAAAGAAAGAACAGGTGTGGGGAGGGAAAAAAAAGCAAACCCCACTGTCATTTTCAATTAAATGCTCCTAAAAATGTCTTTTTTTTTTGTTTGTTTTTTTAAGGAATGATCAGTATTAGAAAGAAATGTAAAGTAATTCTTTTTATGGTAACAAATGAAAATTTTTAATTTCAGGTTTGAAATTATTGGCCAGTAGAGTATGTGGGATGAATAAGCTCTTTATGTAATTCAAACTAATTAAAACTTTTTTTTCAAACTCTAATTCAAACTTTTGGAAGATATTGTCACAGATTCTATTTTATTAGAGTCATTTTCCTTTGCAGATCCCTAGGGATTAAGGAAATGTCCCTTCTCCATTTCCTTAGTATTAACTGAGGAGTGAAATCTCTATGAAGGGATTGTGGAGCCTGAACCCACAGCATGGTTCAATCTACATACAAGAGTGATAGGCTTGGCTTGGAAATAATCAAATCCATTTCTCAGTCTTAATGTAATTAGGGCTCAAATTTAAAATCAAACCATTCACCTGGTCCTAAAAATATATTACAGGTGAGAGTGTCTAAAATGGAGATAGATATGTCACCAAAATAGAGGCCTATGAATTGAGCTGCTTTGACCGCATGTTGACAGTAGAGTTATCCTGGGTGATTAGCTTGTATTTTGCATCTGACTTTCAGATGACCAGAGTGGCTCAGATGACTTTATTTGAAATCCACAAGATTGCAAATCATTTTTCACTGAATGAGATTTAAACAGAGTCAAGTGCTTGCACACTCCCATGTGTTTATCCCTCGTCTCCCTTGTCTTCTGACTCATAAAGAGTGAGACATTACCTGATTACCATTCACTTTCATAGTAACTTGTAAATTTCAGAAGGACAGAATAGATTTTCCACAATTTCCAATGCCTTTCAGATGTGATTTTGTCAACAACTTTGTCACAGATTTCTTCAGTCTCAAATGAAGAAAAGTTGTGGGCACAGGATAGAAAATAAAGAGAAGAAAATTAAAGTATAAGAATAAAATAGAAAGTACATTCCTTCAAGAATTCCAGACTGAACATCTAAGGCTTTTGACTTAAAAAGCAAATAAACAAACAAAAAAAACCCAAAAAAACCAATTCAAACCCATTTTCCCATCTCTACATATAAGTGAGATTATTTAGTAGAAGTCTCCTTTGCATGGAGACTGTTGGGTTAGGGTTAGGGCTACAATTAGAGTTAGGGTTACCGTGCATCCAAGTCTTCCTGATTTTCTGTAGGAACTGAAAGATTTTTTCTGTTCGGTGTTAAGTGCCAGCTTAGACAGAGTGCCTGATGTAGCTTCTAAATTCAGGAGAAAACACAGCAGCTCAGAGCTGCAGATCTTGATTTTTTTATTTTGATAAATTGCCAATAATTTCATCTCTTTAACGTAGGAATTTTGATAGGTAAAGTGGGAATGACATTACACAAATTCAGATGGAGTGCCCGCATCCTTAGTATCTCTAAAGTTAATGTGATAAGTAAGCATTACATTTTTTTAAATGCCTCTAAAATAATGTATTTCCTAAGGATACAAAAGATCTTTTTAAATGTGGGAGAGTATCTTGATGAGAGAGCTGCCAGGACAGAAAGAAAACGTGCAGATGCATTCCTCTCTCCCTTCAAAGGGAAAATGGGGAACATAGCCAACCAGGTTGTTCTCTGGCTTTGAAAGCCTTGGGCAAAGTACCACGGTGCTTTAACATGCCCTGACTTGCTTGATCTAACTACTGCTGCAATCACTTCCCTTAGAAGAAGCAGCAGGAAGTCGTAAAGCCAGCCTAGAGCAAAGACAATTATTTTAAATACATAGGAATATGTGTGACCTGTTGTAAAATGTCATACACTTCATGGTATTTCACAGCTGTTTGAATGTGCTCCCTTGCTACCTCTATGGCTCTTCCACTGAATGCAGATGGGAGAGGCAGAAGCAAGACAGAAAGCAAAGAGAGCTCCATACCATAACAGAACTGGGTTACTGCCAGGGTTTGATTTGAATCCAGCTGTTTGAAAGCTGTATTTGTTTCCAAGGAAGATGTGTGAAAAGCTAAAACAGAGGAAATACTGAATGAGCTTCATTCTACTTATCATCAATATTGCATTTTTTCATAGTAAATGTGTTTCTTGAGGCACACGAGGAGAGAACTTTGCTGTGCACGTACAGCTAACAAGCACGAACTGATAATCTGCTAATAAAGATAAGCTCATACAGCAAGATGTGACTCTTTTCCTCTTGATAAATGTCACTAGCTTTAAACCTACGTGCTTGCTAGCATTCTTCTTGGGTAGGTATCCAGTCTGTTGCACTCCTGTAGTTTGCTGCTTCACTGTTGGAGCTCCTAGTCATGGTGGGTGTAAGTAGATATGGCAGCTTGGCTGGTAACTCATGTTCTTGTTTCTTTGGGAGGCCTGCAGTTCTAAATGAACTGCTAACGTGAAGCAGCTAGGTAATATCTTTGAACTCTCTTTTCTCAGTCTTCAGGGCTGGAGATTTCCAGGAAATGGACTTAGTTTTATTAACCAAGGTGGCAGGCCTAAGCCCTTAGAATGCTAAAAATTGTCCTGAAAATGATCTAACGTCACATTTGAAATATCACATTTTCTGCTTTCTTGAGGTCTATTTCATGTATCTTGAGATATAAAGGTCTCCAATTCTACAGCTTATCAGCCAGGTACCATGCTATTGTGCCTGAGTTTCTGAGCACCACTTGCCTTCAGTAAGATTTACTTTCCCAAGAGAAGGTTGAATTTCTGGCTCAGATTGGGAGGTCACAAGAGCTGAAATGGTAAACTGAAAGTCTTTATGAAATTTGAGGAAATCTCAGAGAAATGCACTCTGAGCTACCCACAACCCAGAACCATCAGGGTAAAAATTTCATCAAGTCTGGTTTTCCTGCTAAATGCAGGAAATGCTCTGAAATGTTTGGGAAAACTCTCATTACCGAAACAGATTTATTGTATCTCTTTCTCATGATAAAACCTTAATTTTCTCTCGTTATGAGTGCATCCCCTTTTATTCTGACAGTTTTTTGCTTGTCTCACCCTTACCTATATTAATGGGTTATGATTTGTATCCTTCTTGCAGGTGCACTGGAACTATTATGGAGCTTTGATTCTTCTCAAGACAAGGCTTTATTAAGATATTATCACTAAGATATGATATCTTGGATTTATAAAAATCTGACCAGTGATTTCACATAAAAAAGCAGTATACAAGATCAGTGTTCATAATCTATTCCTAGAAAATAAACACTTACTGAGGTCAAATGGTAACACTCAGTAGCTAAAAGAGATGATCTCCCTCATTTGCATATCTGTGTTGCTTTTCTGGAATGATAGTGCTGGGTCATTGACCAAAGATCTGTAAAATAGACTTCTAAACGGTATTTCATAACACAGGAAATAAATGAAATTCCGATGTCTGTCAAAGAGAAAGCTGTTCCTTACTTTACCTTTTTTACAAAATGACCACACCGTTTAATTGAGAGTGCACTTGCCATGTCTGGCAGTGTGAATGGGAAGTTATAGATCCACAGTGCATTTAAAAACACACTTCTGTGGCACCCAACTGAAATTATTTACCTGCTGACAGAAAAGGATAGTTCACGTCTAGATGAGGTGCTAAGGGATACGATTTAGTAGGATAGTGGGTAGGGATGGTGATAGGAGGGTGGTTGGGCTAGATGATCCTTTAGGTCCTGGTGTTCCTATGTTTCTATATATTCTGTTATGTGGTGTATACCCTACAGGTGATTTTTTTCCCAGTCTGTGACCATGCTATGTAACCAGCATTGCCAGGGGATAGGTCCTGGCAATGTCCTGAGGGCAATTCACACTTAATTAGTTTGTGAAATACATTATTCTTACAACTTCCGAACATAATTCAGTAGGTAGCATGGATCAGAGATCATCCTCAACATACAACCTGGGTACAATGACTGTAAGAGAGATTGTCTGTTTGGATGGCAACACCTCTTTGTCAATTGGCTTCAAAGCTAGAAGAAGGTCCTTGTTTTATTTTAGCTTGCAGTAGGAGTTGCTTAGGGTCCCATTACTAGTCAGACAGGAGCAGCTCAGTGTTTGGGGTGGCTGTGCTATAGTGACAGTTTTTTCTTGGAGCTGCAGGGAACTGTGAATACCACTAACTAGTCTTTACCACATCAATGGGACTTGGAATCTACTGGATGTTGCCTACAGAAATGTCTTTCCTTAGGCAGACTGACAGGAGCTTTTGGTGGAAATAATAGCTTTACTTTGTCAGCGTCACTCCCCTAAGTGTTATTGCTTTATGATGTTCTGTTGGAAGGGAATTAGATGGAAAATGCTGGGTAGGGAAAAGGCTGAATCGAGTATTAACAGTCTGAAGTTTGTGATCTTCTGAACTCTCTTATCTCAGATATCTTTTGAGTCATTCTAATCTTTTCTTCCCTTAATTATGTGGAATCAAAACATGGTAAGTGTAAAAGGGCACAGAAATTGAGTTTTTGTTAAATTAAACTTTGCTTTCTGATTGCTGTTAGTATCTGCAAACCTTGGTCTTGACCATGGAAAAGCTCCAACCATATGCACTTTGATCAATGTCATCAACACTGTAGTACCAATCAAGATCTATGGAACTGGGTTCTTAATTTCATTCAGCTGTGAAGACATGGCTCGATGGTTGAACAAATAGGTAGCCAAACTATCTGTAGATATCCATTTAGAAACAGATAATCATAGAATTATCGTAGAATAATAGAATATTTTTGAGTTGGAAGGGACCTTTAAAGGCCATTTGGTCCAACTCCTGAAATGAACAGGAATATCCACAGCTCCATCAGGTGCTCAGAGACCTGTGCAGCCTGAGCTTGCATGTTTTCAGGGATGGAGCAGCACCACCTCTCTGGGCAACCTGTGCCAGTGCTTCACTACTTCTATGTTAAAATCTTTTTTATATACAGTCTAAGTTTCCCCTCATTTAGTTTGAAATCACTTCCCCTTATCCTATCACAACAGACTCTGCTAAAGTCTGATCCCTCCCTTCTTATAGGCTTGCTATAGATATTGAAGGCCACACTTGGGTCTCCCTGAAACCTTCCCTTCTCCAGGCTACACAGCCCCAGCTCCCTCAGTCTGTCCTCCTGGGAGAGGTGTTCCATCAATGGGACCATTTTTGTGGCCCTCCTCTGGACACACTCCAACAGGTCCATGTCTCTCCTGTCCTGAGTACTCACTTCTGGATGCAGTGCTCTAGGTGAGGTCTCACAGTGCAGAACAGAGGGGCAGATCCCTCCCTCACCCTGCTGACCATGCAGCCTTGGATGCAGCCCAGGATATGGTTGGCTTTCTGGGCTGCAAGGGCACACTGCTGGCTCATTTCCTACTCCCATCCCCTAGTACCCCCCCAAGTCCTTTTCATCAAGGCTGTGCTCTGTCTGTACATCCCCCAGCTGGTTCTGATAGTAGAGGTTGCCATGACCCAGGGGCACACCATGCACAAAGCAGGGGGAAATATATTGGGCAAACTTAGTTGGTGTGAACATGTCACTTGAAAACCAGTTTATTCACAACTAAGTTGTATTGCCAAATGTAACACTGTGAGCCTGTATGGTCATCAACTGTAAAAGTGATGAGCGTATTTCCTTTACCCAATGTAAATCAAAATGAAGATAGTCCTTATCTAGCAATCAAATATACAAAAAAGCCTCATTTCTTTGAAAAAGCATATACTAATTAAAGAAAAAAAAAAGACAAAAAAAAAAACCACAAAAACCTGCCTAAAATATCCAACTTTGAATGCAGGTTTCCTAGAAGGTTAATTCATATTTGATTTATTCATGTCAGGAATCTTGAGTCCTTTAGCAGGACTGAAAATGAAAAGCTCATGTGTTCACTCAAATTATTCCACTGCCTCTGGAAAAAACCTTCATTTTCTCACTCAGTTGCAGATGATGTGAAATTCTTCTACTCTTTGCTACCTTTAGTGAGAAGAAAAGATTTTCCCTCTCCTTCTGTACTACATCTGGCCACAATTAGTTTGGGATCTCACATTTTTTGAGTAGACGTCAGCAATAATTTGTATTCCTCCCTTCTCTTCCTTTCTATTTGCAGTACGTGGGACATGCTTCCACAGGGAGCTAAACCAGAATGTAAGATGGTCATTCCTGTCTGCGTCATTCCTTTCCAAAATGTATTGCTCTCAGGACAACCTGATGGCTCACGTAGCAAAGTCCATTTTTTCCTCCTATGTCATTTCCAGCATTTGTCACCACCTCATACTTTAAGCTTTAAGCACTGTCCAGGGAGTTGCATAACTTCTGTGCAAAATTCAGATACAAATCAATGCATAACTTAGGTATTAAGAAGCCAAATTATCCTTTGCTAGAACACAGGCAGCTAAATCATTCATTCTTTCTTTCTTTTTATTAATTTTTTCACTATTTGTGTAGACTCTGCAAAGACAGTGCTAACTTTTCATTTTTATGGCCTTTTAAATGTAAACTCCTTGTAAGCACATAACCTGCAGCGTGATTGAATACACAGAAAAAAACCCACCTCCCCTCCCCGACAGGCTTAATATGAAAAACAGTGCTAAATTTCAGGCTTGCGGTGGAGAAAAAAATCTACTATCTGATTGCTTTTTATTTTAATCCCAGTCCCAGTTGTGTATTTGTATAGCAAGCAGGGAGCTCATAGCCTTGCTGCTTAGAGTTGTAGAATAGTTAAGGTTGGAAAAGACCACTAAGATCATCCAGTCCAACTCATCACGACCATGCCCACTGACACACACGTGAAATAGAAGCACTGGTGCTACAGCAGCGAAAGACACTGTTGGCTGAGTGGTAGAACTGTCCAAAAAGACCATGAAATGTGATGCACTCTGCACGTTGGGTGTGGTGGTGCTGCAATGAATCACCACAGCAGAATAAGCACAGACTGAAGGGTCCACGCCGCTCTGGTTTGGAACTGAAGGGTTGGTAAAATGGGGATGAGGAAAATTGCTCTTTCTCTTTAGGACAGGTTCATTTCACCTGTTTTGTTTGTTTGTTTGTTTTTCTGCTTAAAATAGTGCATTATCCTAAACTAAGCGTACTATTTGGTACTATTGGTACCAAAGTCCCATTTGAGTCCTTAGCAGACTCATCTGGACTCCATCTGCCATTGCAAAAGGATTTATATCTCCCAAGAGTCTTAAGCTACGCCTGCCAGCCATGTGTGTATCCTCAGACACTCTCAGGCATCTTATTTAGAATGAGATATCTATTACTAGGCAACTGGATTGTGTCCTAATTATCTAGGCTGCTGTTAATTTATAAGGACAGAAGCTGGTACCTCCAGAGGCTGATATGCTCAATTGAAAGTATTTTAAACAAGAGGGATGGATTGCTCTTCTCTGCTACACAGAAAGCCTAGAAACCTAAGATTGAGTGCAGTTGCCATATCTCAGGTACACAGTGCCATTTGAGACACCTCTTGTGCCTGTAACATCTGCACAGGGCTAGCAGATAAGACAAGGGACAAATGAAATGCTGTGCTCAAGGAGCAGCCAGAGGCTGGGCGCGATGTGCTGTGGTGTAGAATCATGAAATCATAGAATCACAGAACCTCAGAGTCATAGAATCATTCAAGTTGGAAAAGACCACTAAGATCCCCAACTCCAACCCCAACCTGCCCACACCATGCCCACTATCCATGTTGCTCAGTGCCACGAACACCTCCAGGGATGGTGACTTTGTTGGTTCATCATCACTCTGCGCTACTTCAGGAGCATCCCACAAAAGTGACAGACTTCATCTGATGCTGAGATGCAATGACTTTTACCTCTGAGATCCCTGAAATCTTTGTCTCCTAAATCAATTAGAGATTTTTTATCTGTGCTGAACAGGAGACTGTGAGACAGCTTAACAATCAGAATGTATGATGTAGCTCGACGTATCAACAGTTTCAGATGATGCATTTGGAGGAAGGAACTCTCTTTGATAAAGGCTTTTAGCTTATGTCAGGAGTATGTGATGTGCTCTGATACATAGAACATATCCATGATAAGTAGACCCTGATCTAGTGAAGCACTCTCACAAGTTGCCCAGAGAGCTGGTGGATGTCCCATCCCTGGAGACACTCGAAGTCAGTGCTCTGAGCACCTGATGGAGCTGTAGGTATCCCTGTTCATTGCAAGAGAGTTGAAGTGGATGTCCTTTAAGGGTTCCTTCTAACTCAAACAATTCTATGATTGTGTGATGATCTTTGCATGTGAATCCAGATCTCCAAGTCATCGCATTAGCTTAAGCAAACATTTGCTATAGCTGATGTCAGTAAACCAAATGATGTCTGCTTTGTGCTGAGAGAGTCACAGATGAAATTTTCAGAATTTCAAACTTCTGGAAATGATATCATTATTACATTGGAATGGTACAATATTTAAGGCCACTTCCAACACAAACCATTCCAGAATTCTATGACTCTATGACTGCATTTATTAACGTCCATTGGCTGTAATAGAAGTCTAAACACCAAGTTATTCACAGGAGCACCTCCACACAGGTACACAGGTCTGAGGTGGTATTCAGTTGCTTAAACAGAGACACTGAAGAGGGTCAGAGATGTCCCTGAGTACCTTGCTTCCTGCTTCTTCTGCAAAAATGCATAGGTCTCCTTTAGGTCTTTCATCATATCTTCCAGCCTGCAGATATCACCAATATCCTAAGCCTTTCAAATATCACTGGATGACTCTGTGGGCAACTGAATTATGTCCACTGCACACAAAGATCTGAAAGCCTATCTCTCACCTGGACAACTAAATGAAGATGCCCCAGTTTGCAGTCTTAATTCTCCAACACAGTGAGTGGAGAACAAACAAATGGAACCACATGGTGCGAATGTGCTTCCAACATCACCACTGCAATGTGACCCACAGTGACCAAGCAGCTACTCCACCATGGGATTGTTCCTCTACTGTGCCAGAGAAAACTGGGGTAAATTTGTTTCTCGTGGAAGTCATTCTTAAAGTTCCTTGTGCATCATAATTGCAGAATAAGTGCTTCACAGAGCTATAAATCACATCAGTTTGTATGAAGAAAGAAAGAGCAGGGTGGAAAACAGTCCCTTCCTTCTGTTTCCTAATCTGTTCCTTCTTCTCCACCTGCCAAACAGTGGTTTCTCTCTCTGTTTAGTGAGGTTCATATTTCACATAGTTTATTTTCATTGCTTTGTTTTTTTCATTTGCTTCCACAGCATCTCTGTAGCCCCTGGGAACTGATGAACACTAACCCTGTGCTGAAAGGGATGCAGGACAGAAGAAGTGCACAACATTTTTGGCAAAATATAGGGTGCAGTTCCACTGACAGCTATGCCTCCCAGGCAAGCAATGATTTTACACAGAGGAAATCCTCTTCTGTGACAACCTTACTCCTTTGGTGGTTGGGATCCATCTATGATTGATACTGGACAAAAATAGGTCAGTGTTTTTTCCCCAGAGAGGGAGAAAAAAAAGCAAGTGTGGACTGAACTCTACATAACTATTGTATAAAGCAGAAGATGCTGAACAAGGACACTCACATGTAAATGAGATAGACTCCCAAAAAACCTCAGAAATCGATACTGATACACAATTCATGCAAATGTCTCTTGTTGCACATCTGTCCCGTGGCACTTGGAGCAGTGTGCCAGCAGTTGAATAGATCCTTTGTTATTCACAGACCTGAATCAGGAGAGAGCTGTGGAACTGAGCGAAGACCGGGAGAAGATACCCATAGGGATGATGCCACTTCTTCACCTTGCCTAGGGTACGCTCTTGTGGATGATTTATGACTCTATGCCAGCATGACTCTAGAGAGTACACTGAGATAGGCCGTGAAGTTGATTCTTATTGTGTCTTTTTTAAACAAAGTTATGACAAAATAGTTTTGAAACACTGAACACACTTTCTAAGCAGTTTTATTTTTAAACTGTCAGCATTGCCTGACTTTGTTTTTAAATTCTTTTATTAGGGACATGGTTAGTGGGCACAGTGGGAATGAGATGATGGTTGGACTAGATGATCTTAGAGGTCTTTTTTAGTGTTAATGATTGATTGTATGATTGTATGGCTGCATGATTAAACTTTGATAAGTAATTTGGCAGAAACAGTATGAATTCATAACTATATTAGTGTTAAAAAATATGCCATTTTTTTCTCATTAATTGTTTTTTGTCAAAGAAATGTTACCCCATGGCATTGGTAATGGTCTGCAACAAAGAGCAATGTGTGCTCATTCTTCTGATTTATGCAGTCATTTTGGTTTATATGTGTGCAGAGCATCTGTGGAAAAATGCCCATCAGTTGTGAAAACTTTATAAAAATCCACTGAACTGATCCTCCTAAAAAGTTGTTTCCATTCTTCAAGGTGTTTTCTGAATTAGTGGTGGATATACTTAAAACTGGGAGTATCTGCTCAGGAAGAAACCTGTTCTCTGTTTCCATTATAGTGAAGGTAATAAGTGACAAAACTGAGAAAAGCAAGGAAGAAATCTGTGTCTTTCACAGGGATATTTTTCAACATAAATGCTTTACAGAGTTGTTTCATTGACATTTGGCAAACAGATACTTTTTTTCACCATCAATTCAATATGGGGAATAACAGATGTTAAGTAATTGATTTTAAAAATCATTATACAATTTTCTATGAAAGTTACACAGAAACCAACATAAAAACATTTACATGAAAAGTGAAATATCTGTGCAAAAGGTAAAATCTGGAAAGCAACGTTGTGGCGTCAAGCTTTAATTTCTGAAATAGAAGTCATTTTTGTTTGATGTAACTGAGGATTCCTTATTTTTTATCTATTTCCTCCAAATACTCACTGGGACAGGAAGTCACTGGGACTTTTTCTTATTGCATCTTAAGAAATGAACAAAAAAAAGTGTATAAAAGTCTTGTTCAGCTACTGGTAATATTCAAAAAGCAATGACAGGAAAAGCAATGCATAAACCCATTTAAATCTTCAAGTGCTTTTAGCACGTGTTGTAGTGACTTATGGATCCGGTGACCTGTAAAAGGATTTGTATAGCTAGAGATGGTAAATTATAGACCTCAAGATCAATGAAACTTGCTGATGAACAGCACATGGAGGCTGGTCCTCAGAAGAAACATGCGCTAGCTGGCTGTGAAAGCTCCATGGCTGCGGTTTCCTGAGCAGCTGAAATAATCTAATGATTTATTGCAACTCTAAGTGAGAGGTCCTTCTCTGACCCACATCATTCCCTGAGCTGGCTCTGGTGCTCTTTAGGGACATCTGTGGAGTAATTTGGTACACTAATCCAACAGAAAAATGTCTCCTTTTTCCTTTTTCCTTTTTCCTTTTTTTTTCCTTTTTCCTTTTTCCTTTTTCCTTTTTCCTTTTTCCTTTTTCCTTTTTCCTTTTTCCTTTTTCCTTTTTCCTTTTTCCTTTCCCTTCCCTTCCCTTCCCTTCCCTTCCCTTCCCTTCCCTTCCCTTCCCTTCCCTTCCCTTCCCTTCCCTTCCCTTCCCTTCCCTTCCCTTCCCTTCCCTTCCCTTCCCTTCCCTTCCCTTCCCTTCCCTTCCCTTCCCTTCCCTTCCCTTCCCTTCCCTTCCCTTCCCTTCCCTTCCCTTCCCTTCCCTTCCCTCCCCTCCCCTCCCCTCCCCTCCCCTCCCCTCCCCTCCCCTCCCCTCCCCTCCCCTCCCCTCCCCTCCCCTCCCCTCCCCTCCCCTCCCCTCCCCTCCCCTCCCCTCCCCTCCCCTCCCCTCCCCTCCCCTCCCCTCCCCTCCCCTCCCCTCCCCTCCCCTCCCACCTTGACCTTGGACCTTGACCTTGACGTTTCTATGTTAATTTATTTGAGATTAGTGAGTTGGGTTGGTTGATGGGAGAGAGGGGAGTATGTGCCTTGGATTCCACAGGTAATGAATGCTTTGTTGTCTTTCTCCTTTCTACAACAGTGAATGCTCACAGTTAGCAAATACTAACTGTTGGGAAGAAAACCTGAAGAATCATAGCAAAGGCCTGAAAATATGATGGTGAGAAGTAAAACTGACTGAGAGTGAGCTCTTTCCTTACCACCAAGCCTGAAATGGGAAGGGACTTGGGAGAAATGTATTGATTAAACAAATAGACCTACAAATTTTAGCCACTCTTGGACACAGGATTCATAGAGAAAAAGACAATTTGATTTTCAGCAAGTCTTTTAGAGTTCAGAAGTAGAAATTGTTCAGTGAATGTAGATGGGGTAGATTGGGTTTAAGTCAAAGTCTGGCAGGGAGCTTAAGATGAGGCCTACAAGGACACTTGAATGGGCCCTGTGTCGGGATGTGTAGGAGCACTACACAGAATGATAAATATTTTGCTGTACTCTGTATTTCAGATGAAATCTGACCCTCCAGCGATTACCCAAGTCTGGGAGTTGTCCTTTTCTATACAATTTGATGGCAGCTTGTGGAGAAAGCAGCCCAAAAATCCCATGCTTAAGTTTCAAAGACATAATGTTTGCATGACATGAATCATCCCAAGAGAGGAGTGTACCCAAGTTACAGGAGCAAAAAGATGCACTTTTTTAATTCACTCCCTGTATGTGGAGAGGGCTTTTTTTGTGTGTGCTGTAAGCTGCTAAGACATTCCCATGTTCGCCTTGTTATTGTTCTTGGCGGACAGGTCGGATTTCCACAAGACAGTGGAAACGGCCTGTCAGAGCAAAAGGGCAGGCGGGTGCGTACGTGTGTCTGCAGCTCTCGTCTCCTGAAAGCACATCCCTGACCCACCAGGGAGGCAGAGGAGTGAAGGAGGAATCAGGAATTTGCTCTGGCCATGGAGGACTTGGGTCTGATCCACGCAAGGGAGAAAAGCGCCTGTGATTGCCTTGGAAGAGACATCAGTCTCTGTGCAGGGACAGAGACTATGATGTCACCATTAGATCTAAGCCTCCAGAAAGAAGACATTGAATCTGTTATTTCTCAAGTCAAAAGTCAAATTTTTCCTTTCTTTCGCCTCATTTATGCTTTCTTCTCCCTCCTTTCCTCACTCTATGGCCTATGAGCAATTTCTCCCTCTTCTGTTTTTAATTTCTTTCGAAATAAACTGCGGGCTGAGACTAATTTACTCATACTTGGTGAACAAACAAATTTTGAGAGGTGTGTCATATAATCCTCCCTCTTGTCCTTCCACAGGGGGAAAGGGCCAGATTCCTGACAGCTGGGTTCTGATGTCTGCTGTGGTCTTTTTATATCAAAGAGAGAAAACCATGTGCAGAGCAGCACTGGGAACAAGGACTGGTCTCGGGCATCCTCTATCAGCCTTCAGAACATCGTCCTGCTTTTCACTTGTTCTCATTCTGGTCCTTTGACTCTCAGGTCCCTGTCTATACATTGACCAAGCACACATGGTTTTGTGATCCTCCTGCAAGTGAGGGTCCTCGTCCTGTCCTAGTCCATTGTTTGATGGTTAAGATGTTATGAGACTAATTATGAGAATGGTAAAATTTAGACTCTTATCAGTGGAACTTGAAATAAGTAAACTCATCAACTACCTTCTTCCTGAATTAATCTAGTGAATAATGGGTAAATCTTCTGTCACTTAAGGGTTTAATAGGACCAGAACTGATATAGCAGCCCATCGTTCCCAAAGTGGATGACCTTGAATCTACTTCACTCTTCCACTCTCACTTCTACCAGTTGCCAGACTATTCTTCTGCTGACACAAGAACTCATTGGAAGTGAAAAAAAACATATAATTTTTTTCAGTATATCATGTAGGAGGAAAGCAGTTCTGTACTGGATCTGCATTCAGCCTGTATTTGTAATTTAATAGGTTTATTTCCAGTTGTCCAATCTCAAACAGCATGGTCTTCCCTGCTGCCAGATGGTGAATCTCAAAGCCATTTCTATCTTAAATATCCTGTTGCAAACTGGTCTGCTGAATGCAAATACATGACTTCTGGAAACCAGATAATAACCAGTGTCCTCAGGAAATGTTTGTAAATGTCCCAGTGAGCTCTCTTCTTTGCATATGTGGTGCAGTAACTCACTGGATAATTCCAAGGCCTGTTCCTAAGACATATCTAGCTCGGAACAAAATTAATAGCTACTCTTCCTACAAAATAAAAAGAAAAAGAAAAGGATAACATTGGAAAAGAGAGTTTTCTTATACTTCAGCATGTAATTGCAAGAGAGAATATATTTTCTGTCTTTATAACAGCTTATCACACTACTTCGGAGCAAGGCGTAATTATGCTCCATGAGTGTAACTCTCAGTGTACTTCATTAATTGAGCAGTATGGATACAGACTTTTGGCAGTCTTCTATGAAGTCAAGGACAGAATTAGGAGAGCAGAAAATCTTAGAGGCTGGCAAGCCCTCTTTCAGTTCTGAAACAGAAGAAGGAAGCTTTAGGCTAAGTACATGCTAAGAACAATTTCTTTGAATGTAACTTAATTATGTTAACCAGTTGTTCGAATGGATATATGAGGAGCAGGAGGGTGTGTTAGTGAGGAAGGGGCAATAAGGTCACTGGTTCCTTGGGGATAGGGGTGGAATGACACCATTAATTATCCCTTGTGAACCAGTGAAAGGTTAGTATGGGTCAAGAGGGAGAAAAACTGCTGTGCTATAAAATCAGCATCTAGAATCTATGAAGTGGAATAATGAATTATACTTGCCAGGCTCATGATGAATAACCTGGTAGATGTTTTCTGAGAATGAGACAGAGCTAGAGGAAATGTTTTGAGGAAAAAACTGTCCCCAATAAATAAAATGTTTCTGACCTTCCCTACTTTCTGCAATAGCAGAACACTTTCCATTTTCTCATGGGCCATAGTGAGAGAATCTCTGGTTTTGCACAAATTGGTGTCTCGATGTCTCACTCCTGCCTCTGTGAAAACTGGTTTCTCTCCTTGGCACTGTCCTAGGAACGTGTTTAAGTCACTTTGGTCATCTGTGCTTGACTCACCCCCAGTGGAAAAATGAGATACAAAATGATTAATCCTAGGAGCATCAGGATGATGTATGGAAAGGAGAAACACGTGTGGTTAAGGTAGAAGTGTGGCATGAAGGATGTCAGGAATCACTTCTACACCTAGTACAGCTTACAAGCTTGGGATAAGTTCTTCTGTCTTATGCCTGGTTGTAGTATTGCATCTGCCTTGGAAACCATGACTGCTATTGAGTCACCTAAGCAACAGAATAATGCTAAGATGTTTTATAAAATAATTCAATATCTTAGTGTGAGGAAGGTCTTCCAATGTAAATATTGTTGAGCGACAAAAGTAAATGAAGAGTAGTCCTGCAGTTGCATTTCTTAAAGGGCTTCACAAGAAACCCTGTGCAAGAGTCTGTTATTGCAGCTCTTGGCTTTGAGAACTGAAAAAACTGAGTGCATAGTGGGAGAGTTTCTCTCGAGCTGGAAACAGAACCTAACAAGCAGGTCTGTATACTCGTACTGATCCAGACTATCCTGTTTTACTTTGCACTGGCATTGGTTTCACACCTCATGTGAGCCAGCTTCTCTACCTTGGTTTAAAGATTTTGGTTAGTTAACATTGGGCAGATGAAGCTTGGAGCTGTTTAAAGCTGATGAAGAATCTCTTTCAGTTCGTTTTCTTCATACATAGGCTATGTCTGCATCTTTCGTGGTCTTGTCAAGTGTGCACTGAATTTGGGCATTCAAAATCATCCTCCCGTTACCATTTGGAAGTGGAAGGGAAGCATGTTATCTCCAGTCCTCATGGAACATCCAATACTGTGGGTCACACGTGAGATACCAGGATGTCACCTGTCTTGGATATCTACAGTACAGCCGTGTACAGTTGCCTTGGTGATTGTAGATGCTCTTTATAAAAATGGGCATTTCAAAATGTTTATTTGAGGATAAACATAGACTTCATAGATAACACAAGTGATACAGACTTCATGTTTTCCAGGATTGTCTCCTGTTCTGTCTAGTTATGCTACTACAAGGGAGAACTGTTCATTTCTGAAGTGGCTTAGTTGAGCTGTCTTTCTTGGAGAGAAGTCATGTAGACATATGCAAATTAACATGAAACCTGTATGGCACATGCCAGGATACACAGCATTTAATTCCTATCACTTTCTCAGATTAAACTCACTGTGGGTTTGGCTGTACATGGAAGAAAGAAAAAAAAAAAAAAGAAAAGAAAATGCAGCATTTAATATATATTACATACTTATTAAGCTAAATGTAAAAATATGATTCCTCAGGACACTCACAGGTCTGGATCTGCTGACTTAAGAGTCCCTATAGGTATGCTTTCCAAAGTTGAACGCATAAGTCTAGTGCTGCTGTACTGTTCATCTAATAAGGACACATGATTCTCAAAATAAAGTTCCAGTAATGTTATTTTTCTCTGACTACGTTGTGGATAAAGAAGATGATTGCAACTAAAGGAAAGATGTGTTTTTCACTTTCAGATATATTCACCATAACTTGTTTGCCCATTGTATTTTGTTCCCTTTCATCAGCATTAATGAAATCACTCCTGATTCCGAAAACCAACCTCACCCACTGCAAGTGGTTGCTGTATCATGCATTTACAATAATTTGGAGGCCATTGCTTTGATCACAGAGAAAAACTCCATTATATTCTCCTTACTCAAAGCAAGGACTTCAGGAGTCCAAATCTTCCTACAGAGAATCTCAAAGATTATCAGTGTACAGTGCCAGGAGCTGAGTGAACTTTCCACGCTGCTTGGCTAGAATTAGATTCTGCTGTATGTATCCAGAGTGGGAAATTATATAAGAAGAGTTAAACTGGTTACCATAAATTACTGCAAGAATCTGTTTAATGGGCTAGTTGTGAAAAATGTTTGGTATGCCATTATATTTCTTAGGTGAATGTCCCTTCTTTTTCAGCTGGAAAATGCAACTTCTTAAAGTGGAAGGAGAAACAAACAGTAGGATCCTTGCTAGCAGTAGTGTCAGCATTAAACTGAATTATATTTAAAGAACCCAACATGTTCTAAAGAATTAAAGATATGTCTGTGGGAGAGCCAGGAAAAGTGTGGATTTAGATGGATCCAGTTCTCGTATAACTGTAGACTACTTGGAAAGAGAAGAATGCACCTGCTCTGTTATTAGATTCAGGTAGATGATCCAGCTCCAGTACCTGGGCCTTTGCCCTGTTCCTGTTCATTTTATTAGTATGGATTTAACCAAAACCTCCTGTTACAGAACTGGGGTCAAATGGATACAGCTGGAAGTTGAGTATGGGAGCAGAAAACAGGTTATGTATTATATATACGAATATTTGTATAAATGTTTTAAGAAGTCATAAGGAAAGAGGAAATTCTGTCGTGTGTTAAATCATGCAATACTTTCCTCTTTTACAGTATTTTCTACTTTGTCTAATTACCTGGAACATTCTGAAATATATTATAATATTATGATAGAGGATGATTACCCAAGGAATTAAATCTCACCTACTTCATCCTCCCAAAGTCTTAATTCACACATCTGTGGCAGTTCTTCTTGTGGGTCAGATCTGTCTCTCCACTTTTGGTTTGGCCTAGAAGTTAAAATGAACACTCTGCAACTGAGGAGCAATGGCAAATGAGCTTCAGAAGCACCAGTGAAATCAATTTCACAAGAGATCAAGGTGGAAGAAAAAGCTGTTCTCAGTCGGGTGCCAGATTCTATCAACAACAATTCAAGTCAGTCCTTTGACTTCAAAAGATCCATGACAGTTTACTGCAGAGGCAGTACTTGTCTGTTCTCATTACATTTTTCCTCTCCCAGCAGAGCTATGTCTGATTTAGCCCACAAATGTGTTTATGTGCTGTACTGTCAAGTGGTGCTATGGTTTTGGGATAGTAGTGCATCAGTGAGGGACGCAGAGGATGAAATGAACCTATGTATGGGCTAAAAGGAATCACTTCCTTTCAAATGTTTGTGTTCCATCTTATGAAGTTATCTGCATGTGGGTAAAGTCCCCTTTTATGACAACAGTGGCTTTTACATCATCTTTCTATTCCTAGTTAACCTTAAGGTAAAGCAATCTGCACTCAGGAATTAAGACATTATCCAGGCAAGCTGACCTTTTTGAGAAGGAACATTTTACCAAGTGGAAAGCATTGCCAGTTAATAATATTAAATTAGTGTATAGACAATCATTTTCCTCAATTTTCTTCTTTTTTTTTCCCTTCAAACTTGCTTCTGAGC
The DNA here is from genome assembly GCF_038088225.1 of Cyrtonyx montezumae. NCBI lineage: Eukaryota > Metazoa > Chordata > Aves > Galliformes > Odontophoridae > Cyrtonyx > Cyrtonyx montezumae. The sequence goes on from NW_027072037.1 coordinate 2,326,673, forward strand.
TGAAATGCTATCTTTTCAAAATCAGAGATATCACGTCTCCTTTCCTTAGCCTGGAGGAATAAAACAAGAATAATAAAAACTAGTCAAATCATCTGTTTAGTCTCATCTCCTTGGTTTTGTTGCTGGTCAGTCTGGTGAAGTACCAAGCTGGGAATGTGAGTCTGTAGTGTCAGTGTTCATTAACGTAAATACGAGGAAATGGAAAAACATTCCAAGAGCTGGATTCACACTTATACTAAGGTCCCTTTTTACTGCTTTGGCGGTGGAAAGAGACCAAGAAGTGGGTGGGCATGTCATTTAGTAGTATGTTCCCATGTTTACAGCACAAAGTACTTTCTCACCTTTCAACAGCTCTACTTAAATTTGCTAAGATAGACCACTGGAGCTTTTTCTGCAAAACTTCATTCATCAAATGGCTTCTACTTTGTTGAATAGACATATATAAATATCAACCAGTAGCAAAGGAGCAACTGAACATACAAATAGGGAAATCTTGGGTCATGTACTACTTAATTGTCTCCAGATGAAGACCATGTCTACAGGCTCTTTCACATAACTTTAGTTGTTTAGCACCTTTTTCAGAGTTGGCTCCTCCTTTCATAATAAGTAGAGGTAAAGCTCTACTGGAGCTACTAGCTCACTCACTGGAGATCATTATCTATTCCTAAAATATATGGTGACATAGATCAGTCTTTGCCTCAGAAGTTTATTTCTCTTCATAGGGATAACAGGGATCCAGAAGTGACTGGACTACTGTCAGCCAGTTGAGATGGCTCACCTCCATCCACCGGACTTCCTTAATGTTCAACTAATGGTATCATATTGATCAGCTCTGAATGGTCCTTGAGAGGTCCTCTATCATGCTATTGTGTCCCTGCTGAGTCTGTCCAGCAGACAATACAAGTAGCTGTCTTGTTAAAAGGCAGTGAACCTGTATTCACCTAATCTAGGACTGTACCTTGGAGACCTCCTTTTCCTGGACAGATTGTCTCACTGCACTTTTCACTGCAAAAAGAGAAAAGGAGGATGTAGACACAAGAATTATTTGTTTGAGTAGAGAGGTAGTAAGTAGAGGTAAGGATGAAGGACCACTTCCAGCGTCCCCTGAACAGAGAGGGGAAGGCAAACCTTGTGAGGAGAATTACTTGCTCCTGCTGCAGAAGGTATGGAGCAGTGCGCTTCAAGAGCACCTAGATCTTGGCCCAGACCAGCTTCTGTGGAAGAAATACAAAAGGTAACAGGGCACATCATTTTTACCATGCCCTGCAGCCTGCTGCCAGAGTGCCTGTCTTTGTACCTCAAGCCAAAGTTGCTGGCTCTGAGTTCTAATCTTCCTTCAGCTCAGCACAACAAACAAATTGTGCGGTAGACCACAGACAAGTTGGAAAAGATGAAGTTCCACTTTGACTGTGCTGTCATAAGTGGCCCTTGGGGAATGTGACTCTCCTACAGATCTGATTCTTGGACAAAGACTGTGATTCCCTATCTTCTGTGAGCAACAAAATGCCAAAATCTTTCTATGTTTCTCCAAGGACATCAGGGACTGTTGTTATCAAGTCTGGGCCTGAAAATGCCAGACAAGCCTTCCAAGGAACAGCTGGAAGGACCACCAAGGCTCTGCAGCCAGGAAACCAGTGCCACTCTTCCATTACAGCATCCCTGCTTCATATGCAGCATCCGGATGCTACTAGCTATGTTTTAACCATATGCAACTCTTTTCCTTACCTGTCACCATATCCAAGTGCTTGGCATCTCTGACACACGCAGCTGAGCTCTGGATAGAAGTAACTGGATGGAAATCATGTGATTGGTTTACATTGGAGATGATTCTAAATAATCCAAAAAGCCCTTTTGGCCTTAAAATGCAGAAATCCTTTTTATTTTTTCTTCCCCTTCAGTCCTGCAAGAAGTCAAAGACCACACAAAGCATCTGCTAAAAGACTTGGGATTGTCTCTAGACTCCAGGGCAACTGTAAATAGACTTCCAAAAATAGAGAATGAGCAGTTTTTCCTTTTTGGATGTTAAGAACATAGATCAAAATCTCAGAGCATAGGACGAGTAGGACTCCTTCAGGTCCTTAAGTCCTCCTCAAGCCTTCAAAAGTTAGAAAATCCATATAATGTCCATACCAAAAGCCACAAAACTCTTCCCTGCAGCTTGTTACAATCTTTGGTGGGGAGATCAAAAGTCTCAAAGATTCAAAGAGAAAAGGAGGGAGAGATAATAGACAGCACTGAGGATAGACCCCTGTGCTTACAGGGGATTTGTTACAAGGAATTATTATTCCCATGCTGCGTTCCCAAGGTGAAAGAGTATATTAAAAAATACCTCCAGAACAGAATGATGTTGTCATAGAGGAAACAGTGAGGAAGGGGTGGATTCATATCTGCAAAGAGCAGTTCATTGGAAGGAGAAAAGCCCTGGATTTTACATCCTTTTTATTTTCTCTTTGCTTACCTTCACTCTGAACCATGAATTCCCTGGAGATCCCATGGGATAAGTCAGTAACTCTGAGAGGCTTGCTATTCCACCAGAGATTTTCCATGGGTATTTGAAGATTTACTCAGACCTTTATGTGTTAAAATACTGTGCTTTAAATGATGATGCTGAATGGAAAAGCCAGTCTGCCTCCTGCAGAGATGCCAGCAGTAGTGACTGTACCATGACTTTTGTGACCTTTTGTTTTCTCTTTTAAGCTTCAGTTGCTGGAAATGTGAATTTCTACACTTTATATTATGAACTAAACCACACCGAAACGCTCATATCTTTTGCAGCTGTAGACAAAAAGAGCAAGTTGTAGGCACGACAAAGAACAGTCAAAGCCAATCTCACTGTCATTATTTTCAGAAAGGTCTCCTTGAATTGTAGGCCCGTGCTTTCATTTTCAGCAACCTTTGTTGAATGAGTTTTGAGTGTCAGGGATGCAGGAGTGCTTAGCAGTGTCCAAGGTTCCCTCAGCTCTCTCTGCATGGGGAAGTAATGGGAAAGTAATGGATGCAGTCTGTCAAATGTGCCCAAATTTCCAAGAGAAAATGAAAAGATGTGCTTGAGAAACCTTTCTCAAGTGACCTAAACCACTGTGCTGCCAAATATTGAAGGCTTCTTGATCACCTGTGGCAGTGCACCTGAAGCAGTGCAACAGGATTCATCTCAGATTCTCATTTGACTTACTGAAGGATTGTCCTAACTGAACCCAGAGTCCACATTTAACAGAACCTACATTTAATTAGGTGTACTTTCTGATAACGATCTTATCTCTGAACATCCCTCGTTTCTGAACCTGGAGGCCCATGCTTTATGACTTTTCAAAATAAACTGAAAGTCTTGTTGATCTTTAATTGCAGTATTTTTTTCTTTGCTTCCTAGTGAAGAAAAACAAGTTGAGGAAATAAAGGAGAAAAAAAAAAGGAAAAGAAAAAGGGAGAGAGAAAGAAAGAAAAAAAAAAAAGAAGAAAAAGGAAATGGAAAAGGAAAAGGAAAAGGAAAAAGGAAAAGGAAAAAGGAAAAGGAAAAGGAAAAGGAAAAGGAAAAAGAAAAAGGAAAAAGGAAAAGGAAAAGGAAAGGAAAAGGAAAAGGAAAAGGAAAAGGAAAAGGAAAAGGAAAAGGAAAAGGAAAGGAAAGGAAAGGAAAGGAAAGGAAAGGAAAGGAAAGGAAAGGAAAGGGAAAGGAAAGGAAAGGAAAGGAAAGGAAAGGAAAGGAAAGGAAAGGAAAGGAAAGGAAAGGAAAGGAAAGGAAAGGAAAGGAAAGGAAGAAAAGAAAAGAAAAGAAAAGAAAAGAAAAGAAAAGAAAAGAAAAGAAAAGAAAAGAAAAGAAAAGAAAAGAAAAGAAAAAGAAAAAGAAAAAGAAAAAGAAAAAGAAGAGAAAAGGAAAAAAAGAAAAAAAGGAAAAGGAAAAGGAAAGGGAAAAGTCTCAGTGTTCTCCTGGACTGTATTCAATATATTGGTTATCACTACGTAGCCTGAATCATATAGATATATAGGGAGAAAGAAACACAAATGGAGAGGAAAGGAGAAAAATGAAAATGAAACCATCTCCTAAGCAATCCCTGTTTATCAGTCAGATAAATGGAATTCGCTGCAAATTAAGAAGAACTGAAAGCCTGGAAAATATACAGGTACTACAAATTGAGTTGAAGAACTATACTGGTGTCCATCTCTCTGTGCATATCAGTTTTAGGGGACATTTTGTTTCAGAGGATCAGAATACTTTTGTTTGCTTTACTGTAAGAGTGAGAAGGATTTTGCAACACACAAAATCAGTAAGCACTGCTTTATTTATTTTGAAGCTCTTCTGTTCCCTTTGACTTCCAAAAGACCAAGAGCACATGTTGCAGTGGGGGTTCAGGGTGCTGCTTACATGCGGTAGTGTGTGGTTGAGTTAGAGATGAAATTACCTCCGAGTATGACTTTCCATTTGTGTTCATCTTACTGATAAAAAACTAACTGGTGTCATTGGGAGAAGAAAGAGAAGAGTCAAATGAAGCTGGAGGGGAGAGTTCAGAGCAGGATTCTGTCCTCAAAGTACTAATAGACCCAGATTTGATGCACAGGTAAAGGCAACTGCTGGGAAGTTTTTCCTTAGGGAGTTCAACTAATATAAACCAGAGCAGAATTTTTTGCCTGTGCCAAATAAATATTTGCTCTGGTCTTATTAAAAAAAAAGAACAACAACAAAAAAGAAATAAAATCAATTATTTCCCCCAAATGCCATAAGGGTACAACTTTATGTGGAGCTTCAGAGTCAGGACCATGAGGTTTTTATTTGGAAATGCCACAAGAAGCAATGCTTCAATGCTGTGCTTCCAAATGAAGAACACATGGAGGTAGGAAATGCCTGGAATGGTATTATCCTCTATAAACACTCCCATTAAAGTTAACTAATGGTGTATTTTGGGTAAGATGACCAAGGGAAAGGTGCAGGAGGAGAAGGAGGAAGGACAGAAATCTGCCAGCTGATTTACATTGTATGACCTGCAAGAAGGGTGGCAGGTGGCTGGTTGCTTCCCAGGGACTTGGATAACTGCTTACACTTTTCATACTTTCTGCAAAATTAATAGGATGGAAAGGGCAGAAACAAAACAGCAAAAGAAAAACAGTGATCTGCAGTTTTGGAGATGGGTGTGACATTTTATTGGACAATTTTATTAAGTAGAGGAAAACCTTGTAAGGGCATATCCTCTTCCTGGTTTTGTTCTGTCACCTTTCCCAGGCCTTCAGCTGTCCTCACCCTCATCTCTGCTCTGCTAGCAGCTTTTCTCCACGTCACCCTTTGGGGGAAGCTTGCATGAGATGCATTCTCAGCTCTTTCCCAGCTGTGACCCTCTCAGCTGGAATGAGCAGATAAACTAAAGCAGGGCACAATTCAGTGTTATTTTTTGGCAGCTTCTCAATCAATTGCACAGGTTGCACTGTGCAAATGTGTGAGCAGCAGGCAACGACCTCTCTGTTGGCAGTGTTAAGGAAGCCTTTCATTATGTATCTTGTACTGAACTGAATTAACTTATTTGCCATATCCAGCCTATCTGAAGTGCCATACTGCTACACTCAGGCCAGGATAAAGCTTGTTGCCTGGAAGTGCCTCTGTCCTGTGCTTACTTTCAAATGGAGTAATTTGGGAGAATTCTAGTGATTCTGGGCCACACCTGTCCCAGGAACTTTGGTGGCAACTTCATGCTAAAGTCACAGAATTGCAGGAGTTGGAAGGGAACTGGAGATATCATCAAGTCCAACCCCCTGGTAAAGCAGGTACCCTACAATAGGTCATACAGGTAGGCATCGGGATGGGTCTTGAATATATCCAAAGAAGGAGACTCCACGACCGCAACCTGTTCCAGTGCTCTGTCACCCTTACCATAAAGAAGTTCTTCTGCATGTGAGTATGAAACTATCTATGTTGAAATTTTAGGTCATTACTCCTTGTCCTATCACTACATAGCCCCCAGAAGAACCTGGTCTCATCCATTTGCCTCCCACCTCCATTCTGATATTTATAAACATTTATCAGATCCCATCTCAGTCTTCTTTTCCCCAGGCTGGACATAGCCATGTTACTCAGCCTTTCCTCATACAGGAGATGCTCCAAGTCCTTTACCATCTTTGTGACTTTCCTCCAGGCTCCTTCTAGGAGATGCCTGTCTTGTCTGAACAGGAAAGCTCAGAATTGGACATAGTAGTTTAAATGTGACATCACCAGGGCAGAGCAGAGGGGGAGGATTATCTCTCTCAACCTGCTAGTCACACTATTTTTAATGCACCCAGGATAACAGTGGCCTTCTGGGCCACAGAAGCACACACTGATGGCTCACGGCCAACCCGTCATCCATCAGGACCCCCAGGTCCTTCTCCACAGAGCCCCTCTCCAGCAGCTCATCCCCTAATCTGTACTGGTGTTTGCAGTCATTTCTCCCCATGTGCAAGACTCTACACTTGTTGTTAAAGCTCAAGTTGCCACGTTCCAGCAACTGAGACCATACCCTGGTGCGGTGTGATTTAGCAAAGCAGATGTGGCCTTGAGTTCTGCTGCTGCTGTCATATGGTTTTAACTCCACTGAACATGAAGAAACAAAGTTTTTCTCTAGCAGAGCAGTTCTGCACTGTTTTAGGAATGTGCTGAAAGTAGAGCAGGTTGGGTTGGAGATTAAGGACTGGAAAAAGCTGTGCTTGGGCTCTCCAGTCCTCTTTGCTTCACCCCAGGTGGCTGTGAAGAATGAGTCCAATTGTATTGAAGAGATTAGGTTAAGACTAATGTGGTCTGGGAAAACATCATCATCAGGAGAAGATAGCCAACAGAAATCACAGTGACCACTGAGGATGAGAGACTAGCATGGGAGTGAAGACAAGTTGGACAAATACTGGGGGTACCTCTAGGCAGAGGTACCCCTCTGGGCATAGAAATAATCTGAAATAAACCTCCTCACTGTCAGGTATACACAGTTATGCTGACAAAGATGCTGGAGAGAGCATGGGTAGCAAGCTGGGCACTGGGAAATCTGAACTGACATTGAGAGGTTGGAGTGGAGATCCAGAGTGATGTCAGGGAGCAGGAAGATGAGCTTCATCCTCTTGATGGCCCTGAGGAGACTGCACCTGGGATGCTGTACTCACTGCTAGGCACCTTGTTCCCAGAAACATACAGATAAGCCAGAGAAAGCACTTTGGTTTGAACCAACGAACCAACTTCATGATTAAATGGCTGAAGAGAACAGCATATGAGTCATGTGCAAAGATGAATAACTTGGCTCTGAAACTGCAGAGTGGGGAACCTAGTAACAGCCTAAAACACAACCAGAAAGCAACGAGATATCTTTCTTAGGAAGGAGCAGGGGGCTGATGTTTGGACAGGGAAATTATTAAATCATAAGCAAGCGTTGGAGCAGAATGTTGGTGGAGTTGATGAACACAGCAGGATTTTCAGCTGCTGCATTGATGTTACTTTGGTAAAGCTCTGAATCATGAGAAACAATTGTGTTCTGAGGAGTGAAGGAATACTGTTGTTTATTGGGGTCATTACCTTACCTGTGAGAATGAGACAAGGGCTCTGGGAAGAACAAACAGGGAAGCAATACAACAACTTCCAAGATAAGGAGATCTGGGTACACACCTGGAAGACTGGGGAACACCATCAGCTTTAAACAGCCTGTCTCTTGTGTCTCGTGGAAGTGTTGCTTTGCATGTGGGTTGCTAGCAGATCAAAGTGCTGTAAAAAGATAAGGAGTGGTTTAATTCACATTTTGTAGTGTCTTGGGGATGTCAGCGGCAAAGTGTTTCCTCTTAAAGGGCTTTGCTCCAAGTAAATGATCTTTCACTTTTGTTTTCAAGAAGTCATTACCTGTAAAATATTAATTATAATTTAGACTGTCAGAAGGAGACTGTTTAACAGAAAAAAGCATACAGGTTGGCTCTGAGAGAAGTTAAGATAATTATTACACTGATAAGATAGTTTGATATTAAACATATAACAATGTGCAGACAGAAAGAAGGTAGAGGCCTTATGGTTGTATGGGAGAGAATATATAACTTGATTAGCTTTGGAAATCTTGAAGTAAGGGCAGCTGAACATCAATAGTGTGGAAGACCCGGTATGAAACTCATTTAAAGCCAGCTCCAGAAGATGACCTGTGAGGAATAAGACTGATAAAATATATAGTCTGTGTGCTGTAATTATTAGGTATCTTTTTTCCTATATTAACAAAATTGTGTATTGAGGGCCCTGAGCCCAAATTTTAACAGCACCTGAGCTTCCATTGATTGCCACGGATTGGAGCTCCCATTGAGCTCCATCTATTCTCACTGATGCCTGTTGGCAGTGCCTGTTGCTGAGATAGAAACCCAAGCCCAGTCCAAATTTCCCACATGTAGAGAGAAGTTATTTGGGGAGAAGTTCTGAGCAAAAGTCATTTTGTTACGACTTGGTCTTTGAATACTACACCATTTTACTGCAGATGATTTGTTACGTCACAGGCAGAGGAGTGCTCTATTTGAGAGGTGAAAACTTTCTTAAATCTCTATTTATGGTACAATGGTGTTAATTGGTATTCAATAACCTGCATCATTCTAACTTCTCATGCCTTTCAAACATTGCTTCGGCAGTGCATATTTGTGTTGCTTTCCAGGAAAAAAGAAATAAAATAAAATAAAATAAAATAAAATAAAATAAAATAAAATAAAATAAAATAAAATAAAATAAAATAAAATAAAATAAAATAAAATAAAATAAAATAAAATAAAATAAAATAAAATAAAATAAAATAAAATAAAATAAAATAAAATAAAATAAAATAAAATAAAATAAAATAATAAAATAAAATAAAATAAAATAAAATAATGAAGAGGGAAAGAGAGGAAGGAAGGGAAGGAGGAAAGGATGAAGGAGGGAAGGAAGGAGGGAAGGAAGGAGGGAAGTTCATAAGTTCATAAGGAAGGAAGGAAGGAAGGGATTTTCAAAGCATGCCTCAGGTTATTTGTAGATTGGATGGTGTTTTGGAGCATAGTTTGTTCTCTATTACTGCAGTGTATAAATGTGTTTCTGCTTATCAACACACGTGTGAGCATACAGGAGGGCAGTATATGACTGTGCTTATGTGTGTGATATCCATTTGAAGCCACAGACCCTGGAATCTAACAGCATGACTGCCAACTAGTTCTCATCACCAGTTCATAAGACCTTCTCTTCCAGATCCTTTTTTATTAGGGCTGTGGGTAAGAAGCTGGCAGCTGTGGGTTTCAAGAGCAAATTTTGTTCTTCTTCTATGTGAAAAGACTGAGAGAAGATTCCTTTCATCAGTGTCATAGAGGGGAAGTAGAATATCAGTGCCAATAATTTTGGGGGTGAGACTCCAGCTGGCTTATATATATGTGGGATGGTTTAGAGTTGTTGCAGTAGAGATGGTAGATTAAGTCAAAATAATGAGAAACACAATGAACTTGAGTTATTTCTCTAAAAATGCTGCAAGAATTCCTTGAGAAAGAAGATGCTGTTTGATATTTCCCACTGTCAACACAGCAAATAATAGCACTGTCAACAAAGCAAATAATAACTATTAGTGAGTAGTTTGAATTAGTGAGTTTATAAACACCCATTATTCCAGGATATATGCAATGGAGTTTTGCAAAGGAGAAATAGCAATATGAATGTGCAGTCTCAATTTAGGGCCAGAATGATAGCAGAAAGAATAAAAGAGATTCAAGTTTCTTTGTGAGGATATGATATTTGTGAAATTCATCAAAATGAATTAGAACTGTTTCCTAATTTTCACATTAGTGGGAAGCAAAGGTTGGGTTGTTTTTTTTTCTAAAGTATGTTCCTATAAAAAGAGATGAAAGCATCATGAAAATATAGAAATAAAAGAAAGATTTTAAATGCTTTTATACTGCAAAAGATCAGCAAATATATTCTTCAAAATAGACACTGTACAGTTTGATATGTGCCTATTAGTTTCCTTGGATTTTTTAGTAGGAAAGATGCGGACTATTTCCTGAGTAGTTCTTTCTGTTGTCTTGACTATTTTACTGAGAGAAAACCAACCAAACCAAAACAAAACAAACCCTCTTTGCTCTCCAAGTTCATCATCAGTCATTAGAGATTTGAAAGACAAGATGTGGAAAGAATGAAAACCTGACTTCCAAGATATGTTAGAGCTTCTGGTATCACAGAGTTTTTCTCTCTGGTTTGCACTGAGGCAAGAAAAGAAGCAACAACAAAACATAATCATATAAACATGCCTAAACACATTCCAAGTTTAATGAAATCTTGCTCTTCAGTTTGGTTTCCACATGGCAGAGGGCTGTATCCTGTGCTGCAGTTGATTGAGAAGTTCCAATGAAAAAAATATTGTGCAAAATTATGGTGTAATATTTAAACTGGAAGATATTGGATTCTTTCTAAAATCCATCAGTCTGGGGAGACAAGGAATAGAGAGAAGTAGATAATGGTTAATGCAATAATTAGAGGACTAATAAACTCAATTCAAACCCATAGTTTTCTATGGGTTTCTCAAAGTTGGACCATCAGTTGAGATGCTGCAGACCATCCCAAGCAACCTCACTCTGTCTTAATGGAAAGATTTTGCCAGGCTTCATTTCATTCTGCATCAGAAGGAAAGAGCATTTGAAAACCTCAAATGCTTTCCTGAGGTGAAGAGGGTTGGTTGGCTTAGCAGGTCTCAGGTCTGAGCTCCAAAGCACTGTTTATTATGTTTAAACATTACACATGGAGATCCTTCCTCTGACTTCAGTAAAAGTGGTACCAAAGCCCTCCAATCACAGGCTACGACCATGCTGGTAAACTGTATAATTGTATCACAACTTTTTCTTTTCACAACTCATTGTTTAGAAAATCTTCTTAATTTTCTTTTTTAATTTATTTCCTTTTTAAACAAAAAAACCATTGCCATCATTCAGTGAATTGGTTCTGCCAACCAAAGGATATAATCAGGGCAAGGTTTCTAGACAGATCAAGGCACTCATTTTGGTGGAGTTATGAACCCTCAGGAGCACAGCTCTTCTTTGAGTTAAGGCCATGGGACGGCTCAGAAAATATTCATAGTATTTGATTTTTTCAAATTTATGTTAGAAATGTCTTAAAACAAATCCTTTCAAACCTTGCACTCAGACCTCATAATTTCATTATTATTAATTTTACATTTAGTGTTATATACATACAGCAGTAACATACAGAGAAAGCAGAAATAAAATATTGTCCTTGATTGAAACAAGATGTTCTTCTTCTAATAAATGTTTTGTGCTGGCAATGTCAGAATGTAACAGTTCCACATGAAATATTTCTCTGGTTTTGAACAGCATTTTCCCTAAATTAATATTGTTTTCATGTTACATCTTGGAATTCTCATGTTCATTCCTGGTTAAAGAACCTCTCTTGAGATCTGGGGACTCACCTGATGAGGGCAGTTTCTATGTGGATACCTCCATCCAAATCCATAGTCAATGGAGATACGATCTGTGCAGTCAGTATAACCTAAATTCCCCAGATGAATTCAGATAGTATTAAAAATCTATATATATAAATGGAGAGATTGATAGATAGACTGTTAGATGATAGATAACAAAATCAGGTCAATCTACATTCATTTTTATCTTGTTTCTATCATTTCTTCTTTAATGATGTCTTGTCTTTGAAATCTCCAAAGTGTTGTGTACTGCTGAATCAAAACTCAGTTGTCTCTATTTACTCATCAAGTATAAGGTCTTCACAAACCATACTGCACTAACTCAGTTTTCAGGAACTCACTGTGAAACAAACATGTTGGTCAACTTGATCTTTCTATCTGGGAAGGACATAACTTGTTCCCCCTTTGCAGAGATTTAAGCTGACTCGTTTGCAATGTAATTGGAGTGAACTAATACCATGTAGGGGGGACAAATAAAGAACAACTCTTGAAGGGTTATAAATTCATGATTTGCCAGAATTTAACTGTCTTTGTGCCTGTTGCACAAGTTTTCTATGTAAATGATCCCCCACTATGTAAAACATGGAAGAATCATCCTCTTCCTCAACTTCCCCACAGCATAACGTAGTCATGACAGCTCTGATTCACATGCACTGAAATATTCCGAAGGATTTCAACATGCTTTTGACCCAGACTGAAATGGTTCCCATATGTGATGAGAATGGATCTTAAAACAATGATCCCCAATAGCAGCAAAGTACCTTACTGGAGACCTCCCTTCCTTGCTCCGTGTCTGAAGAAGCATGTCAAACAACCATTTCAAGACTCTCCTCAGACCACTGGAAATAATAAATAATAATAATAATAAAGGGTCCTTGTGAAACAGGCCTCCCAGATGAACCAAGGGAGATGGCCCAAATGCAGGAGTTTCCTATGTGATACAGGAGATTTGGCAGCAGGAGTGGAATTATATCTCATTCCAGACAGTGAAAATAACCAAAAACATGAGGTTTTTCGTGGAACAAATGGAAACCATGTGACCCGTCACAATGGAAAATGTGTAGCTGCTTTCAGCTCCCTAAGCCCTGACACTTCTTTTTGATTTAACCACAATAATCTAAGTGGAAAATGAATAAATGTCAAGATTTTTTTTTTCCAATAAATCTGTGCACGAGTGAGAATAGGAACCAGAATAAAAGCTTTTCACAACACAAAGTTCATATGTTTGGATCCCTGACAACATTTTATTTCTCTTATTTATTATTATTATTATCACTAGGCCTTCTTGTACAATTTATTTTAAAAAACAAAGTATTATAAGGCAGGGAACCAGCTAGCAGTTCTTAAGCCTGTAGTGAAAGCTCAGTTAATAACATGATGACTCGAATCAAGATTCAGCTATCTTTTTTTTTTTTATTGAGCTTTTAAAAATTCATTAATAAATAAATGTTAGCATTACCTGGTGCTCAGCTGGGCAAGATTTCTGCAAGTTGGAATGAGCTTCGTTGAACATAAAATTTCAAACACGTAGTAGTATAAGAAATTAAATAGGCAAAGGCCTATTATATCATACTTAACCTTCTGGAGAAAACTAATATCACATTATCCATAAAGAAGCAGCAATAACATGCACAGTCTTACACAATTAGCAGTCTAAGTGTGCAGGCTGTTGCTCTAATATTCAGTTTTAGCAGATTGCACAGTGCTTTAAGTTTCCACTTAAAGTCAATGAAAAAAAAATAAATAAAATTCACAGCAAAAATAGCCTTCGTCTGAAGTAATGAGGTAATTTCTCATTTGGGGCATGGGTTCCCCAAGGGGCAGAATTAGACTGATTCACCTAGCATCACACAACATCACACAAGAGAATGAAGCACAAAAGCACTGTATTCTTCAGCTGACGCTGTGATATTGTTACTCAGAAAATAATTTTTTCCTGTCCCTATGGACCTACCTGAACCAAAGGCTCAAGGAAGAATTAGATCACTTCATCTCACAACAAGGCTGAACTAATTTTGTCTTCCAGATAACCTCTCCTTTGACAAGAAGGAGTAATTTCCAAATTACAGGCATGACAATTTGTGACTGTAATAATGTGGGCTCTCTTTCAGATATATAACATATTTCTAGGAAGGAATAATATTCAGTGAGTATAATAAAACATATTGTTTATCACTCCAAATCTTGCCTTCTGTATGGCCTTAGCCTATAAAAGCTATGACAAGACTACTGTTTTATATCTATATTACCTACCAAGGCTGGCTTAGTTACTAAATCTGATTGACCTTGCTCAGTTGTGAATAGGGCTTCAAAGACTTATATGTTTGTCTTCTGATGGTACAAGTAAAACAACCACACATGCATATATAGAAAACCACATAAATTACTGTAATAGACAGTATTTTTGAGTTGGAGGAGAAAGCTCTGAAGCTCAATGTATTCCAGCCTCTGTTCATTGTGAAACACCAAGCTGTCTTTACTGGAAAAGATCTCCAAGAGCTTCCCAGTCAGAGAGCTGCCATAGCAAAGGATCTCTGCTGCATGGGCAATACCCAATATTTCCTTTGTGAAGTCTCATTGTACATGGATAGGCAGGTGCCACCTCTCCAAAGCTTCCTAGTGTCTTCTCCATGTGGATACTCAGTTCAAGAGAATCCTTTACAGGTGTGGGAAATGTGAAGCTCATAGGGTCAGGATGGAATTAACATGCAGTGTCAACAGCAACCAGCAATAAGAAGATAGATTATCACTTGAAGCATGAAGCATGTAGGACCTAATGCTTTACTTATTACTTTTATGGTCAACCAATAACCTCAGTTGACTGGTTTCCAATCCATACTACTATCCTCTCTTCATTGCTTATTTAAAGACATTTCTTCTTTTTTTGCTCAGACAAGATTTTCCTTTCTTGTTTCATTTTCTAGTGCCTTATAAGGTCACAAGACCTGAGGCCATAAGGTATAAACTGCTGACTAGTGGATTAAGGCAGTCTTGGAAAGTTAGGTTCAGCATTTTTCAGAAAGATTGCTAAAAGCAAGCATGATGTCCTGCTATCCTAAGAACAGTCCAAATGGCTTTGCCATCTGCTTTGGACTAGAAAAGGAGTTTCTTGATGAAAAGTGGTTTCTCTGAAAGCCACAGGGAAACAGAATATCCTGATAACAGCCTACTGATCAATTTATGACCAAACATTAGTACCCAAACATGGTATCCTGTTATGTCACTAATCTTAGATGGACTGTAATGGCATAACTAACAAAGAAATTCTGGTTATCCATCAGCCAGTTTGGGGAATTCTATGTGATAGCAACTGGGACCAAGAAAAGATGCAGATTATACTTGAGTAAAAAAGTTTGGCCTGAACATAGTAAAAGAGGTGCAGGTGAGCATGTTCTCTTAAACTGGGAAAAAAAACTGGGAAGGCAGAAACCCTCCCATAAGAGGAAGGAGTTTTAGGCAAAATATTTTTCCCATTGCCTGAAGGACAACAAAACATCTGGAAAGTGTTATCTGCCAATTTGCACGGGAACCCAACACAGGAATGAGTTTTGGAGACCAGTCAAGGACTCTGGGAAGTGATAGAAGAGTGATGAATAGGTAACCCAAGGTGAGATAAGTGACAAGGAGAAGCACGGCAAGCACAGAGCCCATTGCCTCATTCTTCTCCCTGTATGGCAGTTGTGGATTGGAACATTTTCCCTCACCTTGCTTGGCCAGGTCCTGAGGATATGCTTGCTACTAAAAGCCAATCTAATTCTCTTCAGAGAATGGTGCTGTAGGATATAAAAGAGATTTATATCAATTAAAGCCTTCAGATCAGAGGCTGGAAAAATCATACATGCACATTAGAAATAACAGAGCTAGGGAACAACTTTTATAGATATATATGCATGCTTTCAGATCTTAACTAATAGGACTAAAACTGATTTAAAACTGGAGAGCATCCTTGGCTTCCTTGGCTGAGGCAAGATGGAGTGCTGTAGTCTATGACAGATGAGATCCAAGTTCAGTGAAACAATTCTCATTTAACGAGAAGATTTCTCTTAGATGATTTCTGTGGAATACATCCGTTTATAAAAAACAAAACCAGACAATTTTGAGTGCCATTTGCCTCTACCTGTCAATATAGTCATGACTGCTTTAATTGTCAGCCCTGGAATTTGCTCTTCAAACTCTCTACTGTGGAAGTAATGGTTTCTGAAAGGAGGAAAAAATTCCTTAACCGTGAGATATCAAGATTTTAGTCAAGATATCAAGGTTTGTCAGAACTCCTCGTAGTTTGTAACAGAGTAAAGAAGCTTTGATTCCTAAACCTAGTCCTCTTTTGTACCCGGAGATGGGCTTTGTCCAGCAGGATGCTCCTGCGAAACGTTTTCTGTGGTCACAGCCACTGCTGTTTTGGATCTTCTGTCCTGCAGCCCAGCTGTGAATTTAGCACTGCTTAAGACCAAGGAGACCGATTTGTTGCATGCACTGGTCCCTGCTATGCATTCTTTTGTTGGGCAAGATCACTTAATAGAGCCTCAGGCAAACCAAAGAAGGTTATAACTTCTTATGTCACAGGCAAACTTTGGTTGGTGAGAACTGGGGAAACCAGAATACGTTCTGTCGCTCAGACGGCTGTTTCGTAAAACCTGTGCTGTCCAATACACAGGGGAAATTCCAGATTGTTGTAGGTCAGGACAGAATTACCTATTCCAACTTTGCTCATTGTAAAACTCCAAGATAAAAATAAGAGAGAAAAGCAGTAGCAAGCTGCTCTCCTTGCTCAGGAAAGGGAGGAAAGTGGGAGGCAACCAGCCTTAAGGTGCTGCAAATATGTGTTGTTTTCACTGATCTGTCCGTTGCATAAAGCAGCAACCATTTTTCTGCTGTTTTCCCAAAAGTTAATAGGAAAAAAAAATCCTATTTACTGGAGTGGCGAGATAAAGGTCACACTTGTTTCTAAGTGCTTATTTATTACCATTGTGCTAAATGAAGCTTTATTCCTGCCGTACTACCCTCCGCATAATTAGCACCTAATTCACTTTAAGATTAGGAAGAATTCAACAGGAACTTTTAATAAATGTCCAGTGCTTGAGCAGTCACAGATCTTTAAATAGAATTTACTGCTGTCAATTCCTTCATAATTGCCCCCAAAATGCCAAAGAGTGCATCAGACCAGCAGACCATTTGGCCCAATAATTGTTTTCAGCAGTGCTACTGGATACATAGAAAGTACAGTCATTTTCTTTCTTTTTCTTTTTCTTTTTTCTTTTTCTTTTTCTTTTTCCTTTTTCTTTTTCTTTTTCTTTTTCTTTTTCTTTTTCTTTTTCTTTTTCTTTTTCTTTTTCTTTTTCTTTTTTCTTTTTCTTTTTCTTTTCTTTTTCTTTTTCTTTCTCTTTCTCTTCTCTTTCCTCTTTCTCTTTCCTCTTTCTCTTTCTCTTTCTCTTTCTCTTTCTCTTTCTCTTTCTCTCTTTCTCTTTCTCTTTCTCTTTCTCTTTTCTCTCTTTCTCTTTCTCTTTCTCTTTCTCTTTTCTCTTTCTCTTTCCTCTTTCTCTTTCTCTTTCTCTTTCTCTTTCTCTTTCTCTTTCTCTTTCTCTTTCTCTTTCTCTTCTCTTCTTCTCTTTCTCTTTCTCCTCTTTCTCTTTCTCTTTCCTCTTTCCTCTTTCTCTTTCTCTTTCTCTTTCTCTTTCTTTCTCTTACTCTTTCTTTCTCTTACTCTTTCTTCTCTTACTCTTCTTCCTCTTCCTCTTCCTCTTCCTCTTCCTCTTCCTCTTCCTCTTCCTCTTTCTCTTCTTTCTCTTTTTTTCTTTTTTTCTCTTTTCTTTTTTCTCTTTTTTTTGGACCTCGTGTAGAAGTTCTTCCATGAAAAAGACATTCTCCTATGAAAAATACTTCTTTGTCATAGCACCAAACAGGATTCTTCCTCACTTCAGCTCACT
This sequence comes from Cyrtonyx montezumae, assembly GCF_038088225.1. Classification (NCBI taxonomy): domain Eukaryota; kingdom Metazoa; phylum Chordata; class Aves; order Galliformes; family Odontophoridae; genus Cyrtonyx; species Cyrtonyx montezumae. The sequence continues at coordinate 2,344,002 of NW_027072037.1, forward strand.
TTGTAGCAACTCATCCTTTCTAATGTAAATAAATTCTTATCTGAATCTACGTGGAACTGGCCAAGTCATCAGACTGACAGGAAAATGTGACCTATTCCTCTGTCTATGATAATTTTATCCTAATGACTAATAGAAGCTGACTCCAATTTATGTTTTCAAATATGTCCAGCAAGCTTGCAACAGAAACTTTCTCCTGGAGAGCATATTGCAGCCCAGTCACACATATGGAGGCTCAACTAAAATGTGCATCCCTTCACTCAGTAATTCTGTTTGTGACTGTAGGCACTGAGGTTCTCTTGGCTCTGATGAAAAACGAATGCATTGCCACTGTGGTCCATATGCCACTGACTTGTGGAGAAGTGACACAAAATGTAAACAGCAGCCTTCATCAAGGCAAAAAGAAAAACGAAAGTTCTTCCCAGTGCACCCTTCACATCAAAGAGCCAAGACTGGAGGACTACCAGACTCCAGGACAGCATGTGTTCAAGTCCAGCATAAAAACGTAATTAGCACAGTAAACTGTTGCATAAACATGTTTGCATTGTTATTTACTGAGTATCATAGGAATGCTTTGTAACAGTTAATCAACTCAAGAGGCTGAGGAAAGGGAGGAAATAGTTTTGCAGGCAATAATGAAAGACAAAGATTCTGGATTAGACTTCTTAGAATGGAAATTACAAAGTAAAATAACCACAGAAATAATAACAACAACAAAACACTCAAAAATGCAACTTCATAACAACTGTATTCAATTGAAATCTGGCAAACTTCTAATTTCCATCTGTTTATTCTTTGGAATTACAATTTGTATTTTAATTGCTGTATTTTAATTATTATTTAAAGGAAGGAATTACCAAGCTCACATTTTCTTGTCATAAATGTAAGTCACCACAGGGCCTAAAGTTTAAGGGAGAGGACACATCAGAGTGACTTGAAAAAGCTTTGTTAGTCAAGATGTCTTGTTGGAAGTTCGTAGAAGTGCTGAGTGTAAAAGATAATGCAAACTCATGCACTGAAAGAGCTTTTGGACATGATTCCAAAGGTAAGGAATCATAGGATCATGGAATGGCTAGGGTTGAAAGGGACCTCAAGGTTCATCCAGTTCCAGTCCCCCTGCAGGGGGCAGGGATGCCAACCATTAAATCTGGCACCGCATGAAGTTGCCCAGGATCCCATCCAACCTGGTCCTGAACATCTCCAGGGAGAAAAGGAGAAAAAAAGTGTTTTCTGTGGGAAGAGTTCTCCGTACTTGACTACAAGTGTATGACAGACAAGAGTTGAATAAGATATCATTCAAACTCTGCCCAGGCTGTTTTCATTTAGAGGAGAATGACTGAAACAAGGCTCTTTTCAATCAAATTTAGTATGACTTAATTTCAACACCTATTTTACAGTAAAGTGAAGATTCAAAGGTCACTCTTCAGTACTCTTCATTATGAAAATTACAGTAATACTGGTCTCAAAGTATCCTTTCTCTGAGGAAGGAAAGAACTTGGTCACAGTAAGGCCAGAGACCACCCTTTCGAGTTTATGAGAACCATGTGCCCAAACAGATAAGGTACATTAATATGTCCTGACAGTGATTAATTTCTTCAGCCTGAGAAGTCACTGAGAAGCAGGATTCCCAAGTTCTGCTTCTGGTACACCTAATGGACCAAGATATTTTGTTCCTTGCACTTGTTTTGAGAATGTGCCCCTTCCTTCCTTTCGTGGTGGTTAGTATTTAGGGCCACCATATTTCTTCTTCATTAATCAGACAGAGCAAGTGGCTGGTTGTGTTTAGACCCATAAAAGAAAAGAAAATGTGTAAGTCAAGGAGGCTGCCTGCAGTCTCTCTTTGTGTGAGGGTTGGTAAGGGTGACCAGCAGGCTGAAGCATGTTCTGGGACATGGGTGCATTCATGTGGCTAGCCATCAACCTTCTACTCTGAATACAGAGGATCAAATTCATATAGATAAACAAAACAGAAGTTTAAACAAGATTCTTAGAATAAAATTTCTACGAAAAAATAAACAAATGAAATGTTTAAATTAGATTTCTCTTTGACTACAGAGATCCTTTATATGTTATCTTCAGACTGCAGGTAGCAAGAACTTAGGAAAGTCTTCTCATACAAGGTGCACACATACATTTACTAATATATTCACATATCTTTAATTACAGGAAGTGAACTACTTCCAAATGAACTTTAAAACTGTTAAATTAACAGTTGGATACCACTGGTGAAAAATTTAGTACCTGCAAAAGCTTCATACGAGATTCATTGACAGCTCAGCATCTTTTTTTATAGATGACTTTTCTTTCTCCCCAACTCAAAACACAGGAGCCAGTGAGCATCTATATACCAATGGAGCCTTACGATTGCTTTGTTCATTTTTTATTACAATCCTCCCTCACTTCTCCCATTTCACCAGCAATTTTAGATAGTCAAATAAACAAAAAAAAAAAAAAAAAAAAAGAGAGGACCTGAGACTATTTCCAGTCTATAGTATATTTTCATTTATTACTGAAAAAACACTACTTACGGGAAATATTGCTAGTTTCACATGAAAGCCCCACGTAGCGTTATGTATCTTATGCATTATGTCTAAATATCTTCAGAAGATGACAAAGCCTGTTGCCAGGTATTTTCTGGACTTTTTTGATTGACTCCACTGGAGGATCTACATCTGGATATCACAGCTTGAACAGTGTTTATTTTGCAGATATTTCAGCTCAAGTCTGCCATGAGGAGGATTGAACATAACATCCCAGAGACAAGTCACGCTGTTTTCCTGCATGGGGATTGCCCTGCTCTGCTTTTTTCCTCAATCCTAGGTGAAAAGCAATGAGAATGAAGACCCATTCTCCTTCCAAACATTTGCTGCTAGTCACCCAAGAGACTATTTGACCTTCTGTCCACACATCTGATAGTGATCTAAGCTCAGTGTGGTTAAAATAACACAATATCCTCTAAACATACACATACACATGCACATGCATGTACAGATGGCTTTGATGTTCTCTGGGTTTGACACGGAGTGTGAGGCTGATTTCTGCTCTGTTTTTGGTTTGGTTTTGCTGCTACTATTTTGTTTAAACATGCCCTTTGTAGGGACTATCCTTTGTAGGGGCTATGCTCTTCATTATTCCCATGCAGAGGGAGATTTTTCTACTACTTCCCTGACAATTTTTTTACCCAAACACTTCCCTGATATGAAGTGCACACATGTTCAAAGCAGAAATAAATGTTTAGCATATCTTTTCTTCTTGTTGCTTTTAGGCTTTTTTTTGTTTTGTTTCATTTTTCTTTTCTTGGAGCTGGATGAAGGCAAGGCTGTAAGAATATGGCATGCTTTCCTACAGCTATCATGTGAATGGCAATAGAGAACTACCCTTAACTTGTACCATATCCCAAGTTGGCCCTAATAAAAAAGACACATGAATTATGCACGTGCCACTAGATTCTTATATGGTATCAATCTCTCCTATGTTGTTAAAACAGTAAAGGTAATCTAATGTTGAAAGAGCATGCTTTTTGAGAAAAAGCCACTAGATAGCTCAAGGGCTTCATACTGGAAAAGATACACTTAACTCTAGCTAAAAGCTTAGTTTTTTTGGAAGTTCTGACACTATTTTATAGAGTATTTGGCTGTTGTAGGAGCATGTGAATATCTCAGTAATCACCAAGAATGAAAGTCCTAGGTGCTTTAAACAAATATTCATTAAAACAGTGGAAAACTTGGAGCCTGGCTGGACAAATTGTCTAAAGGAAGGAGTAAACTGAGTTTCAAGGTGAGAGATTTCACTGTAAAATTAAGGGTGAGATAAATTTCAGCTCGCTATGTCAGTCTCAAAATTACGGGACAAATTTGCCCCTAAAATCACTGTATCAGTGTATCAGTAAATATCATGGAGCTGTTTTCTAACATGATTGGAAAAATGGGTTGGTGGTTGGACTGAATGAACTTAGAGGTCTTTTCCAGTCTTGATGATTCTGTGATTCTATGATTCTAGTGGTTCCTTAAGGGTTATTAATCACATCTTTCTGGTTAACTTCATCTCAGGGTGCTCCTGAAAGGGAATAGAAATACCCAGTTGGACCTAAGAATTTTTCCAGGAAGACATTTAGTTTCAAATGGGTGCTGTATAAAAACTGTCATTTTCCAGGAGCATTACCTGTGTCACATTCATGCTGATGGAAGGTTGTTGGAAAGACTGAATAGAAAGTTCTGTAGTGGTCATCAAATAGCTCAGTACTTGAATAACTTAGATTTGGTTTTAAATTCAAATATATATGTACATTCCTGTTGATCAAAAATCGAATCTTCCCTAAACTGCAAAAAGAGGAAAGTACACAAAATCCCCTCCTGAAGAAAGCTCCCTTGGTCTGGAGCTCCCTTTTTCAGAGTAAACAACAATCATTGCCAGTCTGGCTCTCCTGATTAGTCTGCTTCAGCTGTAAACAATTTCAGCCATATGATGGAGAGGAAACTAAATTTGCAAAGCATGCAATGACTTATGGACTAAAACTCAGTGACATTCCCTTCAAATTAGGGACCTTGGAGAATGATGATCTTAGTTTATGATGGTATGAAAGGCTTTCATTCCCATGCTAACACACTGTAGTAATGAAAAACAAAGAGAAGTAGGCACAGTTTATACCAGAACATATTTTTATATGAGAACATATTTTTTTTGTAAGAAAAATGGATTTCAGATTTTATCTAGAAGGTATCAGTGGAAAAAAATATATATTTAATTATTGAGAGTATAGACCTGAAACTCTGAAAGCAGATAGGTTGAGGTTTTATTGTTCTCCATGGTATGTTTTTGCATTTCTGTCCTGCACGGCTCCATTCTTATTGACATCTGTTAGTAACTTTCTTCCTGGAATCTATTCTCATACATCTTTTTTTTCCTTTAGTTCAGATTCTCTTACTGTTGATGGTAAACCTAACCTCAAATTGGTCCATGTGCTCCTGAAGTATAAATGTCCTTTAAGCAGCCAATCAAATTGTTTTATATAATCAAAATTAACTGTTCTTGGAAAGTTCTTCGCATATGTACAGGCGACAAAAGCAAATGTCACACTCATTTTCAACCTATGCCAAAACAATGGTCTGGGAAACTGCAGACCTGTCAGACTCACTTGGTCAAAGGAAAAAATATATAACAAATCCTCCTGGGAGATTTCAGGGCATATAGAGAAGAAGGAGATTAGAATCAGGCAACAAGAATTTATCAGAACTGAATCACGACGAACCTCATGGCTTTCTAAGATTAATAACTGGGTTTATGGATAGAGAGAGAACAAGGGATGACATTAACTTCATCTTTAGCAAGAATTTTAACATGGTACCGCACAGGAGAGAAAATGGATCCAGGCTTTTCACAGTGGAGGATTCTCTACTGGATACTGAGAAGCATCAAGATAGGTTGCATGAAGATCTACTCAGACAGGAGCAAGTTCTACAGATAAGGAAAAACTTATTCCCAAGTGGTCAAGAATTGGGTTAGGCTCCCCAGACAAGTTATACAGTGCCTGTCCTTGAGGATTTTTAAGACCTATGTGAAGAAACACTGAACAAATTGATCTGTCTGCATTGTTTACCCAATAGAGATGTCCTGAGGACCCTTACAATTTACTCTATCCTATGATATTATGTAGTCACATGATTTGGAATTATTCTGGTGAATTCAATTTTGCATTTATTATTAGTTTGAAGGTCCATTCTGAGTTCAACATGTCGCTCAGAAACCAAGTCCTGTTCTGCTTGATTCTGTACTATATTTTGTGTCTGCTCTTGGTTCCTAATTCAACAAGAATAAAAAGGGTGAGAAAGAGGAAACAATTTTCTCAAGGCCATGCAGTCAAGAAATATAAGAGACAGCATCCTAAATGGGTGTATCCCACACAGTTGTCAAAAAAACCGCTGTGGTTAAAAAGGTTTAAAGCACTGACGAATGGCTCCTCACACATTGTTAACCAAGTGGCCCCTTTGGCTTCAAGGTTACTGAAAACCTATTTGAAAGATTAGGTTTGCCCTAGGAACTCAGTAGGATGGAGTTAAATAATCCTTCACAGAAAACATGCAGGAGTTTAGAGTCTTTGTTCCTTTCGTTATACATAGTTGGTTTTGATTATTCTGTAAATACTGTGGAAACAGTTGTTTCTTGTTGTAGTAATGGCCACTGCTCTTTGATCTTGAAGCCATCCAGAAGTCACAGATGGGAAGAAAAACACTAAGTGTTCTGATTAAGATTCAGGGCAACAAAATATATATATATATTGTTGTATTTCTAAGCATAGCTGTTAGTACGAGTCCTTCCAATGCTTTAAAAGGAGCTTACAAACAGGAGGGAGAATGACTTTTTGCAATGTCTGATGGTGATAGGACAAGGGGGGATGGCTTTAAGATAAAAAGGGAGATTTATATCAAATTTTGAGAGGAAATCTTTTAATCAGAGAGTCGTGAGGCTCTGGCATAGGCTGCTCAAAGAAATTTTGCATGTCTCAATCTCTTGATAAGACTGAGGTGTCCATGACCACTGGCAGTTTACTGAGACAACAGCATTGACTGATACAAAGTGGGATGAAAGAAGCTGATTGCAGTTTCTATAACAGGTCTTCAGCTGGATGCAAATCATAATCCAGATGGATGCTACGATTTGCTGAGTTTTACCCTGCATGATCTCACTACATAAACTGTGATTTATCTGCCCAAATTCACAGCTCTTCTGCTGCCTCATCATACTGCAAACATATCTAATTAATTCGCTGCCATTATTAAGCTTTCAAGATTTCTTTTTGGCACCACAGAAGTGTACTTTGGATGGGAGCTTGATGACGTTTTTGATGAGCACTAAATCTGCTAAAATGCTGCATGTGAGATACATCACATGAACGGGAGGGGACAAAATATATTTGTGAAATTCATTTCAAAATTGGCAAAATATTTCATCTAAGAATGAAAAGAAGACATTTAAAAACTGTGCATTTTCATATAAAAAAAAAAAACACAAAACAACAACAGTAACAAAAAACAGCAAAAGTTTAGACTTTTCATAGTTCCTGGCATTTAGTCTATAGAATATGTTTAATCTTAAATGGATAAAAACAGTTAAGACAAAAGTTTCCATGTAAATAAATCCAAATGTTTAATTTTTATTCTTCTATTTGAAAACTTGTTTTAATTATGTCTTGATTTTATGAAAATGATATTTTCCCCCCATCTAACTTTCTGGGTAAAGTATTTATCTTCACTTCTGATATTTTCTCTTCTGCAATGACTTTATTAATTATTCTTCTTTCCATTTTTCTTTTTTCCCTTTTCACTTCTGTGGGGTTTTTGTGCCATAACTCTATCTTCCTTGATACTTATTTATGATATTTATTTTTTGCTATGTCATGTACAACCATAGTTCTTGTGTTATGGGGTCAAATAATTGTATTTGCTGCTCAGTCCTGAAGCTACACACTGTTCAGGTTTCCTTCCTCAACTCATAGCTGATTGGGAACACCAGCCTGGTCCTGGCAGCAGCAATGCTGTGACATCATTAGGATCCTTAAGGAGTACAGAGCTCTCCGGAAAGGATGATGATGTCACTTCCAGTGATAGATCATTGCTCCCACTGCAGCCTCATTGGGCTTTCTGGGCACTATTTCTTTCCTACAGTGCTTTGGTCAATTTTTAAGAGTCAGCCATGTTTATAGTTAGGAAGGTGTCAAATGAAATTGCTAGGAAAACCAATTCACTCACCACCAGCTCTGTCTCCTATTCTTCCCTTTGCACTTAACTTTTTCTTTCTCAGTCATACACTCTCTTCTACTTTTTTCATTGGCTCTCACATTCATCTATTCCCTCTGCAAGCCAATATATTTCACATCAACATTTGAAAAACAACCTTTTATTTTATTTTTTTTCCCAAAAGCCTGAGTCAGATTTTGGCCAGTTCAGTAAATTTAATCTGCTTGCTGAGGGGTTAAAGAAGCAAAGAAAAGTTAGAGTAAAGAAAAGACGAGTCCAAATGTTCAGAATGACAGAACAGTAAGAGAAATCAGGGAGAAAGGAACAGCAGAAAGCTTTTGACAATAGTAAGGTATGAGCTATATGTCTAAAATTCTTAACCATAATTAGAGTTCAGAGTTATAATAACAACTCTGCATTTATCATTTCAGAAATGGAACAACTACACTATACCAATTGTATTTCCAACCTTAATTATGCAATTGTACCTCTACCTTACTCCACTATGGATTTTCTCTTGAAACAGATAACGTATGAGGCTGGTGTTCTGTTTGCTGAGTTGAAGAACATCCAAATGAAGAGAGGAAATAAAGATTTTTACATCTTTCTAAAACAAATTTTAAGTAAAACTGTTCTAGGTGAAAAAGTGCACTGCACCACTTAGTGTTGCTACGAGAAGGCAGAAAGTGTTTATGGGCATGTCTTTATGAATTACTAATTCTACCAAACAGAATTCATCCAGATAATAATAAAACCATTTGTATCACTCTGTCTTGTTGCCCTTGCATCAGTGCTGGTTAGAAGAATGAATCATAGGTCTTAAAATCCACAGATCTGAACTCCCTTATTCTGTGGCATCAGCTTTGTTACTATTCATATCAATGTCCCCTTGTATTGCTAAGCTACATGTTGAACAGGAACTCACAGTCTCTGTATCTCCTTATAGCATTATACACCAGTTTAGACACTTATGATTTCATTTTGCGTTCCTTTCAGATTCTAAAATCCATGCAGGATGCTGATGGAAAGAAATTTGTGTAAAGACAAGAACTGGAGAATTCAAGAACTAAGATCCTGGCTTTACGGTTTAAAAGGGGACCATCTTCCAGGTCTTGCAAGTCTCCAAGAGCAGACTCCCACAATCTGTAATCCCTTCCTGTCTCTCCTTTTTGCCAACTGGATCTATACCTTCACCATTTATAAATCAGTGTCACATTTAATGAAACACTGTTCAGTTCTTCATGCTTGTGTAATATATGGCTGCTTGTCCCATTTTGGTTTTGTTGCTGTGGGGATTACAGAGGGCAGAAGGGCTGCACTACATCATGGCTCCTCATGCCAAAGGGAAAGTCAATGATTCCCATTTGATTTAATGTTCTGACCTCTGCCTACCTGCTAATCAGTCTATCTGAGCTGTGACATGATGGTCAAGTGCTAAAATGGGCTGCCCAGGGAGGTGGTAGAGTCACCATCCCCGGAGGTTTTCAAGAAATGTTTAGATGTCATACTAAGGAACATGGTTTAGTAGGGAACTATTGGTGCTAGGTGGATGGTTGGACTGGATGATCTTGGAGGCCTTTTCCAAACTTGATAATTCTATGATTCTATGGCATCCTGATTTTGTGATGTCTCACACATTAGGAGATAAAAAAGCTAAGCTGCCCAGTCCAACCCTCAGAGAAACTCTTTCGGATGAATCATGTTTTTGCACAAGCCCTATTGTTGGAGTAATGTTCAGAACCTCTTAGGTTAATGGGAAGGAGGCATATAAAGGCAGCCAAAGAGATCAGTTTTAGGAGACGGAGTGCTATGTCTGAAGACAAAGAAGGCATATGGATTATGTTGACTATGTATGTGGTAGGTGCCAGCATGCAACCTTTTTTCACCCCACAGTTCTCCTGAGGTAAGCAGCACTGCTTCAGAGAAAGACTGCACAACTCTAGAACTGATCTAAATCCAACTCTTGGCTTACATCAACTCCTCAGGAGAGCCATGCTTATAGTCATTATGGGCAAAGAAACAAGTAACAAGGAAAGAATGAAAGCTGCACACCTAACCTATCATCCCAGTATTTGTGCAACTTATTAAACAGAGTTAAAGCTCTCAGTTTTGCCTGTGAAAACAATATTCACACAGAAATCTCAGCAGGATGCTCTGTTCAGGTTGCAGTATTGGAATAGTGACTTTTGGTAGATTATGATCTCTGGTAGTTTGGGAGTCTCTTGAACATCTGACACATGCAACTTAAAAAGAAAAAAAAAAGGCTACAATATATGGATTGCATGAAAAAAGGTCAGCAAGGATTCCCCCATCTCATTACGTCTCTCCCATGTACACACACAGGTCTCCCTCTTACCCTTTATCCTGGTTTGCATTACTGTAAAAAAGATTAGTGCTGCTTGAGCCAACCAGTGAATGAGATAATGAACTCTCCAGATATTCTTTGGAATATCCAGTGTGTCAGGCTGCCATTGCAACATGTGGTACCACAAGGAAGATGCATGTCTGTGGAAGGGAAAGTAGGAGAAGGCTTCTGTGCCAAGATGAGGCTGTCTTGGGGGAGAGGATAAAGGGCAGAAAGGAAGAACATTAGGAAAGCACTTGTTATTTGAGACCCACCACACACTTCAGCCACCCATGCAGTCCTGGGACATGCTTTCCTGCTGTTTGAGTTACATGGCTGTTCCCACCTACAAGTACAGATTTAGTCCAGAGAATTCTTCAGGAGAGAAAGCACTGAGGAAACATTTGGGAAGGAAAGGGAAAGAAAAGGGAAAGGAAAGGGAAAGTGGAACTGTAACTTCATCTTTGGTACGTACCTACCCAGTATTTCCAAGACTGGATTATCTTTTTTCTGAACAAAATAGTACAGGGGACAATCAAAAGCTGAGCAATTGCCATTCTTCAGCTCCCCTACTTCCCCACAAGAAATGTTCTGTAAGGCCACGTAGAAATGTTCAACATTAAAAGTCTGAGTTGATGATTAGAACAAGCAGATGTACTTCACAGAATCACAGAATAAGACTCACAGAATCACAGAGTGGTTGAGATTGGGAAGGGATCTCTTGGGCCCACCCAGGACTAACTTCTGATCCAGGAGGGCCACCCAGGGAAGGGTGACCTTGTCCATGTCCAGACAGCTTTTGAAGATCTCCAAAGAGGAGACCCTACAACCGATCCGGGTAACCTGAGCCAGTTCTCAGCACAGAAGTGCTTTCTGGTGTTCTGAGTGATCCTGTTGTGCTTCTGTATACAACCACTGCCTCTTTTCCTGGTACTGGTCACTGCTGCCAAGAGCCTGGCTCCATCCTCTGCATGTCCCTTCAGGTATTTATTGACATGGATAGGATTCTCCTGGGTTCCTCTTCTCCAGGCTGAACAATCCCAGCTTTCTCCACCTCTCCTCACATGCAATGTGCTCCAGTCTCTTCATTATCTTGTGTCTTTCTTTGAAGGAATGCCAGTACTCCTCTGATACAAGGACTCTAATTTTCCTGACTTCATCTGAACTCTTTTCATAGGCCATACTGTTTTTTTCTAATTTTGTATTTGGTTGTTTTGCTGCTGTGGTTGGTTTCTGTTGGTTGTTTGTTTTCTCTTTACTATCCCTAAACAAAAACTCTCCCCAAAAGACAGACAATAAAACCTGCAAAGAAATGCTAGGCCCTTAAACACAGGGAAACAAGGTAAATCATAGCCTTTTTCAGTATGATTCTCATTCCAGATGCCTATGCCATTCGGGGACATTGTGGCTATTTGGTGCTCTCTAGTGACTGCTCCAAAAAGGCGTTTGCCACTCCTACTGCTGCTTAGTTGCATTTCAGCTAAAAACAATGGAAAGTTCAGTACTTGTGACCAGCACAAGTGAAGCTGGTCAAGCAGGTTCTGATTTTAATACACTGACCTTTATTTTCATTTGGCTTGATTTTCTCACCTTAAATCGAAGTTCCAAGCTGCTTTTGCACAGCAAATGAGACAGACATACTACTGCTGTTTCTCCTATTCTCTCATAAAATACCATGACAATCCACCATGGTTTTACTTGCCAGTAAGTGCCATTTTCTTGCAGTTCAAAAGCATCCAAGGGAATGTATGTGAAATGTCCTAGCACAAGAAGACTATGATGAAAGAAAAGAATGTTTGAATCCAAGGATCTCCTCAATGGAAATACAATCAGAAGTGCTCCAAAAGCTGAAGGTGTTCTGCTGTGAGTATTGGTGGAGGGTCAGACTCATGAAGAGAGGGGTTAGAGTTTTTGGAGGCTATAAAGCTCTGTTTCTAATGCAGTTGATGGTAATGTCAAGTTTGGAACACAACTAGCCAATACTGAAGCCAAAACATGGATGGAAGGTGGTTTTGTTGAAAGAAAATGAATAAAATAGTAGAAAATAGGAAATACAATCAGGATTTCTAAAGGGACAGAGAATGGATGAGCTAACCGTGTTTCTTTTTGCTTATTCCATCTTCCCCAGCTATTTAGTTTTGCAGTAATTTTACCTAGAGTTGACAAATGGGTGGAGGTCAGAAAGGTATTTCTTTAACATAAGCTAAGAATGCAGTCCCATGAGAGATGAGAGAGGCCAAACAGAAGCACTACCATTAGAGATGTCCTAATGAACAGGGAAGAGCTTGAGCACAGAGGATCCAGGCAGCTGGCACAAACTTGCACGAATGAAGGACTCCTCATTTCTGCCGTATGTGGAACCATCCCCAGACGTGTCATCGTCTTCTCCTAGCCCAAATCACAGTGAATTCATTGGCAACCTTCACAACATCTTTGACTTGTCACTCTCTTGCTGTTTCTCACCTTTGTTTTATTTGAACGCTGAGTAACTCGTCAGACTCACCCTGGGAAGAGTCCTCCAGGAATCAGTGAAGATCTCCTGGTGAAGTTGAGCATGAGCAAAAGAAATAATTTTGTCTTTGCTCATGAGATAGAAAGAATCTTTCCTCCTGGCCCACTACTGTGAGCCCCATGGTGGATAAAGCTCTGATACGTGTCCCAAGGCTTAGGAGAATTTTTGCAGCCATGCTCTGAAGAAAGGCATTATTCTGCACCTGTGAGGAGTTGCATCTTTTCCATCTACTAGTAATCCACTGTCCCAACAACAGTTTTAATCCAAACTTAACGTTCCAGATTCACAAATCTCAGCTGTCAAAATAGCTTATAAATTCAAAAAGAGGCCGAAATACGGGCACACTACACGATTGCATAAGCTTCATTTGTGCAGTAGAGCAGAGCAGAAATCTCTTCCCTGATATGCTTTCCATGAAATCCGGATGGGGGGGGAGGAGGAGGGAGAGAAAAAGGAGAGACCCATCATCCATTTGGGTCAGATGTTGATTTTTGTTCAAACTGGCACCTGCATTTAAGCTGAATCCACTCTTTTTCTCCCCACCCCCTGATTTTGGCCAGATGTTGATTGCTCTAAAGTAAGGGAAGAAACAAAAATTCAGCACTGAAGATCTGGCCTGAGCCCTCTGCTTGGAAGATTTATTGGAGATACAGTCCTCAAATATCCGAGCCTGGAAATATTCCTTCCTTTTTGGCCCCTTCTTTCTTTCCCATCACCCCCTCACCCCCAGGCTGCATATGCTTGTGTGTGCATAAAAGAGCTTCTCGCACATCTGTCTTTATTATTGATAGACATGCTGGCATCTGATAGCATTTAGATTTATTGCTGTGAGAGACATGGGCTTTTTAAAGTGCTAATATTTTACCATCTTTCATGCTGAAAGAATGCCAACTTCTGAGAGGCCCAGTAGCCTTCAGGATAAACCTCTGGCTACTCACCTCTGCAGCCTGAGACGGCAGCTCCTCGGAGACCATCCTTCTTGCCTGAGCTGCCAAGAAATGAAATCTGGGGTCTCTCAATCTTTAAGCATCAGCAGTCTTCAGAGTGCACAGGAACTTTGCTTAGCCTGAGTACTTTTTACCCCCTCCCCTCTCTCTCTTTCTTTCCCCTCGTGATCCAGCTGTTTATTTTAAATTTACAAGTTTAAAATGGGTTAGACTCCCCCTCCACCCAGCTATTCTTCCTCCCTTCCACGCTCACAATGCTAACTTACTGTTGCTGGCTTAGATCTGACTTGTCTCCCTGCATCACTGAAAAACAACCAAAAAATTCTAATAAAACTAGGAAGACACACGTGACTCCAGACCAAACTTTCCACTGGAGTATATCAGAATTGTACCATCGAAATTAACATCTCTAAAGGCATTTGGCCATGTAGCCAAGAGGCAAAATGGGCAGTTTGCAGTCATGGTATCTTCCTCTGATCAGCTGTCCTGGAAGCATCATCAGCCTGGCCAGTTTCTTTCTCAGCAAGATGATGAAGATTTTTATTCTCTTCCTTCTTCCTTTTCACATCCTCAAGCAGCTGTTCCCCTGGTTTAGAAAGCATGAGTACAGGAGCATATTTGCTTGTGAAAGCAAAATGCCAATTATTCTGGTGTCAGGTTGTAAGGGATGTAGTAGGTTTTATTCACAAGCCCTCACAGGGTATAAACTCATCTATCATAGCAAAATATAAAGGATAACAGGCATGGCCAAAGCAGACTATGTTTTTGATGTATATATATAAATACCCATGTACATATGTATATACACACATACAGATTTTCTTAGGAATTCTGTTTCCTAGTTAAAATCCTGCACATCCACATCTGAAATAAACAGCAGATTAATCTCAAATTACTTGAGAAGCAAATCTTGCCTAGAAGAATTGTGTTATATATTACATTTTTGGAAACAGTGTCAATCCTCTGAAAAAAACAAACAAACAAACAAAAAAAGGCACAAAAACAAACAAGCCAGTCCTAATGGACCCAGATCTGCCTGGTTTGTTAAGTGCAGCCTTACAAAGCTAGACAGCACCAGAACTAGCACAGTGGTAGTGCTCTGGAAATTCTGGAGTGGCCTGAAACATTTCTTCATGCTCAGTTCCTCATCCCAGAAGGTCTCCAAATGAGGCCAGACTTGCTGCTAGTTTCTGGAGCTAGGGCTGGAAACATAAGATTAGGTTTTCTCAGTATCTTACACTTATTACATAGGGGATAAAAAAGCCCTATTGACAAAATATTTTGATATTTCCTGTCTTCCTTCTGACATAAAGCAGAGACTCTGCTAGTTATCTGCATAGAGAGTATAGTCTGCTAAGATTTTTACTGTTGTCAAGAAACAGAAGAGAAAATCATACAATCATGAAACCATTAATGTTGGAAAAGACCTCTAAGATCATCTAGTCCAAACATCAACCCATCAAAATTTATCAATTTGAACTGGGTAAGTTCTTGTGTTTATGTCTGTCTGTTTGTGTAGGGCAGTGGGTGCAGGGAAGGTGGTCTTTTTAATTAGTTGTATGAATGATGTGATCAGTGTTGCAATATTTTGTGTGGCCTATAGGCCCTTAAGCACTTCACACCTTCCTTATGTCAACCTTCTTGAAGTTTGTCACCATCTCTTCGATTCTGCATTCTACAGTAGGATGATTAATTTTTCACTTTTTGACTGTACTTTGGGAGATGATGCTAGGGAGCTATATTCAGCTTTAATCCTTCTATTCTCAATATAGTGAGAGCTGTGCTATCTCCATAGTCTTATACTTGCAAGGCTGGCCATCATAAACATAGTCTCAAGTGAATGCATTAATCTGCAATGTTGAGGGAAACATCCAAAATTCTGCTTTCAGTGTAAAAAATCTATTTTTCCCACTTCAGCATGCCTTTCTGAGATTGACACATCCCATTCATAAGATTGCATCCTCCAATCCCACGTCATCTTCTGGATTTTGCATTCTCCTCTGTGTAACTGCTATCAGTGCTGAGGGATGATGCCATGGGAGATGGAAGTGTGGCTGGAACTCGTGTAGCTGAGCAAGGAACTGAAGATATGGGACTGTATCTCTAGGGTGAGCACGCTGAGACTCCAGCCATCCTGCTGCAGATTGGTGGTGGTGCACATCTGTGTGACTGGTATAATCCTGACCTGCAGGTACCTACTCCTCTGTCCATTGTCATGCAGTGTGTTTCCTTACCAACACCCCAGAGGGATCCATCTGGATTTAAGGATGGGTAAGGCTCCAGCTTCTTCGCCTTCTCACCTTAAAATAAGAGACATCGTTTGTAACACTCTTGGTGTCCCTGATGGTGGGTAGAAAGCTGAGAGCTTGGTTCAGCTCATCTGGTGCTTCATGTAACATCTCAGAACACCACTTACAGACTTGGAGGAGGAGCGAGCAGGACTGTGTCACAAACCATCTTCAAAGTTGGAAGGCGTTTTGAGTGGGTCTATGTAGAAGCTTGATGCCGGACTGTGGTGGGAAGTGAGGGCTCATGCCCTGTTTGAGTGCCCCAAAGGCCTGCTGGGGATCTGAGACTGCAGGAAATTAACAAACCTTCCTTAAATGCAAAGGCAGAAGAACATATACTCAGAGATAACCACAAAGCCATTATGCTAGATTGGTCCCCATAACCATCCTTCCTGCTTACCTCACTCACAGGAATCCAGAGTAATGAAGCCCAGACCCTGCTCTGAGGTTTCTGAGCTCTGTGGTCATCACTACTTTCCTCTGGATGCATGCGGGGCTCAGGGTGCAGAGTGTCTCTTAATAAATTACCTCTTAATAAATCTGCCCATAAGAAAAACAACAAATACTCATCCAGCAAAAACTGCGTACAGAATTTCAAATAGATGAATGGCAGGGACTGTGAATTAAATCCAGACAATACAAATGAAAGTCTTAAGCTTGGAGGAAATGATAGAAGATTTTTCAGTCAGTCACGATTTTTGCTTTGTCAGCTTTTCTGACCCGGAATTTTGTCATGGAATTACTCTATTGCTTTAGGCTCCAAAACAAGGCAAACAATTGTAGAGGAAAGAAAATCTCAAATGTCTTCCTGACCCACACTCACTTCTGCTTGGTAAATACAGACAGTTTTGAGTTTGCAGCTTCAGCTGTGTGAGAAAGAGAGTGTCCCTGACTTAACTCATCGCTTTTCTGGGTCTCATCCAAAGCACGTGGAAATTAAAAGGTCTTTTCCTGCTGACCTCAATGCCTTTTGGAATTTACTTAGCATGTCCCCGCACTAAAAGTCATTGCACTTTAAAGGTGGTTGGGCTGCAGGTTTCAGCAGGGGCTAAGGGTGTTTGGAGGAGGAGAAGGGGGTAGCCAAGGAGGGTCAGCAAGGCTATGGGTAGACATAGAAGCAAAGCAGGGAGCATTCAGGATCCTGGACAATGGCAGTGGCCTGATATTCAGTTCATATGGTGTGGGGAAGAACTAGAAAAAAATAGGTAATAATCCCTGTTATAATAACAGCAATAGAGATTTATGCTAAGAAAGATCCTAACGGGTGTCTCAGTTTAATTTACCCTCTCTTCCCCTTCAGCCTAGGTAAAGGAGGCTGTTAGTCACCCTTTATATACTGATGCTTTCCCTGCACCTTCCACTGTCTCTTTATTCATCAAATGCTGCAAGACTTTCTTGAGGAATGGCCCTTAATTTGCAGTTCTGTGTGGTCTGGTCTGGATCAGATAAGAGATCCCAGCAACCCGTGGTTCAGATCTTGCCTTTACACATGGACTTTGTGTCAGCATATTTTTCAGCTCTTCATTAGCTACAGTTCTTGGTTCAAACCGTTGTTTAGCTACTTTGCACCAAACCACATGATTGAGGAAATCCTTAAATGGCTGCACTATCCAGAAGGCAGATGGTTGCGGGTAGAGTCGGTGGCAGAAACTTACCCTTTTTGTTTGCATTTTTGCTAATTTGAAATATCAAAGGGAACTTTTTCTCTCATTTTTTGGTAATGCAAAAAACATTTTTACCAGTATTTGGAGTTGAGTGTGAAGCCTTAGAAATGCTTGGAGAGCCACTTGGCTAGTGTTCCTAAATCTTTAGCATTGCAAAAGTCTGTTTCAACTCCTAATATGTTGTTTTTAAGATCTGATCCACAACTTTTTTAATCCTTTTCACATGGGCACAAGCCAACTACCAGGAAATAAAAAGGTTTTCTACAGACTTGTATAACGGATTCTGGATGTGCCCTTCCATATTTTATATCTTTGTAAATTTCCACAGACATTTTAATCTCTGTGTTGAGAGAAATGGTTCGGTGAACAAGGAGACTTGCACTGGAATATGTTGGTTAGGTTTCTGGCAAGATTTCTTGCATGGCACTTTTTAGGAGTGGAGACTAAGATGTAGAGCTTTTTTGGAAGCAATAACTTAATTTATGGCTGATCTTTAATAAGTTTAACAAAAGCCAAGATGATGTCTCCAGATCTCATGACACTGTGAAACTGAGCCAGAGATCTCATGAGAATAAGCTCTCTGATGGCATTTCCCAGACCTCATACATCTGCTCAGGCTGAAAATTCTCTTCCTTCATCCTGTCTTGGCAATTCTGATTCCTATTCCATCTAGAAAGATAAAAAAATATCAATTTATTGTTATTATATTATAAAAAAATAAAAAAAACAACCAACAGACAAACAAAAAAACTACATTTTTCATAATCTTATGAGTTTGGATGATATTTTCCTTAAGAAGTCAGATTGCCTCAGCTCTGGCTAGGATGACCAGCTATATGGATTTTCTACAGTAAGAATAAGGTCAGCATCTTGCAAACATCAAGAAAAGCAAGATTTTGGCAAAGAGTTTCCTACATAATCATCTAGGAAAGGTAAGCAGACAGCTTGGAAGAAACGACTCCTTCCACAGTTATTTCACTTCAGCTCAATAGAGAAATTTGTCTTCAAGAGGAGTTTGACTCCTACTTCTCTCTTGTCCAGTGCTTTGCACACACTGGAGCATGAGGTTTATCATCTTGGAAAAGAAAAATGTGTTATCTGCTGGATTTGAACTGAGTCAAAAAATGAGCAAGATGAAGATAGGATAGTGACACATATTTTGGCAAGCATTGTAGATCCATGTGCTCTTCCAATAGTGCTATATAATTTGGTACTTCCATCACAGCCAAAGAAATTGTCAGAGATATTTGCTGCCAGCAGCTCTGTAGAAACAGTTTTGCTGACGGTTCTTGTAAGTTTAAGCCAGTGGCTATGGATGGCACACAAATTGGATAAAAACACACAACTTTCAGGGCCAACACTCATACAGACATGTAGGGGTCTAAATTGTGTTTAAGTCAATTAAAAATAGGTGAGATGAATCTCTCCTAATTTTAGATGTCTGAAAGAAAGATTATACTGCATAAGCTAGTAAATACAGAATGCATTTCTGTAACATGAGGAAAATCATGCCTTGAAAAGGCAATTCTGTTGTAAATACTTCTCTTGGAATGTAATTATTTACTGTACTGAGTTCTCCATTGCATAGGGAGGACAATCTCAGGTACTGTAAGAGGACAGTCTCAGATACTGTGAGAGGACAATGTCAGGTACTTCCCAGGATATAGGACCTAATTTGAAAATTAAGTGAGATTTATTCTTCCCTAAACCTCTAAATGTCTTTTTAAAATTATTTTTTATTTTTTTGGAACAGGCATCATAACTCACACATTAATTAATCACTGCCTCATTATTGTCTGGGACCTATTTTCCACAAAGAATTATCAACAGTAATTTTTGCTGGTTTTTGTTCTAGTCGCTAAAGTAATACACTAGGGGAGAGAAGTGTTATCTCAAAGTGTCTCAAGTGTTGCATTTTGCATGTTGTCTGATAAGCAGAACATTTACCTCAGTGGGAGATAGTATTGTGGAAGGGATGGGCACTTCTTCCAGCACTGAATCACTTTTACCTCTTCAGAGAGGAAACGCTGGCTCCGATCCTAGTGATACAAGTGAATTATCGCCCATCAGGAAGCAGGTATGTTAAAGTTCCCTTCAAAAAAATATTTGACTCAGCAGCAAGAGGCTGAGGAGGGGGGAGCGGGATGGTGATCTGTCAAGGCATCCGAAGCAGGACTCATCCTGCTTCAAGACAAGCCAGAGAAACCGTGAGCCCCTCTAAATTGCAACTTTCCTCCATGTCTGGGCTCCTGACCATGCTTGTAAACACAGACCTGCCACTTAATAATACGTAACTACCATGCTGACTTGAATGGCATGTTTACGAGAGCAAACTCAGCGAGTGCAGGAAACAATAAAAGCTTGTGCCAGCATTGTATTCTGGCTCTGACTCCATAAATGACCGCAGTGCCTGACAACATCAGCCTTGGCTGCTTTTTAACGACCCAACATGTATTGTTCTGCAAACTATGGATTTCTCTCTAGGTTAAAAAAAAAAAAGAAACAAAAAATTACCTATGTTTTCTTTCTGTTTCCCTACCCCTTACAGCTTTTTCTTTATTCCCTCCCTGCTTCTATCTGCAAATTCCCACAATTACAGAGCCAAGTCCAACAGCTGTTGTGGCTAACACTGCTGAAAGCCCTGTGGTTAAGGGGCTGGACTTAGAGCAACTGGACTTGTTCAAATTCCAGCTATGCCACAGGTTTCCTGGGCAACCTTGAACAGGGCATTTAACCTGTCTTTGTGACCGTAAGAATATTTCAGTCTTCTTCAGAAGGCTAAGAAGATGCAGTCCTGAATTAACTTGAGATTTAGGAAGACAGATAAAACTGTGTATACACTTGAATATCATTTTTTGGGTTTATTTATTTATTGTGTGAGTGTGTGTGTGTGTGTGTGCATTTTTTTCTTAAGAGTTAAGGTCTTTGGCCGCCATTTCCTTCACAAAGTCATACAAATTTCAAGTTTTTAAATATGCTGTTAAGTTTGTGACCCAGTCATGAAGAGTAAGAGAACACAGTTTTGGGAAGGGAATTCCAAATACAGATGAAGAGAGATGCTTATTTCCAACTATCCTAATCCATCTGCCATTAACTCTCTCCAATGGTTGGTTATTGCCAAGGCTTGGGAGTATTCCATTGTTCTCTGCACAAAACAGAGTAACACAAAGATTCTGCCACAAAACTTTTCAGAAGGAAAACCAAGCTCAGAATTGGATTATCTTATTCAAGATCCAGTTACAGCTAATGCAGTGTTACTCGTTTATACTACATGAGAAGCTGGCGCAAGTGTATACAACCACTGGAAGCCAAAATAGCCACTCAGCTCCCAAAATAAAACTAACAGATAGGCAGTTACTTATTAAATTAGACCACAAACTATTCACTTGATACAAAACTTATCTTGCTCCTGCTTTTAAATGTTTATGTGGGACCTGAAATATTGAAAAGCATCCAAAGGAGGGCAGAAAAGATGGTGAAGGATCTGGAGGGCAAGGAGTGTGAGGAGCTGCTGAGGGCCCTGTGTTTCTTGGGTCCAGAGCATAGGAGGCTGAAGGGAGGGGTGATGGTGGATGCAGCTCCTCGTGGTGCCCTACAGCTCCTCATGGCTCTACAGCCCCTCATGGCCATACAGCTCCTCACAGGGAGAGGAGGAGCAGCACTGAGCTCTGATCTCTGGGGACAGCAACAGGGCCCAAGGGAAAGGCATTGAGCTGTGCCAGTGGAGGGTCAGGTTGGGGTGAGGGAAATGCTCTGTCCCAGAGGTGGTGGGCATGGAACAGGCTGCCCAGGGCAGTGGGCATGGTCTTCACAGAGCATTTGGATACTGCTCTCAGACATAGGGTTTGGGTTTTTGGGTGGTGAGGTGTGGAGTCAGGGCTTGGACTCAATGATCCTTGTGGGACCCTTCTAACTCAGGATGTTCTTTGATTTGATGAACCTGTGATGATCAGTGATACTGATGAGGCCTAGTCAATGGTGTTTGAAGAGCTGGCAGTGGAATATAATTACCCCTGCTGTAATTTGCTAGGAGTGAGAGTTATTTAAGTCAACATTCAGTATAATCGGAGGTACAACATGATGTCTGGCATCTAGAGGAGGATGGGAAATATGACATACGATCTCTTTTTTGTGGAGATGTCTCTTCAGTGGAACAAAGCAAAACATCCTCAGCCACATCAAACAGCAGCAGACTAAGAAACTAAATTACAGTATTAAGGTTCTGAAAAATAGAGCAACATTATCCTCAGATCAAGGCTGTAATAAATTTAGGAGAAAGACCTGCACGAAACCAAAAATATAAAGTGCTAACTCATTCCTTGACGAGAAAGTCTTTAGGTGCTTTATGCTGGCATGAAAATGAAATTTACACCCAGTGTGAATTTCAGAGAAGATGCCAACTAAGTGCTTCATGTGGCAGAGTTTATTTTGTTTATGCTCTTAGTTTTGCAGGAAAAAAAAATACAGATACACACAGTGACCAAAAATAATGGGAAATTATATGAAAACAGACCACAGATTCTCAAGAGACAGCTTACAATTAAATGGGACATGACAGAATTTTAAAAGCAACACACAGAGCATGTAGAATAAACAACAAAAAACTGTCCCCCAGGTCTTACAGATTCTGAGGGGCCATAAATACAAGGTAATGATATTTAGGTAAGGGAGGGAGGTAATGCATAAGCTCCCACTACTATTAATTTTGAGGCTTAGTATTTTGTGACTGGCATAGCATTGTGTTTGGATGCTTTTACTTATGCAGAAGAAAATTCAAGGTATAGAAGAAACACTGTATGCCACACAATTGTTCTTAGTGTGAAAGCTGAACTTAAGCTATCTCTAAGATATCAGCATTTTCTCTTGTTTGTAAGGTGCTAAAGCCCACGGATCTAATAAGGAATGAAATGGCTTTTGGGAAGTAGAAGGACCTCTTGTTTCTGACACAGGAGGGAAAAGATACGTTTGGAAACCATACCAAAAAAAGCTGTATATGTGAATGTCAATTTTCCTCGCACTACAATGAAGAGAGTCTGGGTTACACATTAAAGAATCCTGGTAATGTGGAGGTGAATAATTCCTTGGATATAACTCACTGGCATCAAATGCTTTGGAGGTAGTATATCTTCCTTACCCTACTATCAGACTATCTGGATCTCATTTTTGTCTCGTCCTTAGAACTTCCCAGTCATACAATAGGCTTACTACTCTGCTGTTGTGAGATATTCAAAATATTTATTCACTGTTTTGTAAAGGAAACATCTTCATTATGGGTGCAAAATATATTGCAAAGAAGGAGGAAAGACAGAACATTGGATGAGGAAAATTAGTGTTATGAATGAGACCTCGTGAAAGTCACAGGGTTGCCCAGAGCTGTGGTTAGGTGCAAACACCAATACAGAAAAGGTGGAGCAAGAATTATTGAGTTGCAGTATGGCCTAAATCCTTCCATATGTTGTAGGGCAGGAACATTACAGACTGCAGAAGTTTGCGAGAACGTATGTAAAAATGCACAAGGAGACCCAAGTCAGAAACTGGAATTGCTACCATTACTCAATCAGTCTCAAATATTAAAACAAAATAACAGAATCCTTTAGCCTGAGCTAAAGAAAACCTTCGGCAGAGTGGTTGTTGTCCATACATCCATGTAACTCAGAAATATGGGAATTAATACCTCCTCCCTCCAATAAATTGGACTAAAGAATGAAATTCAGTATTAAAAGTCTCTGAAATGTGATACACTGACAGGAGTTGAGGGCATGTTGGAGGACAGGATAAAATTCAATACGATCTCGAAAAACTGGAAGAACACAGTGGGAAAACTTAGATACAGTTCAATTATAAACGAAGTTCTACACAGTTCAGGGTATTTTCCTTGCACCCAGCTCTAGGCATCTGAATACTAGCTGTCTTGATTTAGAACTCAGCTAGGACTGTGTACAGCGGGTGGACACTTTCAGATGTAGCCCACCTATTTCTGGATGGCAGAAAACTGGAGATTCTGGTCCTTTTATATTATTCATTGAGTTAATCTAGCTGATGGGCTTAAACCAGAAACTTTCTGACTGTTAGGATTAGATGGATAATTATTAGACAGGGATAAATAAATGTGGAGTATAATGAGAGATTAGATAGAAGTTCCTCAGAGCTGGATCTGGGTAGACTGTAAATTGCTTATTTGTCAGCTGTGATGTACTATATCAAGATTCAAGGAAATCTTAATCTGCTTTGTTACAGGCAGTCGATAACCAACCCTTGTAAATTCTCATCTGGGGAAAACTATACTAGTTCTGAGATACTGCGCTGCAGGAGCAATATGGATTTACTCCTTTCTCTGCCTTTAAAAGACCACCATGATCTTGGGTTGTTCGTAATTAAAACAGGACAGGTCTTGTCCTATAGACCATGGGGTATGAAGTACAAAACAATCTATATTTATTCAGTTGAACCCTGTCCTCCCTAAAGGCAATAGGTTATCTTGCCTATAAGATTTGTCTGTGTTCTTCAAACCATGCTCTGTCCTGAAGTGCTCTAACAGGCACAACCCTATTAAACAACATGGATGATCATGTGCAAGCTTGAACCAATGCTCTGATCATCTTAGTTCTCTAACACAGCCTAGTGAGTTCTGACCACCAAAATACAGGCTGTAGCAAAGGGTGAAAAGCTAAGTCAACGCTTCTGGTTTTAGCCTGGTAGGTCAGGTCAAAACGACATTTAAAGGTGGTTCAAAATGGAGAAGCAGATAAATGGAAAGCATAACTCATCACCACATTTTTTTTAGGTCCCCCTCAAAAGAACACGGTCTGAGTTCCCAGGACTTTTTCCATGGGCTAGTTGCACATCTTTTGTGAATTATTCATATGACAATCCTTCTATGCTAACCAGCAGCATGGACCTTTATTGGTGAAAGTGAAATGGTCTTAAGAAGAGAGAATAGTAAGTTCTGATGATACTAGATTCCCTAAAACATTTCCGATGGTAGTGGAGGCAGTAAAATTGAAACAGAGAGGTTGTGGATGCTCCATTCCTGGAGGTGTTCAAAGCCAGATTGGAGGGGATCCTGATCTAGTAGGTGGCAATCCTGCCCATGGCAAGGGAGTTGAAACTAGACGATATTTAAGGTCCCTTCCAACCTAAGACATTCCATAATTCTTTAATTCTATGAATCATATCCCCACACAGAAGAAACTGCAATCACATTCCCCTTACATTTGGTAAGGTGTTAGTTGCTTAGCCTTAGACATATTTTCCTCTTACCATTTCTGAAGCAAAAGTCCACAGCTGTGGTTACCAAGCATAGGAAATGTTCCCTTGTATCTCTGAACATGACACCAAGACATGACACCAATTTGGATCTGTGGAAATTAAGAAAAGATACAGGCACATAAAAGTCATGTATTGTAAAGCTCAGAGTTACGATGGCAAAACCTTTGTTGGTCTGGGCCAAACTACCCTGCCCCCATCCAGAAAAAGACAAGCAAAGTTTAATGGACTTAAATATGAAGCCTTCTAATGCATTGCCCAAATGACTGGACCAGCTGAAACATTAAAGAAAAAAAAATTAAACCCTTCATAACAAGGGGCAAATTTTATAGCTAAAACATTTGTGCAGGATTCAAGAGGAGAAGATGACATTACTTTATTTGCCACAGACTTCTTACAAGACTCTTGCAAAATTTATGTGCTCTGAAATTTGCTAGCATTTGTTTTCTCCCTTTTTTTTTTCATAGTGTTTACACTGAAGACAGAATTTTAGCTTTTCTTGCTTATGCTACCTAATTATTAATTTTGTTTTGTTTTGTTTTTCCTCCAAGAGAACTATATAACCTACTCCTTTTATATGCAGTGAAACAGAGTTTTTTGTACCCCAAAATAGGCATTAGAGCTGTGAATCAGCTGCCTGAAAAGTATTGCAATTATAGATGCTATTGGACATCTCACCTTCTTCCAGCTGACACTGAAGAAGGGTGTGGGTGTTCTGTAGGTGTGTGAGCTGTTCCCCAAACCCATGAAGATGTCTGAGACAACTGAGACATCCCAGGTGGATCTAGGTACACATGGATGAGCATCTGAAATGAGTCTGTGTGATGGATGAAATGAAATGCCCTCCAAAGGGCTCCCTCTTCGTGGACCACTGAGTGTAACCTGAGAGATTACATAAAGCAAGGCACTGAATATGTGTCTTGAGGAAGAGATGACTCCTGTAGAGTATTAGAGACAGGGAACATTTCCAGGTATGCATATGTGTAACACCGAAGACTGTATGGCTATCACCTTCATGGGATTTCAAAGAGCTACTGTATTCCACATAGTAATAGCAGAAGGAACTCAGAAAAGAAAACGAATGCCAGCAGCATCAGTTTGAATTGACTGATCTTTTTAAGAGCACTTGCTGCCCAAATATGTGGTGCAGGAGAGATTTGTTGTTCACAGTCTGAAAAGTATTAACTTCTTTGCCTTGTAAAATATTTAATTCCATTTCCTAATGACAGGCAAATTATTAAGTAGCAGAAGTGAAAATCCATAAGGTTTGCGTTTAATAAAAGCCATTTACTCTCTCCAGCTGAACTTTTTAAAAACATGGCATTTCCCAGAGAAAGGGAAGCAGGATTTTGGAAACAGATAATGTTAATAAAAAGCATAATGCAAAATGCAGTCTCTAAGAGGCCAACCCTTTCTATCAGGTTTAATGCTTACAGTAATTTGCCAGCTTCTAACTAAATTTCTCTCAAGGAGACAGTGCAATTGAAAAGTGACATAGTAAAGTGGCTATTATTGTAATTATTGTTATTTAAATATTTTAACTCGTTACCCTATAACAGTTTACATAGCAGAATGTCAAAATACTACGCACCAGCAAACGACTTGTTTGACCAGAACTTTTATTTCTTCCAGCTAGAATTTTACTGGATTGACTTTTATAGCTGAACATTTGGAAAAAATGTCTTTAGAGGATGAGGTGGCTGGAACTGCTTAAATGCTTTTATGCAAGCTGGGAAAGCTATTGTTTAAAGAGCAAAATTCAACACACAGCATGTTTGGGTAAATTATTTCCAGGAAAAAAAATGATAACCTGAGCTGGCATCCATGATAGTGGATTCTGTGATATTGTCCCACAGGACATAATCCAATATTAATAGCCAAAGGGAAGAGATTTCCCACCCTTTCCCCTGGGAAGCTCTCAGTCATCTGGTACTTGTGATTTTCAGGAAATATATCCTAATCATCAGCTTTAGTTTTCCTTCTGTCATTTTTCATCTCCCCACACCTAGCCCTGCTTCGAACAGTGTTTCTTTTGCTTTGCCTCACTAGTACATGTGAATACTGCATTTTCTAAGCCTGATCTCTCACAAATGAAGTTTGTGCAAATGCAAATGATATTTGGAATTTTTCAGAGTTTCCATTCACAGTGATTTTGATTTTTAGTTTCCTTTTAAAAATATATTTAGAATTTACTTGCTGTGATAAAGATTTCGAAATACTTCTTGTGAAATATTACAAATCTATTAAAATAATAAACAAAATTACCCTAATATTCATAGAATCATAGAATGGCTTTAGTTGGAAGGGACCTCAAAGACCATACCATTCCAATCCCTGTACTGGGTTGCCAGCCACCAAATCATATGTCAGATTAGGCTGCCCATGGTCACATCCAAGCTGGCCTTGAACAACTCCAGAGATTTTGATGATGTAATTTCTGGGATTCTGAACCAAGAGTTGTGACACTGAGGTTTATCAGCCTTGCACTCACTGCTTACCTGTCTGTAGGGTCTGCAGGGTCATACACACAACCTATTCCTCACAACTATCTTGGGTCTGAAGGGTGGTTCAGATGATCCTCAGAGATCTACTTCAGTCTTTATTCTCACTGCTTTAATCAATCTACAAATGCAAATAAGCTCTCAACAGTCTTTCTCATAGTCTTCTCTACATGTCACAGAATTGTAGAATCACAGACTGTTCTGTGTTGGAAAAGATACACAAGGATCATGGTGTAACTAATGCTGTAGACCTACGTGATTAATACTCTTCAGTGCTAGAGTCATCCAACATGCTCTTCTTTACCTCTGCTTACATCTTATTAGTGTCACTAAATCCTTATTTCTTGGATGCTTCCATGTATGCATAGTTCTTTGTGTTACACCTGCAGAAATACTTTTTTTTTTCTTGTTGCATCTGAACTACAAGTATTGCTGTATTGTATGGGACCATTTTTCCATGGAGGGTACATTTGTGCAGTGTAATGCAGCACTGGGTAGAAATAATTGAGCTGAGAGAGAGGCAAATCAGATACCTGAGGTCCCAGAAGTGGTATAACTGGATAAACATGAGACTATTCAAAGCTGGCTGAAATATCTTCCCATTGCCATACCCTTTGGGATGGACATGAGGAGAAAGCAAGGTCTAGATGACCTCAAAGAGGTTTCTTCCTCTATCTTTGCCAGCTCTACTCTCAATAAGTCATGACAATGTCTGAAGTTCCCCTCATCCTCTGGAAGTCCCACATGATGAATACTCCTTGGACTTTTGTGGGAAAAGGAAAAAAGAAAGGTACAGGCCTAGCTAGCCTTTTCAGAATGACACAGAATGCCCTGGCTTGCAGTCAAAGCCTCAGAAAAGCCACACAACTTTATTTAGCTGTGCCTATATTTGCAAATGCAAACTCTTGCCAATATGCATCCTAAAGCATCTCAAAGCATGGCCAAGGCACAGAGCTGATTGCATAAGGAGAGAATTTTTTATATTCCTGTGTTTGCTTGCTTGTTTGTTCTACAAACAAATGTAGAAAACCAACTTTGCATCACAAAAGAGTGTGCCTAAGCTTGTCTCAGTTGACCAAAACACTCAAGCCAAAGATCTGATCAATACAGATAAACAGATGTTGATTGACAGCAGAATGCCTGAGATTTTAACATCTCTCAGGAGAGGATGAAGCACATTCAAAAAGTGCCCTTTTCTCTCTACTATGTGTCCAGAGAATTTTACTGGTCATCTGGTTGCACCATTGGTGTTTGGACCCTCTCTGCTCAGTCTGTGTGAGAAGGCACACACATGGTGCAGGACTAAACAGCAGCAGTTTGGCTCAGCTCTGCTGTGGGACTCACAGAAGGATTGTGTGTGCAGGAAAAAACTCTGAATGGTGCAGGAAGGGATGTCAGCCACACTCACGTCATGCATGCCCTTCTCAGTCATACCCTACTCTGTTCTCAAACCATTTCCTCAGCACTGTCAGCTCCTGCTCCCACTTTCTGTGCTAACTTCTTGCTCACACCAGGTCCAGCTCTGAAACAGGTTGGTTGCTTTATTGGGAGGGCTGCTCTCTCTTGTGTATTTCTCCAAAATATTGGTAATACATTAGGACAGGCTGCCCAGGGAGGTGGTGGAGTCATCATCCCTGAAAGTATTCAAGAACCATGGAGATGTGGCACCGAGGGACATGGTTATTGGGCATGCTGGGGTGGGTTGGAGTTGGGCTTGATGAACTTAGAGGTGTTTTCCAACCTTAATGATTCAGTGATTAGGAGAGCACTTCCTCTGCTTCCTCCTGTTCTGGAGGCAGTTCCCCATAGCTGGATTGACAAAATTGCCCTATTTAAGTACAGAACAAACTGTAACTGCCCCTTCCTGCCACTTGTTATGCATTCTACCATTAATTGTGTCATCATCTTAAATTAAGTGGGAATTTTCCTTTCAGTTGACATTCAAATCCTTTCTGAAAACTCTCCAAGCTCATGAGCTTGTGAAAGCCTTTCAGCAACTTCAGCTGCAAAGGTCTTTATTTGGCGATGGCTCCTATTTGACAGCTGCTTTTTGAAATGCGTCCTACAGCAAGTTATGTAATTTATACAGCATTTACTCTTCTGGTATTGCAGGGGATTAAAATGCAAATAAAAATATCCTAGAAAATATGGCTCAAGAGAATCTCAGGAAGCCACTCACTCTGTCTACTGAGAAGGGAACATCTGAGTTAGCATTGCCAATTGATAAATGCCCACAGACCCCATAATCAGCTCCACAGTTTCATTATTTTTGCTATTAAATATTCCATTAGCAAAAATTCCCCCCCACCCAGTTTCAAAATTGGCTCTCCCTGACTGAAGATTAAGATCTCTTATCTTGTCCCAAGTGGACAGGAAGATTGACTAGTTCTCTTTATATGCTACTATATCCAGATTAGAAAAATGGTATCATGTTTCCCTTCTGTTTATTTTTTCCTGGATATTTTTTTTTAACTGATCACTGGAAAGGAAGAGTATCAATTTCAGGGAGAAAACACTTGCACTTTTCCTCCTACCAAAAAACTACTCCTCAAATAACAAGTGCTAAGTCAAAGGTCTCTCACTAAATATGAAATTTCTTCAGCAAATGAAACTAACTTTTGCTGACTAGAAATTTTGTCTTCAAAATCATATTCACCACTTCCAGGTACATATGTACCCTCATTTTCTTCCTGGTTTAGTTTTAACATAATTCCCTTATTTTTCTGGAACTGATATTAAATGAATTCCCCAAGGGCTACTTAAGTTAGTGCTTAAGTTAGGCTTAACATAACACAGTAATACTCACAGTCTTCAATGTTCTTTAGGATTTAGCATCAGTCTGTCTTCAGTGCTGCTTAAATAGTCACTGACACAAACTGTAATGAAAAATACTAAAAAGCCATCATGTTTCTCTTGAATGGAAAGTGACTGTGTGTGGAATTACAGAAAAAAAGGGCAGATTTTCTTTAAAAAACTTGACAATTTAAGCTGTTCTACAACAAATTTAACAGAAGTGTATAAAAAATAAGATTGTACTGAGATGAATTGGAGAAGTAGACTTCATGTGCATATTAAATATTTCTAATAATTTACTCTTAAGTACAAGAAGCTAGATTTTACCATTCCATCCATCCATCCTTTTTTTTTTTTAATCAGATACACTGATGCAAGAACTCTGAAAAATTCTTTTTTATCTTATAAGTCCTGCACATTACCTTAATTCATATATTTATGTCATCTCTTCTCTCTGTTCTGCTTTGTCAAACACTTGCAACTTTTGAAATCTTTTGCCTATATCCACATGCCTGTGCTAAGCTGCTAGAAAACTAATCTTCTTTTCCAGGGATATGTTGTCCACGTACCACGTATCATTTTGTCCAAATGATTGTCTTGTCACTGCCCTTGGATTTTTGCCTGACATTCCCATGCAGATGTGTTTGGCCTCCCTCCACTTGTTTTCACAAGCTGTGTTGGTCTTTCAGTTCCCTTATCTTAATTTCTCATTCCTCCCCTTATAATATTCAGAATGCGCCCACCCTTAAATATATATTTATCAAGTCTAGATTAAGGATGACCTTTGGAAATTGGAAGGTTCTTTGGATCAAATGTACTCTGCTCTTTACAGAGCATATACATTAGTAGCATGACCAACAAAATTAACCTGAATAAGAACATGCTAGTTTGCACAGAGGCCAAGCTAAGAATAAACTCTGTCTCACTTAATCGGGAATGGTTAAAAGGATTTTTTATTTTTTATTTTTTAATGCCTGGTATGGGGTAGGATTAGCTTCATCTAAACGTAGATGTTCAGCTCATAAAGACAGTTGAACTTTGGGATTTACATATAGGTACCCTGAGGGATTTCATCTGGCCTTCATCTGGTGCTCCAATGGGCATAGTTCTCTCAAAAGTCCTTTGTTATATTATCCATACAGATGTCTTAGACAAACTCAGGCTTTTTAAGTATCACTAGAGATCTATGTCTACCTATCCAAGTCCAGCCTTAGTTTTCATAAAAGTTCTAGGAAAATCATGGCTTTGACTCAGTAACACAATGATAGCTGGCTGGTCTCATAATACATGCCAAAGATTTCTTGACTTATCTTCAGATACAGCTCCAGAAAGGCACAAGTTTAGTTGCAAAATATTCTACTATATCATTTTGACCGAGTTTTCCCATGATGTGCATGGTAACGTAATCAAGAGAGATGTGCACCTTCAAGGTGCAAACAATCTCATCTGTGCAAACATGTCTTAGGTTTGACAATTCATGTCCAAGGGATGCTTATCACAAAGCTTAGAAACTGTTTTTCACAGAATTTCAGGTCAAAGCTTATCAGAAACTCTACTATAGGCACCATAGAAACAGCAAGTGATGAAGAGACAAAGATGAGTACTAATGGTGAAACTGAACTGACCTCAGGAAAATATGGATATGGATTATAGCCAAAAATTTAACTTTTTAAAATTTTACCTCTTAATATCCTGCCCACTTTGGTGAAATAGCATTTGTTTTTAAATGCTGAGCTAAATGGAGCTAGGTTGGATTTCTTTTCCTGGTATCTCAGTAGCAGAGTGCCCGAGAAGTGCAATTAATTTACACCATTCACACACTTTGGGAGGTTATGCAGATACCTCTTCTGGGCTGACACCATGATGGTGGTTTTGCAGAAGTGTAGGAAAACCTGTGTCCTGACTGACTATATATTGTTCCTGTTTTTCCTTTTTTTATTAATAGATAGCAATATAAGGAGTTATTATTAAACAGTGAATGATATAAACCTTTAACACCTATATTTGCATCTGTCTTTTCAGAACAGAACAACACATCAGTAAATTCACTCTTACAGAGTTAAATGCACAGCTCTGGAGACAAACAATATCCCATCTGGAATTTTCCCAGGAATTTCTGATCAGGCTTTTTACCCCAGATGTACAGATATTAGTCTCAATATTACAAATCAATGAAGCCAGTACTACTACTACTACCACTACTACTACTACTACTAGTAGTGCACACTTGGTTCATACTTCTGAATCCATAAACAGATTAGGAGTATCTACTCAGATCTGATAAATGTTTATGGATATGATAAAAGTTTATAAACATCTAAAGAGAGGTGGAAGGTAAATGAATGAGGCCAGGCTCTTCTTGGTGGTGTTTAGAGACAAGACAAGAAGTAATGGCCTAAAATTTGTATGTAGGAAATTGCATACTAACATGAGGAAGAACTTCTCTATGGTAAGGGTGACAGAGCACTGGAACAGGCTGCCTGGAGATGTTGTGTAGTCTCCTATGGAGATATTCAAGATCCATCTGGATGCTTACATATATGACCTATAGCAGGGTACCTACTTTAGAAGGGGGTTGAACTTGATGATCTCTTGAGGCCCCTTCCAACCCCTGCAATTCTGTGATTCTGTGTAATCTGATGCAAAAAGGACTGGGGGACAGTATCTCCCATGTTTTTAGTTCAATTTCATGCATCAGAGATCCTTGTCCCAGCTGGATGTGCACCTTAATTATGGGTCACTGTAGTTCACTTATCATTTCTAGTCGTTGAGGAAATGGGGGAAGAAACATGAGACTAAGTAGCAAGGGTTTGGACATCAGCAATTGCTTCATAATGAAGGATGGAGGAGTGGAGAGAGTGCTGACGTACCTAATTACAGTTGGAGGAAAAGTTGAACACTGTGGCAAAGGCATTGGAAGAAACTCTGCAGGCCTCACAACACAGAAGTTTACCTAAGAAACAATGTCATATATCTTCATTAGCCATAAATACCACAGGAAGAAGTCCACAAATACCACTTTCCTATTCTGGTCTGAGCCATGTGGCTCCCTTGCCAAGTGTGGCTACCATGCTCTGGCATGGAAACTAAAATGTGGGAAAATGCCATGGGTATTCCTGGCAGCTGTGAGAAGGTGACTGAAGGAATATGTTTTACAGGGACTCATAAGGAACTTTAATGTGAGAGCTACTTCTCCCAGGGATGTAATGGGAATTTGTAGCAATCAAATGTGAACTCAGGAGGGCCATTCGGATTTTAGTAGCTTTTGTGGAAAGTTTTAAAAGTCATCTAAAGACTGACCCACTTTTGCTTTTCAATTATCCCAACCCCCTAGGCTTCTTGGCCAGGATTTCAGGAAGGAGTGCTGCAGTGTGAGCAGGTGATGCTTTAGACTTTAGACTCTCATTAAACCTCCTCCCTTCTCATTCTCCCCTTAACCTCAGCCCCAGTCACCTTTCCTCATTTCTAACATACGAACACATAAACACACACAGATCCTGATGTACTTAGGACTTTCTGTGCTAAGATTACTTCTCTGTCTAGTTTTAGATCCTAAACTAGGGGCAGACAATGGAATGATTTAAATACTGGTATAAATCTGAAATTCTCCATTGATAATGGGAGCAAAGTTGATGCTTGCAAACATTTTGCTCTGCCCAGACTCTTTCTATCACTGCTGTCAGACTTCTCATTTCCCAAACCAAGTTGTTACATCAGATGATGAATGAAAAAAGACAGATAACTCATTGCCAGACCTCAGCTTCTCATCTCACATTGGTGGCATCAGTCCTTACCCATCACAGAGTGTGGAAGAGCTGCTGTTGCTTTTTCACAAAATGGCGACATGTTTTCATAGAAAAACAGAATCACAAAATCATTCCGTTTGAAAAAGAACTCTAAGATCACCAAACCCAACTCCAATCCACCATCACCATGCACAGTAACCACGTCTCTCAGTGCCGCATCTCTGTTTCTTCAACAGCTCAAAGGTGGTGACTTTACCACCTCTCCAGGCAGACTGTGTTAGTGCCTGACTGCCCTTTCTGAGAAAAAGTTCTTCCTAATATCCAACTTGAACTTCCCCTGGCGACAGCATTCTGTCTAAAAGCAACCATGTGATTGATCTTAGGAGCTTTCTAAAAACAATTGCTCATTAGCACGTGCTCTAACAGCTCAATTTGATGGAAGTCTTCTCTTGTCATTTCTCATGATTGGCTGGAGTTTTGTCAGTTCTCATAAGATCAATCATTTGGTTAATCAAGAGTGGGAAGCCTCCGAGGAAAACTAGTGGCATGTAGGACAGTCTTATTACCTAGAAAACTGAGTCTTCTATCTGAGCCTGTGGGGAAGCAGTGTCCAACAAAGCTGTTCCACTGAGATAAAAAAAATCAAATCCCTACATGACTGTATGTAGAAGGCTCACTGGGAATATTCCTATGGATCATTAAGTGATCTGGTGGTAGAAACAGCATACAACCTCAGATGTTTACATTCAAATCAGACAAGGGACCCCTAATGAGTTGTTTTACTGGGAACTTGGAAGGAAGAGCAAAGAAAGACCTCAGTATTCATACAGTCTGCAGAAATAAGGTCCTCCTTATAACTGGGGATATAGAATGAAGCCAAGAGAAGAAGATTAAAGAAGGCATTTTATTTAGAGGCCTGACATGGCTTATGAGAGCCTAAATTTGTTCTCCCTTGTCTCGATTTGAAAGTAAAAGTAAAATCCTACAAATTTTGCCTCTCAATGGCAAGTGGAATACATTTCTGGCTTGCTTTCAACGCCATTAAGAAGGAGGGGAGGAAAAGAAGAAAGCATACACTTTGTCTTAATTTATTTTGGCATATTGCCTATAATGTTATTTATATGCTGCTACACAGTGGATTTGTCTCAGCTTACATTTCAGGTGTGGAGAAGCCAACTCCCTTTGTTGCACTGAGCATTGGTCACTGCATCCATATCTTTCAGGAAATTGGCAGGTTTACACAACTTCAGCAAACTGGTTTCAAGACAACCACTTCCACAGGCTCACAGCAAGAAACTTTTTGAAGGTGCCAACACTCATGATCCAATTCAGATTTCCAGGTGGAGACCATTTGCTAGCTACTTAAAAATATGCTGAAACATCATAGGGTACTAAATGTGCTCCTTGCTATCACTCCCCAAAGAGACAGATCTCCCACAGCACCAGTGTTGTATTTAACCCCATACAGGTATCATGGAGCTGTCTGTCCTGGACCAGACAACAATTTTAAGGTGAATATAGAGTTCTACTGGCTGTAGAGGAAGTTCACTGAACAAGGAGGTGCCCACATATGGAAATTCAATTTAGGAGACTTTGTCTCTGAGCTGCGCTCTCTGAAGTCACATGAGATAATTCCCCTCTCCTCGGACAAAAATAATCACTTTCAGCCTTATATGTGTACATGGTAGAAACTCAAATCTGAATACATTAGCTCAGGCATTGAGCTAATGGGAGGAGCATGATACATGGCAAAGTGAGATTTTAAGGGCTCGTTTGAGTTGCACACATATAAGCATCTTGAGCCAATTGAGATGTTAGAGGGCATCTGATACATCTGCAGAGGTCTGCCAGATGTGACATAATGACTACAGGAGACTTGTATCTTGCTGGAGCTGCAGCTGGAGGCAAAATAAAATAATTTCAGACTTCTCAGATTCCGTTAGACACTTATACTTGGACAGCTGAATTGGCCCCTTGATACCTTTAAGAGAAGAAGACAAACTGCTCCCTAAAGCCATGATTCACCTGCATAAACATTGGCATCTAGTACCATTTGAGACAGGCTGGGATTTTAAGACATCTGTGGAGGGCTTGCAGATGCGACAGAGGATATGCAGGAGATCTGGTCCTTTCTGGAGCAGAAACCTAAGGCAGAGGAGGGAGGCATCCAAAGCACCATAGTTTTTGCACTAGTGAATCCTGCTCTGAATGCCTATTCCTCTCCATTTATAAGGAGAGCAAATAAGAGCTCCAATGTGAACCACTACATTTACCACCACTTCTCTGGGCAACCTGTACTTGTGCTTTATTACCTTCTCTATAACTTTTTGTATAATTTTTTGGATGAAATGGGTTCACTGGATGATGTCTTCTCCTGAAAGCAGAAGAAGAGGAAGGCTTTATTTCTGTGTAGTGCACGGTTGGGACTGGATTCATGTCTAAAGTTGCATCACACTGTATGAGCTGTCTTTTTATTATTATTAATAATAATTATTAATATGATTATTCTGCCTCTTGCTCAGTTGTAATTGATTGAGGGCAGTCACATCAAAAAATAGAGGCTTTACTGATCATAGAAATTGTCTCCGTTTCTTTTCAGGAAGCTTGTTATACTCTGTTCAGCTCTGTCTGGAGTAGATTCACTCATTTACCCTCATCTGTCTCTCCTAAGTTGTTTTTAAAAGCTCAGAAACAAGATGCAGAGAAAAGAACAGAGACAGTTCTAATATTCTGACCTCAGCACACATCTTTATCTGCTCTTTGCTTGTTTTCATCAGATGGAAGAACCTTTACCTGTGTGCCTTCACTGGGAACAGAAAAATTCAAATACTTATTAATTAAATATCTAGTTACATGATATTAGCTAATTTTCTATCTTCTACCTATAACAAAACAGGCTAAAAAATTCCAAAATGTGCCTTGTGACTCAAGCCTTACATCAGAAATGTCAGATAATGCATACATACCATGTGTAACCATTTCTTATGTAGCATGATAGATCAGTAACTTAAACTAGAGGGAGGACTTTCAGGCGGCTATAATTTAGGTAAATTAACACAGCCAGGCCTTGGAACATAATAGGCTGAATTCTAGGGTAGCAACCTGCTAATATGTTGGCTCCTATAACCAAGGGTTGATCCAAAGTGGTAGCTATTATTCACATTCCTACAAAATGGGCAGACTGAATGACTAGATCATTTACAGGTGAGGTACAGCCTTCGGGATAAACCCAAATCAAGGCTCGAAGTCCTGTTCAGAATCCATAATGGGAAGCTATATGCCCTATAGGATTTTTTCTACAGTGGCCACCAGGTGACTTGAGTTTACAGATTCCTCCATTACAGTCTTCTATGTTCTGACCTATCCTAGTCCATGGTTAAGATGATTAACTCAGGCTATGATGGTATCTATATTTAGATATGGAAGTGTTCTACTGAAATATAATTTTGTTAGCAAGGAAACCATTTAATACATAATGATGAACCTGCAGCTATTCCTGGTGTAGAATTAATTCTAGATTCTGGAAAGAGCCCATCAGTATATGTGAACACAGGAGGAAGAATATCCCAAACTGCAGTGCTCCCAGTCTTATAGCACTGAGGATGGTGCCTGGCCTGAAGTACTGTACCTATTAGATTTACAAATGTACCATTTAGATTTACAAATGTAGGAGTGCAAATGCATTACTGGTGTATAACCTCCCACTGTAGTCAACAAAGTGTCAGTCGATATTGTCAATAGGAGACTAAATTCAGCTGCTCACAGGTAGACAGTGTTACATGAGACAACCTAGTGTATTCAAGATATTCGTATGTGGGTAGCACATAGGAAACAGGATTTATAGGAGATAATTCACCTCTTGGAGCAGCAGCTGTAGGCTAAATGGGACAATGAAGGCCATTGTTAATGGCACTAGGCTCCAGTATCAGGGTGATTTAGCTCACCTTGAAGTAAACACTTGAGGCTTGCTGCAGGACCCTAAGTATAGGTTTTTAGTATATTTGAGAGGTCCTTGGGCAGCTGAGGTTTTTTTCTGGATAGGCAAGTATGAGCACAGGACTTGTGGAAGGTGAATTCCTCTCTGAAATGACACAGGGTAACCAAGTAAGATATTCTAAAGCTCATGGATGGATGCATAGCACAAAAATTGAGGTGATATTGTGAATTTGAGGAATATTGAGGTGAGTGACCCTCAAAAGGCCATTCACTGGATCTGCTTTAATTTTCATGACAACTCAGGCTTATAACTTAGCAAGTGAATTGTTTTTCTCAGTATTTTCAACATTAAGCTAATAGAATAAGCTCTAATTGGACTGGAAAAAGGGCATAGGACCAGGAGACCTATGAGCATGTCTGCCTCAGAACCACACAAGCTGGATCTCTAGCTGCCACCACCTGATGTCACTCTGTGGACATTTCTCAGGGACAGCTGAGGTAAGAAACCCATTTGCAAAGTGCAGGTAGCAGGATGTATGCATCACCTACTTGGCTGAAAGCAGCTGGAGCTACAGAGGTGCATATTGGTTTCCGACACAGTCACTGGCAATCTGCAAAGTTGTGCAAGTGATTTTGTTTGGTGTGAGTGCTTGGACTTGTGTGTTGGGAGAATGTAGTAGATTACGTCTTTGCCCTACCCCACCCAGGGCCATTGAATAGGCTGTTTCAGAACTCCTTTGGCCTTTTCTTGTCTTGATTTAAGGTACAAGAGCTGTGAAAAGGGATTGTTCGGGGTTGCACAGTGGAACAGATTCATTGTGAATTGCTCACAGATATGCAGCGCTGCCCTGAGATGGAATGATAAGACCTGGGCCGCATAGCAAAACTTGAGTTTTCTGCTTTGATTGCATTATTGCAGTATATTCCACTTAATAGGTCCCCTAGTAAATGTCACCCTCCCTCACCTGGCAAGATTTCCTGGGAACAGACTCAGTGTGAGTCATTTCACTGCCTTGAAACAATGAATAAACAGCACATCTAATCCACAGAAAGGGCATGTTAGAGGGGATGGCTTAACAAGTTAAGTAGCAGATTTAAAACGCATAGACTCTCTGGAACCGTAGAACTGAATTCAGTGTCATTGGTTCTCTTTCACTCATATATTTCCCCCAGTTTTCCTTTTCTTTCTTCTCAGGGTAAACCAAAGGAATATCAGAATTATGTTTTGTACTGCAGGAGTTCGGGTTGTTCTACAGTCTGAAACCTTGATTGCTCTGGATGGGCACTGGAAAAGCACCAGGCATATTTCATCCAAGTGGGAATTTACCCTATTGTCCTTGGACATATTTTTCTTCCTTCTTATTGTTCTGGCCAGGGCAGGCTGGATTTCAGCACCAGTTGATGTGACCTTTGCATGTGTAATTTGCTGAGTGCTTTGGGATCACAGGGGATGAAGAGCTCTGTTTAAATGCAAAGTTTTTATTATTAGCTCCTGTGAATAGACTGCAGGCAACAGGTGTGAATTGGTGCTTGCTTAGCTAAGACTTCCTGCTGTGCTTGCTTTGGACATTGCAGCCTGGCCTCCAAGCTCTGTCAGTGCTTCCACAGCTCACACTTACCTCCACAAATACTTTTGTGCTTCCTACAATGGCTATTTTAAAAGACATCACTGAAATGGAATACTGCCCCGAGGATTCCCCATATTCCCTAGGGATCAGAAGATGCAGAGAGGAAATCCTAGTTTGGGGTTTTTCAGCCTGGACTTTGCAGATCCTTGATGGCTCACTGTCTGGAAGAAGTCTATCAGTACAGCTACGAAGGTGTTTATGGTTCAGTCTTCCACTTTGATGGAAATGCCGTGTGCCACCTTAAGCAACATTCCTCTTTCAAGCCTGTTAATAACATTTTTCCTGTTCTTCATCCATGGGAAGAAGTTCTTCTGAGTCAAGCTCTTACTCTGTATGTGGTATGATGCCATTATGAATTGATTAATTATGAGTAGATAATGAGAGAGCTGTATCTCTGTCAACTTTCAGTTTGTTCTCATGGTCCGTGAGAAAAGTTCTGATCCTATATCTTTTTTTTTTTTCATTTAAGCCGTTGGAAACCTCCATTAAAATTGCACTGCACCCTTCTGCCCTCAGCTGCTGGTAATTACAGCATGATAGCATCAGTGTCGAATGACACAGACAGGCACTCATTGGGAAACAATTCCAGGAACAGTGACTGAGATGAACTGACCTGTGAGTAGTGGCAACTCGTTCCCAGGGGTTGCCTCACAGGAGCCAAGCAATGAGAAGAAATGGAGTCTTGCAGGTTGAGCCAGTGAGAGTGAAAACCACTTGATGGAGACAAATATTTTCCTTGGGGGCAGTCATGCTTATTCTCAAGAATGGGTGAAGGGCTGTTTCTGTCTACCTAAAGGTAGCACTCAATAACAGAACATGTCTTTACTAGCAGATCCAAGGTCTTTATGGCTTATCCCCCAAGGGACATATACTCCTACCTCTGCTCAGATGTTCTCCTACTTTTTTATATATATATTTTTTTATTTAACTTTTTCCCATCTGCCTTCATTTCCGAGTTTCTTCTTACCAAACAGACAAAATGGAGAAAAACAATCAGAATCAAAGCAACAAAAGCTGATGCAAGTAATTATGAATAGAACACATGTATTCATGTTGGCTGAAGTTTACATACCCTCTACAGTGAGAATGACTGACTGTGATTAATCCGGAATACAAGCATCAGGTTGTTGCCTCAGTAGGCCTCAGAGAGATATCAGCAATCAAATTCTTTTTATTTGCAGTAACACAAGTGGGAACAGCGTGGCATTGGTTAAAATATATGGCCGAGTACAGAAAAGCAGGGGTGAGGGAATTCTTTTGATTAGATAATCGTTCACTCTCTTGTGATTATTTTCAGAACAAAACTGGAAACTTTTCTAACAATGTCTGCTTTGCAATATTTGCACCACCCTGGATTGTGGAATCTTGGTTGTAGGACTGACCTTTACTAAAGGATTCCTCCACATCAAAACAGCAGTCTGAAAAAAACAGGTTATGAGTATTGTCCACTTCATGATCCCTGGTTATAGTCGGGTTGCAATAAAATGATTGCAAGTTGAACGGCAGAGAAGGAATACTAAACTATCTTAGGTTAAGTCATGGCCAGAGAGAAAAATGGGGAATAAAACTCAGGAAGCAAACACAACAGAAGAATAGGAAATCATCACTTTGAGCAAGGGAGTAAAGAACAGGAAATATACACAAGAACTGTAGAAGATACAAGAGATGGAACTTCTCAAGCTCAAAAGTTCATCAGTGGACAAAAACTGGTTATTGCTGTAAAATGCTAGTAATTGTGACACAAAGAATCCAGAGAATAGTGAAATCCCAGATGTTAAATGTTAATTTAACGTTACCATTGAACGTTTAACTGTCAGTACAATCACAGTAAATAAACAGCTGTTACATAGGGATACCCAAATCTCGAAGAGAAAGTAATTGCACTGACTGTGGTCATCATGAAAACTACTCTGAACACCTCTGTAAATATATATATATATAAATAGACAGGGATGCAACCAAACGTCCCATTCCTCAAAGATGTGCATGATAGGCTGAAATTCTTAGATTAGATTTTTTTTCTTAGGACAGTTCTTAACTGCAATTTGATTTAACAGTGTGTTGGCCTTTTTTTTCTCTGAAATTGTGAGTTATATATGTCTCGTTTATCCAGGTGTATTCTGGAGTGCATGTTGCATAGAAGAGATCTGATGCTAAGTTCCAATGATTTCATCCAAAACAATCTGGGCTGCTGGGACCACAGTTAAGGAAAAAACTCACGAATGGGTCACAGATGCAATTTGAAATTCATACAGAGTCAATTAATCATTTAATACGCTCACTGCACCTTGTCTTCCAGATGTGTCTCATATAGACACAATTTTAGAAATGCTGAAAACATGCTTCCCTTGGAGATATTCTTTGTATATCTCAATTGGAATTTTGGCTAGGAATCTCATAATCTGGTTTACCAATTAATCTGCAAATGTCATCTTTTTGTCTTTGACTCCAAAGGTACCAAAGCAAGTACATGTAAAATATTCCTAAACCCTAAATATCCCAATTGATATACTAGACAACTCAGTGGGAAAAGTGGCTTTATCAAAAGGCAGCTGGACCCATCCAGGTCTATATTTAATTTCTTATGTTGAACACTAGCACTGAAGAAACAAGATTTGACAGTTGTTAAACAACAGCTTTCCACAAAACATTACTCAGCTTAAAGAAGACCCCAGTTATAAGGAATGCACATCTGAGCTGCAGCCAGGACGGGACTCTGAGCACCTGATGGAGCTGTGAGTTTCCCTGTTCATTGCAGGGGAGTTGGACTAGTTGGCCTTTTAGGGTCTCTTCCAATTCAAACAATTTTATGATTCTATGATCTCTGTAGAACAACATTTTGTGGAAATGACAGAAATTTAACGTGAGACCTTGATTTTTTTCTCTGTTTCCACTTTACAAGTCTACACCCCTAGATCACAGATAACAAAAATTCATAGAGATTTTATTTATCTCCTACATTTCCTGGTTTCTCCAGTGGTTTTGGCATCTGAATTTTAAAGGTTTTACTTCTTGGTCCTTGAAGGGTTGTTTTAGAAAAGAGGATTAAATTTCTTTTTCTAGTTAATTTTGCAATGTTTCCTGATTCCTCACAATATCAAAATCATTCTTTTTCTGAGACATAACCTAAGACATGCACTAAAACCAGAGAGACTACATACACTCTGGGTTTTGCCAACTTTACAGGCAGATGACTTGACTGTTTTCATAATGTTTTTGGGTTTTTTTTTATCAGCTAGAGTTGAATTCATACAATGTCTTCATAGATCAGTCCTCCTGATTGAGGGTCACTGTGATAGGATCCATCTTCAGTCTTCTAAAAAGAAGTATGCAAATACATGTTAGTCACCAAAGATTTGTGCTGCAGCCAATGAAATATATATATATAATGTATATAATATCTATCACTTAAAATGCTTAAAGCACTTAAAGGACGATTAGTTTGACCAAATTTAGTTACTTATTTTGGTATTAGGTGAAGTGAACCCATTAGGTGAAGATGTCTGGGCACTGATCATCCTAAGAAGAGAAGCAGCTGTGGTGTTGATTCTTGGAAGTACTAGAAACATTAACAATAGAAAAATTCTAATTTTCTCTCTAAATAAACTGTGTTTAGAAAGAAGTAGAAAGCTCCTGTAGCTACTGATACAGAATTCAGATGTACATTCTATTATCTGTTGGTGAAGACTGTGCATGAGTCTCTTATATGATGTGAACATCATTCATTAAGCTGGAGAGGGGATGATGTGAACTACGTGCGACCTTTATACATCAGTAAATTCAGGAAAACTACTGAGGTTTTGCTAAGTGTTCATACCTGCCCCAGTGTGATTCCTACTGAAAAAAATAAAATAAAATCCTGTTAATTTGATGGATAAGTGAAAAAGATAGTGGTAAGGATTAGACTGGATTTAACCTGGATTTAGGTTATACACATAGGTGTCTACTGCTGCATTTTACCTTTTTGTTTGATGCTCTTTCAGACTGATAAATATTTTTTGAAGTAAGTTTTCTGAAGTGAGTCATAAATTCATACTCAGGTACTATCAGCTTCAGGTAGCTAAGTTTACACGTTTATCCTGTTGATTTTTAGAGGTGAGCTAGGGAACCAATTCCTATGATTTAATTAATTTCTTACATTTGATATATTTTAAAAGTAGACTAACGGGCTGGCCCTTCTATATCTTTAGCAAGATTAAGTCTCCTTTGGGTCCTGACTCATATCTCCCAGCCCAATGCAGATGCTGTAGGTATCTTAAAACCATCTCAACTGGCAGTAGATGCATCTGATTAGATCACTGGCTCATATTCCTGCATTTGACCAGCTGAATAGCTCTTTGGACCTCACTGGTTTTGCTTATGGTTATCTACTGATTTATAATGGGATACTATATACATTCCGACATGTAGAAATCTCCATTTACATTGCTGTAAGCCAAAATTTTACCCTGA
Source organism: Cyrtonyx montezumae (assembly GCF_038088225.1). Lineage (NCBI taxonomy): Eukaryota > Metazoa > Chordata > Aves > Galliformes > Odontophoridae > Cyrtonyx > Cyrtonyx montezumae. The sequence goes on from NW_027072037.1 coordinate 2,387,809, forward strand.
GCACATTCAAGAAACTCATTCTGGTCATGCACACTCACTGTCTACTTATGATTTAGCCCTGACTATATTTCAAACTGAGCACACTGTGTAGGTGGACATGTGTTCCCAACTGAAGCTCAAAATATAACTACAAGTCATGACATCACATGTAGGAAACAGCTAACAGATGTCATGAATGTAACCAAACAACCTATGATACTAACATTAGACTTCCCAGAAAACTTTAAGGATCCATATATTTTAGCCGAGACAGGCCTTGGATTCTTTAGTCTGACCTTGAACATAACAGGTTAGGAAAAAAATCTTCTACTCCACTCCAAACTGAGTTCCAAAAGCTGTTTGCTTAATTGTTTTTATCTTTCAAGTAGCAGTAGTACATATATATATGTGTGTGTGTATATATATATATTATTTTTTTTAAAGAATATTATCTTTAGATGAAAGCATCTAGAAACCAATGCTTCAACTTTTGTCTTGGAAGATTATTAATGTTGCTAATGACCCTAATTAAAACAAAGAGCAAAACCTGAAAACTCATAGGATCACAGGACATAAAATGATTTGCACTGAAAATGACCTCTGGAAGTAATCTTGCCCAATGCCTTTCTCAAAGCAGGTCCAATTAAATAAAGCTGAAGGTGTATTTTTTTTCATAGTTAAACTTCATGCCTATGATATTGTTGTTCTTTTTCTTCTTCTTTTTTTCTTCTAGTGGGGGTGTGTTTGTCTTGGAATTAAAGAGTTTTTTAGCACTCAGTCTTTTCTTTCCATGAAAGTAGTTCTATATTTTTATGAAGTCCTGGTGACTGGAAAGATGACTAAATAAGGCTGTTGGATAATTAGAAGAGCTGCAAAGTCTGAAAAATGCAAGTGGAAATGATGTATTTTGGCCTATGTAAAGAGCTGAATTGTTATTTTAATTTGGAACAAATAAAATACTGAAGCTTAAATGCCCTAGTCATGCACAGAGTCTTTAATCATGGAGAAATTAAAAAAAAAATGGGGGGGGGGGGGGGGGTTGGGGGAAGCATATATTGATATTTAATACAAGTAACACCAGGAAAACATTATCTGTATATAGTGGATTATACACATGTGTACCTCAGTGTTTTGGTCTCAAATGATGGCCTATAGAAGCGGTATTTACTTAGGTGATTTCTAAAGCATTCCTCTATGGTAAGGTTACTGAATTGAGGACGTGACTACAGCATTTGAATTCTCCACTTATTAAGACACAAAATGTGGTTTAAGACTCAGTGCTTGAATAGAAGGCAACTCTGTAGGTGCTGAGCCAGGGAGCAAGAACTCAGGAGGCTCGAATCTGTTCACTAAGTGTAGACATAAATGACATTTCAGACTTCCTAGGATATTCAAGGCATACACACAGGGTTGGAGACAATACACAGGATATGTAGGAGAACCATCCTCTTCTGAGCAATCAGTGTTGACCAGCCGAGGCATCCTGTGACTTTCCAAATGTCACAAGTCTCCTATGTTTAGCAAACCAAGCTGAGCCCTTTGTGATTTGCTCATGATGAGACAGGAAATCGTTGTCAAAATAAAGCTTGGACTGTGATTTCCTGAGGCTGCACCTGCTCATCCTAGCCATAAGAACATCCTTTTCTATTAAGGACTGAATGACTTTCGAAGGGTGTTGTGACATTGAAACAAGAACAGACAATGTAAAGTTCTTTATTTGCAAAATGACAAATTGAGAAGAAACAGAAGAGCATTTCTCAGACCCTGAACTATGTAGTCTTCAAGTATCAACATTTTAGAAGGCAGACAGGTCAGTCGGAGATGCTAGATCAACTTTAGGGTGTGATCAGGTATTCAGCTACTCAGATATAGGGACTTGTGCTGCTCATCTCTTAAATCAGATAAAGGCCAATTTGAGCTTCCTGTGAAACTTTTAGGAGTGCACAGGGCAAAGATGGGGAATGTGCCAATCTGGTCTTCAGACCATTTCTATCCTTGCAGGTACAGATGAACATATTTTTAACGATTACAGATGGAGCTTGGATGTATGCAACAAATGCAGTTGCCTACATGTAAATATTTAGAGGTATCTCATTCAGTTAGGCTCCTTTCTCTTTACTGTTGTGTTCTAGTCATGTTGTAAATTTTAAAATCCATGGAATTAAAAAAAAAAAAACAAAAAAAACCACATATATTGATAACTGATGTGTGCTTTGGGTAATAAACTATGCCCCAATTGAATGTGCTATATCACTAGTATGGAAATTCAGAGACAAAACCCTATGGACTTCACCAGAGGAAGGAATTGGGCTGTCTTGCTCCAACCCAATGATTTTCATAAACCAATCAGATTTTCAATTGTTGTTTTTTGTTGTTGTTGTTTTTTTTAATATCATAATATGAGAGAGTCCTTGCAATGTTCATAGACATAAATTTTATCCTCAGGATATGAAATATATAGAATGAACTATAACTTGTTGCTTTTCTGTTTCAATATGATCAGTATTTGTACACATCACCTCTTATTTTTAGGTGCTTCAATATATGATACATGTATTTACAAATAAATAACAAGTAGAACAGGAGATGAAGATTAGCATCCAATGTCAAGGAGCTTTTCTTTTTTCCCCCACAAAAATAATAACAGATTCAACTTCAGTTGAAATTCTAGTGCTAGAAAGATAGGTGTATGTCAGGGATTTTGTAAATGTGAGAAGAAAGAACATACATGAAAATACATTAGGTAAATATACACAAAATTGAGTTTATTTTTGGTTTTCTTAATATACATGTTAAAACTTGGTCATCAAAATCCTGCCAAAATAGTAATAGAAGCTATTCACATCCATTATTGAAAATAGTGAGATTTAATTCCTATAAAAACTAAGAGCTGAAACTTAATTTTAGAAAAAGTCCCATTCATAGAGTTCAGAGAATTTTTAGTCCCCTTCGTGACTAAAAAGATAATTTCAAAGTTTTTAATATTCTTTCAAATGCTGATTTCCACTGCTGAAAATCTAGTTTTGAATAGAAATTGATTATAAAAAGTATATCCAAATTAGTTCTGATTATTTATGGTCAAAATTTAAAAAAACGGGGGTGGGGGAAGAAAAAAATATTTGATCTACCTGATTGATTTATCTTTCCAAAAATACTTATTTTTGAAAAATGTTGCTATTCTAGATTTTTTAGATCGATGAAGGACAAAGACATGCCATCTCAAACTTGTAAACTTTGAAGAGGTGGTTGAAGCACTTCTGTTCAAAGCAACTTGCTCTTCTTAAGCCAACAAAAGTAAGGATCTGATTCTGAGAAAACATCTTCTTTATGCAAGTGTACTGCTTCTGTAGATCTCTCAAATCTGTTATTTAAAGTCTTCAAGGATTTTGGGTGATTTTATTCCATATTCATTAGAACAAGCATCTCATTGCTGAAGATTCACTGTTAATTCGTTATTAACAGCAGCTTGTGGTGACACTGTTAGGGCTGTGAGCACTTATTCCTCCTCATTTATGCTCTTCACATGTATGTTAAAGCAGATCAGTGACCTCGGCACAGATGATGGATGATGACTCATTATGCTATGGCAACCCATTTCTCCACACACGAAGAGATGGCACTGGTGGGCTTGACAGGTATTGTTCCATCTGATGTCCACCAAGCAGCATTTTAGAGACTGAATGAGGCAGTAGCCTCTACAGAAGGATAAAGAAGGATTTCATTTCAGTATTATACCAGTGATCATCCCTATTGGAAGAGAAACATAGGCTGCATGGAAGAGCTTCTGGATTTTGATCAGGATCTGGATATTGACATGTTGGAGTAACATAATGAGCTTTAAGTTACAGTGTAGGAGTTAGATCCTAGTTCTTGTTGCTTCAGTAGAAGGATGAACCTAACACTTAGATCTGTATGACTTTATTGTTTTTCTTAGGTAAAGGGCAGAGGTATGTAATTTAGATTGGACCATCCTGTTCTTGAATCAATGTTTTGACTTACAGGCATGAAACAGACAATGCCACTTACCCTTGGGGTAGGAAATTGGCCTCTTATTTGTTTCATTTACTAGTGTCAATGAAATATTTTAATCTAAGTTTAAGATGTGCTGGGGGCAAGCAGTTTATTGGGTAGAGCTCATAGCACTAGATTCACCTTGTGGTAGGGTCATAGTCAGACAGCTTTCCCATACAGGACTTGGATTTTCAGCACAAGCCTTAGAGATTATTTTTTTTTACACTTATATTTTTTTCATTCACTTGAGGCTTCTGGGGGTATCCATCTGAAATGCTTGAAATCCACTCAGTAGCAGCTGTGAACTTTTTCCAAGGAAATTCACATACAGTCTCCCTACTGATTACGGTCTCTCACAGCTGGAGTGATTTATTTTTACTTTTTCCTTCATAGAGAAGCAAATAAGATGCCTTTTTTTTTGTTGTTTTGTTTCCTTTCTCTAAGAACTTCCCTCCTCCAGTTAGATTATGCCTGAGGGAAAGAGGACGAGGACAGAAAGTACCGCTCCATGAGAAGTCTTGGGAGATGCTGCAATTTAGAGACATCTTCTTGAGAGCTGGTTCCCTACTTGCTTCCTTTTATTTTGAGGAGTCAGGCACTGGAATGGCCTGCCTAGGGAGGTGGTTGAGGCACCATCCCTAGTGCTGTTCAAGAAGCGTTTAGATGAGGTGCTAAGGGATTTGATTTAGTAGTTGGGTAGGGATAGTGATAGGAGGATGGTTGGACTAGATGATCTTGTAGGTCCTTTCCAACCTTATGAACCTATGAACCTATGAGTCTGGGGACTTCTTAGTAACGTGATGCTCGTATGCACTAGCTGTAGTTCTCAACACCCTGCACACTAATATTTCTGTATTGACTAGAGAACTGCTGGGTAACACCAGATCTAAAGTCTGCTCGTATTGTTTGCACGGTATGGAAATGAGAGGTATTTCTGCTGCCTGAAAACCTGCACTTCAGGAAGCAAGTACAATGCCCTAGGGAAAATAAATAAATAACTAAATATAAGGGGAACAAAAGTGTCAATATTTTAACACGGTCTCTTTGTCTTGTATGGTGCTAATCACATCATGAATCCTTGCTGTTTTTTCTTTATGCCCCCTTCAGGAGCATGATTTCCAAGTCTCACTCTGGCTTGGTTTCATTACCTGAAATATGCAAGAGATGGGCAGGTTTTTCTTTCCCTGCTGTGTCCTGTATGGGGGCATGGAAATTTTAAATTGGTATCTAGTTTTAATGGAATTAGATATGGTAGAAATCCCTGAAGGATTGATCTTAAGCCTGACTCTTGAGCAAGAGATAGACCATAGAGCCAAGGAACTGGTCGTCAGCAGAGATAAAGCAAGGTGTTAATGCTTCAGTTTCCTGAATAAATTTAGAAGATCAATAACATTACAGTGCTTCAGAAAAAAAAAGGTAAAAAAAAAAGAAAAGACAAAGATAATCTCTCTCCAGTTAATGTGATTTGAAATCTCATATTCTTTCCCATGCCCATAAACCTTTGCATGTATACTCCTTATGGAAACCTGCTATGCCCACTTTCCATCCAGGCTGACAGAGGCAGAAAGTAGCTGACAGAAGCAAATAGCATAAACAGGCACAATATTTTCATCTCAGAGGACATAAAAAGTTTAGTGTTGCCTGACGATGTGCTTCAAAACATCCAGCTAACTTCTTGCCTTTTAAAATGGAACTAGCAAGTGTAAAAACTAATCAGAGAAATCACACACCCCAAAACTGTATTTGGCTTTGTCCAAAGCACTTATTGTGAGTTAAGAGCCCATGTTTGCAGAAGAAACTCAATCCTCCTAATTGCAAGATATTCTGGGCCTGTTGTGTTTTTCCATGTCAAGCCCCCTTCAGCCAAGCAAATATAATAATAATACCAGTGTCACACATCATGAATTCACACTTCACAGACCAATAGGTGAGGACTAAGTGCTGCCATACTGAAACATAGAAGAGAGGGTATGTAGGCTGCAGTTCAACACCCATTCAAGACAGTGTATTTTCCTAGCTGTAGCTGAACATTACTGTATTGCTTAAACAGCTTTTGTGTCACTTTCTGGCAGAGAAGCTTCTAAAAAAAATGTTAAAAAAATGGGCAGAATGTTTGTTTTCCCTGTATTGACCACCCAAAGTAAGCCTAATAAATCAAGCAATTAAATCATTCCTGAAATAATTCCCTAAAATAGATTTGCACGAACATATCGAAAGCTAGGGATCATGCTAATCATAGTAATCTATAATACTTCATGCTTGTGTATTGTGACGATGCCAAAATGCTTTCTGAACATTAATTAATTGAGTTTCACGTTACGCTGTGTGAGCATAGGGATTATCCTCTCTCTATAGCTGGAGAGCGATGGCTGGATGATTTGCTCAAGGCCACCTGACCCACAAGCCATGGCCAAGGCAGGGAGCTGGACTGAGATAAGCTAAGTGCAAGAATCCAGAAGCCTTTATCTGAAGGCAAGAAGGCTCTTGGGTATTTGTCAGTGTGTGAGCCCAGTTTCAGAGGTCATTTGGGTCAGAATTAATTCCTTTGACACCAGCAGAGCTGCCTTGTGCTAAGACAGTTCTTTTAGGATTCAAATATGTAGCAATACTTTGGAGGCAGTTGCATGGTTATCAACAGAGCAAGAAGGAAGATCTGGTTGTATGGGACAAAATAAAACAAGACATTTGAAGAGTAGCATTGCTAGCTGCCCAGCACTAAGCTCTTGTCTTTGGGAAATTGTTAAATGTACCTTCTAAGTTTTTAGTGATCAAGTTATCTGTTGCAAAGATTGATTAGAGTGAGAAATGTTGTTTGTAGATATTTTAAGCTGTGCATGTAATTTTTGGCCAGGCCACTGAAAACTTTTAGCCAATTTTAGATGTATCCAATTTTAGCCAATTTTTTTGGTCAAGAGGTTGCTGTGATGTCCAGATAGATAAAATAAAAGGTTCCCATAGAGTTTCTAAATGCTAAAGAAAACAAATTTTATGTGTGAGGGAACATGTATGTGCTTTTTTTTTCTTTCTTTCCCTCAGAACCTCTTCCTATCACAGCTGCTGTGCCTTGGTGCTGTGCCCTAGCACAACATCCTGAGGTGGTGGATGACTGAACTCAACATATGTCTTCCTCTGAAAGTGACTCATGTCGCTGCTGCTTCCTAGACCTGTATCCAGACAGGATGGCAACCATCCTTTTTGGTCTTTTCTCTGACACGATCACGTTCCTCATGTTTTACTTCCCTCTAAACACACTCATCACCATGCCATCATTTGTTTATTCCCCTTACTTTTGACAGTGGGAGCACAGGCACCAATTTATTTCCTTTTCTCCACCAAGGGCAGCTCCAGGAACACATCCACTAACAGCTGGCATTTGTCTTCCTCCTTGTTTTTCTCAGCTCTTAATCCTGGCCATGATGTCAGGCAGTGAAGGTTTCTTTCTGAAGGCAATTTGTACAACTCTGTACAAGTGCAGCCTCTTTTTCAGGAAGTCCCTTTCCCTTTTGCCAGCACTGAGCCACTAGCACTTAGCAATTACGAATCCATGCCAGAAGAAAGGCCAGCAGAAGTTTCTAGTACAGTGAACTCAGTGACCAACTCTGGGAAAATCATCAGGGGAACAAAACATCACAGGAACATTCATCAGTACCTATGGACACTATGAACAACGCCAGTCAGGAAGATTTAATTGGTCTGGTGGATTTCTAAGCCCATTTATCACACATAGCACAATTCATAGCACAATAATAAATCCCACCTGTTTTTTAATGGAAAATCTTCCCTCACCTTTACCAAGTCCTTGTCATACTGACTTGCCTGAATGTCAGATTAAAATAAGCTCTTTCATCAGTGACTAATCCTCCACACAGTTACTAAACCATCTCTTCTCTGGGAAAAGTAAAGCATCATTTTCAGTGCATACACAAAAATAATCCCTAACACCTATTTTTTGAGTCTTGTGTGTTCTCTTGAATACATTTACCCTATACACATACAGATCTGCTTCTGAGGATTGAATTTGTGTGGCAATTGCACAAAAGAAAAGATACTTCATCCCTAGAAGTGTTCAAGGTCAGATTCGATGGGGCTTTGGGCCCCATCCTGGTCTTTGGGAAGTGCTCCTGTCCTTCCAGCCCAAACTGTTCTATGATTCTAAATAATGCAGGGATGGAAGATCCCTATAGATTCTTCCTTTTGTTCAGTTAATATAGGATGGGATTGTCACTGCATTCACAGACAGTGCTACCTTCTCTCTCCTACTTCTCTCTTCACAGTTCTGCTTCATCCTTTATTAAGGCTCTCGAAATTGCTGCATGGACGGTGAGTCAGAGCAGGGCAGTGAAAGCCAAGCTTGTCAACAAAGAAGAATGTAATTTGCAGCTAAATGGATGTCCTGGGTATCTCTAGCTTCACTGGTTTCATTTGATGTTCTCAGTAGCTAGAGAGAGAAATTGGTACTTTTATATAACAATTTATCTCACGTTTTTTAGAGTTCTGTTCTAGGAGTGGGGTCGTTCAGTCTCAGGACTCAACTGGTTGAAAGAAGGAGCTTTGGGAATCTACCTCAGATGTTGATGTCTGGATGTGGTTATGCAGTTTTCCATGTCTTCCATTCATTCACTTAGACAGATGGAAAAGTGACAGAAAGCTATTCTGGACTCTCCTTTTTTCACCTCGAGGAGCTCACTGCAAGAAGAGAGCTGTCCCCAGGACTGCAGAGCTGCTAACCACAGACCTCTGTGTCCTGCAGTGGGCATGTGGTATGTGTTGGGATAGTTTTAAGCTCAGCAGAGAAAGATTTCTTTAGCAACAGGATGTGGGCAACAGGAACATTCAAAAGACACTCTAGAAGCAACTCAGAAGCTGCCATGCCAAATAGAAAACATCTGGCTGAAAAAAAATAGTACAAGTCTCATGCAAGTGACTGTGTTAGTCAGTGGCAGAGGTTTGGCATCAGGTGGGACATAATCAAGCCAACAGTCATAAACAGTTTTGGATTGTGCCATGTGTATGTCATAGATGCCACTTTGGGATTATTACTTACTGTTAAAATTGGTGTTGCTTGTACTAAATGAATGTGAACTCCTTCTGACAGCAAGACTTCTAATTTTCTCCTTGGTAGAACTGTGGAGAAAAAGTGAGGCTAAAGAGGGATAGATTTCCCCTCAATAATTAATCTGGAAGTTCCTTTTCCCTGCTTCATATTTTCTGTCCATGGTACTTCTGGTTCCTTACAACATCTCCCTGTATGGTACTGTTACTTAATTTTTTGTTCTCCCTTTAAATTTAGTGCTGACATCTCTCATGAAGGAAGAAGTTACCCCCCGTAGGTCTCTGCATCTCTCTGCTGTCTGTAAGATACCTGAATGTCAAACAACAAACACCAAATCTTCATACTGCTATAGTGAAAAGAGATAGTCTCCCCATAATGTCTCTGAGTCTGCTTTGCAGATCTGTTCCAGAGAAACTAGGACTTTAGCATACAGAGGTGAAATGGTTAAATCTGACTCCCTGGGAACAGACTACCTGCTTCTGCATTTATAAACAAAAATGTCTCACACCTACCCTGATCAAAAATGCAGATGTTGCTTCAGATTTAGGGATGCTCAGTTCCCACTGAGCTCATAAACCTTAACACACATCGTGGCCTAGTGAGACCTTGCATATCAGTGTAGCAAGAGAGATGTCTCTGGTGTGTGTGCTGTGGCTCATTTTCAGTGGGACTGTTTACCAAAATGAAAAATTTCACCTGCAGATCAGGAATCTGCAGATGTTTCCAGAGTCTGTGTAGGAAATGTTCTCTGTAAGTGCTGGCCGTGAAGGTTGGTTGCATGGCAATCACTTGTGTAACAGAAAAGAAGGAGAAAATGAGAGGTTATTGTTGCTGGTTTTGTTTGTTTGTAGGAGGAGGAAGGTGTTAATTGCTTTCCTGGGACAGGCAATGAATTAGTTTAACTCATGTTTTATCATGCACTCTGTGAGAAGAACATGCATGATCAGAAAAGATAAATGTTCTTTCTCCTGTCTTATGGGAAGAAGAAGAAATTATTTCTTTCCTGAAAACACCTGAGCTGGCTCAGTTGGGAAAAGCTTCTGGGGAACAGGGAGCAAAGAAGGAGGGAGAAAGGCAGCTGGCTTGGAGCCCAGGGCATGAGCTGAGGCCAGGACATTTCCTGAGGGGAGCCGGAGGCTTGCCCTGGCACGGAGCAGGGCCACAATGAGGCCTCAGAAGTGACGGGAAAAAAGGGACTTTCTTTGGGATTCAGAGGGGATGGAGTTCATGCAGGAAGTGACAGGAGATGGTGGGAAAGAAAGACAGAAGCGAAAGGACCTCCCACAAGTCTCAGTGTGTCTTTGAAAGGCACAGCAGGGCGGACTTGTTTGTAAATCCTTTCATTTAACATCTCGCACCATCTCAATCTCAAAGTTCAGTGAGTTACACTGAGGTTGGATCTCATGTCTTTTGACATGTTCTTTTCAAAAAAGGCATGATCTGATCTGTCTCCAGGCTTTGACTAACCTGAGGGTCCACCACAGTGCCCATAACCCAGAACATGAGGCACTTGCCAGGGGAAGAGAGATCTTCCCACTGTCCCTCTCTGTCTGCCTTCTACCCATGTGCTTTTCTCCAGGCTTTGTTGAAGAAGTTCAATGTATTTTTTCTACATGTTGTAAGGGAATGAAGGATGATATGAAACCTTCTGAGGCACCCACTTAAAGCTGTACTACTGGGGTGAAGTCAGGGAAAGAAGAGCGTATAGGGCAAGGTTAACAGTAATTCTTGATGCTGTTGCTTTCAAATCCATTTTATTTATTGATTTGATTATTTGTTTATGTGTTTATTTATATATTTAGAAGTTCATTTTCATTTATATTTTATTTTATTTGAGAAATGTATAGCTAATATCAGCTCTTAAATGTCATCCCTTGAATCCCAGTCTGAGGTACCTCTACATAAGAGGTACCTGTGCACCTCTTTCTGACCAGAAGTGGTATGCACGAAAGTACACTTGTTCTTGAAAGAACAAGCATAGTGCAGGAGGACCAACAACTTCTCTGTGAGATCCTTAATGTTTTTGATGCTCAGGCTTGGTAAGTCTAGAATAGAAAGTCTGGATAGGATGAGAAGTAGTGGACTTAACTTGTGCCAGAGGAGGTTCAGGTTGGATGTGAGGAAATTTTTTTTTTTGAGAAAGAATGACCAGGCACAGGTACAGGCTGTACAAGTGGGTGGTAGAGCCACCATCCCAGGAGATGTTCAAGAACCATGGAGATGTGGCACTGAGGGATGTGGTCAGTGGGTATGGTGGGGATGAGCTGTTGGCTGGACTCGATGGTCACACTAGCCTTTTCTAACCTCAATGATTATGAGATTCTATGAGTCTATTGCATACTGATTAGATAGCTACCTCAACTAACAGGATCTCTCTCTAAAATCTTTGAATGTATGACTTTCTGGAAATCATCCTCTTCCAGACCATCTTATTCCAGTTGTGTTTGTAGACCACCAAGTGAGCCATCGTACTTCTGTGATGTTTTCAACAAAGGACCTGAAGAGGTTCAAGGCCCAGTTCTTTTTGCAGCAGCTGGTAATACACTGCATGCATGTTCAGTAGTTTTTGGTAACTGTGCATAAACAGAATAAAACTGGTTACATGCTGAACAGAAACATCCCTGTTTGTGCCAGTGACGTTACTATTGGTAGATACCTCTTCCAGGATCTGATCAGACACACTCTTTTTGTAAGTGGCAACACAAGTGTTTGGCAGAAGTGGTAGGTGTCCTTTGTATGGTTTCTATAGAGTCCCTTCCCCTTACAGAGTAGTTCAGTTGTACTATGGGCCTAGCTTGGCCGTACAAGTCAGGGCATTTCTCTCTTTTCTTTACCTGCTAAACAAATCCATGAGATGGCCCATTGACTCTGGTTTTCTGAGCCCTCTGAGTCAGGAGAAGGACCACCAACAATTTGCAGCAAATAATGGGGAGTGTACGTCTGAGAAAAGGACTATTTTGCAGCAGCACATAAGCTCTTAATGTCCTTGGGAAAAGCCAACATAAAGCATTTTTATTGCAATAATAAAACTTGAAACTTGCATGTGGTGGAAGGAGGAAGTAGAAAATAGAGTCTGTGGCAAGTGCTCCTATGAAACTGCTACACAGGCTACAAAGAAAAGAATTATCAGAAGTGAGAGGAATACATCCCAAAAGAGGATGCTCGGGAATAACCATCTAGATGTTCTATGGAATCTAGTAGATTCACTGAAAACCACATCACTGTTTTAGGGAACATGCTGTCTTCTCAAAAATCTTCTCCTTTAATCAGAAACTAAAAGGAAACATTTGGAAAAAAAAGAAAAAAAAGATGAAACATCCATTGAGGCAGAAACCACAACAACATGTTTTGGAAAAAATATTTTGTCATCTTGAAACTTCTCATTTGTTCTATCTGTTTAATGTTTTTATATTAATTTACATTGTCTCATGTTGCCTCGGGTGTCATGCACAAATGTCTTGCTACTGCAAATGGGTGTTGTAACATGGCCATGTAATTTTTAGAGCAGCAAAATAATTTATTTATTTTTTTTTACATTTTGATTAATTACAGACAGCTGCTGCTTAGTACAAACATAAACATCTTTTTTTTTTTTTTTTTAATTTCCTCTGGATAATTTTCTCCTGTTCATCTTACGTTAGCTAAGTTCCCTGAAAACCTGAAAAAAGAACTTGATACCATTTTTCAGGTTGACTTCAGGCTATGTGGATGGGAGAGTTGTGTAAGGAAGGGTGGCTGCTTGTGGTATGGTATTGAGAAGCTTATTCGTGCAGTGAAGTTTCATTTCACCATAATAAGTGAAATGATACTAGAGTGCAGAAGGGGAAATAATGAACCTTACACATGGGATTATCAGAGTGTATTATCAGAGTTCTCTTGGCATGTATTTGTTCAGACAATGGTAAGACTAAAGCAGCTACGCTCCTCTTGGACATGAGCTAGCTCAGTGAGATTTGGCTTGAGATGCTGCACAAAGTCTAAATATGCTACATATTGGCTGTGTAATGGTGTGTGTAACATAAGGGAAAATGCTTGGAACAATGTTGACCCAGCAGTCTCTGTGTGTAATCAGAGCAAAGGAAGAACACTGAGTGGCCTAAATTCACCCAGATGACCTTCATCCCTTTTTCAGAACTTGATGGGGTTCAATTGCAAGTCTACCAGATCACATGAAGGCATATCTACTCCAGAGATGCTACATTCTTCAAATCCTTTTTGTAACCCATCACTCCACTTTTTGGGACATTCATTGGAGTCAAGCTGGATTACAAATGTTTTTGAGTTTCGGAGTTCTAGATACAGGGGCAACCAGTAGAAATGTATTTCCATTATACAGTCACAGCAACTTTGTAATAGCCTGACTGCTTGCAAGTCTTGCAAGAAAAGGCACAAGTCAGATTTTTTTTTCGTTCAGCTTCTCTTATTTTTTTCCCAGGACTGAATTTTATAAGCTGGCAAGAGCTCACGTGAACATAAATATTGAGTAATTCTTCCCATCTTGATGAGGACTTTTGGAACAGCAGTATTCATGAGCTATTTCAGCTGAGGATAATGTAGCTTGCTCTTAAGGCCCTCTTGTTAAAAATAAGCTGTGTTCCATGTGGTTCTCCTACATAGGGAAACCAAATCCTTTTGTCAGTCAGCTGGAAATCTGCTCAGCCACCTGAGATTCATTGTGGATGAGAGTGTTTACAAGGCTCAGTGTAAGTATCCCCACTCAAATGTCAGCCGGGGGCCCTGTTAAGTCAACAGGAGCTTTTCTCATTGACTCCAATGTCCTTTGAATCAGCCTGAGGTGGTGGATGTTTCAGTAGGTTGTTGTGTAGGAGCCTAATCTTGTAGTTAAGGCACTGCTGTGGGTACAGGAGAGCTGTTTTGGGTCCCTTACCCCTATGATTAAGGCAGAAGAAGTGAGAGACAGACATCTGATTTCTGTCATTTTGTCAGTTCACCAGAAATTCCATAAAGTAGTAGATTAAAAAAAAAAAAAAAGGGATTTATTAGTAAAACTGATGACTCAGAAATCAGAATAACATATGTTTTTATTAATTTGGAATAATTCATCATTTTTACATTGAACGTTTTCTTTCAGCTTTCTCAAGTGAGCAAACTTTCTGTGGGTACATTGCATCTGTGTTTCCTCCCATCTTAAAATTCAATCTCAAGCAGCTTAAGAAAAGGCCATAAAGGTCCTGAATACTACAGAAAATCATCATTTTACCCTTCAAAGCCCTTTTACCCGTATCAGTAAAAACATGAACACATATTTGAATTCACTGCACTTTTAAAGATTCAGATGTTGATGCATTTGCATTTCTTGAAATGTAGAATGCTGTCTCCTGATGGTATTTTAAAAAACATTTATGTATCATTTAATACACCCCAGGATGGTTTTCTGAGCACTGGAAGTAAGGAAATCTGCTTTCCTACAGCTTTATGTCTGCTGGAAATGTGACTTTGCTGTCTCAGCTTTGGCTGAGGATTTTCTTGGGGTTGGGGCATTTGCAGTGACTCCCCTGTGTCTCCTCTGGTATGTAAAATTTAAAGCTGCTTCTTACTGAGTATTTGTGTTGTGTCTGACACAATGGGCTCGCGACCTTCCCTCAGCTCTATGGATGTTGTGCTGACACGCACTGAGCATACATTGTCCTTGTTTTTTCTACTTTTGTTGTTGTTGTTCACATGGTTATAAGGCAGGCAGCCTGAAAATCTAAATTTAGGAAGAAAAACATACGTGCTCTGGCAAAATTGAACAAATGTCATTGTGATAGGAGGACCCTAGAGGTTCAGGACATAAAGCATTTCAGAGTTCAGGAGTTTAGTCCTACAAATGGACACACACTTTACTATGAAATAAAAATGAAACAAAACTATCAGGCAAAGCTTTCACTTTGGTGTCTGTAGTGGTAACAGAGTGCTGAACCACTTTCCCAATGCTTGTATCTGAACTGTTCTTTGTTCATGGTGGGAAGCAACCTGCCTGTAGCACTTTTTAGGCTTGGATGGACCAAGGCATCCTGTTTGCCATTGCCACCCCCTGGTGCATGCGAGGGAATAACATTTTGGTGAACCAAGGGATTTTATGGCACCACATCCAGGCTACAACACAAAGGCAACACGCTCTGTGACTCTCACAACTAAGGTTGTACCTGAAGATCAGTGTCTCTTCAAGCATTATATTTTAGCAAATGTAATCTTTGGGATGGAATAAGCAGGCCAACAAAGTGCACGTGGAGAAAACACCTAATTTAAAATAATAATAGTAAAAAAAAAGACACCTGATTTTTTTAAGATCACATAGATTAGAAGATATCGTCTGATTAAAACAAACAAACAAACAAAACAACAGGAGAATTCTTATTAACGTGTTTAGAGTATAAGATTTACATTTCTTGTCAATGTAATTAACACCTATGATCTCCTGTCATACACTGCTGGCAGGCTGACTTTCAGATGAGTTCTCCAATGGGTCCTCTGTCCCATTCTGCAATTTCCACTTCCATTTCCTAAACATCATCAAATATTTCATACTGAACCTGTAACTAAATTTGAAGTATTTGAATGTCCTTCCATTAGTCTTCCCAAGCTCTATCTAAATGATCAGAAATATTTGCTTTACTTAAGAATTGAAGTGTCATTCTTACCCAAATCAAACTAAATTCTCAGTTAACGTTCTCTGCTCTTCTTCTCTTCCAATCCCAAATGTGATTTCATTCCCTTTACACCACAGCATATAATGTAATAAAAAGAACACATGTACGTTGATTTTATTGTTGTTGTTTTCCAGCTAGGGAAATACAGATATGTGCACACACGCATATTCCATGCAAAAATATACAGCATCAGAATTCCCATTAAATAAATAAACAAATATAATAACAATAGTAGCAATGCACAAGGTAATTGCATCCCAGAATAGCCTGGTAAGACTGTTATTTCAGCTCAGGAATGAACGACTTTGTATCGTATCCTCCAAGTACGGAGGCAAGCTACAACCTGGGCAGGATTGCAGACTTTAAAACTGCTCTGCAACCAAAATTACTGCTGATGAAAATGCATTATAACATGCAGAGTTGCAGCATTTGAGTGCTTGGTAGAAACCAGAAGCCGACCCCATTTTGTGAACGTACATGTGTCCTCGTACATGTTTTCCTTCAGGTATCCAACCTTCAAAATGTGAGTAGGGTTTTTGTGGCCTAATCAGCATTCCAGCAGCAAACACTAAGTACCCTGTCTAGATCCACATCCTCACCTGGCTCCACAGAGGCCAGAGGCATGCTGCTCACCAGCCAGCAGTGGTTTCTGAGATGCACCTTATGAAACAATCAGCTGTTCCCTTGTGGTGACGGTCGGGACAGAAGAAACCACCAACACTTGTCTTGTCAAGTGTCCAAATTAAGTTCTTTCTCTACAGCTAGAGGAAGGAGGCAGAGAGAACCGAACAGTCTACCTAATTTGGAAGACAGCAGGCTCCCAGTGCAAAATATTTAACCTAGAGTGCTGTGTGATGTGGGACGGATCGAATGCAGTGCCTCAGGCACAGACTCGGATGTGGAGGATCCAATTTTAACATCCCTTATATACTTTCACAAGTTTTCTCTTGTAACTTACCCACCTGCCTTTACATATCAACAAAAAACTCCCCAAAACAGTCCTTAACCATGCATACAGGTGCTTATCCAATCAGGGTCATGAGTTGTTCCAAGACAGGCACTCTTCCTCCAATTGGGTCTGCTATCACACAGCTTACTTGAACTTGTTTTCCTTTTCTTCTGGAAGTGTCCTTGGTTCTCAGCCTTCCTTTCTCATGCTGTTTATCCTGTTCCACATCTTCTGCTCTAAATATACTTTCTTGTATTCCCACAATCAAAGGCTTGTATCGTCAGTGAGATTCTGGGGGCCTTTTCCAAAGCTGAACTGCTTAATCCTAAATCCCAATGAGAACAGCAATGTCATGAAATCTCTGAATCACAGAATGGCTTGGGTGGATTGGAACTTAAGGATCATTCTGTTTCAAACCGCATGCTCAGGCTGCCAGGGTCCCATCCAGCCTGGCCTTGAGCATCTCCAGGAATGGGGCATCCACAGCTCTCTGGGCAGCAGTACAGTGCTTCACCATCTTCTGAGTGAAGAATTTATTCCTAACGTTCGACTGAAATCTCCCCTCTTTTAGTTTAAAGCCATTCCCTCTTGACTTATCACTTAGACAGTGCAAAACCACTTCTGTTCTTTCAAGCTGGGTCACACGAGGCTATGACTAGAAAGGAAAATTATAATAAAATAAAGACTTTACTTTCCTTGGGAAGATGTTGAAGGGATTGGGAGCACAAACAGTTCTCTCCTCAGTCTTCCTGGTTGGCAGCTGGGATCTGGGCAGAAGGAGGAAAACAAACCAGCTTGTATAGTGTCAGACTTTGGGTTCCATGATCTAGGACGCACTTTTGATAGACCAGGAATACTGACACTGTGTGGGATACGGCTGAACAGGAGGGGAGATTATATACTAGGTAACATCAGGACTACCACAGCTCAGGTTGTTCAGTTCAGCTGTTATACTGGAAAAAATAAATTAAAAACCAAACAAAGGAAAACAAACAAAAATCACACAAAGAAAGAAGCCAACTTAAAATGTTTTTAATTCATCCCTGAAAGTAAAAAACAAAGCATTTTCATACCAACCTTGAAACATTTTGTTTGACTTTTTTTTTTTTAAGAACTACTTCCAAATTTCAGTGGAGCACCATTGTGGAAGCAAGAAGGCATCCTTATGGTCTTTCCAGGAGCAGGACAGAGGGATGGATCTTCCCAACAGTGAGCTCACTCCAGCCATGGGGAGCCAGGGACAGTTATAAATTCTGCTGAAGTAAATTAAACAATTATTCCCCTAAATGAGATCAGAATACTACAACTCTTGTCACAGAACAATGAAAAACCATCATATTTGCATAATAAACCTCATAAATATTTGCATAAATATCCTTCAAGATAGTCAGAGAGGGGCTGATTCTTGCACAGGTTAGATTTTCCTAAGGAATACCCAAATCAAATCAAAGCAAGAGTTAGACAGAAGAGCTTCTACCCCTCAAAGAAATGCCCTAATTATAAGCCTTAGAAAGCTAGTTGTTTTGAGTGCTGTATCATGACTGCTTTTCCACTGAGTTTCTATCCCTTCAATTGAAAGAAATAAGAGAGAAAAAGAGGGATAAAAAAATGGGAATTATTTTTATTTTTATTTTTTAATCCAGACAGTAGCTAATTTGCAAATAAAAGACTATTTGTTTTGTTTGTTTGTTTGTTTTTATTTTTTGCTTTGCTTCAACACTTCTTCAAATAATTGATACAAAGTGCTGGAGGAGCACAGGCTCAAAATTTCACAGTAGGACCAAAATTTCAGCTGAACTTCAATGTCTTTGCAAGGGCTGTGCTGACAAACAGTGTTGCTCCAAATGCAATCATCAGTGCCACACATATAAATCACACCTTCAGCAGGTCAAAGAATTCAAGCATATATCTGCACTGCAGTCTGAAGAAATTAATTGACAATTTTATCTATAATGAGTACCTGAATTTGTGAACTGTCTTCCTTGATTCTCTGCAAGTCATGAACGTGTGCTGCACAAAGGAAATGAACCTTTCAAGTGTTTTTCTCAGTAGTTTAGAGTTCTCATAAATTGTTTGATATACATTCTCTATGCTGGAAAAACTCTCCTAGCAGAACTTTTTACATAAAACAGTTTTCTTCTCCTTTTCTCAGCATATTTTAGGCAGGCTTGTAATACTACTGGCAAGCTTCCAAGTGTTTGATTTGGAACGTGATACTTTTCATTAAAAAGGGGAGCAAAGGAGAGAATAGGAGAGAAGGGAAGGGAAGGGAAGGGAAGGGAAGGGAAGGGAAGGGAAGGGAAGGGAAGGGAAGGGAAGGGAAGGGAAGGGAAGGGAAGGGAAGGGAAGGGAAGGGAAGGGAAGGGAAGGGAAGGGAAGGGAAGGGAAGGGAAGGGAAGGGAAGGGAAGGGAAGGGAAGGGAAGGGAAGGGAAGGGAAGGGAAGGGAAGGGAAGGGAAGGGAAGGGAAGGGAAGGGAAGGGAAGGGAAGGGAAGGGAAGGGAAGGGAAGGGAAGGGAAGGGAAGGTCTATTAGAAAGATCAGAAGAATTTTTACTGGAGCTACAGTGAGTTGCTCAAGGGAGTGTCAAACTTAGGTGAATAAACCCCTCAAGACTGAGAAAAGCAGCTTGTTCATCTTCTCTTTTGAAGATTAATTTGCAATGCTGAAGTGGAGAAGCCATTGAACAACTGTTTTCTGGAGGACATTAGCCATCCAAGCCACCACAGGATCTATGAGTGATGATGTGGTCTCTGCTTCCTATGGGCCACCATATGGGAAGGGGGCATGAAGGCTGAGCAATGAACCAAAAATAAGTTGATGGATTTCAAACCACACAGGACTCTTTCCTCTTGGCATCTGTCTGCTCACAAGAAAATTAGATCTGCATTTGTCCTTGCAATTTTCCTTTTCTCTCCCACTTTAGGAGTTTTCTCCTACTGATCATCCTGGTTACAGAAATTCTAACTCCTCTTGGATGCATATTACTTACTGTGCGCTCAGAGTTTATGCAAAGAAATCCAGTATTCCTATGTTAACAAGTAATGCATCAGAGATGAATGGTGGACAGTGACTGGGGGTCCTATATCTTCCCTTTGGAGTTTTGGTGAGGAAAGCACTGGTGTCAGACCCATCTCATCTCATTTTACACACTTCTAACAACGTAGTTTCCCCTGTGATGGTTTTCTCTAATTTATCTATATTTTAGGGCAGCCATACAGCTTGTTTGAATGAAGCAGACACAGAGGAGAGCTGATAAATAGGAACAACTTGCATTAATGACCACAGACACATTAATTTAAGCGAGACAATAGCAAAAGTGTACACACTGTCTTCTGTTTAGAGAGCTTAAAGCATTTTACACATAAGTGTTAATTGCACCTCAGAACAATTCTTTGGTCCTGTAAACACTACCTATTGCACACAGCTAGTACAGAAAAGGTGAATTGCATACCAAAACTACAATTGAGCTAAAAGAAGCTAGAGTCTCACTTTTTTCCCATCACTGATGGCCTTAAATTCTACATCTTTCTGACTTTTCAGTAGTTGGAATTTGGTACAAGGTGTAAAGGTGTTAAATCAATCAATGATGATGACAATGACAACAACGATGTTGATTATTCTATGGTTCCTCTTCCAGAAAGAAGATTGTCTTGCGGACAGTAGAAATCAAGTTACTGGACTCTGGGAACTGTTAATTTGATTGTAAATTACAGTTAATCGCTTCCTGAAGATGAACATTTCTCAATGCAAAAGGGGAATCTTAAGAAATCTGTTCAGTTAAAGTCTGATGTGTAGACACCTGAGGTTAGGTGAGATAAAACCCATCTCTAGTGGCTTCTCTGGGCTTTCAGGCAGGCTCTCACTGTAGAATAGAGTCTTGACCACATTTTGCCAAATTAAGGAATTGAACTGTTTTACTTCTGGGATTTAATTTTTCGTTTTAGGCCCTCTTCCTGGTAATATCGTCATGTGAAATTCCTGGCAATCACTACCATTACAACACATTTTGCTCTTTCCTTTGGGTTAAAAATCCTGTATAGCTGTTGAACTGTTACTGTTATACCTCTGAAGGAACTTTAGACCAGTGATTTCAATACATCAGTCAATACAGATATTATGTTCCCTCTGTTTACACCATGTTAATATTTAAGGGATATCTACTTTTGGAGGAAGTCATGTGAACCCGAGATTCCTTTCAGTAGGGCCATGACTCAGCTCTCCAGACACAGCCCCTTGTCCTGCCCTTGAATATCTTTCTTCTAGTTGCCTTTCTAGGAGCCTTTAAAATAAGCATTCAATGCTGTTATAGCTTTGGCTTCGCCACAGTATCCTGATCCAGAAGTGCACTGGTCTCCTGTATACCCTTCATGTTTCATATGGCTTTAGATGCTTATGTTAAAGCAATTGAATCAGCTCCTAAATCTTCTAAATCCTGCAGTTAAACATCTGGATATAGGCACTTAATATGCCTGTCTTCATCTGTGAAATGAAATCTACACTGAGACTTGAATGCAAAGCAGATGATATCAGTTCTTAGACCCTGCATGGTTAAAGATAGACTTTGGGAGAGCTTTTCTCATTTGTGTATTCCAGCTATCTCTTACCCTCCACATAGGTACAGTTCTTCAGACTTTTGCAGCCACAGTTCACATTTGCTTTGAATTTTGTAGATTACCTATGTTTTTCCACTCCTTGCAGTGCAATTTATATTTTCTAGCTGGACCATAAAACGTGGCATTAATGACATTAAAAAATGATCACCACTGCCTGTGATTGATTCCCTCATCTAAACACTACAAGGGTCAAGTCCTAGCAAGCTCAACTCTAGTAGCCACAACTCATACAGGAATCTGGACCTGCACCTGAACTGCTCTGCAACCCTTTGAACTTCACCCTCTGGGTGATACTCCTACTGCCAGAGAAGTTTAGGGCTCTTCAGTGTCAACAGATGCAGTTGTTGGGAGTCAGACTTGCTAAAGCCACTTTCACTGGTCATAGAAAATCATTGCTAGATCTTTCAATGTCTTTCTTCTCCATCCTGTTCCATGCTCCAAACTCTACTTCATGAATTTCTGTAGGATCTTAGAATTAAATCTGTCATGAATTTATCACACAATGCAGGTCAAAGAAGCTGTCATAGTTACTATCTGGTGGATAGTCCAGCCTATTGCAGTGCTCAAGACAGTGGAGACAACACCAAAATGGGAAAGCCAGATCCCATGAAAAACTTAGTTGTCACGACTGTATGAATCTACCTAACCTAATCTCTGTAATGGAATAATATCTGAGAAAAAAAAAATGTATAAAGACATCTGACACATTCAATTAAACTCTCCGAATTTATGCCTTAACAATATTTTATGGTCTACACATTTATGGGATCTGATGTCTGTTGTTTACTATAAATGCTCATCTCAGTGCAAAATCCATTGACTATGCCTCAGAAGAAAGAAGTACTGAGGTTTTCCTGCACTTGAGGTTCCTTTATCTGAGAAGGAGACTTTTCAATACTAAATGAAGCAAGAAAAGCCTTGTGCAGGTGCCACAAATTTTCCTCAGTAAAAGGAATTAACTGTTCAGATTTGTAAGGTGTCGGAATGTAGTCAAAGCTAACCAGCAGCAGTCTCATTCAGGACCCATTTGGAAGGTATCTAGCAGCAACATACACAGGCAATGGGAGGTAGGAGAGAAGAGAACATAATTTTCCCTTGTACTTCATCCTGTCTTCTTTTATCCAAGTCAAAGCTCAAACTAGTGGTGAGAGGCCAATGACTTATATTGGTATAAACTGGAACAATCTCCACTGAGGTTTTTCGAGTTCCTTTCACAAAACACATTAAAGATGCTGCTATCTAAAAAATTCTATCCTGAAGTAAATGGGGTGTGATCTCACAGGACACCCTCTACACCACAAATATTTGTGCAGTTTTACTGTGAGCCAAATATGGCCAGTAAAAACAGGCTATCACCGAATTGCAAGCGACTTCAGTTTATAGGGGGGTTAAGGCTGCAAAGAGAAATACATCACAGAGCTGCCAAATTCATGCTCATGTCTAACTTGCTCAGTAACCTCCTTGTGTATCTTTTGTAAAAGATACACATCAAATTCATATAGTTTTAATGAGACGAGCAAGCCCAGAGGATTCACTTTGGAGGCTTGTTACAAGCTTTCCAAGAGGGAAGGGAACTTTATAATTGGTTTGATAAAATTAATACAGATTCAATAAGCAAAATGCTGGCAGTAGCTTAACCACAGAATCCAGAGAAGTTAGCAAAAAAGACACTAGCAATTATTTAATCATATCGTCTGGAGGAGGTACCTATGAATATATCAACAATTATTTAACCACATCATCAGGAGAATCCAGTTAAATCTGAGCTCTTTTGAGTTTGTAACTGTAGTTTCTGGAGACCTGGTAAAGTAAAGACAGTACCACTTATTTAATCACAGTGTCTGGAATATCAGCACAACTAGCAATTTGGCTTCAGGATTTGGGGAAGTAAGTAAGAAATACCATCCCCCGAATCAGCCGGTAGTGTGTGCATTCTTTAATGTAGAATCAAATCTGTCCTCAGGACATTGTTCCCCATGGAGCTGCTGGCAGAATTATTTTCCTGCTTGAAAAGGAGGTTGTGCTTGAGTCTCACGCAAAAGAATCAGATGACCATTATTATTAGGATTTTTCCTGTAGCATAAGGGCCCAAGTAAGTCTCTGAAAATTGCTTTTTTCTAGTTTTGTGCCTGTTCATTGGGTACAAAAGTACAAGAAAAGGGTTCTGCAGTCAGTTTAATGATCTGATTGCTAGTCCACGGCTTCAAAGACGTAAGATCAACACCTTGCTCTGCGAGGGTGTTTCTGGGTCAACATGGCCAAGTTAATACAAGCTCTCTATGCCTTCCTTCTCCTGAAGAATGATGAAAGTGCTACCCTGCTGTGCAAATCAAGATAATAAAGAACATGAGAGATGTGAAGTGTACTGTAATGGAAATCTGAGATATATCCAAGAGTATTTGATTGGAAGATGGCAGATGACCAAGAAAAATGGCTCCCAAACCAGAATTAAAATTGCATCAGCGATATTTTGGGATGAATAATATCCAAACCTGCCAAAAGTATAAAAGATTCCCATTAGGAACTTATCTTTTATTTCAGTGGAAGGAAGTCTTCGGTTTATATGGCCTACCCATTAGTTAGGTTTAAAGCTCCAACATAAGGATACAAATATGATCAGATGAGAACACTGAGCCAGAAATTCTGACTTTCACTTATTGAAGAGTTTTTCTATGATGTGTTAAAAAAATGACAAAGAAACAGAGTGTGGGTTAAGTACGCCAGGTCCCTTAGGGAGTAGCTGGGAAATGAAGGCAAATGGTTTAAAGTCAGAGAGATTTAAACTCCTAAATGTTTAATTGAACAGAATTCACTATAGATTGTACCAATATTTGGAGACTGTTCAAATCCCCTTACTGCTATTTTCCATACAGAAAGATCCACAAGATATTTACATTTCTAGTATGGGATATATGTACCACAGCCCATATCCTGGCAGCAACCACTAGTTCAGTGACTATCACATCCAAAAGTTCTTGTGAAATAGACAGAGGAGATATTCTCTTATCTCATCCATAGGTTCTGATCCATCGTGTCTTTATAACAGGCAGATTGCTGCCAAAAAGGTTTCCAGGGAGATGCTGCCGACACACTTCGTGTACATCTAACACTACTGCCCTTTATCAGGACTGTGTTCGGGGTAATGCCCAATGTGAGCATGGAGGCAATCCTCTCTCCTTCACCTGGTGGGAGGAGCATGAAACCTGTATCTGTAATATCAGTAGTGTAATTTTAGCACAAAAGATGCAGAAATGCATCTACCTTCTTAAATTTCTACACCTTGGAAAGAAAAATAATACAGGAATTTAAAAAGAACATTCAGTATGTTCAACTAGAAAGGCCAACCATCTTACCAACCTCAGTGACCTCCAGTTACAGAAACAGCCTTTAAATTAGTGCTCCAAGACCATAGGCGTATCACTTTATTGGGGAATATTTCAGCTGCTGCTCTGTTTGAAGGAAGGGAGAAAGAAGGAAGGAATTTGGAAGGAAGGAAGGAATTTGGAAGGAAGGAAGGAAGGAAGGGAAGGGAAGGGAGGGAGGGAGGGAGGGAGGGAGGGAGGGAGGGACGGAGGGAGGGAGGGAGGGAGGGAGGGAGGGAGGGAGGGAGGGAGGGAGGGAGGGAGGGAGGGAGGGAGGGAGGGAGGGAGGGAGGGAGGGAGGGAGAAAGATGTGTAACCCTCTTTACTCTTTATTACCTACTCTCTGTTCTTATAACTCTTTTGAAAATCTTTCTCCAAGGCTACCTGGAGTCCTGGTGACTTTTCCTGGCCATCACTTGGACAGAAGTACTAATAATCTTGTCCTAATAGGAAATAGCAGGCTTGGAAATGACCATCTTGGAAACTCAGAGGGACTTTCACAGAAGCAAAGAGTCATACATAAAGAGACATTGTCTCATGTTCATGCCAAGAGATCGTCCCCCTCTGGCTCCAGAAGCACCTTGGTTCTTCACCAGCAAGGGGACAGGATGGGCTCTGCAAACAGCACATTTAACCAAAAGCAAGCCACAGGATTGCTTTGTTACTATTTAACTATGCCCCATGTGTCTCCTCTTCCCCCACTCCTTCCTCTTAATCAGACTGCTGTCTTCTCTGGCCTGCAGCACACAAAGAAAGTATCCTCCAGTGATGAGTGCAGTGTTCTGCTCCCTCCCTTCTCCATCTGCCACTTAGCACAGTGCTTTTCTGTCAAACACCATTGCTCCCAGATTAAAACAATATATGACAAAATGATACCCGCTGACTATTGACACTGGCAATTATATAAGAATTACATGGGCTGTGTTTTTTGGAAGAGCTTCAAAGGCCTTTGGGATTCCCACACATGCTCAGAAAGCTGTGGGGTCCTTTTCAATTCTCAGACATATGGCCACTTCCAAGCCTGTTATTTCCTATTAACATGAAACTATTATTACCCACTTACTAAACACTTCCTGCCTCTATCCAGCCAGGAAGGAGAGAGTCCAAGATAACAGCATCAGAAACCCTAAGAAAGGGGCCTGGCAGATGGGTCTGTTTTCTAAGGAATTATGTACAGCAAGTTTTATCTCACTTTCTGTTCCTCTGACGGTGGGTGTGGCTGGAAGGCTGATGTAATTTCTACCAGCACTGACTCTTTAGCAAAGCATCTGTCATAACAAGTGTGTGAGCTTGTTGCACTAAAATATTTGTCCAAAATATTGCACATGTCATGGGAAAAGTCCCTACTCATTAACATGCAAGTGTTAACCCCGCCACAGCCCTCAGACTCCTTCCTGGCTCTTCCCTAGCAAATTATATCCCCTGAATACACTTAGATCACTACACTGACAGTGGAGAAAAAAGCTTCCAATGGTTTCCTTTCCAAATGCATTTTGATGAGTTGTAGACACTGGAAAAATGCTGTAGAGGTGTTTTATAACATGTCCTTCACTTCAGCCTTTGAATATCTCAGAGACATTATAAGAAATGGTATTGAAGGCAAGAATATCTTTTTTTTTTCTTTTTTTAATAGATGATTAACGTAGGAAGAAATACTTTACTGTGATGGTGGTGAGACACTGGAACGGGTTGCCCAGCAAGTCTGTGAATGCTCCCTTCCTGGAAGTACTCAAGGCCAGGCTGGATGGGGCTTTGAGCAACCTGGTCTAAGGGAAGTGTCCCAGTTTATAGCAGTGGGGTTGGAACTAGACAATCTTAAAGATCCCTTTCAAACCCAAGCCATTTTATGATTCTATGAACTACATCCTGGTTTTACTGCTGTCTTTAAGCTAACAAGTTCCATGAGGTTTTTGAGCGTGAGCAGTTAAGGATGAAGATCCCAGTAGGATGACTTTTACACTGGACAATGTGTAACATTTCCTAATTTTGTACAAAATTGAACAAATCTCAGCCATTTTAATGGTTCTCCACTTAAGAGAGGGCATTTAGCTCCATGCTTCTAGAAAATTTGTCCCTTAAGGAGTTGCCCAAGAACATGGTGAAACCATATCACAAAAGCTGGTCTTGAAAACAGTCTTCCAGAGTTGTTGTTTTTTTCCCCACAAGTGAGTTTCGTGCCTTGAAATAGATAGAAGAAATCTCCCTCATTAAACAAACAAACAAACAAAAACAAATTAGAGGAATTTATCTTCCAAAGAGCTCTGGGTTTAGGGAGTGCCAGGCCAGAGCTGTACAGCAAGGGTGCTGATGTCAGCTTGGAGGACACACCACGGTTTTCATTCAGGCCTCTCATTATGGTTTCCTAATGGCTACACTGAATTTCTCTGCCAATGGACTGCTTACAGCCAAGCTCCTCAGTGCACATTGTCCCAATCCTCTTGAACCACACAACTCAGGCTGGATCACTCTCTGCACTTCCATCAAACCCAAAAGCATGACATTACCCTCGATGACTTCCAGCACATCCCTTCCCAGAGGTCAAAAGCATCCTCAAATATCAGTCTGAGAGTGTAAGAGAAACAAAGTGACTCAGCTGCTGCCAGCCTTTCTGTTATTCTGTGGTTCTATTCCTGGTCTTGTCTTCCCCCATGTGGACTGGGGAGATTAACCTGGATTTTGTCCATGGAGTACCAAAACATCATGTTTACTGGACCTCTCTGAGGACATAGTGCCTTGGTGGTATAACCCAAAACAAAATACAGCCTGCTGATGTACATAGCAAGGGTGAGGATAGAAATGTCATGGCACAGAGGGCTGAAGAGCATGGCAAAATGATCTGTTTAATATCAGCCTCTTTATAATCATGCGGCCTATTCTTAAGGCTAACAACATGACATAACCATGTTATTACTGCATTTGTTGTATGAAGGCCTTGGGTCCTGGTGAAACCTATGCAGCAGAAGATGGTCACCTCTGCACCTTCACGTTAGCTCTGTCCTCTCCTCCTCCTTGCCCTCCTAGGAAAATTAGCAGGGACAAGGAGGAGCTGAAACTGTATGACCACCCCTTACAGATCCTGTACCCACAGGAAGACCTGTCACACCAGAGCTCAAAAGCTTCCTGAAAGTGCCATTGGGAATAAGACTGCTGTACCATCACCTTGGCCTGCTGAAACCTCTACCACAGCAGTACCACCACACCATGTACTTCACCCTCTAAGCAGATTCTGATTACAAGTCAAGAACTGATTTGTGTGGGAAGAGCCCTCTTGTTCATTTGGTGGAGTTATCTCTTCTTAGATTGACAGTGGTCCATGTGATCTACACAAAAATCTCCGGCTTCTTGGGTGGGCTTTAGAGATATATTTCCAAAGGGGATTTAGCAATGTGATGGCTGAAATCCAGCAGACATTGCTTTGAAACTGTACACGATTGTGTATATACCATACAGCTCTCGCTAATAATGTGTATCTCCACATGAAGAACAGGCCATCCAAAAGAACACAGTATGCTATAAAAAGTGTTATGATAATTAAAAATAAAACTTTTCATAAAAGAAAAAGAAAAAAAGATTATTGATGTTTGTTATAAAATCTACCAAAAAAAAACCCAAAAACCAAAAACATTTAAAGCATGTCATTTGTTTCTTCTATTAACCTCCCAAACTCATGAAATGAAATCATGAATAAGGGCAGTTAAATCCAGGTCAGAACAGAAGTGGCTCTTTCATGACAGTATCTAAGCAATGAATACAACTATAATTAGTGCTTTTTGCCAAATACTGCCTAGTGAATCTCATTGTCCCAGAACTCAATAAGAATATTGTGAGCAGAAGTTGTTCCGTTGCCTCTTCCACTGTTATAGCACCCCAGGTCTAAGACGAGCTGGGTTTTGAATATCTCCAATGATGAAGACTCCCCAGCCACTCTGGGGCAACCTGTGTCCAACCACTCTCTGAGTAAAAAAGTGTTTTGTTCTGTTCATTAGGAATTTCCTGTATTTAAACTTGTGCTCTCATCTGTTATTTGGCTCCAGTGAGAAGATCCCAACTCCATCTTTACTCCCTCCATCAGATAATTTAAACACATTAATAAGATCTTCCTGTGCATTATGCTCCTCAGGATGAACAGACCCATCACTCTCATACTGTCCTCATATGAGAGATACCCCATTCCTTTAATCATTTTAGTTGTTTTATATTTAAATAACAGTGTACAAGATTTAGATAATGGCATTAATAACATGCCTTTCTGCATTGATTTTGTGTCTGTGTTTGTTTCTATTTTTTTATTTATTTTTATTTTTATTTTCCTTGTCATGTTGTGCTTGCATTTCAGTCTGTGCTTGCTACTAAGACATCAGGATCATGGAAACATGGTCAGCGGGCATTGTGGGAATGAATTGGGGCTGGACTTGGTGATCTTAGAGGTCTTTTCCAACCTGAATGATTCTGTGATTCTATGATTCTTATACTCTGTTTCCTACTTATATTGTATATATGAAGAAAATAAAATAAAGAGCTGAAATTAAACCTGTCAAATATACAGAAATATTTCGATGGCTTTTGGAGAAAATTCTCAATCTGTGTTTTTGCATGTTCATACTTAGAGACAGTAACACTCACTGTAGGCAATGAAATCATAATGTTCCATTTGCAATCTCAAAAATCCTGTTAACAATACTCATAATCATATCCTACATAAAGAACTCCACCTACTCCTCCACCTTCTTATTTTAAACACTTCCCTCTACAGCTCCTGAGGCATTTTGTCTTATAAAGGGACAGATGATTACAGGAGAAGCCTTGACACCATTGCAGACAGGATTATATTATTAACTCCTTTACAAACTGATGAGTGTTGCCTTAATGTTCCAAAAGTTTTCCCTCCATTGATACAGAGGGAAAATTCCTCAAGATAAGCTCTGGAAGTGCCACTGCTCTTGGTTCATATGCTTTAAAATAAAAAAAAAAAGTTACCTTCATGTTTGCATCTATTTGCATTTCTGTATATCAGTTATGAACCCTCTGAGTATGTAGTCTACAGACTTACATAAACCACCACAGCCTAATTTCTTTACTGCTGGCACTTGACTCACCAGGGCATGTAGTAGCTCTTCTTATTTATTGCCTCACCTCTTAACCACAATTCATTTGATCATACAGTGCTCTAGCTGAACAGAGATGATAATCTCATCATCAGGCACAGGGGAAGAGAATTTCCAAAGAAGTTAAGAGACTTTCCCATGAAATACACAGCTAAACTGGCAGCTGAATTTTTGAGGCTGGATTATTGTTTGTTTGCTCTTTCATTCAGAATCTGGGAGGTTGACCGTCAACACTGGTCTTTAAAGTAAGGCCAAGTGCAAGAAAATTGAGATTTAAAATGTTTCCGAAATGCTGTAACACACAAATTGCCTATTTCTCTCCCATGACTGAAAATTAGTTGAGATTAATCCCATATTCCAAGTTATTCTTCCGCAATTGATCCCAGCTGCTAAACACTATCAAGCTCTTTTGAAAATCGCATGCACAATTTTCCCATTTACAATAAGCTCTGAAACAGTGTTCGTGTGTAACTAACACTGCTAAAACCATTTGTATTGGGAATGAATGAGAGACAGCATAAACACCTTATTCCAGGAAGCTGAACCATCAAACAACAGATGATAATGAAGACCAAGAAGAGAGGACTTTAAAGAGTCATGATATGGGGCCTTATTCTAAGGGCATTCATGCAGAAAGTCTGAAAAATATCTGTTTATGACAAGAAAAACCTTCATTAAGCCTAGAGAGAAGTCTTCTGTGCAATAAGGGTGATTTGTTTTTCAACCTCTAGCAATTAATCTAACAAAAAAAAAAAGAAAGAAAGAAAAGAAAAAGCCACAATTACCTCAACTGCCTGAAATTCATTCTTACTGCGTGAAAAGTAGGAAAATATATGGAGTTTTATTAATTATTTACACATTAGAGGCAGAATGGTTGATTAGTATGTAGGACACTGTGGTCTAAAGGACAATTTTGCTGAGCTGGGTGCATCCACCCTGCAACATTCACCAAGTCAGAGATTCACAGAACTGTAGAGCATGACTTCTGGAGGTCATCTGTTCCAACTCTATGCTGAAGGAGTTCCCTACAGTAGCTCACGCAGGAAAATGTCTGAGTGGGTTTTGAATATCACCAGAGAAGGAGACTCCACCACTGTTAAGGTTTTAACAGAGACATCATTATCTCTGGGCTGCCTGCTTCAGTGCTCTGCCACCCTCAAAGTAAAGAAGTTATTTCTTATGCTCAGTTGTGTTCCAGTTTAAGCCCATTGCCCCTTGTCATTCATGTCATGAGAACCTGAAGACATCCTTAATGACATCTCAAGCCTTGTTGGAAATCTGAAGTATTCATACAGGAGTCATGGAAAGGCTCTAGTCCTACAGCAGACCGCTGCCAATCAGGACTGGAAACTGAGCCAGAAAGGATATCCTGAAATCATTATGTATATATTTTAATCCAAAAAGCAGAATCCCATGCATTTGTTATGACATTATGTTATTTTCCTTAAAAAAGCCCAGGTAATCCTAATGATTGAGGATATGTGCCGTAGCTGGTCCTGCAGGTAGCATGATGTTGTTTTGAATTAAAAGAATATGTATAACATGAAAAAAATAGGGTGTTCCTGTGTATTTGAATGTCTAATGATCCACTCAGTTTCTCTGTGTTCTACTTTTTCTTCCCGTGGAAACACTTTGCACCCTCTTAATCTATGTCTTCAGTGTCTCCCATATATTGCAAGGGGATCTATCAAATGTCAGTACAATAAAACTGGGCTCAACAAAGGGAATTTTAAAATAGATATCCCTGCCTAAGCCTTCCTGATCTCCCTGGAGCCTTTAGAATTTTTAGATTATTTGTGAAAATAGTGATTATTTATTCTCATCATATTTATTCCTTCATTTTTTTTCTTTTTCTTTTTCTTTTTCTTTTTCTTTTTCTTTTTCTTTTTCTTTTTCTTTTTTTTTCTTTTTATTTTCTTTTTTTTCTTTTTATTTCCTTTTTTTTCTTTTTATTTTTTTTCTTTTTATTTTCTTTTTCTTTTTTTCTTTTTGTTTTTCTTTTTTTTCTTTTTTCTTTTTTTCTTTTTTTCTTTTTCTTTTTATTTTTTTTCTTTTTCTTTTTCTTTTTCTTTTTCTTTTTCTTTTTCTTTTTCTTTTTCTTTTTCTTCTTCTTTTTCTTTTTCTTCTTCTTTTTCTTTTTCTTTTTCTTTTTCTTTTTCTTTTTCTTCTTCTTTTTCTTTTTCTTCTTCTTTTTCTTTTTCTTTTTCTTTTTCTTTTTCTTTTTCTTTTTCTTTTTCTTTTTCTTTTTCTTTTTCTTTTTCTTTTTCTTTTTCTTTTTCTTTTTCTTTCCTTCTGCTTTCATATGGATGTAAAATGCAGATATTCTGATGAAATAAGAACGACTATGAAAACCCACAACCCCATTTATCTGGAAACAATTCAAGCCTGTTCCAGTCTATTACAATCTATTGGGAGACAAGTGTTGGCAAGTTTCTTCCAGATACATCATCAAATTAATGGCCATCAGAATCTTTTCTTGAAGCAAGAAGGGAGGGAGTGAAAATTACAGACACAGGCAGGACGTAAGTAATGTAACTATGGCACAAAACAAATGACCATTTGTTGTTAGTTATCGTCTTTCAGCTCGAAAGTGACAAAAATACAAACAGAAGGATTTGTTATGTACATTGAGGTTGGAGGAGTGTAGGAATCACACAGCTTTCAAGAACATTCAAGGAAATGGGCTATTGCCAAGTGTAAGCTACTGCCATAAATCTGTATTTCTGCCTGCTGTTTGCTTATTATATCAGAGATTCTGTTGATAGAGTGGGAAAACTCGAAGAGATGAGTGACAGAAAATGAAAAACAAAATAAAAATAGGAGGAACGTTTCTTTTTATTTCCTCAAAATTAATGAGGATGAAACTATCCCAGACTGAAAGGGTGGGACTCAATTGGAAGCCAACAGACTCCCACTACCACAGACAAGGCGCCAGTAAACTTATATCCAGTAACTTATATCCAGTAATTGGAGAGTGAAATGCTTCTCACCTCACTTCAGCTGCCTAGAAGGGAAACATCTCCAAGAAGAAGTCTCTAGGCAACTCCAGGGAACAGTTCATTACTTAAGTCTGAAAACTTTACTCTTGTGACCCTCCTTTGTCACAATGGGAATCCCTAATTCCAATTTAGACTGGATACTTAGAAGTTAAGTGGTGAAAGGCAAGGTAATTCACACCTTAACTGAATAATGGGCAGCGCTTCCATGTGTGCTTTTGAAATGTGCCTGAAAAAACAGAGCTGCGATTTGTTGTTCTCAGTCAAATGGAGAAAACTGAAAGCCCTTTGTGCTGGCATGCAGTGACACTCATTAATCCAGAGGAATGCCTCATACTGTGAACAGTCTCCTTGAACCCAATGCAACTACCACGACTTTGCAAGAACTCCTTCAGACTGAAACATAAGTGTTTATTTTCTCTGGGTAAGACAAGTCATTATCAAAGTTGTATATTTACTGACTAATTTTCTGAAAGTGCAGAGCATTTTGTAACTTCACATCCATCAGCGATGACATAACTGTAGCACATTCTCAACTTCAGGTCCTGGAAGTAAGTTGGCCACTTGTCCACTGCTGTCTGCAGTGACCAAGAGGTGCTAGCAGCTGTCTCAGATGGCATGAGATATCTACATTTGATAAACTGAGTTATAGAATCATTGAATCACCAAAGCTGGCAACGACCTTCAAGGTCATCCAGTACAACCGTTCACCTACCACCAATATTTCCCATTAACCCATGTCCCTCAATACAACATCTGAAAGTTTCTTGAACACCTTCAGGAACAGTGACTACACCACCTCCCTGAGCAGCCTGTTCCAGTGCCTGACCAGTCTTTTGGAGAAGAATTTTTTCCTAACATCCAACCTGATTCTCCCCTGGCACAACTTGAGACCACTCCTTCTAGTCCTATCTCTAATTACATGGGAGAAGAGGCTGACTCCCAGCTCACCACAGCCTCCCTTCAGGTAGTTGTAGAGAGCCTTCAGGTAGCTGTGAAGAGTCACATTGATGGTCAATAAAATTGATCTATTTCAGGGATGGATTCCTCTCATCACCACCTGCACTGAATAACTTTCTTACTCTGCTGGTTACATTAATGAGTGACTGACTGTGACTCCCATAGAAATGTCATTGGATTTGAGATTCCCTATGGTTTCTGAGACTTGTTCACAGGGCTGACAGATATGTCACTGGATCTGCCAGGAAACCATTCAGTTCTACAAAAGCCTCCAAATATCATCTAGATTTCAACTTTGAAAAAGTTTTCCATGGATATTAGATACTTGTTTATGGGTCACTCATTAGAGGTATGGATCTTCATTAGCTATAGTGGAATGGAGACACCTATATCTTATGAAGATATACTATAGACCGAAGAAACCTATACTGCATGTTGTTTTGTACAGAGACCTTGTAGTGACTGACAGGCACTAAAAATGCATACAATTAGATGAGATGAATAACAGCTTAGAGTCTAGGCTTTAAGCCAAGCCAGTTTCTCTGTGTTGTGACACTAATGTAAAGTAACTGTGTTTTCAACAACCTGGAAAGTTTAGATTCAAATTCTCCAGAGAAAAAGAGATCTGGAGAACAGAGAGAGGTTTGCTTTTTCTTCCAATTACTGCACAAGGAAAAAACATTAAACTAAAGACTTTTCATCAAAGGAATAATAAAAGTAAAGAATTCATTGAGAGACTGAGAGTGGTAGAGATATCTCCTCTGTTATGGAGCTGAAGACACAGACGTGATGGAGAGATACATGGTGAGAGTACTTACCAAATTTCTGAGGCAACTATTCAGAAAATGATGTAATGTTGATGTTGTTCTTTCACCCTTTTACTGAGGATGGGGTTGCATGATACAGTAAATACAGTTCTTGTGTCATTTCAGAATATCTGTTTGAGGCCTAAATATGAAGGAAAAAAAATAGATAAAAATGTTTCCACTATATTTTTGAAAGAAAAAAAAATCATTTTTGCTCAACCATAAGATTTGGAGACAGAGTTCTTCTGTAATCAATTTATTTATTTACATAAATTGCTTTGATGAGGCATTTAATGTTCTAATTAAAAAGAGATACTCTGGAAAGATGTAAGAGAGGGTAAAGGGGAATTCATCCACTTGGAATATATTCACTCTAAAGCTGAGCAATAATGTTAAGAATGAGTTTTTGTGTCACCAAATGATTCCCTGTGTATTCAGGGTAAAATTTAATATAACAACACTTATGCTCTTAACATACATGACATTTGAATTTCATGCTAGTGTAACTGAGGCCAGAATTGACTGTTTTCTCTCAGGAATTGAATCTAGAAAATGACTTCTTAAAGGCTTAGGGCTGATCCAAATTAATTGCAAGTCACAATGGATAGAGAAAAACAATATGCAAAGCTCTGCATGGGGAAGAGAAGCAGGAGACAAAACCTATATGAACACTATTCCACTCCAGAGTGTTCTGCACATCTAACTGCTGATTATATGTATCTGTATCAAGGATCATATTCCTCCCCACATGCTCATTAACCATAGTCACTCCAGCTGAGTGTTTCACCTGGGTGGAGTGCTTGGCTATTCAGGAATTGTGGCTGCTTTTCTTTTCCAGATTAATGTAGAGGTGATGTGGCCCAGTGGTGCACCTGGTTTGTGGATGTGTAAAATGCTTTGGAAACCCCACTGAGTAAAATGAGCCATGGAAGTGTCAATCACCTTCACTGAGATTATAAGCAAGCAGGTACGAAGCTGGGAATTGGCCAAAACTTGCTCACAGCTGAAGCCTGGTGCCTGTAGCTGTTAGGATAGAAAGCCAAACAATTTGTCCTGCTCTTACAAAGAAGTTAGAAGTGACATTAGGCAACTTTAGCCAGTTCACACGCTCGTTTTTACACACTTCATACCTTGTATTAGCAGCCTGATTTCCTGAACTAGTTCTTCAAGTCAAGAGGTTAAAAATGGTTAGCACTGCCAATTGATGCAAAGAGCAGTGAATCCATAACTATGACAATAGTATATGACCCCTGAGCAAAGAGTTTCTTTAAGAAGAGTACAAAATCCCTCTTTGTCTTCATTTTAATAATATGGAGAGTTTAAAGCCCGTGTTCTCAAATCGTGCCCTGATGAAATGCCAAGGTCTGGTTTCACCATGCATATGATTCTCATTTATGAGACACATACTTAGATGAATCAACGTCAAAGACTTATTTAAACACAGCAATTCTGCAATGAGCTAATAACTCATGCACAACAAGGTATTTCTTTTGCTAGCTCTAAACAAATTATGAATGTTAAATAAACATCTTCTTCTTGCTTAAACTACTCAGATGCAGAGGAAACAACCGGCTGCTTTTAATAAAAATATTGTGTAAAATGAGAGAGTCCCAGATGGTGAGGTCTATTTTTTTTGTTTTCTAAAGGGCAATTTTAATTTTGATTGAAGCTCTGTAATTTCTTTTCTTATTTGATTTCCCCAAAGCAATGTTCCAGAAATACATAGCTTTTCCCAGTTTGGATACTTAGGCAGTGCTGAGCTGAAATTCTCATCTGGAAGAGTTTTTCAGCCATTTGTATGAGACGTGACCCAGTGTCCATCAAAGTCAGTAGGATTCTTTCTTCTGATTCCAATAGACTTTGGATGAAATCTAAGGGGTTTGATTTAAAGTCTAGTTAAATCACAGAAAGATCCTCTAGAGCATAGGATAAGGTGGATTATAATCCTCCATTCTTGCCCCACAGCAAGCAGTGCTTTCTAAAAGAAGCTTCACTCAAACGAAACATTTGATTTATTGGGAAATTATGTTTAAAATGTCTCCGTTTTTGAATAATATGAAAAAGTGTTTTCCTGTCAAGTTCTGTTGATGTTATCTCTATCTATCTATCTATCTATCTATCTATCTATCTATCTATCTATCTATCTACCTACCTACCTACCTATCTTTCTACCTATCTTTCTACCTATCTTTCTACCTATCTACTTACTACCTTTTAATCCCTCTGAGAGCAGAAGAGGGAAAAAATTAAACAGTGGTAAATTTAATAATTTTCTTTTTCTGTGAAGTTTCAAAGTCCAAGAAAATAAATCACAGAACCAAAATTCCACATTTCAGTTACTTGTTTTATTAAAGCCTAATTCTCAACAGGAGAGGATAAGTCAACATTTCAAAGGTATAGCATGAAAAGGAAAATGATTACTTTAATTTTAAGTGTCAAAGAGTTATTTTTCAAATGGTAAACAGATCTAGCAAAACTCTAGTGATACCATTTGAAATCTATGTTGCTTTTTTCAAATTATGCTATTTACATGATCAATCTTTTAGGTGTAATATTAAAGACCAGTTATGGAGAAGCACAAATCAAGGATTGTAACACTGAAATACTTAAAATTGAAAAATGCTGCTGTAGAATAATTCTTTGGGAAACATACCAAACTGATTAATTTTTTCTCATTTGAAAAGGAAAATAAATGAAAAACAAAAAAGGTATTACCAGAAACAGAAAATTACTTTAGGTCAAACAAGTCTTTCTGATAAAATAAATAATTGAAAAAAAATTGATTGACAATGTTTTTCAATTTTATATTGCAATACAGTTCAACTCAATGTCTGCTTTTCCAGACATCGACATAAGCTTTTTTTTCCTCCCTCCAAAATAAATTTAAAAGGAATTTCTAACTTCTATTTTAAATGAACAAAATGGAGTTTGCTGTCATAAAATTTAAATTCCAATTTCTTCTTAGCATCACTAAGATACAAACAGTGACTGGATACAGAATTGAAACCTGAAAAGGAGTTTAAGCCTTATAATGGGAGACTGAGAAG
Organism: Cyrtonyx montezumae; assembly: GCF_038088225.1. Lineage (NCBI taxonomy): Eukaryota > Metazoa > Chordata > Aves > Galliformes > Odontophoridae > Cyrtonyx > Cyrtonyx montezumae. The sequence goes on from NW_027072037.1 coordinate 2,425,344, forward strand.
GCAGAGTTACTGAACACATTCTAAGTTTGAACTACTGAACACAGTTTATTGCTAAGACTGTTTCTTAGAAATCCCAGGTCCTGGAGATAAGAAAGAGAGACTGGGGAAAGGAAGATTTTCCTTTGCTTGAGGATGATCTAGTTAGAGATAATGTAGGCAAGCTCAACACACACAAATCCATGAGTCCTTGGGGGATTCACTCTGAGTAGGATGCACCCACTGGTGCTCAGGGAGCTGGCAGTAGTGACTGCAAAGCTGATCTCTAAGATCTTTGAAAGATTGTGGAGAACAGGGGAGAGGTGTCTGAGGACTGCAGGAAAGTCAATGTCACTTCAGTCTTGAAAAAGGGCAAGAAGAAGGAGAGAAACTACTGGTTGTTCAGCTTCACCTCTGTCTCTGGGAAGGTGATAAAGAAGATTATTCTGGATGCCATCTCCAGGGAAGAGCAAGAAAAGAAGGTTAGCAGCAGTAGGCAACACGGATTCACCAAGAGAAAACCATGATTGACCTGGTAACCTTCTGTGATGTCATAACCAACTAGGTAGATGGAGGGAGAGCAAAGGATGCTGTGTACCATGAGTTCATCAAAGCTTTTGGCACTGTCATTCACCACATCCTCAGAGATAATCTTAGGAGGTTCGAGATAGGTAACTGGACAGTGAGGCAGACTGAGAGCTGGTTGACTGGCAGAGCTCAGAGCATTGCCATCAGCAGAGTAGTCAGAGGTCTAACTAGTGGTGTTCTTCAGGGATCAGTACTGTGTCTGATCTCATTCAACAACTTCATCAGTGACCTGGGTGAAGGGACAGAGTCCTCCCTCAGTAAGTTTGATGATGGCACAAAGCTGGAAGGAGTGGCTGATACACCAGTGCTGCCATTTAGGAAGACCTGGATGGGCTGAAGACCTGAGAGTTAGGTGGAGACAAACCTGTTGAGGTTCAAGAAGGGCAAGTGCAGAGTGCTACACCTGGGAAGGAGTAAACACACGCACCAATACAGAGTACAAGGCTGTACCCTGGTTATGAGCTCTGCAGAGAAGGTGATTGACAATATGTTGACCATGACCCAGCAGGTTTGACAAAACATACTGAAATAACTTCAGTAATAAGTACATATGTTTCTACTGGAATGTAAATTTATTGTTCTTTTATAATATATTTAATGGTCTCAAGTGGAAGAGGTCTTGATCTGCCAGAACCTAGAACTTTCATTTCTGGAAAAGAGATCATTTGTAGAATCAGAGCATTAGTAACTGAAAGAAAGACATCACTAAAAACCAGGCTCTGACCAGGATATTAATAACCAGACAAAGTGAGCAATGAGGAACTCAGATGAGATATCCACCCTTTAAAGTTCAGACAGAAAAAAATGTGTATCATAAACTTCTTTCCCATGAAAACTCATTGAGATAGCCTGGAAGCCAACGTGAACAAAACCAAGGCATCCTCTCGCTTCCTGCTTTCGTAGTTTGTCTCAACTTAATTTTCTGCCTTGTTATTTATGGCTTTTGGTAACCTAGCAAGGAGCAAGTGTGGGGCAGGAAGGGCCCTTCCCATGCTCTCTATTTCTGATTGTTCAGAGGTGCCACTCCCATTGGCATTAATCAGTGCAAGACTTTCAGAGTTTGGCTCTGGCTCTAAGTGAAGCAAGATCCTGCTCTGTTGCCTGGAAAAGATCTGCTGGGGTGGAAAGAAGGAACAGCAAACACAAGAGTGAGAAGGGAGACTTGGGGCATGAAGGAGGGTAAAAAGCTGCAGTTGGTAAAATGCTAAAGACCTTTCAAGATCTTTAGTCAATGACTCTACTGACTGAGGTAAAAAACTTTGGACAAAACTCAAGAGGAGTGTTTTAAGCTCTCAAATGCTGGGGTTTTTCAACACATGGCTTGAAAATTCATGAGTTATCATCTGGAATTCTTAACAAATTTAAATCAAAAGCATCAAATGGAGGCTTAAGTTTACGAAAAGATGGAGGAAGTTTACTCCACATGAAGACCTTGGAGGATCAGTAAAAGAGAAAAGGTAGACCACCGTCACAGAGCACTTCACTGTCTTTTCCCTTCATTGTTTCTGTACTGCACTATCACTGGAGGCTTACTTATAAACTCCAAAATCATAAGGCTGGAAGGAAAAACATGTTATGACTTGTGAACAGATAAAGGTAACATCTCCAGAAATTTCTTACCAAATTTTAATTCAGCTAGGAACTGCACTAACACAGCTCCAAATATAGCCTGTGCAAGGAAGTATCACTGCATAAAAATAAATCAACAAGAAAACGAACTACAAGAGTATACCAGAATACGGATCAATTCTGTTTCTGTGTAGGACTAGTTACCAACTTTTCTGTGGGGCTTTAGATGCTCTAGTCAGGTCATAAATATGAAGACACATGCAAAAAATCAGAACATTACCTGGGAAATAGTTGTATCTGCACAGTTATTTTGGGGTGGATTCAAAGATTGGCTTGAAGATTTGCTGGATGACCTGTCCATTTGAATGCTCTTGAGTTAAAGCAACCAGAGAAATTTGAGGATTAATGGATCATCTAAAAGCATTTTCTAACTTTTCTGTGTGCTTTGGGGAATGCTTGGGTGTGCCTTCAGGTTGATCCAATGTAGCAGTCTCGATGTATCCCATATGGAATCGCATCTTACACCTTTGCTGCAGGGGACTGCATGTACAGATATAGAAAGCTTGGAGACAATGAGGGCTTATGGGGCAAGTTTCTGGTGGTGGGAGAACTGCAGGAGTTGCCTCTGTAACCACACCACAGAGTTCAAGGCAGGTTAGCATTGGATGAACTTTGAGCTAAAGCAATTGTACTGATACCAACTGTCAGCTCACTCAGACTGAGAAGTCCTGCTGTTGCCTGGTAGAAACATACCTGGATTTATCTGCCAAAATTTTTTGGAAGGAATTTACTGGGGAAGTTACAAACTACTCAAATCCCATAGATTTGTACAGCTTGACTTCCCTATAGCTATTGCCAGATGGCCAAATGAGATTGGGAATCATAATTACCTGTAAAATAAAAGTGCTTGTAGATGGCATAAAGTTGCTACTATCAGGCTGTGGTACAGGGGGCTTGGTATTTTACTATGAATTTCCTGACAATAATGTTGTTTGTGTCATGTCTAAGCAGTCTGCAATGTTTGTGTACTTTCTCTTGCAATACTTTTTGAATCCTGTAGTCAACTACCATCAAATTTGATAGAAAGAGGGAGTCTTGAAGATTCTTACAAGTGTGATTAAAAAAATATGGTCAGAAAAGAGAAGATAACAGTGCCTTAAACAAGATGAAGTGTGAAGTCCCATATTGGACATCAAGAAATCCATGAAGACAAAAGACAAGACCAGATATTAGGAAGAAATTCTTCACTGTGAGGGTGGTAAGACACTGGAACAGGTTTCCCAGTGAGATTGTGGATGGCCCCTTCCTGGAAGCATTCAAGGCCAGGTTGGATGGGGCTGTGAGCAACCTGATCTAGCAGAAGGTGTCCCTGCCTGTGGCAGGGGGTTGGAACTTGATGATCTTAAAGGTCTCTTCCAACCCTGATTCTATAATACAAAATCCCTAATTTCAAGATATTTCTTTTAATTTGAACTTTATTAGACAACAAAGACTCCAGCAATGGGACCTTCTGCTATAGGAAACAAAACAGCTTCTTTTTCATCACTCAAGACATATTAATTCTCTGGCTAGCAATATTCTTTTTCCTTTCCCTATTTCTCTGCACAAGTATTGTTTGGCTCTGTAAGTTTGTGTTTGATTACTCCCCCCTTTCCCATTTCCAGAGTATCCTTGAGTAACAGGCCTTTGAACAGCCCTCCGTGAAGCTGCTGTTCGCTTACCTTGGAATTTCTAGTCCAAATGGATTTCAGCCAGTTTCATATTAAATTGAGTGGTTTTTAGGATTCCCCCCCAACTACTCTGTCCTTGTGGAAAGCCATTCCTTGTTAGAAGCCCACGGACTGTGATTGTTCCATGCTTCATATTTTCTCATATGGTTTCCCCAGGTATAATACAAGCCATGGACAGAAACAGTAACAGTGCTGATGTACATCTGGTTGGAGTTGATTCACTTAACCCTGACTTCTTACTACACTGAATTCAAGCACAACACAGTCACCAATTCCCACATGACCAAGTACACAGAGTTTCTTAATTTGTTTGTTTTTTTTCTTCAGTTAAAAATTAAAGTCAAATGGATGGCTTTTGAGAGATACTTTTAGGAAAACATTCCCACTTCTAACTGGAAACAGTTTTTTTCTACTGTCCACAACAAATTGTGGTTCTCAAATACCAAAAGTCTTCAAAATCAAGACTTTTCCCTTTTCTTCTTTAATAAAATAGAGAACCCTCTCCCAGAAAGAGAATTATGGCTAAATGGAACCAACCCAGGAGTCTTGATTTGTGCTCCATGGCCTTCTAAGCAGTGAGGTTTAGGGTAGTCTACCTGCTGTCAGAAGAATGTCTCACCATTACAGACCACTTCAAGTGTTCTGATGAGTGTGTTAGAAAATGGTCAGTGAGGAGCTGTGTGCAGAAGCAGAGAAACTAAATGGGAGGTAGACCCATTGTCCAGGGTTTCCACATCTACCTGCTGTAGTTAATGCAAGCTGAGACAAAGAGTATCATGGGACTGAAATACCTTTCCCTCAATCTTCCCATTGGCATGAGCTTTGGACAACAGTCAGACCAACACGCAGGGAGGTAACATACCAGCAGCCATCCCTTATGCTAATAGAGGACTAAGTTTTCTCCAAACAGTCCAACTCACCTTCAGTAACACAGGATAAATCTGCTTTCCTGTGCTTTTTGGCTCTTCCTTCTCCAACCACAGTCACTGGATAGAGGGTTGAATGACTTAGTCTTTATCCCTGAAAATAAAAATAAATCTCCTATATGTGTGTGTGCATGTACTCTTCACTTTATTGCACTGCCTGAAGTCTAGCCCCGTCAGGCTTGAAGTGTTTAAGAAAACCATTTGTAGGATTTGAAGCCACTCCACTCCTTCTCACTGGGGTGTAGCAGACAACTGCTCTGATCTCATATTTCACTTTGTCTGGATTACATGTGGTATGAGTTCAATAACGAGGATCACACAAATTCAGCAATGTATTATTTTATGTGCCAGAGTTCAGGCTGTCGATTAGTCCATGAGATAACATGTCAGAGGTGGTCAGTGATCCTAGTTCCCTGTCATTTGGGCATTCCTGCATGTGAACACCACTGTTTAAAAAGGACAGCACAGACAAGAAACCTTGTACTTGCATGCAATATTTTTTTTTTCTTGAAAGATAAATGAAATGAAGTCCACCTGGCATGCAGCCATGAAGCTCACAACAGTCACCAGGTCATCCTTAGAGTCCCATGTCTACAGAGTCCCTGCTGGCTCAGTCTAAACCTTTCCTTCTGTCATCTTTACCATGTCTACAGTGAATGTCTGTGCAGTTAGTTATACCAAAACATAAAGCATTAAACTTCCAGGTTTGGATGAAAATGGAATCATATAATCATAGAATGACTGAGGTTGGAAGGGACCTTAAAAGATCATTGAGCTCAAACCCCCTGCCATTGATAGGGTTGCTCCCCACCAAATCTGTATTTCCCCTCATTCCCCTCTCTCCCTCTACATCTCAATGCACATAGTTCATAAGACCCGTGGTTTCATAATGAGGAAAATGGTTACAATCAACAGAAGTATTTCCCTTCATGCTGTAGCTCTCTGTAATGTTATATTTCACCCAAAGTGCAGGGGGGGGGACATGATATCTGCATCTCAGCAGAGGAAGCCTGTTTGTGCCTGCTAAAGAGAAGTCCTTACCATATCTCATCAACTTCTAACACAGCCCTACCTTCCTCCACAAATAATGCACTCACATGCTGATGTGAAACAGCCTCTTGAAGTGCTTGAGTTTCCTGACCACGTCCGGGGTGCGTTTTATCACAGGGTTCCCTCTGTACCCCATTTAATTCTGATTCACACTTGATAGGAAGCCCAAGGCTTGCTCCTTTCCCTCTCTTAGTCTTAGCAATAAGAGACAAGGATCTAGTAAGGTCAGGTATGAGGGTGCAAGACAGCAACAGAAAGAAGAGAACCAAAAGTGAAAGAGTTTGAATACACAATTTTCAGAGCTGTCTTCCAGATGCTTTCAAAAATTCTTTTCTGGAAACCCTTTAATATTTTCTAGCTTTAGAAAGAGGGCTCCAAAGTGCCACCTCAAATCAAAGATGATCCCGTAGCACCAAAGAGTTTCCTTTCTGTGGAGCTACGTATTGCACACAGATGAAAATGCTTGGGATGGCTCTCGTTGGAGCCAAGAATGCTGGACACTTAAAAGCAATTTCCCGTCTCTATTTCACACCTAATCAGCCCAGGGGTGTGTGTGAACTATGTAAATGTTGTTGATGGCACTTTGCTTTTCCAGCTGCAAACAGACTGGCTCCTACTGCCTGAACGAAGGATGATCTGGCACAGTTGTTCAGACAGATTCCTTATCCTCGCCGTGGTATGGACACCACACAGTACCTACACATCCCCTTTTCCACTCAGCCTGATGTTCACTTATTTGACTTTCCCAGATCTCTTCCAATAGTGATTCCTTGCTCTTTAAAGGATAAAAAATGGGACCACCTTAGATGAGTACACATTATGTCCTGTCTCAACAGAGGCTGACCTTTTTCACAAAGGAAAATGGGAGCTGTGGATTGGGTCCATAATAATTTATACTATAAGATATTACGAATAATTTAAGGAAAAACAGATCAGTGAAAAATTCAGAATAATTCCAATCTAGCAAATTGTGTGGGGTAGGTCTTGGGAAAGGGAAAGGGAGAAACAGAAGAAGAAAAGATTTTCTTTTGGGAGGCAGCTCCATCCCTGGTTTGCCATTGATATGAGACCAAAGGCAGAGGACTTAAAAGATGAATGGCCAAGTTCTTCAATAGGTGCTTATGTCCCGCATATGGTATTGGAAAAGATTGTTTCTAACTAATCAAAGTGCCTAAACTAGGAAGTTTCTGGGTCCTAGAAAGCATACAAAGTTAGGGAACTGTTGTCTAAATATAGCTACGTTGATCGAGAAGATCCCTAATCTTCAGATTAAGTATGTTAAGGTAAGGGTGAGTCTGGGATTGATGATGATGGATTTCCCGAGTTTTGGATTGGCATTTGGGCAATGATGAATGAAGAAGTTTTATTGTCCCTTACTTTTTTAGTAGCTTGTGGATAATATCTGGTTTTGAGCTTAATAACAGAGAGAAGCATGAGTATTTAATCTAAAATTCTTGTTAAGAAAACAGAGAAAACCAAAAGCCAATGACACCCAGATGGCTAATTTCAAACTTGTTACCTTTTTGCTAAGGGAAGATAGGTGAATCCCATTCATTCAGTACAAAATTCTGCTTCCAGACTTCTGTCTATTCCTATAGGAAGCTTGTTATATTGTCAAATCTCTTGTCTGTTTTCTCCCTCACAACTTGTTACGATCACCAAAGTGTCAAGGCTAGAATAGATCACACATAAGCTTAAACCTGTTACCATGAAGCATTTTTTCAAACAACTGAGTTCCCATGGCCACTTGGTTTCCTAAATATCTAAATACCTTGTACCTCAATCAGTTGGTACCTTTCTGCACACTTCTTTATTTTTGTTTGCAGATTGTGCTAGGCATCATTTCTCAAAACTCTTGTTCTATCCATATGAAGAAAAAAAACCCAAACAACCAACTTCTGTAACATAAAACAGCTCTTCCTTCCTCCATTGCCTGAAATTAGTGGGGTTAATGGGTTTCTTCAGTGAATAAGCTTAAATAACGTCATAGGATTGCTTTGTGTATGTTATGCAATACCTTAGTGTTAGAAATTTCACAGAAGCTGACAGGCAGCTCTGAAGGTCTGAATAGACATTTTTATCTTGCAGTTAAAATATACTAAACCAGAAAGAAGAGCTCCTAAAAAGAAGTTATCTATGTCTATTGTTTCTTGAATTAACCTCAGGTCTTGCAGTCTCAACAGTACAGCTTTGCCAGGTGTGCGTTCCCTCCTTTCTTTCTCCTGATGACTCAGACTGTGGCACGCCATCCTATCCTGTCTCTGTTCCTTCTTCACATCTTTCTAAGTCCTGGTTTAACTCTGGGGGGCAGAAAGCCAACACCTGACTGCAGTTTGGACTCCTCATACCTTTCTGCACGCACTGGAGCAGCCCTTGGGCTAGTTTAGTTTGGCAGGAGCAGACTGGCCGTAACAAGAGCTAATACCAACTTTAAAACATTTTCACACATCGAATGCTCTGAGTGATGCACATTATGTTTATCAGCAGTCTCCCAAAACCTGACTTGAATCACTTTTTTTTTTTTTTTTTTGCAGCTCTGAAGACTAAGCAAATGAGGAGGACAGTGCTAGCTTGACTATTTGGTTTTAAACTTTTTCCGAGGAGTCATTCTCTTATGTGTGTTCATTTTTGGCAGGTGTTCAGAATCTTCATAACAATTTAAAAGTGCTACCGCTTGTAGTTACTCTTAAGTTTTCTTCTACCTCTTGTAGTTACTCTTAAGTTTTCTTCTAAGTCTTTCAAGGATATCCAAGACAGCCATTGTCTCTCAGGTTTACTCTTGCTTTCACTGCTCTGAAAGGACACACCAGCCAACAGTGTCAGGAAATATCAAGTTGCAGCCAGGACCTTTGAAAGAAGACAGGTGAAGATGGAAGCCTGTGTTTCCAGCACGCAGTAGTAAAGTTCACCATAGCTAATGCTGGAGAACAATCCAAGGATTTACATGGGATTTTTAAGGGAGGCTTTACTGCTGTTTATGCAATTATTTTAAATAAACTAGCTACCTTTGGGAAACAGAGTGTACATTTCATGTAGGCTTTTTGTAAATAAACTCTATTCAATTCCATTCCCAAGTTTTATGCAGTGAGATAATGGTGTATATATCTAAATGTTCATGGTTATGTAATATATTCATAGATTCCAGATTTTGGAAGCTCCACTATGACCTGCTTTACTGACCTCCTTCTTAGCACTGGTCTATTTGTCTTACAATTTCTTTATACTGAACAATAACTATAGGTTTTGATTCTGTGGGGGATGTTTAAAGATTGCAGGACCTGTTTTCACTGAATTAGGATGAGAAGAATAGTTCTTCCATCTTTTACTAAATGGAAATGCATCTGACAAAATGTTTTCCTTCAACATTTTTTTTATTAAACTGAAAATGAAATATTTCAGCATTCCTTGAAACTGGAATGTTTCACTTGGATTCACTGGTCTGACCGGAAGTATTTCATTTTACATTGGTTCAATGGCAATCTGCCCTTCTTTGTTTTGTTTTGTTTTGTTTTGTTTTGCAGTGCAGCACATTGCCAATTGGGAACTGTAGACCCAAGCCTGCTGGTGTCATTATCACCTTTGATAAAAGCTTCATGGCTGCACTGTCCTTCCTGTAATTCCATAGAGGTGCTTTGCAATCCCCATCCTTGGGTATTTTCAAAAGTAGAGAGAAATTTATTCTGTCCTTAAAGTTCATCATGAAACTGAGTTATCCTCTGAAAAGTCTGCTGGATGAGAGACCGTTAAGCAGTCTCTTCCAACACAAACTTTCCCATGATTCTGTGATTAAAAAATCTGTGTAAGAGTACTGAAGTGGTTCCTCATACAGATCTGGTAAATCTTATTTTCAGTTTTCAGTCCCATGTTTGAGCTCTGCTGAGAGTGTTCACATGCTTAGATTCTTCATTTGTTACTCTGATCCCTTCTAGTCACAATTGTCCTGCGTTTATACTTGAGGGCATCAGTTCATACTTCAGCTATGTGTACTTGAGGTACATTGCAAACAGCTCGGATTAAATTGACACAAGATGCTTTCTGCTGGCCCTAAGACAAATGCAGGGTACATATGCTAAGAGTAATGGAGCCCTATTCTCTCCACATTTCTTTTCTGGGCTTCTCTCTCTTTCTATTTCCTCTTACCCTGAGTTATTTGGACATTGCAGTAGGGTATAAGAAAAGTGCAATCCCAGAACTCCCCCTGCTGCTGATGCCAAGTTTGCACCTACGAATCTGGCGAGAATGTGGCTAGAAGATGTTGAGCCAGTGCTTTTTCTCTGGAGAGTTTCCCAAAGTAATTCCATCTAATGGAACAAAAGCTCCAGAAATGTACTGTGTTTCTTATAAAACAGATGTTTTAATGCCTTGCCAGCGCCTAATAAATGGCAGTGTATTCACACTGTCAAGGTTGTAAACTTAATAAATTGCATTTAATACTGACATAAATGCAGAAACCCACACTGAAAATAGATGAGGAAACTAACCGTGTTTTACATAAGAGCAAAAATGCTGGAATGAGCTTTCACCCAGGAACACATGGGTGTGTATCTGTACATATCTGAATATACAAGTGAATGTTACCCATTAGCTGAACAATTCTGCATTACTCTATCAAGACTCACCTGCAAAAAGAATAAAACCACTCAAATATAACAACAAAAAATATACATATAAGTATATATAGAACTGTCAGGAAGATTGAGAATGCTGTGCAAATCACCATTCAAAAGTCAAAGCTGAATCCTTACTGTTTGCTAGTGTTTTCTACAGGTCATGTCATATTTTTCAGATGAAGTGCCGTGATCTGTGTTGCAGAAATAAGAGAAGAACCAAAGCAGTTTTGAGATACTCTGATAGCAACAGAATGGGCCCAAAGGATTCAAGACTAACCAACTTCCTAATCACTTCGTCCTCCTGGATCCAGAAGCTCCATAGACTGCTTCTTCATCATCTTGCCATGTGTACACAAAGCAGACAAAAGTGACTGTCAGAAACATCTGTTGTTCCATCCAGCCACTGACACTCATCCTTGGCATTCATTTTAAGCAGACAGAGTCAATGTGATCCCAAGAGCTTTGAGATGGGACCAAATAAAGAAGACTAATAAGTATTACATTTAACATTTTTATGTTGGAAAATGCTTGCTTCTGGTTATGCACATGGGATAGTGCTAAATTGGATTTACAGATCCCTCTGGTGCCTTTCATTGTCGCAGTGAAATTCATGTGTTATCAGTTTTATCAGCCACCTCAGCAAGCAAACTTTTCTAAAGTTCAAGCAATTCTTTTTTTTTTTTTTTTCCTTTTTTTTTTCCAGCATGATCTGGGTGAGATCTTTCACATTAAAGGGTCTAATTTGCTGCTTTATTGATACCTTGGCAAAATGTGTACTTTAATCTGTTGCTGTGGCCTGGGGGATATTTTATACCTGTTTGCTCTTTTTTTAAACCTTATCTTTAAAGTGGGCCTGAGGTAGGCTCTACCCTTCTCTTTATGTGGCTGGATTCACAAATGAAGTATTAGAGGATTGTTGAGGTTGGCAGGGAGCTCTGTAGCTCATCTAGTCCAACCAGCTGGACTGTGTGGCAACCTTGTTCATGGCAGGGCTATGATCTATATGATCTTTAAGGTCCCTTCTAACCTAAGCCTAGCTATGACCTTATGATTACAGCCCAATCGAGTTTCATGTTGCTCATCTCTGGGCAACTGTTATTCTTCCAGAGACTTCAGCTCAAGCAATAGTAACTGATCGTCTTCATTCAAGAGATTGCCCACTCCAACTCTGGAGACCCTATGAGTGACAAGAGCTTGGGTCTGCTTCTCCTCACCTGTTTACTCAAGGAAAATGAGATATAAGCTCCTGCATCTCTGGATGCCGCTATTAATTTTGATTATTATTTCTCCAGGGCTTCTTGCAGTGCACCCCTCATATCACCTTGCTTGACACAGCTCATCTTTGGGCACTTGGTCACAAAGTCTTGGTCACTTGGTCTTTGGGCACCGTCACAAAATGTAGTGGCTGAAACTTCATTCTGTTCAGGATACCATCTGTTCGTTGTATTCACATGAGAGCTCCGTAAACATGCAGAGCTGGTATTTTTGCTTGATTGCAGAAATATGCCCATTTGTTGTTTTTCCTATTAACCTTTCAGTGATGGAGCAAAAAGATTAGGAAATGAACTACATGAAAGTATTTTGAATGATATTCCCTATCAGATTTGGCTGTTCCTGAGGTATGTTAGAAATTATGTTTTCAAAAGGGGGTAGGTTATTCATCAGAGTCCTTTTAAACTTGGAATTCACAGATCAAAATGAATGTGTGTTTCTCCCTCTTTCTCTTTCCAGTGCGTATCTGAATACAAGGGGACATGCTGACCTTGGAAATTACCTCCTTCTGTTTCTGAAGGAGATGAGAGGCAGAAGGAAAAGGTTAGAAGTGCGAAGTGCTTTGAGGTTTGGATGCTGCACACTTCAGACTTGTGTTGCAACATGTTTGCTAACAACACAAGTGATGAAGAATAGCATTCTTTTGCTCACAGGCCCTGCATCACCCTTCACATCTGACAACAGGACTGGATATCATGACTAACTATTAATTTTTAAATAGGATAAAGGGTGACCCGATGAACCCCACACTGCTGGAAGAAATCCTGCAAAGGATCCAAGACTTGGCCTGGTGCTAACCACTGCAGATAACAGCATCTGTACGAAAGGATCATGTAAAAAATAACCCATCTTAAAAAAAAAAAAAGGCATTCATTCTAAGCAAACCTAATTAACAGCAGACTGTTTTTATCACTTTCCAACCTGCCTTTTGAAATTCCTTTATTCAAAATCCAGGCAACCTTGTAGATACCATTCTAACCTGCTGCTGGACTTGTTGCACTGCCACAAGGAAGACACTGAGCACACACTGCAGGTCAGGCCCAGGGAAATTTGCCATTGGATGGGTCAGAAGCAAGGAATGTCATTTGATATGAATGCAGGTGAAAGAACTATCTTGCAGACAGGCAGGTAAACATGACAAGCTAGTAGAACAGACTTTGGATTCCAGGTCCAATTAAAGGGACTGATGAATACATAGAAACAAATATGATTTTGATGCAATTTATTTCTCTGAAGAAAGGTGGCTAGTGCCTTTTTATATATTTTTAATGATTCCAAGTGTCACTCAGCAAGTGTGAATCTCTGAGTGCCAGCACTCAGAGATTCCTGCACCCACAGTGCCAGCATAGGTTCATGTGTAAATATCAGACATCTCATTGAAATGACCTGAAACATTTACATTGGGGAAACTGAGTCACACGTTGGTATTCAACAGCAGAGGGGTCTCTGCATGAGCTTTGTGTATTTGGTTGAGTTGCCCACTCTGGTGTCTAGTGTCATATGAAACACACTAAGGCAGTCTTCCTACATTAAGACTCTTACGACTTCCAAACTAAGATTCTGTCCTTCCATAAATAGGAAGCATTACTTCTGGAGCGGCCTACATGTATGCAGGCCGAGACAATTCCTCTTCATTCAGTGTGGCTCAGGATAACTGTGCACTAAGGCATCAGAAACATCTCTGTTAGGACTGAAGATGGGACAAAGGAGCTGAAGGAGACCTTCGTAACTCTGGAGTAGCACTAGTAGGTTACAGGGAATACTTAGATACCTCAACTGGCAGTAGACATCTATGTGTGCAGAACCAGACTGAGCCCAAGGTGTAAGCTTCTGTTACATTCAGAAAAGAAGCTAGCCAACATAAAAAATCTAGGTGTCTTAACCTCTGAGTTAAATTCTTTCCTGCTTTGGAAAATCTATCGTAATAGGTATTATTGCTTTTGCTTTGCTCAATAGTGACAGTCAGCATGTATGTGTAACTGAATTTCTGGGCTCAGTAAGTAGCAAACTCCAGGATGTGGTAAAAATATTTCCTATGTGCAAAACTTTCTGGCCAGTGCTGGTACAGTGGGAGGACACACAGGCAGACATACACACAAAGATGAGTGCAGTGCTAAGACAATCTTGTACAGCATCCTGAACTCTTCTGAACCCAAACCAGGGCTGACAGAATCCTGTCCGGTTTCCTTCCTCCAAAATATTAATATGTCCCACTATCAAGATTTTAATGGATTTAATTTTCCACTCTCCTTTAAAAATACTGGATTTTGAGTTGTGGAGAATGTCAGTCATTTCTGTGGTTATTTATTCTATAATGTTAGGAACAAAAATAATTATCCAAATCCACAAGAGAAAAGCAAATAAAATTTTTATGAAGAAGATATTCATTTAAAGATTCTATTTATATTTAAAACGATCTATTTTGAAAAAACTTTACCTGCTTGTATAAATAGACTTGAAAAAGCAATAGAAAACTTAATAGAAAATATAATTTCCCAAAGGAATCCAGATGACCTTTTCCTCTTCTCTTTAATGGATTGGGTGCCGAGGTAATATTTTTATTATTTGTGGTAATGAAAACTTAAACTACATTTTGATTTTGATATCAAAATCCAGAATACATTAGATAATCCATGGATTTGAAAGTGCTTCTGAACCAAGCAAATGGCAGAAATATAAATAAACATCTTGAAACTTTCATGTTTTGGTGTTGTTGTGTTTTGTTTTCCTATTCCTAAAAATCTCTCTTAAAAAACAAGTAAGCAAACATGATGACCAAACCTAAAGTGCAGAGCAAAAGTTGTTTGATAGGAAAAATATGAAAAGAAAACAAATACTGGAGAAAATTAAATAGAAAGAGAGAAATTTGGAATAGAACTAGAAAAAGAAGCAGCATTTTGAAAGCATTTTGTAGCTTGCTTTATGAAAAAAAGATAAAAAAAAACTTTCCCTTTTGATAAAGCAGGTGAATAAACAAAGAAACATAACATTTCTTAAAACCAGCCTGAAATAATGCTATGGAATGCATGATGGAAAGTGAGTAAGCATGGGCCTGGTCAGGCCTATATTTAGTTTTAGCACCCTGCTGCAGTGATAATGAGGAAATTTAAGAAGCTTTAGGCTGGAGATAGTGCTAAGTGATGTAAAAAGAATGGTCTCCTCCTCCAGTCTCTCCAGGCCATCACTGCTCCTGCATAGGGTGCAGGCCCCAGTGTCCCCAGTTACACCAGTAGCTAAAACAACAGTCCAGAGGGCCCTGACCCCAGTCTCACTCCAGGATCTAGTACTCTATTCACCCATGCCAGACCCCCAGAGCTGGCACTCTGAGCTCAAAGTTAAGTCCAAAGTGGTATAGTTTTTCCAACCACTCAAATAAGACCCCACTTGCTTCAGTAGTTGGCCCCACAGCCCCAGGCCTATACACCCCAGCTTGATTCCAGCAGCTGGCAGCAATTTCTTTCACACACACACACATCTCACCAGTTGCTGGCATGTTGTCCAGCTCACCTACATAAACACAGGAGAGAGTGTGAATACATAGGGAGAGAGTTAAGAAAACATGTAATGAGGAAATACAAGAAAACAGGACAGTCAGCAGTGGTCAGGTTCAGAGTTTGACCAGACAAATTGCTGACCAGCCCCACTGTACATATCATTGGTCCTCTTACACCTTTTTCTACAATTCCCTCCTCTTTTCTCTTCCTTTTTCATCTTCCCCTGCACACCCTCATGGATTTGCAGAGCTTTACATCTTTTGCACCCTCCCAGTCAAGGCCTACCATAGTTCATGTGTTCAAAGTCCAGGTAGATCATCCTGGAAGTGGTGCCTGTTGTTAGATGGCTCATCAGATCTACCATCACCTCAACCATCAGATCAACTCATCACCTCAACCATCACCTCAACTCATCAGATCAACCATCATCAACCTCACTGGCTGGGGATTTGTTTCTCGTTACTGTCTCTGTTTTTGCTTGCTTAGGTCTGTGTGTCAACATTTTGCTTATCATTCCCTCTTCTTATCTTCCCAATTTGGAGATTCTTATTGCAACAACCTTGCTTGAATCAACATTCCTACATTCTGTGTCTTTCTTTATCAGTAAGTTCAATTGGTCATGACTAATTCCCATTTTAATACCCCCTTTGTTACTTTGGAAAAGTTCCTTGATGAAATAGCCTTAAAAAAAACAGATACTCTGCTACATATCCTTATCATTAGGGATGGGACTCATCTGAACAAGTTAATTGTCACTTTTAATTGCAGGAGATTTAGTGGATTTAAGTGCATAATTTGTCCAAAGCAGAAAGTTGAGTTAGGATGGGTGAATTGGGTCACAGAAGTTGTAATTTTTCTCCACTAGGCTTTAGGGAGAACAGGATGATAAGCTGACATCCAGAGGATCTGTTTGTGAAATTAAACAAGATTAATATCACCTTGTTGCTTTCAGCCCCTTATGCAGAAAACCTTCACAGGTGTTAAAGACAAGAAGTCTGTTCAAAAGAAGATTCTTACCTGCAATGTTTTCCTTCACAGAAACCAACAACAATAGCAACTGTAATTTTAAAGTGATGTCAGTTCAGAACTGATAAAGGACTTTGCCTTTTGCTGAGAATAAATATATAATATAGTCCATTCATCTGGGAAACTTGGATTCCTTCCTTAAACATTATTACTGCAAAATTTCATGATGCAATTAAAAAAAAAAGGATTTGAGTGGAGGAAAAGGAATTTAAATTGTTCATATGAAACAAGAATTCTGTCTGAAAATAGAGACAGGGTTGCACAAGATGACTTAGAAAGCTCATTCTGAAAGTGAGAACTATTGGTGGACAGTTGGACTGGATGATCTTGTAGGTCTTTTCCAACCTTGGTGATTCTATGAAAAAAAAAGAGATCCTTTCCTGGCAGTTGAAAGTGGACAGATTGTTTAAGCTCCTGTTCCTCATGCCCTGTCTTAGAAACAACATTGTCTCCAGGAACTCAGAGAGTGGACAAACCTATGTAAGGAAAATAGGTTGTAGAATTAACTCATGGATCCTAAGCTCTTGTTGCTGGCATGAGGGCTGTAGCCTCTTGATTACACCTCTATTCATCAATTTAATGGCAAACCAGTCATGCATTTGGTTATGAGGTCACCTTGGGTTACTAGCTGGAGCACGAAATGACCTCAGGCCTTACTAAACCGCTAGGGAAATTTTGGATAACATAGTTACATGTGCTCATTACGTTTTGGAAAAGTTGAAGGAGGGACAGGTAGGGGAGGAAAGTTTTACTGTGTGTTCTACTGGTTTTGCTCTCATCCTAATTTGGGTAAGCACCTGTTGTGTAACAGATTTCTCGTAACCAGAAGAAACATGACAATTTTTCTCTGGAAAACAGGGAAGGAATGGCTTGGAAAACAGAGTCAGCAGCATAAATCTTATCCTTTCTAATATCTCAATGGGTGTAGTGCTCTTTGCCATTAGTATGAACTCAGAACTTTGAATTTAATTTTAGATGTTCATTTGTATTGGGTCAGTTCATGTATAAATGCTGTGACAGAGTCCTGGCAAATAAAGTGATCTCTATGTTCTGCTAGATTAATTATAGTCGAAGAGTTTTACTGGTATAAACACAATTTGGATTTCAATGGCCTCATTTTCTGGATGTTAGCTTTCTTAGCTCATTTCAAGAAATGCTTTAAAATAGTTATGTGGGTCGTTGTTATATTTCATACATGTGCTAATAAAATTTAGAAAGGTATGCAATATTTTTTTAACCATATTAAGATCTGACCTTACAGGCTTGTTCAGTCTGCTTTTAGAAAAATAAAATAATCCCTTTGAAATCTTTGTGAGGTTTCTTCGGATAAACATTTTGGGGTGCAGTCTTTTACTAGAAAATATATATTTTTAATGCTCTGTCATTCTTTTAAATGAAATTTTCCTAGAAGAAACTAGTGGGAATGACTTTAAAGTCTGTCTGTCCAGGTTGCAGTCAGAAATTTGCCACAAATAACTCATCGTAAGACAGAATTGAAGAAAGTTGCATTGTTTTTTCCTATTAATTTATTATTTTTTTCTGTTATTATCAATGGGAGCATGAAGAAAGGTTTATTTCTCTGTTTCTATGGAAGATGCTCCAGTTTGGGGGGAATACATGCATAAAAAGCATGGGCTTCTTTCTGCAGTAGTGACTCAATGTTTTCTATTTACAACTGAAGATCACTTACAACAAGTTTTAACATTCTCTACATCTTTATATGTGCAACCATTTGATTAATTTGCATGGCAATTTGCTTGGCTGTGAGCATGATGAAGTATGCTTGAGGTCTGCAAAGCAAAGAGAAATGTAAATACTGTGTTTTCATATTGTCAGGCCTTAGGATCCAAAACTTGCTGTTAGCATTTCTACTTTTTCTTGCATCTTCTGTGGGCTCCTGTAAGCCATATCATGCTGCACTGAGAGCTGCATGTGTTGTAGGAAAGTGCTTATCCCTGCCATACCTGTGATGTGCAAGCAAACAAAACCTGTCTGTATCTGCCAGGCAGTCTCTCCAACACAGAATGCTGAAGTACAGAAGGAAAAAGCAGAAGAAATCCAGGAAGATTATAGAGTTACTTTCTCCCACCACACCCTCCCAGCTTTCAGCAGTTGACTTGTAGACTTCCTCAGAAAATCATGTTTGAGTCTCTGTTGGATTTCTCCCCTGTTGTGTGGCCCCACCCTGTTTCCATGCATTTCTGCTTTTCCTTACAGAACATCTGGAAGCAACAACTCTTTTTCTCTTTGCTATGGAGAAGTGTGGAAAGGGGCTGCCTTTTCCTCCTGATCACACTGGCCACTGTTAACCCGCTCATGCTGACGTGCCAAAAAGGAGTTTCCAAATCCACTTGATTTATAGCCCTGTCCATAATCCTGATCCACCTCTGGTTCCTTGGCCTGGAAGCAAAGTATATTCCATTGGCAATTTCAAGCAACGTGAAAATTATAAACTTGATATGTCTGATTTTCACAGACCTTTTAGTTTAAAAAATACATAACATTTCCAACTGCTTAATAAGGGATACAAATTTAGCAAAGAAATGTGACCAAAATAAGCATTCTTAGATAAGTCTAGAAAGATTTTACCAGCTATATCCAAGGAAATTTACAAGCGTTAGTTTTAGTAGGTAAACATCTGATTTGAATATAGAGGATCCCTTGTTTCTCAGGTACCTTTCCTCATGAACTTCAAGGGATTCTTAACAAACGTGAGGTCAAATTAATTCTACATAAAAATACGTGCTCTGCTGGAGATACCCCTAAGTCTTCTCAGAAGGAATGTCCATGAAGAACCACCCAACCCCTTCAGGATGCGAAATGATATGAAAAGCGGGATTTTTGCATAGATTACAACTCCAGATGAGTTTTTTTGATCCGGAAGTTCCATTCCTCCTCTTTCATCCATTGTTCAGCACTAGAATTTTCAGTCAGGATTATATATATGTTAATTTCCAACTACAAAGCAAACCAGGCCGTCTTCCATTCATTTTCTGTAGGCTCTTTCCCAGAAAAGAGATGATAGGATAACAGAAGATTTCAAAGCCACACACCTTGATTGCTGCTCTGTCACATATCCCACATAACTAATCATTTGTCCCATGATAGCCCTCTTCCACATAGAAACTATTGCTGCTCTCTGAAGCTCCTTGTGAGGTTCTTCTCCAGAAGATTTCTTTAGAGCTATTATTTTGTTCCTTGACTTTATTTTACCACAGGAAAAAAAATTCATTCCATTTACCACTCTTCCTCCCAGAAGGCTTTTTACTAAGCAGCTTTTATCCTTCAGGTGACAGTCCCAACAAACTATGGTGGAAACGGCATTGGAGTTGGGTTCACAATATCCTGCTACTTAGTTAGCACAACATGTGACCATGGCCTAAAGAATCATCTTCTTAATCCCCATTTCTTGTTGGTTTTGTCAGAGTCATACAAATGTCTCAGTATGAAAGACAGATGCCTGGCATTTATCTAAGTACAGGGAGAAAGCACAGGATGATTCAAATAATCCTGAAGAAGTGCATTGTATAATCATATGATAATATCTGATGTGGTAAAACTACTGTAACTAAAGATTGAATTTACTATTAGTTGGTGGCTTCTTAGCATTTTTTTTCCATGGTTTTAATCAAAAGACCTAGATATGCCACTCCTAGATACACAATCTATCCCCTGTAGATATTTTCTTGATTAAGCAAAGACATTTTTAGCTGAGCTCTTGGCAAAAGAAAAATCATCTCAAACTATCTATCACAAGAAAGCTTAACACATTAGAAAAATGTTTGGACTAAGATTGAAGGCAATAATAATAATAAATTGTATGTGGATTAATAAACTTCTTGCCAGTATCTTCAGTCAGCTGGAATTTTAAATGGCAATGATATGAAGCTCTGTATGCTCAGCACTAAAACTTAGAGCAAAGTAATGTACAGAAAATACTGGGAATACAACTTTAAGATCAATTTATCTATCTATCTATCTATCTATCTATCTATCTATCTATCTATCTATCTATCTATTTATTTTAAGAAATAAGAATTTCAGAAGTGCTTGTAAAATGCTCACTGGCAAACATTTCAGCATGAAAATCTAATGCCACTGTGTATGATACATCAGACAGTGCCATGATAGATCATGAAGAAAGGGGGTGTACTGGAGATATCAGATCATGCAGTAGAAAGATTTCTGGTAGCAGGTATCAGATGCTGAACACCTTCTCTTTATTTTAATGAGATTCAGTGGTGATCTCATAGCTGAAATCTCCACTCTTGTATTCCATGAATGGAGAAAGATAAGACAGTAAGGAGTAAATTGTGAGTCTTGTATTCAGTATGGGACACTTGGCTTCTCTGAGGTACAAAGATCCTTCCACATGAGCTGTCTGGGAGACCTGGGAACTGTGAGTGATGCGTTGGTAAAGATCAGTCATTGGAAGGCAGAAAAAAGGTCTTCAGAAAGGGAATGGACATTGCATGAGTATGATGTCATTTGTGCCCTGAATGTGTGACAAAACTGCAGTACAAGTCATTAAAAATCTGGTGCCAATCGTAACATAACATCCATAAGAGAAGGGAAGGGATGACCAGATTTAAACATCTTGCAAACTACTGCATGGTTTCACTTAGGCTTAAACTTTAGTAAAGTATTTTCACCAGGTCTTGCTTATTATCTGCCAAAAATTCACAAAACACAACAAAAAAAATATTAATGGTGTGAGAAAATAAAATCCTAGAGAATTTATCTCTTCACATTATCCACGACTGAAACACCTTTTCCTCTCCCACATACTTACTTGTTCAAGAATCCATCTTCCCATGCCTTTCATCACGTTGGGAGCAGCTGGGGTCTGTTGACTGTCCTGTGCTGTAGCAGTTTCCCACTCATGGTTCAAGTCAAGTAAGATGTTCCTGCCTTTCCTCTGAACAGTGGCTCTGACCTTCAGCACTTGACCTAAAAGGCTGAACACCATGGTTTAACAGGTTAATTACTTTAATGATTTAATTTAAAATGCTTAATTCATCATGTACCTTCTCCCTTTCTAAGAAGTTATATGAAATAACACTAGTAACACACTACATAGTCAATGGCTTTGTGTGTGTGTCCATGAAGACAGAATTCAGATCAGTATATGAGCCAATGAAGACTATATGTTAAACTCAAAGTTGTATTGAGAAGTTTGGTAGCTACCTTGCATTTCCAAATGTTGTCTCCCTCCCTCCCTCCCTTCCTCCCTCCCTCCCTCCCTCCCTCCCTCCCTCCCTCCCTTCCTTCCTTCCGAATTCCTTCCTTCCCTTTTTCTCTTCTGCTTTTTTCTTTTTATTTTATTTTCTTATTTCAGTATCATACTACTTGTCTTCAGATATGAAAGATCCTTAGGTTCATAGGTTCATAAGGTTGGAAAGGACCTACAAGATCATCTAGTCCAACCATCCTCCTATCACTATCCCTACCCAACTACTAAATCCAATCCCTTAGCACCTCATCTAAATGCTTCTTGAACAGCGCTAGGGACGGTGCCTCAACCACCTCCCTAGGCATCCTTACTGCAACATATAAAATCAAGTACATTGCCATTGCAAGTGGGAGTGAGCAAGAAATGTTTGGCATGGCTGCTCTAACTGCTTTAAATTTTAAAACCAACTTGTTCATGCTACATTCCCATGTCTGCCAGTAACAACTGACCTCTGAGATGAAAACTCCCTAGTCTGATTTTAAGGTCAGTGACTTTTCATTTAAAATCCCATTTGGTTTAATTGAAAACATGTCCCTTTTCAGCTAAATTAACTCTCCAAAAGGGACTAACATATAAAGAGTAATAATAATAAATTATTATTGCCATCACTATTATTTCAGTTTTGTGGGGGTAATTACATCACGCCTGTTATCGTGGTGTCTGACCAAAAATGGTCCTTAGGTGACCAAGAACAATGTGGATTGTTTCTCCAACACTGATTAGGAAGCCTGGGAGAGGGTGTGGATAATGACTGCCTAAGTGGGAGATACACACTGAAAGTGAAGCACAAACAGTGTTAGTATGTGGGCTGATTTTGGTCTGCCAGTACAATTCATGCAGCTCTCACTGGATCTCTGGCACATCCATCTAAAGGGACTTCCTTCCAGCTCTGTGGAGGGACAGGATGGAGGACTGTCACTTCACTCCATGAGAAGCTAAATGATTCAATCTGATCAAAACTGTGTGTGCCATGGATATGACAGCAAGTCTATTTGTACTGGGTGAGTATGATCTGCAGGATAATCATTACAGTTATTATTATTATGAGCTTGCAATGTTCATTCCTTAGCAAGGTTTCCAAGGAGTGTGAGCACAGAATGATAAGATGCTCCTTTTCCCAAAGAGGCACAAATTTAGAATAAGATAGGAGGAAACTACTGACCAGGTGAAAGTACAAAAGGGAATGGACAGTTTAGAAATGGGATTCACCTTCCCCAACCAATACTTCCATCTCATTTGGTCACACTTGTCTCCCTTTATATTTCATGGTGATACTGATAACACTGCAGAAAGAGTTCAAGTTGCAATACCTCTTAACTTTAAGATGCCCAAAAGAAATCCACTGAATCACACCCAAGAGTGACTGCTTCTCTCATTTGACTAGGACAAGAGATTGAGTGATGGCTTTAGATGTGGATATACACAATGAAGACATATGCCTGTCTTTGATAAGCTAAGTACCACTGTACTGAGTAGCACAACAGCTGTTGCATCAGAAAACTAAGCATCATCACATTGTTTGTGCTGCAAGGGATGTTTTGAAGTGAGATCAGTATGGGACCTTTAAAAGAGATCTGCAAACAGCTCCTCCCTGAATTATGGACAGCATGGCAGAAAGTTCATAGACACTCTCTCAAAATACAGCCAGCAGGAGATGGAAATGTATATCACAAACTGATGGAAAGTAAGGAGGAGCCTCCTAATACTAAATTAAGTATGATATCAAGACCCTGTAAACATGCATACAAAACTGAAAGTCTCTGGTTGTTTTGTTTTGTTTTGTTTTATATATGTTTGGGGGGGGAAGGGTGGGGATTATGGCACTGTAAAATAAGAATGACTGAAAAAGCTAAATCAATAAAGTTAGCACAGGAAAATAGGAGAGGTGGAATAATTGGATATGAAAAGAGAACTCTTAAGAAGAGCTGTGTATTCCTCTACATTTACTTCCTGAGACATGGTTTAAAATGAAAATATGTATTTCTTTTTGTCCAGAGAACGTAAAGTACTTTAAAAAACTTTGGCTTAATCTTTAGCTCCTCTAAGTCAGCTTTGCTCCCCTCATAATGAGCGCTGCAACATTAATTGACACCAGCTGAAAATCCAGTCCTTCAAGTACAGCTCTTTGGAGATACATTTTGCCTTAGGAGTTCAAAGCAGGTTATGGTAGGTGGTTTTCTTCTTAACACAGAAAATGCTGATTTTATCCTTTAGACCAGATATTAGGAAGAAATTCTTTACTGTGAGGGTAGTGAGACACTGGAACAGGTTGCCCAGAGATGTTGTGGATGACCCCTCTCTGGAAGCATTCAAGGCCAGGCTGGATGGGGCTGTGAGCAACCTGGTCTAGAGGGAGGTGTCCCTGGTTGTATCAGGGGATTGAAACTGGATGATCTTAAATGTCCCTTCCAACCCAAACCATTCTCTGATTCTATGATTCCATAAGTTTTGGTAAAAATTTGTTCAGCTGAAAGAAAAAAAATATAAGTTTTCATCTAAAGATTGAAAATGCACATTTGGAAAATGCTGCAGCAATTTCTCATTTGATTGTATTACTAATATTTTCAGTACTCACTAACTCACTTCTCTGGACTACTAAATACCTTATGGTCTTGTTCCCTGTAAAATATGATGAGAAAATTTGGTGCTACAGCATCATGGGAGATGTAGTCTCACTGGAGAATTTGACCCAGTCAGGGGAGTGTGACTTGTAGTACCAAAAATACAGTTCCCACAAGATCCTACTGTGCTTTGTCCTTAGGAACATTTGCGGTCTTTAGGTATTTCCCTTAACTGTGAATATTGAAATATGCCATGGAAAGCAAACACTTTTTGGAAGGATGATTTTTTTTTTTTGCCAAGAATCTTAATATTCTATAAGAAAGCTGTTTGAATAGAAACATTTCCACCAAGCTCCACAGAGGTTTTTTTGAGGAAGATGCTGTAGAAAATGTTGCTTAGCTGATGGTGAGTATTGAGGTGCCTTCCCAGTAAATAAATGTGATAAAAAGTTTTGCTATTAAAGACACCTCTACTCCAGACAGCATAATGATTTACTATATGGCATACGAGAAGCTGAAAATTATAAAGAGGTTTGTTTAAATTTCTTTTAGTCTTTTTAGAATAATATCTGCAAGGAGAGAAGAAAATTCTTCAGCTTTATTGTTGCGTAGAGGTTAGAATACAGGATATATTAATGATGAGCAAACCTTTCTGAAAGGATGGCTCAAATTTACTTGCCTAGTGACATAGCAAATTCTGAGTTGTTCAGAAGTAAAGATGTCTTTGGATCTTGTATACCTGTAAGAAATAGAACCAAGATTTCCAGCATTGTCCAGAAAATAATGTTGCCATCATAATGGTTCCTTCTGGGAATACAGTTAGATGAGCAGAGGCCAAGCTGGGACATAGATGTCTGATGATTTTGGTTTTCCAAGAGTTTTCCAGCCAAAATGAGATTACAGTGTCATGACAGTATATGATGCTTTGGCTATAAGAAACCAAGCAGTCTCTTCCTTTGGAAACTGGTGCACATGAGTTGTACACAGAGTGACTGAATCACTCAGTGCTCAGAGAGGACCTCTCTTAAATCAATTTCGAATATGCCTATATTAATATGGATACGTGTTTATCTCACTTTCTCATAAAGACTTCCAGAGATGGAAATCCCTTATCCTTTCCAGGAAACTCATCATAATGTTTCCCACTCTTCAGCAGTAGAAATATCCCCTTAGTATCTCATGAGAGCAGAGAGCACAATATTCTTGAAGGGTCAGTGTTTGGAAGAGCTGTGTGAAAGGGTGTGTTTCTTGATTGCATTCTGTGTCTAGAAAACAAAGAGATAAGCATTTTTACTACAGCTTTTAAGCAATCCCTTGCTTGAAGACTACATAGGATTCCTGGATGTGTAACCCATCTTCTGCTTACCAGATAAACCACCCTTAAAACCAATAAGCTGTAATTAATTTCCACTTAGTGTAACAGTCAACTAATCCAATTAAGGGCAGCTACACTTCAGACAGGGCCTCTCTGGTTGCTTCTCTATCTGGCAGTGAAACAATTTTTGTGAAATTGAAGCACAGAAAGCAGTCCATCCACTGAAAACTATATCACTCCAGAACTGCTCTGTGGAACTGAGGTGGACCACAGCCATGAAGTCATAAAACGCAAGGTTACTTAATCCAAGAAAGATCTCAGGACAGAACAAATGGATCAGTCAGCACTTTTACAGTGATGTGGGGAAGAGCAATTCAGTATTTCCCAATCAGTTTCCCCCCAACTTTCACAGAGATTATAAAGTGCTGATAAGTTCAGGGATGAGACCATGAAAACCCTGTAAAACCTTCTCTTGCCATTGCATCACAACCACTGAAACTCAGAGAGCTGACTCCTCAGAGAAGCCCAGCACCCTCCTCCCACCATTTCCAAAGGAAACTGCATGATCTGTGGCTGCCAGGGCTCTGATAGCAACATCCCGCTGGTGCCCCTGGATGTCAGGATATTGCTCCCTCTCCCATGCCCAACGGGGTGATTGTCCCCTGGCCTCTCCTTTCCTGTCTCAGAGGAGAAGACGTCATATTGTTGGGTGGGGAGGGCAGTCAGTGTTAAGCAAACCTTAATCTACAATATAAACCTTGCTCCGGGGGTTCAAAGAGCATGTCAGGGAGTGTTTGGGATGCAGTGATAACTCCAGGACAGATCCAGACAGGACTACTGTACTCCCTACCACAGTAAAACACATCCAGGTCTTGGCAGTGCCTCACACCATTGCATGATAGGAGACAGATTTTGTGCTGTCAGTTGTAACCTTAAAGATTTTGCCATTTATAATCACTTGATGACAAATATTTCCACAGTCCCCAGCTGTGCTTGTCAGCTCTATTCATTATATTTCTGTGGTGTGTCTGAACATTGGCTTTATTTATTGCTGAGATATTTTTTCTCTCTGGGACAATGTATTTCTGTGTTTTCCCTTTCCAATTCAGATATGCTGCACATACTGGCTACAGTTAGGAGAGATGAACATATACAGCATACCTGTTCCCATTTCCAGGTCAAAAATATAAGTTTTCAATTTCTTGTTCATTAAGTGTAAGAAAAAAAATGTCTTGCAGGGATGTGTTGGGATCCCCTGGGCTTTCTGCAAGGGAAGGTGAATTCATGCCAGCAAAGTTGTACAGGACTGATAGGACACCCTGGAAATGGAAATGCAGATTTATGGAAGGATACAGGATATTTTGTTTTGTGTAATCTATGGACACTATTGTAGGTCTAATATTTGTCAGTCTGGGGTAAATTAGAGAACTGAAGAGTAAAAGATGATAATTAGTCTAAATTGGTTGTAAGTTGATGTAGGTTGAAAGTTAAGAAAAGCTTCCTAAGAAAGATGAGAATTAGTTCCTGGAAGAATTTCCTTTCAAAATAACAAGGGAAAACAAACTAAAGAGGGAAAAGTGGATGATGCTGTGTTGTGCTAAGAGAAGCCAGTCACTGAAGTCCAGGAACTTTCATTTTAACTCTGTGATCTTGTCAGGAAAAGTTTCAGTTCGGGTTCAGGAGATCTGATTCAACAACCACCAGAGCCTAAATATCATATCTGGTGGTACTGTATGCAATTATCTACTGTATCAATAATCTATACCTTTCAATTTCTTCCTGCATTTATCAAGTTACATATTATGTCCACTAAGAACTCTTGCCCGTTCTGTCAGGGTTAAGGAATCTTTCCAAAACACTGCTGTTCTCATACGAGGCATTTCTAGGAATTTCTAGAGTGAGTATTGTAGTTGAATCATCACTAATAGGCTCTTAATTTGCCAGAGAAGGCTTGTAGCTTTTATTGCATTTATTTTAGTCTGTTCAGAATCTTTTTGAGCATGATTCTTACTGAGAGTATGATTCAAACTGATGAGAGCTTTAAGGAGGATCAAGTATTGGGAGGGTGGACACAGAAGCAGGGATACTTTTATTTCTGCGTGTTGTGATTAGCTTAGATATTGGGAAAGAAAGATAAAACATAGCAGTCCTTCATAATAAACTGCCAAAGAGGATAATACTTGGTCAAAATAGAAAATTTGCACCAAAAAAATTTTCTCTTTATTAGGCAAGTGGACACATATACTTAATCAAGAAAAAGGATTTTTTGATTGCAATATTTATATAATATTATACATAAATGTGTATATTTATGATAATAGTTAATCCTCTTGCCAGCAAAAACTGTTAGAGCAGTGGTGTTTCAATAGGTGTCTGCTGTTAGAGTTAATACAAACGTATTTGGGTTATTTTCTTTTGGAAATAGCATAGGTACAGTCAATGTGCTGGTTATTTATAATCTGCAGGAGGAATCAAGTATAACAAAGTATTAACAGCCCTCTCTATCTCTCCCTCTCATCTCCTGTGTGAACATGCCCTGACGTAGCTTTGTGTTGTTGTGGGTGAGAAGGGGAGCTATTCCTTCAGATACAATGGGAACCCTCCAGTAGGTCTACCTGAGTTTATTGCCCAAGACATCAGAAGCCAACTGAGCAGCAAAGTCACTAATTTTGTGGAAAGATGTCTACAGATGTTAATATTCCATGCGTGGACTAGTTCTGTTTTGTGGTTTCCTTGTATTCTTCATGCTAAGTGCAAAGGAATAGCAGACATTCAGTGGGAAGGAGCCCTTGTGATGGGTTCTTTTATATCCAAGTGGTCTCTTGGGGTTGGATTCACTTACCTTAACTTTGGACCTCTGACAGCTGGATGTCTAAACCACAGCCACTCATCCTAGACTCCTGGTTAAAATTAATGGAGAGAAAAAGGCACTTCTGGAGAATGACTTGTTGAATACATGGTAGAATTGCTCTTGTTTGCTTCCCTTCATTGACACTAAAGGAGGCTTGATGTAACTGTCCAGACTCATATATCTCACTTAAAGACCACTCAGCTGAATCAGATTAATCCCATCTCTTCTGTCAGCAAGCTGTTATTTCCTTAAGATGACTTTGCAGACCTTGGAAGACAGAAACATTATGCCCCTTGCAAAGTAAGGCTAGCAGAGTCAGAGTACTCAGTTCCTGTCAAACGCCTGATTTCTCAAATGGAGGAAGCAAATTTTCCATTTTACATGGCTCTCAGGTCATTTAGGAGGCATAGACCCCCAGCATGATGAGTTATTTGGCAGGGCAAGATAAGGCATCCAAAACAGAGGAGGGTCACAGAAATGATCCAAGAGATGGAACACTTCTCCTATGAGGACAGACAGAATTCTGGAGATGTGCAGCCTGGAGAAGAGAAAGCTCTGGTGTGACCTGATAGCGGCCTGTCAGTATCCAAATGGGATCTACAGGAAAGTACTGGACAGACTCTGTAGCAGGGTCTGTTGTGATAGGACAAGGGGAAAAGGTTTCAAACTAAATGAGGGTAGATTTAAGTTAGATATAAGGAAATGTCTTTTATGGTGAGGGTTGTGAGGCACTGGTACAAGTTGCCCAGAGATGTAATGGCTGCCCCATCCCTAAAGACTTTCAAGGTGAGGCCAGACCAGGCCCCAGGAATCTTGACAGAGCTTTGTGTGTCCCTGTTCATTGTAGAGGACTTGGACTAGGTGAATTTTAAAGGTCCCTTCCAACACTAAGGATTCTGTTGTTCTATGACAGACGTGCTATACAGCAGCTGTGGGTACAAGGCCTGCCAGTTACTCCATGCCATGAACTGAGAACTCTCTCACAATTGGGGGAAGTTCAGGGGATACTAGGAACAATTTCTTCTCAGAAAGAGTGGTGATGCATGGGCACAGTCTGTGCAGGGAGGTGGTGGGGTCACTGTCCTTGGAGGTGTTTCAGAACCATGGAGATGTGGCACTGAGGGACATGGTCAGTGGGCATGGTGGGGTGGGTTGGGGTTGGACTGGATGTCCTTAGAGTTTTTTTCCAACTGTAGTGATTCTGTGATTTGATGACATCAGCCACAAAACCAGATAATTGTCCCTGAGATGTGAACACACACTTGGGAAAAGGGCTGTGACTCCAGTCACACTGGGAGAGGGAGGTAGGTGGGAATCAATTGTGTGAACCTCTTACTGGGTGTGTGAGACCTGACGTGTTCATCTTTCAGAAGCACAGCATTTTTCCTCCCAGAAAGCTTGGTTAAATAAAGCTAATAGATTAAAAAACCTCTGTATTTGACCACTGTGATTTCTCTGACTACAACGGAATTTTAGAAAGCAGGAATTAAAAAAAAAAAAAAAAAAAGTGAATGAGAGGGATTTGAGAAGAGTTGGCTGCTTGTTTTTACTTCTCCTGAATTATGGCTCATTTCCTTTGAAGTTCTGCTGACTTTGTACCATGGTGTGTTACAGAAAGTTAATCTATCTTCCCCTTGCAGACTATGGAGGTGCACTTCACTATTTCTTTCCTTCTTCATGTCCCCACCCCAAACTCACCAACCACCTCCTCTCTGACTCGCTCTTCTTTGTGCAAGAGGAGAATGCAGTTTCAGCCTTTAGCCAAGAAATGACTCTGAAGTTGGAAGGGCTGAAGGACTGGTTTATATGAGCATATTTAAAGTAATGATAAAAAAATAAGGAGGGAGAAAAAAACAGTGTTCTCTTCCTTATGGGAAACAGACTTTTGCAAGGCTTTCCAAGGAAGATGGTTAGGGGACACTAGTTGTCCACAGGAACGGACAACTCCATAGCAAAGACATTAGGAAAAAAATAAAATAAAATAAAATAAAATAAAATAAAATAAAATAAAATAAAATAAAATAAAATAAAATAAAATAAAATAAAATAAAATAAAATAAAATAAAATAAAATAAAATAAAATAAAATAAAATAAAATAAAATAAAGTAAAGTAAAATAAAGTAAAATAAAATAAAATAAAATAAAATAAAATAAAATAAAATAAAATAAAATAAAATAAAATAAAATAAAATAAAATAAAATAAAATAATAAAATAAAATAAAATAAAATAAATGAAATACTGCTCAAGATTTTATAGACCTTTGGTACAAAAACCAAAACAGAACAAAAACCCCAGCAACCCTCCCCTTGTTAATATTACAGTTGGTGTGACTTAGATTTAGCTAAAGACCATGTCAGTTATGCAGTCTTCTTCATAGCAGGACTCATTTCTGAACAGGAGGAGAGATGTGTCTGTATTTTTTCTTACATCTCTGATTGTTCCTGAAATAGGGCTTAATATCATCACAGTTCTGTGTGTTATGTGCAAGCAAACCAAAAGCTGTTTTGTTTTTTTTTTTTGTGTGTGTGTGTGTATGTCAGCAGACATATATTTAAGACCATGAACATTTCTTGATGATGTTTTGGCTTAACTTTGTGGGCCACTGGGAAGAATAACTGAATTTTCAGGAGGACTCTTCCAGTGACTGCAGATGGGTATTTTAACTTTTTTTCTGCCTGTTAGGTGCCCTGTGGGAAAGGGAGGAAAGACAGACATAGAAAAATCTTGAAACCCTGCAAAGTCAGCATCAGAATGAATAGTAATAAATATTCAGCCAGGGACACAGGACATATTTTATTCACTCATTACATTCACTCTGTTTTTTCCTCATTGGTGCAAAGGTGTCTGTTTACTGCAGCTGAATCCAAAGACCTTTTCAGATTCACAGACAACCAGATTGAAGGAAGGTATTGAGCACGGGTACGGTGATCACAGAAACTAAAATTCTTGTGTCCCACTTATTCCGCCTTGCCAATGAAAAGTCTGTATATGACACTTTAATTGAGATGAAGGCCAAATTCTGAGGACTGAGGTGGATTCAGGGATTTGGGTTGTTTCTCTAGATTTGCCATGTATTTGCCGGGTGTCTTTTAGCTTTTCCTGTTTGTTCTTCCAAGTCTTCAGAGTTGTTATGTTTCCCTGCCCTGAAAAATTCAGCATACATAGAAAAGAAAAAGAAATAAAATGAATGAATAAAAGATAGTGCTGAATTCTTTCTTCCAGCAATGTGCTAGTGGTGGCTGTAGTGCTATTACAGCAGCTGTTGATGTATCAATGCAAAATTCCTGTTCTAGATATTTTCACTTTATATCTGCATAGTAATCAAAAGTAGACAGTATGTTCCGTGTCTGCCACATATTTGCCTCATTCAGAAGGGATTTTGTTGAAACTATCAGCTAAAGAATAAACTCTGATCTTTCAGATACAGTTATATCTTAGCATTTAGCTTATAAAGGCTCTGATCATGATCTCAGTGTTCTCCCTTGTTTTGTAGCATGCTACATTCTGACCAGTTCAGCATTTAAACAAGCTCCTTTCCCAGGGAAGAAAAGACTGGATAAGGAAACAGAAATAGCTATATTCCGTTGGGTCTAACTAATATTTTTGTAATATCCCTCATGATCTTGAAGTTTCAAAAAGTGTGAAGACGTGCTTTTAAGTGTCATCTCTGCTCTTCAGCCTTTTTCTGGAGGGATAGTCGCAATGGGTTAGGTCAATTTACACCCCTGTCTGAATTTTTTTTCACAGGCCCACCTCTTCTTGCTTCAGGTGTTTAATGAGACAATACTTTCATTTGGCTTTTTTTTTTTCCACTGATAGTGAGAAAGCACCGATACAAGGGATCTCATGGGTAGAGCTGCCTACTTCTGAGAACAAAACTTATTAACTGAATCCACATGTCTCTGATTATGCCTGAGATGCATATAGTCATATGATACGCTTCTTAACTGAAATACTAATTAAATAAGACACATTTTGTCTTGTATCCATACTCAGACTTCGTTTGGTTATGGTTTTCTGGAGGAGCAGGAGAAATGCCTTTAAGAAAAAGCAAAAATACCCCCTGAAAGAAATTACACCCCTACTAAGAACGGGAAAGCACTTTGTGTGAGTAGAGTTCCCATAACATTGGGTCTGCATGGCCTTATATGGTTCACCTGCTTCCCTGCCAACTCACAGTTTCAGATATGAGGGGTATCTTGGTCTCCACCTCTGTTTTAGTTTTAGGATTTTAATAACAATTGAAGTGGAATATCTTATTAAACTCATTGTTCGTGAAAGAGACATTTTAGGGGAAATATACAATATGGGAGGTGTAAAAGTTCTGATGAAACAATCTAATTGCACTCTGGTCTTAAAATCTGAGGAATTTGACTTGACGTTTTCCTTATGTCTCTTTCCAGGGGTTAAATTTTCCACAGGAGAGGTGCTGCCCTAGATGGTTTGATCAATAAGCTAAAAAGAAACTCCAGAAACTTGTGTTGTCTTGGTTCTACTACAACCTTCTTTACTATTCTTATGAAAATAATTTGGTTTTGATTTAGCTCCAACTCTGATTAGTGAATATGATAATTCTTTCCTCTTTACTAAGACAAGGAGTTTCTCAGGACAGGGATGGCCTGTTGTGAATTACAATGTTTTACAGAACTTAAGCATAATGAAAAGCTAATCTTGCATGTAGAAGAGCTTAAGTAACAATTATAATTACAATGTGCAAACAGCTTCTTGGGAAGCTGAAGTGCTAGACATTTGGCTGCAGGCATGTTTCCCTTATATTTGCCTCTTGGGATGAAAAGTAAGTTGGAAAGCTCAACTTAGGCTCATCTTGACATGACATTGATTGTTTCAGCAAACCTAAAGCGTATGATAGGAAACTAATGATTATCTTCCAGGCTCAGGGATTGCTTAAATGTTTCTGAATGTGTTTATGATGGGAGGTTGCATGCTAGGAAGATTTATTAAGCCTGGCAGTCTGCGTGCATGTTTGTTACATGATTAATACAGTTAACAGTTCTGAATCAACAATCTCCAAATACTGTCTCAGAACTTGCCAAGGAAAATCTGTAACTCCAACCCATCCGGAGAACAGTAGCAGCATTTATACTACTGTATTTCAACATGAGTGAGCCGTCGTGCAATGTCAGTGATGGTGGTGTGGGCTGGGGGAGAAGACCTGAAATGGTCTTGGAAAAATGTTGGCAAACATCAAATACTTTTTGTTCAATTTAGCTATGGAGCAGGTTTTTCTAACATTGCATATTACTATCCAAAGTAGCAAAGTTCTACCAAACCTCCAGGCTAGAAGTCTTGAACATACTTAGTTGTGATCCTTTTCTGTAGCTCCTACGTGCAAGCAGAAAGACTTTCCAATTGTTTGAGGCTACATGAAAAAACTGACAATACTGTAAAGGAAGGCCAAGTTAATACCTGGTCACTTACATGTTTCCAAGAACAAGCAAAGTTTGAGGACCATTGTGTGTGCTCTGTGAAAACCCCTCTCAAATTATCCCCACAATCTTGTTTACTCTGAATAACCTGATTTCTAATTCTCATATCTTGGTATCATGCTCTCTGGTGGGTTAAGAATTCTCTGATGCAAATGTGTATCATATGGAAGAAATACATGATGCTTGTTATGAAGAATTTTCTTCTAAGTTAGGAGCAAATAAATTCTGATTTTACCTCAACTGTGACTAAATTAGATTCTATAGCAGAAAATAATATACTTCGTATGTATTTTACAGTTACATCACCACCAGTAGTAGAAAGCAACATCAAGTGTTTGTGCTGAAGATGCACCTATCATTTGGATCTTGGATGAATCTAGGATTGCCTAGATTCTATGCCTATCTAGCCTAATCTAGGATTGAATGTTCCAGCTCACACACAGGATTTGTCCCTTGTGAAGTTCTGCAACTCAATACAGTCTGTTCCACACCACAATCAAAACAACAGCCCCATCTTCCTTTCAAGTATGACTCCTTACTGACCTCCTCGAAGGGCAGCATCTCAGGACAGAAGTATTTATGGAAAGCAGTGCTGCTTGTTTTCATCAGGATCCCAACACAGCAACTCCTCAAAGGCACTGCGTTCCTGGTTCCTTGTCCCAGGTCCAGGGTCTGAACATTTCATCGTGTTTACCTAGTGATGACTATTTGATTGCTATTTCCTTGA
This sequence comes from Cyrtonyx montezumae, assembly GCF_038088225.1. NCBI lineage: Eukaryota > Metazoa > Chordata > Aves > Galliformes > Odontophoridae > Cyrtonyx > Cyrtonyx montezumae. Next base: position 2,459,722 of record NW_027072037.1, read on the forward strand.
GTTGTACACTCTTTGTCACAGAGCCTACATACAGACATTCAGACTTCAAGTAGCTTCTTTTCCAACAAATCACAGCACACAGACAAACCTCATGGGCCATTTTTCTAATGGTCTCTGGTTAACTTTACTACCATTTCCCAGGACAGTGTCCTAGAGGCTTACAGAAGCAGAATTTATAAAAGACTCTGATTGTGCCTAGTTTTTCCTTATCTATTTTCCATTCCTCCTGCCAAGCTGAAGCTAAGTAGGAGCTGGCAAATAGGCAGCATGGACAGCCAGGGAGCTTGGGCACCAGATAAACTGCAATAGTCTCAAAACTGTTGAATCGGACTGAACTGCAGCAGCAAAGCTGTAAATCTCAAGACAAATACACTAAGAACGTGTAAAAGAAACAGATATTTTCCTGTTGGCTTTGGGAGGAAAAAAAATAAAATAAAGTCAAATGAAAATCTTGACTTTGGGCCCACGTTGGGCACAACCTGTCCAAGGCCACACAATGAGCCAAGAGCAGAGCCATTGCTGTAGCCTCGGGGTCCCAGTGCCCAGTTCTCCCCTGTAAGCAATGCTCCTGCTTGCTGCCAATACAGCCATATAAATAACCCTGTTCTGAAACTACCACCCCAACACAGAGCCCAGTAAAATGTCCAGAAAACTTCACTACTGTTAAGCTAATCAGGAAGCAACAATTCAGATGGACAGATGGGAGCTCAGCCACAGGCTGTCAGCTGACATTGGATGGTCAGCCTTGCTTTACATTTCAAGCTTACTGTCCTGATTCCTCTCCTGTGGTTACCCACAGTCAATCTGGATCCAGGTTTGGTGGAGGCTTTTTTTTTAATTATTTTTGTTTTTATCTTTTTTTTTTTTTTTTTTTTTTCTGAGTGGAAGAGGATACTGTATGAAACTAAATGTATTCCTGTCTAAAAGTTTGGTCAAGTGACACTGGGTTCCTATTTCTTTTGGCCACCACATCCCACTGCACAGGGAGAAGAAAAGCCACATGAACAACAGTATAGAGCCAAAAAAGCACTACAGACTTTTTTTTAAATTTATTTATTCTTTTTTTTTTAATTCTTTTGGAAATTATTTATGGATGTATTGGACAAAGCAGTTTGTAACCATAATGTGGAGCACCAGACTATATAAGGCAGATAAAAGAAGGCCATTCTCAGCTAGGAAGAGGAAGCTAGGTGTCAAAGCTGCATATCCAGCACAACCCTCCTGTCTGCAGCATCCATGGCTAGACATGTAAGGGAGTCCCTGTCTGGTCATAGGAGGTGTCACAGACTGCATGGAAATTTCAGAGCTTTAGATAACCACAAGGTCTGCCCCTGCCAGCAGCCACACTGACAAGACATTGGTATATTCATTACAGAGCAATTCTTCCTTTCTCAGCTGCAGGAAACACTACAGCCCTGCTCAGGACATTAATCTTTGTTGATGTCAACAAAAAATGAGCAATCCATGCTAATTGCATCCTGTTCAGTCCCTCTTTCTCCCTTCTCCCTCCAGTGTAAGGATATTTGTAACTTTACCTGTTGATCTGTATGTGTGTACTGCTTTTTATGTGACAAAATGCATTGGATATTTGTAGCATTTGGGACATTTCAAAATATTTCTCAGTAGGATGTTGTGGTTTGGATGAAGTGTTCCGTGGTGACTAGAGACAAGAGTTTGAATTTCACTCTGGGCTCCAGCTGCTGCCCAGCACTTTCAGTTTAGCTCAGAGCAAATGCCTGAAGACTCAAGTTGGCTGTGAAGTCAACCATATTCCTATAGCATTCCCTTTTCCTTATGTTTTAGAAGATGACAGGCCTTGACCAGCCTACAGAAAGGAGTTAGCATATGTATCCAATCTGGAAAAAAGCACAGTTGTATGTAGTTCTTAGCAAGACTGGTGGCCCCTCTTGCATTTACTAGTTGTGAAGTCTACGTTCTCAGTCCTTGAAAACTGGTCTGAGATGACCATGCTGCCTCCCATGAATTATCTGGTGGTGGCCAATTTAGTAGTCTTGTCAGATGCAACAGTGAAAATATGAAAAAGAAAAAGAAAAAGATGAAAAAGAAAAAGAAAAAGAAAAAGAAAAAGAAAAAGAAAAAGAAAAAGAAAAAGAAAAAGAAAAAGAAAAAGAAAAAGAAAAAGAAAAAGAAAAAGAAAAAGAAAAAGAAAAAGAAAAAGAAAAAGAAAAAGAAAAAGAAAAAGAAAAAGAAAAAGAAAAAAGAAAAAAGAAAAAAGAAGAAAGAAGAAAGAAGAAAAATGAAAAATGAATTATCTGGTGGTGGACAATTTGGTGGTCTTGTCAGATGCAACAGTGAAAATATTAAAAAGAAAAAAAGAAAAAAGGAAAAAGAAGAAAAATATAGGAAGTTTATCTCCTAGTTTTTTGCTGTTCATTTGTTTATTTTGTTCTCAGAAAACATTTCTCTTTACATTTTTGAGTGAATCTGCTTTCTAACATGCTACTGGCTAGTCCATCCCATGCTATGGGATAGTCCACAAGTCTGCAGAACTAATAGCAAGAAAGTAATGTAATCCTTAAGCACTTTAGGCAATAATAAGAAATAGCACAGTGTCAACAAAACAAAACAAAGCATAACTTCCCTTCCCTTCCCTTCCCTTCCCTTCCCTTCCCTTCCCTTCCCTTCCCTTCCCTTCCCTTCCCTTCCCTTCCCTTCCCTTCCCTTCCCTTCCCTTCCCTTCCCTTCCCTTCCCTTCCCTTCCCTTCCCTTCCCTTCCCTTCCCTTCCCTTCCCTTCCCTTCCCTTCCCTTCCCTTCCCTTCCCTTCCCTTCCCTTCCCTTCCCTTCCCTTCCCTTCCCTTCCCTTCCCTTCCCTTCCCTTCCCTTCCCTTCCTTTCCTTTCCTTTCCTCTTTCCTTTCCTCTTTCCTTTCCTCTTTCCTTTCCTCTTTCCTTTCTTTCCTCTTTCTTTCCTTTCCTTTCCTCTTTCCTTTCCTCTTTCCTTTCCTCTTTCCTTTCCTCTTTCCTTTCTTTCCTCTTTCTTTCCTCTTTCTCTCTTTCCTCTTTCCCTTGCCTTGCCTTTTTTCTTTTTCCATTTTATTTTTCTTCATTTTAAATATCTATTTTGTGCATTCTCACCCATCCTTATATCTGCTCTGGCATCTGATGCGATTACACACGTGTTCCTTCCACAGGACCAAGATAGAGTCAGTGTCATGTGTCATCAGTGCATCTGTCACATAACTCCTCCCAGACCACAGCCCTCCTGCATCCTAAACTTGGGACAACAAATTGCTGTCAGGTCAGGCTGGCCTGACAGTTTCCATTAGTTTGGCTCATAAAAGTGAAGGAGCGTTTTCATCACAGGAAAATAATAATCAGAAAATCTGGACATGAAAGGCTTTTTCTCCCTATTTACACCACTGCAGGGGAGCTTATGTGGGGACACTGCTCTGTTTTACATGCTGTCCTGAGTATCTTCTCTGTACTCACTTTTGCTGTTTCCTAAGTTCCCTGGAGATGCAGCAAGTCCTCTGGGGCAATTTATTGTATTTTTGTCAACTGAGAAATTCAGGAAGACTTTAGTGATTAAGAGAACCCAACTTTTTGGTAAAAATCTTGTCCACAAACAGTTCTGCATACCTTTGCCAGATTTCCAGATGAATATTCTCCCTGGCTCTATGGTTTGAAGGGTGGGATGGTGAAGGTTCAGACATACATAGGTAAATTATGTATTTTATTTATCCACTGTTTCTTTTTAAAGCAAATTCTGGAGAGGCTACATTTCCATTGATTTATTTTTCCTGTTGATAACCTTATCTTTTAATCTATGCTTTGAGACAGCTGAAACTTGAGTAAAGTTATGCCAAATATAAGACTTATGGGGGAAAACAAAAATAAAATTTTTCAGTCCAACAAAATAGTCAAATGTAAAATTGTACAGGTTATGCAAACAACACTATCTGCCAAGGATGTAAACAGTTTTCTGTGTCAATTATGACAGATTTTTATACTGAAAAATTGTTTAGAAAGACAGAATGGCTATTTTTAGTAGTAGTTGTAGTAGTAGCAGTAGTAATTTTGATTAATGCAGATTTTTCAAGCTGGTTAATTGCTTTGTTTTCTCCAGCACTCACTGGCAGTGACCCATCAAGTTGCTTATTTCAGTTCTGTCTTTCAGTGTTTCTCCCAGCCAAAAAGGAGCCTATGACTCACCTGTCCCATTTTCTGAAGTGTTGAAACTCATTAACAATTTATGAACAGGGCTCATGAGCAGATATTATGGTTCAGCAAGAAAACATTTGGAGAGATTGTCACTGGTAATGTTCACTGACTGGGTGAAATGTAGAAGCAGCAATACACAGGAAGCTGAAAATTTGGCTAGGAAAAAGGTTGCTTTAAATGAAGAATTTAGGTCAGAGAGAAATCAAATTCAATTTTGGAATGACAGTCCCAAATAAATTTCACTTAATCTTCTAAAAATTAGGTATCAATTCCAGAAAATTTACTTCAGAATACTTCAGTAATAACTATGCAGAGATGGATATTGCGAGTTGGTGATTTATTCCATCAGCTGGGGATGACCATCCCAAGATGTGGGCTGCTGTCTGCATGAAGTACTCATCACTTTCTCCATAAGGTGGATGACACAGGGAGGAGCACAAAGTCCTCATTCTTTGTCAGCTGTAAGGTTGGGTATCTGACTCTAATGCATGGGGTAAGTAGAAGTTTTCTCAGCTTCATAAACTGACACCTAAAAATCTACATCTAATTTTGAAACAGAGTTGAGATGCAGTTGAAGGTTCAGACAACTTTCTCCAGAACAAAACAAACTCAAGAGCCCAGCTCATTCACTCATTGAAAATTATAGTTTAGCCTCTGGATACCTCACAGCAATGTACACTTTCAGCTGGGAACAGTACTGTAATGTTAGTGCCATGGGAATTAATGGCTAAATTATTTCAGTCCCTGTGGGGTTTAAAATTAGTTCATTCAAAATGGATTTTTATAAGTGTATTTTCCCTCATGCTTTAAATGCTCTGGACTCTCATAGTCTGTGACCCGTAAGTCTCACATTAAACTGCTTGTATGGAACAGTTGCTCTTTTAATAATTACAGCACAGTTGACATCATCTTTGGGAAATGCCCTGGTAGTGTTTGGGATAGCTAAATCCATCATCACCATTCTTCAGTTAAACTCACGTGCTGCAGCTCTGGAGGTTGGAATCAAACCAAAAGGAAGTGAGGGGAGAGCTGTACAGATGTCTCATTAGTAGACTTGCTCATCTATGTGCAAGCACAAGGGATGCTAGCTGAGTTCCAAAGCTGATGTTTCCTGGTGTCAGCTTTGTCACTGTGGGAGGTTTCTCAGAGACCCTCATTCACAAACCCTGCTCTCTTTTTCCCATTAGTGCTGTCTGCTAACAAAGGAAGTGGTGGAAAGGAGCTGAGGCAGGCTGCAGGACGACCCACCTTTACTAGTGACTACAAAAGCATACTGGGCAATTAGAGCAGCTGGGGATGTTTATCCCATAGTTACCTAAATCTAGATGCAATAATCCCTCTTGTCATGTTCTCATCTTCCATTCTTCCATAACTATGTGCATATAATTCTACATGCTCTTCTGGATAAAAACCTGATTGTTGCTGTGGGAATAAGTCAGGTTTTTTATTCATTCAACATTGAAAACCTGAAGTCTACGGGTAGTAATAATTATATCTGCTTGAGATGGGGTGAGAAAATAAATATATTCCATCCAGAAGAGGGACAACAAACTATTCATTCATGTTTTCTATTAGAGAACAAACAATATCCAACCACCCAGAGACCTAGAAAACATTAAGATCACTTCTTCCTATGCCACATTTGTGTTGTTGTCTTTGAGTAAGATACTCAACATCCATCTGCTGTCTCCTGAGGGTCCTATATATTGCCCTCAAGAAGGCCAAGCAGCTGAATCTAAACATTATATTTATTTTGATATATGTGGCCTTTAATTCCTGAAAGAATCATCAAAACTAAGCAGCATTGCTTTTCTGGTTGATGAGCATGACTTCAAGGAGCAAAAAGATGTTTTACACTCATTTTCTAGGTGGCAGGAGTAATTCTAATAACTCTGTGCTACCTAGTTTGGGGGAAATAGCAAAAAAAAAGATAATTCCTAATTACACATGCTCTACAGTCTTCCAGTTTTAAATGAGAGGTTGCTCCTTATTCTAGTATTTCACTGACTAGTTTGTCTCAATTGTCTCAAAATTCCCTGATTCAGCCTACTTCTCAGTACATGGAAACATTTGTTCATTCAGCCTTTTTTCACTTGATTGCATTGTGGTTGTGGTCCATATGGTTGCACACTTTTAATATTATCTGCAATATATATTTATTCTACACACTTTTGGTTTTTTTCCAGTATGTAAGTCATAAAGTGAGATGCAACAGCCCAAATGTCATTAAAAAGGTACAAAAATTACCCTGAAAACAAATTATTTAAGTTACAAATATTGGATTCAAGTCAGCTTTGGGGAAACGATGGGGCCATTACACGAATTCAACTTAAATGTGATTTTGGTTAATCACCTATTCCCTACATTACATAGACTACAATTTACTTTCTTATTGATTGGGTTTATAGCTTGACTCATGTAGTTCAGTTCATGAAGTACATTTGTACTGCTGAATCTAGGTCTGTAGAAACTTTTTGAGATAAAAACAAGATTCCTCTTCATATAAAATGAAAATCTCATTTTGTAGCCATACTGTGATAACACATCTTTCGTCTCATAGAAATTAATGTCATTTTAAAACACCGTAAGTGACAAATGAGTGGAGAGATGTGTTCTGAACTAAAGTCCCTGATGTGGAGAAGACAGAGCTAAGGCTGCAAATTGCTAATTTTAGACACCTTTTAATCTCAGCATGTTCTGAAAATGTTTGTGCAAAAAGTGAGTTTTGGTTTATAAAAATGGCTTGTGGTTTGAGAAGCTCTACTGCAAGATTGTAAATGACTGTTTACACGGGTTGATAGCGACAGAACAAGGGGAAATGGTTTTAAACTAAGACAGGGAAGATTCAGGTTAGATGTTAGGAGGAAGTTCTTCACTCAGAAGTTGGTGATGCACTGAAATAAGCTGACTGGAGAGGTTGTGGATGCCCCATCCCTGAAGGCATTCAAGGCAAGGCTGAATGTGGCTCTGGGAAGCCTGCTCCAGTGGTTGGCAACCCTGCCCATGGCAGGGGGGTTGAAACTAGATGTTTTTTAAGGTCCTTTTCAACCAAGGCCATTCTATGATATGATCCTATAATAAGATTGCTGAGTCATAGAACTAGAATTAGGTTTTCTACGTGCAGAGTGATGAAGGTCTAAAAGAAAGAATCCTGATCTAAATGAAGATATGGGCTTCAAAGCTAATCAAGGATTTCCTTTACAGTGAAGAGCCACTGTAGTCAGCAGTCTTGAAAGTCATGCTAAATAGATATCTCATTATATAACTAGATTTATGCACTCTAAGTGATTAATTCTCACTATTCTATCAAACTGTGTGTACTTACAGAGTGGTGTACTTAAAAGAAAGTGGACACATCCATTACACTTAGGTACAACAAATGGTCCATGGGCCACTTCAGGTGTCACAGGGTGCCTTGACAAGCACCCAGCTGCCAGTGCAGAACGACACATTATCGTGTGAATAAACCATTTTCACATTCTTTTTGTGTCATATTTGCCAGCACCCTGTAGCAAGCCAAACTGCAGATGTATATACTCAATCAGATGAGTTCTGCTGTCCTAACTGCTGTTCCATCCTTCTATTTTAAATATATATATATAATTTTAAATACACATATATATTTTTTTCAATTTTTCATTATATATTATAATAAATCAATAATATTCCTGATGTCTCTGGACCAGGGACAGAATTTGAAAGTGAAAAGAACAAAAACAAAACCCAAGCTAGTAATATTAGAAGATATGTCAATATGTTTGCTTGTTTCAAGGTAATCAATGCAGTATGCAAATTCATTCCATAGAGGTAATTAGTTGGAATTAAAACCTAGAAAAACAATTAGAAAAAAGACAATAGAAGATTTCTGTCTCTGATTTCTAAACAATACAACACTTTGGAAATTAATAACATTTCTCAATAATACACTTTTGAAATTACATAAATGTACATAATCTGAAAAAAATAATCATAAATCTCCATATCAACTATAAGACCAACAGTTTTTTGGGATTGTTGATTGTTGTTCTTGTTTGTTCGTTTGTTTTCAGTGAGGGGAAATGTTTTACAGTTTTCATCTGTAGATTTTATTGCTAAATTTTTTTCCTTTTATAATAAAACCACTGAAAATGTTGTGAGTCAAAGGAGAGGAGTATCCACAAGATCGATGGTATCCAAAAGAATATCCAAGGCAGTGCAGCTTCAGCACATAGTGCTGCATAATCACACGCTGAGAAATGATCTGAGCTCTGCAAAGGCACAGTGTAAATGCAGGGGGAAAGCAAAAGTCAGGAACCGAGGTCACACAGTGAAACAGCAGGAGAAAGAAGAAAGGGAACTCACATGACTGAAATCCTGAATTACTGAGGTATCCATTAACCTCAATTGATTTTCCTTCTGGTTTTGCGTTTAGAAATCAAAATTATCTTGACTATTTACCCTGCTCCTGAGCCATCTCCTCACCAGCCTTGTCCTTCTTCCTTGAACCATTATCTTCCTCCTTTGTCATTCAACCACCCTCCTCTTCAAGTCCCTCGAGAAAGGGGCCTGAAGATTAATGGAAAAACAAGACTTTGTAAACTATTCTCCTGCAAGTGGATTTAATCCAGACTCTCAATGACACCCCAAAGTGTATTTTGGGGTGTAATTATAATTGATACACTCCACAGAGAGCTCATTTATCCTGAAACAAATATGGAAGACATGTTAAGTGAGATCTTTTCTACTTTTTTTTTTTACTTTTTCTTTCACCTAACACCACAGCATCAGGACACAAAGCTGCAGTTCCACTGAAAATAATGAAGTGAGAGGTTCCATAAAGCTATTTCCAGCTGATGGACTGAATGCTACATAAACATACAGGAGACTCTCAGAGGAAACCACCAGGTCACTCAGTCTTGCATCAGTTTCAGTCCAGCAGTATATGTGAGATCCATACCTCTCTTGTAAGGGGAGGAATCTGCATGCAAGAAGATAAACAGATGTTAAGCTTCCCTCCCTCTCCCCATGCTTGCTACCAGGATATCACCTACTGTTAAGTTCAAGGAAGTGTCAGCTGTGGTAATTATTTCAATCCACGAGGACTCAGCCTCAGGGTCAGGTAAGAGCAAGTGTCAAGCAAGAAATTCTTATGAACTTGCCTAAGTTGATTTTTCAGGGAGAAGATCAAAAGCAGGAATGCCAGCAGAGCTATTGTGGAAAATGGACAGATTCAGGACATTTTGCACCAGACTGAGAAAGGTCAGCCTTTCTGGCAGACATCGAGGCTGATGCTCTGAGTCAACTCAAACAGAACCACTTCTTCCTCAGGCTTCCCACTGACAAATTCAGTTTGAGTTTGAGTTTGGCTCTGGATGAAGATACTGTCTCAGGAAAAACAAGACCTAGCTATTCCCTTTTGAACTAAACCTGAACCCAAAATGGACTTAGATTTGAATCTGGATAACGTTCAATTTCTTTTTCTTTTACTTTTTTTTTTCCTCTTTATTTTCTTTTTCTCTTTTTCCTCTTCCTTTCCTTTTTCCTGGAAAAATGAAGCCACATCTCTCTCAGTCACAGGTTTTCAAGGTCCAGAGAACTTTTTGTAGACTTGATCACAAGAACAAGAGATCAGGATTTTGGGCACTATCTCAAACTGACCTCTCTCTAATATTTCAAAACCTCATTCAGTTGCAAGTAAACAAACAGTGATTCTTATTTCTACTTTGAAATCTCCCTACCATTTTATTTGCTGCAAGAAAACAACCTGTGCACCAAAGTCAACATGGACTCTTTATCCTGTAGTAACAGAGTTATTTAAATCACACCAGCAGTCACAACCACATCTCAGCTCAGTGTTTAAGTAGCTCTGCCTTTCTTAATGTACTTCTCTGCCACCACTGCTGCAGCAGATTTTCTCCTGACGGGCAATGTTCTTTCTCCAGTTCCACCTCTCTTACTGCTCCCTCCAATTGTTTTTCCACTAAGAGCAAATTAAATTAAAAGTGTTTCTGATAGAACATAATGGTTTAGATGTTGGAGAATACCTTAAGTGTGACCTCAGCTCTTGCTTTCTATGCTGTACACTGTGATTAGTCCCTTTGCTGCAGAAACATTTCTAAATTGAAATCCTGACCCCTCTGAAGCTGACATTGCCACCAGTGGCATTTTCTGTAGTAAAACGTTGGGTATTAATTTCACAAGTATCAAATTAAAGAAGATATTCATTTGGATAATTAATTTGGAAGCATGAGATGGTGTCTTACTGTGAAAAGAGTAGCAACCAGAAGAACAAAGCTTCTACTTGGTTGCAGATACTGGAAGATACTGCATCACAGATGCCCTTCTCCTTTTTTCAATCTATATCATGGGATACCTAGAAATTCCACATATCATTCAAGAAGAGTTAGTAATGTGCTACTCACTCCTACTAGCCTGAAGCCAGAAGCCAGGAGCATTGAACCATAAATATATTTCAGATTCAGTATTTGTGTCATAGTCTGGCTTTGGACTTGTGGAGAAAGATGGCCTCTTTGTAGTACCAGAGAATACAGAGTCATCCCCCAACGTCCTAAGAGTAAGTGAAGCCCTGTGGGAGGAGGAATTTCAAAAGCAAAATAAGAAATACAGAATGTCATCTGGTGACTTGTTTTTTCCCTTGAACAATGTGGGAGAGCTCGTCAGATACAAGTTCCAGTCAGATTGCACTGTGGTTGCTCCTTTTGGCTAAAAAAGCCAGGGCCTTCCCTTGATAACTAATGTTCATGGATATCAGTCAAAACAAAGCATTTTAGATTGACAAACTTGACCTCTTTGTCTTCTTTGTGAAGGGGGAACCAGATGTACCCAGGACTGATACCTAGACTAAGAGCTGTACTGAACACGACATACATCCCCATGGCAATACTAGAAGAATTAATCTCATCCTAGAGGGAAAGATGTTGTCCTAACATGATACTTTGCACAGAAAATTCTTATTCTGCAAAAGATAAATCTATGATTACTATGATGTGAACTAATATCTTAGCATAGTGCCCTGCTCTTCTGCATAAGATATCGAGTTTTCTCATTTCTAGAGCATGTACCACTACCTTGTTCCAGTGCAGACAGCATCTCAAGCTGCCTCTGTCCAGGAAAACACAACTACCCACACAGCCTCAGAAAGGGATTGTGATATCTTGTTGATGTGACCACCTAGCTCTGACATGGGAGAAAAGTTCCCCATGAAAGAAAGATGCAGTCCTGCTGGGACTCACCTAGGACGCCAGGCCCAGACCTTGGGAAATGGGAACATCCCACAGCCTTTACAGAAATCTCAGGAGTGAACTACAAGATATTTCTTCTAACTGAGTAGAAATAAACACCTCTCTTATAAAAAAAAAAACAACACAAGAAGCCACATAGGTTAACACCATTAAATTGGTGGGAGATAGATAGATGACCCCCTGTATTAAACATATGAGGGGCTGAATCCCACTATAGATGGAAGTGCTGAGTAACTCATGCATCTCTTTCACAGTCTAGGTTGACTGCTTTAGTCTGATGAAAAGTTAAGTCAAGTTTTGAAGAGGAAATACAGGTGAATCTTCCTTGGCTGAAGGAACAACTTCAGTGGAGAAATACAACATTTGAAGCATATTTGGATGTACCAGCTAAGACCATCATCTCTCATAGTCTGGCAAAGCTCCACTGAAGTTGACAAAATTCTGCACTTGCCCTATCCAAAGATTTGGCCCAGGCCACTTAGCTTTTCCTCCTTTCAATGTATGTATGCGTTATGCCTCATGAAAAAGGTGATCAGTGACTTCTGGCCAGAACATACTAACCTTTTAGAGTTCATCATGTGAAAATATGATACCCAGATGAGTGTGTTATATGTGTAAATCTTGCTCTTTTTCTTTATATACATAGATAAATATAATTGCACTGTTCTCTGTCTGGGCTGAGGCCTGTTTTGGAAAGGGGACAGCAGTGAATTTATTAATAATCTCCATTCGTATTAAAAAACCTCTTTAGTACAACAAAACAGACTATTGTTGAACTGGGAAAAGATATTCCATAAATCTCCCAAAGTCAAACACCGTGACGGGAATATGGAAAAATAGATCTATATATTAACTACTCTTTTAACAGCATTATTTGACCCTTAGAAAAAACAAGCAGAGGAAAGAAAAACCTTACAAGTCTGGAAAAAAATTCTCTGAGTCTTATCAAAAGCACATTTGAAAGGAGGCCTTGGAGGCATCTATTGTTTAATGGGCTACGCTTGATTTATTGATGATTATGTCGCATAAAAGAAACAAAATATACGTACAATCATTCCAAAGCCATGAGAGGTACAGGGCTTCAACTTACTAGACACTGGAATCAGGGAATATTTTTTTTTTCCTCCGTTCAAAGAGCTCTGTTTGACCAAGAGTGTGAAACAGTTTGATGGGCAAGTCCCTTGGTGCTGAGATATACCTCACTTGTTTTCCGTAAGTAACTGGCCACACGAGAACAGGCCTGCAGTTAGTTTACACAGCTGTATGCTGGAACGCAGAGTTCATTGCATTTGTTTCAGGCCTCTTTTAGCAGCAGCAACGAAACCTTGTCCCTCCTTGCCCTCTGCTGCTGGCTCTCCTTCTGCATGCACATGCACATATGTCACGCACATGCAGGCACATACATATCTGCAGCCACGGCTGCTCTACAGACTTCAGAGCTGTGTTTTTGCAGATAGAGAGAAAAGAATCTGAGACAATAGTGGAGATGAAGCAACTATTCCTAGCAGATCTACTGCCATGAGGTAACAGTCACATTTATCATTGGCATGAGCTGGGCTAGTCAAGGAATTGAACTGCCATACTTCTCAAAATACTATTTTGGTGTAGATCTTTCAGCTCAGTATCTCTTTTCAATAATTTCAAGGTCCTTCCTTTTCGATTTCTCTTTTAAACCCACTCAAAAAAGAAAAAAGATCCCCCTTCCCCCTCCAACCAGAGCTGTTAATTAGCTACAGTGTGATAGGACAATTCAAACTAAAAGAAGGAAGATTTACAATGGATATAAGGAAGTATTTTACAATAAGGTGGTGAGGCACTGGCACTGCTCAGAGAGGTGGTGGGTTCCCTGTCCCTAGAGACAATCAAAGTCGGAAGATGAAGCTCTGAGCACCTGATGGAGCTGTGGGTGTCCCTGTTCATTGCAGGTGAATTGGATCAGATGACTTTTAAGGGTTTCTTCCAACTCAAGATTCGATGATATTGTTCCCATTTATCAGCTGGAAATCAGAAAGCTGTATTCTAATATGGCCCATTTTTTCCTCTTAATCCCCTCAAATCTGTGGGCTGAACTATTGTGGCCTAATTTATATATATCTGAAGAAAAGCATTCTAAAATGCATTGGCTGAATCTTGATCTGGGTCCTAGGAGAAATTTCAAGTGTGTCCTTCAGGTCTCCTCCATGATGTTACTTATTTTCCTGTGTTGACAAAGAAGCTTAGTGTGATTCCAGTAGATGTTACTGACAGGTGAGAGAGATCTCACTTCTTGTTTCTTGGGGGTTGGGCTTGATGATCTCCAGAGGACACTTCCAGCCCCTGTGATTCTGTGATCCTATGTGATTCTACTGGATCCTGTTGGTTGGTATTTACCTGAAAAACAAACCAAAATCCAAAAGCAAGATTATGTCCTCGGTAAGGAAGTTGTAAGTGAAAATATACTCTGAGTGTTTAAAGGACATGAAATGGAAAATCTAGTGTAAATGGGTAGATATTTCAGGCTTACCTCTCTGCTGGGATGAGATATTAGTTGAGCTTACATTTTTATTGTCTGGTGCCATCTGCACAAACTGAAAAACATTTCATACAAAATTGAAGTGAAATGATAGGAAATTAAATGAAATGAGATGAAAATAATGGAATGGAAAAGAGTAGAGTAGAGTAGAGTAGAGTAGAGTAGAGTAGAGTAGAGTAGAGTAGAGTAGAGTAGAATAGAATAGAATAGAATAGAATAGAATAGAATAGAATAGAATAGAATAGAATAGAATAGAATAGAATAGAATAGAATAGAGCAGAATAGAACAGAACAGAATAAAAATGCATCCATTTAAAATTAAGGATTCATTAAAAAATAGCATGCTGAATGTTCTGGATGATGACTTCAATGAGACATCTATGTCTCAGTCTGAATAATAAAGAGCAGCAAACAACAAGGTACTGGGGAACTCAGGAGGGGAGGCAGCTGGTCATGTCAGGGTAGACTGCCTTACCCAGACTGCTGCTACCCAGATATTGATGTTACCAGGCTTGGAAGAAAGTTTGGAATGGCTTCCTAGCTGAAAATCATTGATTACAAGTCACCTTTTGTATAGGTGGAGGACAAATTAAAAAAAAAGACCTGTAGATCTCCACATGCACCAAAAATCATCAGATATTATGTGAGAAATAAAGGAAGATGTAGAGCACTCCAGAATGAAGTGTACCTAGTATTAGAAAATTAATCATGGAATACTTCATACACTTTTGGAAACTACCTATTTAAATTATTTTTATATTCTGAATTGTCTTTATCTTAGGAGAAGCTTGAGATATACGTTTAGAAGTACAAAGCCACATACCACAAAATGCTTCTATAGACTGGCTGTTAAATTTAACCCTGGAACTTCTGAATAGGAGAAGCATGTATCTCTGCTTTTGCAGCTAACGTTAATCAATTAATTTAATTGTAGACATCTAAGGGCTGACATGTAGATCATTTATACATGCATGTCATTGGAGAAAGACAGGCACCACAAGAATCACACAGAATCACAGAATCACAGGATCACAGACTTGTAGGTGTTGGAAGGGACCTCCAGAGATCATCAAGTCTAACCCCCCTGCCAAAGGAGGCTCCCTAGACCAGGTTGCACAGGTAGGCATCCAGGAGGGAAGTGATGTACCTTGCACCTTGGTTGTACAGACTTTTCTGATAACCCTCTTGAGGGAGTAGAATTAAATAGGCATTCTGGAAAATGGCTTCCACAGATTTCATAGTATTTAGAAATTAAACTCAACTACTATGTACATATATTCCTTCAGATAAGACGTATGCCCAGAACTTGAGATATTCAATATAATGAGAATGATGAGTGTTTCATTTATCAGTTCTGCCTCTTTACTGGCCTCTGGTGGCATCCTATCTCGTGTACATGGAAGGCCTTTTACAATGTGGCATTACTCTTTGCCAGACCTCTAAATAACCCAGTCAGCAGATGACAATAATAGAAGCTGGACCTCTGCCAAACACAATAATGATATTTCCTGGGGTATTCACAGAGTTTCCAGTTCTGCAGACAGGGTGTAGCGTGGTAAACCTAAGCATCATGGCATTTAAATATCCAGCTACAAGTATTCACAAGTGACTCACGGTCCTGGTTGCTTCCTATTTTGCTATGGTGATCCAAAATACTTCTACCTAATGAAGCTTGCTTGTCAACAAATACAAAATACTTATTTTCTGAGAATCAGACCTTTTATGATTTCTTTGTTTATATATACCAAAACAGAGAAACAGAAATATATGGTTACTGAAAAGGCTGAGAGTAGTTTTATAGACTGGACAGTTTAGTCTTGGAGCTCTGGTGATTTGGGACTGGACATCTCTGAACACGTCAGCCCTTGGAAATAAACAGATCTATGGTCAAGCAGTGCTTGTTTTACTATGTAAAGACCAGCAAAAGTTATCCCAGTGTCTAAGGAAATCATGAGCCAATTAGATTTTATTTCATCAAAGGTGATGAGAGAGAATCCTAGCTGCCTGTTTTTGATGATCTTAAATAGCTATTGTGCTAGAGGCCTCTAGTTGTGTCATTTTTAAATGAAAATAACAGAGAGATTCAGAAATTACTTAATCTGGACAGTGCTCCAAGCACCTGATGGAGTTGTAGGTGTCTTTGCTCATTGCAGGAGAGTTGGACCAGATAGCTTTAAGGGTACCTTCCAATACAAATAATGTTATGGATCTGTGAAAGTATTAGGAGAAAGGCTGACAGGTTTTCAGTGTCAATTTCTATCTTGTTTATATGTGAAAGCAAAATATTCAGTAATCCTGAGGGTATTTGTCTGCTATAGCATTTGTGGATTAAGAACCATACCAGTAGTATCCTGTAAGTACTCAAATCAGTTGTGCTCTAATTAAATAAATACACAAGCACTGAACATCAAGGAAAATATTAGTAAGTGATCTTAAGATATTTTCTTTGATGCTTTGTCTCACAGCAGTTACACTGCCACCACCTAGAAACTGCAAACTTTTTCCTATTTTCTTTGTGACAGTTTGAAGAACCACGGACATGGCTCCCATCTAATATTTATTCCGGCCCGTAGCTAATGAGGCCTGATATCACTCTCTGCCTTCTTGTAAATACATGTACAACACATGCCTGAGTCCTTCAGGAGCAATTTCCTTTCTTCTGACTATCACCGCACTCACAGCAAATCAAGACGATTTGCATGTGATGTTGGCTGAGAAGTCTCTCAGTAACCTGTTCTCAGCATTAATGATGAAGAGATGTGATATTTTTGTACAGTAGGCTGTATTTGTCATATAATACCATCTGGCATATAATCATATCACTGTATTGTAGAAAGGGTGCTGAAAGAAAAAAAAATAGAGCCAAGAAAGGAAATGAAGATATTTTCTCACGTCCTTGCTTTTCAGGAGAATAAGGAAACCTGTTTTAGACAAGAAAGGATGGAAGACCTGTTGGAATAGGAAGTCAACAGGAACAGTAGTGGAAAAGATTGATCAAAGACCCGACAAGACTCTTATTTTATCTGAGAGAGTTGTATCAGTGAGCTGAAATAGCAGAGTGAAAGTTGTTTCCAAAGAGGAAGGATATATTGGGATTTAACACGAGAAACTTCAGGTAGAGAGGACTGAGTATTCGTGGAAATCTCTGGGAGAGATTTTGTTCATCTACTTTCCAGGACTGCCCAGATCTATAGGTGCCCACACATGTCAGACACATCCCTGTCTTGGCTGGAAGCACTTCTCCCAAGCAAGGAACAGGTACCTCTCCTAACACACTTGTCAACCAATGGGCTTCAGGAAAATTCTGCTTTTATTTCCCAGTGACCACAAGTCAATAGACCTCTGGTATTTGACTCTGTAGTGACTTCAGTTGCCAAATCAATGTAGTTTCCCATTTTGATCTTATTCTATCTTAAACCGCCCCTGTTCTTTTCATGTCCAATGTTCAGAGCCTTTCTTTCACAGAAAAAGGAGATTTTCTGCCTATGTTTCCTTGCAAAACACCATTCCACGAGTTTCTTCAAATTCATTTCAGTGCAAAGCTCTGTCAAGGACAGGGATGTAAAAATAATAGCAATACTAAAGAAGACTGTAAAATTTGGAGCCAAAATCCTGATGTGGTTCAGTGTGGTTTTGCATTTAATCAAACTTCTGTGAGTCTGCTGAGGCTCAAGTTGTACTATTAAACAAGATGTGTCATCCCACTGTGCCTAATTTTCCCATCACAAATATAAGATGCAAAACAGCCCAACTAATAAATAACACCTTATGTGAAGTCTTGGAAAAGTCTGTATTGATTGTGTGCATGTGAGAGAAAGAATAAATGACCTTCAGATTTCTGAACAAGTAATTTCAGAAAAGGTTCAAACATTACAGGTATTTAGAGAGTGACTACCTTTGTTTTTTTTTTTTGAGACATCATCTTGATGTGACAAAACCATATTTCCATGGAGATTTTTACCATGTATATAGAGAAAAATGTCCTCGTTCTGCTTTTACTTTTTCATCCTTATTTGTAGGAAAGAAAACTTAGATATCTATTTTCACTGAAAATAGATAAATTTGATTTTTGCAAATATGTCAGAAGTGAAAATGAGCAACAGTTGTATTTTAATAAGGAAGAAGATAAGGAAACTTAAAACCTTACTTCAGTTCCTATCCTTTGATGTTTCTGTAGTTCTTTCTTTTAAAAACAAATGATCAAACTCAGTTTTGATATCTGGTCTTCCCCTGTAATACCTTAAGCATCTTTTGATTATTTTTAAATTCAATAATGGAATAGAGATTTCAAGGATTTTTAGTTTCTTCAGCCAAAGAAAACAAGACAGTGGCACATTCTCATCCATAGTATTTGCCACCGGGATCTCTACAAGGAATAAAGAGTATCACAACATCTTCTATCAAAGCTTGCAGCTTACTTGACACTGAACGATCCACGAATGAGAGAATCATACGCTGACTATGGAACGTGGATATTGGCACTTTGTTGCTCATTGTCCTAATGTTGCCCAAGTGGGATCTGCAGTGTTCACTTCAGAGTCATGTAGAACACAGGACTCATGATGTCTCATCTACTACTTGTCCAGGAGCTTGCAGAAAGTTGCTCCTTGGAAAGTAAAAAAGGCTTGCTAGAGAGCAATACACTTCTTCCATCTGCTTTCTTCCCATCTTCCCTTTGCTTTCTGAAACATGACTTGGCTAAGGTACTTCTCTACTGGTGTCAGATGCGCTAATTCTCTTCGACATCAGTGGAGGCAATTTGGTTCATATCAAGGAATGTACTGTTTCAACGTCTGGCTGTTAGGTCACAGAGATGTAAAGCTTCCATGTCATTTGTCAGGAAAATTTTGTTCTGGGAGTTTTAGATAAACTTTTATTTTCCCTGCCTGAGAAGTAACCACAGAGTAAATTCCAACCATGCATTGCCTTCTGCTGAAGAATATGGTTCCTATTATCAGAAAGCACTGCTTATTATTACATGGGGCTTTTCACTTTCTTTCTTCTCCTTTCTTCTTTCTTTTTTTTCTCTTTTTCCTTATGAAATGATTATATATAAAATATTTTCCTCACCAGGCACTGCTGATAGCTTTTGCCCTCAGGAAATCTTCTTTCTCTCAATTATTATTATTTTTTTTAATTTATCTTTTTTATTTTCCTTCTCCCTGGTTCCCTTCCCTTTCAATGCATACAACTGTTCTATAGCACAGCAATCTCTTTATTTTTGCTGGTTCTTTTAGTTTATGAATATCTAGCAGACCAATACACATCAGAGAAAAAGGGACAGAATAAATACATGTATTAAAGAAGAGAGAAAGAGTCTATCCAAGTACTAACATCTAGATCTGCAAGGATATTCTTATGCTGATGGATACTCATCATGGATCTGGGATTATGCCCTCATGTACCATATTAGATATTTATCCTTATGGTAAAATACTGGGAATAATTCAAGGCACTGATTAATTCCACTTAATCTTGTTTCATTTTGTTTTCCAAATTTTGGACCATGTCAATATTTTCACAAGAAACACAAAACTGGGACTCACTGTTCCCCAAAGAAAATTCAGTGTTTGGAGTCACTGTCTGTGAAGCTTTCATAGTCATATGTCCCATTTCCCACTGAGAAAAACAATTATAATGGGAAATTTTCAGTTGGCTGAATTAGCTGCCCACATGGTGACTGCGTCTCCAGCATTAGAACATGGTTAGAAGCCAAAAATTCTTATCCTCAGCTTTTCATAATGAAGTTTATGTCAGTCATATATGAAAAGGTATATTGATGACTCCTACTTCCAAAAAAAAAAAAAAACCAAAAGGAAAAAAAACAAACAAAAAACCAGAAACGACGTTTTCAAAGTTACATTTTGATCAAAGAAAAGCATGGCCTCACTCTGTTGATTCTGATTCCAGCTCTACAACGTTCATAGGTTTTTCCTTAGTGCTTCTCTATCTTGAAGTAATTGCATGTGTGAAGCTGCAACATCATATTCCACCATGTCCTTGCACATTCACAAAGCTTCTTGGTATGTTACTTCTCAGGGATTATTGGTTGGCCAGTGTCAAGCAGAATCATGATTCCTAGTTGCACTGATACGACATATTTGCTGTTACATCAATTCGTTAACCACTATCTGTTTTCCTCTGATCATATTTTCCTCTTCATCGACTCTCTCCTCAAAGAAACAGAACCAAAATGCTCAATAAGAGCAGATTCTTCTTTTTTTTTTTCCCCCACCATGGCATGAGTTGTGTGTGCTGATCTCAGATTCCTTATGTGAGCCTCAATCTGTGGAATAGTTCCATTTTATTCTTAATTACATATTCAAATTGATTTATTCAACTCAAAACCTTGTCCCACTGCCAGCTAAATTAGTCATACAGCCAGATGGATAGGTAAAAAAGCTTCAACACAAAGCAATAAATGCCATGTTTAAGGAGTTATATCAGGGTCAATCTATCTTTAGAATCTAAAGAAGGGGTAAAAGGATCATGCAACTAGAGATTTTAGAAAAAGTCATGAATAACTTTTATATGAAGACCCAAACAAATGAATAAATACAATAATTGTAGCCAACGATAGATGGTAGAAAAAGTTATTCTTGAACAAGGGTGTATATTTTACATTAAAAAGAAAGAAGGATGGATAGAAGAGGGAGGGAAGGAAGATGACAAGGAAGGAAAGAAGGCAGAAAGGCAGAGGGAATGAGAATATCAAAGAAGGAAAGAGTGAAGAAAAGGAAAAGGAAAAGAAAAGCAAAGGAAAGAACATAGTAAATGATGCTCATGGCTTTTAAAGTCAAGAGGGAGTATTATGCTCTGGTATGATCTTCTACGTAACAAGGTAGATAACTCAAAGTGGTCTAGGAAGGGCCTCAACTTTGGCAAAAAGAACACATCAGTACGTGATAAAACACAGGCTAAGGAGAACACTACTCATTTGACCTCTCTTACACTTATGATTTATTTGTGTGTGATTAATTTTCTGTCATGTCCACTTTGCATGCTGTATTACTGCCCTTTATAAGGTTCCAGAGGTCTGTTTCTTCGGAAAAAGTGACTCTGTCCTCAATGTCTTGCTCATGAAAATAAACCACATAGTCAAGCACAGATATAAAATGAGAGGTGGGGTGTTAAAGTTTATCTTGAGTTTGACAGTGGGTATGTGTGTGGGAGGAAAAAAAAAATTAAAGTGATTATAAACATGTATGTATTACACATAAAACAAGCTGATAGGGCCATCAAAATAATAAAGAAAATGCATTTCTGCACAACAAATGTCAGGTAGCTTTGACTGATGCTGGTTCTGGTAATGATGATATATAAAAAGATAATTCAGTGGTGCTGGCAGTGAACACTAGTTCACAGTCTAGAGCACGAGGCCAGAAGGAACCATTATAATCATATACACCAACCTGTTCCATAGCACTTGCCAGGGAATTTCATGCAGTAATTCCTGCTTCAAGTCTATAACTTTTTCTCAAGCTGAAACAAATCTTGCAGACAGATTCCAGTGCTGTTTTAAACACGTCTAGGCATGGAGAATGCTATGTATTCATTTCAGGTGCAGTTTTGGCAGCTTTTCTTTAGTTTTAAATTTGTGTAAAATATCATGTTTTCAAAAGTTGGATTACAAAACCTGGCAATATTGTTAACAGTTAACCCAAAAAGAAAGATAAAAACTAACAAATAAAGAAACAAGATTACCACCAACAAAACAAACTGCAGCTAACAACAACAACAACAAAACTTAGGAGCTGAAAACAAGACTTAAAACATTAATGTCCAAACTGTAATCCAATTGCCTCTCCTATTTCTATCTTCTGTTGCAAACTGAAGATCTCTACAGTGAGCAGACGAGCACTTCACATAGGAGTCATCCCAAATAACTTCAGGAATATAATATTTTGACTGCAGCCTGAGCTTCCTTAATGGGCATGATGACAAACAGGCACTTCCAGAATCAGATCTGGCACTAGTGTTTCACTCTGGATCTTCTATTTCTCTCCTGTTGCTATAAAGGCACCTTGGGGTGACTGGAGCAGACTTACAGATCTCCTTTTGAGGCACATTACGTTATGTCAGATATATCCTGTCACTGCTGACTCTCTAAGCTCTGATGAAACCCTGAGGATATCTAATGTCTAAAGGGCAGTGATTGTGCTCTGAGCATAACCCCATAGCTACAAATGGAAACAAGATCTCTGTGAAGCCACAGTGGTGAGTGCGTATTCCTGGATCATAATATAATATTTAGAAATTTGGTTCTTTTTATTTCTTCAGAAATCCAAACCCTAATGCACTAAAAGAAATGCCATTCTTCACCTTTTCATTTCAACCATCATCAACAGAAACCATGAGTACAAAATCCAGGGGTAATGAGAAAGGGAGAATGGAGTTTGGATCTACAGTCTAATGGCTAAGACTGGGAGAAGTATTCTACTCAATATCTGAAATATGCATGTATTTCCCCCAGATATTCTATTCTAGTACACTCCTTGTTTATTTTCAGCCTCCCACTCAGGAATATTTGGCTATGGTTGCTACGAATTTCTATCATCTCTTGCAAACATTTCTGTGAGGCTTGTTCCTGAACTGCCAAGATATATGTATACTATCAGTGCAGAGTGATTAATCACAATCTCCTCAGTACTACACATTTCACACACACTGGCAGGACGTTCTCTGAGTGATACAAGTTCCTTTGCCTCGTATCATGTGTCAGACACACCAGCAGCTGACATTGGAGCAATGCTCACAAGGGATTGTAAATGGCTTTTTCATCTACATTGCCCCAACTGAATGTCCAGGAACATTGGCTGCCTAGGATAAAATTGCCCCTAGCCGGAGATTCCCTGCAGTCCACCAAAGCAATAAATAACCTGAAATTACAGTGCTGGGCAGCAGTGTCTAACAGATTACTCTTGACTGACTGGTCTTTTCTGGTTTTCATTCAAAACTTTTGTTTAAGGTCAAGCAGACAGTGGTGTGTGTAGCAGAAGGTACTATAGCATACTCATGCTAAGGTTTGCCATCCCCATGAAATGATTTGGAAAGAATACACATCATCAAAAGTAGATACGATGCCCATTTTACCTACAGAAACAAACAGACAGAAAATCAAGAGCAATCATTTACAGCTCAGTACTTTGAAAAATGAGATATACAGTCATGGTCAGACCCGATAGGTGTCTGTTGGTGGTTTACTCCTGTCTACTCTTTTTGTTCTTCCCCCTGTTGATACTGTTAAAACATGTTGGGTGGCAGTTTGTAAAACTGAAAAGTCTTAGCAGAAAGGTCTCAAAGTTAAGGATGCATAAACAGAGAAACAAGTTATTGTTCACACAAGTAGTGAAGTGGAGCACGCTGACAAAACCAGTCCTGGTGTGACAGAAATGGCATCAAAAGATCAAATCCTTTTTGTATTTGGAGCACTGTCAAAAACCTCTAGAAAGTAATACAATGAAAAGCAGCTTGGACAGTGATGTGGAAGCAAGCTCGTAGTGTGGCCTAGCAAGCCATGTTGGAAGGGTGATGCTTAGGCAAGAACTGACATCAGTTTTAATTAGCTTGCAACACTTTTAGGAAGTTAGAACCAGGAGCCCACTCAGAATGAAGACTTCGGGGGAAATCTTGGATTGATATCTTGTATCTTCTCTAAGCCAATAGTTGTTGATGGCCAAGAAATACAACCAAGACTTAGCTGGAGATCTTCCTGTCTTCCTTTCAATGTACAGAATTAATCGCACACTTGCAAATGTTCTTTTATTTTGATTTTTTTAATATATATTGACAACCAATCTACCAAATATGCTACCTAATAGCTATTAGAAGTAAGTTTTCAGTTCCTTTCTGAAGATGTAAAGCAGAATTTCTCAGGGAGCCTAGACATTAAAGAGGTCTTGTCTTTTTGCCAGTCTGTTCTATATTACTTTACAAGAGTTTTCAGTCTGGAAATCTTTAATCTGCCACTTCAACTCTCAACATTAATATCAGTCATTGAATCTTGACTACTCAGAGACTAGAAATGATACCAAAGACAAACCTAGTTAAATTCAGCCTGATGCTTCTCTGTTGGCTTGAGGAGATACGCCAAGGTCACAGAGGAGTCAAAGCCCCAAATGGCTCTCAGGGACCAGTCAAGGCTCAGTCTCCAAACCTCTGGAATTCTAAGTATTATAATCTGATGGTTTTTTGTTTGTTTTTTGGTTTTGTTTTGTTTTGTTTTTGCCACAGCTGTGAAATTCTTACCATGTAGATGGTTATAAAAATTGAGCTATTCAATTTCTTCCTTATTCCTAGACTTATACTATAACCCCCACTTTTATAGCCCATTTCTATTTGAGAGATGGTATTCTATCTTCTGAGGAATAAAAAGGAAACTCTTGTTTTCCAACATTATCTACTGGAAAATGTAATCCTTATCCTTGTTCCATTGGTTGTCAGGTCCTTTATTTCTTGGCTTCCTATTACATTTTAGGGCTTTTATTTGTTGTACGCCTAAGGTGTTTGTTTGCTTCATGGACACTACATCTACATTGCTACAGGAAAATGAAGATGCTGCTAGAAGTACTCCAAGATTTCTCATATTTAAAGCAGACCACTCAAATTAGCCACAGGTTCATGGAAACAGTTGGATCACATTAATATGTCCCCTGGTTTGATAACATATTCCCATCACTCACTTTAAATTTAGGAATTAAAAGCCCCGTCTGTTCTATCCAAGGTAGCTTTGTTTGAGACAGCCACTCTTCTGTCAGCACTTTTTCAGCTGAGTTCTTATGAAAGTAAGAGAAGGAGGGAATGAGCAGGGAGAACAGACATATGCATACAATTACATACATCCTGCTAACAGGCAGAGGTAAAGAGAATAGAGTAGACTTGAAGCTGAACAGAAGTAGACCTGCATGCCCAGTTGATTAACAGAATTAATCTTCAGAGTCGTCAGGTCTCACATTTTATTTTATACCGACTATATTCATCACACACACAAACCTTAATTACATTGCTGTTTTGGATACAAGTCAGACGAAATGAACAGCTTGACCTTGGTCGTAAACCTCACTACTGAGGCAGCTGCAGGCAACCTGAAACAGAGCAGAATTAGTTATGAACCCTTAACTCTCCCTTTCATTCTTCTGCTCTCTCTCTGTCTTGATTAGTTTCCACCTGTTTAGTCTTCATGGAAATGTTGACTATTATACTTTCCTGTCTGGCAAAGATACATCTCCTTTACTTATATTTTTTTCTCTTTCTCCTCTTCTTTCACTCTTTCTCTCTTTCTGGGAACTGAAAAGTGAACTTAATGGTGTAATGTTAGGTTTCCCAACAGACAAAACAGTTTTGCAGTCCAAGTGAAGTAGCCTTGCTGTGGAATACTCTTGTTTTGAATGGAAGGGTTCAGTCAATGTGATAGGACCAAAGAACATGTTATTGGAATGCAAATACTCCTTGATGATCTCCTTGGCTTTTTTCTGCACTTTTTTTTGGTCTATTGAATAATAATACAAAAAGGTGATATTCCAAACTTGCTTGATTCTTGGACTGTGCGACTTTGTTGTTTTTAAATGCTTTTTAATTATTTTCTGAATCTTTTTTCCTATTGAGCTCTAACTCCTGTGAGTGGCGTTTAGCACAGAATTATACCTCTCAAGAAACAAAATCTGGGTTTTGTCAAGGCCAACAGACTCGTTAATTATGCCGTAGCAGACATTTGGCAGGTTCTATTTAGAAACCTTGAGGGCTGACCTAAATCAGCTACTTAAAGATTCCTCAACCCAAGCAAGGGTGTATCTTTTGTAATAGCATGAAGGTCACTGGCAGGACAGTGCCTCTTACTGTAAAGGCCTGGACCGAGCCTGGGAACAATGAGTAAAATTGCAGTCCTGTGCTCAGTTACGTGGCTCTTCTGATCCTTCAAAGCCAAACATGCTTGGATCTAGCCAGCAGTTTGGTGGGAGATCTCCAAAGCCATCCTTGTTTCTACATGAAAGCGTAACACATACGTCAGGGAAAAGCACTCCTTTGCTTTGAATCAGTGTATCTGCAACTCTTAAAAGCAGTGCTTTCATTTGGGAATTTTTTTTTCTTTTCTTTTTCTTCTTTTTTTTTTTTTTTGGACCAAAGAAAGAGAAACAGGGAAGAACTTAAGGAGTTTTATCTGTGCACTGTGAGCTGTCTCTATCCAGGGTATTTTCTAGACTAGACAGTGTCAATTCCTATGCTGCTCCAGCAGTTCCAGCTAGAAGTAATCTCTCACAGGCAAACCCCCATCATAAATTTCAGGAAAGGAGCTGACAGCATAAGATTATCAGGTGCAGCAAAACTCCGTTTCATGTCCTGAACTATGGAAGAAAATTATTTCACAGTAAAAAAAAACTACTGGATCCTATTGAACAGGTGGTGGCACTTCCCTGCACCTTGTCCATAAAGTGCTTAGAAATCCTTTGGGACAGTAGGCACTATATACATGTAAGATATTATTATGTGTTTTGGTGGTGGTGGTGGTGTGATTTGATTTTTTTTTTTGGCTTTATTTTGTTTTTCATCTTGTCAGCTTGAAAAAGCTCTCCCTGAGGCATAAGTAGCAAAGCATTAGCTTGGAAAACTTGCTGGCTTGGGGCTTTTAGTCCCTTAACTGGTCTCAGTTGGCTTGTTGGCTGGTTTATGAGAAGGGTGGAGGAAAAGGGAAATATTCTTCACTCACAATTCATTCACATGGAAACTTAACTGAGAACTAGATGGCTGAGCTTTTTTCTCTGCTTGATTTCTTCCCATTTATCATTGCTATTTTTTATCCAATTGTTCCCTGAAGATTGTGATCTCCAGCAGATAGGAAAAATGGAATTCTTTTCATTGTATATCCTGGGGGTGGTGGAGGTCTGAACCATTGATTTCCTATTTTCTTTTCTGCTTCCAGCACTATGTCTAATAGCTTGTCTGGAGAACAAATTAAGATCAAATTGAATCTGTCCTGTTGATCAGAGTCCAGTCATACGCTGACATGAAATGTCTATGGAAAAAAGGAGTAACATGTCAAGTACTTAAATGCTACTGTATTTCAGATGGTGCCAAACTTTCCTTGGAGTACAGCTACACAGACTTTGGTGCTATAGTAATAAGAATAACAGAAACAATAATAAAATAATATCACAGCATCAAGGGCCAATATCACTGACAATTAGATCTTTCAATTAAGGCCATGGATAATCCTGTCCTTCAGAGGTTTAAATATCTGTAGAAATAAAAGTCTTCCAAACATGCAGCTACATCACCATGTGGGGTTATGTTTGTAATTGCTGTTCCTCTGCTTAATTAGCCCTTGTAGTTAACCACAATTATAACAATGATATTAATACTATTCTACACACTGCAAGCAAGATGACTGTTTGATGCAGACAAATAATAGTGCTGGGACTGTCTTACTTAAATAACCTGGAAGAACTTGGATCAGGGCTTTTCTGCTTTCAATCTAGAGCCACTACTGCCTTTGCAGGCTGGAGACAACATGGCTTTTTCTTGATTGTACATAGAGAAAAGTCTCCAAACTTGTCCTTCTCCTCTATAGATTATAGCTGTAAATCAGTTTGGATTAAGGCAGGTGTGTTAAAACACTGATATGTCAGCTCTCCTAAACTCAGTAACAACACAGCCACTGGCAGGATTAAATCCAAAGATTGGTTTAGTATTGAAGTGGTTTACAAGCCCAAGTTGTACTCTTTCTTACAGTCTCAGGAAAATCTGCAAATCACTAACAATTGAAAGGAATATTTCTGCTACAATCCATGTGTTGGTAGATTTTGAGAAAAGTGGACAAATAATGCAATTTGGTGTTTCCTCCTCAATTCAAAAAACAAGATGAGAAGATTGAAATACCTTAGGTGCATAAAACTTTTAAATAATTAAAGTGAAAAACTGGAACAGAATTACAAAATTTATTCTATTTGGTCAGAAAGAAAGACAGAGTGAGTTAAGGAAGAGACAAGAAAGAGAAAAAGGAAGAAGATGAATATGAATATGAAAAGAGAAAGACGAAGAATAGAGGAAAAGAATTAAGGAAAAAAGAAAGAAAATAAAAAGAAACATTTTAATAACTGCACACTGTGTTTAGGAATTGCACTAACATCTCTATTCTAGCATGATAATTTTCTTCCTTGATCAGAAGAAATTAAGATTTCTAGACTTGTGAATGAAAATGAAAACAGCATTCAATAAGTCAGTATAAAGAAGTACATTGCTTTCTTTAAGGTGTTTATATATGCGCACGTAAACACATATGTGTACACATGTCATTGTTGACATCCGTGGTGGAACAGTGTGACTGAAATGATATCTAGTTCTACTCTATTTTTCTTTTTGTTTCATATGTATTTTTCATCAATAAATCTGTTCTCTCTAGCAGAATTGCTTCTGATTTATAGTGACAGAATAGCTCATCCTGCTCATCCTTCTCATCCTTCTCATATTATTATTTATACAGTCCAAAGTGTAGTCAAATTAAGAGTACCATTTTGCTGGAGGACTCAATAGTAGTCAAACTCTCCTTCTGGGAGGCTCAGTAGCATTATCCACGTGCTGCTGAAGCAAGATTGATCCACCTTCAGTTCATCTGAATGTGGATTAAAAACAAGACTAAGCATAGAGGTTGTTATTCAGGTATTTCTTTCCTATACTTCTCACAATTTAGAGTTCTGGACCACAGCAAACTGACATTTCTATGCCAACATCACCTTTAAGTTCTACATAATCTCTCCCTCAGACTGGAGACAGAATAAAATGCAGTTACACTTTTCTAAGGATATTTATTTCCGAATCATCACCAAAGGGAGCAGCAGCGGCTTCCTTCCAATACTGTATCTAGTTGAAAGGCAATCCAAGGAAGATCTACTGGCAAAATCATCCCTGGCAATCACTATTTATTTGCTAATCAGAAACACTGAAGACAGAGCTTTGGATCATTCTGTGCACAGGAAGGCTCCTCCAGGATTTCCGGATTTCCTTTTGGCTTCATCTTTGTCCTCCTCAGAGTACACTCGAGGAATCTTGGCTTCACTGATAAGCTTTATCATTTTGATAATCTCCAGAGAAAGAATATGAGAAAGCCAAGAAGCTCTGAGCAGAAAGACCCTTGGCACACACCCAAATGGCTTCTTGGTTAATTCTCACTGCTGTTTTCTGCTTGAAGGTCAGTTCCCATGTCCAACCAATATAGGGAGTGCTGAAGCCATAACTACATTGACACCATAAGTAAAAAATGGGTACTAGTGAGAGGGTTGGAGATGCTAACGAAGAATGGAGATTAGAATGGAAAAAAATAAAAATAAAAAAGAGAAAGAAGAAAAAAAAGAAAAAAAAAGCCTTGTAAATTGTGTAAATTGGCACTAGTAACCTGTGATGTCAGGGTGATGTCAGTTCAGCAGGTGGTAACATTTTCCAGCTCAGCCTCAAACTGAGCAGGTCTTGTTTTTATTTACTTTTCCTCTCTGCTCTGAAAAGGGCAGTGAGCACCTTAACAGATGGGGTTGTGAATCACTCCCAGGGACCTCTCTGCCTCTGTCCTGTCAAGCAGTTTTGCTCAGCTTTCTGAAGGTTGGGAATAAAGGCAGAGATATGGTCCCTAGTGGGATGGATAGACACAGCAACAGCCAGTCTTCTGTGTCTCCCCTCCCCTCCCCTCCCCTCCCCTCCCCTCCCCTCCCCTCCCCTCCCCTCCCCTCCCCTCCCCTCCCCTCCCCTCCCCTCCCCTCCCCTCCCCTCCCCTCCCCTCCCCTCCCCTCCCCTCCCCTCCCCTCCCCTCCCCTCCCCTCCCCTCCCCTCCCCTCCCCTCCTCTCCCCTCCCCTCCCCTCCCCTCCCCTCCCCTCCCCTCCCCTCCCCTCCCCTCCCCTCCCCTCCCCTCCCCTCCCCTCCCCTCCCCTCCCCTCCCCTCCCCTCCCCTCCCCTCCCCTCCCCTCCCCTCCCCTCCCCTCCCCTCCCCTCCCCTCCCCTCCCCTCCCCTCCCCTCCCCTCCCCTCCCCTCCCCTCCCCTCCCCTCCCCTCCCCTCCCCTCCCCTCCCCTCCCCTCCCCTCCCCTCCTCTCCCCTCCCCTCCCCTCCCCTCCCCTCCTCTCCCCTCCTCTCCCCTCCTCTCCTCTCCTCTCCTCTCCTCTCCTCTCCTCTCCTCTCCTCTCCTCTCCTCTCCTCTCCTCTCCTCTCCTCTCCTCTCCTCTCCTCTCCTCTCCTCTCCTCTCCTCTCCTCTCCTCTCCTCTCCTCTCCTCTCCTCTCCTCTCCTCTCCTCTCCTCTCCTCTCCTCTCCTCTCCTCTCCTCTCCTCTCCTCTCCTCTCCTCTCCTCTCCTCTCCTCTCCTCTCCTCTCCTCTCCTCATTATTTAAATGAAATTGGTAATGTGATGTCAAGCTTCTTTTGATGTCCTAAAAGAGACCATGTAATTGCTGAGCATTAATAGATTTTTCCTCCCACAGCAGCAAGGATTAAGCTACAACACGTAGCGTTCCTATGTACAAGACCTTTACAACTTATGAACCAAGGTTTGATGTTAGTAATTGAAGTCACACAAGTGTACACACCTTTCCCTGGACTGAACCTCAGCTGTAAATTGAGAAGCACTTCACAAAGTCTGGATGTCACAGGTTCTGACGCTATTACCCAAGGAGGGGACCTTATTAGAGGAGTTGATGCATTCTATTTTCCTTTAGTGAACGTTATTTAAGCTAAACAATGAGGAGACTTCCCCCACACCCCAGCAGATCAGAGATGAAATTCCTTTCAGCCTTCGCTCTCACATTTGTGTATGACTCAGATGGTTAAGGTCTCCCCTCCCTGCTTTCAGTCTCTCAGCCACAAAGAGCTAAGAAAGAAAATAAATTCCTTTCTAAAAATGAGGATTTGAAGGGAAATCATTCAGATGTAGTAGGGAAAAGATCTTAAAAAAGTGGCAACACTGATCTCTTTCTTCGTAAATGCTTTTTCCAAAGACTTTTTTGACCTTTATTTCTTTCCTTCTTTTCACATGTCTATTCTGGTTACTCTGTCTTCTCATGATCTGGTATTAATTTTTTTTCTTTTACATTGTTAAATTGCTTTCCCCTTGATTCTCTTTTTTGAACAAACTTTTTTTTTTCCCAGCCTTGCAATAATTTCTCTATTGCTCCAGAGTCATTTTTATATCTTTAGTTCTGTTCATTGTCCATTCTTGACCAGCATGTCTTCAAATGGATCTAAAGCGTTTTTGTTTTTTTTTTCTCCTTTCCTGACAAATTAATTTCCTTCAGTTATTTAACTTCTTCCTTTTGCCCTTTCAGATGCTGTCTCTTGCTTATTCCCCTACATCACTGGAGGCTAGGATCCAACTCAGATATGCCATCCAAAAACTTAAATTATGCAGCACTGTTATCAAAATACTTACTTCTAAAATACATTTTGTGACAGAAGAAAGAGCTCTAAAGAAAACTTATGAAGTTTCAAAATAAGAATTTTCTGTCCACGGACATTTTCAATATTCAGTAGAAAGAAAAATTACATTCTGCTTAGTAAGGCTGTCATTGCATACTTCACTTCTGAACTGAGGCTCAAATACTTTATTTACATTTATTCAGCAAGAGTAAAATGTAATAAAATAACAGTTTAACTAACTAGCATCAGTTAATTACAATCTTATTTTTGTTTGTTTGTTTGTTTCCTTTAACAAACATACTGGCTTCAGCTTTATTGTAATTTATTCAGTCAAGAATGGAATATCTGATTGGCAGCACAGGAAGAAAAAGTGTGAGAAAAAATAGACAATAGTTAATATATTCAGACAGGATGTGAGAAATACAGAATCAAGTCATGGCAAATGAATCAAGCACTGCAGGTTCATGCAGCTAGTTATTCCACATCCTCTTGGTGAAAAGACATTTTGTGCCTTCTTCTCCCTCCCTCCCACTATGTTACGTTTGTTCACAACAACCATTGAGTAGGTTTCAGGTCTGTTCTATTTACTTCCACTTTCTGTCAAACAGAATTGCAGTTTTCTGTCCAAGCTTTGTTATTTCTGACAAGAATACTGCAGATACTTGTTTTTAATATTAAAAAAAAAAAAGAAGCATTCTTTTACTTGTTTTTTTTAGAGATAAAAAATGTAAAAGGTACATGGAAAAATATGATTTCTGACCAGCTATAAATATCTTACTGCTGCATCTTGATTTTTCCTTACTCCTGCTCAATAACTAAGGTATAATATCCATGTCTACAAAACTGGAGTGGGTTTTTACTCATTTAGCTTCAACTACGCAGATGTTATACACCCATAATGATTAATTATCTAGGATCTACTTCTAGAGAACAGGGTAAGTTAAGCACCATAGACATGAAATAATCCTGACCATATTAGATGTTTTCATTGGGATGAAATTAATTCACTTTTGCAAGTACTGATGCTGTTTTGCTGATGGTGACAGAGAGCTATGCACGTTTTAAAACTCCACAGTCACTTATTCTAGTTTCCCCATTTTCCATCTCCTTCTTTCTTTCTGCTTAGAGTGGAAGACTATGTTTGTACCTGGGTGTTAAGTGATGTTAGATGTTGGATCCTCTGACAGACCAGAAAACAGTCACAACTAAGAAGTGATTGCATCTTCTTTATTTCCCAGTTGAATCCTACCTTAATTTTGTAATGGTTTGTTTTGTCTTGTCTTGGTTTGTTTTGGTTTGATTTTCCCTCCAGAGCATCCACCGGCTCAGAAAATACAAAAATAAATACTTAGAGACTAAAGAGTTCTGTTCAGTCTTTCTTGTAGGACTTCATGCAGTAGCTACCTCCAGGGAGAAGTTAGGCAGCATGTAGTGAAATAAATCCTAATACAACTCCTATGGGGATATGGACGTAGAAAGATCATTAGAATTCCTCATAATAAACGTGATCCAAAAGTTAGAGCAATATGTAAGTCAGAATTTAACCAAAATACCAAAATGAGATCTCATTCTCAAGGAATGTGAAGTCTGGAGTATAAAGGGGATAATTAAAATTATCCAACTTCTTAACCAACTGTGATTTCAGATATTCATATTATCTACTCAGGTGTTGTAACATTGTAGGCTGAAAAAAAATAGTTGCATCTGAAGTATAAAACAATCCCCTGCTGATTTCACATTCAGAATTCACCCTGGAGAACTCAATTCAAATAATCATTCATAGTGAACAGATACTCGAGTGTTTTCAATATTTTCAATACAATGCATCTATTACACCATACAAAATGGACATACCTATAACAAGAGTACTATTTGTGCTGCTGATCTGAACTACTGAGAAATCTCCTACTTCAAGATCTGGGAAATATGCAGATAGACATTGTGTTTCTTGACCAGCATCTCCCAGCATGTCTGCTGTAGCACAAAGGCCTCAGCAGACATTGGGAAGGATATGGCCAAAACCACTTTGCTGGATGAGACAAAGGATATTGACTTAGATGACAGGTAGGCACTTATCATTTTTTTTCTGTTGTTTTGACAAATTCTAACAATAAATAAATCCTAGAATTGGTAATCATCATGTTTGTTTGCCTTCAAGGCACTTTATGCTGCTCTTTTTATGAGACAAGTATCTGCTATATTGACAGTGCTTTTATTTATGTAATTAAATACTTAGTTTAAAATACTGTTTTATTCCCGAATCGATGTGTAGGGCTTAACCCTTTCTTGTACAGAGTTTGCTTCACTGCAGCCAGGGGGTATTAAAAATCCACAGCACACGAGTGGGCAAGATGAGCTCCGTGAGACATTGCTCATTGCTGGTCTCTGTAACAGGTGTGTTCTGAAAGAGCCAAACAGAAGAGTCAGAAGACATAGGTCTGTGATGGGGAGAAATTCTCACAGGCTTAGGTATCTACTGTAGCTAGAAGTAACTCTCCTCTGAGAACACTTAGAACCAATATCAGCTCTAGGAGAGTGCCAAACGTGTTTTTCAGGATGATGCCATGAAGAATTCCGTGGCCTTTTTAATTTGTTATATGTGAAGGTGAGTTTTCCTTTGACAAATAGCCTGTGAAGCCAGAGCAACTGGTAAGAACAATGAGTCATAAAAAGTCTGTTATTAAAAACATTTGCTTTGTTCACATCCTGAATTGATTTCCTCTAATGATTTCCCTCTGACGGTTGTGGACAAAAATAACAGAACTAATAAAATAAGAGAAAATGCCCCTCCCTGGTTCCTCTGATAGAGGCTTTACTCTCCACATGTTGACAGAGCAGCCCTGAAAGTAAAACTAATAAGTGATATTCAAGTAATAAACTAAAGGAAAATAGAGATATGACTTCTTTTGGTTACTACTACAGAGTGTGTATTATGCTAGTAACATACAGGGTGTAACTAAGATGTGGAACCAGTTGTGGTCTATTAGCAGACATAGAAATATATGTAAATAATGTATAACTTCAAACAATTAGCAAACAAAGGAAGAAAGAACAACAAGACAGATGTGTGGCTATATTTTACACAATGATACAGAAAAGTATTTTATTGCATTTCTTCATGACATCTTATTCAACATTTTAAAATGCATATAATAGAGCAACTATTCAAGATACTCCTTGTGATATTCTGTGCTTCAAAAAGACATCACAAAGAGAACTATTAGCATTTAGTCCTTCACCATTTTGCTGCTGAAATGCTTGTCATTCCCTCAAGAAGAGAAAATAAATCAATGTGATCAAATGTGTTTTGGTATTGACAAACACTTAAAGAGAGCAATTCTAAAGCAGGTTGCCACAGGAAAACTCTGTAGCCCAAATCATTCATTTAACATGTATGATTATTATTTCTCAAAGTCACAAGCAAGAATAAAAGCAAGAATGAATATATAGAATGTAAGAGGAATGTATTTAACTATGGTATTTATTGTGTACAAAAAGTTCATCCATTTTCACTGATTTAACAATTTTAATGACTGGTGGACAGAACTGTTCATAAACTTCTGATCACCTTCCAAAGGATATAAGTACACTGAACACAAACAGTACTGAAGAAATATGAGTTTACTTCTGGAGAGCATGACTATCTCAGTAAAACTCACAGTATAGTGAACTATAATATTATAAAATCTAAACATTTATTTTCGTACAGAATACATTTATCCCGTGAAATTCAACAGCCACAAGATAGAGCAAGACCATAAGAATTACAGTATGTAAAAAAAATATATATATATAATGATGGAGTTGTTTCCTCCATCATTATATTGCACATTGGCCTATTCTTCCATGTAAACAGAGATAGGACTAGAGGGAATGGCCTCAAGTTTCACCAGGGGAGGTTCAGGTTGTATGTTAGGGAAGATTTCTTCTTCAAAAGAGTGGTAATACAGTGGCACAGGCTGCCCAGAGAGGTGGTAGAGTCACTGTCCCTGGAGATGTTCAAGAACCATGGAGATGTGTTACTAAGAGATGTAGTTCAGTGGGGAAATACTGTTGTTAGGTAGTTAGATGACTTAGGAGTCCTTTTCCAGTGTTGGTGGTTCTTTGATTCTATGATTTTATATCCTAGTGCTTATCCAGGCACTACAGCCGAGATTAGCAGACACGAGAACAAGTCTTCACCATGGCTCTTGGAGTTCCATCTGGTCATGTCCTGAGAGATCAGCCAACCTCCCCTCTGGAAGTATGTCCCTATTCGTTCCTAAATAAATGAATTCAATAATAACCAAATTAAACAAGAGTAGTCAGAATAAGCTGGTAAAAAAGAGTGACAAATGAAAGGCTTGAAACCAGAAACCTTCATAAGTGTGCACACTGTGTTAGGAATTATTTTTAAAAGAATATTTTTGAGGAGTAAATTGAGTTTTCTTTTTTATTTATTTAAAAATAGAGGAAAAATTATCATAATGAGCAACAAACAAAAGTTCAAAATCTAAGAGGAACTTCAGGCTTTAATTTGTTCAATTAAAATAATGGCAAGGTCGCAGTGGCATCATTTTGAGACAAGAAGGCTAAAAATTTTACTTTATGAATGTAAAATTTAGATCTCGTGGAGAAAGATTTGCAGTTTGGTAAATTTGTTGCTGGTGAAAAATCTAGACTCAAGAATTTCTATAGCCAACATGAACAGTTCATCATGAAATCACTAACAATTTCCTGCAGATGGAAGATGACCAAGGAAAAACGTGTGTCAGAACATGCAGAACTCTCATGCCTTACAGAAACTAAATTGTCATAAAAGGTTCATGCACTGCAAACAACAAAGTATAGACTTGGAGCAGACTTTGACAAGGAAATCCTGTCTCAAATTTTAAGAACATACAAAGAATTCTCTTAGCTAAAAACAATTTTCTCCTCTTCTATGAAAACTGCTCCTAATGCTGTGGGGAAGACCAAATGATGTGCTCATCTTGGCAACTCATGGTCATAAAGTTGCCAAAATTGTATAAGCTGCCTGATTATCCAAAATGATTAACACTTGGCCTTTGCTCAGCATCTTTCAACACCCTTGGAAAACAGACAGGGAAACAAACACTTGAAAACAAACAAATATTTTTAGCAGATAAATAATTAGGGTCCTCTCTTAAGGCTTCCATTTTGGCAACATTGGTTTTACTTTATTGTGCCTGGTTTAGGTTGTTTTCAGAAGATGTAAGGGTTCAATTGCAGAAAAACGTTCCATACTGGGAGAAAAATATACTCTTTTATATAACAGTTATGATTTCCTGTAATAAGCCTGCTTACCAAAATTTAAGGCAAGAGAGAGAGCAGAAAGTAAAGCCTGGAAATACTACAGGTGAAGATTGGTTCGACAGATAGAAAAGGGTAAAATAGATGGGTAATGTGACAGACAATAGATTATAATCATGAAAAGAGAAAAAAAAAGGCCTCTATTTAAAATGGTTTCATGTAGGACATTGTCATCCCTTACAATAAACTCTGTAGGGATCTAGCTTAACAATCCTCCGTATTTAAGTATGAATTATACAATTCAGTGGTTTATAGTAGAAAAATGGCTTAGCCCATTGAGCTGATTCACTCCCATACTATGATCCTGTGATGCTGGTTGGCAACCAGAGCATGGCAGGGGTGTTGAAACAAGATGGTCTTTAAGGTCCATTCCAACCCAAAAATCCTATGACTATGACACAAAATATTCAGAAATACGATTAATCAAACCTTAATTTTAACATTAAAAGTGGAGAGAATAGCTGAACTTGTCTTGAAACTGCATTATTAGTACTAGAAAGAAGACAGTTCACTCATAATGCAACATACCTGTCCTTATTTACTTATCTGTCTTAGATATGTGATAATATTTTCCCACATCCATGTTGTTACGGTATCTGCTGAGTGGTCATGGAACCTAAGTTCTTTAGATGCACAGCCCTAAATTTAAGAGGAGATTACTGTTGCTCCATTCCATCTGGAAAGGAGAGGAACTGTCATGGCCACACTATCCTTAGTCTCTTCAGAACCCCGCATCTTCTGCCTGTACTTTCAAATCCAGCAGTATATAAGGAAGGGAGATTTGTGATGAGCAGAAGTAAGAAAAAAGAATGATAAATAAAAGGAGTTACTCTGCTGCTAAGTTTCAGGTGGATTTATTTCCACTGGCTAAGAGGTTTTGCGAGGCAGGGAAACATACAGCTCATTATCTGGATTAATGTTATTACCTTCATTTTTCAATAAACATACCGTGTCGGGATTTATATTCTCTCTGTTCTTGTCCTGAAATGAAATAGATCTATCTTCCCATGCCAAGGCTTCGTGAGAGTGGCAGGAGCAGCACAGGGAGGGAAACACACTGCTGCCTTCTGCTAGGTCTTGCTCCTGTGTCAAGCCTGGACCGTGACAGCTTTTGGCTAACTGTGCTGAAAGTGAATGGGAATTAAATGTCAGACACATCATTTTAAGTAAATGACCTGCTCTGGACTTCTTTGACATATTTATTCGGGTCTCCAGTGAGATTTAAATATTTGAAAAGAACCTGGCTTTCTTGAACTTTTCTTCAGAGTAATTGTAAAAAGCTCCTATTGCCTTCTTTTGGAGGGGTATAACCTAAAAGACCCACTTCCTTCCCTTCCTCATTTCCAGGTCTCTAAAGAGAGTTGGCCCTCATTCAGCTGGAGGATCCCAGTTCATTTCTTGCACTCCAGCTATGTTCTGACCCCATTCCTGAAGCTTACAACATTCAAATTTTCACCAAAACCCCCACATTTCCCATATTGTCCATGGAGCAAACACTACACCCTGGATCTGGGCAATTCATAAATTATTTGAGACCCTGCACAATCAGATTGGGAGTGTTTGTTATATTCTTGTGGGACTATGGAACCTTTATTGAAGCACCATTGTTTGTTCAGTTGCCTGGAAAAGACTGAATGACACCAACATCTGTTGTGAAGCTGTCCTAATTCGTGTTTCTCCCACATGCTTCTGTTTTTTAGTTTGATATATGCTGTTAAAAACTCTTCCTTGTATTACAAAACCCCCTCTTGCTGTGATTCCCCTGGAAGTCTGTTCATGGTCTGCAAGTCCTAATGCGATGACCAATAAAACAGTGTCTTTTTCATGACACAGTTCTACAGAGCACAGTGATTATCAAAAATTGAAAGGCAGCAAAAAATGCCAGGGTGATAGACTAAGATGAGAAAAATCCTCCTTTCTTAACTAATGAAGAAGCTAACAAGGAGCATGGAGAAAATACAAGGACAAGGGTTTTCATAACAATCATCAAGTCAGAATTAAAACTTGGGCTTGAAGAGATAGAGGCCAGAATATCTATCAAGAGCTGTAGAAACCTCATATCTGTGCATCTCATAGCATGTGCAGAGAGGCCCACACACTGTTTACAGGAGCAGAAGGTTCTATCAGTATCCCCAGCTTTCCTTCTGACATGTCATGCAACGTAGAGGAAGACATCCACTGAGGCTGGAAGATTCACATTTAGAGAAGGGCTTAAGAGAGTTGAACTTGACGAACGTGATACAGGCTTCTAAGAGATCCAGCCCCTCTGGTCACTTACATGTTGGGAGACTTAGAACTACTGTCTCTCAACTGATGCAGCACCTGAATTTAGGAATGGAGTTAATCCTCTTTTGTCAGTGTGGACAATAGAGAGGCATTGTTGGGGATCCAACTGCCAGTTGGATCTGATCCAGAGCGTCCTGACACATTCCTTTGCAGAAGGTCTACAGTAGCTGTATTCCTAATCTAATAATCAGAGAAGGTAGGAGAGTTAAAGGGAATGCATAGAGTGTAAAATGTTCACACTGTACTTAGATAGAGCCAGTTTTAGACCTTTAGTAGTGGACTCAGTAGCTGGCCTCTTTGATCTGCTGAGGCTGAATCAATCCAAACCATATGAAAAAGAATTCAGACTAAGGCGTTATGTTGCTTGGAGTCTGCTTTGATGGGAAGGTCTACAGCTCTTACAGGAGGTGGCCCCTCAAAGTGATCTTTATTGTAAAGAATGTATATATCAGACCAAAAAGCTTAGACCCAACTGAGTAACTGTGCAGTGAACTTGCCAGTCTTCCTTGCCAAGTGAATCTTTGGCAACTGCAAAATGATAAGCAGAACCGGTGCTGACTGAGGTTGTGTTTGTAGCCATGGGAACATCCTTGTAATAGGATCTCCTGCTTCCATGAAATGCCAACAGAGATCTTGCCAACACTTGCCCTATCTACCTCAAATGATATTAATTTCCAATTCATTGCTTTCTGTTTCTGTCATGGTATTTCTGGGGGAATTTTCTTGTTACTTACTTTTTTTTTTTCTGGACCTGGATACAGATTTGAAAAAGCAGCCACAAATTATCCCCAGGTCTGATTTTCACTTGTTCCCTATTGTATGTGGGAGTTAAAATGGACAGAAATTGCCTCTCCCTTTTCTCTGCAATTTATCTAACCCCAATGGCTTTTATTAGACTGATATTATTTTTCCTCCCTTCCCACTCAATTTGAAGTTGTTGCTCCCTCACCCTAGCACTGGCTCATAGTGTATATATGGAAAGAGAAAGGACTTGCTGTTTAAGTCTTTGATTTGCTGGTGGCAGATGCAGCATGTTGGCTTCTGTTTATTCAGGCTTTTCACCAAGGAGTGGGGAAAATACATTTTTAATTCTTGTTATTACTTCTAACATTATTATTTTATTTTCTACCTTTGGAGGGAACCTTTCTGATCTCAACAAATATGCACCAGAGCTATGAATGAATAACCAGGCTATACACTAAATGTTTTCCTGGGTGTTCCCATCTGTACCAGCCAATTTTTCCCTAGTTGCAGGAAAGGAGCCAAGATAAGGAAATATTCATCATTTCTGCACTGTTATTTTTTCAGTGGAAACAAAGGATCACACTGTGCATTTGTTCCGACGTGTATATAGGTATACATTCATTGTAGTCTCTGTCCTTCTGAGTCCAGAATTTCAGAAACCTTCCAATTCTTCAGTCATTTGCTAGAAAGCCACAAAGATAAGTAAGGGAGACTGTGCTTACATGTTCTGTGTTAATGCTCTTGTCTGCTAAACTAAATCCCTGCACTTTTGTACCCCATGTCCATACCTCTCATCCCCTCTCCTTTGACACACACATTTTGTCTGGACAAATGTTTGTGTGGCCACTCACTGAACCTGACTGAGGAACTCATCCAGATGAAAAAGAGCACAGAAAAAAAAAATTAGAAATCACAATTATTATTATATTTGACACTGGATCTGCTCCCTGTTTGGGTTCACTGCATGGGCATGCAAAATGCAGAGCAGGAAGAGCTCTGGGGATGGCCTGAGGGCAGGAGAGAAGAAAACAGTGGTGACTGACACTACAAAAAGACCTTGCAATACTTTACACTGTCCAGAAGCCATCTGAGTTGGCCACCTATGTATCTCAAGAGATTATTATAGAGGGGATCACTGTACAAACACAAATGTGTGTCAGGCACTGTCTCACTCAAATGCTTGCCTGTATTGTACTCATATTCATAGCTTTCTGGGAGTTGTGAGGAAAGTTGACCTCTGAGTAGAGGAAAGTTGACCTCTGAATACAGTTATAAATGTCATGGGAATGAGAAGCAAAATAAAAGATTTCATACACCACTTAAATCAGCGTACCTTCCAAAAATTGCATTTGAAGAAAGGACAAATCCAGGAAAACAGGACATTGATTTTTTCTGCTATTTTCAGCCCAACATTTCCCAAACTTGATTCATTAGAAACCATATCCATGGAGATCATGGAGAAGGAGCATCAAACGGCCAGAACTCTTGTCTACCTTTCTGAGTTAAATTCTGCTGGGTATCCTGCTGAAGAACCACTGAAGTCATAAAGATGGTTTGCATTTGCGCCTCGAACCAGAATGTAGCTGTTCCAAACTCAACCAAAAAGCCCACCAGTTTCACACCAGATGGAGGAATCTGAGGAAAGCAGTAGAAAGAGTTTGGGTGAAAGTTATTATCTCACTGAATTTAGAGGAAAGAAATGTGGGGAAAATATATGTGTAGTTGTTATAAAGAGGGACAACCTGGTTGTGCTTAAAGGCAAAATGAGCAGTTCGATATTTCTCCAGTGTAATTTGAAGAGCTATGTGAAGAAAAAAAAAAAAGATATGAAATCCTTTTGGAATGCTTTGGATCAGTAATCAATAATTAACAAGTATTACCATATTGAAGTAGTTAAAATGTCACTGTACATGAAAAATTAAATAACTTAATATTTTAATATCATCAGCCAAGACTTTCCACAATTATTTTTGCATTCCCATGAAATATTTCTTCAAATCTCCCATTTGTCCATAGACAAACTCCAGGGCCTGACTTGACCAACTATTCCCAGCCTAAGCCCCATCTATGCAGCATCAGTGGTGTTACTTGAGGGAGTAGAGGTTGTGAGATCAGAACACTACCAGAGAATAGGAAGGTCTGATCAGGAAGGAAGGCTGTGGTAATGACATTTAATGGCTTTAATAGCTGGGCTGGTACAGGGCCACAGTCAGTGAGGTCTCTCCCAGGGCTGGAATCATACATGAAAAATTACACATACTGTTTCCTTCCTTGAACATCAGTATATAGTTCACAATTGCTCTTTAGTTTTTGGCCAAAATAGAAGACCTTTGCACTCTTGAGATAAAAGAAAGGAAAACAAGAGGCAATGTCCAGAGAAACTCCCATGATGAGTGTCATCCAAACCTAGATAAGGTTTCTCTGGAACTGGAATTGTAATTACAATGATTAGACATCTTCAGCAATCCTCCAGCTAATTTTAGCCTCATTCTTGTGATATACATAAGGCACATGGTAACATGGCTGT
The DNA here is from genome assembly GCF_038088225.1 of Cyrtonyx montezumae. Lineage (NCBI taxonomy): Eukaryota > Metazoa > Chordata > Aves > Galliformes > Odontophoridae > Cyrtonyx > Cyrtonyx montezumae. The sequence continues at coordinate 2,501,909 of NW_027072037.1, forward strand.
TATATTTTGAAGGAAAATGTAAAAATTAGATGATTTGTTCAAAGCTGTGAAGAAAATTAATAGAAGGTCTGTGTTACATGTTCCTATGTAGCTAGATCCCAATCCTCTCTTCATATAACTTTCGATGTCTTTGAGAAATAAATGTGTTAAAGGTGACAAACCACTAAGGTCTCTTGCAGTTAGAGAGTGGAAGTATATAAGAAATTATAGAACGGATGAACACATTACAAAATGATCGATAAAACGACAAAATGCTGTTAGGTATGGATAAAACCTTCTAGATTTAGGAGTTTGGGATTTGTCATGGAAGACATATCCATATACAGTGTGCAGCCTGCTCATGTGGTAGAATGGCTATGCATTAATCAGCTACAAGGTGTATCTTACATGACATCCTGCCTATTACTGCCTGGCAAGCAGTAGATCTATGGCTGGAACAGCAGCTACATGTCTTGAGCTCCTTTGTGCTCAAGATTGGTGATCCCAGTTGGTACTACACTCCCCTACCTAGAGCTCATTTACAGTTTCTTTTACATTTAGATGTACTGTAAAGGATTTCAGGATCAGTAAATTCATAAGTCACTATTTTGTCAATGTTTTTTCAGTATACCTGCTTTGGCGCACTCACATTCATCACCAGCATCAAGGATGAATGAACTGCCTTGTCTACATATCACTGCAGATAATGCAAGAGTACTCCAGAGGCAAAGGCACAAAGTTGGTTTTTAGGATACATGGGCTCCTAAAGTAGACATGCATATGGTCCAGAGTAGAAGCCAACTCCTTGTCAGAACTATAACCATGTTTCTTCCTTAGTTCCACATCAATCCATTCTTCCTCCATCTTCATATAGTGCAGAAAGTTATTAACTTCATCCTCAATAATTCAAAGCTGTTATAAAAAATCTTAATGAGTACAAATGGGGGCTGTTTTCTATGACTATAGAAGGCTAGTGGTGATGTAATATGAAATCTGTTGGATAGGAAAGAAAGATGGCTATTCCAGAAGTAGTGAGAATAGAGAAAGAGCTCTCAATTTCTGGATGAAATTTTAGAAAAGGGCAAATCTAGGTCAGAACTTGTATGAGAAGATGCAAAATGAGAACAAGCACAAATATAGCTGCTGTTGGTTAAAAGTAACTTTGGATACTGGGTCTCCACCAAGACAAGGAAAGTTTCTAATGCCTAAACTGTAGAAACAGCTTCAGTCAGGGCTTACTGTAAACCATTTCAGTTTCAGTTCTCAGGGACAGCTTATTCATGCTGTGAGAAGAATTTATAATGGATAGGTAATCCATTATACAACCAAATACAGTTTTAGTATTATCTGTTGGGTGAGGCTGATCAGTCAGCACAGGGGGAAATCTCCAAATTTCCATTGGCTAAGAAGTTCTGATGTATAAGGCATCCTATTTATATGAGTCTATTGCTTTGAATTTTTTCTTGTCACTTAGGAAAATATTGGCCCTCCCAGCACCATTTCTCTGCCTTGGCAAGCATCACAAGATTGGACCTCAAAATTATGGGTGTGGTCTAATTTATTCTTCTTCTCATTCCTCTGGTTGTTCCTGAATGATAATTGTATGGGGACTGATGCAGGAGCAGTGCGTGCTCTGGAGGCTGCCAAATACTTCTGAATATATCCAGCCAAGTGAAAAATAAAAAGGTCAGATTCAAAAGTCTAAGCAAGAGAGATGTAGGTTTTCCAATGGGTTTGACATCTCAAATGGTCTGATGGATACTTCCTTTGTTTGTTCTGTGACCACGCAAAAGTGCTATAGAAAGGCACACAGAACCCACCGTGTCCTACTCTAGCTTCTGTAGATAATGTATCTGTTATTATTTATATTTTTTATTATACTTAAGCCACATCAAAATGAAGTCCTTCCCAGTAACTTGTGCCCTTCACATCAAAATGTAGTCCTTCTCTGTAACTACTACAGGGTATCAGTATTATTTAGAAATGTGAACTATATATAACTAATGAACAACTTTCTTCCATTATTCCTGTAATATCATCCTTCAGATGGCAAAAAAAAAACACCCATATGTCTATATATAAGAACCTTCAATTCTCCACCCAAAAGTCCACCAGGGACCCCTCAAAACAGCCTACTTCTTACTTCCTAATTTGAAGGCAAAGAGAGAGCATGTCCTCTATTTAGAGTGAGTCATACCATGGACTGCAGATAAAAGTGGGTGTGGTAGTTGAGAAATGGAGGGCAGGAAACAGATGTGTCTGTGGTTTTTCTGTCTGGTCAAATGGGTTAGCTTGGGGACCATTAAGGAATGCCTAGGGTAGATCTTTAGCTGGTGTAAATTAAAGGAGTCTTGCTGAAATTATGCTGATTTACTCCAGCTGAGCATCAGACCCGTTTCTGTTTGCACGGGTCATTCAAAGTCCAATGCTTCATGGCTGCAAGGAGCCAAATCTCTTTCCAATTGGTCTGTCACCTTTCAAATGAAAGCTCTGTTGCACCTATCTTTCCTCTTATTCTAAATCAAATCTGAGAAGTTTTTTATGTGATAAGAGAGATTTAAGGAGACAGGCTGAAAGTCCACACCTGGGAGTTGAGAGTCAGTTTTATCTACCCTGCAATCTAGAAAACAAGCTGTTTCTCCCATTGTCAAAATAAAAAGGCCATTGGTTTTGTCCCATGGGGTATCTACATTTGAAAGTGATTGAATAATTGGCTTCATCTAGGCTACAATATCTGCATTGGAAAGATAACGTAATAACTCTCAGTATCAACTTCTTCGAATTGATTTTCCAGCTTCTCCTTGGGCAAGAGTTCAGGTTCAACTTCTTCATGTTTAGTGATTATCCCATCAGTAGTGAGGACACTGGGAAACACCTGATGAAAAAATACAGGCATGAGAAAGAAGATCCAACCTAAACGTGAATGGGAACAGAGCAGCCAGCCCTATAGAAGGTTGTGTGACTGCAGACTTTTTAAAGAAAAAGTTTTAAAGAATATTTTCCACTCCTTCACTTGAAGGCAACATCTGGCAAGCATTGAGGAGTGTTAACAATTAGAAAAATGAAATATCTTTTCCTTCAATTTTAGTTGACAAAATAAATATAAGAATTCCATCGATCCTTTTAACAGAGTTTTGTATTGTTCTTTGGGATATAGTGAATTTCTAGCCTATTCTAACCTCATCCAATTAAGGAAAACTAAGTTGAATGAGAAACCATTAGTTCCCTCTCAAATCGGGATGCAAAATACTCTCATAAATACCTCTAGGAATTGTTTGTGTGCTCCAGTGAACTAAACAGGATCCCCATAAAAACCGAGGACCATATTTTAGACCACCTACTGTGGTGCCTTACATGGACAGACACCAGTGTTAGGATCACAAGACTTTTATAACCCTTCACAAATTATATTGTCATATGAGGCACTGTAGCATGGGACAGTAGGAGATCTGAAGTAACTAATACACCCTTGAGCTCTAATGCTGTCTTAGGCATCATAGTAGGTGGTCTGAAAAAGTCCCTTCTCATGTTGACTTGAGAAAAATGAGAGATGATTTTTTAGGTTATTCTTGACTATGCTCCATTATTTAGACAGAATTTTTCCAGAGCATCTTAAGTCTTCCCCAGAGTTAATGACTTGCTATGACGCTTATATTAAAAGGGTTCGAAACCATAATGTTTTCTGTCAGAGGAAAAAAAAATCCATTAAAATTTTCATAAACTCGTTATATTTCTCTTTATCTTTTCCATCTCCAGCTCTCCTTAGTCTACAAAATGCCTATAAAACAGTGGCAATGCCTAGACATCTTAGTTTCCGAAATCCCATTTGCTCCATCTAGATTAGTATAGGCTTTATTTCTTTGAATTTCTCCATTTTGCATTCACTCATTGCTCCTTGTTTAATACATGCTGGCATAGAGATCACAATTTTATTCTTTCTTGTGGGTTGATTTAGGCTGATCCAAAGAAGACTCCTGCTCCACAAAGTCACAAAATCTTTGCAGAATTAAGGCCCTGAATATGAGCATTTCTACTGTGTAGGTTTTGATTTTCTTCTCACTTACCCCACTTGTATAAAAACAGTAGAGATACTTCTGCTTTATACTTTGGTGAAAGCAGCCAATGCTCAACTGTGCTTTCAAACGTGTGCAATAAAAGTGAAAATCAGACCACAAATTACATCACAGAATCACACAGAATGGCCTGGGTTGGAAGAGACCTCGAGGATCATGAATCTCCATGATTAGTATACATAGTCTTATGGGTTGGGTTTCTGGACTCCCGTTGCAGTCAATGAAGATCTGGTCAACAGAGTACAAATCTGTTATAAAAATGTGCATTTTTAATGGGATGTGAAAAATGAATATTCTGGTTAAATGAATCAATTTGGTTTTCTAAGAAAAAAAATGAATTCTGATGAAATAGTCTAATTTCTGAAGTATTTATTTAGAAGTGATTTAAAGTGTGGGTTTTTTACATCAGTATTCATTGAACACAAAGGTTAGTGTGCCAAGAATTAGATTCAGGAGACTGAAGTTTTGCAAATTTTCTAGAAAATAAAAATATTTTTATCAGGATTTAAAATAGTTATTTCAAAATATCAAGTGGTATTTCTTTTCACTGTCAGAATTTTGTTCAAAAATAAACACTAAAGTGGTGAGGAAATTCTGAATTTCTCAAAATCTCTTTGGAAAATAACATCATGCTTTCAGTCAACAAGAAAAAAATTGAAAATTTTTAATAAAATATTTTTATTTTTATTTTTTACTCACTTAGGAAATTCCAGTAGCATAAAAAAGTAATCCAAAATCACCACCACCAACAGTAACAAAAAAACCCTTTCCCCTTTACTTGAAAAGGGCAATGTGTTTTGTATTAGGGGGGAAAATAAAGAAAAATTGTAATATACTTTAATCCACAAAATATTCCCTGTCTAAAAGGGAAAACAAATAAAATATAATCTTTCTTGAGTCATTTCAATCTCTACATAAAAATTCATGGATTTTTTTTTATAGCATGTGCTCAAATGCACTTGTACATCGCATTTATGTAATTAGTCAGCAGGTACAGTGTCAATTCTGTAATTCTTCCTCCAATTCCAGACTTCCGTTTCGATTTGGAATATCTCCTAGGACACATTTTAACTCTTTTTCTTGAGCATGAAGAAAACCTGTGATTGTTCACAGCTGACAAATGCTGAAGACAAGATGTGATATCCTCAGAGGAAATTGAACTTGAAAAGCAAAACCTCGAGCATGCACTGGAAGGTGCAAAGTCTTTGTGTCACACCTTCCCTATTTCCTGTCATGTGCATCAGCAAGAAAAATTTGCATAGTTTTAGAAAACCGAATTTATTATGATTGGTGTTATGGTTATTAGGGATTAATATATATTATTATTATTATTATGGGGGAGCAGAGTGTAGAATATTATTATTATTGCTTGAAACATCTTTCCTATACCATCTTACCTTCTTTTCAAAAAGCCTGGCTTTATTTTTTGCCCATCTTTTTATGGGGACGACCATGCAGTCATTCAGCTGTTTGTTATTTGCAGTCTCCATGAATCTTATGAACTGCCTTCAGACTTCTTAAGAAACGTGGAAGGACACTGATAGTAGCTCCATCCTCTTGGTTTATCTGCTCCTTAAATCATTAGGCTAATGATGTCTTAGCAAGCAATTTATTGGATGATCTGGAGCAGATAACACAAAGCAGAAAGAGTAGCAAATGAGCAGTGGAGGATAAATGAAGTCAGGCTTCATTTTAAGGCTTGTATTCAGGTTTCATTGGAAGGCTTATAACTAATTCACATAGAGAAGGTCACTGAAGGAAAGAACTGGAATGTGGACAAATTATTTAGTGTTAGGAGTGGCAGCCTTATGGGGAATAACAAGAAAAGTGACTTTTTTTCTCCATAAAATAAATAAGAAGGATCCTAGCAAATCAGAGTGTATGATGGAGAGATGGTGGATTTCAATGTCTTTCTGAGACAAAGATTTGGAAGTGGTTATTGACCACCTGCCATAGTCCTCTGACAAACTGAGCCATGGTATTTGTGGGATTGATAAAGAAAGGAGGATATGCTGAAGACTGAAGATATTAATAACATTTCCCCTGTTGCAGGAAAACACTTTCTTTAATAACGTTTTGTACTCTAAGGCTGCCTAAGGAATCAGAACTTCAAGAAAGCCAATGTATTGTTTTCAACTGTGTTTCATTATCTCAGAAGAGTGCTCTTCTAACATCTTGCCATGCAGAACAGGAATGGACACCTTGAGGACTTGATGTCTTTCCTGCTTTTATCAGAATACCCAAGGTTATGACTATCAGAAAGCTTACAGCTCTACCACTAATAGTGCATCAAAACCCTTGAATGAATAGCCTGGATATATGACTTCTGAAATGAGAAATCTTTCCCACAAAAGTAAGCTAGGACTTGAACAAAATCTATCTTCACTTTGTACAGAGAAAAGTACTTTCCTCCTTTCATCATCCCTCCAAACATTTACAAATTGTTTGTATCTCTTAGTAAGACTCTTATATAATATTTTAAAGGTCAGAGTTTGTGGGTAGACGTCTTTGGTATAAAATATTACCTTGTGTTGGCAGTACTATCATGAAATGCAATGTTGTTTTCCTCAATAAGTAGCAGGAAGGATATTAGGACTGGATTCTGCTTCAGCTTTAAAAAAAATAAAATAATTTTTAAAAATCCCCTTTACACTTTATGTAGAAGTTTGTGACTCTCATTTTACTCAAGCTAGTTGACTGACAGCTTCACTTTTTTAACTGTTCCACAAAAATGATTTTCTTCACCTAATGATTTATTTCAGGCTTAGAAAACTTGTACGATGACATTTTCTCATAGTAATAAAATTTTTGCTTCATACAAACCCATTAAAATACTGTATTACTCAAGAGCTAAGAAATTATTTTTTCTTGATCTTTGACTCTCCTTGTCCCAAACTGTTGGTTCATTCATAGACCTAGAAGCCCTGCACAGAGACCTTTTCAGGGAAGAGCTGTGCTCTCCTTAGATTTTAAAAAGTACAAATGATCAAAAATCTTCATTTATGAATGTGGAGAGCAATGAGAACCAATGAATCCACAATGAGTGCTTTGAAGTATTCATGCAAAGGCAATGTCAGAATAATACCTAAGATATCAATTGGAGAGTTTCCACTGAAACAGCAAAATCAGAAGGAATACAGATCTTCTAGAAACTTGAATACTTATAATCTCTCTCTACTTTAGGAGCCCAAGACATTAACAGTCAACAACAACAATCAACAGTCACAGGATCACAAAATCACTGAGGTTGTCAGGAAACGAGATCATCTACTCCAGTCCACTGCTGCCTTTTGCTACTTTCAAAGATGGAATTTTAGGTAAACTCCACAGCTAAACACCCCACAGCTTCTCATCCATTTCCTCACTCCCCAAAAATGGCACAGGGCAAGAGGAAAGGAATATTGCAAAATAAATTGCAAGGAAATTGCAAATTGAAGGAGAATTGGGATAGGTAAGAAAAAAAAATTGTAGCAAAGGCAAATCACCACTTCCCATGGGCAGACCAATGCTCAGTCAGTTCTTAAGAAAAGGCAAGGTTTACTTCCCTCAAAACCCTCTTCCTTCTCATGTTATTGTTGAGTATGATGTTTTATTGTATGCCATGAAATATCTGGTTATTTCTGGTCATCTGATTGGTTGTGTTCCCTCACAAACTTGTATGCACCCCAACCTATTCACTTGTGGGGGAGCAGAGTGTAGAATAGAGAAGGCCTTGATGCTGTGCAAAGGAAGTTCAGCAATAGTCACTACTTTAGTTTAATGATAGCACTGTTTTGGTCATTAATTTAAAACAAAGAAAATTAGTCCCATTCCAATCATGTCTAATACAGATTCATAAGATCTGTGGTCAATCTCATCCAATATTCAACGACCATCTCATTAAAAAAAAATTACAAATGGAATTTGTGGTGCTTCAATTTGTAGATATTGCCTCTTGCCATGCCACTGGGCACCACAGAGACTAGTGTGGTTTTGCCATCTTTTTTACTTTATTCCCTCCATCAGGTATTTGCATGCTTATGAGACTACTCTGAGCCTTCTCATCTCCAGGATGAACAAATCACTCTCTCTCAGCCTCTTTTCATATGAGAAATGTTCCAGCCCAGAACTGAACACGGCACCCCAGACCTGGCCTCACCAGTGTTATTTTTGTCAATTATAGGGAACTAAGCGTGCATTTATGGATAAATTACTATGTAAGTGTACATCAGTTTTCAAAGAGAGTTGGCAAATCTAAACACAGAATTACAGGTACATACAAAAATGGGTAAAAGAAGGCAGGAAAAGGTCATCCACTCCATCTTCTTCATCTGGGAAAGAAACCACTCTACTCACATAATTCCTGACATGAAACTGTCTAGGATTTTTTTTTCCAAAGCCTTCAAATGAAGGCATTTCCACAGACATTTCGGGAAACTGATTACAGCACTCCACTCTGCTTATTATTTCTCATAATGTTTTATTTGAATTCTTCCTTCTTGGAAGCTGGAAAAACAGAAATACTGCCTGCCAGTCCTGTTTCAACTGCAGAGAAAGTTGTCAGTGATATTTATGAGAATCACAGGAAGAATTCATCCCCTACAGCAAGTAACTTGCTATGTTTTGCATGCTACACTGCAGTGTGGGAACATTTCTGTGGGTATGTGAGTCTATTTGGAAATAATTATGTGGGAATAAGCATTTACATGTCTCACTGTATACCTACACATTTAATATGTATGCAAAATAAGACTGCTTACTGCCAAAAGTGATAAAGGATTTTTAAGAATAAATCATTAAGTGATCTATCTTGTTTTCCCATGAAGCATGAAAGAAGAGGATTTCTCTCAGCTCCCCAAAGGTATGTTTGAGTAGTAGCCCCTCTTTGGTAGCCACTTCAGAAAAACAGATAGTTAATCCTCATTTGCTGCTGAAGAATGAATTATCTGAGCTGTGAATCACAACAGATTGGATCCATCTGATTAAATATAAGTGTACATTCTAGGGAGCAATTCAGCTCTGTTTGCAGTGGTTATCTCACGCCTTGTGAGGTGTCCTGAAGACAACTTGGTTTAGCAGATACAACTCTTGGAACAAAAAGTGGAAGCTTGGAGGGACATTCATATGCACGTGTCCATATTATAACTCTGGGTGATGTTAGAGGTTCCAGAGCCAGGAAGCTTCCTCTGGAGTTAGTCTCTGTGGGTCTGTGGACCCCATCTCAATCAGTGACCACACTGAGCACAGAGCATGAATTTCCAACCCTCATCCAATCTTTAGTTAATGATATTAGTTTTTAGCCAAATAACCTAAAAAACACATCCCGCATATGTACCTGAGGAAATCACATTGGGATTTCTCTATAGTCAGTGAAGAGCATGCCAATAACATATGATGCAGAGCTGCAAAGGCACTGACATCAATTTTCACATCCCTGCTCTTAAACTACTTTGGGGGACATTGAGTAGAGTGCCTGTAATTTCACGGACCCGCTGGTGACTTTTGGACTAGAAACTGTAATTCTGGGAGTGGATCATATATAACAGGCAGAAAAATACTTCTGGGTGTCATTGCACAGCCTAATAACAATATCAATCTCTCCTCCACTGTCCTTGTAAATGGAAAAATTGTGTTTAATTGGATTCAGGAGGACGAGCTGGAGGAATTTCAGATGGGATTCGTCCCAGCTAATTATCCACTCCGTCTTTTTTGGTAAGCTTAAAAGGTCAGTTAAACCTCATGAAGTAGATTGTTCTCAGGGCTGTTCCCTCCATCATTTCCAGTCTGAATTCCTCCATTTGAGCATGGTTTGGCAGTTCTGTGCAAATACACAGTATACATAGCAAGAGAACTCCTCTCTCCCCCCAAATTTATATACTATATAAACAAAATAAATGGTATTTAGGGAAGCATGAAGCTTATTTTATCCATTTTAAAGGTAAGAGATGCAAATAAGAGGCATGTGATTTCATTGTTTGGATTTGCAGGAGACTAAATTAGAGTCAGAAGATTCACCAAGGCTTAGATGTCAACTATGCATCCCTTCTCCCCGTGGCTTAGTTTCACTTCTGTACTGAAAGCCATAAAGAACATACAGCTGAATTTAGGGACCCTGAGGGTTTAAGTCTGTCCAGACCCTGTTGCAAATTATAGATTCTCAGAGGGCTGTGTTTTAATCATCATTACATCCAGTGCCTCTTTCTGCACCAACTCCAGCCTGTGTGGTTGCATCTGCAGATAAGTGTGCAGAACTTCTGGTTTTGAAGGCTCATATAAGGGATGAATTCTTTACTTTTAAAGCTGCAAAGTAGTATCCTGCATGTGTCATTAAGTTACAGGCAAAAGCAGATGGCAAAGGTTAGATTGTGTGCTGGTGACAGCCTGGATAAAATGCAGTAATGATTTTTGGAGGGGTTGGATTGCTATTATGCTTAATCTGAATGGAGAATGACTGGCAGAGGAGAGATTCTCTAGTGAAATTAAGTTTTACTTCTCTGCATAGCAAATGAGCGTGAAGAATACATTCGTATCTACTGCAAGATATGATGATGACACCACGAGGAAAATATATCTATGTCGTGTTCACCCTTTATCCAGTTATTACATTCAGTGCTGTACTGGTACTTTGCTGCTCGGCATATGGGATGAACTGTTGTATATGGAGTTTATTAAGAAACTGATAATTACCCTCCAATTCACTGAGCAGCTTAGAACTACTTATCCCATAACATTTGCAAGAAATGAAGATTACCTCTGTCAGTGTAACTCAGCAGTAAGCCTCCAGAGCAAGTGCTGAAAAGGGCCAACCTACAAAATGAACAGTTGCTGGAGATATTTATAATCCACTGATTTCAATCAAAGGACACATCCTTTCTGAATATTGACCTGATCATATATCCTTGACCTTTCCTTAGGTGCTACTGGAAAACCTAGGCAGCTCTTAGTTGCTGGTTCATTTCATTGGTAATTATGTAGTATGCATGATTTCTAGGAATAGGCATTGTGGGTAAGTCTTGTTTGTTTTGGCTCTGTTTCTATGGGGATAAACAGAAGTAGTGTGATTAATTTCCATTCTGTTGCCATGGTTATTAATAATAATGAGGTGATTATTACTGCACTGTAAACCTTACAGCAATTCCAATGCTGCTATAAAAGAGAGAGAGGGAGAAAGAGAGAGGAAAAAAAAGCAAAAAAAAAACCAAAAAAGCAAAGAAAGAACTGGACCAGATTCTAAGCCTGGGTAAATCAGCACTCACACATTGCCTTCGATGAGAGGCAATGAAATAAAAGATGTGTTCTTGGAGAGTCTGGACCTGTAGACAGGGCGGTATTAATAAAACAAGTGAGAGATGAGAACCCTCGCTGACTTCAGTGGGATGGTGCTGATTTGTACCCACTGAGATTTTCTCAAGACCCAGCACAGCTGTCCCATCTGGCCAAGGGAAACACTGTGATGTGCTCAGTACTCACTCGATCACTTTATCTTATTAGTTTCACTGCAAAAAAAAAAAAAAAAGGAATAGGGAGAGGAGGGGGAAAATACAAGTGAATAAACAAACAAAAAAGCAACAGCTCTTCCTCCTGAGTGACCAATTAACAACTCTCTCATTCCTGGTACCTGCTCAGCTGGCTCTATCTCACTGCACTGATTTGTATTCCTTCTGGAGACATTGCCATGGTGTTGGAACAATAAGTAACACTCATTTAATCAGATTGTCCCCATGGGTGAGATTACATTTTTCAAGGATTCTGCACTCCTCGCTGGGATGTTTTGCAGATTTCCGTCTTTCCGTGTCCTGTTGTAGGTGCAGAAAGCTCACAATTGGCAAACTGAAGCCACTGGGCAGACTTGTTGTTGTTATTTTATGGCTAACTGGGATTCAACATCAGCCCATTCACACAAGCCTTGGAATGACAGAAACAGGATGAGAAAGTGACTGCTCACATTCTTTCTCCCAAAAGCCACAACCTGTGCTTTGAGGCTGTTAGTTTTCCATGCTTCCTTTTCCAAACCAGGGGAAAATATTTTGCATATGTTTCTTCCTTCCCATTTGCCTCACTTCTGTTTGCAAGCACAGAGACCATCCTTCCCATCCTATCTTTTACCTTTTTACCTCTATGAGCTGAGGATACCAACCTCTGGCAAAACAAAAAACAAAGTCCAGCTGCCTCCCAGCTTTGCTCGTCTGCTGAGGTTCCTTCAAAGCAGAGAGGACAGCAGGTTAGATTCTAGCACTGGCTGTCAAACGCTCACAAAGAGCCAAGTTAAAAATAAAAAACATGGCTGTGCAAAGGTTTAAAAGTCAGATGGGGCTGTCAAGTGTTTTTCCCTTTAAAATGGGCCTCCAAGCAGTTGCCTCCGGCTCAGTGCTAGGTGGGAAGAGCATCACCACCTTCTCAGGTCACATAACAGACTGCTACGAGTCACTTTTCCTCTGCAGACAGTCTCCACTGTTCCAGTTTGTGGCACTTCACTGTGGTGCTTCAGGGAAGGACCCTACGAGCCAAGCATGCTAAGGCAACCAGGGGGTGTTGGGCCCCATTGCTCAGAACGTGGTGGTGGTAGTAACAGCTGGTAAGTTGTGTCCTTTGGCATAGGTGGTCCTGAGAACAGGTTCTCTGATTTTCTGATCCTATGACATTTGCTCCTCGTCAGCACCTGCTGCTTGCATGGGGGGAAGGACACAGACTGCACCCAGGGCTTCTCAAGGAACCCAAAGGCCAGAGCAAAGCTCAGGTTAGGATCCTCTGAATTTCTTCCACCCCATCTCTGGGCACTCTTGACTGTATTCAGAGGGTAAGAATGGGATATGGATAATGGTAGGGGCAGAGAGTATCTTTGCCTAATGGAAAGAGGGAAGGTTTACTTCAGTGATACAGTCAATTTGGCATAGAAACCTAAAGATCTTCTCTTAGGAGTGTGAAACAGCTATGGATTCCTCACACCCCTCTTAGGGCTCTCACTCACCCTCTGTTTCACTGTGAAAGTACTGTGGCATGTGCCCAGCTACAGCTCTAATCCACAGCATCACATGAAGGCTGGGAGTCCTATTAAGAGACAAGGCTCCAGTTGTGCCATCACCTTTTCTGGCCATCAAAACAGTGCCATCCAACATCAGAGACTCCTAAATAGGTACAAGGCAGATTAAAGTTTCATCAGCTTTAGTCACAGAAACACGGTAAAATGGGAGAGAAGCCGTATCACTGTGTGCAGTGCCAATGTGAGATCCAGCCAGGTGTAGAGAAATGGAGAGCAAATTCATGTCTGAACCTCCTCCAGTTATAGAATTGTAGAATCATAGAATCATTTGAGCTGGAGGGGATCCTCAAAAGTCATCTAATCCAACTCCCCTGCAATGAATGGGGGCACCTACAGCCAGACCCCAAAGGTCTGCTTGTCAAGCCCTGGGGGTGACTCAGCATTAGTCTGCTTAAAAAAAAAAAAAACAACACTAGAAAATAAATAGATCTCAAGAAAGACAGTAAGGAAAATTCATTTTTAAACTGTGAAACCTGCAGAAACACCAAATAAATACACGTGGATATTTAGAAGTGCAGGTCTGGCTCACAGACACATACCACTTCTTACTACACACCCACACACCAGCACATGGGAGCAAGCAGACCCACGTTGCAGGCACGCACACAGACACGCTCTGCCTCTGCCTTTTGTAATAACAGCTCTGCTGTATTGTGAGTGAATGGAAATAGGAGAGGCTTGCAGCGTATTTCGTTTGAAAGAGAGAAAGAAAAAAAAAAAGGAAAAAAAAAAAGCCACGAAAACAAACCAAACTTTCAGAGCAACTTTTTTCTGTGCAACGCAGCCAGATCCTTCTGGTTGGGATGGAGGAGGGATGGGGATAGGGAGAAAAAGGGGGGAGGACAAGTTCGTGGTTAGATGGGAGCTCCCACCCATTTCCTTTCCTTGCCCTTCCCAGGCATGTCAGAGCTAGGAGCCAAGACAAATCAAACTCTCAGGAGCTCACAGACAGACAGCACCACTTACCGGGAGTGCAATACTGGGAGTGTAATTGCAACCCTTAGAGGAGCGTGATGGAGGGGATGAGCGTGGAAAAAAAAAAATAAAAGAAGGGGGCAGTGCCCTCTGCTGCCAAAGCAAAGCTGTAGATGAGGAGGATTTTGAGGAGAGCTGGAGAGAAGCGAGTGGGATGCAGCTGAGAAGGGGCCTCTGGGAGGCTGGAAATGAATTAACAGAGCACACAGCAAAGTAAAGTAAGTTCGTCTGAGGTCAGCAGAGTTCATGTGAGGACGCTCCCCTCCACTCAGCTTACGGGGGAGTGAAGTGTGTGCACTTATACCTACTGCTCTCACGTATGCATCAGTCTGGTTTCACTGGCTTGGGCACGCTGAGGTGCTTGAGGGAAAAGCAGAAAGAACTGATACTGTTAAGCAAAAACTGAGTGCAGAGCAGCAAAACGCCCATGGTAGTTATTTCTGGTGCTCATCGTTCAACTTGTTGCTTGAAATGAGTGAGTTTCACCACCCACCCAGACTGGGTTAAACTGAGCTCTGAAGGAGACTAAAAAGTGTCAGATGTCCTCCTTTTCCTATTCCTAATGTCCCTTATGAGGCTTTCTACATCAAGAAAGTCAGTAACACCGGACTGAAGACTAAAACAATTCAGTTATTTCTCCACTGTAAGGCTTCCTTAAACTCTACTGCCATGTGATGTTAGCTTTGAAGTGCCAAACAAGGAGGAATTCCAACATAATAACTCAATCATTCCTGCCATAAACCATTCCAATATCACATCTTTTTGCTTACAATCATTCCCCATATGAAGTTATGAATGCATGTGTAATAGCACTAGAATTTTGCATATAACACAAATATGTATTACTTATGGAAATGAAATATCTACGTACAGTATATAAGTGTGTAAAATACACACTGATACATGTATAACTGTATATAATGAGTACATTTCAATGTTATTGTCTGTTCAGTCTTTGATGTAATGGGAATCTCATTTTCAAGACATTTCTATTCAGCAGGTATTTGGGCATACACGACTTGTACGACCCCAAACTGTCAATTATCAGGAAAGGGGCAGCAGATTTGTATAGCATTTTAGATAAACCATGTGGGACATTGAGGGAAAGCCTCTTCAGAACTCCTTGTTCTTAAAGATTTAGTTTTTTCTTTACTTTTCAGGTCAAATTTCCTGCATTCTCCTTTCTGTTTTCCCATCTTCACCTACCATACCTCCAGACTATTAAGTTTTCTCATCTCTCTGCTTTATAAAGTAAAACTGGTATCCTTCACCCAGAGGAGCTTGCAATCTAAACATAAAATAAGTGATGAGGAAAGTGTGAGTCCAGATGATAGGGTGGCTGCATTGCAAGGTAGAAACTGAGATTCCTGCTTCAAGGGAAATTTCAAGTAACACCTGCTCCACTCTGAAAGGAGGGGAGGCAAAGCCAGGAAGCTTCAGAGCACTGCCTGTTCATCAAAGCTGGCATGATGGAAACCAAATAAGAAATCTCGGGAGTTAAAGCAACTGTAGCCATAGCTCCTGTTCACATCTTCACCCTAAATAGTTCATACACTCTCTGTGACAGAATCCATGCAGCTGGAAAGACTGAGAAGAGCATAAAACCCTAAGCAGTAGTTCACACTTCTTTCTCACTTGTAGATGTCTTCAGAAATGTGCTAAGTCATAGAGGAAGATTTTCAGATTTTTAGTCTTCTTTGCATGGCATCTCAACTTCAGATCATGTACAAAGGATAGGACTTCAACATCTGATACATGTAGTGATTAACAGGTGGTCTTGCTTCATCTCTTCTTGTTACTACAATAGCTGCTTATTCAGCTAGCAATGCAAGTTGAATCAAGAAGCTCCAGGGTCTAGAAATAGGCAGTTCCATAAGCGAGCATCATTCTTCACCACTTGAGATACATAGCATCTTTCATTTACAGGACACAGGAGGAACATGAGTAAAGCAGAACACTGAAGCTTGTTCTTACCTGGATATCCTGAAGCTGCTGAAAAGACTTGAGAAATGGGATGTCTATGGTGAGGGGAACAAGAAGTAGTGTAATGGTACCAACATGACAAACATCCCAGCTCTGATTCAAGAGAGTAAGGGGAGCAATTGTTATTATTCCTTGAAGTAGAAAAGAGTCATTCTGACTCCAGAGGGAATGACCAGTGGACTCTCACTTTCTAAGCATGCACAAGGCAGTTTTTGAGTTCATTAGATCTGTGGGAGCATAGGTGTGGTAGGGATATGTATGTGTGTGTGCCTGCATGTGCAGGGAAATGCCAGTAGAAGCTGTAAGGAGAGGCATGGTTTAACAATTGAGTTCCTGCAGCTTTGTTGCTTTGGGAATCTAGGTAATTTGGAAACTGCCTATTCAAGTTATGTTTATCCTGAAGTATGAAGAAGACTGCAATCTTCTAGGATCAAGTTCTGAAGGAGGGAATGAAGGGAAGCAGAATAATTAGCAAGATTGTCAGGCTGAATACTTTCCACTGACTTCAGTCATGGTATGAAGTGTCACCTGCAGTATGGAATCTGATGGAGCACCTTCCTTATCTTTGACTTTCTTCTCCCTCTCCTCCTTATAAACCCACCTGAGCAACGGAGAACTATATGAAGCCATATTATTATTCTATTCAGTGACTTGAGTGAACAGAATGAGTTTCTTCTCTGTTTTCCAGACCCTATCATTAAAACCAAAGACCACAGCCTGAATCACCAGCTAGCAAGTACTGTCACAGATGTATATTCTTTTCCATAGTATATAAATGATAGCCAAACTGTGTTTAGCAGCAGTGAACTAAGGCCTAAAGCTTGGCTTTTCCCGAGCCCTCTTCTCCAGATCTGCTGCCTTTGCTGCAGAGTATCCTGAGCAGCTCTTATTCAAAGCAAAGTTGGTGCATCCATGTGACTCTGCTAAGAGCCTTCTCCAAGGAAGGTACAAGGTGATGCACAGATGCTATCTAACTTTTTACTTACCACCTAGAAAATCATGACTGTCCCTCAGCACTCTAAGGGGGCTCTTCGACTGTGTTGCTGATTCTACCTCTCTGGCCATTAAATTGTTCATCATGCAAAAAAACGAAGCAGATGGTTATATTCTCCCTCCTTCAGTGTTAAGAATTGCATAGCATCTAATCTATTGAGTTTCTCAGCATGGATGGAGACATTCAGAAAGATTAAAAGTTAGTATTTCCCTGACTCTATTCAGACATTACTTAAAGCTTCCTGAACCGGATTGTTTTAAGTATTTATTTTTCCTTAACCTGCACAAAGAGGGAATACTAGACACTGTTTGTTTGTTTTCTTTCTCTGAGGAAAAGAAAAAAAAATCTAGTGTAAGAACAGTCTTGAAAGGCTCATAGAGAACTGACCATTGGATAACTTGTTTGGAAATTTCAGCAAATGGTCCTGGCAAAATGATGTTTCGGAAAATAACAAGGAAGGGCACAGGATGCAACGTCATGATACATCCCTCTATAAAACAGCCTTGAAAGGCTGGAAAAGCATTGGCATATTCCTCCTGTTGAAAAGACAATAGCAGTGAGGGCTTGGCATGATCTTCTCAGGAAAAACATGGAAACTAGACATAAGAGCAAAAATTCTGGCAGAGCCATGTTTTCTCTCAGCCGCCAAGAGCTAGCGGTACTTGGAATGCACCACTGCAAAATAGAAAATATATATATTCAAAGAAGGAGATTTTTTTTTCCTTGTTTCAAAAAGGAGCAAAGAACAGCTTGTTACAGCCTCTCCTGGAGCTGAGGAAAAGCTGTTCATAGTTACTATCACTGTACAAATACTCATCAATCGTCTTTGTAGGTGGCGGACTCCCATTATGATAGATGCTCTACAAACACTCAATTAAAAAAGGAGGCTGTCTGTCGTCAAAGCACAGAGACCAAACATGTTAAGCCAGAATCCTTGATGTGGGAAAGCTGCATTGTACAGGATCGTACAAATTCATCTGGAGCTTTGAGATGTATGCCAGAGAGAAGGTCACAGGGCTTAGCGTGGAAGAGGGAGAGCCAAGAGTAAAAGAGGCTTGGATGGTAATATTGCACAATTTTCAACTACAGCACAGGAACACAGCTGGCACTGCATGTTCTAAGATATTCCCTCTGTTACAGCAGTTATACCATGGCCCAGTGTATAAGTTAAAGTAGGTTTCTAGTGCTAAGAATCAGGAGGAAAAGGGTCAGAGGTGCATCATACAGGGAAAAGATTAGTGTGAACCACTAAAGCTCTTTGAAGATGTGATTTTAGTGTCATTTAAAAAATTCAGGGACTGTTTTATTAGTACTGTTATACAAATTAGTGCAGGTCATCTCTTTCCCTCTGGGCTTCAGCTTATGATTGATGTTGATCCCACAGGTAATCAACTGATAAAAGAAAAGGGGTGCTGGAACTTGTTAACTTCAGGAAAACATGAGTTTCTCTGCTCTTTTGGTATCAGAAATACATGAACAGTTGCTGTCATGTCAGTTCTGAGTGCTACTTCAGTGCAATGCTGTTTACTGATAAAGACAATCAGCTTTAGGGCCTTTTCTTATATAGCAGAGCCCTGGAGATCTCATGCAATACCTTCTTTTTAAGGGGAAGAAGGCCCTTTCTTACCTTGGAGGATTTGAGTCTAAGGACCTTAATGCATTTGCCTACCAGTTAATAATGTGGGGAATATTTCAAATCCTACTTGACCCTTTTCCTGTAATGGATATATGAACATCAACCTCTCTTCTTTGCTCGGCCATTTCAGTTAGAGCTGACGATAGTCCATTCCTCAGGGGACTTCAGGACAAGGATGCAAACCCAAGCCATAGCTTCTCCACCCATCAGGGATAGAAAGGAGCCACACCAGTTGCTTTTGGCTGCTCACCGTGCCACTTGGCTATGGCCACATTTCCGTGGCTTGTTCTCACCCGCCTGCATTTTTTTTTGCTCTTACCAGATCACCTGATTTTTTTATTTTTTTATTTTTGCCATGTGGACTTCTTTCCCTGTTTGTACACACAGTGTAGGCACTGTGGCTTCCCACTCCCTTGTCTTGAAATTGGGACTGAATCACTCCTTGGCTTCTCCAGTTTCTACTCTTGGCTTTTCTTGACTATCTGGCTTGGCTGCTGTCTTCTAATAATCATGTCCAATTGCCTCACTCAACCTCAGCACTGGTCAGACAAGTCAGATCCTGAGCAAGAGTTTTATGTTCCTCCAATGAAGATAAGGTAAATTAGATAAGGAATTTAAAATAAATTATCATCATATATCAGGATGCCACAAAGTTATTGCATGGCTGTGGTCCCTTGCAGCCAAAACACAAGAAATGCAAGTCTTGTCCAAACCATGACACATAGGAAAAGAGACTGAAAGAGTCAGAAATATTTTTGCTGCAGTGACCTCAGGCTTAGGTCAGCCCCTCTTGAAAATCAGTGGAAATTTTTTCAAAACTTAAAGATTGCTGGATTTCTTCTAAGTCCTGAAAGTGAAACAGTGCAAACAAAGGTATTACTAAACTTATGTAATAAAAGAGAGACTCATAGAAGGGTCTGGACTTAAGGGGTCATCTCTGTAACTCTGAGATCCTTCCTTAAGCCTTAGTGTCACGTAGACAAGATCAGTGGCCTAAGTAGATAAATACTGGTTGGGAGTCACATTTCATACTCTACCAGAATTGAGTCTGAGAATTCACAGAATTGAAGAATTGTAGGGGTTGGAAGAGACCTCCAGAGAACTTTGAATCCAACCCCATGCCAAAGTAGCTCCCTAGCCCAGGTTGCACAGGTAGGCGTCCAGGTGGGTCCCAAATGTCTCCAGAGAAGGAGACCCCACCACCTCTGTGTGCAGCTCCAGTGCTCCATCACTGCACTGTGAAGAAGTTCCCACACACATTTGTGCAGAACTTCCTATGCTTCAGTTTGTGGCCATTCCCCCTCGTCCTATCACCACACACTGCTGAGAAGAGTCCGGCCTCGTCCCTTTGCCTCCTGCTCCTTAGATATTTATAGACGTGGATCAGATCCCCTCTGAGTCTTCTTTTCTCAAGGCTGAACAGCCCCAGCTCTCTCAGCCTTCCCACATAATGGAGGCTTTCCACGCCCTTTATCACCTTTGTAGCCCTCTGATGGATTCTTTCCAGGAGATCCCTGTCTTTTTTTTTTACCACGGAGCCCAGAACTGAACACAGTATTCCAGGTGAGACCTCACCAGGGCAGAGTAGAGGGGGAGGATCATTCCATTTCCACAGTGAAAGACCAATTACTTAGTTACTATCTCAGTTAGCCTATCCTTCTCATAGTTCCCCAGTTTTCTTATGGCACCACCTATACCAAAACCCCTACTGAAGTTGGATATGCAATCTACTACTTCTTTGAAATAGTCATAGAGGGCATTTGGAGTGGTTTGGCATCATGTATTCTTGACATTCCCATTAGCACCTCGTTATGATCCTGAAATTTTCTGTCTTTTCTAGGTAGTTTATATATATGGTTTATATAGAAATGAATACATATGTATGCATTTCTTATATATATATAAATATAGATTTATGAACATATGTACACATATAGATGTCTGATAACAAGAATCTAAAGACAGAATCTATTTAATCAAACTCTTCATTAAACACTTAGAAAATTTGGCTTATTTTGTCTCTGGGAGCATTAGAGCAAGAACCAAAACTGAATCCTACAGAACATAGCTTACTCTTCAGACTTGGATTCCTCTGGGTGACTCTTTTAGATGCAGCACTGTCCTCTCCAGTGTCCTGCATGCCACAGAGGTGTTTCCAGATCTGAATACTTTTATGAGTTTATCTGAACTTAGTATTGAGAAATTCAGCATCTCTGTAAATCATGTAAGATTACATATATATATATGTATATATTTTCTTTCTGTATATATATTCTTTCTTTCTTTCTTTCTTTCTTTCTTTCTTTCTTTCTTTCTTTCTTTCTTTCTTTCTTTCTTTCTTTCTTTCTTTCTTTCTTTCTTTCTTTCTTTCTTTCTTTCTTTCTTTCTTTCTTTCTTTCTTTCTTTCTTTCTTTCTTTCTTTCTTTCTTTCTTTCTTTCTTTCTTGAACAGTATTTTAATATAAAATTTTCATCCATCGTGTGAATCTTAACTGAGGAAACTCAGATTAATTTTTACTTCAGTTACTGAAGACTAATAGGGGATAAGCTGAGAACAAAAATTTCAGTTGTGAATCACAGTCAGAAATACAGTTTCAGCCCTACTCACATAGTGCACAAAATAACTTTGTTCTTACATGAAAAGTCTCTCCCATATCCTCAAAATTATCATCCTCACCAGAATAACAAATCTGCTATCCACAACAAATACAAAATAACCTAGACACAACAATGATTTAATAATGCACCTTATACAGCTTTGTTCACTGAAAACCTGCTGAAATATATCTATCATTATTTACGGTGGAGATAAAGTGTTTGTGCCAATCTTTATGAATATTAATAAATATTTTCTTGAAGATTCAGCTTCAAGATTTTTTTTTATTATGTGGGAAATTCATCTCTTCTTGCAACAAAAAAACAAGGAGAAACCTGGTATTTTTAGTCTTCATAACATTAAAACAGAGTACCAGGAGATCTGATATAAAGATAAATCTGTCCTCCTCTTAAATATCTACAAACTAGCAATAATAATTCTATAATAAACAATAATTCAATGAACCCAAAACAATAATTCTATGAACCCCATCTGTGTTCAGTAAGAGACGGTTTATATAGTCATATATATGAGCAGACAGTGCCTCCTTATATGGGATAAACCATCTTCAGGATGAGTCATTTTCCCACCTCCAAATCCAAAAAGTGAAAAAGTAAAAATATGTGTTCATCCAGACAATGTATGAGGTGAATTTATGGAAATAAGCAAACAGATACAGGTCTGTGGACAGTGCCTATGATGCTTTGAAATGACTTCCACAATAATGCTAATAGGAAAACCAAGTCATGCCATCTCTTCAATTGTCATTGAAATGACTATTATTTATTCACGTTGGTTTAAATACAGAGTAAATCTATACCTTCATAGAATTTAATATATATTAGTTAAGGTGGGAGTAAATCTGTCGAATCAAAAGAGTAGTTCAGATATTTGCAATTGAGAAGCTAAAAAGCGAAAGTCAGGGATTAGTTTCATCTCACTCCTTTACCCATCTAAGTTAAAAATAACCATCTGTTCAACCCCCATGTCTAGACCCTAGACTATTTTATAGTCTTTGGAGACACAGCCAGTATAGAAAATAGAGTTGAGGATGCCGTTCATTTTCTTCTAAGATAACTGGATGAAACAAGACCAATGATTTACTTCTGTGAAGAATATATCTCACTTCACTGGTGATAAATGGAGCCTGGAATGATTGACTATGATGCAGTTTTCAACACTGCAGGCAGTTAGGGTGATGTCCGTGCTGTCAGTGGGGAGAAATATCCAGCCCTTACCTTCAGTGAGTTGACTGCAATCGCCTGTGCGTGTTCTAATGCATCTGCATAGGTTTCCTTAAAGATAGTTGACTGTCTTATTCTTGGGTTTCTATGCGTGTAGTTGTACCTTGTATGGAATTACCACCTTCTTTTGAATCACTATGGCAGAGGCTGCCCATGACTAACCACCTTAGCTGACGCGTAAATTTAGTTGAACGAAACCTAGGCCCAAGTCTGCAATGGTGAATTAGTGACAGAACCAAAGGTAAATCCTTTCTGAAGTGTGGTTTGTCACCAGACATCCAGTCTTTCTCTTGTCACAGATGTAGTCTTCTCACTTTTACCAGTCTCCAGCAATGTAACAGTACTTACTAGAAATCTCTTCAACCTTCAAAGCATACCGTAACTACGCAGCATATTTGTGTAATTCTCAACTCTGTATTGTCTGCAAACAGAAGGAGAATGGGACAGCTGAGGAATGTAGACTGGAGACTCAGTAGTCATAGACACCTTATGTTGGATGTTGGATGTAGGACAGAAATCAACCACTCTCATTAGTACTTAAATTTGTAAAGTGCTACCAAGGTAACGGTTCTCTCCACAATATTGTTGTCTTGACTAAACAACTTACCCTAAGCTCAGTTGAAATAATATGTTTTTTCACCTGCAAGAGTGAAACATTCAAGACGACATTCCAAGACGGATCTGGTTAGGGTCATAAAAATTTTGTGGTAACCTATATATTATTTTTATGCATATGCTTAACATGATGCATTTTATGAATGTGCTAAAGTACAATAAATCAGCTAAAACATAATGTAAAACACTTTGGACTTACCAAAGCATTGGATGCTCACACATATTCCATACATGTATAGATTCATACAGATGCACAAGCATAGCGACCTGCCACCTCCTGAGTACAGTTGACAGATGGGAATACTGCTTGCTTGTCTTCTGTGTGGGAGGTCATGAGTAGTCACTCTGTCTTTGATGGATTAGCAGTCAAAACTAAGACAGATAATGTGGAGAATGGCATGGTTCCAGCATGTAGTGTGTGTCTCAACAACTGGAGCAAAGGACAGAATTTCATAGGAATTATCCTATATCCTATATTATATTTCATAGGAATTCATAGAAGAGAGGAAGCCTGTCTCTTCTAGCAAATAAAGACAACCACACTGAGATTCATGCTTCAGCAGACCAGTATAAGAAGGCCTAAGTAAATTGAAACCGTATTGATTCTTCTTTGGGTCAAGGAATAGAAAGAGTGACTCCTTGAAGGTCCTGCTATCATCTGCTGATACGATTTTACAGTTCAGAGACTTGGCTTGCATTACGTACCATACACTGACTTCATCTTTTCAGGTGTGCTTTTCATCTGCAGTAAGTATTGCATAAATTAAGAGATTTAAGTTAGAATGGGAAATAAACCAAAAAGCCGTGCAAACTAAAGAGGATGAAAATACAAGGAAAGGAAGGTGCTCCAGAAATTCTCATAGCCTGGATGTCATTCTTCCTGTGCAAGTCATAGGACATTTCTCTCTTTTATTAAGGTATGAAGTCAAAGAATCACAGAATGATTTAGGTTACAAGTGACCTTAAAGATCATCTGTTCAAACTGCCTGCCATGGACAGGGACATCTCCCACAAAACCAGATTGGCAGTAAGGACAATATAAATACAAAAGCACTTGACACCAAGAAAATCTTCCTTAGAGGGCTGTTGCTCAGCCACTTCCCACATAGCCTGCTTCTCTAGGCAGCTTGCTCAAATGGGCTGCAGACAAAGGTATCCCTGAAGCAACAGGCCAGCTCCAAGGGAAGCATCAGATGGGTGAGGTGGTAGGAGAGATGGAAGTTGGAAACATCCTGGCAAGTCTCATACACAGCTCCACCAAAACCAACAGGTTTTCACAGAGTACTTAACTTTTACCTAATTGCTGTTTTCCATTGGAAAAATGCTCCACAAGCAAACTCATGACCAGCTCTTATAAATGGTCAATTCAGACACTAGTAAAATTAATTTAGGTTCTTTGAATGTGGGACATCCATAAAGACTAAATTTTTAAAGCTATTTTTGATTGTTTTTAAATAAAAAACAAAAATGTGTTTATTTTTGCTAGAGGGAACTCCCATTGACTTTGGCTGACCTCAAGTTTCAGCCTTCAGATAGAGTCCATCAGAAAGCTCTGCATTATGGAGCTATGCAGGTTTAGAGGGAGAGCCTTGGAGAAAAAGGCTGAATGACTAAGGAGGGGGATGTTCTTTAAGCTGTAGAATAGTGAGAGAAGGAAAAGCAAATTGAGAGAGTTAACTGGATAGAAACACCTGGAGAGCAAAGCCTGGTCTTCTGCTTTGGGTGAAATCAGTGCCTAGGCCTGTTCCCTAGGATACTGTGTCCCTGCACTGTGTTCACTCATGGACAAATTTAGCAATAGTCTCAAGTTTTCAGTTCCTGCAAAACAGAAAATCTCATAGATTCCCAAATCCACAAGGGCCAGCAGAGGGTATGGAGCCGACAGGATTGTGTAATATAAGAGAGTGTTTGTTGGTAGCCTGGGATAAGCCCAGGTCTTAGCCCTGCCTGTCAGCTCAGAAAGCCACATCTCTGAGCGCAGTAATGAGGAGTGATTCGTGGTGCACTGATGGTATCACCAACCCAGTGGGGAGATCACCATGCCAATTTGAAGTCCCTCACTCCTCACCAGTAAAACATTCATCTACAAGCTTTCAAAACACAGGATGGGAAAAAAAAAATAGGAGAAATATAGTACAAGTCATCGGTGCCAAGAGCTGACGCTGAGAGCTCAGCTCAGGACGTGGTTGGTAGGCGGTGTGTTTGTGTGCACAGACAATGACGCAAGGAGTCAGGAGACTGCGTCTGGGTTACGGTGGGATGTTACGTTGTTGGAGAAGGGGAGAAAATTCCCTTATCCCTCTTCTATTGCTT
This sequence comes from Cyrtonyx montezumae, assembly GCF_038088225.1. Classification (NCBI taxonomy): domain Eukaryota; kingdom Metazoa; phylum Chordata; class Aves; order Galliformes; family Odontophoridae; genus Cyrtonyx; species Cyrtonyx montezumae. Next base: position 2,527,335 of record NW_027072037.1, read on the forward strand.
TTCTGCCCTTCTCATAAACCTCTCGGCATGTCAGTCCCAAATTTCAATGAGAGAGAAACTCCTGGCAGGTGCTGGTAGGAAATTGTTGACCTTCACAAGTTGCTGACAGCCACCGGAGTATTTCCAGGTTACCTATAATAGTGTGGGGATTGGTATGAAGGATTTGCCTACTGCTGAGAGAGCAAGATGTGTGTGAATGTATTTTTGGTTCGATTCACTCTCTACCATCATTTGAGAGACCCCTGACTGAGACAAGAGGTAGGAAGTAGGAAGTTTTTTGTGACTTGATTGACTAAACCTGAAGCCACATTGCCTTTAAAAATCAACATCTGGAGCTTTTTTCTAGACTCGACTAGCTATCTTTGGACTGCTCTCTTCCTGAGTCCTGCTGTACTGAACCATGGACATCGTCTTTCTCTCAGGAAAACAATAACAAAAATAAATCAGTTACTAAGGTAGCCTTCATTTACGCCAACACTCTTCATCCTTGAGACTCAATCACTAATTCATTTAGTTTAGAAGCTTTTCTGAAGCAAGGACAAAAAAAAAAACAAGAAAAAAGTGTAGGCTTTTTCTTGCCTCTGTTGAGATCTCTTATCATTGTAAGCTATTCATCTCACTCTGTAGTCAATGGAGGGAAAAGTAATAAAAGATTCATTTAAAATGCCAATAGAAGATTCATAAATAAAATATTCATTTAAAATAAAATATTCATTTAAAATGCCACGGATATTTCAGGATGAAATAGCACTTATGGAATTGCTTCTAGAGGGCACATAGTCACTCAGTTCCCTCCATGAGTCAGCTAGATGTGAACAGGCCCTCAAATGAAAAATAGACAGAAAATGCTGGTGATCACTCCTGTACAGAGAATTCTTCTGTTTCAACGTGACTCAGACATATTTTCCATGAAGGGTCTGAGAAGGCAGTGCTGGACTCCAAGCACCATCTTTGTGTCAGGCTTGAAAAAATACTGATGTTTGAACTGTTGCCAGCACTGTAGTGGGGATGCAATGGGCTGAAATGCTGGTTCAAATCCCACCTCTCACTTGAACTTCTTGGGTGCTAATAAAGTATTATTATCACATACAGTGAATCATAGCTATGAACTCCGAGCTAGCAACAAATAAACAGGTACCTCTATATTGTTGAATCAGCATCTTCTAAGAACACTCATTTAAGTCTCAGCATAGCCATGTTTATTATTTTATTTGAATTTAATTGCATCAGAACATGGAAAAGCACAGACACACTCTCAGGTTCCTTGTCACTATATGAAGTTGCCTGACTTTGCTATCTGTTGGCATAACGGTGAAGATTAAGACAACTGTAATAGTCTAAATTGAAAGAGTGCAGGTTTCTCTGGATTTCCCAGGTGAAGCATCATTCCTCTAGCTCAGGAGGAAGGTGTGTGAAAACTACAGAAATCTCTGCAGTTTTGAAAAGTGTTTTTCTTCAGAACTGCTTGAGAACTGTTTTCCATGCAAAGAATAGACTTTTGTTCCAGGTGATCCTCTTGTTAAGCTGCAGTGGAGACTGGTGTGTTTGATTCATATAGAAAACTTTTAGATTGCTGAAGTTATCTCATCTTATCATAAATTTATAGCCATAGTAACACAAAGGTTGTTTTTACTGGTATAACTTGGGATTCTAATAATTTAGACTGTAAAAGACAGGGAAATATAAATTTTAAGGGCAGTTAAATCCTCAAAGTCTCAGTATTAAAGTGGCCTGTATGAGAAGTGGTTATCTATCAACAGAAATAAACTGAGTATTTGTCTGGCCTTTAAAGTGTATGTTATATTTGAACAGATGAGGGGGAAAACAGTTATATGGCTTCCAACTTATAGTTTAGAGACTGCTTTGCTTTTGGCTTTGTTATAAATAAGAAGGTGGAGTATTTTATTTGCATATTGTTTGGTTTTTTTACCTCATAGCATCAGTTAATAAAATGTGAATAAAATACTGATTTACTACTGCAGTGAGGGGGACAAGACTTCAGTGTTCTTTATGTTATTCTGACTAAGGTTCCCTTTTTCTCTTGGCTGCCAAGAGCTCAAATAGTCCCTTCCCATGGCTGTTTGTCGTGTCTGCCAAAAGAACAGAGATCCCCAAACTGCTGCAGTCTTCAAGTGATCCATAAAAAATCCAGTCCAGGATTCTTCCAGTGTACATGAAAAAATTTAATGCATTTTAATTAGGATTGTTTGGGAAAATTTAGTGACCAGCTTAAACAATACTGATCTTCAGATCTGGGACCAAAAACTTCAAAACATTGGACTAGAACCACATATTTTATTTCTAGATATTAACAGCTCTATACTTTCAGCTTTCTATGTTTGATTTCTGAGAATGTCTTTTTCTTCTCAGTTAAAATGCCCTGAACTGTTATGAATATGAGAAGTGTGTTGACCTGATGCTTCAGAGTATGTCTTTAAGAACATATTTCAGGTTGAACAGAACTCCAAGAAACCTTAAAGTGATAATATCCTTTCATCACTTCCCTGTATTTCCCACTAGAAGCAGAGACATTGTTGGCACACACGAACTGACCCTGTATACTCCACAAGTCATCCAGATGTGAACTGGTTCTTATCTCAGAGTCACATAACTAAATTTAGCCTGGTGCTGAACCTACATTATCTTGTTTCGCTGAGCTGTACTATTGGTAGTTGTATATTACTGCTAGAAGAATTATTTTAAAAACCTTATAGGGAAAGGAAGGGTAAACTTTGTTTGACATTAATTCATTTTCTAATATATTTTTTCCTTCTTTCCTGTCTGTTTTTTCTTCCTCCAAACTCTGAAAATAAGGGGAAAAAAACATTTTCCTTTTGCTGGCCTATGAAAATCTGACGCTAATGAAGGAAACTGTTTGCGAGGTGAATAATATTGCAAATCTCAATTTGCATTTCATCTGCTTACCAGTGTGTTGCCAAGTGAAGTGGGAAGACGAAGGATCAGTCCAGAGGTAGAAGTATAGCAGGCCCTGTCCAAGGTTCTAGCTCAGTTTCCCACCAGCAGTGTTCCTAGATGTCATCTCTACCATGTGAGACATCGAGCAAATAATCATAGAATCGTAGAATAATAGAATCACTCAGGTTGGAAAAGACCATCGAGTCCAGCCATGACCTAACCATGCTACCCTAAACCTAACCATACTATCATAAAAAATATTCCATGTGCAGGAATTTCCTTTGCATTACTGCACTCCAGCCTTAGTGTTTGTCATGTCACCAGCTCCTTTCTCTGGAACCAGACACAATGAACAGGAAATAATCCATTCCCTAGTCCTAGTCCAATTGCTGACCCTTTGAGTAGCTTGCTGCACAAAATGATCTCTTGATGTCTCTTACAACCTGGATTATCCTATAGTTTTATAGTACAATTGGAGTAAAAGACTGCTAAGATTGAAAGGAAATTGCAACCTACTTACAGGGAAAATGGGAAAAGCGGGGAAATTGAAGCAAGTGAGATCATTTTGCTGCTTATTTCAGATTTGATGTCTCTGAATTTGTGTCCATGGGAGATTCATGGGGAACAACAGTTCGTTCTGAAGAGAATAAGATATAAGTAAATCATGGGTTTGCTGAGGCTTTCTACCAAAGCTTTCAAGTTTCCAATGGGTCCTTAATTTCTCACAGCACAGCAAGGATACACTGAAAGATAATTGGTTGCTAACTAGGTCTTCTGATCATCAGAGCATCTGTTGTGTAATTAATATGTGCTTCAGATGAAAATCTCATTAATACAATACTAAAGATTGCTGAAGTTTCTGGGGTATTTTGTTTCTCTGTTCCATTCAGAGCTCAACTTCTATGTTCTATGTGTGTAGTTGAGTTCCAAAATTTTGTCTGTATTGTGCTGGTCTTTCGGAGAGGAAGCAAAAAAAATATTACTAGTGGGAGTGCCAGATGGTGCTCAGAGTGACAATTTGCATTGGTAGCATCAACCACAGTCAGCTTTTCTTTCCATAGCCTGGAGAGAGATAAACTTTGCACAGCTGGTAGTCAACTTAACCAAGATAACTTTCTTGCTCGAGTCAACATCTAGTCCAGCCTATTCCCTATACCAGCATATCTAGATTTAAATTTATGTTTCTAAGTCCCACCATGCTATTTAACTATCTGCTGTTCATTAACAAAAGACATTTCATATGTAACTAAATCCATCCAAGACTGTTGTAGGCAGGTTCAGTGAGCCGAGGTGCTTGCTCTAATGAAAGTCTATGTTCTTTAGTGTTTAGTAACTAGCTCTCAGACGTATAAGTTTCTTATCTAGCTACCTGACCTGAGTATACTCATTAAATTATTATTTTGTGTGGTCATATCTATACTAATGAATCAAGGCATGTACACGAACCTGTAATTTGATTTTCTCTATTGATAAGTTACTGTAATTGTCTGTCATTTCATTAATGATCTGAACAATAAGAACAATAAAGTAGAGTGCACTCTCAGTAAATTCGTAGATGACTCAAAACCACGGGGTGTGGCAGAATCACCAGAGGGAGATACTACTGTCCAGAGGGACCTTGACAGGCTGGGGAGATGGGTTGATGAGAATCTCACAAAATTCAACAAGGAGAATTGCAAAGTCCTGGATATGGGGAGGAAAAAACTTAGGCACTAGCACATGCTGGGAACACCCATCTGGAAAGCAGCATTGTGGAAAAGGACGCAGGAGTCCTGGTGGTCACCAAGTTGAACATGATTTATCTGTGTCTAGTAGTTGATGAGAAGGCTGCTGACATTCTTGACTGCATTAGGCCAAATATCTCCAGCAGGTTAAGAAAGGGGGTCTTTCTTATCTAGTCAGTCTTGGTGAAGCTGCACTTTGAGTACTGTGTCCAGTTCTCAGGCCACCAGTGCAAATGCAACCTGGACATGCAGGAAAGAGTTCAGTAGAGGCCCACCAAGATGATGAAGGGGCTGTAGCATCTCTACCATGAAGAGAAGCTGGGACTGTCCAGACTCAAGAAGAGTCTCAGGGGGGACTTTCTGGTTAAATGCCAGAAAACACTTATTTGCTGTGTAGGAGATGGAGCATTGGCACACGTTTCCCAGAGACATTGTTGAGTTTCATCCTTGGAATCTGTTGTGTTGAATGACACTATGTTCAGGTGGAGGCCAGTGATGAGCGGTGTTCCCCAGGGGTCTTGGGACTGGTGCTTTTCAACATCTTCATCAACAACACAAATGGTGGGCTCAAGTGCACCCTCAGCAAGTTTGCCACTGACACCAAGCTGAGTGGTGTGGCTGACACTTTAGAAGGAAAGGATGCCGTCCAGAGGGACTTCAACAAACTCAAATGGTGAGCCTATATGAATCTAATGAGGTTCAACCTAGCAAAGCACAAGGTTTTGTGCCTGAGTTGGAGTAATCCCAGATATGTATGCAGACTGGGAGAAGAACTTGAGAGTAGTCCTGCAGAGAAAGACCTGGGAGTCCTGGTAGTTGAAAAATTGAGCATGTGCCAACAGTGTTGTTGCAGTTCAGAAGGCCAATGGTATCCTGGGCTCCATCAAAAAAGGTGTGGCCACCAGGGTCAGAGAGATTGTCCCTCTCTACTCTTCCCTGGTGAGGCCCCATCTGGAGTACTTCGTCTGGGGCCCCCATTACAGAAAAGGTATAGAGCTGCTGGAGAAGGTCCAGAGGAGTGTCACAAAGACGATCAGAGGGCTGCAGCACCTCCCCTATGAAGACAGGATGAGAGAGCTGGTCTTGTTCAGTCTGGAGAAGAGAAGGCTGTGAGAACACCTCATTGCAATCTTCCAGTATTTAAAAAGGGATTTTAAAAAGGAGGGGAATCAACTTTTTACTTGGGTAGATAGTGACAGGACAAGGGAGTTTAAGCTCAACAAAGAAAGGTTTATATTGGATGTCACAGGGAAGTTCTTTAGAGAAAGAGATAAGGTGTTATAACAGGCTGCCCAGAAGGCTGTGGATATTCCATCCCTGGAAGTGTTCAGTATCAGGTTGGATGGGACCCTGGATAACCTAGTCTGGTATCAAATCTGGAGTCTGGTGTCCCTGCCTGTGGCAGGGGGCATAGAACTTGATGATCCCTGGGGCTCCTTCCAACTCAAGCCATTCTATAAGTCTATGAGATCTTCAGAAGTCATCTGGACAAGAGGTGGGCCAAAGTGCTCTAGGTATTCCTCCTCGAGCAGAGCATTAGACATCCAGAAGTTCCTTCAAACTTCAACCGCTCTATGATTCTATGAGATCTGATTTGTGTATGAGCAGACCATTTTGTGACAGCTGGCCTCAATGCCCACGATCCCTGCATGCTTGAACATAGAAATGGCCAACATACCTTCAGAGAACATACTCAGTGAGGACATGGTATTCTTGGAAATATGTGGCACTGTTAATGAGTCAGGGAAAGTTTTAAAAACTTTGTGGAGTGGTGTCAGTAGAAGCCTCCTTCGTGATGCATAGCTGGCTATGGACTCTGGACTTGAATACACCTCTTAGGCTACTATAGAGTCCACCTATTTACTATTTACTTGCATGTCAATGCTTAGCCTTTTATTTCCAGAGATTGTTTACCTTCTACTGCACTATGCCTGCTGCTGAATGATGGTGACTGCAGGCTGTCCCCAAGTCATCCCTTCTTTCTCCTGGCCAGAGCCATAACAAGCACCTGAATTAAATAATTTGGTTGGTATTGGCTGTATTCATTTCCTTTCCTAGGATGTGGAGCAATCGATTACCTCATCACTGAGCAGAAACAGCCTTGCTACTGAATTTACACAAGCAAACCTTTCATAGTGGCTGGAGGTATTAAAGTTCAGGGAAAAGAACCAAAGCTTTCTGAGATTTTCTCCTTTTATTCCATGTCCTTGGGGGTATTCTGATACACCAGCAATGGAAAGAGTGAGGCCTCTGGAAATCTTCAAGACTCTTTGCTGTAAAGTCATCTTCCCAGAATCATCTCCCAGTGTGAGAGGGAGCAAACATTCATTCTAGAGAGTGCCATTTAATGATTAATGAATGTCTTGGGGAAATGAATAGAAATATGTGAAGGACAAAAGTAAACTGAATGTTTAAGGTTCACTGTGGTCATCTCTACTAAATGCCTGTAGGCTTTCACCATTCCTCTGCTAGAATTCCAAAGCCATTTTTCATTTTAACTTTCTCAAAATCGAGTCAGTGTGGATTGAACATTGATAGAAATTAAACCTTTTATTTCATGTCTGTTATGCAAACATGGCATTCTTCTACAGAGGTATGATTCAGCACTGCCTTTCTGTTGTATAGTTATTTGTCAGAGTAAGATCAGTGCATTAAGCTGCTAAATGGTACATAGATAATTACAGAATGTTTGCACTCACAGGATCTCTGGAGGCAGTATCTCTAGGGGTCAGGAGTTACAACATAAGACATAAAATATCCAGTCCTGGACCTCCCAAGAGCTAAAGCCAATAAAATGTCTTACTCTAATGACAGCTCTAATGATTAGACATATTACCTATCAGAAATATATCTGTTATCACCTTCAAAAGAGAGCATTCATATGGTTCAGGGACAGCACAGAAAATCAAATGATGTAAGACTTCTGTTTTGAAGATGTTTCACATGGAGAACTGACAACAAGCCAAATTCTGTTCTTAAGTTCTCCAGCAGAAGATTAGCTTAAAAAGAACATGATATTAAATGCCAACACCTTTTTAGCTTCTTTTTGTACATCATGCACTTCTTTATGCCCTGCCTGTATTTACTGTATCTGCAGTAGCAGATACTTAACTAGGATCTAAAGGTATAGCTGAAAGTAGCTTAAACTTTGTAAAGAACAAGTACTACATTCTGCACTACTCTACCACAATTTACATTCAGTTTTAAGAGAGAAACTAAGTGCAGGATGTTTAATCTTTTTCAGCACACAATGTTTTTGAAACATGGCATCTGAATCTTTCCAACCATATAGAGAATCTTTCTTTAATAATTCATCTCTTCTTCAGCTATCTCAAAGTCATGGTCATTGAGTATAAATTTCTTTATTCCATGGTCCAAAATTCTGGCTTGCAAAGTGTGCTTATGCAGAGGTGTTCCACAAAATCCACAAAAGCTCATTAAGGCTTCATGACTTGTATATAATTTGTGAATTTTTTCTTTCTTTTCCTTATGTAAATGAGAGCAATATGACGGTAAAACAAAGCTAAAATGGCAAGAGGGAATTATAATTTCTTTGAAGTTTGGAAAAATAACCATAAAAAGGAAAAACAAAACAAAACAAAAAACCTCTTGATATACTTATGAATAACAATTCTCTGCCCAACCTGGTAATTCAAATCTTAGTGAAAATATTCTGCATTTTGTTTAACAACTTCATCAAGCAAAAGGCAAGAATTAATTGCCTTCCACCGTTGCTAGTTTACTAAGTCTTTTTAATGTTGTGATAGCAAGTTCATATTCTGAGCTGTGAAAGTTGACAAATAAAAGATCTGCTTCTCTCCTGTCTTGGCAAAATGCTGGAGCTTTTCAAGCTTGCAGTAGTGTAAACAGATTGACAGCCACCATTTCTGTTGACACTCCAGGAACTGAACAAGTAACCTGTAGAACTCATAACAGATTGCTACAAAATGAGAATGCTCCCCAGGTAGAATTCTAATGAACACATATTCATTGAGCACCAGACCTCAATAAAGAAGTACATGACACACTTACCAATAAGATAGCAGGAAAAAAAAAAGGTTGAAAGGTAATAATGACATTTACTTCTGTCTTGCCACCTTTAAGAGACTAAAATAGTGCTGCATTGGAGGTGCACAAGTGCTTTATGTAGAGGAGATGAAGAAGTGTCATAAAAGAAGAAATTAATTGGTTCACAGCGCTTTATGTAAGCACGGATTTTTTAATTATTTCTTATTTGTAAGACTTGTTATTCCTGGATATTCCTTTGAAGCTTGTTAAGAGACATGAAGTAAATTTCTGGAAAGCTCTCTAGACTTTCTTAAGGTAGAGCAAACTTTGTTATGTGTCTGCTTGTCTTCAGTATCCCAAAGATCCTGTGCTGAAGCAACATGAAAGGTGACTGGATTCCAGCAACCTCTCATGCTTGTTTACAGTTTGGGATTAACACACCCATCTGACTTTATTTAGTTTTTATTTATCACTTCTTATGTGCTACACCCACCTCTTGTATTAGACTCTCCGTATAGGCCAGTATAGTTTTTAAAATGTCTATTTTTGAAGATAAATAATGTGTTCACCTTTTCTCCTTTCGCTGGCGCTATCCGTTACACATGGACTGACATGCTGGAGCCTTCTGAGACGAGAGAGCTATGCAGAAAACCCCCAGATAAGTAAGTCTTAGCCCACCCAGAAGGTATCATCCGTTGGGTTGAGATGGAGTGAAAGCCAGTCCACCAAAATTATACAATTTAATTTGGTGGGATAAGGTTATCATGAAGCAACAGAGCAGCGAGTCTGTAGGCTGAAAATGAAAGATACAGGTATGAATATAAACTACAGAAACAATAAAAGGACCCCATTTTCCAGATATATTTAGGCAGTGAGTGAAAAGGTGAGGGCATTGATTCATATATTTAAGCAGAGTATCTGAGGTGCTCCACCTTACCTGACTTGGCCTTCAGCTTCAGTTTCTGTTCCTTCACCAGGCTGTGTGCTATTATTTCATCCCTGTTGCCTACAGAGAAGAAATATAAGCCACATCCTCTTGTTTCTATGAAAAGGAAATGAGGACATAGATCATAAAGTGTGATGGGAGCACCAGGACTTTAGATCACAGCTTAGAGTGTGTCAATCTTGCACTCAAGACATGACATAGATGGCCAGCTTGTTAAGTCCCAGGAGAAAGACTCATGGATTAACTTTCAAAGGCTGATAAATATCTTTACTGATGTTGCCTTCCTTTGTTTGTGTTTTGATGCTTATAAGGTTACAACTAAGTCTCTTATTATATGATTAGAGGCTTTCCCTCCTTGGTCCCAAAATCTCTGTCATATTCAGGAAGCAGAGCTCATTTAGATGCAGGGTTTTTAGTGAAGATTACCTCAATAAAGCTCCAGCCTCATTTTTTTTTTTTTTTCCAGGAACCAAGAATTGAACAGAGTTTAAACAAAGGGAGAAAATAATTTAAAATTGCATCTACCAAGAAATTACATTTCTCCCCCATCTGTGTCTACAATTCTGATGTAGCTGACTTAAAACAGGTTATATTCAAAGTTAGAGTCTTCCTAAAAAAAAATGTCAGGATTTACTTTGCTGAAGCACTGAGAACTCTTAGCAGCTGATGAAGTTAAGAAGAGTTGTTCTTGAAACAGCATTGAACAATGACAAAAATTCTGAAAATCCAAGCTAGAAGAAACAAATTATTATCATCTAAATATAAATGCCCAAATTTGAACATTTTAGTTGGTATCTCCCTACAGTAAAAGGAGAGACACAGACCTCCAAATTGAATCCAGCTCAGCCTGCTGATATTCATGATTCCCTCAAATATCCTCCAGCTTCACCTGAGCTGGGAAGGCTCAACAAACCCCCCAAATTAGCACCAAGACTCACACTTTCCTAACAAGATTTCTCCCACCTTTTTTCCATGGGAGAATGCTTGGCTATTGGTTTTCCTTTGCAGAGTCTCTCTGAAGGAAGGTTTATTTTTTGTGTGATGATGACATTATCTCTTGACTCGTTCTGCAGAAAGGGGTTCTGTTTAAGGCACACTTTTCTGTAGAGCTGAAAGAGGGTGATGGTTCTCACACTGGAAAAAGTTCCACTAAGCAAATGATTATAATCTTAAAATAGCTTTCAGGAGCTCACTGTCTAATGGATTAGTCAGCTTTTTAAACAGAATCTTTTTTCAAGAAAGTTCAGGTAAACTCAGCTGCTGCCTCTTCGAGTTTTCACTAAACCAAACTCAGCTGCAGACATCAGAAGTCCTGGGGACTGCCCCATGCAATGAGTCTGACACTGCTTTGGGAGATAAAGTTCCTGAAGCCATAGCCTCTCCTACATCCAAGTCTTTTTGCATTATTTAGCCAGTCCTGAAGAGCTGAGTCTTGGCTGCATTAATACCTCCAAGAATAGCTTGGAAAAGATGGGAGGAGTGTAAAGTTGGCAAAAATGCCTCATGCCACTCGCCTCTACTTCTGTGTTAACAAGGGACGTATTAACAGAAATGAAAAACACCCCAGAGGTTGTTTGTGGCTCTACCTCAACAAAGCTCTGCTATTCTGTAACAAGAAAGGTGTTATAGCAGTCCTGGGAGTCATGGATGTACTACAGCTGTTTCAGAAATAATTAGAGCTCCCACTGTCCCCGTATCATCCTGCTTGCATTTGGTAGTATGCAAAGTGTAGAACATGAATTTTAATACTTGAACATATCAGTTTGAAGATATCGTCTGGATGTCAGCAAGTCATGTCAGCTTCTCAGTGGCTCCTTCTTTCTGCTTGGGGTAAGGAGACTAGCTTTTCCTCCTTACTTCGGGGACAGCTGGGGCAGTGTTATCCTGACTTGAAAGAAGTGGTAGACATGCTCTAATTTCTGTATCACCAGGCATGAGATGAGCCTTTCTGCCAAGAAGGCTATGAGAATTTCAGAAGCATTTCTTGAGAACTCAAAAACTGTCATTCTTTCAAGACTCTGAGATTGTCTTAACACATGCAGCACTCTATGAAAAAATCACCCCTGGCTGCTCCATGGTCCTGCTTTTCCACTTCTGTAATTACTAGGGTTGTTTGCCCTCACTTAATTATCTCAAACTGTCAATTGCTGTTGGGGCAGGTAATCAAGACCTGCTTCAAGATCTGATAAAATAACACTGGATAAGACAATGAAACATTATAAACACTGCCAGAGAGTGCTTCTGTTCACGAGGACAGAATTGTTTATGCTGACTGGTGTAATTTAAACCCAGACCAGGGTAATTCTTGGACATCATTCCGAAGACATCAAGAGACAAAGACCATTTCCATTTAGCATTTTGGGTGCAGCCACAATATTTTAGAACCACAGACACTTTTCATAATGTCATGGTCATGTCATGATTTGCACTGCTAAGTACACTAGTAGGGGGGAGAAAGAAAACTAAGAAAGAGGTAAAACCAAAAGCAATCTATCAGTAGTCTAATCTAGTCTATCAGACACTAGACAAATTTCTATGAACAACTTCTGTTGGTGCATTTCTTTTATGTAGCTGTGATTTATGTCCACTATCTCAACCAAAGTGAATATATCGCACCTTTCTCTGTGTTGTGAAAGTTAGATTAGTACCATCCTAGCACCCAATTCAAGTGTTCTTGAAGCTTTCCTAGTTTGATCCTTCATGTAGCAGACAGAATGGTTGCTATCACAGTAGAACATTTGAAGACTCTTTTGGATTAAAGGCTTGTTTAATCTACTCTGTCTTAAAACTTTTAAGTGTAGAAAGAGCTTTTCAGTATCCCACCCAAGTTGGCATGCTCTTTCCACAGCAGTTAAATAGCTGTACAATAAGCCAATTTTTCTTCTATAATTATTTTGTAAGAGGTCTCTGTTGCCTGAAAGATCCTCTCTCATTCTTCCATTATTTTTTTACACTCTCTCCTCTTTTCCTGACATATTGTGTGTAATGGATGTGGCCCAGACCAGAACAGGAAGCCTCTTCTACATGTCTCCAGCCAGGTTCAGCATACCCCCCATCAGATTGCAAGAGGTTGGATCCTCCTCATGGGTGTATTAATAATACTATGAAGGGAAATTTCTATATTGCTTTGACATACAATACAAAGGAGCCTTGGCACATCAGGAAGTGGAAAGGCAGTTTTGGCACCAGGCTTGGTAAAAGCTTGTCACATTGCTGTCTGTAGCTCAACTTCATACCCAGACAGTACAAACCTGAAATCGTATATGTATTTGTCTGGCTAGAGCTTCAACCACACACTGTATACTATGTGGATTGAATTAGAGGCATGGATAACAAGCAACTGTTTGGGACGTGCTCATCCAAATACTACTATCATTTGCAAGACTGTGGAAATGTTTCTTCCATCATCTCTGCACCTTTTGAAGAAAAGAGCTCTTGCGTGCACAATCAGAAAAGAGGATAAAGCTTCTGAACTAGATCCTCAGTAATTTTAGATACACAAAGCTGTCTGTATTAGATACTTGTCATTTCCTCACATCTCACAGTTCTCAAGTATTGTACCCATTTTGTGAATTAGCCTGATAGCATCATTTTCTGACAAGAAAAATATTTTAAAACTCTCTTTGAGCCTAAAAATACAATCTGGGATGGGTGCACCAATGCTTGTGTATATAAACCTCACTGAAATTTTCAGGAGTTAGGAACTGAGGGAATAAGGCAAGATAGTCATTTTTTTTTAAGTCAAGATAAATGGACATTTTATTTAAGTTACACTCATTGCAAAATTCTTTAATAGATGTTGTATGTTTTTATATGTGTGCACGTCCATATGTATGAGACTATTTGCATGCCAAAATTTATACCACCCTTCACTCAATGAATCCCAAACTTTTCATCTTGCTGTCAGTATTCACAGTTTCTCTTTGACTAACAGACATCCTTATTACTGACATTTAATTGAGAAAAATGCTAGTGAGGTAATAAAAATGAGTGGCAAGCTGCAAACCACTCACCATGGACTGTAAGACTGTTGGTGGTTTAGAGATGACAAGTCAGATTTCCTTAATCTAAGCTATAATTATCCACACAAAAGCTAGCTTTCAAAGCTAAATAATGGATTTTCTTTCATTTTGACTTTAGAAAGTTTGGTTGGAAATGATACTTCATATTAGAATTTCTATTTGAAGAAACTTATGTGTTTTCTTTAATAAGAAGACATTATAAAAGGCGAATGTTTGTAATTAAACCAAAAATGTTCTGTTTTATTTCAGGATGTTGACTAGAAAGGGAAATTTTCAAATTTCCCCCAATAAATATTTATTGAGAAGCAGAAAAATTCAAGGCTGGTCCCTTATTCTGATGAAACAATTTTCAGTGGGATGATTTCATTAAACCACCACACTGTCAGAATCCAGTAGCCCATTGATTACCAAGTGAACAGAAACACATGTCTGCAGTACTCTGTACTAGTGTGGCTTCACTTTGAGCACCACATGCAGTTTAGATACCACAATGTAAGAAGGACACAAAACTATGGAGAGCATCCAAAGGAGGGCTATGAAGATGGGGAAGAGTCTGGAGAACAAGATGAGTGAGAAGTGGCTGAAGTCCTTCGGTTTGTTCAAACCAGAGAAGAGGAGGCTGGGTGAGGCTCTGCCCCAAAAGACAGTGGGCATGGAACAGCTTCCCAGGGTGGTGAGCACAGCCCCAAGCTGCCAGAGCTCAGGAGCATTGAAACACTGCTCTCAGGCATAGAATTTGAGAGGTTCTGTCTGGAGCTGGGGGTTGGACCCAGTGATCCCCATGAGTTTTTTCCAACTCAGGCTATTCAGTGATTCTTTGATTCTATGAGTAATCTTAGCTGGCCTGAATAATATACTGTGGACCAGTGGTCCGTGTGGAGGTAGGGAGCTGGTTGATCCAAGTTGCTTCTGTGTATTACTAGCTGGTCAAGATCTCTCAGCAAATATCTTTCTCGAAATTTTGGACAAATCTTGAATCCTTGTAGGGCAGAGCTGAGTCTGGTCTGAGGAGCAGTGCAAGCATAGGCATAGTGACGAAAGATTCAGAACTTCTCAAGATGGGATTTATATGATTTTCTGGCATTGGATATTTGTGAATACACCACCTGAGTACACCACCTTCGAGTTAATGTTTTGAGAATCCTTTCTATATAAGCTGCTGTAAAATGCAGATGGAAGACAGCAGGAGGAATAACAGAGTTTTCTTTTTTCTTACTCTCTGGACACAGTGAACCATGCATTAGAAGCTAAGTTCCTGTGACCCAAGCAGCCATGCTTCCATGAAGCTTTCCTTCCCTTCAAAGCTTCGCCTTCCACAGGAGCAACACGGCGATGAAAACTCCCCTTGCCTGAAGGGCAGAAACAGACAGAATTTATAACCCATCAAAAATAAAACCCTTTTCGTTTTGCTGGCTTACATGTGTTTTTCATTGCAGAAGATTCATCGAATGGCACATTTCATGGTGTAGTTTCTCAGTCCAAGGGAAACCACGTTTAATGTACTGTATTAAATAAAGTGTTTCTCTGACTCAGATTTCTTTCCAGTCCATGCCAGTTGGCATTGGCTGGGTACTAGAAGTCAGATGGGCAAAGCCTGTTCGTGTTGTAATAATAACCTTTCTTAAGAGCTACTCCAAATTTGACAAGCCCCAAAATGAACCTTCAAGATCTCTATTTTTCACTTTTTCTAATAAAGGACAATCAACCCACTTTGTCCCTTCTTTTCCCTTTCCCTTTGCTCTAATGTCTTTCCGTTTTTTCTTAATTTTTTTTTAATATAATAATTGTTATTATTTTAAATTTAACTTTGTTTTCTCCCTAATTCCAGAATGTGGATAGCTTACTGGATTACTAATACATTCCAGCCACAGAAGGTGATCTAGTGTTTCGATTGAGTGGAAGCATTGTACCAAAACAAGTAACTTCAAGATTTATAGTTTTATCTCTGTTCACAAATCACAGTTATAATTGATAAAAAAAAAAAAAAAAGTTGGCTAAATTTATTCTATTTTTCTGAACACTTTTATTTAAATATTCTCTAACAGATAAAGAGAAAATAATTAGTAATGTTTGTTATTTTTGAGAGAAAAATCCAGTAGTGAGTATTTCCAAAGTTATTCTCTTTCTCCAAAAAATAATACCCAATGACTAAACTTGTTCAATGAAAAGCTCCCTGCCACGTAAATTATTATCACATTATTAATAATTATTAATTAAAAATATTTAAGACAACAGAAACAAGTACCATTATCTTCATTTAATACTTATATGTTACAGAAGTAAGTACATTTCCAATTGCCACAAGGACTGTGAGCTAGGAACTCAAGTCTAATCTAATTTTTCTGAGGCCTTATTTATCCCTGAAATAATAAATATGTATTTTAATTTCTGAGAGTAGTTAAAAGAATCACCTCCAGTATTTCTCATAGAATTATGTCTGGATTTGTCTAGCCAGTTCTATTAAATATAGAAAACACAAGCAGATATCTAAATATTCAGAATAGTGCAGCTGCCTTTGCATATTTACACACACCAACATCCACACACATGCACTTACCTCTACAAGAGGTAAGATCCCCTGGGAAACTGCTTTTGAAGGCATCAAGGTCCATGAGCATTGGTCACTTTTTAAGTACCACCTCTTAAGAGCACAGGAATAAGCCATTTCAAAATGATGGAAGTCATGAAGGCAGGGCAGAAGGTCAGCTTGGCTGAACAGGGATTTTAGGAGTCTAGGTGGAAAAAGAAAATTTATGGCCACTGGAAGAGAGATTGGGCAACAAAGAAGAACTACAAGGAGAAAATGTGTGTAGCCAAATTTCAGTTAAAGTTGAAGCTGATCAATACTGTGGGGGACAATGGAAAGGGCTTTTAAAAATATGCTTACAGGGAAAGGAAGACCAGAGATAACACTGGTTGTTACGTCATGAGGATGACCATTTCATAAATAGGGACACAAACAAAACAGAAGTGTAATGCCTCTTTTGCCTCTGTCTTAATTACTAATGAGCCCTGAGTTGGAGGACCATGACTGTGGAAACAATATACTCCAAGCCAGCCTCAAACTCATGTGGGATTTGCTGCTTCCAGATCAGGTGTTCTATGATTCTGAGATAAGATAGGGAAGAAATTGGGCTTAATACCATGAACCTCTGGATTAAATTAGAAGAATGAGAGAAGTTAGTAAACTTCAATTTTAAACATTTGTGATTATGAAAGTTTAACCACTATGTAAATTTAAATATCCATTCCCATAATTTATTATTCAATTTTAAGGGACTCACAATGGGACTCTTTGTTTGTACAATACCTAGTAAAGGATGACCCTCCTCCTGATTAAGGCCTTTAGATCCAATTGCAATGCGAATAATGAGCTTTTTGAACATTGCCAACTGTCTCTTTTCCTGGGAAGATGCCATGATGAAAAGTCATTTAAGATAATACCCTTTGCATTGTCAATCATGAGCTCTTCTGAATGAGAAATGACAGCAAACAACATCCATAAATCTGGGTGGTGCCTAATTAACCCAGACAACATAACTCCACGATAACAAATAAAATAAGATTGGAGATGTTACTGTATGAATGCTCAGGGCCTCTGTGTGGCCATGGCCACCTTGGGAAGGCTTTCCACTGAGTCTGACACTGGGATTGTGTGTAGTTTATTTAAAAAATTTATATATTTATATATAATTTATATTTCTCTCTTTATATCTCTACTTACGACATAAAATGCTGGTCTACAGTGTGGTGATCTAACTGGAAATCCTTGACATTTGTTCTTATTTAGACACTCCAGAGTGTTTGGAGAAGAGCTGCTGGAAAAATGAGAGCAACTTTCTTAGGGTAAAGCATAAAAATAAAGAATGCATCAGTTTTTCTTTTTCATAAGTGTTCCTTTTGAAAATATTTTCTAAAGAAAAATTGAAGCTCAAGCCTGTCCTTTTCGTGTGAAAAATGGTGGGGTTTGGTTTGATTTGGTTTTGACCAAAATATAAGGATCTAAGAATAATTCAGATTGGATGAAACATTAGGAAGACATATAGTCTTAAATAAATATCTTCTTTTTTCTCTCTCTCTATTTTTTTTTTCCCTAGGTTGAAATTTTGTTTGCTAAACCAAATAATTATTCAGCAACTAATTTAAATGAAAAATAGTTATCCCTGAATCCAGGTCATCCAGTTTTTCAAACAAAATACAAGATAAATAGAAGATCTGTAAGTTTTTTTACTGCATCATTTTATGTACCTTTCAATTCTTTCATAGAGTTTAGATCAATAAGTGTATGGTCTAAGATATATTCATTTAGTGTTTATTAACAAGAAAAAGTCTATTCATGCTGAGTATCTGGATTTCTCTTTATAACTATTGGAAATAAAAAGCAGGATTCAGTTGTCTAAATATAGGCATCCTGTGCCATATTTGATGGATATCAGATGTAGACATCCAATGCACCTTGATCCAAGACATTTAATCTGAGTGGGTAGGCATGACATGGGGCACAAAGACCTGTACCTCTAAAAAGACAAGTATCATGCCCTGTAATGTCTAAAGTGTTGGAGTTTAGGAAAGTTAATCTTCCCTTTTCTTCCTTTCTTCCTTTCTCATTTCATCAGTATGGCCAATGGAGAATCAAGAACAGCTTAGCTGCCTGTATGGTCTAAATTGAATTTTACCACAATCATTCAAAGCTGAGAGAAGTGAATGGTTTAAGACTTCATCATTTACTTTGGCATAAAGTTTATGTCCCATATTTTATACGTTAATTCCATCTAAGAGAAATGGCTGTAAGAAGTAATCTATGGTCAGTTGGAATGGGGTATGGATATTTTCCTAAAATTATGAAGGTGATGTTATGTAGAAAAGCAGGAAATCTTCAAATTAGAAGTGACATTTGCTTTCTTTCAGTCCTTGGGAATCACTCCTGATTGCCACAACCTTACATAGATAATCTAGAGTGCACTTGTAATGTCATCTACCATCTTCTTCATCAGTTGTGGGGCTATTCTTTAATTAATCCTTCTTAGAGAAACTATGGTGGAGAAGAAAATAGTGCATGCTTAAATCTTTGCTTGCAATAAGACTAAGGAAGATCAAGACCAAAATTCAGGAGAACAAAGAGGTTTCAGTTTTCAACAGTTTAGTTCTAGTCATTATAACTAATAATTCTTAGTTAATATAAAAGCAGCACTATCTTAACACTGGGCAGAAGATGTAGCAAGAGATTTATCATTTCACAGATCTGGTCAGTAGCCTATTGTTTTGTCTGAACTGTAGTGGTCTTTTTTCTTTATGTTTGATAAAAAATAGAGATTTTCCTTAGCATCATTTTTTGCAGTTACTCCTATGAGTATCTTTGAAGTAGAACTTGCTCAGCCCCACCCCATGCAAAAATAACAGTATGACATCTAATTATTTTTCCATTCTTAGCTCAAGTCTTGAGTAACGTAGCCATGAAGAGGGACACGAAGAGTATTGGAGAGCATTTTATATCAAACTTAAAAAAAGAAGAAAAAAAAAGAAAAAAAAACATTTTTTGAATGAAACTAGGTAAGCAAATAGGTTGAATTCTGATGCTTCCTACAGGCATATATCTGGAAATCCACAGTGACAGATGTTTGCTTGTCTTTTTCCCTATTAGGTTTTGGATATTAAGGGAAACACTGGCAGACTAAGACTTTGTAAAATATCTTTTTTTTTTTCCATCACCTATACATACTATTTTGAGAAACTCAAGGAAGTATGTCTGAAAAAGGGCCATTTTAGTGTATTGTCATGAGACCATGGACATCAAACCATCTGAGGTACATGGCATGAGGAACTAGTTGTAAAATTCCACTCTTTTGGAGCAGCCTTCAAAAGTAACATTTCTCAATCAAAAAGCACTCTGATCTACTTTTAAAAAAATAAAAATGCATTCACCTCATCTACCCATGCATGTCTTAAAAACAAAACAAAACAAAACAAAATGTATTTTCAGCCCTTTTGTACAATGCAGATAACATCGTACCTATATGATAAAATTTGATTAGATGAACTGTCCCTGCTATGTTTGTGTGCCTACATGGACACATGAAGAGGACCTTGGTGCTCACTTTGATCCCCCAGCAGAGAAACTGTGGGATAACAATGATCTTGAATAACTTTCCAAATGTCTCAGGCATATAAAATTTTCTTAACTTCTACTACAAATTTGTTATGAATATTTTTTTAATCATGGTGAGTATAGTCCACTAAGAACTAGATTTTTAAATTATTATACTTGTTTAAAAAACAAAAAAAAACCTTCTTGTAGCCTAACATAATTTAAATATATTCCATAAGTTTCCCTAACTCATGTGGCTACAGGCTGGAAAGGAGCATAAAATATTCAGACAATCTTTCTACTTCAGGATAAGTTCATCTCTGTGTAATTGGGCTTGTTTAGCTTCTGGAAGAGAAGGCTTTGGGGAGACCTCATTGTGGCCCTCCAATATTTGAAGGAAGCATATAAACAGGAGGGGAAATGTTTGTTTACATGGGTTGATAGTGGTAGGACAAGAAATGGTTTTAAAATAAGGAAAAATTTACGCTAGATATTAGTAGGAAATTTTTCACTCAGAGGGTGGTGATGCGCTGGAACACGTTGCCCAGAGAGGTTGTGGATGCCACATCTCTGGAGCCATTCAATGCAAGGCTGGATGTGGCTCTGGGCAGCCTGATCTTGTGGCTGGCAACTCTGACCATGGCAGGGTGGTTGAAACAAGATATCTTTGAGGTCCTTTTCAACTCAGGCCATTCTATGATTCTATAATAACTCTTATTCAATGAAAACAGCATCAGACATTTATTGGTAGTGTTAGATAGAAATCAAGTGAGGACCAATTTGGTTTACATATAGAAAGAATCTATAGGAGAATAGCTTAACAGTGGAAAAGGTGGTTTGAAAAAATTGTGGAATCTCCATTCCCAAATATTCTTAGGAATGGAGATAAAACTTGTTCTAGCAGTCATTATCATTTGGTTGCTCCCAGTTTGAAAGAGGTAGAACTAAGGATGTTCAGTTGTATCTTCCGAACTACACACAATAATTCTCATAATTGAAGAGGCACTAAGAAAGTGAATTCAATTTGTGAAGAGTCATAAAGAAATGGTTCTGAATTTTTTTTGAAATTATAAAGAAAGCTGGAATGTCAGCTCTACTTTTTAGTTACCTAACTTCCATAGCTCCGAACTGTTTCTGTGAAAATCCCACCCACTGAGCCTGAAGAATTACTGTTAGGTTTTCCAACTAATTCTAGAGGAGTGTGTGACTAAAACCCACTTATATCCAACATCAATTAGTTATAATATTTCCTTTGAAAATCTCATTCGTGGCTGCGTATATGTAGTCTACCATCAATCAACCACTTAAAAAATATTAGCACACAAAAAAGTTCACTTTTAAGGACATCTTGTGGTTTCTTTAGCTTAAAAAAAGATCCAGGACTGTGACATTTTGAGGCAGCCAGGGTTTGAGAAGAATTGAAAGAGAATGGGCTCCATAGGAAAATGGTATGTGTGTAGTCTCTGGAGAAGAAGAGAAAAAAAAAAAAAAGTAGAACCAAGCTGTAAATCAACAGTCTTCTCCTTACCTGACAGAACACCTCTGCCATCGAAGGAATAAGAAAATGTGAAGTGCTCTCTCTTTATTCTTTTCCTAATTTCTTCTTTTTCTCTTCCTCTCTTTCTCCCCTGCCCTCTTTCCTGGTTTTCATAATACCAAGCCTGATGACCTGCTTTTCAACTGATGACACAGTTGTTATTCCCAAGCATCAACAGGAAGATCTGTTTCAGAACCACTATTTACATAACCACCAGTCATGCAAGAATTAAGAGGAGCACACAAGGCCCTACTGGCAGGATGGGGAGTCTAATATTTGAAACAACTAACTTGAGAAAGAGCAGGTGTCCCTTCAGCTCTGACACATGGACTGGCAACATCAGTAATTAATCACTGGAAGGTGAAATTGAAGCCAATTAATGCCCTCCCAGCTCATCACCACAGCAAGTGGACATTTGCAATACTAGGATGGGACCTGAGGAAGTCAGCATCCCACCTGTTTAGAATGTAAACACCCTCAGCCGTGTCACTTTTCAACAGATTTGTAGAAGTATTGAAAGACCAAATATCACAAAGAAATATGTGCCTCAGTGATGAATCTGTTGCTTATAGAACATTTTCCTTGCAGAGCGAAGCATAGGTTCAAAGTTCTAATTTAAAAAAATAAATAAATATTTTCAGGGTTTTCAATTTCATTTGTCTGGGGCTTTTATCGTAAAATGGAACAAAATAATCATAGTAATGAATTAATCAATCCATTTAATTAATTTGATATGAAGTCCATTTGGCAGAGAAGGAGAAAGGACCTGTTGGAGTGAACTGGAAAAAAGTAGTTGAAGTGAATATAGATTTACTACATACTAAATCTATGACTTGGTAATATCATTCATATTTTCATCATGAGAAATTAAGGTTTTCTATGCAAAAAGTAATAATAATCATAATAATAATAAACCCTTGAGATTAAGCATAGAAGCTGTGAATTCAGCAGTGGATAGGAAGATATTTTCTCTGCCTATAAACAAGACAGAAGAGAGCTGCAAAAATAAATTAAATAAAATTGAAACAAAATTAAACAAAATAAATCATATCATCCTGAATTGGATCTGGAATTTAAATCCAGGAGGTTTAAAGATAATTTTTTCATCATTATTCTGATTTTTTTTCATGTTTATTTTTAAGAAGCTAATTCCTTTGAAAACAGTATTTTAAAAAAGAATTAAAAAGTAGCAGATCAGTATGAGTTAAAATTTCTTCGGGGTATTTTGATGATGGATGGAAATAAAATGAAGTAATTTTGGGGAATTTCCATGCAGGTAACATTTTTTTTTTTTTTTAAATATTTAGTAATTGAAAACATCATTGCCTTTGGGAGATGTGTGCTCAAACTGCTTTTCAAAAATGATAGACTTTCTTCAGTTCTTAAAGTAGATAAAGGATTTGAGCATATGACCTCATTCTTGAGAGTGTCCCAGTCACTTGGCCTTTCTGGGCTCCATTAATTCCTTTTTTTCTCTGTCTTTCCCTTTCTGTTCATCATTTTGCTTGCTTTGGAAGTTTCTTCTAACCCGTCATGACAATGAGTTCTCAGTTTGTCAACATATTTTCCCATTGTTTAGTTCAATAGGTCATTCATGAATGATGAGGTCTGAACTTGAATATTTATTTCTCCATCATTTCATTTCTTCTCTTGAAGATGTTTGAGAACACTATAATGTGAAAAGTTATTTTTGTGGAAGTACTTGTGAATACACTGTGATATGTTACTGATAGAATCTTCTTATAGGTTCATAGGTTCATAAGGTTGGAAAGGACCTACAAGATCATCTAGTCCAACCATCCTCCTATCACTATCCCTACCCAACTACTACTAAATCCCAACTACTACTAAATCTACTAATTCTTGAAGGTGATCTATGGAGAGAAAAGAGTACAAGAGTAATAAAGAAAGAGGAAGTTCACCATTTCATAAATTAACAGAATTAAGACTTTAAAGCAAATTATACTACTGAAAAGGGAAGACCATGGAGCCCAAGCTAGATAAATTTTAGGATCTTAATTTGTTTCAAATGCAGAACATTCACAGAAAAGATGAGTAAAGTCCAAGTTTCTGTGGGTGTGCAAAAAAAGCCCAGATGCCCAGAGAGACAAAGTCAAAAAGAACAAGAAAAAAGGTAAAAAAAAAAGAAGTGAAAGTTTACAAAATCTATGTCTTTCAATTGACAGTAACGAGTTTGTAGTTACAGGAGGAGCAATAGCTGCCAATATATACATAAATTTTATTAGAGCTTTTAACACTGTCTCATATGACATTCTCAGAAATAAACTAGGCAAACACAGTATAGATTGAACTACCATGGGTTAGAGACAAAACTTGCTGGAAAACCTACTGACAAAGTAGGTACAAATGGAAATATGTATTAAGCATATTCTGTAGGGAAAAATTCTGACAATGAATAATGGATGGTGATGAATTATCACCACCATTAAAAATGGAGTGGAATAAAGAGTATGTTGATTTGAATTTAACATAGCTGTGAGAATGGAGAATCAATGCAAAATTGTAATAATCATGTCAATTACTCAGAAACACATAGAAGGACATTCAGGAATGTTCAATACAGTGTAGTGTGGATAGGCAAGGGTACAAATACGGGACACTCAGAAAGTGGTTACATAGCATTTTTACAGAGAAGTTTCTGAGCATTATGGTGCATCGGAAGTAAATGAGAGTCAAATTTGTGGCAGAAAGAATGGAAAAATCCATTTAAGCATGTGTGAATAGGTTTACAGATTGCTTCAAAAGGATTAGGAAGCTCAGGTGCCTCCACCCCTGGTGATACTTGACAGTGTGTTGGACAAAAAAGCTGTGAGGAATAGACTTGTATCCTATTTTCTCTTTTTCAGAGAGCTTCTGTGACAGCAGTTGCAAAGATATCCTCATGATACTGGCACAAGAATGGCATCTTGTATATTTTTAATGCTGAGCACCCAAATTTTCCCTAAGAGGTCATTGTTCTTTACTTTTACGTGGGTTCATGTGCCATGTAAAAGACAAGTAAAATACACAGCTCAAAGTTCATAAGAAATTGTAGATACGAACAATCTACATCTGGAGTTTCATGGCTTAGACCCTCTCTAAATGAGACTAGATATGAAAAATCTAACATTCCATCTCCTCTATCCAAATCCCTCATTATGTATTTGAGACCTCTAAGTTCTCTTAAACCAGACGAACTTCTTCCTGAAGAATGCTGTTTATGATTTGCTCAGTACAGTTTCAACTTGATACCCTTCTCAACACGGGACACTCAAGTGCAAAAGAAAACAAGTTGGCACATTTTATTAGATACATTAAGAGAAGAAATCCCTCCATACCAATGACAGTTCTTTTTACATCAACCATTCACTAGAGTGAATAATTATAATAATATATAATTTACTCTCTGTCACTCACTCTTCTGAGGAGCAATCACTTGACCTTCTGAAGTTTATCCGCTGTAGTTTATGCAGCCACCTGAAGATTATCCTACAATGTATTGTCAGTCTAATGCATTGTGAACACCAATTTATTTGCACAGAAACATCTCATATTCTTTCTGTTTTATGGGTACAGGATGCTGCAAAGGAAGGGGAGGAAAATAGTTGGAAAGCCAGTGGCCAGCTCTTTATGTCTGCACCACAATATTCTTCCCTTTTCCCCAGTACAAAAGAGATCTGTACAGAGATTCATTTCTAACTGAAGACTGGCTGAGGGCAAGATTGCAGTGCAGTAACGTGTGTGACGCAAGTGGCAAGTAATTAAATGATTAAATGACATTAATTCAAGCAAGTCTAAATGCAGGAAAAGAGAAAGAAAAGGGAAGGGAAGGCAAGGCAAGAAGAAAGGGAAGGGAAGGGAAGGGAAGGGAAGGGAAGGGAAGGGAAGGGAAGGGAAGGGAAGGGAAGGGAAGGGAAGGGAAGGGAAGGGAAGGGAAGGGAAGGGAAGGGAAGGGAAGGGAAGGGAAGGGAAGGGAAGGGAAGGGAAGGGAAGGGAAGGGAAGGGAAGGGAAGGGAAGGGAAGGGAAGGGAAGGGAAGGGAAGGGAAGGGAAGGGAAGAAGGGAAGAAAAATAAGAATGCCTAATAGAGAAATGTTTTATTAAAGACGTGTAAGATGCCTTAGGGCAAAAGCATTCCAAGATCTAGAGCAGCAGTTTTGGAAGGGAATAGTTTTTTAAGAGTAACTATCTGAAGAAAGAAAGGAGTGAACAGTTTTCAGGACTGATTGTATATTTTATGTTTTCTGCATAGTACAAGGAGCACAAAGCACCTGTCCTTGGTCACACAAATCAGGAATTTGTTGACTAAAATTTATAGATTTGGAAATGGAATCTGTGGGAATGTTTACATGAGATGCTACCAAGAGAAGTAAAACGAAAACCCAATCCAAATGAATGCTCTCTTTTTCTATGCTTTCCTTCATCTTTGCCCTTCAACACCCAGGCTCCCCTAGGTTCACAATAAGAGAAAATCTGTGCCTTTATCTAAAGGCACTTCTGGAGCCAAAAAAATGAACTAGCTCAGCTTTTGGCCATACAGATAATCCTGATGAAATTCAGGATTCTTTCTCCTAAAGGAGAGAGTAACATCCTTAAGAAACAAATAGGTTTATGAAGGAAAGCAGCAACAGTTATAGTATAATGTCAGTGGACCTTAGAGATATTTCCTTGAACATCCTCTCTTTTGTGAAACAGGTTGTAACAATCCAGATCTATCAGCAACTAAAGAGATTCTTTGGGTGAAAAAGCTGGCAAGATTGGAATCCAAGATTCAGTCACTGCAAGATAGATCTCTGTGCTTCAGGATCGAGGCTAATTTATATCAAAAGGTCTGAAGTGAAACTGAACCAGAATAATTTTTCTTCTTTACTCCAAGGCAAATATCAGAATGACTGAAGCCAGATATTGGAGTAGCAAGAGTGAGTAATACAGCTGTGAGTACTTCTTAATGTGAAAACAGTAATCTCTCTAAGACAGTTTTGTAGGAGAATCTTACAGGTGTAGATGAGGCCAGGAAGATTTACTGAACTCCAGTTTAAGCAGTGTAGCTCTGAAGTTCAAGAGTAAACTTTTCTCCCTCTACAGATGTTCAACATCATCAAAGGAAAGACAAAAAAGGAAGAGACTCAGCATGTATTTTTGACCATTCCTCTGCTTTATTTGCTCTGGTTTTAGCTGTCCATTTTTAAGCAGTTCAAAGGAATCCAGATTTCTGATAACCAAGAATATCCTTCTGATGATCAATTTCGGTTGTTCTTTTTTTCCCCAAATTACCCACACTGATGTAGCCATCTGTGAGCATCATGCAAGGTGTCACAGGTTACTGGAGTCATATGTTGAAGGAAACAATCACTGCTGCTTGAAAGTAGCTTTCATTCATTATCCTTCCAAGGGCTCTCTGTGAGACTGGGACCACCATCACTGCTAGAGAACATAAAATAAGGAAAAGGCAGGAAATAAGAATGCAAAGAGGGGAAAATACTCCCTCATCAGGGTAGGAGTTTACTGTGAATGCCATCCTGGGAGCAGAACTCCATTAGAGATCTGTTTTGTTGTCAATACCATGCTGATTGTTTCTAGTCAATTCCCACAGATTACAGTAATAAATAAATAACAATTAAAAAAATGGAGAAGAGAGTAAAAGAAAGCAAAGCATAAAAATGAAAAGGAATAATAACAATATAAAAAAAATCTTTGTGGTATAAAGGAAAAAAAAAAGAAAAAAAGAAAAGAAATCTGGCGCTAACTCTAAGCAATTTGCACCTTGTGCCCAGATCATAATTCTCTGCCTCCAGTGCTTCCACACCCCATGATTTATGTTTGACAGTCCCAAAGTGGTTTGGAAATGGCACAGCACCGAGACCTTGTGGTGAGTCTAACTGATGTTTGAAAAAACAAAAATGAGTTAATTTATGAGAGCGTTCCTTTGGACTGGAATTCCAGACCAACACAGTTCTCCTCTAGTGGAAAACTTTTGCACGCTCACACACATACACACACAAAATCTCTTCTTGCTTTTCTAGTTCATTCTCTCTCTTAGTCTCTATTCTCTATTTTCATCTCTCTCTTCTTTTTTTTTTTTTCCTTCAGAATCTGTGCTTAGCTGAAAGAAAATCACATTACTTTAGTATTTATTTTCTGATTCTCTTTTCAGGTAAGATCAAAATAGTATTACTTCTGAAGTTCTCTTTTCTCTGTCTCTTATCCTTCTTGCTCCCATGATCTATGGAGATTTCCTTGGATGGCACAGATACACAAAGACTTAGAACATTTGAAAACAGTGATTCCAATCTGCCAACCTAAGGTGTTAGAGAGCACTGGATTTTCAGATGATTTGGGAAATTGTTCTTATAATCTCCAAAGCTTGTCCTTGGGAATAAAAGAATAGAGAGATTCTTCAAGACATTAGCCATACTAGAAAATCCTATTGTATCAGGTTAGAGAATTTAATACATTGATTTAAAACAGGAAAATTGTTATTAATGTTTTAGAGGTTGCTAACTGTCTACCCAGTGTATTAAAGGAGACAAATCAGCTGCACGGATCTGCTGAGAAAGGCCAAACTCAAAGCAATGAATATTGACATATCTCTGTTGACTCCAGTGGAATGAAACAGGTTTGCACCAGATCTGGATTTGTCCCTTAGCCACTGAAGTGCCTCTGTCAGCTTTTCTCAGACACTATGTTGTCTGTGTCATGACAATAAATTGAAGAACTGGAAGATGGATAAATATGGTTCTTATTAAGTATATCATGTGCAGTGGTGCATTGTGTGTCGCTGCACACCAGAAGATGTTGAGAGGAGGAGGAAGATTTACTGGAATAATAAATATAAATCTCATACACTTTTTCCAATTTTTACTTATGTGATGGATGTTATTTTGGCTAGAACCATGGTTTCCATTGGGTACTGCAATGTTCCTGCAATGTGAGATAAGTAGCAAGAAATCTTACTACTGCTGACATAGGTTCACAGCTCCTGAGGATTTAATACAGGAAACAAGGGGAGGTGGAGGGAGGCAGATGTGGAGCTGGTGTATTATGCTTCTGTCTGCCCACTAAACATTTGTAACTCAGCCAGGAAGAATTATCTAGATACTCAAATTTGCACTGGGAGAACTATGCTAACAGCAACGACACTCTCCAGACTCCTCCTTAGGATCCTGGCACAAGAGCCAGTTAAGTAATCTTATTCTTGTGCTTGTAGGTGCAAACCATATGTGCACAACTCAGATAGGTCATCTCAGATTTATCAATTTCATATCACACTTACTATGTCCCTCCCTTATCAGTATCTGCTCTCCTGGATTCCTTATTTTCCTTCCCTCTTCCTTATCTGTCCTTTCAGTAGATTACCAGTCTGCCTAGTATGTGCACTGATTACTTAGATGAGTAGATATATTTATGAGAGGAAGAAGAGCCTTGACTAGTTCCTCAGAAGACGAAATATCCAGGAAGGCTGCCTGCTACCCAAGAGCTCTATAATTTGTCAGCCTGGCAGAAGCTGTTATCAGTGTTTAGATACTGAAGGACTGTGAATGGTGCTTTTGAGGTAAAATAAATAATAAAAGTTAATGTACTTGGCATTGCTCCTTTATCCGAGAAGTCTGGTAAATAATTATCTGTTCCTGACTCATTTCCAGTTTGTCATCACTTCTGTGACATATGCATCTCAGAGTCCTCACCTCGGTACCCATCTTTGCCCCTGAATATTCCTCTTCTGTTTCACTGTCTAAATCTATGCCCTGAATCTAACCCTAATCTCAAAATACTCTCAAGCTCAGCTGCTCTACCCGAACAGCCTTCTGGCTATGAATTTCTTCATCTGAGAGTGGAATACTTCATAGATTTAACAAGCAAACCTTTCCTGTGAGAACCACCCAAACAATCTTACCTTACAGCTTCCCCTTCATCCTGACTATATCTGGTACTATAGCCTGTGCTCCACCTTGGCCCTTTCTCCTCCTCTCCTATCAAAGAGAGGATGTTAACTGAGGCCAGAGCTGGGTGTAAAGCCTCTGAGATAGCACCACTATCATCTCTCCCTCTCGGTGAGAAGAGGCAGTATCTGCTCGTGCAGAGATAAATAGCTCTGTAGTGAGTGACAGTGCGGAGATAAATGTCTCTTCATGGACTTGTTGATAACGACCTGCCTGTATCCAAGAGAGCACCCTGATCCATGAGCTGAAGCACACAGTGTTGTGATCCAGGACAGGGACCGTGTGGGACTACAGAAGTTATTTTTGTGCACATCTGAAATAGCTTCAAAGCAAAAAAGGTTAATCTGCTCTTCTCCACTGGCAAGATTTAAGCCCTAACTTTTGCTTCACTTAAGGAAGGATGTAGGAATCAGTTTGGGCCTCCAGGCTTTTATTCCCTCTGTCATCAGAAAGGATTAGATCAACCTGATCTTGGGAGAAAGGGAATACCTCCTTATACATGTGATCTTTGCCATGACACTTGAACTTATGGCCTTCTGACCTCGTTTAGCATGAAGCTTCAGCATCCAGTCTGTCTTTGGTCATCTAGTTGTTCTTTCTGAAAACTTCTTCTAAAGTGTTCAGAGGTCTCACAAGCTTCCATCTGTATCTTTCTTTTCTCATCCTGTTAACTCTAATTGTTCTCCTAGAAACAGTACTAAATAGATGCTCACGCTCTTTCGTGTTCCACACACATCCCATATTTTTGAGGTTTTACTTCTCACCATTTCTTGCTATCACATTGTGTTGAATCTTTAGTCCTTTTAGTGCTTCTGAATAAAATGACAGCCAATGCCCATCCCTGTATCCCTTCTTGTAAGTGCATGTATTAGTCTACAGACTGCATATAGTCTTCATGTAGAGCACAGAACTCGAATAAGCATGTATAGCTAGCTCAGGTCATTAGAAGACTTTATGTCCATTGCAAGTTCTTGATTGCTACATGATCTGACTTGAAACCAGCTAGTTCTGAAGCAGCAACTAAAATGTGTAGCTCAAAGCATGTTGACAAACCTGTAAAGTTAACTCAGTATTCCCCAGAGCTGTCCCATTAAGAATTCTGCTCTGAAGCAGCTGCAAAGATATTGGTACCCTTTCAACAAGCACAGATTTCTCTGTACTGCTTAAGGCCATGCCACAAAGTTGTGGCTCATTTAATTTTTCCATTTGATGAAGACTTTAACAGCAGAGAACACTTCTGTTGGACCATTTTTCTTACAGCTATTAAGATACCCTACTGCTTTCCTTCCAAAATGTTTATTTTGTGGACCACCACAATGGTCTGTATAAATTACTGGTGGTCTGTGCTCTTTCATGTGGGGAGTTACTACTTTATAGCGTACTAGCAATGATTTTTTTATATTGTTTAATTTAATATTTTCTCTTTACCAAAAATAATATCATTAACTCAAAAAATGCCAACATTTTTGAAAGGATGTAATCACCATGCAGCTTTCTTTCCTGTACTAATACAAAAATATTACTATTTTTAAGCAAATAAATCCCCATAAATTGCTTTCTGTTCAAAAAAATGTTTTGAATCTATCAGATCTTTTGGCTTCCATAAAAACTACTTTCTATTTAATAAAGTAGATGGCTTTCAGTAGTAAAAAAATATGGAAAGTCATACCAGTTTAAAGGAAAAAAATGAAAAAAGAAATATAAAAGGCATGAGAATTTTAGAAGAAAGCATATTAGGAATAAGTTTATTACAAAAAGGGAACTGACTTTCAACACTGCAAGGTGGTAATAAGGTGACAATATTGAGACTACTTGCAACATCTGCTTCTCTGTTTTTTACTACCTCTGGTTGCTCATTTGGTGTGATCTGACTTCTTCCATGCTTTAGGTACTCAGCAGGTGGGGTTTCGGTGACTGGTCTTCTTCTGCAATGAATACACAGGGAGGGAATGAGAGCACACAAGTGGGAAGATGATTCAAAGCACTGACCCAGGCTCCTTCTCTGAATCCTCCCAGTATAAGCTCAGTGCATTTATTGACAACAGGAAGTCTCAGCCGCTGAGTCAGCAAAGACAGGAACCTCAAATTCGCTGGTGAGAGCATCCACAAATTTCAGTCTACATTTCGTCCAACGTGAAATGCTTACATAAAATAAATAACTAAATGCAAAATTGAGCAGCAGATCTTCACTTCCCATATATCAGTGCACTGACACCAATGAGGGTGATGAATATTGATGTTATTGTGTCTGCATGTGTGTCTCTATTTCAGTGAGGCAAACATATGCCTGTGTACATATGTGTTCTGCTCGTTGCATAAACAGACACATGCACACATACTCTGTGTTTGAACACTCAGGCAGAGCAGAAAGGTTGGCTTCCTAAGGCATTTTCTGTGTTTTCTGGCAGGCAGCTGTACCCAGGTTAACCTGATATTTACCACATAATATTAGTCCAGGGAATGTGATTATAAAACATTCCCATCCATGCAGCTCTTTAATCCAAACTCATGATACTGAAGTATGGATGGATTCCACTCTCAGTGTGCATGTGTGTGATGAATTCAATGGACAGGAGGATTTTAGAACCACAGAACAATGTTTTTATTTCTATTTTTTTTTTCTTTCTTTTTTTTTTCTTCCACAAGTGAATTAGCAGTAGGGTAACCATTGGCCAAAATAGCTGGAGCCATCAGAGCTGACTGGGACTGATCTCCATGAGCCAAATATGAACCTCAGAGACCCACCACAGACTTATATATATGTTAAAAAAAAAAAAAGAAGAAGAAAAAAAAGGGACTCAGCAAAACCCCCCTTGTTTAATGGTATTTTGAGGCACCCAAAACATAGCAATGTTAGTGTGTAATTCTGAAAAATTAAATCATTGTTCATGGAACAAAATATACAAATAGATCATACAAGGAGAGCTGTGCATTTGTCCCTCTGGGCTCAAGGGTCTGAGCGAAAGAAAAAAGACAGTTGAAGACCAATTTACAGTATAACAGGGCTTCTTAATCTCTTTTCTAAGCAGCTCTCACAGGAGAAAATTGATAAAATACTACAACAGCCTTTTTCCTTTGGATCCAGCAAAGCCTCAGCAGAAATTATTACACTGTGTTGTATGTCGTGCCCTACATACGAACAGGCAAAGCCCAACTGGAAATAAATATGCTAGAACTCAGCTGGAGCCTCATTTGATATCCACTAAACCAATGAATGAAATCCTGTGACCCTGGCTATCGCAGAGATATGCCTTACATCAAATACAGAAACAAATAAAAAATATTTTGTTTTTCATTTTTATTTTGAGGGGTAAATACAAGACATAGCCCTGAAGAGCTGTGTGCCAACTTTACTTCCTCATTTTACAGTCTTAGGAATGAACTTCAACTCTTCTCTTTTCTCTGGTGTGCTCTTTTTCCAAATGCACAGGGAAGAGCATTTCTGTCTAAATTTACCAGCGATGACATTGCCATGGTTCCTAACATTACCACAAGGCTTACAGAATATCCTGCTAGAAAAGGCATTGTAATGAAATCGATCCTCATTACATTTATTGATTATATGTCGGGTAAGAAGCCAATGCAAATGCTGATGTTAACTTCTAAATACTCACAATGAGACTTCTATCTGAAACTTGTATATACTGAATCATCTCAAAATTTTCCTGCTCTAAAGTTCTTCAGATGCACCACATAACCTTCTGGATTGTACTTGGTGTTGTTTCATTATTTGATTACAAAGAAAACAAGAATTAAAGGCAACAAACACTGGCAAATAATATATCAAATGGGATTGATGTATGGGCTTTATGGGCAACCATCCTACCTTGTTACTCAGTGTTTTAAATCTGTTGAAATCGTACTCTGATCCATTTAGAAATTTGTGAAGTTATGCTGTGGATATCAATAGATTTCCTTCCAGTAATTGTTAGATATAACACTCAAATATATCTTTTTTCTCCTAAGAAACAGTGTCCTTTAAAATACAGCTCTGCGCATTTATTCCTAACCGACTTTGAGAATGCTCAGTCTGGAGAAAAGAAGGCTGCAAGGAGATCTCACTGCAGCTTTCCAGTATTTAAAAGGGAATTATAAAAAGGAGGGGAATCAACTTTTTACTAGCCTAGATATTGACAGGACAAGGGGGAATGGTTATAAGCTCAAGGAGGGAAGGTTTGGATTGGATGTCAAATGGAAGCCCAGTGAGGCTGTGGATGCTCCGTCCCTGGAAGTATCCATGTTGGATGGGGCCCTGAGCAACTTGATTTAGTACCAGATCTGAAAGGTGGTGTTCCTGCTTGTGGCAAGGGGTTCTAACTTGGCTTTACAGAGATACTATTGAGCTCTGGGCACCACTAACGATCCCTAGGCCTTAGGGGATCGTAGAAGGAGAGTGATGTGGTGGTTAAAGATGTATAAAACTCCACTATGCATGTCTGTCTTCTTAAATCTCCTAATTTGTACTCTAAACTGGGATTAAGTAAATGTTTTGATCTTCCAGAAGAACCAAATAAAAGTATACCAAACCAAAATGTATGCAAGGAAATATATCACAAGAACAATGTATTGAATCACTGCCTTGAATCATTATAACGTCCCAATCAAATCTGGGCCCAGTTTCCACTTTCACAGAATCACAGTCTGATTGAAGTTAGAGGAGTCCTCTGGAAGTCAACTGCTCCAACCTCCTGACAAAATAGAGACACCCAGAGCAGTTTGCCTATGAAAAATTACATTGAATTTTACTTTGGAAGTTAGTGCTTATCTCATTATTTTTTTTCCCCTTTAATTTGTTTCTAGTGTAAATGCACATATTGACAGAATTACTATACACAATACTGAAAAATAATCACAGCTGTTGGGTAGAGAGCCACATACAGAAGACAACTGTCTGTAGTGCACTTCAGGAATCTCACCAGCATCTGCCCCATCTGACTGACTTCCCAGACCAGATCCCCATTTTGAGGTATCTTGATACACATCCAGCAGTGTAAACATGAGCCTTGCTGTGCACTTGCACTGTTGATTCAGCTGCGACGGGTATCCACTCATTTGTGTGGAGGAGCTGGAGGCAGATGGTCATAATGCTAGCCAAATCATTCCCTTCTGTGCTTGGCTACAGAAATTGGCATGCTTTCACCATACTAGCCCAGTAGGCCATCTGGATTCATCCAGACTTGGGACCCTTTTTCTGGCACTTTTAACTATTGTACGTCTCAGCTTGTTGGCAATCATGGGAATTTCTGGGTATTTTTTTTTTCTTCAAAATTTGTCCTGATGTACCATGAGCTGACGTATCTTTTGCTGCTCTGTTTTGAAATGCTGAGAAGCGGACATTGCTGTGAAGCAGGTT
This sequence comes from Cyrtonyx montezumae, assembly GCF_038088225.1. NCBI lineage: Eukaryota > Metazoa > Chordata > Aves > Galliformes > Odontophoridae > Cyrtonyx > Cyrtonyx montezumae. The sequence continues at coordinate 2,561,865 of NW_027072037.1, forward strand.
CTCCTATGGAAAACAAAGCCTGGGAGGGAAAACTGGAGGTTTCATTTCACAGCCAATTTTTCCAAGTATGCACATCAATCTGGCCGTGGAGATGTGGCTGCCCTTCCTTTGCACTACTTTGGGCTGTTTCAGATGGCAGAGACCTCTGCAAATGAAAATGTTGTCTGGGAGACATGCAAACTAATCTCGACCAGAAGGGATCCAGAAGTAGATGCAATGGAAATGGCAGCCTGAGTTAGAGAATACAAGATAAGGAAAAAAGGCTGCATTTTGAGAATAAACATTTTGAACACAGAATCAGAAAAATTCAGGTAAGCTCCCTAATAATTTTCTGGATCTAGAGAAGTTGTGTTTAGTGGAGAAGAAACAAATTTTGAGAGGGTATTTATGGTGAAGTGATGGATGCAAAAATCAAGGCATGGGATTAACTGAAAATAAATTGACCCAAAAAATCAAAAGGAAGCAAGAAGAATGGAAATTCAGATAGCAGTCTACACAGAGGGTAGGGAGAAGGAAACACCTTCCCTGCTAGTTGGGTATACTAAGATTTTCTCTAAGGAATGCAATTTATATTCAACCTCTGCATAATGTAACACATTATTTATATTACCAAGGGCACTGGAGATCTTTCTACCTTTTTTCTGTTTTTCTCTTTCTTTCTTTTTCTTTTTTATTTTTTAAATAGGACTATCCTGATATCCTTGTCCCAGACTTGGATAAAATAGTGTTTTATTCAGTTGTGAAATTAAATACCCTAAAGCTCTTGAGATGACAGCCATTAGAGCCCAGCATGACTAAATACTATTCACCTAACATAACATTATCCATCAAGAATCCAACACACACACGCACAAATGGCCCACACCCAGTGCACCCAGCCAATACCTAATCTGTTGAAAATTAAGTTAGTAATGTATGTTAAAACATTTGTGGGAAGTTTGGATCCCAAGATATTTTGCTACAGTCTATGAGCCTTTCAATTAATTCATTACTCATTTTCCCCACTTGCTTATTCATAACCAGAGGCTATTGTCTTGTGTTTCTGACATCACAGTCCGTTGCCTTGGGAACAGTGATGATGTCACAAGGGTAGAATTAGCACCTATTAATATGAATAGGCACAGAGAAGAGATGAATAATGGGCTTGGGGACTGAATTAGACACAAATTACTAGGAATTTTTTGGACAGGAAAAATACTTGAAAGGTAAATGGGGCTTATATTTAAATATTATGTTTTCATTGCACTTGGACAGCACACAAAAGTTGATATTTGAGCAATAAAATTATAAATACTGGGGTGAGAACAGCTGTAGAATCATGAAAGATTTTTTCCATGCAAATGAGCCAAAAATTATGACTTTATTTTGAACACTAATGGATAAAAGCATGTGCCCTAGGATCCAACAAGGTAAGGAACTAGCCAACATCAAGGTATGTGAAGTTCTGAGTCCCACAGACCATGGTTCAATGGAGTATTGCATTATTTCTAACATCACTTTCCTCTACTTCCCATGAAGATGCCTTTCCATTCACACTTGCTCTTTGTGTCTGAGTTGTTTTTTTTTTAGTTTTCTGATTTGTTAGAACTCTCAAGCTATTAGTCTGGATTAAGCTAAATTAACAGGGTAAGTATGTACCTACTTTCTAATTAGTATGAATAAATCAGCTGCTGAAATGTTGACTTTCCTGAAAAGAAGCCTATGGATTCTGATCCACCAATTCTGATCCAATTGCAAAGATTATGGATTTTATTTCGTTTTGCTTTATTTTCCTTTCCTGTGAAAGAATGAGTACCGTGGGCTCACTTTGTCAAATTAATTTTCGACTGTGCATCTTGGATGCACATCACCAGCTTTGGATGTCTTTCTCACTTGAAGCCTTTCTTTCGAGATCTGGACCACAGTGCTCTTGCAAAGTATTCCTGGGCATATGAAATCCCTGTTATTACCAAGCCTTGGGTAATACAGGGTATTTAATACAGGATATTAGGTGCAATGTGACAGCCAGTGTTACCAAAGGAGAGCTTTAGCACTGAGATACCACCTCTGGCCTGCAGTTGGTGCCATGAAGCTCTGATAAGCTCTGATACAGCTGCTTCACGTTGTGCAATCACTTCTCCACTTGTTGCACCTTGCTCCCTGGCATTTTTCTCCTTTTTGTCCTCTCAGTTTCTCACTCTTCTTGGCTTTTACCAAGACATATTTTTTCTCCTGGTCACGAAGGTGTAGTTTTTCATTTTTTAAGGTTTTTGAAGTTTTTCTTTTCCCTTTCTTTAACAAAAGCTTAGCACTATTTTGCAGAAAAAAGAAGAAAAAAGGAAAAAGGAAAAAGGAAAAAGGAAAAAGAAAAAGAAAAAAGAAAAAAGAAAAAAGAAAAAAGGAAAAAGAAAAAAGAAAAAAGAAAAAAGAAAAAAGAAAAAAGAAAAAAGAAAAAAGAAAAAAGAAAAAAGAAAAAAGAAAAAAGAAAAAAGAAAAAAGAAGAAAGAAGAAAAAAGAAAAAAGAAAAAAAAAGCACAGCAATTCTTCTCCCTCCTGAGCTGCACTTTGCAGTCTTAAGGTGGATTAGGCTCTGAAATTTTAAATTGAAATTTCCTAATCTTTCTAAAATTCCTTCAATAGGGCAACTCCTACTCCACAGTCAGGGAGGGTTCACCAGTTAACCCAGGACTTAATGAAAGCAGGAACTCCCCATCCCGTTCACCTTTGCTTGCTGAGTGTTTTTGCAGAGGTGCAAGGCTTGCCAGTCCATCTTCTGGCAGGTGATGTGTAACGCCAAGCAATACAGGCTGGAGGGTGAAAGCCAAGTCTGAAGGAAGCTGTCAGCGTGGAGGGTTGTGTTGGGACTGTTGGCTCCATATCTGTCCCCGTGGACCTCAGACAGGCAGTGAGAAGTGCGTTTTCACTCCTGGCTCTTGACACAGGGATCAAACTGCCTGTCTGCTTCCGCCATGGGCACTGATACCAGTCCCTATGGACTTGGTGTGGAGCCACGCTGGCTTTACTGAGGGAGATAGTGGTGACCTGATATGTCCTCAGCTTGTCACTCTTCATGCTGACAGTCCAGAGGAGGAGCAGCCATCCCTGTGGCAGGAATCAATTGCCTCTTGGAGGTTATGAACACATACGTGCTCTCTGTGCATCTTTTTCACATATGGAGAAATATCTAAAATATACATACTGACATCACCAGGTACCAGAATGTTGAATAGCTGTCCTTGTGCTTCATGTATAAAGGAGAGAAAGACCTTAAAAGTTGGCTAAGTGCATGTGTGTTTGCAATGTGCATTGCTACTTCATAGCCCTCCCCACCTATTCCTCTATGAAAATATACATGCAGAGCAGGTCACTCACATGCACACACATGACTTCATGCAGACATGCTCTTGATTTGCCTATACAGACAAACATGCACAGACACTTAAAAGACAGCCACTCCTTTGATCACCATATATTTTAAATTGAGAAAGACAGCATTAACTTGATCCTGTTTCACAGATGAGATGAACAAAGGGTCAGAGAGATTAAGGGCCAGGTTTGCAGAATTATCTCAGCAGCCATGGGTGAGTGAAGTCCAAGTACCTGCTTTTAATAATCCTTCCCAATATCTCTTTGAACTGCTGAATGTCTAAACCAGCCCAACTTACTCAAGGTCAACAAGGTAGACCTTTGTGCTCCTTCAGAGATGCTTTCACCACTGGGCTGACCTTCAACATCTTTTAGTTCAGTTGTGTGATGATCTACAGGCAGGGTGTATTAGAAATATTAACAAATAATAAACAACATCAGACATTAAAATGTCACATGGAGTGTGAATGTCACAATTTTACAATCACCCAGCAACAGCAGAAGCACCAGAGAAAGCTGCAGCAGTCTAAAGCCCTGGGCTGCTAAATTCTTCAGCTACTCATGCTTTATGGAAGGCTTCCTGTTCCCAAACAGGCAGCATGATAGAGCTTTCATGACGGATGACTCACTGCAAATGTGAGGAGCCAAAGCTCCCCACCTCTCAATCCTTCATTTATCATGTCCCTCCCCTCCCTGCTGTCTGCAACTGCACAAGCATCACCACTACAGGCCAAGCTGGGGAGCCAGCAGTGCTCCATAGAAGACAGAAATGGTGAAACAGGCAATATTTTTGCTTGCTTTTCCTTCTATCTACATCTGATCTTGTATTTTTAGCACCAGACTAGATGGTCATAACAAATCCTTCTGCTGCTATAATCTGCTCATTTCATTGAATGCACTATGTGGAAAGTATTCTTTCTTCCTTGCCTGTATAAATATGTAGGTATAGATAGATAAATGCACATACATACATATAAAAGTATGCACACCCACAGTCTGCACAAACACATGTGTTTTATAACCCTTCACCTACTTATCTATAAATCTCTGTTCTCGTTTTCCCTAGAGTTAAACTACAGATTATTAATGATAAAGTATGAACTAATGCTCGTAATATCCACGTCTAGAAATGGGGGAATTTCATTTGAGCTAATGCTAGTCCACTGGAAGTAGAATTTTAAGGCCATGTTAGCTTTTTCGGTTTCTTTATAGTCAATAAAAAGAGGTGGGAACATACAGGTGGCAATTTGGCTATCTGTTGTATTATGTATTGCCTAGGTGTATACATTAGCTGGGAAGCAGGACTGTTAGAGAGAACATAGGTGAAATGAATTTGGAATGGATAGGCTGGAATTTAGAGTCTGGTGCAGACTCTTAATACCAACTGTCTTCAGTGTTGGTGTGTTCATGCAAACAAACTGTGCAAGCTCCCTCTATCCTTCTTGGAGATCTTCTCAGCACAATTAAGTGGACCCTAAATAGATGCTTATCAGCTGATGGGCTGAATTTTGTCCTCAGAATCCATCAACTAAATAGACTACAGGTAAGATATCATTCCCCAAATACACACACCACAGCCGCTCTGGTGTCTGTGAGATACCAAGGCGTCTGCACAAGGTTCACATACACAAGATCTGGGAGACCTTTTCTTTCTTAAAAAAGAAAACAACATCGAAGCATTTTCACATTAAACACCGCTCACTGAAGCAGCCTTAGATCACTGAGGACTGCAAGTGAAAGTGAGGGATAAGCAGCTCATGTGGGATGAATGGTGGGATGAACTTGAACCCCTGAGATTAGAGAAACATGAGGTTTCACTGGGACTTCATTTCACCTCTATCTGCCTCTTTGGAAAAGCAAAGATCTGTTGTAGCCTCTGTTTCTGAAAGAAATGCTTTGTGTAGACACTGGGTATTTTAGAGGTAGAACAGATGGCCTGAAAATAAAACGTTGGAGTGGTTTCACACCAGTAGAAAAATAAGTTCCAATGTGCTGCTCTGTCACTCCCCCTCTTCAAACGGAATAGGGCGGGGGAAATATGGTGGGAGAAATAAAATCTCACGGGTTGAGATAAGGACAGGGTGGTCACTCACCAATTAATGCTGTAGGTAAAACAGGCTCAACATAAAAGAGAAATCAGTGTAACTATTGCCTATAGCAAACAGACTAGAGCAATGAGTATTAAAAGTAGAGTAAAAACTTCTTCCCCCACTCACATCCATCCTCTTCTTCCCAAGAGGCACAGAGGAATGGGAAAGTAGGGCTGTGGTCAATCCATAAGGTTTTATCTCTGCCATTTCTTCATAGAATCACAAAAGCATAGAACCTCTAGACCAAGGTTGGAAAAGACTTCCATGATCATGTAGTCCAACTGTCCACCTACGCTAAACCATGGCTCTCAGTACAACATTTACATTTTTCTTGGACACCCCCAGGAACAATGATTCTACAACCTCTCAGGGCAGCCTATTCCAGCTCATGACCACTATTTCAGGGAAGAAATTTTTCCTAATATCCAACCTGAACTTTCCCTGGTGTAAATTGAGGCCATTTCCTCTAGCCCTACCACTGGTTTATGGTCACTCCCTTTCCCTGTTCCTCCCATGGAATGCTGTCCTCCAATCCTCATGGGCTTTCCACAGGCTGCAGCTCTTCAAGCATTACTCCAACACGACTCATTACCATAGGGCCCATCCTTCAGGCACTGCTGATCCCCACAGACTGCAGCTCCCCAAAACTTTAAGATCACCTATTTCCAAACCCTCTACTGTAGGCAGGGACGCCTCTAGACCAGCTTTCTCACATCCCCATCCAACCTGGCTTTGAATGTTTTGGAAAAGGGGCCATCCACAGCCTCAATGGCAATCTATTCCAGTGTCTCACCACCCTCACAGTAAAGAATTTCTTCCTGATATCTATTCTAAATCCACCCTCTTCCAGTTTTAAACCTTTTCCCTTGTTCTGTTGCTACATGCCCTTCTAAAAAGTCCTTCCCCAGTTTTTCTGAGCATGAACATGAGGACAATCTTTATGTTGACCTTCTTCAGGCTGATAATCCCTATTGCTTTAAATGTATCTGATTTAAAATCATTCTTCTGTATAGTTGGGTGTTGCCAAGAGCAAAGCAGAAAGTAAATTCTCTGAAACAGTTCAATCGGAGGAGTGTTCTGGGTGTCTCTTAAAAACATCTTCTGAGAACTGTTGGAGGTTTGTCCTTCATAAGCAGAAAAGTGTCTCTTCCACTTTACCTGCAGACGAACTGATTATGGCAGTTGAATGAATTCACTGGAAACATACAGAAAAGATGTGGTGACTCAAAGAATGATACAGGTTGGAAGAGACCTGAATGTGTATCTTGTCCACATTTCACTCCATGCCACACCAACAGGAATACATTTCTGACATCAAATTTTAGTTTGAAGTTCAGAAAAAAAACATAGATTTTTTTAACATTTAAGCTTATATTTTAATTATCGTCATTCTTCGTGAGTAATATTAGAAGTAAAAAGAAAGCAAAAGAGTTAAACTACTTATGAGATTCGGCATTTGTGCCTCCCTTACACATTCATCATCCACTGAGCAGGTAATTCCTGCTTTCTAACATTTATCCCTAATACTTTTCACCAAGTATTTGAATTGATATTGTTTAGCAATAATTATTAGCATCATAAAAAGGTATGAGCATATATGAATTTATAACTTTATTTCCATGACAAATTAACATTTTCAGAGCTCTTTGAGATCAGAAAATGGGACGTTCCTCTACATGCAGGAAAACATGACTGTCATTTGTGAGATGAGCAGTCACCTCTCTGTTTCCTTGCTGGAACTGTCCATCACGTGGAATGACAACCTCAGCACTCCCTGGTTACAAGGTGAGAAAACTTAAGAGACTCCAGTATTTCCTTCCCTAGACAGAAGAATTCCACAGTCATTATGTGTTTGCTGCAGGAGCTGAGGTCATGGGTGTGATTCAGTGGCTATGAATTTTGCAGCTCAGGGCAGGGCTCTCAGAAGGTTAAGCTGATGTCTGGGCAGCAGCCTATAGCAATTGGAAAACCACACACTTCTCTGCCTGCCCCGCTGGCAGCAAAACCCAGTGTAGGAGGGCCGAGGCTGGTTGAAGACACGATGCAATGAGCAGGTCTTCCAGACAAGCGTGGATGTTTCAACCAGAGCATGAAGTTCACCAGTGGGTCATTGCAGCTGTCAGCTGCTCCGGAGGCCTGGTCTAAAACCCGCTGACCTCAATACAAGGATTTCCCTTGCTTTCATAGGTTCATAGGTTCATAAGGTTGGAAAGGACCTACAAGATCATCTAGTCCAACCATCCTCCTATCACTATCCCTACCCAACTACTAAATCAAATCCCTAAATTTCCAGTTGGTAGGCTTTGAGTTAGTGCCTTGGTACTGAAGTTTTGAAATGATGACAAAATTAGTAGTTCTCACCTGTGGCTTACACCATTTTTGTCACCTGTGAGCACTGACGTTAGCTGTGCATTTCTGTTCTGCACTGTAGCCTGTACTCTACACCCCGACATCTTTGTGCCCAGCAACATAAATTAATTTCAGCTGTAAGATAGGAAAATATCTAATAAGTCTTCATAGTCCATAAACTCAGCATCTGGGGAACAACAATAAAACAAGCAAAACAGCTGTTAATCCAAATTCTCTTGGAGCCATTGTTGGATAAATTATAAGAGAAAGCATTTCCACCACTGAAGGCTAAAAAAAGGATACAGTCTGATTTCTGGATCCAAGAAGAGTGGGTTCATTGTTTGTTTTGTTTGCTTTGCTTTGTTTTAGAAATATATTTTACTTCTAACTACACAAAGTTCCATGTGAATAGCTGTTCATCACTTCAGAGTGAAAGTAACTGAGATTTTAAGAAGTATATTGGATGGTCCATGCTGGAGATCATAAAGGACTTGAGAGGATGAAAAATGTCCCTCCTGAATATACTATGGTCCAGAGGCCTCCTTGACAAAAAAAAAAAAACCCAACAACAAAAGAACACCATTGTCCTGAGAGAACTTCTATTCACAAGAATGAAGACAAGACTTCTCTGGCAAACATAGATTTTCCTACCAACCTTGACTCAGATCATACATCAACTGTGCTGCTTTAAAGTCATCTTCACCATAAATTCACTGCCATATTAATGATAGGATGAGTTTATAAGTAGGCATATATGGATTGTATCCTAAAGGCAATGTCCAGCTCAAGGAACTCATTGCAATGGAAAAGAAGAAATACCTTATTTTTTATCATTATTTTTTGGATCTGATTTCTATTTTTCTTTTTTGTCTAGAAACATCTTTCTTATTCCCACATAAATGCCAGAGAATATAAAAAAGAAGTTATTATGATTATCATTAATATTATTCATATGCAGACAACACTCAACCCAACCACTTTAGGGATCCTTTGCTTTTGTTCTCAGGACATTTAAGAGGAAGTGACCAAAGTGGTTGGTTATTCTCTCGAGCTGTGAGAGTAGATCTCCTTTAAAGCATTCTTCAGACATCAAAGAGTTCTTTGTCACTTATTCCAGAGTCTTCTTGCTTTGAATAAAGCATTGTATCTGCTTTAAAATTGCACTGGTAGTGAGAAGGGAAGGGAAGGGAAGGGAAGGGAAGGGAAGGGAAGGGAAGGGAAGGGAAGGGAAGGGAAGGGAAGGGAAGGGAAGGGAAGGGAAGGGAAGGGAAGGGAAGGGAAGGGAAGGGAAGGGAAGGGAAGGGAAGGGAAGGGAAGGGAAGGGAAGGGAAGGGAAGGGAAGGGAAGGGAAGGGAAGGGAAGGGAAGGGAAGGGAAGGGAAGGGAAGGGAAGGGAAGGGAAGGGAAGGGAAGGGAAGGGAAGGGAAGGGAAGGGAAGGGAAGGGAAGGGAAGGGAAGGCAAACACTTGTAGATGCAATTGAATACCAACAAATGAAGCAGAATCAATGTCAGGTATCTTTGCTTTGTCCATTACTAGACACACCACAGTCAGATTTACATGTGGCATTATAAATCACATTGGAAAAAGGCCAAATACCCTATGCCATGATTAATTGTTAGAACTCTTCTGTTCTCTGATTTCAGAGGTAGTCCATTACTATACCTTCATCATCTTATCAGCTCCCATGACCTGGCTTCCAAAGCATTTCTCAGTGACAGTCATTTGAGGTGTCTACCACCCCCCCACACACATATAAAAAAACCCACATTCCTGCATGGAGGTAATGGTCTTGCAAATGTCGAAAACAAAGAGGTAGTCTGACATAAAACTTCATGCCTGCTGAGGCTCTGTGCTATGTAGTAATAATATTTACAAGGCACATGGACTCTGTCAGCTGGGCTGCCTCGCTCCGTTAGCCACCACACTGATGTGCATTCTGCACAGTTGGATGCATGACATTTCCTTGCAGGCCAGGTCCTTGATTTATAGTGTCTGGTAACATCTCCCTAACTCCAGAACAAAAATGTCTGTTCATTTTGGATACTGAAGAAACACTGAATTTGCTTTGACCTGTAAATGGATTGATAGCAATCAATCTTCAAACATTTTTTTCAGTGCAAGCTCCTTCCCATCTCCTACCTCTTTACATTTTGTTATCTGCTACCCTTGGAGTTTTCCATAAATAACTGGTCTAAAACCTGAGGTTTTCAGACACTGAAAATGAATTTAATCATTCACTAAGGTGACTAAATTAGAATGAACAAGAGGTTATCCACATATGAAATCCACCAAAGTACAGATGAGTTGAATAGATGGTTGGATTCACTTCATCTGGCTCTAGTTGTCTCAGGGTAGATTTGGGAACCTGTATAGGCTAGAGTCAGTGGAAAGAATCATGCTCTTTAGAGAAAATATTGTCCTATCCTGAAATGGATAGTTATGAAGAATGAGATTTTGAGGTGCATATCTTATTTCACTAACCATGGAGTGAAGTAAATGAATCATTTGATCAGACTAGACAGCAAAATCTGAGATGTCTACACCAAGCTGTTACCATCCAAGACACTCATACTTGTCTAACAGTGCTCTTTCTGGTGCATAGAAGTCCATTGAGGGGACACACACAGGTAAACCTCAACACTTCCTGACTTAACCTTAAAAAAGGAACAGAATGGCTTCATAAAATTATGAAATAATTATATCCTTAAAGATCTTTATGAAAAAAAGAATAATAAATCCTCCTACTAACTTTGGCTTTTGATTAAATGTCAGACTTTCCTATCTGCAAATTTTGGGAACACGTAATATAAGAACTTAATCTTGAGGAGTGCATCTGCCACACAGAGGACCTCAGAAGACTTCAGCTTATACAATAGATCTTAGCTCTAGTCTCAGATATTTGCCAGCTCAAATTAAAATTGTCCTAATTCATATGTTCTCTGCTAACTTCAGAAATTATTTCTCCATTACATCATATGTTGTCTCTGTAACTTCCTTAACTTTAGAAATCATTTATATAAATCCTTCCAAACATAGAAAAGACTTCACTCCCTTTCTTTGGAAGCTTTCTCATCTGCCTACAATGTCAAGCAACACTGAAAGAAAGTATGTACTTTAAAAAAGAAAAAGTATCAGGATATTCAGAAATGTAGTGATAAGATGGTGAAATAATACTTCTTAAGAGGGTCTAAAAATTGGCTTGAAATTCCTGGGCAAGATTATTAATGATAAAAAATTATGTTTTTTAATTTGAAGTCTCAGAGGCTGAGAAGAATCAAATTTTTACTTTTGAAGAAGGAATCAGAATACTTAGTTTGTCCATTGGTACTCGTTTTTTCTGCCTTAGAGTGGAGATTTGCAATCTTGTGCTCAGACTTGTGGTTGTAGAGTTATTCTCCATTGAACTATGTTTTCCACTGCTACGGACTTCTCATTGAGAACTGCACTCTGAACAACAATTATATGATGGAAAATTTACTAACCCCTATTATGTGGAAGTTCCAGTTCATGTCTCTAAAGTGAGAGAAGATGATAACTTGTTCATCTATCTATTTGTCTATCCATGTAATGCCAAATATTCAAGTTTAAAGGAACTATTTTCAAATAATGATTTTTATAACTCATTTGTCTCTCATTTCAACTCTTTTCTTTTCCAATGGTAAAAGCTTTTCTTCATCCTTTATCTTTTTTTATGACCTGGATTTTTACTTAATCTTAGATCTTTGGGAACACTTTAGTTGCTTTATTTTTTTCCACAGTACTACACACATTATTTATTTCAGTGTGGGTTTATGGAACCTCAAGTGTGCTGTAGTGATGATGGGAAAAATAACTTAGGAGGATGATAGTCCCAGTTGTGACAGCTAAAGAATATTCAAGGTCCTCTGGGAGCTTGGGCAGCCTGAGACATCATGATACAGCTTATCTGAAAGGCTGCTGTGATACGTCCTTTTTTATTGCTGATATTCTGAAACACATCAAAAAAAAAATGAATGCTAATTCCCAGTCCAGTGTTTCATGACAAAATTGTCTCCAGGAGAGAATTGCAGTCCAATCCAAAGACCCATACAAAGACTCACTGGATTCCACAGACTTTCAAACTGTCCTCAAAGACTTACCTCAATATATCAAAGAAGCCAGCAGTTCTTAAAATGGTAAAGCAGGACCTATCAGCATGGATTTTGCTATGAATCTTCTTCCGAATTGTCCAGGGTTCAATTAATCCTTCAGACTCAGGCTGAGCTAAGATGTTCTGAACAGTCACAGTGCACAGATCTGATTTCTCCAAGGTCCCTTTTTCTTGCCCTTGGTTTGAGGGAATAGTAAAAAAAAAACCCCACAACCCATGAATGTCAGTGTCTCATTTCCTCCCCTGAATTGGTCAGAAGTGATTTTCAGATGATACAACAGGCATCTACACACTTGTTTGTCCCTTTTTGTATTAGGGAAATGGGGAGATTCTCCTCCCAAACTGGTGAATATTTGATAAGTTTAGTTAATCTTGGCTTCAATAAAGTAAGAACACTGGCTGCTTCTGAGAAGGATTTGAAGCTGTTTTCCTTCTGCTTTGGATATATGCTGGAAGATTTTTCCCATTCCTACCTGCACTAATCCATTCCCTCAGGAAGGAATCCACATTTTCCCAAAGAGCAGTACAAAAGCATGTACAGTTCCAGTTGATATTATGAACTAATCATTGATCCCAAATTGCTTGTAATTTAAGTAGGAAAGAGAGAGAAATGGGGTGGCAGGGACAGAAATCTGCCCCAGGTCACATACCAGAGCCAGATCCATCATCAAGGTTCATATGGGCAGGGTTACACATATCCCAGGAAGATTAACTGTTACTGCAAAAGACTGAGAAAAACTGAAGATTCATGAGACCCAAAAGCTGATGATTTGGACTATTCATACTGGTTAGGGGGAGTGTTTTATGGCTGTGGGATACAGAAAAAAACTCAAATCAGCTAAAAACTGTGCTTTTCTAGTACCACTGACCATGTTCATGAGGCAGAAAGAAAAAAAAATTGACCGAAGCATGCTAATCTGAGAGAAGAGACAGGGTTTACAACTTCATGCACATTGCCTTCAGCAGACAGTGGATTTCAGTACACATAAACCTCCAAAGCCTTTGGCTAAATGCCTCACCAAAAAAACCCTTCATGCTGAGTTTTAAGTGCATCTCCAATACACGCTTGCTAGCTCTTCCCAATATATTTCCAATTTTTTTTTGTTGTTTTCTATGTTTCCCGTATACAACACAAGGGAGATTTAGGTTAGATGTTAGGGGGAAGTTTTCCTCTGAGAGGATGTTGAGGTGTTGGAACAGGTTGTCCAAAGAGGTTGTGGATATCCCACCCCTGGTGCTGTTTGAGGCTGGGCAATCTGATCTAGTATTTATCTGCTGGCTGGCAACCATTCTTGTGGTGGGTGTGTTGAACTTGAAGATTCTTGAGATCCCTTCCAACCTAAGCTGATCTGTGAGTCTATGATATGTATTTACATGATATTTATGCCATAGTTACATATGATTTGCATTACTCTAAGCTATGAGAATTTATACATGATGCTCACATCGTCTATATAAATTATCCCATTTGACAAACTCTTCCAGGAGAACACCATATCATCTCAAGCAGAACCTCCTCAGGAGAAAGGTGTGAGGAAGTCATCTGCAATTGAATGTGGAATTGGAAAAGTCTAGATGGTGTTCCTAAAGAGGTAAGTACCATGGCAAACTAACACGTTCCTCACACAGAAATATGCTGTGAGACAAGGCAGATACTATGTTTAATGGAAGAACCAGCAACCATCTCATTGTAGTTGCCATCAGAATTATTTAACACCTTCCCATTAATGTGAATGCATCATGAGCAGCAGTGTAGATTCTGCTTAGCAGAGCTCTTCTTGAAGCTGCCTCCCTCAGCTATAGACCTGTGTTGTATTTTTGTCTCTTAGCCAGTTGCCATCCCTACTTATAAAACTAGTGTGACTTGGAAGGAATCTTGTGTGATACACACTGTACTGCATGATCCAGGGCACAAGGCTCCTCAGTGGATAGAGATCAAGACACGTGACCTATCCCTGGAGATTCATGGTCAGGATGGATGGGGTTCTGAGCACCTGATGGAGCTGTGGGTGTCCTTGTTCAATGCAGAAGAGTTGGACCAGATGCTGTTTAAGTGTGTCCTCCAACTCAGATGATTCTATGATTCTATGAATATGAAACAGTGCATATTTATATATGCAACACACGTTTGTATACACATGCATATATAGTTTATGTTTAAACATCTGTGTCAATCTAGGCATAGAACATTTAGTTATGTAAAGAGTTCAAGAAACCTGTAAAGTTAATATATATATATTTATGTGATGTCAAGCATGGTCTGAACAAAACAGGAAAAGGGAATATGTGATAGGAGTTGAGAGAAGGAGAGAGCAGTGCTTACAAACAGATGTGCCACTGAAGATGTTGTTTCGGAGAAATTATCTGTTTTCCTACTAATACACCCACTTTCCAATTAAGTAAGAGTAAATCTTGTTCTTTTTCCTCTAGGAACGGTGAACCATTCTTGTTGCTATCTGGGACAGGATTTGACAGCTTACATCAGGAATGGGTGTGAAGTTGCCCAGATGTGTCTGCTGAGGGAACTATTTTCCTGGTGATGACAGAAGTCTGGCAAGGTGCCGGATACAAATCTGAGGGTTTCTTTTAAAAAAATAAAAATAAAAAAATTAGGAGGATAAGAGAAACATGTACACATCAACCACACATACATGAGAAAGCCCCTTTTTATATTTTTCCCTTCAGGTAGAAACGCTGAGATCTTCAGAAAAGACAGGAAGTCTTAACACTGCCCTCCCCAGGGTCTCATCCATCAGTCAAGCCTTTCCTTTGGCCTTAGAATATTCAGTCTGTCTCTCTCTTCCTCAATTTGCTGTATCTTGTACAGGAACCCAAAGCCATGTTTAATACGTTTGTTTTTAACACTGACAACATAAAGGTCAACATTTAAGTTAGGTTACGTAATCAGATCAGTCCCCAGTGACTAACCACAGAGCAAAATAACTCCCATTTAATTGTCCTCTTCTCCCACCCCCATCTTCCCAAACAGCAAAGTCCCATTATTTTTTTCCTTCCCTCTGCCTTGGAAACACTTCAGGGCTGATCTCAAGTTTATATGTAACTGGAATTAATTTTTCAAAAACACTTCAAGCAAGACTTCCTTCATAAAAGACCGAGACATTTGGAAAGGAAGAAGACTTTTTATAATATTATTACAGTGCAAAAAAAGATACCAAGGGATTCACAGCAGGAATTACACACTCTAACCTAGTTTCCCTTTTTATGCAGCAAATATTCTCCATGATTTCCATACTGAAATCCTTGGGGCCTGGAGGACCAACATTTGTCTGAATATCTCTGATTTTGTGAGAAGGAGATCGAAACACATGTAATTTCAGAGTTTGGTTTCATATATAGTTAGGAATATTTCTGATTTTGGAAATGTCAAATGGAGTTGTAGGTAGAGTCTGGAAGGGAACAGGCTGAATTTTACCCTGGAAAAGAACTGTCTGGGATAGTGGAGGTCGCCATGAAGTAGTAGTAAATCTGAGTGCCAACAGTTCACTTCCATTGTAGGTACACAAATTACTTAATAATATAGTGCATTAGAAAGTGCATACCTAGTCAAACACTTCGTTTTTTATCCACAATTTAGGATGGATTTGGAAAATTTGGAGGACTGTATTATCTTAATACTAGTACATCAGTCATTGAGTGTATCATATGAAAAGACCAATGAACCCAGGCTCTTGCATTGGTTGAAATGGAGATCAAGGAAGTGGCTATCTTCCTATAACTGTTTGAGGGGTGGCTAGAAAAAAATGTCTTATCACAGCTCTTCTGAATTGTGCTACATGATAAAAGAGGCAATGGCTGTGGTTTGGAGGGTCAGGTTAGGGATTTGATTTAGTAGTTGGGTAGGGATAGTGATAGGAGGATGGTTGGACTAGATGATCTTGTAGGTCCTTTCCAACCTTATGAACCTATGAACCTAGGTTGATCAATAAGAATAAAATGATTTCAATAGATTGTAACACTGAAGCAGGTTATCAAAAAAGACCTGTGGCATATGCCTCTTTGAGTTTTGCAATGGCTACAATTGTTGATGATAGTCCTGCTCCAGCTGAGAGTTCAGACAAATAGACCCCTGGTTGTGTTTCCAATTGTGTTTTCCAGATTTTTCAGTAATTGCCATCCCCAGAAACACCAGTTTTTAACTTCCTAAGGGCCTATTGAAATCCTAAGTGCGGCAGAAGAAATAAGACAGTTTGGTTATCTCTCTTAACTTATACCATAGTCTACAATAGTTTTGTTTTCATTATGGAGATTTCATTATGATCTGTTCTCAAATTGGATATCTGTATTCTGTAACGTGCAATTGGACAAAATCTCACCATATATGCACTACCAGAATGGAATAGAGGGCAGAAGGCATATCAAGTGCCCTCAATGCTAGGCTATGTCTCTGGGAGTCTCTGACCACTCCTAGCAATCTAATCTAAAGAATCAGTCACTAACTTATAGCTGAGACAGATAGGAATATCTTTGGAACAAGTCTTGTGCAAGGCAATGTGGGTCATGTACCCCTGGATCCATGACAGAAGAATTTAATTGTTGTGTCAGACAAATCTCTGTCTGTTATGCCTCTGAAGAAGGTTGGAAATCAGCAGTTCTGAGCAGCAAAAACATTTCACATTCCAAATCTAGAAAAAATATCCCATAGACTATCTTCTAAAGAGTTCCCTTAAATTAGCTTTGATCACTGTAAAGTTACTTCTATTTGAGCTCTTCATTGTGAGAAAAAAATATCTTGAACAAACAAGGTACTTAATACAATAAAATAAAAAATTAATTGTCTGAACACTATGTTCCCCAGCTTTTCTGATCTCACCAAAGGTAGGTTTTGCTTAAGTGCCTTGCGCCAGCTGAATGCTCTGTAACATGCCTGTATGAGGGTGCTAGATAAGACACTTGGTACTGTGGGAGTCCCATGATCTTTTGGAGTTGGCATCCAAAAGGGCACTGGATGCTTATTTTTGAGAAACTGATTTGAGCTTTTAGTACAAAAGTAGACATTCGCATGTAGATATATGCATCTGGAGCTCAATCCCATCCAAGGTCTGGGAGAACCTTACAGAGGCCTTCCAGCATCTGAAGGGAGCCTACAAGAAAGCTGGGGAAAGACTTCTTACAAGGTCATGTAGTGACAGGATGAGAGGAAATGGCTTTAAACTGGAAAAGGGTTGATTTAGTGTAGATATCAGGAAGAAATTCTTTACTGTGAGGGTGGTAAAATACTGGAAAAGGTTGTGTAGCAAGGTTATGAATGTCCTCTGCCTGGAAGCACTCAAGACCAGGCTGGATGGGGCTGTGAGCAAGTCTGTCTAGAAGGAAGAATCCCTTCCTATAGAAGGTGGTAGGAACTAGATGACCTTAAATGTCCCCTGTAACCCCAACCATTCTATGATTCTACATTTCTGTAATACTTCATTAAAGTAAGACCAAAAACTTCAAAAATTGATGTGAATTACACATAAATAAATAGTTGCTTTCTGAATTTTCCTTCTAGATTGTTGTCCCTGGATGGAAAATGCTTTCAGTGAGATGTCATGGCAAGAAACTATCACAATAGCAAGCAATATCCTGCCTTAATACTCATAAATTATACAACTATAAAACTGTTCAAGAACTATAAATCCACAACAAACTGTTGGAAGGGGACCTTGGATTTTTACTCCAAACTTCTACATAGGGAGCCTACTTTGTCAAGGAGGTTGGACTCAATGATCTCTAGAGGTCCCTTCCAACCCCTACAGTTCTGTGATTATTTGCTTTTTTTATCCTTGTTTTTAGATAAAGTTGTTGAATGGTTTTAGGAAAGACACTCATCAGCAAGGGACATATCACTAGTGACTGTAGAAAGGTATTAGGTGGTATCATGATCTGAGTGGATATTTAAAAGAAATAAGCTCTCTGCTCTCCATATTTTGGATGACGCTTTCCATTAAATAGTTATGCATTTTGATGTTGGAAGCAGGACAGTGGGTAACACAGGATAGTTATTCCCACCCTTAATTATTTTTAAGTACTTTGGCTGATTGGGGAGGATGAAGGAAAGAGCCATGTGATGCAGTGGTTGGAGGAAGTGACTGAAATGCTCAGACACTGGGATTTACAATGCAGTCTGTCCTGAGTAGTATAAATTTCCACAAAGTACATAAATCTCATTGTTTTTAAAATCTGAAGAGTGATAGGAACATCTCCTCAGTAATGAGAATCAAGCATGTAAAGAAGTCAGGCTCTGAAATCCAGCAAACTGAAGCTACTGGAACCTTTGTGTGAATGTCTGCAAGCAGTTCTCCTGGTTGTTAATACTGGAATTTCATGTACGTATTTAATGTACATAGCAAAATTTTATAGCTTCTTCTTAGAAGAAACTCAAAACTGCCCTGGTAAGGCTTCACCTGGAGTACTGTGTCTAGTTCTGGGCTCCCTGGTAGAAAAAGAGAGGGGTGGTGGTGTATCCTCCTCTGCAGACATTCAAGACCTTTTTGGATGCCTACTTGTGCAACCTGGGCTAGGGAACTGCTTTGGCAGGGGAGTTGGACTCGATGATCTCTGGAGGTCCCTTTATCCCTACAATTCTGTGAGATGTGAGAGCTGCTGAGGACTACATGTTTCTGAGGATAAGGTGTGCCCCCTTCAGCTGTAAGGCATAAGACTAGATTTCATCTGTTGTTCTTTAGTGCAGAACACACTGCTTTAGCAGAAAGAGTGGGGAGAGAAACATTTGTCAGCTAGCAATAATTGGAACACCAAGAGGTACATTCAGCAGCCCATTACTTTAATACTGTAATAGGACTGGAGAATACCAAGAAGGATTAAGTATTCTGAGAGAGAAGCATAAAACAATATGAAACACATAGAATAACAATGCAAGGAAAAGGGGAAAAAAAAAAAGAAAAGAAAGAAAAACCAACAAATTTTCATGCTCTCCATTAAATAATTCAAAGCAAATGTGAAATCGTTCTCTTCAGCAAGACCAACACAATAGGTCACATGAGTGCTTGCATTATTGTTTTGTTTCCTTTTAATACACAACATTAAGCCAGTGGTCCTGAACAATATTAATCAGAAATATCTCATGAACGGCTGTTTGCCAAATGGCTGTTTTGTATTTATGCTGTAATTATTCTGATTATTCAATACATGCATTCAGTGCTTTTTCCCCCTACCAGGAAAGTAGAAGCATCAGCTCCCCATACGTTTCTCATATTTGCGATCAAATGCATTTGTGGAAAATATGGTTTGCTGAATTGCTGTGGGCAGGACTCATACATACTTTTCTAATGCCGGATGTTTGGAGAAATGTTTTAAATATACATTCCACGTTTTTGTGAATAAACCTTACCCTGGTTACAGAGACACCTGACTGGCCCTAAGCTGGGCAGCTCGGCTGATAGCTCAACATGTTTTGCAACCCACTGCAAGTTGGTATTTTAATGCAGAAAGAAGCAATTCTGCGTTACCCCACAAACAGCAACTTCTGCTGCATTGTGCCAGTCCAAACATTTATGTATCTGTGAGGTGGAATGAGAGAAGAGGCTGAAAGTAACCCCAAATAAGAAAACAGTGTTGACCCAGACTGGCTCCCTGATCTAGCCTGGGGTGCTGCCACATAAGTATTTGCATTGGATTTGTCTCACAAGCCTGAAAGACACAGGAAACTATGGCCAAGAATGCTCTGGGCATATGTGATGGTTTTCCTGATCTGACAGGCCATCCCAAGATCATAAGGACATCAGTGTAAGGACACTCATATGGATATGGACAGATCTGTTTGTATCTGGACTGCTTTGACAAGATTCCTGCTAGCCAAGCACGCATTACCTTGGATACTGCAGAGCAGGCTCCAGCACTGTGGGAGCTTTAGTGCAAGATTTGCATCTAGAGCACTATGATTTTGGATTCTCCCTGCTCAGGTTGAAATAAAGCCATTCTCAAAGGGGAACATTTTTATCACGTTCTCCTTATTTTCTTGGGTTTTTTTTTTTTTGGGGGGGGGGGTTCAGTAACAGTAACAGCACTGACACTTCTGCTTCCACTGTGTTTTGAGGAGCAAAAACCAAACAAACAAAATAAAAAACAACAAAAAGCTTTTTACAGATCATTTCTTACTCTTTTAACTAATATATAGCTACAAACTGATTATGGTAAATTCAGAACCAATTCTGATATGCTGATAGAACCATGATATATTTTTTCTACATCTCCTCTTCTGTTAAATTTTCTCACTCCTATCCACCTTCCAGGTCCACAGTAGGAAAATGTACAGCTCAGACTTGAGATACTCAAGGCCCAGGTCTCTTCTTGAAAGAAGGAAGACCATGATGAAAATCACCTAATGGTGGCAAACTGATCATTTCATGACGTGCAAGATAAGTTCAAGCTTTGAGTTACTTGCTTTAGATTTGCTTATCTTCAAGACCCTCAAGGCCAGCAAACAATCTTTATTCTTACCAACATGAAAACAAGTTTAAAAACACCAGTAGGGGCCTACTTTCTCCATGCTGTCAAGTGGGAGGAGAAGAGAATATTTTCTGTATCACGCTATATCAAAAGTAGCCTGGAGTCAAGCATGTAAGGAATTTAATCATTTCACTTTGAATTCAGTGACTTCAAAAAAATACAGGACAGCAAACTTACTAAGCATGGTAACATCAGATGAAGTCAGAAATAAAAGCTTTGGTTAATAGGCATAAAGAAGGAAAACACAGAAGCAGAAAGAGAAAGATGACAAACCAAAAGAATCCAAGCATAACTCCGACATGTTCTCTATTATTTTTTTCCTTCTCTCTTTTTGTGGATCTGTTTGTTGCCTCACTGGATGTTTCCAATGATATTCAGCCTACTGAGCAAGTATTTCTTGGGATTCACTTCAAAGCAAACAGACCACTACATAGGAAAAGAAAGGAGTACGTTCAGATATGATGCCTCCAGCAAGGGCTCAAGTCCATGAAATCAGGTCATAAGCTGTTCCAGCCAAAAGCTCCACTCCTTGCCTTCATGCATGCCTCCTATCTTTCTCATTCACTTTGTTGTTGCTGGTACTGGAGTTTTTGATACTTCACTTGCTACCTCAATAGCTCAGGAGAGGGTCATGCAGCTCCATCCCTCCCCCTGCTGTCTCTCTCCTCATCCTTTCACTTAAGACCATTGTGGTCCTCTTTGCATTGTTGTGTGGAAACCAACAAAAACACAGAGTACTTTGATTTTCTTTCAGCCATAACTATGATGTTTCCAAATTGAAAGGAGCATAAAAAAAATAATAAAAGAGGATGAAACCGAGAGACAAGCAGAATTGTAATTCTTATGGTTTGCTTTTATTTTCTTCTGTTGGAAAGGAGAATTGAGTGAAACAGAAAAGAAGAAACCCAAAGAAAAAGTAGAAACAATAAACAGCAAAGTGTTCATAGCTGGTCATCCATAACCAAGCTTTCCTGGAGCACACACAAATACATACACACGCCCTCACTGCCTGCCTCTCCAGCAAAAACCCAGCGAGAACATGAAGACATGTTGATCAGGCAAGAGGAGGAAAGCTTATTTATGTTTTTCAATATAAAATTTTATCTGTCCCATACATCTATTTTTTTACCTGGTTAAAGATTCTAGCATATTTACCTTTGTAGGTCCCATGCCAGGAGACAAACACAGAGCAAATAATTCTTTCTAAGAAGGATCCCTAGATAGAGGTTAACAAAACATGTAGGGCACCAAAAAAAGAGTGGATATTTTTCAAAATAAGTAAAAAATACATCAGGAATATGAAAAGTTTTAGCTAAGAGTTCCATAAGAAATAAATTACATACATACATTTGTGCATAAGAAGATGGCACTGATACAACTTCTCAAGCTGTCACAAAAAGTCACTAGCAGAACCAGGATTAGAAACTTGGTCAGTTCATTTCCTGGCTAGCAGCTAGAAAACTGCAACCTCCAGCTGATTTTTGCACAAACATTGCAAGAATGGGTAAATCAATATTTTTGGTAGGGAGAAAGTTCAAGCTTTTAAATTTCTTCCCTAGGTTTCTGTTATTTCTTGTAAGGTATTGTGCCAAAATCATGGCTCAATCAAACTCAGAGAACTGAATTTCAAAAAAAAAAAATTCATTTTTCCCCCACCATTTTTAATTGCAACATCTATACAAGCAGCAGAAGTCAAAATTCCTTAACTGAGAACACCTTAGAATTTCTATATGATTTTTATCTCGTTTTCATTGTTCACCTGTGCTTCTTCCTTTCCCTCTTCTGTTCATGCACATGCACATGTATAGAGTTTACACTAGTTTAATGCATGGTATAGACAACTTTATATTCAAGAGCCATCTTACACCTTTCCCCAGAAATACAGGCAACTTCTAATTGTTAACTTGCTGTTCACAGAGTCAGGAACAGCAAACAGGAATCTGTGCTTTTGCTCTTCAGTGGATTTGTATTTGTCAAGTACTGGAAAACACAAATACATTTACCATAGAATCATAGTATTTTGAGTTGGAAGGGGCCCTTCAGGTCACTTAGTCCAACTCCCCTGCAATGACCAGGGACACCTATAACTCAGATGCTCAGAGCCCCATCCAGGTTGACCTTGAGTGTCTCTGGGGATGGGATCCCCCACCATGTATTGAGGACTCCCCACCTGGACATAGTAATCCAGGTGAGGTCTCACAGTGCAGAGCAGAGGGGCAGACCTCTTCCCTTGCCCTGCTGACTGCACTTCTTTTGATGCAGCCCAGAATATGGTTGGCTTTCTGGGTTGCAAGGGTACACTGCTGGCTCGTGTCCAGCTGCCATCCACCAGTACCCCCAGATCCTTTTCGGAAGGTCTGTGCTCCATCCTGCCATCCCTCAATTTGCACTGATAGAGGGGTTGCCACGTCCCAGGTACAAGACCTTACACTTGGATTTGTTGAACCTCAGGAAATTCACCCGGGCCCACTGATCATCCTGTCTAGATCTCTGAATAGCACCCCGTTCCTTGGGTGCGTCTAAGACCTCACTGAATTCCAGATAGATTACATCTTGAGATTACATCTCAAGAGGTTCTTCCCTTGTCCACTGACACTGTTAAGCCAACATAAAAAACTACACAGTTAGTCAGGCAGGGCCTGCTCTTGGTGAAACCATGCTGTTTCTCCCATATCAACTTCCTTTAATACAGGAACCTGCAAAGACAACTCCATCTGTGCCATAGAACCAGAAATTATAAAGGTTGGAAAGACCACTAAGATCACCAACCTACTCCACTATGGCCACTGAACCATGTCCCCAGCTGCCACATCTCAACTATTTGAACACTTCCAAGGATGGTGAACCCATCACTTCCCTAAGCAGGATGTGCCAATGCCCGACCACTCTTTCTGAGAAGAAATGCTTCCTAATATCCAGCTTTCTTTCTCCTAATCCAAGTTGGAGATGCTGACTTTGCAAGCAGCTTTCAGTCTGCTCTCCTTTTACTGTGTTCAACACTTAATTGATCAAAGCTATCACAGAGTTATTTTATGTGTAGCACATAAAAGTGTCCATCCATGAGCCCATCTTTGGCCTAAAGCATTCTCTGCAATTAAATGGTCATTGAATTTGAAATCTCCTTCTCTGACTTCTGAAACTGTTTATCAAAGCAAGGCAATATGCTGTGCTGAGGGTGTTGCTATTTAAAACCATTCTGAGCTAAAAGGAGTCAAGGGAGGCCAGAGAGAAGAAAAAAAACCAACCAAATAAATGGAAGGAGGCTTGTGAGTAGATCTTGTAGCCTGTTTCCACGACACATGAAGTGTGTGGCATGCGATATAAATAACACGACCTGGTACAATTGCACTTCTGGAGCAGTGGAAATAGTAGCTCAAATCAACATTGTAAGTGGAGATTAGGGGACTGTGACAATTTCCTTTGGCTAACTCCTTACCCTGAGCTTTTCAGCAGACCTGATGGGTTTTAAATATACATTTTGTTTCCCATGACCTGCAGATAACCCAAAAGGAAGCATCAGCTTGTCAGGGCATGCACAGATAGGAGGACATTCAATTTTCTAAGCAAGCACACCAAAGGGCTCTCTGAGGCATCTTAGGAAACCACTCTGTCATCCTAAACCCTTACAATCCCAGAAACAGAGGAAGAACACCGTGAAATAAATCAGGGTTGATGGCCACATCTTGGGGACAGAGGGAGGTTGGATAAGTAAAATAAATAATACATTAATTACCCATGAGAGAGGAGAGGTGAACATTGCTTAAAATTTCACTTGCCACACATCAGATCAAAAAGCTCTATTCCAAAAGAGAAACTCAAGCAATGCTGTTGTACCATACACTTAGATTTCTATGAAATCACTTTCCTCTCTCAAGACCAAACTCCCTCAATAGCTTTGAGCAATGAAGACCTCTTCAGCTGAACTGATCAGTCAGGTTATTCCTGATAGTGAATTTAGAAAAATGGGGACAGTTTGTGGAACTCATTTCATCTGATTTGTTTGCGATACTACTTCAGGATAAGAATTGCTTTGTTGTTTCTGCTGACTATTACAGGTGTATCCCCATCCTTGACAGGAGGATACATAGGTGTCTGGTCCTGGCAGAGACATCCACAATTCTCTTGATACATTTAGACATTTAGACACACAATATCAGAGATTTTTATTGATTGTTTTAGAGATGTGTGTCAGATTTCTATTCAGGCACCTCTGTCTGTTTCCCTTCTCCAGGTGTCTGAGCTCTCAGGACGATCATTGAGAATTTAGTACTTGGTTCAGTTGGTCTAGTATAGGCATCTGGTTTTCTTTCAGGCAGAAGATAGGGCATCCCATGCTTCAGAAGAGGCACACATCTCCGATAGCAACCATGTCACAATCTGTGATGTAACCATATAAACATCAGAAATCACAAGAGAACAACTTGTGTAGGAATCAGCTTCAGGGCAAGAGGAATTCCATGACCAGGATTCAGCTGTACAGAAACAGATATCAGATACCACTGGGGATACTGGAACGATATCCCAGGCATCCACACAGATCTGATGCATCTGACTGGGATCAGAGGAGATTTGTCCTTCATCATCTCCAGTGGCACTAACTGTTGATGTTCTGGGTTAAGTCCCATTGCCTACAAGCTTTGAGGTTGACATAAACATCCAATGCAGAGATAGAAACCTCTGGACATTTAAATTAAGTTATATTCATATGTAATTTGAATCCAGTCACATAACAAGAAGTAAGAGGGTTCCCTTCTTAATTCATGCCCAGACAACAAAGCCAACGTGGGATTTAGGTTCTCATAAAATTAATATAGTAACCATTGAGATGTCCCAGTGCATTGAAGACATCTGAAATGAAATGGCAGCTCTAACTTGGAACCAAGAAAGCAGTATATGTCTGGAAGAGCAGGTGAATCATAATTGAGATAGCTAGGTGGTTTCAAAAACTAAGTAATAACCACCACAGACACCTCATAGATACCTAGAAATTTGTTAAACCTGGTATTTCTGTCTGTTCAGGCACATTGTCTGATGAACAACGTGCAGTCAAAGGCATTCAATTTCAGGGAGTTTCCTCAGAAAGGACATAGGACACAGAAGCTCATAGGTAAAAATATTCATGGAAACTTATCTTTTCAAGGAACAGCTGGACCTTACTGCCTTTGACTGCAGTGAAAATGAACAGTTGTGTATATCTCAAGACTAACACCTAAAGGGAAGGAATTTTGCTTGCGTCTCCCAAGTGCCTTGCCTGAAGCTGGGATTGGCCACACTCAAGTAATGTACTTATTCCTTTGGCATAAGATCCCCTCCACCTGCATTTGCTTTAAACTGCTTCATTTTGTCTTATTACCAGCTTAATAAAAATAATATTAATGTCTTCATTTCATTCTGTAAGGGTTTTTTTTTTTTCTGTATGATTATTGGATTGGCAGCCAACCAAGGTCCTTGCTGTAAATTACAATGCAAAGGCTTCGTGCAAATAATATCTTGCTCCTTGAGTTACAAGAGAAAGGGGTTTTTATAGGCATTAAAGGGAAATACGTGTGTTTTTTGAACAAAAGAGGTTAACTGAAGTGCTACCTTTTGGTGAACCAGAACTACCTAAAAGAACAAAGACTTTTGGGTATTTTGGTTTGTATTTTACTTCTGGTATGAGTTGGAAAATACTCTGCTATCACAACATACACACCAGTGTGAGTACAGAGATTGTGGTGACCCTTGTGGTTTTTTTGAACAGAATCCCATATCTAGTACTTTATTTCCAGGACTCCCAGAGAGACATGAGATGGTGTGAGACTCTCAAGACTTCTTTATTTCTTTCTTTTTCCCCAGAGACTGTATTTCTTCCTTGTAGGAGTAAAGAAACTTTGAAAAAGTGGTTTCCTAAAGGTTCGAAAATCAAAATAAAATAATTAAAAAAATATAAGAGAATGCTATTTCTACTAGGCAATTTATAATTCCTCTATTGATCTTTAGATTTTTGGCCATTCAACTCATTTCAGAGTAAACAGAGTACGTAAGTCCAGACACACAATGACCTTCCATAGTACCCAAGGTCAGTGCTTCAGCTCCCAAAAAATGGCAGAACTCAATTCCCTGAGATGGTGATGCATACACATGTAAGCAAATCAAAATATTCCCATTTTTCTGGGGTTTTGCTAAATGTTTAGGAGAGATGTCATGTTTCAGTTTAGCTCCTCATATCAGAAAATTTCTCAGAGAGCTCACTGCTTGTGATTACAAATCTAAGGACACCTAAAATAAGCAGGGGGACAGCCAATAAGTGCTTCAGGATAAAACAGTGCTATACTGTACAGAACACATATTTTGCTTAAATTCCAGTTCAGATATTATGGATCTCTTTGTAAATGTCTTTTATTTTCTTTCTTTATTTTTTATGTCCAATCAGGTTGATTTCCTATAAGGAAAATCTGCTTTCATGAATGAGATGCAGTGAAATAAGCATAGGTTCATAGGTTCATAGGTTCATAAGGTTGGAAAGGACCTACAAGATCATCTAGTCCAACCATCCTCCTATCACTATCCCTACCCAACTACTAAATCAAATCCCTTAGCACCTCATCTAAACGCTTCTTGAAGCAGAATCAGTACAAGAAGTCAGGACTTTATGTCCATTGTTGATGCTACCACCTATATAACTTCAGTGTGCACTCCAGAAGTAGCTCTCATTATGCAGGCCTTTGCTTTTCTTAGCCCAGAATTCTGAATAACAGACACTGTGAGCCCATGGTGTGTGGCTTTGTATGAACATTAATAGACATCACTCACCAATCTCATTAATAGCTCAAGAAGGGCTGGAAACAAATATCCTACCCAAGTGGCACAGGGATACAGGGGCAAGAGATGGGAGTGCCTGGACCCTACACCAACCACAAGCAACTGGTCATCTCTGAACATTCTGTGTCCTTGTGCTGTCAGTGTCCTGCCAAGTGAGCCTTCTGACCTCGGAATTTCACGCTTTCATTTCCAGTACTAACGACCCTGACTGGCTATTTGGTCTAACAATAACTGGGTTAGTGACATTTGAATTATCAAGGAAAAATCATTGTGTTTCCGTTGACTCTTGCACTCAATTTAATAACATGGGAAGCAGTTTTTGGTACTATGAGTAATGAACTCTCTCCATATATGCTGTGAATGTGTTACAGCCTGTACGGTGACATATCAGGCAGATGAATTGTGTTCAGCCTGAACAGTATTAGCTTGGACTGCATCAGCATCTGCTCTCAGATTTAAGCACTGCTACCTCTGTCACAAAGATTGCTTTGCTTTCGCATTGTGTTTAGCATCCCGTTTGAGATCACAGGCTGAAAAGCATTGAACCTCAATTCTTCAGAAAGGCTCGAGCTCTGCCCATGGCTTGTTTAAATCAGTGAGGACTTGTGTTACTGATTTCAACGAGGGCAAAACTAGGGCACTGGGTGCTAAATCTATTAGTTTTCCCACATTCACCTCCTGAGGAACCATAACAGCAGACTTAAGAGTCTATAAAGGCTTTGGAAAGAACCTCAAACAGAAATCCATTGAAGTGTAAAAGCAGCAGTTCACTGAATGAGTGGCCTCCTCCACTTCCAGGAGGAGGATGCCTGAAAAAGTCTTCTGAAGTGGTCAGGACCCTCACAGTAGCTGATCAGTGCCTTTCCTATCTTCTGTTTGCAATACACATTATGTGTGTTCCTCAGCTGCTGCTCTCTCATTACCAATGTGGGGTTCAGGAATATTTACAAAAAAAATTAAATAAAATAAGGTCTTTGGTTTAAAGACTTCCTTAAACATCATTGTTTGTTGTTGATTTTACTAGAATTGGGAGGGGCATTTGTGGTCAGACTGCAGGCATAACTCAGACCTGAAAACCCCCATCAGCAATTACTGCTTCTGCTTGAATGTCTGCACTCCCATCTGAAAAGATCTTTCCTAATTTCCCTTGATCCTCTTGAAATGGTGTGGTCTTATCTGATTGCAGGAGCTGGCTTCAGTTGCACTCTCACCTAGGATCACTGGGAATGCATGTGTGAATAAATCCGCTCAGCAAATGCTGCAGTGCTTTTGACTCAGGGTTGGACCAGGTTCCAAGGGTTCTTCAAGTCACTGAAATTCTCACCTGAATAAGCCCTGAGGCAAGGTGGATGATTGAGAATGGGTTAGAAATGTCTGTGGGGTAGGGACTACATGGAAAGCAGTAACTATCCTTGATCATTCAATGTTACTTTAGCCATCTCAAGTAACTCAATGGATTTTCAAATATCAGCTGCCTGGAGCTGAAGATGAGTACTCCCATTTTCCTGCTGACATTTATTTAAGAGATTTAAGTAGGCTCAAATCTGGGAATAATGTACCCAAAGTAGTTTATCTAAATGAGGTTAGGAAAGTAAGTTCCTACCTGTAACAACCCATCCAATTGAAAATCGTGTTTCATCTTTGTTTTGTACTGTTCACTGTAAAAATTAATGCAGACAACAACAATAACAACAAAAAACCATACAAAAAAGAAGCTACAGTTCTAAAGTCCTGTATTCATTATATCTACTAAATGATGGATCAAGGAATTTTGCCTTGAGAAGGCCCCTGGGATCATTGGACATGCAGTTCTATATGTTATCGAGGCAACCTATGATCCTAAGCTCTCTCTGGGCTGACAGCCAGCACAGGGCAAGAGGCTTTGTGTGCTTAAAGCCTGTCCATTAGCTAGAAGTGAAGCTACAGTCAATCTGCCATTCTTTGCTGAAACATTTTCTTGTCTTTGCACTGTCAATCTAGCCAGCTTGCCTCAGCTCACTGGAGCTCTGAGCATTTGCAATACTGAACCTTAAAAGCATTCAGCAGTTTTGAACAAGGATATTCAGGACAGAGCATCTCTCCAAAGCAGTGATCAACCACTAGGAGGGGGAGAGAATGGGTTATGAAAACGATTGTGTTTCATGCATTTGTTTATTGCTACAGCTTGTCTTTGCATTGCATGCAGGGTGAAGGAATAGCATTGGTTCACTGAGAAACCACTTTTTTCAGCTGAAAGCTAGTCAACCTGAGGAACTAGTGCCATGCATGGCAGCAGCTCTGTCAACACATGGTTGGGTTTCATGGGGGACAGTGGGAGCTAGCAGGGGAAAAGGGGCCTCAGATCCAACCCCAGTAGAGAGCAAAGAGTAAATAAACCATCTGGGAGTGCACTATGACAGGCAGCAAAAGTGGTCAAAGGCACAGGAGATACAGCTGTATGAGATAAGCAAGAAGGCAATGGCCTCACGACCATGAGGGAAAGATGGTGCCAGAGCTGGATGGGGAAGTGGCTTATCACTTCGGGGTCTTACAATGAAAGAAGTCTAAATAATAAACTTTTTCTTTTCTTATTTTTTTTCTCCCCTAGTAAATAAAAGTGTAAAAATAGCCACGATAAAGATTCAAATTAACATCAATGGTGACTGAAGAGCTCCCTGTAACAGATGAGCAATGCAAGCCAGGAGCCTGGAATTATGACTCTTATTGCAGCTAAGTTGAATTTTCAAAACCTTTTAGAACTATGGAATCATTGAGTTTGGAAAAGAACAAGATCATTCAGTCCAACCATCAACCCACCACCACAGTGCCTACTAAACCTCTTACTCTCTGTTGTCAGATACCACCATACTGCTTTCCTCAGATGATCATTGTAGAAGAGTTGTAAAGATTTCACCTCTGCTGAGAAGCTGGGCTTGCTCTAGCAATGCTGATATGCACAGCAGTTGTGATTCTGTCCTAGTTCGCCTATCTTGACTTGCACTTCCTGTGGGTCTTGCCCACAGAGACTTTTGAGACATTTCCCCATATGTTGTCATCCAGAGAAGGGAGCAGGAGATGATATACAAGCCATACAAATTAGAAGAGGCCACAGCAGCAGAAAATAGTCACCATATTCCCTGCTGAGAGCACCTCAGCCCACAGTGAGGGGTGAGGCACCATTGTATTTGGGAGAACATCACACCTTGGAACACAAAGACCCTAAAGAGCAGGACAGAAGCACTGGTCTTTTTCCTTAGGTTTTGATTTGAGTTCCTCCACTGGAATGATGCTGAACCTCACAGCTGTGTTGCCTGTTCTTCTGCAATCCCATAGCATCACTTGCAACCCAAGGAGAACAGGGAGATATAGGGGCTATAGATTTCAGGGAGGTAACCAGTGACTATAGTGAAGAAGATGCAGCCTCTCCTTCTTCCACTCTCAGCAGGTGGAATAAGGTGGGTGTGAGCTGTAGTCTTTAATATTCAACAGGTGTCTCTTTCTGAGCACTCCAGTTCCAGAGACCACAATCAAAGGCACTTTTCTTCAATAGTATAACCTTCCTCAAATAAAAGTAATGATACCTCACTTATCTCTAGGTAAGTATTCTCTTGAATGCAAAAATACACACACATTTTATCTCACGAAGATTACATTTCATTTTGGCTACACTTGTAAACCAAAAAAGACCAATAACATGAGTGTGTCTGCACGTGTGTTTCATTTTACAATCTGAGCTGAAGGTATTGTTGCCAGGGTCTCACCCGTATGGTACTCAAGAGCCTTTGAGAAGTGGCAGGAATACAGCAGCCCTTGGGAGGGAAAGCAACACCTCTAATATGCCCCAAACTGCACAGCCCAGCAATGGAAAACATTGCTGTGCAAACTGTCATCACCAGAGGCTGATAATGAAGCAGCAGGAAGGATTCTGTGGAGTGTGGAAGGCAGCAGGGTGAGGGAAGGGGTAGCAAGACACTGAATGTGGCTCCAGGAGCTGGCTAGGGTTGATACATGCAGAACCCTGTCTGCCTAGCCAGCTCCTCCTCCCCAAACTTATCTCCTCTTCTCAACACACCTATAGAGGAAGGATGGTCTCATGATGCCTACCACCTCCACACACTGTCTGCTCCCATTCTAACCAGAGCTCTTTTCTCCTTGAATTTGATCCAAATGCATGGTCCAAACAAGGACTTCAACTCAATGTACCTTTTTCCATGAATGACCCACTGCAAAATCAGCAAAGAAGTCAAAGAGATAGGCAGGAGATACTAATTCACTTTGCCATTATAGCAGTGCTCAACCACCAAGCATCCTAATGCCACTTACGTATACAAATTGCTTGTAGAGTACAAGTAGAATGTTTTTGTCCATGAAAGTCTATATTCTGTGAACCATTATTGATTTGCTTGGACAAGAAGATGAAGCTCCGTTTCATCAGAAGTGTCTCAATTATTTCCCTGGGAACTTGTTGCCTAAACATCATTTAAAACCAGGATATAAGAAAACAAGACAAATTATTCAAGAAATAAGTCTCAGAATTGAGAAAGGTTTTCCAATCAATGACATAAAACAATGAATAATCAACCATGAGTCCATGAAATAGGAAATATTTGGTCCTATGAAGAACAAATATTTCTACAAAAATTAAGATACTACATCATGTTTATAAATACATCCATACATCATGTTTATAAATACATCCATGCACTTAAGTGTTCAAAAGGTTGGGGGTTTTTGTTGCTAAAAGTGATGCTGATATGTGCTGGCAGCAGAAGATTTTGTTCCTGGAGTGACAGCCAGAGGTATTCAGAAGATAAAGAATATGCAGACTTGCCATGCTGCTTCTTGACCATTTGAAGCACAGAGAAACTGATCAGCAGTATTAAGTGCTATATTTGATATTTTTGAAGATGATTGGTATATTAACAATATGTTTTTAAAGGATATGGGGAGAGGCAGGCACTAGCAGTGAAGGCCACGTCTTTCTCACTCTTATCCACAAGCTGTGAACTCACATACACACTCCTACAAACATGAATGAAGTCAGACAGATCTTATTTTCCACCCACCTCCCTTCCTCTCTCTGATTTTCTATTAATTCTTTGTAAAAAACATTTGCTCATTGCATCAGCACAGAAAAATCACTAAAATATTAAAGAATTGTAGAATGTATTGAGTTGTAAGGGACCCCAAAAATCATCAGTTTCCAACCCCCTTCCCATGGATGGGGTTGCTAGTCACTAAATCAGGCACCAGATCATGTTGCCCAGGACCACACCAAACCTGGCCATGAACATCTCCAGGGATAGGGTATCCACAGCTCCTCTCTTTCTTGTAGCACTACTCACTGTCAATGTTACAAGAGAAAACAAAACAACTGGAAGTTGTTGTGCTAGATAAAATATTGAGGCATTCACCTCATACCACGTGAGGCTCTCTGCACAAGTAAATTCATCTGCTACTTTGGGATTGACATGAATTACTGGCAAGGTAAAGCACTTGGCTGTCAATTGGAGCACAAAATAAATTGGAAATTACAATAGCTGCTATTATAAACCTGAAGGCCTGGGTGAGGAAATTTTGGTTTTGTTAACACGGCAACAGCAAAATAGCCAATCCAAAAGGGATTAGGGGCATATAAAATCACAGGGAAGGGCTATATTCTAGGGGCAGACTGCAAAGAAGGAAAACAAAAAGAGTAAAGAAAATGCTGGGATACCCTATGGAAACAAATAGTAAAAAGAAAATCTTCCCTCCAGCAGCAACAACCTCAAAGCTTTATGCATTCAGACTATATAGGTGGCAAGCTGGTAATAGAAATCCATGCCAAGACCAGAGAACTTCCAGCCAAAACAGATGTAGGTTTATAGTGGCAAAGAAAGCCTTTAAAATGGGTCTAGGGACTTCCAAATTCAATAGTACATCGGTATAAACCTGAAGACATGAAAATGGGATCTGAGCTTTTAAAATGAAAGA